>NC_091083.1:35872500-37122500 GCF_032405125.1 Capricornis sumatraensis
TGGTTTGAGATTTGGGGCCAGAAGGAACTTGTGTCAAAGACACAAGTGAAGGCAGAGTGGAAATTGAGGATAGATAAGAAGTGCCAGAGGCTGGAAACATGATAGTAGGAATAGAAACAAGAGAACTTCCTGTGGGGAGCTGATGAGACTTCATAGCCAGTTCTGAAAAGAGAACCTAAAAAGATCCAAGGCACCTGGAAACAGGCTGTGTCATGGCAATCTCTATACAGCCATCTAAGGATATTAAAAGGCATCATGTGCTAGGTTTCATGGTATAAATTCAAGAGCAAAGAGAATTCAAGGTTGAAAGACTGAACAAGAAATGATGAAAGTAGCCGAGAAAACAGGAGAAAATACCTGGCCCTGAAGCACTGGTTTCCTACCTTGGCTGCGTGTTAGAATCACCTGGGGAACTTTGAAATCTCTACCTACCCATGTTGCATCCCAGATCAATTAAGTCAGACTCTCAGGGGGGTGGGATGGAGGCACCAGTACAACTTAAAGCTCCCCAGAGATTCCACTTTGTAACACGGCCGAGAAACAGTGGGAGTGTGTACCTGGTCCTTTTGGCTTGGATTATCCACTTACATATCATACACAATGTAATTGACAGGCTAACCACTATTATACTTGAAAATACTCAAGTCATACTTATGTGGTTGGTCTACACATAATGCTTAAGGAGTTCTGCTAACTAGGTCTCAAAACATATCAAAGACTGGGACTTTTTTAAGAAACAGCTCATTCTGCCACCCTAATTTAAAAGGAGTGTATATCCTGGGGAAAAAAAACACTCTAATTTGAAAAGATATTTGCACCCCAATGTTCACTGCAACATTATTTACAATAGCTAAGACATGGAAACAATTCAAGTGCCCATCAACAGATGAATGGCTTATGAAGATGTGGTGGTGTGTGGGTGTGTGTATTGTTCTTTAGTCACTCAGTCATGTCTAACATTTTTGTGACCCTGTGGACTGTAGCCTGCCAGGCTCCTCCGTCCATGGGATTTTCCAAGCAAGAATACTGCAGTGGGCTCCGTTTCCTTCTCCAGGGGATCTTCCCAACCGAGGGATTGAACCCATGTCTCCTGCATTGCAGACTGATTCTTTATCACTGAGTCACTGGGGAAGTCATATAAATACATATTACTTATAAATATATAAATCATAAGAAAAAATGAAATAATGCCATTTGTAGCAACATGGGTGGACCTAGAGAATATTATACTTAGTGAAGTAAGGCAGGCAAAGTTAGACGAACACAATATTTTATCACTTATATGTGGAATCTAAAAAATAATATGGATGAATCTATAGTCAAAACAGAAACAGACTCACAAACATAGAAAACAAACTTATGGTTACTGAAAGGGGGGAAGGAGGGACAAATAAAGAGTATGCGATTAACAGATATAAACTGCTATACATAAAATCGGAGAAGGCAATGGCACCCCACTCCAGTACTCTTGCCTGGAAAATCCCATGGACGGAGGAACCTGGTGGGCTGCAGTCCAAGGGGTCGCTAAGAGTCGGGCACGACTGAGCGACTTCATTTTCACTTTTCATTTTCATACATTGGAGAAGGAAATGGCAACCCACTCCGGTATTCTTGGCCTGGAGAATCCCAGGGTCGGGGAGCCTGATGGGCTGCCGTCTATGGGGTCGCACAGAGTCGGACACAACTGAAGTGACTTAGCAGCAGCAGCAGCAGCATACATAAAATAGATAAGCAACAAGGTTTTACTGTAGAACACAGGGAATTATATTCAGTACATTGTAATAATCTATGATGGAATATAATCAGAAAAAATTAACTGAATCACTATGTTGTATACCTGAAACTAACACAGTATTGTCAATCAACTATAATTTAAAAAAAAAAAAAAAGGCCAGTCTGTATTAGTATTTCACACTAAGACATTTATCCTGAAGAGACTCCTTACACTGATGTAGACCTAGATCTGGGGATAATGAAATGAATTCTCTGTTATTTGGAGTTAGGCAAGCTGCAGGGCTCCTGACCTACATGTACAAACCAGACCCTAGGTTGGAGATTTGTGGTATATGATCTCATTTGATCTTTAGAGTAAAGAAATGTAAAATTCTTCACATCTCCCCAACGCTTATTTTTATAGCATGTCTAGTTTTTCATGTGGTTCTCAGGGGACAGGTTTGACCTCACAGACTTTCTGAGATGGAGTCTCAGGGTCCTCAGATGCCACTTGGAGAACCACTGACTGGAAGAATGTGCATCTTGAAAGCAGTCAGGACTCCTAATCCACACATAGAAATAGTTTCCAGTTTTCACTCCTGGTAGATCTCTGTGCTCTTTCCTTCACTTGCAAGGATTTTATTTTTGTTTTTGATTGCCTTTCTGATCTTTTCTTCACTCAGCTGTGGTCCAGGATACGTTCATGTTAAATGTGTGTATTCTGAGCCATTTAGAAATAAATACTGTTGATGTGGATACACAACCGTGTTACTAAAGAGAATGATAAACACTCAGGAGGAAGAAAAGTTTGCCCAAATAAAGTCCAAAGCAGTTGTTCATCACATTTTGAAACATGAAGGGTTCTCCTTGTAATACATCCCAGAGTTCCACAAACAAAACAAATAGTCTCAAGTTTTTCTTTTCAAAAAAGCGAATAATTAATCTTGCCTATTGTGTTTTTAAAACGTGATTGGAATATATTTTTTTCTTGGAGATGGTTCTCCTAAGTCATCTCTTACTATAAAAATAATGAAGTGAGGGAAATATAAGTTTAAAAAATAAATGTTTGTAGTCAAAATCAGGAAGTAAACAATTACATTATTGTGATTCACATGAATTTACGTCCGGAAAGTAGGATTAGTTTCTCTACTTCACTGGAGAATTAGTAAAATGAAATCACATGGTAAGAACTATTCATTTAAGCTCTTAATCTTATTTTTAGCAGTCTTTTAATTCATTTTAGTTGTATTCATTTAAGTATAGTTGATTTATAGTGTTGTGTTAATTTCTGCTTTACATCAAAGTGACTCAGTTCTACACATATATACATACTTTTTCCTACGTATTTTTGTAGTACCTTTATCCTGAATTCATTGTTTACTCCAGGTCTGTTTTGTTTATTTTATTGTGTTGAATTCATAAATTTGTGCTTTTAAAATGTAGAGGTTCATAGAGAGTAGAATGGTAGTTGCCAGGGACTGAGGGATGGGATAATGGGATGAAAGGGTACAAATTTTCAGCTCTAAGATGAATAAGGTCTAGATTCTCATGTAATCATGGTGACTATAGTTGAAAACTCTGTATTGTATAATTGAAATTTCTTCAGTGAGTAGAACATAAATGTTCTCATGCCCCTCCAAAAAAAAGAGGTAAATATGAGAGATGATAATTAATTAACTTGGAGGAAATCCTTTCATAATGTATTCAGTGGTGTATATCTTGGCTCTAATGAATAGTGCTGCATTGAACATTGATGTGCAGCCTAAGTCTCCATCCATAGATGAATGGATCAAGAAGATACGGGTGTATGTACAATGGAATATTGCTCTGCCATAAAAAATAAAATCTTGCCGTATGTGACACGATGGCTGGATAAATTAGAAGATATTACACTAAGTGAAATAAGTCAGGCAGAGGAAAATAAATACTGTATGATGGCATTACTATGTGAGATCTGAAAACAAAAGAAAAACAGACTAAATACAGAGAGCAAACCAGTGGTTATCAGGGGATGGGAATAGGGGCTGGGGAAATAGATGAAGGGAATTAAGAAGTACAAATCTCCAGTTATAAAATAAGTAGGCCACAAGGATGTAAAATACGGCATAAGGAATATGGCCAATAAGATTATAATAACTTTATATGGGGACAGATAGTTACTAGACTTATTGTGGTGGTCACCATTTCATAATATATAGATGTCAAATCACTATATAGAATACCTGAAAATAACATAATATTGCATGTTGACTACATTTCAATTAAAAAGTATGTGTATGTCAAATCACCAAGATATACAATTTCAATATCTTACAATTTTACACATCAATTATATGTAGTAAAACTGGAATTTTAAAAGAATTCCAGGTTCTTTTTAATGATAACATAAATAACTCATTAAAATAACATTCACTATTTAATACTTAAAATGTTTGACAGGCTCCATATGGGTATATATTATATAATCAAATGCAAATGTAATTAGATATCAAGTATACTCCTTTCTGGAGAAGGCAATGGCACCCCACTCCAGTATTGTTGCCTGGAAAATCCCATGGACGGAGGAGCCTGGTAGGCTGCAGTCCATGGGGTCGCTAAGAGTTGGATGACTGAGCGACTTCCCTTTCACTTTTCACTTTCATGCATTGGAGAAGGAAATGGCAACCCACTCTAGTGTTCTTGCCTGGAGAATCACAGGGACGGGGGAGCCTGATGGGCTGCCATCTCTGGGGTTGCACAGAGTCGGACACGACTGAAGTGACTTAGCAGCAGCAGCAGCATACTCCTTTCAGAATTCACTATGGCAACAGCTTTGTTGTTGTTCAGTCAGTCAGCATTGTCCGACTCTTTGCAACCCCATGGACTGCAGCACGCCAGGCTTCCTTGTCATTTACCCATCTCCCGGAGCTTGCTCAAACTCCTGTCCATTGAGTCAGTGATGCCATCCAACCATCTCATCCTCTGTCGTCCCTTTCTCCTGCCTTCAATCTTTCCCAGCAACAGGGTCTTTTCTAATGAGTCAGCTCATCGCATCAGGTGGCCAAATTATTGGAGCTTCAGCATCAGTTCTTCCAATGAATATTCAGGGTTGATTTCCTTTAGGATTGACTGGTTTCATCTCCTTGCAGACCAAGGGACTCTCAAGAATCTTCACCAACACTACAGTTGAAAAGCATCAATTCTTTGACGCTCAGCCTTCTTTAGGGTGCAACTCTCACATCCATACATGACTACTAAAAATGACAACAGCGTTAGTTTAAATAAAAACTAGATGAAAATTAACCAATCAAATATTAGCTATTTCCAACTAATTTTTTTATCCTATTGTGAATGCCCTAGAGATTATCATTAGCAGCTCTGAGAATATTATATAAAGACTTTTTCATTGAACATATTTACTAGAATAATAGTTTTAGAATTGTTAACAGTGGGACAAAGTGATTAACCTCTAATTTGAGTGACCAGTTGAACAAGCTCTTTTTGCACTGAGAGACTCTGACTTCTTGCTCAAGTCACCTAACCAGTCAGTTCATGGCAGCAGAGTGGTAACTCAGTTCTCCTGGCTCTGAGTCTAGTGTACTCTTCATTGTCCTGACTGTAAATCCAGTTTTTACTGGACTGTGGACCGGGTGGTGACTCTAACAACAATAAGAGAGTGTGTTCATGGTGGGGACATTAAAGCTGAAACTAGTGTGGTTGATGAGCTATAAATTCTACCCTTATCCCAGTGCGAAGGCCAACATGGTGTAAAAATCATTGTATAAGATGCCCTCAACTATTGCAATTGCTCTAAAGAAAATCAAATAGGGTAAAGTGAGAGTTAGCAGTTGCACCTCAGTCTCAGAGGTTGGGGGCTTCTTCAAAGAGATGAGTTTTGAAGTGAGACTTAAGTGATGTAAGATGGAGGCAGCCAGGCTCATGTCAACAGGGAAAGCTTTCCGAGCAGCTGCAGAGCAAGTACAGAACCCTGACACAGGCACGTGCTTGGCGTGGCCTGTGGACAGAAGGAAGGCCAGGGTGGCAGCAGCGTGGCAGGGAAAGGGCAGAGTGAGGGGCCCTGAGGACAGGGATGTGGCCAGAAGCCCGTTCTCACCAAGCCATGAACACTATGGTTTTATCAGTTGAGATGAGAAGCTACTAGGAGATTTTTAAGCAGCAGAGTGAGAGAAGCAAATCCATGCTTTAAAAAAAGAGACCATTTGGCTTCACTCTTGGGATCAGACAGCAACCCTGCCATGAATCAGGGATTCTCTCTAAGGAAGTCAAGAGACAGGTAATGAAGATTGGCCGCCAGGGTGGACAGGACTCGCTGATGAGTTTTTGGTCTGGATCACAGGAGGGGCTCCGGGTTCTTTTCATCCTAATGTGCGAGACTGCCCATGTAGGGGAAGAATCAGTAGTTCTTTTAGAAGTACGTAAGACTCTTGAAAAGATTCATCAACATGGGAAGGTGTCTAGTTGGCTTCAATCCAAGAGCCTGGAACTCAGAGGCTTGAATATTTTGGACCACACCTCACAGAAACTGAAAGAAGGGGTTCCAGGAGTGGGAAGTAATCATTCCTTTAACACAGGTGAGAAGTGGAAATTTCAGGGGGAAAATCCATAAGATAGCAAGACAAAGAAGGGCTGGGGAAAGAGGATTGGGAAATGAGACCAGAGTGGGTATCTCAAAACAGTAGGGAAGAAAACCAACATGTAACGTAACCTTCCTAATCCCCCAGGACACACCTCACAGCAAATAATACAAAGACAGTTGTATTGAGGGGAAATATTGAAACATTAAATATAATACATTGATTTACATAGATCCATTCAACTACTGTAGTCATTTTTCTTTTTTCCTGTTTAATTTCTTTTAATTTTTATACATTTTTAAAGGCTAATTTCCATTTGCAATTGTTATAAAATATTGGCTGTATTCTTCATGTTGTACAATACATCTTTGAGTCTGTCTTACACCCAGTAGTCTGTACCTCCACCTTCCTCACCCCTGTAATGCCCCACCACTGGTAACTACTTTTTTTTTTTTTTCTGTATCTCTCAGTCGGCTTCTTTTGTGTTGTATCACTAATCTTTTTTTATTTTTTGTATTCCACATATAAGTGCGATCATATAATATTTGTCTTTTGCTGTCTCACTTCACTTAGCATAACACCCTCCAAGTCCATCAATGTTGCTGCATGTGGCATTATTTCATCCTTTTTAATAGCTGAGTAATATTCCATTTTATATACATATCACATCTTCTTTATCCGTTCTCCTGTTGATAGGCACTTATGTTGCTGCCATGTCTTGGCTATTGTAAATAATGCCAGCAGCTTTTCTTTCATCTTTAACCATGGAAAGACATTTAATGAAATGAAAAGAGAGTTTTACAATATTAAATGCAGATTGCAAGTACCGAAAAATTACAAACTATACCTTTTCAAGGTCAAATTTACAATGGAACAGAACCATGAAGGTATAAAGAGGTCAGAGGGCCCTCAAAATACCCTCTTCCCTTCCATTATTCCTAGAATTGTTCAAAGTGGCAGCTTTGACTTAAAGTTACTGGGGCTTCTCATTAATAACAATACTCAAGGATATTTTCAAGTATATCTTATCTAGTCACAAGGCAAACAGGAAGATGGATGCTGCAGGAGAGAGTCCCTTTCAGTTTTTGTAGTCAGTTGGTTGTCATATGTTTGAAATTAACACATCTCTAAAAGGAAGGAGAAGGATGAGATGGCTGGATGGCATCACTGACTCGATGGACGTGAGTCTGAGTGAACTCCGGGAGTTGGTGATGGACAGGGAGGCCTGGTGTGCTGCAGTTCATGGGATCGCAAAGAGTCGGACCCGACTGAGCGACTGAACTGAACTGAAAAGGAAGTTGTTTAGCCAGTGTAAATTCTTAACTAGTGATAAAGTCTATGGAAAAAAGACAGCTATTTTATCAAAGAGGAAAAAGGGGTAAGAAACCAGGTGAGTTCTCACTGCTAAATTTTTTATGAAATAAAAAGAGAGGGCCTTTATGTGAGTGGCTCTGATTTAAATGAAGATTTTCCTTTCATTGGCATTTATATGAATTGGGATTTAGAAGAATAAAATCTGAAAAAGGAAATTCAGTAGTACCACTGTTCGGGTTAAATAGTATAGTTTTGGAACAAAATTGCTTTGCTCTTGCTTACCTTCTTCTCTATCAGTAACCAGTAGCTCTGTTAGAATTGTCCCATGAAGTAAAAAAATAGAATAAAATTTATTAGTAATACAACTATATTCCAATAAATATTTTTTTAAATGTATTAGTAGCAACTTAGATGGAAGGAAAACTCAGTTGTGGATGTGACTTTTCTTGTTTTTGTTTTTCAGTCTTTGTTTACTATGACATTTGGAATTGTTTCCTATTTTTACTTCTTAAGAAAACCATGTGTTTGGCTGTTATTTACAAAAAACACATGTGAGGTTTAGAGTATCCACACATGCTAGAGATTTGTTTTGCTGTTATGATTCACTGTCTGGTTAATGCATACCATAATTATCCATATTTGTGCACATATCATGGCCATTTGTAATCAAAGACAATGCTATTGAAGGCATAAACTCTAAACTGGGGTGTGATCAAGGGAATTTTTTTTTTTTCACAATCCTTGCTGGTTAGGTAAACAGTCTGGACTTTGAAGTCTGGAGTGGCCATTTGAAATATGTGACCTCTAGAATTCTGTTTTTTTTTTTTTTTTTTTGTCTCCTGGCAACAAAACATATTTATCCTTTGGCCACTACCTCCTCATCCAGAAAAGTCTGCTGCTGTTTTAAAGTTTAAAACAACACATGGGAAAGTTGTCTCAGAATGAGGATTTGGTGCAACCGAAGCCATCCTCCAAGGCTTTTCTGTTTACGTAGACAGGCAGTAACAATTGGGAATACAAATACAGCAATAAAAAGAACCCTTCTCTTGGCAGATCAGCAAGCGTGCCTCTTTAGTTATAAAAATAGCACTCAAGGAGTTCTCTGGTTAAAATGTCATTTTCATTAAGCTTTTTTCACAGTGTAGCAAAGACTTGGAGGTCAAGTTGAGGGTGCGGTGGAAGGAGACTGGAAGGCACAGTATTAGGGATGTGCCTGCCAGTTAGGACTGCAGAAACTTCAGGGCCTTCCATCTGAAATCTGACACCAAGCAACTTCAGTCATCTCTGGGGGCTCCTCTCATAGAGAATCATAGAATAACCAGGCACTTTGCTGAGCTCCCAGGAGCTGTTCTGGAGCTACCGCACGCACAGCGGTCTCTTCTCCTGCCCCTCCCTGCAGCCCCCCCCCCACCTGTCCCTGGCATTTAGGCAACCTGACAATACAAATGGAATCTCACATCATGTCTTGGGTTATAACTTAAAGTCCTTCCTATCCATGGCATTGATACAGAGGCCACCTTCAAGTTACTCAAACTCAGCACAATTGCCGCACTGAGCTGGATAAATCTTTGTTGTAGGGGGTGACCCGGGCATTGTCACATCCTTGGCTTCCATCCACACCACCCCCCATGTGGCAGTGTTTCTTAGTCATTGCTAAATGTCCCCTGGGGAGTGAAATCACTCCCAGTTGAGAACTATTGAATTATAGGAAGAAAAACGAATATTTATTTTGCATTTCTGATTATGTCAGATACAGACTCAATGTTTTATGTAATCCTGAACATTATCTTTTGAAGTCTAACCTCCTTTTCAAAGATTGGGAACCTGAGGGGTGGCAAGGATGGTGTGGTGGTGGTATTTTTATTTTTTTAAATTTTTGGTTCTTTTTTTATTTTCCAGTACCCAACAATGAAAATGCATTATAACCAAAGAAATTCTCAGTGACTCCTGTTAATTTTTGCCTAAATTATCACCAGGCCTGTTTTTTCATTCTCAATAGTCTGTCATTGATGTTTAAACTTCTTCCCTAATACCTCTTCCTCAGCTTCTCTCTTCTTCTTCTTCCCAGAGATTACAAGAAAATACCCCTCAATCCCATTTTGAAAGCAAGAAAGAGAAATCCGAGTTAGTGTGTGAAAAGAATGCTATAAGAAAATACTGCTTTTCTTGTTTCTTGAGGTATGCCTGTATTGCTATGAACTTTCCTCTTAGCACTGCTTTTATAGTGTCCCACAGGTTTTGGGTTGTTGTGTTTTCATTTTCATTAGTTTCTATGCATATTTTGATTTCTTTTTTGATTTCTTCTGTGATTTGTTGGTTATTCAGAAGTGTGTTGTTCAACCTCCATATGTTGGAATTTTTAGTAGTTTTTCTCCTGTAATTGAGATCTAATCTTAATGCATTATGGTCAGAAAAGATGCTTGGAATGATTTCGATTTTTTTGAATTTATCAAGTTTAGATTTATGGCCCAGGATGTGATCTATCCTGGAGAAGGTTCCATGAGCACTTGAAAAAAAGGTGAAATTCATTGTTTTGGGGTGAAATGTCCTATAGATATCAATTAGGTCTAATTGATCTAATGTATCATTTAAAGTTTGCGTTTCTTTGTTAATTTTCTGTTTAGTTGATCGGTCCATAGGTGTGAGTGGGGTATTAAAGTCTCCCACTATTATTGTGTTATTGTTGATTTCCCCTTTCATACTTGTTAGCAATTGTCTTACATATTGCGGTGCTCCTATATTGGGTGCATATATATTTATAATTGTTATATCTTCTTCTTGGATTGATCCTTTGATCATTATGTAGTGGCCTTCTTTGTCTCTTTTCACAGCCTTTGTTTTAAAGTCTATTTTATCAGATATGAGTATTGCCACTCCTGCTTTCTTTTGGTCTCTATTTGCGTGGTATATCTTATTCCAGCCCTTCACTTTCAGTCTATATGTGTCCCTTGTTTTGAGGTGGGTCTCTTGTAAGCAGCATATAGAGGGGTCTTGTTTTTGTATCCATTCGGCCAGTCTTTGCCTTTTGGTTGGGGCATTCAACCCATTTACGTTTAAGGTAATTATTGATAAGTATGATCCCGTTACCATTTACTTTATTGTTTTGGGTTCGGGTTTATACACCCTTTTTGGTTTCCTGTCTAGAGAATATCCTTTAGAATTTGTTGGAGAGCTGGTTTGGTGGTGCTGAATTCTCTCAGCTTTTGCTTGTCTGTAAAGCTTTTGATTTCTCCTTCGTATTTGAATGAGATCCTTGCTGGGTACAGTAATCTGGGCTGTAGGTTATTGTCTTTCATCACTTTAAGTATGTCTTGCCATTCCCTCCTGGCCTGAAGAGTTTCAATTGAAAGATCAGCTGTTATCCTTATGGGAATCCCCTCGTGTGTTATTTGTTGTTTTTCCCTTGCTGCTTTTAATATTTGTTCTTTGTGTTTGACCTTTGTTAATTTAATTAATATGTGTCTTGGGGTGTTTCGCCTTGGGTTTATCCTATTTGGAACTCTCTGTGTTTCTTGGACTTGGGTGATTATTTCCTTCCCCATTTTAGGGAAGTTTTCAACTATTATCTCCTCAAGGATTTTCTCATGATCTTTCTTTCTGTCTTCTTCTTCTGGGACTCCTATAATTCGAATGTTGGAGCGTTTCATATTGTCCTGGAGGTCTCTGAGATTGTCCTCGTTTCTTTTAATTCGTTTTTCTTGTTTCCTCTCTGATTCATTTATTTCTACCATTCTATCTTCTATTTCACTAATCCTATCTTCTGCCTCCGTTATTCTACTATTTGTTGCCTCCAGAGTGTTTCTGATCTCATTTATTGCGTTATTCATTATATTTTGACTCTTTTTTATTTCTTCTAGGTCCTTGTTAAACCTTTCTTGCATCTTCTCAATCCTTGTCTCTAGGCTATTTATCTGTGATTCCATTTTGATTTCAAGATTTTGGATCATTTTCACTATCAATATTCGGAATTCCTTCTCAGGTAGATTCCCTACTACTTCCTCTTTTGCTTGGTTTGGTGGGCAACTTTCCTGTTCCTTTACCTGCTGAGTATTCCTCTGTCTCTTCATCTTGGTTATATTGCTGCGTTTGGGGTGGTCTTTTTATATTCTGGTAATTTGTGGAGTTCTCTTTATTATGGAGCTTCCTCACTGTGGGTGGGGTTCTATCAGTGGCTTGTCAAGGTTTCCTGGTTAGGGAGGCTTGTGTTGGAGTTCTGGTGGGTGGAGCTGGGTTTCTTCTCTCTGGAGTGCAGTGGAGTGACCAGTGATGGGTTATGAGACATCAAAGGTTTTGGAATAATTTTGAGCTGCCTGTATATTCAAGCTCAGGGGAGTGTTCCTGTGTTGCTGGAGAATTTGAGTGATATGTCTTGTTTTGGAACTTGTTGGCCCTTAAATAACCTAACTCTACAACTAAAGCAACTAGAAACGGAAGAATTGGAGAACCCCAGAGTTAGTAGAAGGAAAGAAATCTTAAAAATTAGGGCAGAGATAAATGCTAAAGAAACAAAAGAGACCATAGCAAAAATCAACAAGGCCAAAAGCTGGTTCTTTGAAAGGATAAATAAAATTGACAAACCACTAGCCAGACTCATCAAGAAACAAAGAGAGAAAAATCAAATCAATAAAATTAGAAATGTAAATGGAGAGATCACAACAGACAACACAGAAATACAAAAGATCATAAGAGACTACTATCAGCAGTTGTATGCCAATAAAATGGACAATGTGGAAGAAATGGACAAATTCTTAGAAAAGTACAATTTTCCAAAACTGAACCAGGAAGAAATAGAAAATCTTAACAGACCCATCACCAGCACGGAAATTGAAACTGTAATCAGAAATCTTCCAGCAAACAAAAGCCCAGGTCCAGACGGCTTCACAGCTGAATTCTACCAAAAATTTCGAGAAGAGCTAACACCTATCCTACTCAAACTCTTCCAGAAAATTGCAGAGGAAGGTAAACTTCCAAACTCATTCTATGAGGCCACCATCACCCTAATACCAAAACCTGACAAAGATGTCACAAAAAAAGAAAACTACAGGCCAATATCACTGATGAACATAGATGCAAAAATCCTCAACAAAATTCTAGCAATCAGAATCCAACAACATATTAAAAAGATCATACACCATGACCAAGTGGGCTTTATCCCAGGGATGCAAGGATTCTTCAATATCCGCAAATCAATCAATGTAATTCACCACATTAACAAATTGAAAAATAAAAACCATATGATTATCTCAATAGATGCAGAGAAGGCTTTTGACAAAATTCAACATCCATTTATGATAAAAACTCTCCAGAAAGCAGGAATAGAAGGAACATACCTCAACATAATAAAAGCTATATATGACAAACCCGCAGCAAACATTATCCTCAATGGTGAAAAATTGAAAGCATTTCCCCTGAAGTCAGGAACAAGACAAGGGTGTCCACTTTCACCACTACTATTCAACATAGTTCTGGAAGTTTTGGCCACAGCAATCAGAGCAGAAAAAGAAATAAAAGGAATCCAAATTGGAAAAGAAGAAGTAAAACTCTCACTGTTTGCAGATGACATGATCCTCTACATGGAAAACCCTAAAGACTCCACCAGAAAATTACTAGAGCTCATCAATGAATATAGTAAAGTTGCAGGATATAAAATCAACACACAGAAATCCCTTGCATTCCTATACACTAATAATGAGAAAGTAGAAAAAGAAATTAAGGAAACAATTCCATTCACCATTGCAACAAAAAGAATAAAATACTTAGGAATAAATCTACCCAAAGAAACTAAAGACCTATATATAGAAAACTATAAAACACTGATGAAAGAAATCAAAGAGGACACTAATAGATGGAGAAATATACCATGTTCATGGGTTGGAAGAATCAATATAGTGAAAATGAGTATACTACCCAAAGCAATTTACAAATTCAACGCAATCCCTATCAAGCTACCAGCCATATTTTTCACAGAACTAGAACAAATAATTTCAAGATTTGTATGGAAATACAAAAAACCTCGAATAGCCAAAGCAATCTTGAGAAAGAAGAATGGAACTGGAGGAATCAACTTGCCTGACTTCAGGCTCTACTACAAAGCCACAGTCATCAAAACAGTATGGTACTGGCACAAAGACAGACATATAGATCAATGGAACAAAATAGAAAGCCCAGAGATAAATCCACACACATATGGACACCTTATCTTTGACAAAGGAGGCAAGAATATACAATGGAGTAAAGACAATCTCTTTAACAAGTGGTGCTGGGAAAACTGGTCAACCACTTGTAAAAGAATGAAACTAGATCACTTTCTAACACCGCACACAAAAATAAACTCAAAATGGATTAAAGATCTAAATGTAAGACCAGAAACTATAAAACTCCTAGAGGAGAATATAGGCAAAACACTCTCAGACATAAATCACAGCAGGATCCTCTATGATCCACCTCCCAGAATTCTGGAAATAAAAGCAAGAATAAACAAATGGGATCTAATTAAAATTAAAAGCTTCTGCACAACAAAGGAAAATATACGTAAGGTGAAAAGACATCCTTCTGAATGGGAGAAAATAATAGCAAATGAAGCAACTGACAAACAACTAATCTCAAAAATATACAAGCAACTTATGCAGCTCAATTCCAGAAAAATAAACGACCCAATCAAAAAATGGGCCAAAGAACTAAATAGACATTTCTCCAAAGAAGACATACGGATGGCTAACAAACACATGAAAAGATGCTCAACATCACTCATTATCAGAGAAATGCAAATCAAAACCACAATGAGGTACCACTTCACACCAGTCAGAATGGCTGCGATCCAAAAATCTGCAAGCAATAAATGCTGGAGAGGGTGTGGAGAAAAGGGAACCCTCCTACACTGTTGGTGGGAATGCAAACTAGTACAGCCACTATGGAGAACAGTGTGGCGATTCCTTAAAAAATTGCAAATAGAACTACCTTATGACCCAGCAATCCCACTGCTGGGCATACACACCGAGGAAACCAGAATTGAAAGAGACACATGTACCCCAATGTTCATCGCAGCACTGTTTATAATAGCCAGGACATGGAAACAACCTAGATGTCCATCAGCAGATGAATGGATAAGAAAGCTGTGGTACATATACACAATGGAGTATTACTCAGCCGTTAAAAAGAATTCATTTGAATCAGTTCTGATGAGATGGATGAAACTGGAGCCGATTATACAGAGTGAAGTAAGCCAGAAAGAAAAACACCAATACAGTATACTAACACATATATATGGAATTTAGAAAGATGGCAATGACGACCCTGTATGCAAGACAGGAAAAGAGACACAGCTGTGTATAATGGACTTTTGGACTCAGAGAGAGAGGGAGAGGGTGGGATGATTTGGGAGAATGGCATTCTATCATGTATACTATCATGTAAGAATTGAATCGCCAGTCTATGTCTGACGCAGGATACAGCATGCTTGGGGCTGGTGCATGGGGATGACCCACAGAGATGTTATGGGGAGGGAGGTGGGAGGGGGTTTCATGTTTGGGAACACATGTAAGAATTAAAGATTTAAAAAAAAAAAAACCTCAAACAGCAAAAATAAATAAATAAATAAATCTTGGAGATGAAAAAAAAAAAAAAAAGAAAATACTGCTGCTTAGTATTAGAAAGTTTATCAGTGCTTAGAAAGGGTTTGAAATCCTTGTATGCCTCATTCAGAATTTCCATACCTTCAGTTCAGTTCAGTTCAGTCGCTCAGTCATGTCCGACTCTTTGCGACCCCATGAATCACAGCACGCCAGGCCTCCCTGTCCGTCACGAACTCCCGGAGTTCACTCAGATTCACGTCCATCGAGTCAGTGATGCCATCCAGCCATCTCATCCTCTGTCATTCCCTTCTCCTCCTGCCCCCAATCCCTACCAGCATCAAAGTCTTTTCCAATGAGTCAACTCATACCTTACCTTCCTCTTATTCAAACGCCACTTGTCTTTTGCTTGCCTGGCATCAATATTCAGTAAATATTTTTCCATTGTGGTGGCATTTTAGCAGCGTGATATACTAACGTGGGGCCAGATGTGGAAAGCAAGCCATCATGTTTGCCACTGTCAGAAAATAAACTGTTCCAAGTTGAAAACTGGTGTCCAAGTATAATTTCCAAAATTTTTAGATTGTTTCTCTCAAACAAATAGAGAATGAATATGAGCTGACGGTGTTTTTGACATTCATTGAGGGAACCAGCAGGATGGTAAAGTCCATTTAAAGGAGTATGGGAGAGACAGGGTACTTATAGCTATTGAAAGAAAAAATACTGGGCTAAGATTACTAAATTAGATACACAACTGGTTACTGCTGTGCAGGACAAAGAAATAAAAATTCGAGGTGTTTATCTTTTATGCAGAAATCATTAGCAGTAGACAAATTCACTTCTGGACAAGTTATCTGCATTTCTGTCGGTTTCCTACGTGTTAATATCTGCCCTCACAGAGACACAAAATATCCCAATCCATAGTAATTACTCAAGTTTCTAATTTCCCTAGAAAGTTAGATAATCCTCGGTTGCCTGTTAAATACTTAAAACTTTTTTTAAGGTTGGAAAAGTAATAAAAACCTATTGTAGAAAGTTTTAAAACTACTAATTTTTTAAAGAGGAGAGAAAATAACCATGCTCAAAACCACTACCCAGATGCAGCCACTATGAATAGAATTCATATGTTCCCTTACAACTTTTTTTTTTAATTTTGGCTGCTCTGAGTCTTCATTGCCGTGGGTGAGTTCTCTAGTTGTGCATTCCAGCTTAGTTGCCCCATAGCATATGGGATTTTAGTTCTCCGACCAGGAATAGAACCCGAGTCCCCTGCATTGGAAGAAGGATTCTTAACCACTGGACCAATGGGGAAGTCCCCTCCTTTCAACATTTTTCCTAAATATTTTTAACAGTGGAGTAATTAATGTGAAAAAAATATATAAGGCTATTTTTTATCTTTTCCTTACTAACAAAGATCATGTCGTATCCTATCTATGATTTTAACGTCTCTATAATAATCTGGCCTTTGTTGTATCATGATCCTTTTCACACTTTTTCCTAATTCGTTTCTTTATTATGAACTTTTTCAGAATATAAAACAATGCAGACAGCAATATAATGACCAGTGGTGCAGATCCAAACTAATTTAAGAGAGAAAATATCACTCAGAGAGCTGCCCCTGCCCCCATCAGCCCTCCAAATGTCCTCCTGTCCAGATGGAACCACTCTTCTGGGTTTGGTACTTATTTTCATATTTATCTTTATATTTGTAGCTCATCCATAAAGTATTAGGTTGGCCAAAAAGTTCACTTGGGTTTTTTGGTAGCATCTTATAGAAAAACCTAAGTGAGTTTTTTGCCCAGCCCAATTAATGGTATTTTTGCATATTTTCAAACCCTGTTCAAATCACATCACAGGTTCTTAAGGTATTAAGGTCCTGAAACTTGATCTTTTCTCTCCACCTTATGTTTGTGGAGAGTGATCTGTGTACTTAGAATTCAGTCACTTTTAGTGCTGAATACCATCTACAACTGTGTTAACCCCCTTTCCTCTTGAGACACAGTGAGGTTGGTTTCCATTTTTTACTGTGACCCCTGTGTTGCTAGGGACATTCTGCACCTGCACCTCCCTGTGTACCTGTGTGAGCGCTTCTCTGGGTGCTTATTGAGCAATGGAGTGCCTATTAGTGGGCCTGCACATCTGCCTCCTACGACATTCTACAAAGTCTTTTACATGACTGTACCAAGTTATACTCCCACCAACAATGCATAAAAGTCTGGTAGCTCTGCATCAGGGACTGGCAAAACTCTGTGAAGGACTGAATAGGAAAGCTTTTTTTAAAATTAATGTATTTGGTTGTGCCAGTCTTAGTTGCAACATGCAAATTCTTAGTGGCAACATGTGGGATCTAGTTCCCTAACCAGGGATCAAACCCATACGCTCTGCATTGGGAGCATGGAGTCTTAGCCACTGGACCATCAGGGAAGTCCCCTTAGTAGGGGAGCTTTAAGCCGTGATGAGCGACATGTTCTCTGTCACAGCTACTCAACTCTGCTGTCGTCAGACAAAATCAGCCATGGACAGTTCATAAGTGAATGAGCCTGACGATATTCTAATAAACTTTACCCAAGGAGACTGGAATTTGAACTTCGTATCATTTTCATGTGTTCCCAAATACAATTCTTCTTTTGATTTTCTTGAACCATTTAAAAGTATAAAACACAGTCTTAGCATGTGGGTTACGCAAACAGACAGCTGAATAGATTTGGAACCCGGTCATAATTTGCCAATCACTGCTTGACATCCTGTCCAATATCTGGCATTTTAAGATATGTTAAATGTTTCCACTCTACTGAGTATGAAATGATAAATTGTGAATTTAATTTGCACTCCAGATTAGTAGTGAAGTCAAGCATTTTATCGTGTTTATTAGCCATTAGGATCTTCTCTCAATGATTTATCTCTTCATGGTTTTCTTTTCCCCCATATTTTTTAAGATTGTGAGTATTTTATTTATTGACTTACAGGAGTTCTTTCTATTTTCTGGCTGGTAATCCTTTGTTGCATGCTTTGTAAATGTTCTCAGTGTATTGTGGTTACGATTTCATTTTTGAAGGAAATCGTTTGATGAAAAGTTTTCAAATTAAAACTGAATGTATCCAAGTGATACTTACTTGACTGTGAAAAAAAAATTATATTTTTTATACACATTGAGAATGTGAAAGGTAACCACAAAAGGAAGATACCAGGACTTCCCTGGTGGTCCAGTAGTTAAGACTTTGTCTTCCAATGCAGGAGATGAGGGTTTGACCCCTGGTCTGGGAACTAAAATTCCACATGCCTCATGGCCAAAAAACCAGAAGATAAACAACAGAAGCAGCGGTGTGACAAATTCAATAGACTTTAAAAATGGTCTACGTTAAAAAAAAAAAAAAATCAAAAGGAAGATACCACTTTCGGAGGTGGGAAGAGAGGAAGTATTTCTTCACTGGGCGGAAGTAGAATGTGCCTCACTTTTACTCCAGACTGTCTTCAGTTCCACTCATTTCCTTGAAGGGAAACAGTTTTGCAACCTGAAGTTCTCTAGTGAAGACAGTGTCTAAGTGCCGATTCGAACCGGGCTGCCCGAAGGCATGCATCTGATCTTCATGAAACGTGACTTGGCTTTCAGAAGTTTGCAGGCTTCTCAATTCCAAGCCAGCTGACGTCTTTCAGAGGAGAAAAAGGCCCTCCCCCTTGCGTTAGTTAATTGACTCTGATGGACTCCTCTGGCCGCCTAAGTGGTTCTGGAACAGAGAGCACTGTTGTAATCTGAGGAACTTTCGAAAGTCACCCTGGCCAAGACAGCACACCCCCCAAGCCAGCGAGGAAAAAGGAAAGCTGTTGCAATGCTGGTCAGCAAAACAAGACTTGGCTGCCCGGAGCTTTGTTACTGAGTTCTTGCTCCTGTGAAGGCCTCTGGAGAGCTGGGCCCACTGGGAGCTGGGCTGCTATGTTTGACAGACGCCTCATGTCTCCTCAAACTAAGTGCCTTCTTCCTGGGGTAAGCTTGTGGGCAGGGAGGCAGGCCAGATGCACGGTGTGGTTGCAGGAAAACAGGGATGTACCGCCTTGTAAAGGAACTCAAGCAAAAAATCACTCGGTGGCTTCCCTTTTTCAAAGCTTTTCTTATCTAGCCAGAAATGTTGGCATTCACGGTGTGACTACATCAGTGTCCATGGAGTGGAAGCCAGTAAGACTGGAATTTGGTTGTAAAAAGTGTATCTTAGTGAGATCGATTTAGTAGCTGGGGAGAGAGAGAGAGGGAGGCGGAGAAATTTGCTGGAAAATGAAAATGCTTTTTCCAGCTGTAGGCAGTCACTTGTCGCTTCAGGGACAGCCCAGCCACTGAGCTGTTTCTGAGGCTTTTCTATGTAAATCAGAATAATGTGACATCCTATGTGCTTGCAATTTAAAATTTGATTGCCATTTGTCACATTAAAAGTTTTTTTTTTTTTAATGAAGTTCAAAAATGAGAGTCTAATGTTTAAAATATTTAAGCAGAAAGCTTTACCTCGCAAGGATGTGATGTTTGGGCCTTTGGATTTAGTTTAGAACCTTTAAAGTAAAGAGCGTATTATTACTAGTCCCCTTCCTGGGAAGGCTTTGGGGAAAATAAGTAAATAATTCTGGAACCCAAATGTGAATTGTATCATGTAAAATTCATAAGGTTACAGATATCTGTGCAATAGGTTACGAAAATATCATTATAGAATCAATGAAGTACAGCTTGTCGAAAAATTCTTTCTAGGTTACTGCTTTTGTTTCTAATTGTGCCAACCTGTGCTATATTTAATTTCACAGAGGGGGAAAAAACGTACTTGCAAAGAAATACCTGTAGTTTGGAAATCATTTGTTTTGGGTTGGAGCATACAGAAGCGTGGCACAGGCAGTAAGATGCTTTGCTTAACCTACTGGATTTCCATGATGTTTTATTATGCTTCATTTTATTTTTTTAAATTGATGTTAGTGACATACAGCTGATTTGCAGTGTTGTGTTAATTTCTGCTTTAGAGCCAAGCCAGTTTTATATATATATATACATATATATATGCACACATATACACACACACACACACACACACAGAGTTTTATGTATATATCCACACACAGACACATTCTTTTTCATATGCTTTTCCATTATGGTTTATCACAGGATGCTGAATATAGTACCGTCTGCTCTACAGTAGGACCTTGTTGTTTATCCATTATATACATATATGTATATATAAAATGTATTTCACTTGAAATTTTCCAGAGATGCAGTTTTCCTTGCTTGTGTTGGCTCTCATTAGACTTTGTGCACTTTGGTTATATTTCTTAGGCTCTGGCGTGGCTGGCAATGTGTACACTAATCATAAAGGATTTCTAGGTGTTGGATACTTCACATGTTTTTTAGTTTTTCAAGTACCACCCATGTTTAGTTCAGATTGTTCAATACCGGTTTGTTTTAAAAGACATCTGGAATCACCATTTTCCATAAACTTGCCTGCTTTTTAAGAACATCGTCAGACACTCAAAGCTGCTAAAGTAGTAGTTTCTGCTGAGGAATTCTGTTATAAATTCAAAAAATTATAATCTATAACCCAAACTGCCAAGCATCAAAACTGCCAAATCTATTCCACTGATCATTTTCAATATTTTCATCCATGAAATTGGGTGCAAAAAAAAATTATCGTTTTTAAAATTGGAATGTCAGTCTGTGTGATGCTAGAATAATTACTTGAATAATTTATCTGTTAATCTCATCTCTATCTTGAAGTCTTATGGAGAATCTGCACAAGCATGTTTACCCTTTTAAGATGCTTCCTCTCTCCCAATCCTAGAGTTTTATTTCCTAATGCCTAGTCACTCCTCATTTTAACTAACACTTATGTTTGAATAGGGTTGATAAATACATGGATTTTTGTTTTAATGGTTAAAGATTTAAAATAAATCTTTACAAAGACTTTAGAGGATTAAGAGGTATTAACTTCCAATTATAAAATAAATAAGTCACAGGGATATAATAGCACAGGGAATTTAGTCAATATTTTATAATAACTTTGTATGATGTGTAATATATAAATATATTGAATCACTGTGTTGTACAGTTGAAATTAGTATAGTATTTTAAGTTAACTATATTTGAATAAGATCTTCCCAGGTGGCTCAGCGATAAAGACTCTGCCTACCAAAGCAGGAGGCGCGGGTTTGATCCCTGGGTCAGTAGAATCCCCTGGAGGAGGAAATGGCAACCCACTCCAGTATTCTTGCCTCGGAAATCCCATGGACAGAGGAGCCTGGTGGGCTACAGTCCATGGGGCGCCAAGAGTTGGACATAACTTAGTGACTAAACAAAACTTGAATAAATAAAGACTTTATTCTGTTCCCATTTAACACTTTCATCTAGTCATTCCCAAAGTTCCCCAATGACAGTAACTTTTCTTTCAATTCATACAATAAAATAAATGGGAGAGGACTAAATATATGTATATGTATTATAGAATAATTTTTTAGAATGTTGAATAATTTTTTAGAATGTTCCAAAAGCACATTTGGAAATTATACATTTAATACTCACCTTGCATTAAAATAAAATGAGTAAACCAATGCAGTTTGGTAGAGGTAATTACTTTTTCATTGCCAAGGGCAAAAAAATATGACTAGTATTAAGCATACTTTTTATCTCTATGAATTCTGCTATTATTGCATTGTAAGTTTCTTTAACATAATATCCTTTATGACAGCAACATGTGCCATTATTTTTAGACCAAGATAGTCACTCCCTCTGTCTCCTTTCCTTCCTCCAAATAAAAATGATCTCTCAGATTTGTATAGGTCTTTCCATTTATTCAGTTCTGTTACTCGTGATTTCAGCTTTATCTGACTATGATGAAGAGCAAGTGTTTAGAACTCTGCTCAATACTCTGTAATGACATACATGAGAAAAGAATCTAAAAAAGATATATATATGTATAAATTATTCACTTTACTGTACACCTGAAACTAATATAACATTGTTCATCAACTCAGCTCCATTGTAACATGAAAAGAAATTGGAAGGATTAAAATGAAAAAGAGCAAATGTTTGTATACAGTGAGGCCTGATTTTGGATACTACAGTATCCCCTTAATAACTCTGTGATGTGGCAAGCTTTTTTAATCTTCTCTGAGCCTTGGTTTCATTATCTGTAAAAAAAAAAAATAGGTATAATAATATCTGTGTTTCTAGATATTTGTAAGATTTTTTTTTAATCCCAGTACATATAGACTGTTTAACATAGCACCTACCCTTATTAAGGGAATGCACATACTCACCTACATTTTCTTCAGTGGCTAATAATAAAAGAATTTAGCTCTGAGATCCCAAAATATGATATCAGGAGAGTCAGCAAAGGAAAGTTATGAGTTGTTTCTTGTTTGCATATTAGAAGAAAGATAGAAAGATTAAAGTAAAGATTAAAGTAAATAACAACCCTGTGAAATGAGACTCCTAAGTGGATCCAGTACCAGGGGGCGAAGAGGCTAAGTATAAAGCCTCCCAAACTATATGCATATATTTGAGTCCATGTATAATATATGTCAACATCTCCTAGCATTGAAAGATTCTCCAAGTGATGCTCAACTTCCTAATGGTTCAATAACCAGAGCTCCTGAATGGAAATAAGCCCATGAGAATAAAAAAATATATTGGAGGATAAATATTCCAAGAAGTCTCATAATTTTTGAACTTTTACTTTATCTTTTTATTTACGTTTTTACTGTTAAGCACTTTTAGACGGGGGAAAGGAGCTCTTGTATTCCCATATATTATAAAACTAACAGTGATCTAAGGGTACAGATTTCTGCACCATTTTTCAGGTATAATTTGTATTTAAATGAATGTATAATGTCAGAAAGTCGTGGAGGCTAGTATTTGTAAGGATTCTTTAAAGCAGCAGTCCTCAGGGACTGCTGAAGGAAACCAGGGACTGGTTTCATGGAAGAGAATTTTTCCATGGACTTTGAGGGAAGAGGATGTGATGGTTTGGGATTGATTCTCATAAGGAGCATGCAACCTAGCTCCATCACATGCACCGTTCGCAGTAGAATTTGAGTTCCTAGGAGAATCTATTTTTCTTGAAACGCTCTCTAGTCTTTCCCATTCTCTTGTTTTCCTCTATTTCTTTGCATTGCACTGATTCGTTGCACTGATCTGATAGGAGGCAGAGCTCAGGAGGTAATGTGAGCGATGGAGAGCAGCTGTAAATACAGAGGAGTTTCGCTCACTTGCCTGCTTCTCATCTCCTGCTGTGTAGCCTGGTTCCTAACAGGCAAGTACCAATCCCTGGCCTGGGGTCAGGAAACGCCCCCACCCCCGGTTTTAAGGGTGAACACAAGAATATATGGTTTGTCACCTAGATATGCCAGGATGTTTGATCGCATCTTACCCCCATAAAATAATATGTGAAAATAAAAATTTTCTGCAATCCTAAAGAGATTTGCCACGTTACTTTTATTGTTAAAACTGAAAACCCTTAAAAGAGAGCTTTCCATGTCAAAGTAATTAGAAGTTATTAGAATTAAAAATGGAAGAAATATTAAAGGAAATGTGCATAGGAACATGCCAGAATCTCACTGCTTTGGGTCAAATATTTTTCTTCTGGCAAATCACATCCCATTCCTTTTCCACAAGCATACATACTTTTTTAGTTGGAGGTACGGTACAGACTGCAGGATTCTGCCTTTTGCCTTCAGCTGTACTTTCTAATCATTTTGGGGATGGGAAGCACTGCACTGGGTCCCTTGAGTTTTGTCTAGTCGGAACGCGTGTGTCTGTCTAGTTGCAGTGTGTAGCCTAGGGGCTTGTGGGATCTTAGCCCTCCAACCAGGGATTGAACCCATGTCCCCTGCATTGGAAGGTGGATTCTCAGCCACTGGACCACCAGGGAAGTCCCTGTAATCACTTTAATCACATAGTGATACAGCATTGTGTGGACTTATTAATGCCTTAACTCTTGCAAATAGAGTGGTCAATTATTGTTAGTTAATTTTAGTTAATTCCATAATTTCTCTTTTATAGATAAACAAATCTGTCACACCAATTTTGAGCATATGGTTTTCAGCAAATAACTTCTCTGAGATAAATTCTCAGATGTGGAATTATTTGCACAGTGAGTGGGTTTGAATGTTCTTATGTCTCTGGCTATAATCATTCTTTTCAAAATGATTATATCAGTCGACGATGAAAGCATAATATTATTAATATGCTAATTTTGCCACCATACACCCCACATTAGGTGTTAATAATTGCCCTCAAATGTAAATAATTATATAGCATATCACTTTAATTTCTGTTTAGGAGACTAACTAGCAAAGGTATATGTTAATCAGAAATTTGTATATTCTTTGCATCTCTGTGTAAATTATTTTATTAGATTTCCTGTGTTTAGATTGCAGTATCAATTTTATTTGTTACATAGTAAGAGTAGCTCTGTAAAGAATAAACTGTTGGTTTTTCCCTATCCAGTCTCACCTATCAAAATATTTCCTTTCATAAAAGCTAATCGGATATTTATATTGTGAGACCCTCCTCATATCACTGAAGGATAGATTAGTGCCAGGCAATAGGGTATTAATTTCATTAGAAATTGGCACTAGGCCAGTCAAAGGATTAAAACTTCCTTTTGGAAAGTAGAATACAAAGCTTTTGACTTTATTCAGATATCTTATTTTGTGCAGCAGTCAAAAACTAGTGTACAAATAAGAAAATGACAACATCTGACTCAAGTTGCAGTTCATATGAAAAGTGTATTCTGTCTCACCTTGAGGGTCATAGATTTTGCACGTAGGACAGCAAGTCCAATAGATTGTCAAGTTGTTGTTGATTTCGTTGACTTAGAGGAAAATGCACAAGAGATGAGAGTTCAGGTTTTATTTGGGGACCTTAGTGAGAACTGTAGCCTGGGAGACAGCTTCTCAGTAGCTCTGAGGAAACTACTCTGAAGAGATACTGGAGAAGCTGGTTTCTATATGATTTTTGGCTTGAGGATACAGGCAGTTAAGAATACTTCTTGCTAGAAGATTACTTCTGGTCACAAAGAACGGGGATCACCAGATAATGACTTTAGCACTTTGCTCTGTATGGGAAGATGCAAGAATCTGGGTTCAATAAAATTCTTCCCGAAATATGTGTGTGTTAGTCGATCAGTCGTGTCCAACTCTTTGCGACCCCATGGACTGTAGCCCGCCAGGCTCCTCTGTTCATGGGGTTTCTCAGGCAAGGATACTGGAGTGGTTTACCATTTCCTCCTCCAGGGGAACTTGCCAACCCAGAGATGGAACCTCTGTTTCTGGGATTTCCTAGGCAAGAGTACTGGAATGCATTGCCATTTCCTCCTGCAGGGGATCTTCCTGATCCAAGGATCTAACCTGGTCTCGTGCATTCAGGCAGATTCTTTACCATCTGAGCCACCAGGGAATCCCCATACATCTAACTATCCAAGGGGCTTGTTTCTCCGAAGCACCTGGGGCCTCATCCTGTTTCTCAGCAGGAGCTCTTCTCCGGGCGCACCATCAGGCAGCAGCTGCAGCAGCGAATGTCTTGCTAGAACTGGGTGGTAGGCAGAGCCCTTTGTTTTCTGTTTGCACATCGGAGCTGTCGTGGCTCTAGACCGTGCACCCTTACAGTTTCTGCTTGGCTCCCCCTGCCAGGGGTCATTCAGGGCCTGTATTTCCCTCTCCCCTAGGGTTGGAGAACTGGAATTCTCTGTACACTTTCCCGGTAAGGGACATGCCATCATCTCGACCTTAATATTATCTGATGTTCTTTGTGAACCTCACAAACATTACTTACGTGTCTTTATCTTTTTCTTGAGGTATAGTTGATTTATAATGTTGTATTAATTTCTGCCCTACAACAAAGTGATTCAGCTATACACATGTATACATTGTTTTTCATATTCTTTTCCATAATGGTTTATCCCAGGATATTGAATACAGTTTTATACGTAGTTCCCTGTGCTATGCAGTCGGGCCTTGTTGTTTATCCATTCTATGCGTAAAAGCTTGTGTCTGCTAACCCCAATCTCCCACTCCATCTTGACGACCTACTTTCAGCAACCCCGTCTGCTCTCTGTGTCTGTGAGTCTGTCTGTGTTGCATACCTAGGTTCATTTGTGTCATATTTTAAATTTGTGTTATATTTTAAACATATAAGTGATATCATATGGTATTTCTTTCTGACTTATTTCACTTAGTATGATAATCTCTAGTTGTATCCTTTGCTGCAAATGGCATTATTTCATTATTTTTATGGCTGAGTGGTCTATGGGGTCACACAGAGTCAGACACAATTGAAGCGACTTAGCAGCAACAGCAGCAGTATTCCTTTATATATATATATGATACCATATCTTTATTCATTCATCTGTTGATGGACATTTAGGTTGCTTCCATTACTTGGCTTCTGTAAATAGTGCTGCTGTGAACATAGGGGTGCGTGGATCTTTTTGAATTATAGTTTTGTCAGTTGCTCAGCCATGTTGTACTACTTTGACTCCATGGACTGTAGCCTGCCAGGCTACTTAAATGCCTTTAAATCTCGGTTCAATTATGTAGCAATTTTGTTACCTGTTAGTGGCATTTGAGACATCAGAAAAGAGAAAAATCTGATCCCTTTAATCATATCTAAGATCCTTATTGTGCAAGCATTATGCAAAATAGGTCCACAGTCCAGAAGGTTCCCCACACTCTGATACCAGTGCCTCCTTTACAAAGTGAGTGTTGTACTATCCTGGGTCTCCTAATCGTCTTAGTTACTCAAAAACAGAAAATGGCTTTGATTTGAGAATGCAGTGGGAAGCTCAATGCACTGAAATGAGAAGCACAAGATTGTTCTTGATGGTAACTCTGGTTTCTTGGTTTGGGAGGAGTTGATTTACATCTCTAGGCTCACTTTATCACCTATAAAATTAAAGTCATCATTCTTATCTCTCCATCTGCTCAACATGAGAGCCTCTGACAGCCCATCAGCAGTGATGCAAAATTCTTAAAGCGTCTCAGAACAGCTGTTTATTTGTTTTGTCTTTCTTTTGAAGCCCTAGCCATTGTTTAAAGAATGTGCTTTCAATATCAGTATGTATTCAGTCAAGTATTTTAACCTCGGGTCTCTTTATTTATTTATTTATTTTTTTGGCGGGGATGAGGGGGTGCCTTTTTGGGTCTCTTCTGTCTTGGTACTAACACAGGTGTTTCCACAGCTTAAAACCTGATGAGCCCAAGATCCTTCCTGGGCTTGAGTCCAGGTTTATGACCATCTTCATTACTTAGGTTAATAAGCTTTTATTTGGTTGCTAAGTCGTGTCCAACTCTTTTGCGACCCCATAAACTGTAGCCTGCCAGATTCCTCTGTCCTTGGGGTTTCCCAATCAGGAATACTGGAATGGATTGCCATTTCCTTTCCCGGGGGATCTTCCTGACCCAGGGATCAAACCTGCATCTCCTGAATTGGCAGGCGAATTCTTTACCACTGAGCCACCAAGGAAACCCTAATAATAAGCTTCAGTGCTCACTAAAAATGTATACGTGAGTAGAACTTTTCAAGACCCAAGTTCCACATGAGCAAGTTCTGTGCATCCTTCACCACTCTACTTCCAAGGAGTTTACAATAGGGTCCATGGTAGGCTGTGAATAATTAATGCTAATTTGATGTTTGGGGATTTTTTAAAAGAAGTTTCCATGTGCACTCAAATATAGCTGTAAGAAAAAGAAGTAACTTCATGATAGTGACAGAAGTATCAATCACATACAAGTAATGTGTGTTGAGTATGACCCGGGTAAACTTAAACGTGATCTCTATTGTTGGAGAAATTAATATTTATTCAGATAATGTAACAAGAGAAAAAATATGTATGCCACGTGCAAATACTGAAGAATAAAGAAATATAGATCTCTAGACTTCACTTTCACTTTTCACTTTCATTCATTGGAGAAGGAAATAGCAACCCACTCCAGTGTTCTTGCCTGGAGAATCCCAGGGACGGGGGAGCCTGGTGGGCTGCCGTCTATGGGGTCGCACAGAGTCGGACACGACTGAAGCGACTTAGCAGCAGCAGCAGCAGAATATAAGTAACACAGATGTTTAGAGAATTCTCAGGGTAAAAGATTGGTTGAAAATTCAGAAGTTAGGGAATTCGGTACAGCATAACCACCATGGAACAATAAGCTTGTCATCCATTTCTTTAATACAATTTAGCTAAATTATGTATGTTTTTCACTGTAAGCTAGAATATGAAGATCTGAGATGATTACGTAGCTGAAACTGAGCTCAGTAAAAGTTTCTGTTTTAAAGAGATTTCCAACCTGTTCTGTCTGTTTTGTCTTTCATAGGAAGAGTGGGAATTTACAGGCCATTGTGGAAAGTGTGACAGGATTCAGAGCTCCCTTGAGAGCCATCACTTGACTGCTTCTACATGACTTTTTAAGAGATGTGATACCATAGCTGGAATGGCTCATTGGTGGAAACACTGAGGGTTGTTTGTTTAGAGAGGCCCAGAAAGGACAGTTGTCAGGGAACTCAGTGTTCATAAGAGATACTAAGAAATAATTTGTATGAATGATAAATGTTCCCCATTCCTGATGCACTGTCTGCTCTTGGGTTGAGAAAGTACATATTTTATGTATGTATTTTGTTTGGGGTTTGTGTTCGTCACTGCATGCAGGCTTTTCTAATTGCCATGAGCGGGACTGCTTTCCACCTGCAGTGTGAGGGCTTCTCGCTGCAGTGTCTTCTCTGGTTGTCGAGCACAGGCTTTCGGGCGCAGGCTCAGGAGTTGTGGCGCGTGGGCTATGTTGCTCTGCGGCATGTGGACTCTTCCCAGGCCAGAAATCAAACCTGTGTCCCCTGCATTGGCAGGCAGATTCCTATCCACTGCTCCACCAGGGGTGGAAAATATGTATTTGTTTAATTTCTACAGCCAAATGAGAGTACCTGCCTTCCTGGGACTGTTTTTCATTCTAGCAGCATCCTCTTAGCACTCATATTGCCATTAAAGTAAAAAACATGCTGTAGAAAAGCAGTCAGTCACAAAAGGGCAGATAACTGTATGCTTTCATTTATACGAGGTACCTGAAATAGATTCATAGAGATACAGAGTGCAAACGGTGGTTGCCAGGAGTTGTGGGAAGTAGAAAATGGGGGGCTAGTGTTTAAGGGGGACAGAGGTTCCATTTGAGATGATGAAAACAGTTCCATAGATGGATGGTTGTGACAGTTGCCTAACAGTGTGAATAGACATAATGCCACTGAACTGTACATTGAAAAATAGCTAAAATGGCAAATTGTATGTTGTGTCTGTTTTAGTACAATTTTTAAAATGCAATTTAGGGACTTGCCTAGTGGTCCAGTGGTTAAGACTTCACCTTCCAACGCAGGGGGAGTGGGTTCTATCCCTGGGTGGAGAGCTAATATCCCACATGCCCCTGGGCCAAAAAACCAAAACATAAAGCAGAAGCAATATTATGAACAAATTCAATAAAGATTTTTAAAATGGTCCACATCAAAAAATGATCTTTAAAAAAATTTAAAAAACAAAATGTGATTTTAAAGAAATTTGTTAGTGTGCATGTATGTTGCATGAAGCCAAATACTTTCTAGGTATTATCTTATTTAGTCTTCATAGCAGCTCAGTGGAGGAGGCACATTGTCATCTCCGCAGATGAAGAGTCTTAGTACAGCCAGCAATGTCTCAAGTCTAGGGCCATGCAGAGGATAGCGATGTAAACAGAGATCATAGCCCAGTGGTTAGCCTGCTGCACATGTGCACATGCACACACCCACGCACATGCACGCTATGCACAGCTTCCTTTTCTTTCCTCCCCCAGATAATTGCACTCTAAGTGCTCAAGCAGTCAACTACTGTTGCCTTCATTTAAGAATAAGGATCCAAGTTCATGGGCTTCTCCTTGACATTTGAGCCTTGAAAGTCCTGTAGCAGGTAAGGCTGCCACCCTCCCCAACCCTCCAGGAGTCAACTAGGCCCTAAAGGCCTTTCCAGCAACAAAACCCAAGGCCGGTTGCATCCTGGCTTATTAGGCAGAATCCATGAAAATTACCTAATCAGGTTACTATAAAGATCATCTCAAAATTCACTTGTGTTTCAAAAAACCCTCTCTAAACAAGCCATTTTAAAAAACTTTTTATTTTGTGTTGGAGTGTAGCCAATTAACAATGTTGCAATAGTTTCAGGTGAACAGAGAAAGGGCTCAGCCATACATATATATGTATCCATTCTCCCCCAAACTCCCCTCTCATCCAGGTTGCTGCAGAACATTGAGCAGAGTTCCATGTGCTATACCATAGGTCTTTATTTGTTGTCTATTTTAAACAGAGCAGTGTGTACATGTCCATCCCAAACTCCCCAACTATCCCTTCCCCCTGGCAACCATAAATTCGTTTTCTAGTTCTGCGAGTCTTTCTGTTTTGTAAGTTCATTTGTATAATTTCTTTTTAGATTCCAGATATGAAGGATACCATACAATATTTCTCCTTCTCTGTCTGACTTAGTTCACTCAGAATGACACTCTCTAGATCCATCCTTGTTGCTGCAAATGGCATTATTTTGTTCTTTTTAATGGCTGAGTAATATTCCACTGTACCTATGCACCACATCTTCTTTATCCATTCCTCTGTCAATGGACATTTAGGTTACTTCCATGTCTTTAAACAAGCCACTTTTAATAACATATTTTTTTTTCCTATCTTCTAGACTGGTCTATTGAACATGTTAAAAAAAATAAGCTGTTTTTTCCTCATCTTAATGTCCCAGCTACTTTTCAGGGGAAAAAAAAAAACAGGCACACAGGCTCATTCCTATAAAGGCATAGATGTAAAAGCCAAATAAGGATATTTTCATAAAGAATGCATGTATACCTTTGTTTCTCTTCTTTTTTTCATTGCTAAAATCTGTATTTCTAACCAGATTTCATTTAAGGTGTTTTTTTGGTTCATTTTTGTTTTGACTTGTTTCTTTTGCAATTACTGACTTTGAATCAGGTATATTCTATACCCCATCATTCTGTTGAATTACAGATTAGAAGACAATTCCGTGATAAAGATTAGTTTTATAAAATTAGGAATAAGATGCTTAGATGAACTGAACTGAGTTAGAGATCTTTGCTGATTCTGCTAAGTATGCTAAGTTGCTTCAGTCGTGTCCGACTCTGTGTGACCCCATAGACAGCAGCCCACCAGGATCCCCCGTCCCTGGGATTCTCCAGGCAAGAACACTGGAGTGGGTTGCCATTTCCTTCTCCAATGCATGAAAGTGAAAAGTGAAAGTGAAGTCGCTCAGTCGTGTCTGACACTTAGCGACCCCATGGACTGGAGCCTACCAGGCTCCTCCATCCATGTGATTCTCCAGGCAAGAGTACTGGAGTGGGGTGCCATTGCCTTCTCCTGCTACCTACTAATTGTTGCCTCTTAACATTTCTTTTTTCTTTTTGGCCACACTGTAGGATGAGGAATCTTAGTTCCCAACCAGGGATCAAACCTGTGCCCCCTGCAGTGGGAGCATGGATTGTTAAGCACTGAACTGCCAAGGAAGTCCCATCTACCAGTATTTTTCTTTTTTTTTTTTTTACTAACTGAAAAACAACAAAGTATAATTTGTGACCCCATGGTGGACTGTACCCTGCACCAGGCTTCCTGTCTATGGGATTTTCTAGGCAAGAGTACTGGAGTGGGTTGCCATTTCCTTCTCCATACCAGTATTTTTTAACTGGGCAAGATGATGAAGTTGAAGGCTACATTCAAAGATTTCGGTGTCTTTCAAAATCTTGCTGGGAACACAGGCTATTTCATTGTTCCCGTTTTCTACCTTTTTCTTTCTACCATGGAAAACCAGATGGTCCATAGCAGCTGAGAGAAATCATTGCCAACCCAGCATATTTGCATAATTTTCTCTCTGCCCTTAATCTGGAACAAAGGAAACAAAATAACAGGCCACGATAATGAAGTAAATCAAGTTCTTAATTACAGAATTAGGAAACGTTTTAACAGTATTTAAGATTCCCTGCTCATGTTCCTTTCAAAGTCCTCGAGTCCCTTGTAAAATGTGATTTCCATTCCAAGGTTTTTCCTGGTGAGTTCATCAATTCAGCAAGGCAGAATGCTGACAGTTTTTCACAAACCTGAGAAAAATAATTATGACATTTAAGATACAGAAATAGACACGCAAAAGTTCAGATCCTCACCCTTCTTGATGCTTTCTCAAGGCCAGTTCAGTTTCTCCTAATAAGGCGTTTGACCTGCTTGCCAAGCTCTGACAGATGATATTTTTTTACAGGTCTGTTCTTTCAGTGTGTTCAGTACAAGGCCTGAGCTGAACAGGCTAGATGAGCCTTATTCACTGAAGGGGAATTCAGCCTAAAAGGACATTTTAGCACCCAAGTCAACCGCATTAGATTTCATTCTTACTCTTTGGAAAGATAATGCCTCTTTATTTGGAATGCATGTGTTCCTTCCAGTGGCGAGAAGTGAGGTGACTTTTATACATCATGTCCCATTACAGGGCTCCTCTGTAGGGAAGCAAGGAAAACATGGCATCTGGGGCTGTTAATTCTTAACAACACCAGTAGGATGTAATTGGTTTATCACAGGGGACCATGAAGATAGCACATGTCAACACCATACGAATGCTCTTAGATTATGGAATCTGGTCAGTGACTTACATTATCGTGGACACGTACTGAAATAGACAACAGTCAGATTGATAAATTGTGAAAGAGAAGCCAGTAACAGTCAGCAAATGATAAGCAAGTACATGACTTGAAAACATTCCTGGTGTTTCATTTATCAGAGCTCTTACTTGGGTATGCTCCCTGCTTGTTGCTTTGAAAGAGTTTCTCTTAATTATACTCATCATTATTTTCTAAATGAAAGTCACTCAGTCACGTCCGACTCTTTGCAACCCATGGACTATACAATCCATGGGATTCTCCAGGCCAGAATACTGGAGTAGGTAGCCTTTCCCTTCTCCAGGGGATCTTCCCAACCCAGGGATTGAACCGGGGTCTCCTGCATTGGAGGCAGATTCTTTACCAACTGAGCTATCAGGGAAGCCCAAGTATGTATTTAATTGACATATGAATGACAGGGGAAACCAAGGCTTAGTCACAGACCTGTGTTTCACATCAGAAAGGAGCCATTTCTTCGTATCATTTCATAGCTATTTTTTAAGGGAGGGTGTTTACATGTAAGATTTAACAGCATTTGAAGTGATTGGCTAGTATATTGGATTTTCTCATCTTCTGAGCAAAGAGAGGAACGTGTCCATTTGTATCAGTAAAATCTGTGAATGGAATATGAGAATGGGGGTATATTGTTTTCTTTTTTAAATTTTGTAATTTTAAAAATTTATTGTTTATTTATTTGACTGCATTGGGTCTTTAGTTGCATCATGCAGAAATCTTTCATTGTGGCACAAGGACTGTCTAGTTTCAGCATGTGGGCTTATTTGCCCTGTGGCATGTGGTATATTAGTTCCTTGACCAGTAATCAAACCCATGTCCCCTGCATTGCAAGGTGCATTCTTAACCACTGAACCGCCAGAGAAGTCCGCCTGAGGACATATTTTGAATCTATCAAATGTAGGATGTCATCTCTAGTAAAGCTGTAAATTATAGTAATATATTTTAAAAAGGTTATTTTTCTTATTCATGAAATGTTTTAAGATGTTCTGTAGCAGAAAAATGTGATCTGTTCAGTAAGAAAAAAATAAAGGGAAAAATCTTCTTGTAATTTTTTTAGAGAAATATGATTCCTCAACAGTAATATGGCTGACACTTTGATTCTAGATGATCTTACATTTTAAAAATAGTATTGGACTTCAAAAATTTTATGATTCTGTACGAAATCTCTATTTTTATGTACTTAGAAAAATCTTTTGTTATGGGCATGACGCTTCTCGGCTGTTTCTCACTCAATAATTTTATGCTATGAACTGTGTAAGCATTTCTTTTCTTGACAGTTGACTGCTCTGTGTTGATTCAGTACTAGGTCCACATCAAAGTAAAATGAACCGCAAAGACATCGAAAACTAATTGAAGGGAAAAGAAAGCAAATGCTTCATGAGAGAGCATGTACTATTCCAGGGATTATGAACTATTGACATTTGTTTTTGAGAGTATGAATTTAGATTTCCAGTCTAGTCTTTAAAAAAATTGCCTTGTACTGCTCTGTGGGAGTTGATGGTTTTATGTTAATCATATCTATCTTAGACTGTCTGTTTAGTCTATTCACTCTGACAACAACCATTATCTATTTCTTTGCCCAAAGGCATGATCATGAAATATTACGAGCAAAGTTTTATTCCTACAGTAAACAATAAATCTTCCCAGTCATTGGTCAAACTGTCAGTATTCCAGTTAATATTTTGAAAGCTTTTGATATTTATTAATACCAGCAAGTGGTTGGTAGCTTGATGAGAACTTCATTAAGATTAAGGTAGAATTTATGTTTCTTTAGCCTTAATTAGATGAGTGACATTGAACACATTCCCCACTGTCTCTGACAGTCAGTTGCCTCCTCTTTGCAACAAGAAATAATACGAGCCTTCTTGACCTCAAGAATCAAATATATGTGAACACATTCCCCACTGTCTCTGACAGTCAGTTGCCTCCTCTTTACAACAAGAAATAATACGAGCCTTCTTGACCTCAAGAATCAAATATATGAAAATCTTGAATATCAGTTCAGTTCAGTTGCTCAGTCGTGTCCGACTCTTTGCGAATATAGTAAAGCACAAACTTCCTGCCGGGAAATTTGACCTCTCTTGGGAACAGTTCCTTTGATAAAGTCCCATGAGAACTTCCACTGTGCCTGGTCCCAACCCACAGCTCACCCTCCGCCCCTTCTGCCCTCCACCACTTTAAAGAAAATAATTTTATTTATTTTTGGCTGCGCTGGATTTTTGTAGCTTTGCGCGGGCTTTCTCTAGTTGCAGGGAATAGAAGCAACTCTCTAGTTGTGATGGCGCAGGCTTCTCATTACAGTGGCTTCTCTTGTGAAGCACAAGCTCTAGAGCACATGGGCTTTGCAGCGCACATGCTCAATAGTTGGAGCTCCCTGACTCCAGAGCAGACTCGGCATTTGTGGCTCTTGGGCCTAGTTACTCCAAGGCATGTGGAACCATGTCTGACCAGGGATTGAACTCTTGTCCCCTGCATTGGCAGGCTGATTTTTATCCTCTGTGCCACCAGGAAGGTCCTCCCTCCACCACTTTACTATGCCCTTGAAGAGGCCAAAAAGCTGTTGAAAGAGTCCTAAGGAGATGAAAATGGCAATGCCGCCAAGACGGTTATAATGGGGCCTGAAGGGAGAAGAGTGTAAGTGAGCAGGCAGTTGTGTTGGGTGCTGCGCTTAGTTGCCCAGTCGTGTCCACTGTCGGCAATATTTGTATATTGCTGACACTGTTCATGTTTACTTGTTTGTTTTGCAATTAGGACCCTGGAGAAGAGGAGGCCATCTTTAGAACTGTCTCAGGACACAGTGGGGCCAAAGGCCCAAGAGCAGAAGAATGAATGGGGTACTTAGGAGAAGTAAGTGGATGCGAACAAGAGGAGAGCGCTTCTCTCATTCTGAACCTAAGTTGACTCTCTACATATTCTATGGTGGATTGGCAGGGGTTCAGAGAATGAAACCATAACACAACCCATTAGGACCCCGTGTGCTTTCTTTCTTCAGAAGTCACTTCTGAAGGGAAGATGTTACCGTGTGTCATGGTGCTTGACATGAGACTTCCAACACCTCATGGGAGTTTCCCGATTTTGGGGTTCTAGACAAAGGAATTCCCTTTTGTAAATCTTACTTGCAGCTTTTCATTTCTAGGCATGAGTCTCCTTAGAAAAGTCAGGAGTCGTGTCCTCTTCAGTCGTGTCTGACTCTGAGAGATGCTGTGTGCTGTGTAGCCTACCAGGCTCCTCTGGCCATGGGTTTCTTCAGGCAAGCGTACTAGAGTGGATTGCTGCTTCCTTCTCCAGGGGATCTTCCTGACCCAGGGATTGTAACCGCGTCTCGTATGTCTCCTGCGTTGGCAGATGGGTTCTTTACCACTAGTGCCACCTGGGAAACTTAGAAAAGTCATTAGATTTTATTTTAAGTTTTTAAAAACCAGAGTTTCCATATGTCACTCACCATTGGGTGTTAATTTTACATATGATTTGTTCTCGGGATAAGTGGTATCACACGAATGATTGAAAAAATCCAGGCGACATTTATTCAACTGTGATTTAATTTCTTTTTATACTATGGCAGAGGCTCCACTCAAGCCAAGCGCTCTAGTTATAATCAGAGTATCTGGTGTGAACCCTGCTGATGAGGCTCCCTGAGTTTGATCTGATTTTTTTCTTTTTCCTGAAAAGAAATATTTAGGGGGGGGTTCTTAATAACTCATTAAACCTCTGGCCACCTTTTCCTTTTTTTCACTTGTAGATTGTTTGGAGAGGTATTTTGCGGGCACAACCTATGACAAAAATTGCCAGTCCCCTTTAAGAAGCCACCTCCCCTGACCCCCAAAAGTAGATGTCAGTTTCAAATGATGTTTGGACATGATTACAACTCATGGTCTTCCTTTTTTTTTTAATTTTTTTTAAATTAAAGGATAATAGCTTTACAGTGTTGTGTTGGTTTTTGCCATACAACAATGTGAATCAGCCATGCGTATACTTGCATCCCCTCCCTCTTGGATCTCTCTCCCACCCTCTACCATCCCACCTCATCACAGAGCACTGAGCTGAGCTCCTTGGGCTTTAGGTTTCAATGCTACTTCATATTCTTAAACTGGCGTGTGTTTTGGTCAAAACTCTTGAATTTTAAATATTATTATCTGAATTCTTTTGATGTGAAGATTGACTTTTATGCTTTCTGCCATTGTGAGTGGCACTTAAGAGCCCAGGGTTGTAAATTTGAGTCTCCAGCACTAAAGGCAAACTAAACTCTTCGGTATTCAAAGTGAGCCATCAGTTCTGCAACAGGGTCTAATGCTGGGAGTAACAGCATCCCAGGAGTGTGAAGTAGCACAATGCTATTGCAGGATAGGCACTCAGGAAAGATGCATTACTTAATAAATTGATGGTGAGTCAACACTGGAAGAATAAGGGAAAGAAAATTGAAATGTCTTTGACATCAGCTCTTCAAACAACCTTAGAAATAGGTGATTTTTTTTCCCTCTGTTGTATCGAGAAGGAAACTAAAGCTCAAAGACTTTGGTTTTTTAAACAAATATTTATTGTGTATTTATGATTAGTTATTTATCCCTAAGAGAGTCATGGGAAATGGGTCTGTATTTCCATTTTACAGATAGGGAAACTGAGGTGCAGAAGTTTTAAGTGATAGCTTTCGTACGGAGCTAAGATATGAAGGGGCAGGGCAGGACTCAAGGAAGCCAACTTCAGAGATCATCCCCTTGAACTACAAGGCATTTCAGGCATCAGGTTAGGGCCCTGCTGGGTACAGAGCTAGCACATAACAAAACAAAGTTGTCAGATTTCAAACCCACCTTGTTTCCACTTTCCTTGTTGAAAACCCAGTGAATTCTCTACTGTTTGTAATAAGGAGCCATGAATGGCTTCTAAGCATCAAAGCCAATGGCTGTTGTCCACCATCCTCCCACCTCTTAATCTTCCTTTTCAGCCTCAAGCTCATTCTCTTTCATCAGGTTCTGTTTTTTCTTGCCTTCTCCTTCTCTGAGAATGACTTCTCTCTCTTGGCTGGCTTTTCCCCTGTGGACGTAAAAAGTACGCACAACCAAAAAGTTGAGAGTTATGTTTCACTCGGTGGTAATTTTTAGAACTTCAAGCCCGGGAGACAACGTTTTAAGTAACCCTGAGAGAACTATTCCCAGGAAGTAAGGGGAAGGAACCACGTAAGTTTTGCAACAAAGCGCAGATTGTTGGAACATCAAAAAAACATCAAAAGAACATCAAAAGATTATTGTTACTTAAAGAAAATCACATATCCTAAGTTAAGGAATTTAGCACATTTCTGTGCCTGGGAAATGAAATTAAAAGATGCTTCCTCCTTGAAAGAAAAGCTATGATGAACCTAGACAGCATATCAAAAAGCAGAGACATCACTTTGCCAACAAAGATCCATATAGTCAAAGCTATGGTTTTTCCAGTAGTCATGGATGTGAAAGTTGGGCAATCAAGAAGGCTGAACATCGAAGAATTCACATAGTTTTCAAACTGCAGTGTTGGAGAAGACTCTTGAGAGTCTGTTAGACAGCAGGGAGATCAAACCAATCAGTCTTTAAGGAAATCAACCCTGAATAGGAAGGAGTGATGCTGAAGCTCCAATACTTTGGCCACCTGATGCAAAGAGACAACTCATTGGAAAAGACCCTGATGCTGGAAAAGATTAAAGGCTGGAGGAGGGGACGACAGAGGATGAGATGGTTGGATGGCATCACCGTCTCAATAGACATGAGTTGGAGCAAACTCTGAGAGATAGTGAAGTACAGGGAAGCCTGGCGTGCTGCAATCCATGGGGTCACAAAGAGTCGTATATGACCGCAACAAGCAATGGGAAAATGCAGGAGTCTAGGCTGGCTGAAATCATTCCTTTGATGTGCACCTCAGCTGTCTGGGGCCAGTATCTTGTTTTTTTACATCCTGAGTTCCCTCAGGACTCACTGTAGGGAGTGGCTGCAGTCTGATGGCGGCTAGATGGCTGGTATTCTTTTCCTTCCTGAGTTTCCTGAGGTTCACCAGCTCTTGTTGGAGGGCTATAATTCCTGATGTCTGTGACGTTGTTTACTGATAAATGGCAGGAAATACTCCATTTCTCACCCCACATCTACTACAAGTGAGTGCTGTCTGTCTCTTCTACTCCCTGGATTCAGCCATCACCTTTACATAGCCAACCTTGAATAAAATTAAAAAAAAAAAAATCCAGTTGTATAAGTGATTTGGCTTGTTCGGCATCTCTCCATGGTTGCTCCACCACTGCTAGCATGCTTGAAGTGAAATTCTTAATTGTTCTTTTCCAGTAACCTCCCCTGAGTGCAAGAAGCATAAGCTTAGGAACCATCCCAAACCAATGCAATTTTCTAACATCTGTATTATTGTCATCGCATATTTATACAAGTCTAGGTCAGCTTCATTAATAGTGAATGGTCAGTCTGTCTGATTGATGGTTGTTCACCTAGTGATCTAAGTCTCTTTTAAGTGTTGCTTTCAATATCCATCCAGTTATCCTTTTCTTTTTAGCCATCTTTTTTACTTGGAAGGACTTAAAGATGTTTGTTTAAAAAAAAAAAAATTTCAGCTCAATTTGTATTTCAGAATAGTAATGATCCATTTAGCACTGTGGGTATTTTTGTCTTGAACAACTACTTAAAAGATGTTTATCTGAAGACCTTTTCTTCCAAATGTTCTGTTTGTAGTAATAAATACTTGTAAAATTCTTCAAACTTTGACTAGTTTTATCTAATTATTCCTTTATATTGTGTAATGACTGTTTCCTCCTGGTTTCTTTTCCTGTAAGTGATTATATGAAGGTTCACTTTAGATCCTTAACACAGAAGTACCCTTAGGGGAATTGATTTTAAATTCTTTTTTAATTTTTTAAATTAATTTTTATTGAATTATAGTTACTTTTCAGTGTTCTGTTGTACAGCAAAGTATATTGGCTATACGTTTATTTATATGCACTCTTTTTTGGATTTCCTTCCCAGATAGGTCACCACAGAGTGCTGAGTAGAGTTCCTTGTGCTATACAGTAGGTTCTCATTAGTTATTTATTTTATACATAGTATCAAGAGTGTATATATGTCAATCCTAATCTCCCAATTCATCCCCCCCACCTTCCTCCCCTTGGCATCCATACATTTTTGATACAGGCACTGTGGAGAACAGTGTGGAAGTTCCTTAGAAAACTAAAAATAGAACTATCATATGACCCAGCAGTCCTACTCCTGGGCATATACCCAGAGAAAACCATGATTCAAAAAGATACATGCACCCCAGTGTTCACTGCAGCACTATTTATAATAGACAAGACATGGAAGAAGCCAAAATCCTTTTTTTAAATTGAGATATAGTTGACATATAACTTGACATTAGTTTCAAGTATACAGCATAACAGTTACATACAAATATATTATGAAATTTGGAAAACTCAGCAGTGGCCGCAGGACTGGAAAAGGTCAGTTTTCATTGCAATCCCAAAGAAAGGCAATGCCAAAGGATGCTCAAACTACTGCACAATTGCACTCATCTGACACGCTAGTAAAGTAATGCTCAAAATTCTCCAAGCCAGGCTTCAGCAATACATCAACCGTGAACTTCCAGATGTTCAAGCTGGTTTTAGAAAAGGCAGAAGAACCAGAGATCAAATTGCCAACATCTGCTGGATCATCGAAAAAGCAAGAGAGTTCCGGAAAAAAAACATCTATTTCTGCTTTATTGACTATGCCAAAGCCTTTGACTGTGTGGATCACAATAAACTGTGGAAAATTCTTCAAGAGATGGGAATACCAGACCACCTGACCTGCCTCTTGAGAAACCTGTATGCAGGTCAGGAAGCAACAGTTAGAAATGGATACGGAACAACAGACTGGTTCCAGATAGGAAAAGGAGTATGTCAAGGCTATATATTGTCACCCTGCTTATTTAACTTATATGCAGAGTACGTCATGAGATACGCTGGGCTGGAGGAAGCACAAGCTGGAATCAAGATTGCCAGGAGAAATATCAATAACCTCAGATATGCAGATGACACCACCCTCATGGCAGAAAGTGAAGAGGAGCTAAAGAGCTTCTTGATGAAAGTGAAAGAGGAGAGCGAAAAAGTTGGCTTAAAGCTCAACATTTAGAAAAGGAAGATCACGGCATCTGGTCCCATCACTTCATGGGAAATAGATGGGGAAACAGTGGAAACAGTGTCAGACTTTATTTTTCTGGGCTTCAAAATCACTGCAGATGGTGACTGCAGCCATGAAATTAAAAGACGCTTACTCCTTGAAAGGAAAGTTATGACCAACCTAGGCAGCGTATTGAAAAGCAGAGACATTACTTTGCTAACAAAGGTCCATCTAGTCAAGGCTGTGGTTTTTCCATTGGTCATGTATGGATGTGAGTGTTGAACTGTGAAGAAAGCTGAGTGCCAAAGAATTGATGCTTTTGAACTGTGGTGTTGGAGAAGACTATTGAGAGTCCCTTGGACTGCAAAGAGATCCTACCAGTCCACTCTAAAGGAGAAAAGTCCTGGGATTTCTTTGGAAGGACTGATGCTAAAGCTGAAACTCCAGTACTTTGGCCACCTCATGCGAAGAGTTGACTCACTGGAAAAGACTCTGATGCTGGGAGGGATTGAGGGCAGGAGGAGAAGGGGACGACAGAGGATGAGATGGCTGGATAGCATCACTGACTCGATGAACGTGAGTTTGAGTGAACTCTGGGAGTTGTTGATGGACACGGAGGCCTGGCATGCTGCAGTTAATGGGGTCCCAAAGAGTCAGACACGACTGAGCGACTGAACTGAAGTGATATTATGAAATGACTACCAAGATAAGTCTAGTTAACATCCATCACCACACGCAGTAACAGTTTTTTTCCTTGTGATGAGAATTTTTAAGATCTACTTTTAAGAACTTTTAAGATCAATAGGTGAAGACATGGGTGAAGGTGATCAGAACTTCGACTTATAACGTATCTAAATCCTAGGGATGTAATGTACATCATGGTAACTAGAGTTAATCACACTGTATTGTATATTTGAAAATTGCTAAGCAAATAGATCTTAAAATCCTTTAAATGGAATAAACAAAAATAATAACCTGTGAGATAATAGATTTTAAAGTCCATAAAAATAATCCATAAAAATATTGCTATAGTGTGTAGCATTGTTAAATGTTGCTAAAATACAGATAATAAGAGCGAAATCCTCAGCAAACTCTTCATAAGTGAATTCAAAAATTAGGTGCTGATTGATTTTGCCAGTGAAGAAAAGGCTGCTGGTCTGAGTTGACCACTTATCCCGTTTCTTGTTCACATTCACATAGCGCTCCTCTCCTCCATCTGGTTGATTGATTGACTGAGTGATTAGTTACTACCTAGCAAGTCTACTCACTTGAGAATATCTTGTACCTAGTTCTGTTGATCAGCCAAGCTTGGACTCTCCACCTGCAGGCAGGCTGGCCCCTTGATCACAGCCCCGCTAAGGGGAGCTGGGCTGTTGCATCAGCCAGGCATTGTGCTCCTCGGAAGGAAATCAGCAGTCTGGACATCACCCAGCGCCCCCTGCTGCTGATTGCAGCTAAGGACAAAGAATTTATTTATGTTACAAATTTTACCTAGATGTTGATTCTATGAGAGGTCAGTGCTAGGCTTCATTCAATGTTCCAAGGCTTTCTGGCTCTTGGTGCAATATTAAAGGAAGGAAAATTCCAATACAAGTTTCCAGTTAAAAAAAGGCAAGATATATATGTGTGTATATATATATGATGCCAATAACCCTAGCTCTCTTCTTAGGCCTGGCTCAAATCCTTTTCCTTCTTGAGATCTTCTCTGTTCCCCATGAAGGCCCATCTTCTGATGCTGAGTTCTGCCTGTCCGGCTAGTCATTTGCTGACATGTTTCCATCTCAGATTGTCAGTAGTGTGTTGTCTTTGAAGCCTATATATGAGCCTGAGTACCACTAGTACTATTAATAGTAAGTACTAGTCAGACAGTGTTTAAGAGCATCCTTTTTAAAAAGGTATAACTAAACAGGCAGCATGATCTGGTAGCTCAAATATCTGAACTAGAAAGTCTGAATTCATATCCTTGTTTTATATACTCCTACTACCTATGCGACTTTGGCTATGCTACCTAAAACTTCTGAATATCAGTTCCGTTTTTTTTTTTTTTTTTTTGCTGGAATAATAAGCATAATAATACCAACAAAAACATTTGGTTTAAGAGCAAGGAAACAGTTTTGGGGACGCACATTCTATATCATAAGCTGCTATAAAATATTAATTAATAAAAACATTTATTAATGCTGTTTGAAATAAAGTGGCCTTCAGTGCAGTTAATTCTGCTTTCTCTTGTCTTTCTTTCAACATCCTCAGCTTAATTTTTCCTCTCCTACTGATCTACATACTGTTACCTGTGACCCACATCTTTTTCCCGGGTGTCTGCCTGTTTTTATTGCTTCCTCTCTCTCTCTCTCTCCCTGCTTTTCCGGTTTGCCTCTTCCTGTCAAATCCCATTTCTCCTGCAGCTTTCTTCTTCCTTTGCCCCCTCCTCCATGTCGTCTGCTTCCTCCGCCCTCTCCTTCCTATCCCTCCCTTCCTCCTCCCTCTCCCCCATCCTCCTCCCTTCTCCCTCTCCTTCTTTCTCCTCTTCTTTCTCAGCTTTCTTTCTTGTTCTTCTGTCTAATAAGGTTTAAAATTGACCAGAGATAAAAGAATTTGAGTAAATTCCAGTTCAAATCAGTTCAGTCGCTCAGTCGTGTCCGACTCTTTGTAACCCCATGGACTGCAGCACGCCAGGCTTCCCTGTCCATTACCAACTCCTAGAGTTTGCTCAAACTCATGTTCATCGAGTCAGTGATGCCATCCAACCATCTCACCCTCTGTCGTCCCCTTCTCTTCCTGCCTTCAATCTTTCCCAGCATCAGGGTCTTTTCTAATGAATCAGTTCTTCACATCAGGTGGCCAAAGTATTGGAGCTTCATCTTCAGCAGAAATCCAGAAGTCTATACAATTTGTGTTGTTTTTTATGATAGCATTTTAGGCAAGTGCTATTTTATTGGTATGCACAGAATCTTGGAAGATTAGATGTGACAGGAGGGAGATAACTTCAAATCCAATCTGCTTGGTGGTTTAAAAATGAAAGCAAATGTCCAGAGAGTTAAGTGACTTGACCTGGATCCCAAAGTCAATTACCGACTGTGTTGATAGTTAAGACTGTTTCGGGTGTTAGAGGACTCTTGTTTCTTTTCACTTCTGCTAGCCACTGTATTGTGTTTCCCTTTTTAGAGTTTAGTTAAGGACATTATCTAGGGGTTTGTTTGTTCCCAGCAAGCAATCTAGCTGATTGACTTTGAGGAAGTTACTTAACCTTTCTGGCCTTCAGATTCTCATCAGAGAATGAGAGGACCAACTACTCTTCCAGCGTCTTTATAATTCTCGAGTTTCCTCCATCATATTTAATAGCTTTGTGGTGTGGCCAGTTGTTTACTAGTACAAGGTGAGTTGGATTCTTGTATGCAATATGCCCTTGTGTTTCTTTCCCAGTGCCACCCAAGGTGGAACTTCTTTTGCAGCATTACCGTATTTCAGTCTGTACAAACCAGTTACCCTTGTCCAGTATTTGGCTAAATTATTTCTAATTAAAACAGGACAGTTTCCTTGGCGGAAATCCTGTCCTTGTACTACAAGGATGCTTGGCAAGATGTTTGTTATCATTTTTCAAAAAACTGTAGGAAAGTGAAATATTTTTTTTGGATCACAATGTTGCAACAGAACAATGTGACATTTGTTATTACCTCTGAAAATGGACAGAGGAGCCACATTTTTCTTCATTTAAGGACCAGTGTAGTATTAATCATTCATGGGTTTCTTTGTAAACCTTCCCACACAAATTATTCATAATTTGAAGTAAATGCAGATGGAGAAAGAAAAGAAATGTAAAGAAGTATCTTTGTTGAGATAAGAATGATAAGAATATATTAGGTAATTTGTGCAGGATATAAAATTCAGTAAGTTTCTAAGTCCTTTAATTTTACCCAAACTAACACTCAAATTTCCTTTAAATTCCTAGGAAATCTTTCTGTTTCTTTAAATAACTGGGAAATTAATCTTTCTTAGTACATTCTTACTATAATTTTTTAAGATTTATTATTTGTTTGTTTTCGGCTGTGCTGGGTCTTCGTTGCTACACGTGGGCTTTCTCTAATGCAGTGGGCAGGCGCTACTCTTCCTTGCAGTGCATGGGGTTCTCATTGTGATGGCTCCTCTTGTTGTGGGGCACAGGCTCTACGCTGTAACGGCTTCAGTAGTTGCAGCACGTGGGCTCGGTAGTTGGGGCACAGGGTCTTAGTTGCACCATGGCACGTGGAATCCTCCCAGACCAGGGATTTAACCCATGTCCCCCTGCATTGGCAGGTGAATTCTTAACCACTAGACTACCAGGGAAGCCCTATAATGTTTTATAATTATTATAATCCTTCCTAGGCCTCCATGAAATGGCTGGGGCATGTAATCAAGCCACTTAACAGAAATATAAATGAGTGTCACCTGGCCCAGCATTCGCTTTCATCTCTTTGCTTTTAGGAATCAATGGCTATAGGACATCAAAAGCTGATTTTGTTTAGTTGTGGAATTTTCACTCAATTTTCCAGACCATCATTTCCTGAAAAGTGAAAGTCACTCAGTCATGTCTGACTCTTTGTGGCCCCATGGACTATACAGTCCATGAAACTGTCCAGGCCAGAAGACTGGAGTGGGTAGCCTTTTCCTTCTCCAGGAGATCTTCTCAACCCAGGGATCGAACCCAGGTCTCTCGCATTACAGGTGGATTCTTTCCCAGCTAAGCCACCAGGGAAGCCCCATCATTTTCTGAAGTGCTTGCAGATAGTCAGTTTTTTGGCTTTTGGTGTCTGAGAGCCTATTTTAAGAGCACTGCCAAGCACAGTAAACTAATAGCACTGTATTCCAGCTGTGGAAGCAGTATCACTGTAGTAATGTACCCTAGCTTCCTGGAAAAGGGCTTCTTTGTGGCCATGGTGTGTATGAAACATGTACCATGATGGCAGTGAACATTCTCATGTGGTAAGAAAGTGTTTTCCATCTCATTGACATCTAGCGTTTTTCATCAGTTTGGTTTTATTTTTTTCAATCATTTCAGAATTTGTTTTTAACCTTTTCTCCCAAGTGCTCGATGTCATTACAGTAATACAAAACAGATAGCCTGTATCCAAGGGACTAGCACAAATGTTGAAACAGTTCAGAACGAAGTTTGAAATTAACAAATGTAATTTCTAATTTTATTATCCAATGTACTTGCGATTATTTTTGTACTTGAACTTGGATTTGAAATGCTTATCAATATCTTACCATGTCTTTTAAAAAAGTCTTTAAAAAGTCCTTGTAAGGCAATTTAGATTCTTTAAAAAAAAAAAAAAAATCTCGATTCCCTGGTAAAAATATATGTTAAATATAATTGAAAGTAATTGAATTGAGAGATTTATATGTAATAAAACTTCCTTTGGATAATTTTTTTTAATTGTTTTGTATTGGTGTATAGTTCACAGCAAAGTGATTCAGTTATACACATATCCATGTTGTGTGTACTCAGTCATTCGGTCGTGTCTGACTCTTTGTGACCCCATGGACTGCAGCCCTCCAGGCCACTCTGTCATGGAATTTTCCAGGCAAGAATACTAGAGTGGGTTTCCACTTCCTTCTCTAGGGGATTTTCCTGACCCGAGGATCCAACCCATGTCTCCTGCATTGGCAGGCAAATTCTTTACCGCTGACGTATAGCTATATATCTATTGTTTTGCAGATTCCCTTCCATTACAGGTTATTACCAGGTATTGAGTGGAGTACCCTGTGCTGTACTATAGGTCCTTATTGGTTATGTGTTTTAATTTATCCCTCCCCCACCACCCTAGGGTAGGTAATCGTAAGTTTGTTTTCTAAGTCTGTGAGTCTGTTTTCTGTTTTGAAATTAGTCCATTTATAACATTTTTTTTAGATTTCTTTGGATCATTTATAAGTATTAGTAAAATCTCACCCTAAGAAATGCTTTTTTTAAAACATTAAAAATATGTATTTAATTTAAGAATATGTATGCACACACACATATGCATATTACGATATCACATGTTCTCAACCATAAAATATGTAAAAGTTCACATTAATCTATACATAGTGAATATAAGAAAAGTGAATGTTTCTTATATGCAAATAAAACTGAAGCTAAACTTTGAGTTATAGACACATTTTTGAAATTGTAGAAAGGTATTTTAAACCATATATTACTTTGAAATATTTTATCGTTCAATTCAAATTCCATAATTACATCTCTAGTTCCTTAATATCTTGATGGATTGAGATGATAATTGAATCTAATTTTAGACAAATGTATAAGTTTGATAGTTTAACTGTCAAGAAATAGCCCTGTATGAAAGAATGACTTTCGGCTTTCTGGTTATAGTCTACTGAAAACCAAATTCCCTTGTAGATTTGTGTAGGAGCACAATAGAGGGAGGTAATTTCAATTCTTGTCAGATAGCAAAAATCTCCTGCAAAGCAACTGAATTCTAAACAGAGTAAGTTGAAATCACAGTTTCCTATTTCATATGACTTCCTCATTCTGTCCCTCAGAATGAGAGTTGAAGATTTTCATTAGAAATTTCAAAATGGTCTTCTCTGGAATGGCCATTATTTTAACAGTAAAAATTATGTATATTACAAATTACAATAAATAGGAAGTTATAATAAATAATAAAAGTTATTTTGTCTCTTGTTCCTTGCTGTCAGGTCACCATCATAATAAGCAGAGTTTTATTTTGAAAGACTGGGCTGTGACTCCATTAGAATATTTCCAGGAATTTAAAGTGGTTGTGGGGTTAAAAGTTTTCAGAATGACACATATAAAACTCCTACTAAATAAATAATACAGAATTGCATCCAGTATTGAAATCTTACTTTCTGTTGTCATTATCTCCATTGCATGTGGCTGAGGGAGAATTTTCAAACTATCTAAGAGTTACACATAAGCATGTGCTGTCAAACAGGAAAATGGATTGACCAGAAATTTTGTTCAGATTTTTCGGTAAGATGCTGCAGAAAAGCCTGAACAAACTTTTTGGCCAACCCAGTATCTTGAGGAATGATGTTAACATTTTAAACAAAGCATTCCTGATAATGAGTTCCAGGTTTTCATTATTTTTCTGATAAAGAATATAAACCAATGCAGGAATTACTTCCTAGAATATACCCCCAAAAGTATTTTAGGAATACAAACATTGATGAATTACCCCCATAAAATACACACCTGTTGTATATGATTATGCACAGAAGCCAGTTTTTTCATGAATAATTTGCATCATTTTACATAATTTTTGCATAATTTAAGAAACCATATGCTCTATAATGAAGAAGAAAGTATTTAAAGTCTGCAATCGTGTTAAACAGTTACAGTATGAGTCACTATATATTTTTTTTAAGTGCTGCTCTAAGTGTGACAACAGAAACTTAAAGGATGTGATGCTCATTTGAAGTATGCTATTAATTTAAAGCCGTAAATTCTTTAACTTAGGCCATTTTGGTGATTGTGACCAAATTTGGAACATTTTTTGTGTGAAGTATTGAAATGTTTTTAAGAACCTGAAAACTGTCTCAGAATATTCTTTGACATCTGAGAATTCAGTGTGTTTGTTCTATAAGGTGAGATCTACATAACTTGTTTCAAAAATTGACCCTGATAATTTTTCTAGGTTTTATAATTTGCCAGAACTGGTTAATTTTACTAAACTTCGTAAAGAACAGTTATATACATGTTTTAAAAGAATTTTTTTCAATTTAATTCCAAAGTCCATCTTCTGCTTTTCTCTCTTGAGTCAAATATTCTATCTGTGCCACTATTTTTTGAAGATTAGTCATTATGATTGAAGATGTTTTGTACTTTACTGTTGCACAGGAAGCAATAGTCTAAACTTTGATGTTTTTAATGTATCCATTCCAGAATTTTTATTTTTGTGAGGAAGTGATATTGCCATTTTCCTTTAAGATTATTGATATAGTTTTATTTTTTAATATTTGTTTTATATTGGAGTATAGTTGATTTACAATGTTGTGTTAGTTTCAGTTATCCACCAAAGTGATCCGGTTATACATACACTGTATTTATTCTTTTTAAAATTCTTTTCTCATGTAGGTTATTACAGAATACTCAGTTTTCTATACTATAAAGTAGGTCCTTGTTGATTATCTATTTTACATATAGTAGTTTGTATAATTAATTCCAGATTCCCAAATGTTATTTTATTATTAATAAGAGCCCTATGCTAACGAGAAATATATTTAAAATGCTGCATTTGAGAAGACTACCTGATTTAAGAAGGTATATTTCCTTGTTGTCTTGAAAGAGGTTGGAACTGGGGCCAATAGTGGAAGTGGGAAGAAGAGAGAAAGTGTGTTGCTTTTCAGTTTAAAAAATAGTAAGTGAACCCACTAAGAAATAAGCCACCAAGTTTGCATCTCTAGAAGTATTGTATCCTGCTTTGGTCACTCCCTAGCCAGTGCTGTTCAGTAGAACTTTTCCTCACAGTGAAAATTTTCTATGTTGTTGCTGTCCAATATGGCATCCTGGACGTGACTTTGAGCAGACTCCGGCAGATGGAGAACAGAGGAGGCTGGCATGCTGCAGTCCGTGGGGTCGCAAAAAGTCAGACACGACTTAGCAACTGAGCAATGACAATATGGCAGCTACTAACCATGAGTGACTGTTGAGTACTTGAAATGTGGTGACTGAAAAATTGAATTTGTGATTAAATCTGAATGGCTTCTACTAGGACATCCTTGGCAATCCAGTTAAGACTACATGCTCCCAGTGCAGAATGCCTAGGTTGAATTCCTGGTCAAAGAACTAGATCCTGCATGCCCCAACTCGAGATACTTCATACTGCCACTAAGACCCAGCATAGCCAGATAGACAGACAGACAGACAGATGACTTCTTTCTACTCACACTGTGCTCCACAGACCAGGAGTTCCAGCATCGCATCCAAGCTTGTTAGGAATGCAGAATCCCAGGTCCCACCCTAAACCTACTGAAACAGAATCCACATTCTAGTGAGATTTCTCAGGTAATTCTTCAGGTCATTATCATTTTGCAGAGCTGGTCTGAAAGGCATTCTTACATAGACTCAATGGTTAGATGAGATGAGTGTTCCATTTCACTCAAGTCTGCAATTCTTTCCTTTCAGAGAAGTTAATTTTTGAGATTGGAAGAGAGGTTAAGAGCATAGACTTTGAGGTTAGACAAGGAGTTGAAACTCAGCTATTCTACTCTTTGGCTTTGAGTGATTTTGGATAAATCAACCTGTCGAAGCCTCAGCTCCCCTTCTGTCAGATGGGGGTGCTCATGAAATGGTACCTGTCCAGCTACCATAAAGGTGAACTGACATAATGTTAGTAAAGTGTTTACAGGGTAAACCATCAATAAAGGATTTTTTTCCTTTTATCTTATTTATTTTTGGCTGTGCTTGGTCTTTGTTGCTATGCGCAGGCTTTCTCTGCTTGCAGTGAGCAGGGTCTGCTCTTTGTTGCCATGCGTGGGCTTCTCATTGTGCTGGCTTCTCTAGTAAAGCACAGGCCCTAGCGTGTGTGGCCACAGTAGTTGTGGCACTCAGGCTTAGTTGCTCCATGGCATGTGGGATCTTCCAGGACTGGAATCGAACCTGTGTCCCCTGCATTGCAACTCTGATTCTCAACCACTGTACCACCAGAAAAGCCCTAAAGGTTGGTTTTAACCCCTATTATTGTTAATGCATATTACATAACCCCTATTATTGTTAATGCATATTACGTGCCTTTCAAAGTAAGATAAGCAAACTAAACTTAGCAGGCCTAGATGATTGGATATATCTTTCTTCCAAATCACAATTAGCTTTGCAAAGTCTCAAACGATGGTTACCTGTCTTAAAGAAAAGAAGATCTGAAGTCTTCTGGCGTGATTTTTTTTCACATATTTTATATTTAGCATTAAAGTGAGAAATAGTGACCCAGCCTCTTTGAACCATCAAAGGGTCCTTAAACTGGCGATCAGAGAGCAAAGCAATCACTTCTTCATTCCTTTAAAATTCCTTTTTGCCTTCCTATGGTAGAGATTATGGAATCCCTCCCCCCAAAAAATGTCTTAAAAGTTCTGCCCCCCTTTATTACTCATGGCTGGGGCCACAGCAAAGTAAATTCTGCCATCCTGGTTGCACAGTGTGGAGGGATATGTCTGGCAGGCCTCCTTGGGAGTACAGCCAGAATTTCCTTTTCAGCAAATTCTGTTTCAAAAAGAATGAACCCAGGGTGAGCTCAAGCTATTAGTCACAAGTTTTCATCTTTATTAAATGGAGCTTCATCAGGGAGCTAGCCTGAGTGGGGGTGGGAACAGTCTGCTAGTTAAAAATAAAAGCTCATACTTATTTAAAATTCCCATCGTTCTTTTGGCACTAAAAAAGTCATCCATGCTTACAGAATATAATTTCCAAAGTACTTTCTGTGATTTAACCATTCTGTCATTGTTGGACATTTAGATTGCTTTGCACATGCATACATGTATGTGTGTATATTACATACGTGTGTGTGTGTGATCCCATGGTGAACATTTCTCGTACATAAATTTTTTCTGCACCTTTGTTTCCTTCACATAGATTCTGAAAAATAGAGTTACTGAATATGTACTTTTAGAAGAGAAATATGTCTTGACAAATGGCTGTTCAGAAACATTGCATTAATTTAGATGTCTTCCACCAGCAGTGTTTGAGTTCATTTCACTATAATATTGATTGTCACTTTTAAAAAGGTTAGTTTGATGCAATGAAATAGTATTCATACATTAAAAAGTAGGAAATCCTGCCATTGGTGGCAACATGGATAAATCTTGGGGGCACTGCAGTAAGTGAAATAAGTCAGACAGAGAAAGACAGATACTGTATGATCTCACTTAGATGTGGAGTCTTAAAAAAGAAAACAACTCAGAACAGATTGGTAGTTGGCTGAAGTGGGGGGTGATGGGGTGTGAAATGACTGAAGGTGGTACAAACTTCCAGTTATAAATCCTGGGAATATAATGCACAACATGGAGACTCTAGTTAGCAATATTTTATTGTCCATTCGAAATTTTCTAAGAGAGTAGATCTGAAAAGTTCTCATCATAAGAAGAAAATTATTCCAATGTGTGCTGATGGATGTTAATTAAACTCAAAATAGGTACATATAGCAAATCATTATGTTGTACATTTACAGTGAATACAGAGTTATATATCAAGTTACATCTTAATTTTTTAAAGAGATCAATATAAACATGGTGGTTGAAGTAGTCTCTGGAGTCACCTGCCCTGAGTTCAGGCCTTGGCCCTGTCACTTACTTGCTGTGGGACATTTCAGGCACACTCACTTGACCTGTAAAACAGGGAAAGTAGTTTCACCTACTGCATGGGTTGTTGTGAGGATTAAGGTAGTTACTCACACATGCTGAGTCACTTCAGTAGTGTCTGATTTTCTTTTTTGACTCCATGGACTGTATCCTGCCAGGCTCATGTGTCCATGGGATTCTCCAGGCAGGAATACTGGATGGGTTGCCATACCCTTCTCCAGGGGATCTTTTTGACCCAGGGATCTAACCCACATCTGTTACATCTCCTGCATTGGCAGGCAGGTTCTTTACCACTAGCATCACCTGGGAAGATCCACCACTCAGTTCAGTTCAGTTCAGTTGGTCAATCGTGTCCGTCTCTTTGCGACCTCATAAAGCGCAGCACACCAGGCCTCCCTATCCATCACCAGCTCCTGGAGTCCACCCAAACCCATTGTGTCGATGATGCCATCCAGCCATCTTATCCTCTGTCGTCCCCTTCTCCTCCTGCCCTCAATCTTTCCCAACATCAGAGTCTTTTCCAATGAGTCAGCTCTTCACATCAGGTGGCTAAAGTATTGGAGTTTCAGCTTCAACATCAGTCCTTCCAATGAATACCCAGGACTGATCTCCTTTAGGATGGACTGGTTGGACTTCCTTGCAGTCCAAGGGACTCTCAAGAGTCTTCTCCAACACCACGGTTCAAAAGCATCAATTCTTCGGTGCTCAGCTTTCTTTATAGTCCAACTCTCACATCCATACATGACCACTGGAAAAACCATAGCCTTGACTAGATGGACCTTTGTTGGCAAAGTAATGTCTCTGCTTTTTAATATGCTGCCTAGGTTGGTCATAACTTTCCTTCCAAGGAGTAAGCATCTTTTAATTTCATTGCTGCAATCGCCATCTGCAGTGATTTTGGAGCCTGGGAAAATAAAGTCAGCCACTGTTTCCACTGTTTCCCCATCTATTTCCCTTGAAGTGATGGGACCAGATGCCATGATCTTCGTTTTCTGAATGTTGAGCTTGAAGCCAACTTTTTCGCTCTCCTCTTTCACTTTCATCAAGAGGCTCTTTACTTCTTCTTCACTTTCTGCCATAAGGGTGGTGTCATCTGCATATCTGAGGTTATTGATATTTCTCCCGGCAATCTTGATTCCAGCTTGTGCTTCCTCCAGCCCAGCGTTTCTCATGATATACTCTGCATATAAGTTAAATAATGATCAGTGGAGAAATAACTCCAGAAAGAATGAAGGGATGGAGCCAAAGCAAAAACAACACCCCGTTGTGGATGGGACTGGTGAAAGAAGCAAGATTAGATGCTGTAAAGAGCAATATTGCATAGGAACCTGGAATGTTAGGTCCATGAATCAAGGCAAATTGGAAGTGGTCAACCAGGGTATGACAAGAGTGAACATTGACATTCTAGGAATCAGTGAAATAAGAAGGACTGGAATGGGTGAATTTAATTCAGATGACCATTATATCTACTACTGTGGGCAGGAATCCCTTAGAAGAAATGGAGTAGCTATTATGGTCAACAAGAGAGTCCGAAATGCAATACTCAGATGCAATCTCAAAAATGACAGAATGATCTCTGTTCATTTCCAAGGCAAACCATTCAATATCACGGTAATTCAAGTCTATGCCCCAACCAGTAATGCCAAAGAAGATGAAGTTGAACAGTTCTATGAAGACCTACGAGATCTTTTAGAACCAACACCCAAAAAAGATGTCCTTATCATTATAGGGAACTTGAATGCAAACGTAGAAAGTCAAGAAACACCTGGAGTAACAGGCAAATTTGGCCTTGGAATACAGAATGAAGCAGGGCAAAGGCTAATAGAGTTCTGCCAAGAGAACACACTGGTCATAGCAAACACCCTCTTCCAACAACACAAGAGAAGACTCTACACATGGACATCACCAGATGGTCGACACCGAAATCAGATTGATTATATTCTTTGCAGCCAAAGATGGAGAAGCTCTATACAGTCAGCAAAAACAAGACCGGGAGCTGACTATGGCTCGGATCATGAACTCCTTGTTGCCAAATTCAGACTGAAATTGAAGAAAGTGGAGAAAACCACTAGACCATTCAGGTATGCTGCTGCTACTGCTGCTAAGTCACGTCAGTCGTGTCCAACTCTGTGCGACCCCATAGACGGCAGCCCACCAGGCTCCTCCATTCCTGGGATTCTCCAGGCAAGAACACTGGAGTGGGTTGCCATTGCCTTCTCCAATCATGAAAGTGAAAAGTGAAAGTGAAGTCGCTCAGTCGTGTCCAACTCGTAGCGACCCCATGGACTACAGCCTATCAGGCTCCTCCACCCATGGGATTTTCCAGGCAAGAGTACTGGAGTGAGTTGCCATTGCCTTCTCTGATTCAGGTATTACCTAAATCAAATCCCTTATGACTATGCAATGGAAGTGAGAAATAGATTTAAGGGACTAGATCTGATAGATAGAGTGCCTGATGAACTATGGACGGAAGTTCGTGACATTGTACAGAATCAAGACCATCCCCAGGACCCACGACTAGAGCCATCCATATGTAAATCATCTAGTACAGTAGTTTTGCACACAGCAAAAGTTATGTGCCATCTGTTAGGGTCATTGTCAGGGGGTGTGTATGGCCAAGAGGCCTACCTGACATTTTAGGAGTGTTGCCTTTTTTTATTTTAATTTTTACTTTATTTTGAACTATAGTTGCTTTGCAATGTTGTGTTAGTTTCTGCTCTACAGCAAAGTGACTCAGTTATACATATTCATGTCTCTCTTTTTTTTCAGAATTGTTTCCCACATAATTTATTACAGAGTATTCAGCAGAGTTCTCTGTGGTATACAAATACAGTAGGTCCTTGTTGATTATTTTATTTTAAATGTTTATATTTATTTTTGGCTGTGCTAGGTCTTCACGGGGGCATGAAGTCTTTCTCTAGTTGCGGTGCACGGACTGAGTTGTGGCACGCAGGCTCAGTAGTTGCAGCCCTCAGGCTTAATGGTTCTGCTTCCTGTGGGATCTTAGTTCCCCAGCCATGGATCAAACCCATGTCCCCTGCACTGGAAGCAGATTCTTAACCAGTGGACCACAAGGGAAGGGAAGTCCCTAATTATCTGTTTTAAATATAGTAGTGTATATACGTCAATCGCCAAATCCCAATTTGACGCTCTGCCCAAGGAGTGTTGTCTATTTGATGACTGTACACCATGAAGGGGGAAGTCTCTTAATGGACTGAGAACTTTTACTATTACTCACCTTTATGCCCCATAAACCAAAAAGGAATTTCATTCGATGAAAAATTTCCCCATTTTGATTTGGTTCTGCACAACTGCAGTCAGAAATTCTGAGTCCCTTGAAGCTCCCCAAAGACCATGCTTTGTGGTTATAATTCCCAAGTGAAGGAGCTCACCAATTTGGCCACCAGCGTCTTCTACTACAACCCTCTCTGTCTTGAGAGCCACTGAGTGCCTGCCCAACAGGCTACTGGCAGTCCAAACTGTGTGCAGCTCTCCCTGGAGGTTTTCACTGTGAATGGTTGAAGGAAGCACCCTAGAGCCTCTTATTTAGAGGGATGTGGGGTGGGGAATCAAAAGAGAACAAAACTTTGTGATGAAATGCAAAATCATTGACCGAAGGAAGATCACATTTTCCTACAGACCAGGCAACTTCAGCACAGTCCACACTATTCAGAGGTGTCCGACTCTTTGCGACCCCATGAATCACAGCACGCCAGGCCTCCCTGTCCATCACCAACTCCCGGAGTTCACTCAAACTCATGTCCATCAAGTCGGTGATGCCATCCGGCCATCTCACCCTCTGTCATCCCCTTCTCCTCCTGCCCCCAATCCCTCCCAGCATCTGAGTCTTTTCCAATGAGTCAACTCTTCGCATGATGTGGCCAAAGTACTGGAGTTTCAGCTTTAGCATCATTCCTTCCAAAGAACACCCAGGACCAATCTCCTTTAGAATGGACTGGTTGGATCTCCTTGCAGTCCAACAGACTCTCAAGAGTCTTCTCCAACAGCACAGTTCAAAAGCATCAATTCTTCGCCACTCAGCTTTCTTTACAGTCCAACTCTCACATCCATACATGACCACCGGAAAAACCATAGCCTTGACTAGACGGACCTTTGTTGACAAAGTAATGTCTCTGCTTTTGAATATGCTATCTAGGTTGGTCACAACTTTGCTTTATCCCATGGGTTCCTGGAAAATCCAGGTGTCATTGGTACACATTCATATTGGTATTCTCTCCAAGAAGATACTGATATTCAACCCTGAAAGGAATAGAAATGACTGTAAAAAATAATAATAACCTTCTTCCTTCCCTAACCCCATTTGCATCTGAATGCCTGCATTGATTTAAAGAATAAATAATTACAGGTACATCAGGGTGAGTTAGTGACTCAGGATAGTCAGAATGACAGAAGAAATAGAAACCGTAAAGATACAAAACATACAGTCATGTTTTGAAGGACATTGAAAGGGCTGCTTGGATCACCTCGAAAGCCATACTAAGCATGACAGCTGATGAAGGAGAAAAACGTGAACATAAGATGTCATTTGAGGTTTCCAGAAGGTAGAGAAGGCTTAGTGGAAGACAATGGCTGAGAGGTGCCAGGTAGAACTGAGGGGACGGGTACAGAGGGCAGATGGAAATATAAGATCTCCTTGATGGGTTAATCCTGAGTTAATAAGGAAGGGAGGAGGTAGCTCTTTGGTTTAGAGTAAAGGAGAAAGGGTAGCTTAAGAGATAAAGATGCGAGGGCTTCTCTGGTGCCTCAGACAGTAATGTGGGAGACCGTGGGGTCAATCCCTGGGTTGGGAAGATTCCCCTGGAGAAGGGAACGGCTACCCACTCCAGTATTCTGGCCTGGAGAATTCCATGGACTCTGTTGTCCACGGGGTCACAAAGAGTTGGACATGACTGAGCGACTTTCACTAATAAAATTAGTCAAAGCTCATGAATTGCTGAGTCCTGTTTCAAAGGACATCTCTTGTCACCAGGGGGATTTTCCTTATTCTATAAAATACTTTGCCCTCTCCGTGACATACTTAGCCCCTCCTGTCGTGTATAACAGAACAGAGAAGCCCTACCTGGCGCTCGTTGCTGGGCACCTCTGTACCCGCACTATCCTTTTCAAGTATTATTTAACATCACAACAACTCCATACAGGGGATGCTGTCTCCTCATTTTCCAGGCACAGAAACTCAGCCTTAAAGATGTTCTGTAACGTGTCCAGTGTCACCCAACAGAGTGCTAAGTTTAACATTTGTTACACTGCCCCCTAAAGAAAAGTCCCTTTGAGATGAGTGGGGGAGCTTTTCATCTCATTTACCTAGAGTGAATGCACATATATACAGTGGAATATTATTCAGCCACCAAAAGGAATGAACTAAAGCCATTTGCAGCAACATGAATAGACCTAGAGATGATCGTGCTAAATAAGGGAAGTCAGAAAGAGAAAGGTAAATATCACATGATATAACACAGAAGTGGAGTCTAAAATACGACACAAATAAACTCAGCTACAAAACAGACTCACAGACATAGACAACAGGCTTGTGGTTGCCAAGCGGGTAGAGAAGTGGAGGTAGAGACAGTGGGAATTTGGGATTAGCAGATGCAAACTGATTTATAGAGGATGGATAAACAACAAGATTCTGCTGTATAGCACAAAGAACTATATTCAGTATCCTGTAATCAACCATAATGGGAAAGAATATTAAAATATATATATACCTGAGTCACTTTGCTATACAGCAGAAATTAATACAACATTGTGAATCAACTATACTTCAATAAAATTTTTTAAGTTATTTAGTAAAGACAGAAGGCTGTGTTTCAGAGGAAACCTGAGGCGCAGCTCCTACTTTTTGTGATGTTAGAGACTGAAAATGGCAGAGAGATGAGTGTTTTGTTGCACGCTATTCTTTTCTATTTTTTGTCCTGTAATTTCACCACCCTCCCCACTTTGTGTATCAATGCTGGAAAGGAGAAAGGTACATGTATCTTTATTACTGTAAAAATAATCTCAGCATGCTAATAGGGATAAAGTTCATCATTAATCACTTTCCAAATTCTCTGAGAGATATTATTTACTCTTTGCATTCTGTTTTTAGAGCTGTGCATTAGGGAAATATCTGGCATTGAAATTAGAAAAAGCAGCTTTTAATTGGAGAAGACTCTTGAGAGTCCCTTGGACTGCAAAGAGATCCAACCAGTCCATCCTAAAGGAGATCAGTCCTGGGTGTTCATTGGAGGTACTGATGTTGAAGCTGAAACTCCAATACTTTGGCCACCTGATGCAGAGAGATGACTCATTTGAAAAGACCCTGATGCTGGGAAAGATTAGGGCAGGAGGAGAAGGGAACAACAGAAGATGAGATGGTTGGATGGCATCACCAACTCAATGGACATGAGTTTGGGTGGACTCCGGGAGCTGGTGATGGACAGGGAGGCCTGGCGTGCATTGGTTCATGGGGTCACAAAGAGTCAGACACGACTGAGCAACTGAACTGAACTGAATTGATGAAGACCTAAAACAAAACTTTTTGCTAAGTAATTTAGTTCCTTGAAATTGAGAAATAGATGGCAATATTTGTCACAAAATACTGCTAGTGAGAAGTGAAAATTCAGTTCTCGTTGAGCTTTATATGGGATGCATGGGGTTTTGATCTCTGAGCCATGATCTTGATGTTCAAAGGCCTGGACTTGATAATCAGTTGTTCAGTCACTAAGTTGTGTCCAACTCCTTGAAACCCCATGGACTACAGCATGCCAGGCTTCCCTGTCCTTCACTGTCTATCTCCTGGAGTTTGTTTAGATTCATGTTCACTGATTTGGTGATGCCATCCAACCGTCTCATCCTCTCTCGTCCCCTTCTCCTCCTGCCCTCAATCTTTCCTAGCATCAGGGTCTTTTCCAGTGACTTGTCTCTTCACATCAAGTGGCCAAAGTATTGGAGGTTCAACTTCAACATCAGTCCTTCCAGTGAATATTAGATGTGATTATCAGTAGATGCGGACAGTGAATGACTGGATGAATGGTGTTGCCTGTGTCTCTATTTGAAGGATGGTTTAATTTTCCTGGTTTAAGAATGTGTTGAAAACTACCATGAAGCTGCCCCCACATGCCTTGTACATGGATTTGGAGAAGACAACTCTTTTCTCATCAATTGAGGCAGTCACTGGTTTGAAAACCATCTGTACTAAGATATTAATTTAAGTATAAATAATTTCTATGAGGGAATATTTCTAAAAGGGAGGAAATTTTTCTTGTGACACAGAATTGTCCTCCAAATATATACCCTTTTTGCTCTTGTAAAAACAAAAAAAAAGAGGAATTGGAGTACAGAATAATTTGATTAAGTATCAGTACTATGTGAGCTGTATAATTTCAAGTCTGGCATATCCCGTAATACAGAAGTTGACAAACTTCCTGTCAAGGCCAAATAGGAAATATTATGGGCTTTCAGGCCATACATTCTCCCTTATCCACTCAGCTTTGCTTTTGTAACACAAAAGCAGCCACAGGAAATGTCGAATTGACTGAGTGTGATTGTGTGCTAATAAAGCTTTATTTATGGACACACAAATGGGAATTTCATGTAATTTTCATGTCATGTGATATTGTTCTCTTGATTGTTTTGAGCTACTTAAGAACATTATTCTTAGTTCCCAAGGCATACAAAAAGAGGCAGCCCCTGCTAGAATCTGTGTGGTTAGAGCCCTGAGGATATTTTTATACCAGGAAATGTGTAATGCTGTCTCCCTGAGCCTGGTATAAAATCTGGGAGTGTACTATAGATGTCCTTGAGCTGTTTTTTTAAGGTTTCTGAAAATTATGTTTGCCAGCACAAATGACCTTTGCTCCTAATTCAGATGTCATGTTTAAATTTCTACCTGGATCTGAAATTGAATGAAAATGCTGATTATGAAATACACAGGGTCCTTGAACTCTTCCTTTTGGCTGTTTGGATGGGTCATTGTCTTTATGTTAATTAGAATCCAAGAACATGATATTTCCGCTGCTTGTGAAAGATATTAGAGGAAAGATCTAGCCATAGCTTGTGTGTGTGTGTGTTTCTGTGTGTGTTTGTGTGTGTGTGTGTGTGTGTGTGTGTGTGTGTGTGTGTGTTGCAGGGCAGAGCAGGGAAGGGGTGGTATGAAGGAGCAGAAACCTGGGAGGATTGAATTACAAGGACCATTGACAAAGAAAACTCAAGACAGCATAGTTGGTGATATGTCAACATTTTAATTCTGAATGAGTGTTAATTGGGTATCTTAGTGCTGAAATTATTTGTTACCTAAAACACTGACACAATCTGAAGGTTTCTGATTTTTATAATTATATAGCACACACAGAATTTCTTTCTCTAGATGTGATTGCTTTATACAGAATGTATTTGAGGCACTCACTGTAGATCAATTAATAATTCAGAACTGTAATTATTAGACTCCACAGTGACTTGTAGTAAAAAAAAAAAAAAAATCTTCCAAAGTCAGCCTACGAACAGTTTGAGGCTGGTTGAAATTTCAAACTTCAACTTAAGAAATGAAAAAAATATCTCCCCTTCCTCCCTTCCCTATAAGCCCCCTGGATCAAAAAAAAAAAAAGGCAGGAGCAGGCCTTGCTTCCTAGAGCTGATTTTCTATCATATTTGTTAACTTATTTAAGTTTGAAAGCTTATGAGACTTTCTCTGTCCAAAACCATGTTGAGGTTTCTTGTAATATTTTTTTATTGTGATAAAATATATGTAGCAAAACTTACCATTTTAACCATTTTTGAAATTTGTTAATTGAAGGATAATTGCTGAACAATATTGTGTTGGTTTCTCCATATATTAACATGCATCTGCCACAGATATACATATGTTGCCTCCCTCTTGAACCTCCTTCCCACCTCCCATCCCATCCCACCCCTTGAGGTTGTCACAGAGACCCGTACTGACTTTCCTGAGTCCTACAGGAAATGCCCACTGGCTGTTTTACATATGGTGCTGTATACATATCCATGCTAGTCTCTCCATTTGCCCCACCCGCTTCTTCCCCCAGTGTGTTGACAAGTCTGTTCTCTTATCTCTGCATCTCCACTGCTTCCCTGAAGATAGATTCATCAGTACCATCTGTCTAGGTTCCATATATATGCATTAACATATGATATTTGTTTTCCTGTTTCTGACTTACTTCACTCTGTATAGTAGACTCTAGGTTTATCAACCTCTTTAGAACTGACTCACATGTGTTCCTTTTTTATGACTGAGTAATATTCCAGTGTATATATGTACCACTATTTTAACCATTTTTAAGTATACAGTTCTGTGGCATCACATACATCCATTACTCATGAATTCCCTGCCCTTTCATGCCCCCAGCCCTTGGGACCCACAATCTGCTTTCTGTCCCCGTGCATGTGACCTCTGCTGGTACTTCCTGGAAGTAGAAGCATATAGTATTAGTCCTTTTGTGATTGGCTTCCGTCCTCAGCATAATACCTTCAAGATTTTTTTTAATAAAAGCTATTTTTAAAAATTTAAATGAAAACTTCTAGCTTTAATGCAGGTAGTTTTAAGCTTTTTTCTTAAGAACAAGTGTTCCTAATTCCTTTAAAATATATATATACATATATATATTTAACTTTTAGGTAGATTTTATAATTTATTTACTTGTTCCTCATTGTGTTGCATCTTCATTACTGCGCACAGGCTTTCCCTAGTTGCAGTGAGTGGGAGTTACTCTGCCTGGGATTCTTATTACAGTGGCTTCTCTAGTTGCAGAGCACAGGCTCTAGGGTGTGTGGCCTTCAGCAGTTGTAAAGCACGGGCTTAGTTGCTACACAGCATGTGTGATCTTCCTGGGCCAGGGATCAAACCTGTGTCCTCTGCATCGGCAGGCAGCTTCTTAACCACTGGTGTGTTAAGTTGCTTCATTCATGTCTGACTCTTTGCAACCCCATGGACTGTAGCCTGCGAGGCTCATTGTTCATGGGATCCTCCAGGCAAGAATACTAGAGTAGGTTGCCGTTTTCTTCTCTAGGGGATCTTCCTGATTCAGGGATCGGACCCACATCTCCTGAGTCTCCTGCCTTGCAGATGGATTCTTTACCACTGAGATGCTGGGGAAGCCCCACTGGACCACCAGGGAAATCCTAAAATATATACATATATATTATATATGTTAGTGTTAACTGGATCACTAAGCCACATTTTCATTTTGGCTTTGGTTTAGTCAAACAATAAAAGGTTTTATTAGTTGAAAGTCCTGGAGTCTTACTGTCTAACTATGAAAAACATGCACTCTTTGCATGGGGGTCAAGAACTATTTTTAAGGAAGGTCCTGCTTAAAATTCTTTATCAAAGTAAGTGAGAAATGATTCATTCGAGAAACTGATTTTTGCAGGTTATTTTTAGAGGAAGGCGCATCAGGCTATTCTGAATTTTTTATATCACTAAAGACAAGACGAATGGGAAAGCAAAGAAATAATATCCCAACTGGGGGAATCCCCCTTTTAGAAAATATGTGGACTTTTCTCCATGCAGTCCCCACGTAATCCAGATTTTATATTAATCCACACGTTTCCCTCTCATCATGGGGGACAGTGCTTGTAAGCACTCCCCATGAGAGCAGTGGATTCTCTTAAAGTAGAAAGGAAAAAGATCAGCAGAGTGGTTCACTGCGGAGACCATGTCTTCAGAGGCAGTGCCTGCTGGGGAAATTGCACTGCTGGCTCTTGTCCTTTTCTTGTGTTGTCAGGAATGACAGATAGGAGTCCCTGCCCCTCCTCCCTAACAGAAGGTTGGTTTCACTGTGACTGAATTGCCTCCAGAGGTTGGAGTATAGAGGGCCAAAATCATAGTAGTGAGCCTGGCCTTCATTAAGTGCATGGTTCACATGGCCAGCCACGCATTCGTCATGTAGCTCACCCAGCACTCTGAAATCCTGCCGGCTTCAGGCGAGAAAGGCTGCCTATTCCAGGCATCTGTCTGGACACTGTGTGGAAACATTCTTAGGGCTTCATGGATATCACAAGATGGTAACTTGAAAATGATGGAACTTCCATTACAGAGATGTTCAAGTATTTTTAACATCATTGTTTTTGTTAAGTCGCTGAGTCATGTCCAACTCTTCACGACCTCATTGACTGTAGCATGCCAGGCTCCTCTGTCCTCCACTGTCTCCCAGAGTTTGCCCAGATTGGTGTCCGTTGAGTCCGTGATACTATCTAACCATCTCAGCCTCTGCCACCTACTTCTCCTTTTGCTTTCAATCTTTCCCAGCATCAGAGTCTTTTCCAGCAAGTCAGCTCTTCACATTAGATGGCCAATGTATTGGAGCTTCAGCTTCAGCATCAGTCCTTCCAATGAGTATTCAGGGTTGATTTCCTTTAAGAGTGACTGGTTTGATCTCCTTGCTATCCAGGGGACTCTCAGTCTTATCCATCACAATTTGAAAGCATCAGTTCTTCAGCACTCAACCTTCTTTATGGTCCAGCACTCACATCCATATATGACTATTGGAAAAACCATAGCTTTGACTATATGGACCTTTGTAGGCAAAGTGATGTCTCTGCTTTTGAATACACTATCTAGGTTTGTCATACCTTTCCTTCCAAGGAATAAGCATCTTTTAATTTCACGGTTGCAGTCACTGTCCAAAGTGAGTTTGGAGCCCACAGAAATAAAAGCTGTCACAAGGAGGCAAGAATATACAATGGGGCAAAGACAGCCTCTTCAATAAGTGGTGCTGGAAAAACTGGACAGCTACATGCAAAAGAATGAAATTAGATTATTACCTAATGCCATACACAAAGAAAAACTCAAAATGGATTAAAGATCTAAAATGTAAGACCAGAAACTATTAAACTCTTAGAGGAGAACATAGGCAGAACACTCAGTGACATAAAGCAAGGTCTTCTTTGACCCACCTCCTAAAGTAATGGAAGTAAAAACAAAAATAAGCAAGTGGGACCTAATTAAACTTAAAAGCTTTTGCACTGCAAAGGAAACTATAAATAAGGTAAAAAGACAACCCTCAGAATGGGAGAAAACAATAACAAGAAAACAACTGATAAAGAACTAATTTCCAAAATACACAAGCAGCTCATTCAACTCAATACCAGAAAAACAAACAACCAACCAAATCAAAAAGTGGGAAAGGGACCTGAAGAGATATTTCTCCAAAGAAGACATACAGATGGCTAACAAGCATGTGAAAAGATGCTCAGCATCACTCATTATTAGAGAAATGCACGTCAAAACTACAATGAGATAACACCTCATACCAGTCAGAATGGCATCTTCAAAAAGTCTATGAACAATAATGCTGGAGAGGGTGTGGAGAAAAAGGAACACTCTTGCACTGCTAGCGGGAATGTAAACTGATGGAGCTACTATGGAAGATGGTATGAAGACTCCTTAAAAAGCTAGGAATAAAACCACCATATGACCCAGTAAACCCACTGCTAGGTATATACCCTGAGGAAATGAAAACTGAAAAAGACACATGTACCCCAATTTTCATTATAGCACTATTTACAATAGCTAGAACATGCAAGCAACCTCAGTGTCCATCGACAGATGAATGGATAAAGAAGCTGTGGTACATATATACAATGGAATACTGCTCAGCCATAAAAAGGAATGCATTTGAATCTGTTCCAGTGAGGTGGACCAAGCTAGAGCCTATTATACAGAGTGAAGTAAGCCAGAAAGAGATATACGGATATAAAGAATATCTAAACACCATATTACAATAGTACAATATACTATCATAATATACTGTATCTAAAGTATATATAAATATCATATGCTGCTGCTGCTGCTGCTAAGTCACTTCAGTCGTGTCCGACTCCGTGTGACCCCATAGATGGCAACCCACCAGGCTCCTCTGTCCCTGGGATTCTCCAGGCAAGAATACTGGAGTGGGTTGCCATTTCCGTCTCCAGTACATGCATGCATGCTAAGTCGCTTCAGCCATGTCCGACTCTGTGCGACACCATGACCAACAGCCCACCAGGCTCCTCTGTCCACAGGATTCTCCAGGCAAGAATACTGGAGTGGGTTTCCATTTCCTTCTCCAAAATATCATATACTGACACACATAAATGGAATCTGAAGAGATGGCACTGATGAATTTATTTTCAAGGCCGCAATGGAGAAACAGACATAGAGAACAGACCTGTGGAAATGGTGAGTGGAGAGGAGGGAGAAGGGGAGATATATGGAAAGAGTAACATAGACATTTACAAGGCCATCTGTAAAATAGATAGCCAATGGGATTTAGCTGTATGACTCAGGGAACTCAAACAGGGGCTCTGCGACAGGCTAAAGGGTGGGATGAGGAGGGACGTCCAGGAGGGAGGGAACATGCGTGTACCCATGGCTGATTCTTGTTGATGTATGACCGAAAACCACAAAATTCTGTAAAGCAATTATCCTTCAATTCAAAACTTTTAAAAAGAAAAAAGAAAAGCTGTCACTATTTCCACTTTTTCCCCTTCCATTTGCCATGAAGTGATGAGACCAGATGCCATGATCTTAGATTTTTAGTGATGTTTCAAGCCAGCTTTTTCACTCTCCTTTTTCACCCTCATCAAGAAGTTCTTTAGTTCTTCTTCGCTTTCTGCCGTTAGAGTGGTATCATCTGCATATCTGAAGTTGTTGATATTTCTCCCAGCAATCTTGATTCCAACTTATGATTCACCCAGTCCAGCATTTTGCATGATGTACTCTGCATATAAGTTAAATTGTCCCCCCAAAAATTTTATATTTATAAACAGTACCCAAAATAACTTATCAAGTGTCTGATAAGTACCAAGGTGGGTGCCAGCTCGTCAGTCAGGAGCAGAAGCTCCAAATATTAACATAGAAAGTCCCTGGCCTTGTGGTAAGACCCTTCTCCACCAGGGAAAGGAGGACCTCGGTCTGTTGGCAGAAGATCAATGGCAGACCAGTGGAGTGCATACCTTTACAATGACTGGGAAGGCAGATCTGAATTTAATTGTCCTCAGCTGTCTACACGGGAGCATGGCAGGGAGTAGAGAGCTGGCACACAGCCCCCAGGTCCCATTAGGCTTTATGAAGGTGTGTGGTGTGAGTCAACAGCCAAGCCTATACATTCAAGCCCCTGTTCATCACTCCCCACTCAGCAGACCTGGGTCTAAGAGTCTGCACACAGGTGGAGAGATGTATTCTGAGAAGGAGAAATATGAAAAGAGGCTCACGCAGTCCTGAGAAACAGGCTCATGACCATTGGGCCAGAGAATTCCAGGGTCTCTGGCACCGAGACGATGTAGAGCAACCTTGTATGATATGGTAGTCATAAAATAACTGCTTATTATTCGCCTCTGTCATATCTGTCTCCCTCACTAGAATGTCAAGAGCCCCCACCCCTGCCTCTGCCAGTGTTCTCTGTAGATGTGTATATTACCAGCCACGGTTCTTGGCCTCCTTAATCAATAGAGATTGATAAGAGGCCAGACAGGAAATTTAGGCAAGGCTTTCTTGGGGCCTCCTGCTGCACCAGAGGGGAACAAGAACAACAGGTTCCCTTGACCATTGTCCTCGGGGCAGAAGTGAGCTGGTTCCTTATATGGCCTGCGGGTAGGGGTGTGTCCAGGAGTCGGGCTGGAGGGGTAGCTTAGGTAGTTTGCCCACCCCTTAGGTGGTGGAGTATGCAGGGGGCATGCGCAGTAGCCTGCTTTTTTTTTTTTTCCGAGCGTTCTGCTTTTGCTCCCAGCTCTTCAGAAACGGCAGTTGGATTTTTGGTCTTTTTGTATCTTCTTGTGCATAATTTGTCCTAACTGCAAAAGCACATGGTTATTTGTAGTCCCTTACAGCTTCCCTGGTGGCTCAGATGGTAAAGCGTCTGCTTACAATGAGGGAGACCCGGGTTCAATCCCTGGGTCGGGAAGATCTCCTGGAGAAGGAAATGGCAACCCACTCCAGTATTCTTACCTGGAAAACCCCATGGATGGAGGAGCCTGGTAGGCTACAGTCCATGGGGTTGCAAAGAGTCGGACAGGGCTGAGCGACTTCACTCACTTCACAGTTTCTTTGGGCTTTCTAGGTGGCACTAGTGGTAAAGAATCCACCTGCCAATGCTGGAGATGCAAGAGACGTGGGTTCAATCCTTGAGTCGGGAAGACCCCTTAGAGTAGGAAATGGCAACCCACTTCAGTATTATTGCCTGGAAAATCCCATGGACAGAGGAGCTTGGCAGGCTACAGTCCATGGAGTTGCAAAACAGTCAGACACAACTCAGAATGCACACGCTAGTTTCTTTGTATTTTGTGGCTCAAGGAGACATTTGTCCAGTTAAAAGTACTGCAGTAAAGGGTCTCAGGTTCCAGTCTGTCTCATACACACTGCTGTTGAGGATACAGAGGTGAAAAAAAAAATCCCTGCCCTTCTCTTGGACATAAGATTCTAATGTATGTGGATGCTGGGGGAAGGGAGATAATATTTAGTTTTCTGCAATATTATATTAAATGATTGTCATTTAAATGAAGTAGAAGACATAGGTGTATCTTTGGTTTGGAGTGCTCGAGGTTGGTGTCTGTTTTCACAGTGGAAGCCTCTAGCATATAACATAAGCATACTGTAGCATCTGTGTAACAGTATCACCAGGCCAAAGGGCAAAGGTCAGCAGACATGGCCAGCAGTCACCAAGTCTTCCCTAATCTTTACCAAACTGTCTTCCTACCAAACTGTCAAGCCGTATTTTCCCCTGCCTGATGGAAGTTTTATTATCATTTAAGTTCATTATACTTTTGGACTTAAAGCAAAGCATATATTTTCATGTGTTTTGGTCCATTCAGGCTGCTATTTCAAAATATGAGAGACTGAGTGGCTTATAAACAACAGAAACATCTAACAATTCTGGGGACTGGAAGCATGAGATCAAGGCGCTGGCAGAGTCTAGTTCCTAGTTCATAAAAGGCCATCTTGTCACCAAGTCCTCACTTGGTAGGGGGGACAAGGGAGGTTTCTGGGGTCTTTTTACAAGGGCACTAATCCCATCATGAGGGCTCCTGCTTATGATCTATCTACCATCCCAAAGCCCTACCTCCTAATACAATCACCTTGGGGATCCAGTGTCAACATATGAATTTGGGGGGGATGCAAGCATTCAGCCTATGGCACCATGTATTAAATATTTGCAGTTTAAAAATGCTTTATTATTTGTGAAAACTGAAATACATAAATTTCCTTTTTTAAAAAGTTTGGTTCTGCTGGTCTTCAGTGCTGTGCCCGGGATTCCTCTAGTTGCAGTGAGTAAGGGCTACTCTTTGTTGCAGGCGCGGGCTTCTCACTGCACTGGCTTCTCTCATTGCAGAGCACAGGCTCTGGGCGGTCTGGTTTCAGTAGCTGTGGTACATGCATTTAGTTGCTCTGAGGCATGTGGGATTTCCTCAGACCAGGGACTGAACCCCTGTCCCCAGTATTGGTAGATGGATTCTTAACCACTGGACCACCAGGGAAATCCCATGAATTGCATTTTACCAGCAGTCTATGTCCAGTGTTTTCTGAAATATCCTTAATAGAGTCTGGATTTTCTAACATTAATAATAATTAATAGAACCAATGGCATATTTCCAGCTAATCAATCTGAAATTTGCAGCGTATTTTTAAACATGGATTTGTGTGAACCATGTTCACACATGGTTCTTAAATCACTTCCTGAAGGTAGGTTAGCTGCTTAAAGGAGGCAGTAACTGTTTTGGATCAGTAGGGTACATTATTTCTAAGTACTACATACCAGGTCCTTTTTCAACCAACTCCCTGATCGTGTAGCCTGTTTTTAATATTAAATCTCTTTGAACCAAAGTCGTATCTTTCTGGAAGTTTAGGCTTTGAGAGCAGTATATTAATAATGAATTACCAAATTACTGAGTCATTTGGCCTGCTTCAGTATCTCACCTAGTACCACAGAATTATTTAAGCAGTCATATGAGACAAGCCCAGTGTTTCGGTGGAAACTTCAAATAATTACTTTAACACATTGTCTACAGAGAAAGGTGATACTCTAAAATGTTAACATTTCATGCCAAAGTACTTTACATTTTTGTTTCTTACCTGATATAGTTCCCACATCAACATTTACTCTCTTTCTTTTCTTGAAATGTGCATCAAGAGTTTTTCAGAAGATCTCAAGTGTTCTTCCCTTCCCCACATGCAAAAAACTTTCAAGGTTAAATCAACAAATTAGGGACATTGTATATCTGCAGACTCTCTTTTTGCAACACCGAAAAGATTTTCAGAGGGTTTTGTTGCACAATTCATTTGCAACAAGAATGAGGTTTTTACTTCTAGTCAGAAAAATGGCAATGTTACAGAAAAAAAATTTAAATTAACCCCCAAATTAAAAGCATAATAGTCTTACTCCTATATCTTCTGTTATTTTTGTGTACTCCCAGCATTTTTACATACATGCATGTGTATGATTATGGAAATGATTCAGGTTTTCAATTTTTCTTTACTTTTTTTTTAACCAAATATTATCACCATAAACATTTGCCTATAATGCCTTTTAGCCCGTGTAACCATTATTAAGGTTGTGTCATAATGTACGTGTATGAACCATAGTTTAAGAAATTTTCTTCTTTATTAATTGATTATTTTAGTTATTTTTGACTGCAATGGGTCTTCGTTGCTGTGTGCAGGCTTTTCTCTAGTTGCAGCAAGCTGGGGCTATTCTCCAGTTGCGGTCCGAGGGCTTCTCATTGCGGTGGCTTCTCTTGTTGCAGAGCATGGGCTCCAGGGCACAGGGGCTTCAGTAGTTGTGGCGTATGGGCTTAATTGCCCCGTGGCATGTGGGATTCTCCCAGACCAGGGATCGAACCTGTGTCCCATGCATAGGCAGGCAGATCCTTAACCATTGGACCACCAGAAAAGTCCAAGAATTTTTAAAGAACAATCACTAGTCTGGATACCTATTAGTCAAGATACGTATCTAGATACAAACCAAAAGAACGTGATTTTCCCAAAGGGCTGTACGAAAGTAAAACAGACTGTCAACAGGATGTGAAAGTGTTGGTTGTAGTGTCTCTCCATAACACTATGAACTGGTATTTTGGCAACAGTACACATTTAATAAGGAAATGCATCTTAATTTAGTGATGCTGAACCCTTTTTCCAGATGCTTATGACTAGCTGATGTTTTGGTGAATCTTGTATCCATATCCTTTGTCTGCTTGTCTATTGTTCTCTTGCTCTGTTTTGTACCAGTAAGAATAACTGCTGTATGCACAGAAAATTTTAGAGGGTAAAATCTTTCAGGACGGAAGCCCTGTCCCTTTTACAGCTCTGGGATTCCCTGGAGGATGCATGTGCTGACTGTCCTTGAATGTCTGTGGACTGATGTGATGGTTCATTGTCACCTCAGCAAATTTTCCCTGGAAGGTAGGAACCAAGATTCATTCTCTGATGGTTCTGCCACTCAAAAAAAGGCTCACAGTTGGATATGCCATCTTTTGATGTGAACTTTATTTAGTAGTAGAGAGCCTGTGAAGATGTTCCAGAGTTGTTTATTTGTCCAGCTATTACTTGAATTCCTTTTAAATATATGTTGTAAAATTGCTTGAAGAAATATCTTTTTCCTGTGCTGGCTTGATTTTTTTAAAACATTCCATCTTACTAGAAGTTATATGTATAGTCACGCTTTTTTCTGCTGTGAATTTAAACTCTATCCTCCTAGGACTGGCAGGGGTAGTGTATGAGAAGTAACAGTCTGTAAACAGTCATAGAATATGTCATATTTACAATGTATATTCAACCATCTGTAAGAAAATCCTCAAGAATATTCTTTCTAGTAGCTTTGACTTACTGTACTCAGATTGCATGGGGGCAATGAATCTGAGCAGTATTTACATAACTTGCCTGTGGCTACACAATGAGTCATTAGCAGTTTTAGGATTGGAAATATAAGTCCCTGGACTGAGGGAGAAAAATTAATGGAAAAAGAAGCTTCATAGAAAGTAAGTGTTAATCACATTTTCAGAATGTAAAGTCTCTCTTACATTCCTTGAAGAAGGATGCTATATAAATTTTAAGTATAATGTCTTCTCTTTTTAGTAGTTTGCTTGTTATGGAACATGTTTATTTAATCTACTGACTTAGAGTTGACATTTACACTAAGTTAATGAACTTGGTATTTATTGAGGTTTATGATAAAATTCCAAGTATATCTTCAGGCTGAAGTTTTTGTTTTATTCTTCTGCTCATCATAGCAAATATTTATTGCCATTAACTATGAGTCAGTAAGATTGCTGTGGGTGTGGGTTTTTTGCGGGGAGGAGGGTTGGCCAAAAAGTTTGTTCTTATGGGAAAAACTTGAACAGATTTTTTGACCAACCCAATAGTAAGGAAAAGACATGAGAATATTTAGGAATGTTTTAAGAGTTTAGGAATGCTAAGGAGGACCTCATACAGCAGAAGAGTTCAAGCTCTAGGATGTGAGAAAGAAAAGGCTCTGTTTCTCTGGTAACCCTAGTCATTCATTTAACACATGTTTATAGAGCATCTGTTTTGTGCCAGGCACTGTTCTAAGCACTTGGGATAAATGAGTAAATTAAACAGGAGAAAAGGTCTATGCCTTCATGGATGTTATATTCTAGTGGAGGGAGAGAGACACTAACCAATAAACATAACTAAACTATATTGTATGTTGGAAAGTGACAGCTCCATTTTTAAAAAGTACAGCAGGCTAAAGGAGATTAGATATTCTGGAGGGCTTTGGGAATTGCAATTTTAAATAGGATGGTTAGGAAAGTCCTCATTGAACAGGCACCAAGACTTCCCTGTTGGTCCAGTGGTTAAGAATCTGCCTTGCAATGCAGAGGATATGGGTTCAATCCCTGGTCGGGGCGCTGAGATCCCCCATGCCTCGAGCAACTAAGCCGGCACACCACAACTAGAGAGCCCGTGTGCCACAACTTCTGAAGCCCGCATGCCCTGGAGCCTGCATGCCACAACTTCAGAGTCTGTGTGCTTAAAGGAAGGATCCCATGTGCCACCACTAAGACCCTTGGTGGCCTCATTTTAAAAAAAGAAATGAAAGGGTGCCAGCTGAGAAAAGACTTAGAGGTGATTGTACTGTGAAGATCTAAGGAGAAAGCTTTCCTGGTGCCTATGAGGAGCTTCAGTGAGGTTGAAGCAAAAAGGAGGTTGTGGGAGAGGTGATCCAACCAAGGAGACTCAGAAAGAACAGCCAGTAGGTAAGAGAAAGACCACCAGAGAGTGGTTTGGGAAAGCAACTTTGAGAAAGTGAATGATAGGATGGGTGCTGTGCTAAGTTGCTTCAGTCATGTCCTATGTGGCCCTATGAACTGTGGCCCACCAGGCTCCTCTGTCCATAGGATTCTCCAGGCAAGAATACTGGAGTGGGTTGCCATTTCCTTCTCCAGGGAATCTTCCCAGCCCAGGGATTGAACCTGAGTCTCCTGCATTGGCCGGCAGATTCTTTACCACTAATGCCACCTGGGAATCCTGAGAGGATGGGGTAGTGGTGGTGGTTTAGTTGCTAAGTCATGTCAACTCTTGCAACCCCATGGACTATAGCCTGCCAAGCTTCTCGGTCCATGGGATTGTCCAGGCATGAATACAGGAGTGGGTTGCCATTTCCTTTTCCAGGGGATCTTCCCAACCCAGGAATCGAACCCGGGTCTGCTGCATTATAGACAGATTCTTTACCAGCTGAGCTTCAAGGGAAGCCCTGAAAGGACGGGGAGTGATATTAACCTACCAAGTAAGATGAGCACTGAGAATTGACCATTGGATTTAACCATTTATTGCTGATGACCCTGAGTAGTTTTGAGGGCAGTGGTGGGAGAGAGTAACTTTAAAAAAGACCCATAAAGAAGAATTGAAGTGAGCATGAGCTTTTTTTTTTTCCTACAAAGGAGAGCAAAAAAAAAAAAAAAAAATGAGGTAGAAACTGGCAGAGAAAATGGAGTTCAGAGGAGGTCTTCTTAGGCAGAGGAAATAATAGTATCATGTCATCTGCATATAATGACAGATTTTCCTCTTCCCTTCCAGTTTACACACTTTTATTTCATTTTCTTATCAGATTGATGTGGCTAGGACTGTCAATACTATGTTGAAAAGAAGTAGTGAGAGTGGGCATCCTTGTCTTTTCCCAGATTTTAGCAGGAAGGCTTTCAGCTTTTTATCACTGTGTATTAGATTGGTTTCGAGTTTGCCATTAATAGCTTTTATTATGTTGAGATATGTTCCCTCTATACCCACTTTATTTGGTAAGAGTTTTTAATCATGATTAGGTGTTGTCTTTTATCACGTGCTTTTTTTTGCATCTATTGAGATAATCATGTGAAGTGAAGTCGCTCAGTCCTGTCCAGCTCCTTGCCGATCCCATGGACTGTAGCCAACAAGGCTCCTCTGTCCATGGAATTTTCCAGGCAAGAGTACTGGAGTGGGTTGCCATTTCCTTCTCCAAATCATGTGGTTTTTGTCTTTTCTTTTGTCGATGTGGTGTATCATATTGATTACGCAAAGGGAAATAATAGTATGTGTGTATGCTGAGCAGACTCAGTAGGAAGACTAAAGGTAGTGATGTTCACTCAGAGTTTAAGGCTGTATGCACACCTGTCATGAATTCCCGTACTCCAGATTTCCTATAAGTGCTTCATTCACTCCTTTTTCCTCATTCAATTTTTTTCAGCAATATTTTGAAAAAGTCCAACTCTCCCAAGCCACTATTTTTCTGCTTCTTGCCTATTCATTTCCTTCCTCATGAATGAAAAATGAATTTTCAAAGAAGTTATATTAGCATGAAAAACTTTTGCTATCTATTACTATCAATAAATATAAGAAGCCTAAAAAACTACCCCAGCACACACACACGAATATTGCTGTAATTATGAAGAGAAATCACTTATCCTATGCTTGAAATCCAAAACTCAAAATAATATGAGAATTCCCATCTAATGTTAGCTTTCTCAAAATGGTTCTTTGTGAAAGTGTCAAATTTTACAAATATTGGACAGAAGCTCTTCTACAAAACATAAATAGCCATCATACCCTTGGTTCGAAGAATAATTGAGTGGTAAGTGTTTTAATGTATTGTAATGTAATGTACTCTGAAAAATACGTAAGTCACATCACTGAGCCTTGGATCTACCGTTTATACTTTTTAATAATTTTCGTTTCAGTGCCACTACAATGGTTCCTATTGAACTGAAAGATTACTCAGGAGACACTTGAATTGCAGCCAGCTTCAGACAAGAGTAGCTGCCAGAGAGGCTACTGAAGACCAGCTTGCCAAACTTATGTTCATTTTCAGGGAAAAGGGGAAGTTTTCAGTAGCCAGTTTCTTGACTTCCATTGTTTCCCTATTCTAGTTATCTACTTTCCATTGTAGATAAGTAACAAAAAGAATGCTTTCCAGTTGGGATGCTCTGAAGTGAAGAAAATTTCAGGGTAGCAGGCACATTGTCACAAAACTGTGTTACACTGATGAATGAGAAAGTATCTGTTTCATTGCACCTTCATTGTGCCTTTGGGAAGATAAAATTGGAGAATCTGTGAAGGTGTGTGTGTGGAGTGGTTGGAGGGGGAGAGTGTGTCAGAAGGGAGGGAAGAAGGGAAGGGGAGAATGGGAGTGGGGAGAGTGCCAGGTTCAGCAAAGATAGAGCTAAGAACTTGAAAGTCATGACAAACTATGACCTTTAAAAATGGCTATGTGTGTGCCTGGCAGACAGAAACATGTTTTCTATAGCACAGGAAACTATATTCAATATCTTATAATAACATATCAGAAAAGAATCTGAAAAAGAATATATATGCAAACACATACACACACACACACACACACACACATATATACCCCCATATGTGTGCTCAGTCATGTCTGACTCTTTGCACCCCATGGACTGTAGCCCACCAGGCTCCTCTGTCCATAGGATTTTACAGGTGAGAATACTGAAGTGGATTGCCATTCCCTTCTCCAGGGGATCTTCCTGACCCAGGGATGGAACCCACATCTCTTGTCTCCTGCACTGGCAGGTGGATTCTTTACCATAGTGCCACCGGAGAAGCCCATATGTATATATACATATATATATAATAATATATATAAGTGCATCACTTTACTACATAGTTGAAACTAACACAGCATTGTAAATCAACTATACTTCAACTTTTTAAAGAATTTTTTTAAATGTATTTTTGATTAACAGAAAGATAAGTTGCATGTAAGGATCTGTTCTGGCTTTTAATTTTCTAAACTGATTGCATGTATGGAACTTCAATTTAGATTGCTAAAGTTGACCCCTATCTCCATCAATTTTTAGCTTTGTAACGTCGCTCAGGTAACTTCTCTATGCTAAAGTTTTTTCATCAGTGAAAAATGGAGAAAAATTAATGATTAAATTATGTAATATTGGTGAATCCACACAGTGCCTAGTACAGTATAGGCATTCATTCAAGATTAGCAGTGATGTGACTTCCCTGATGGCCCATTGGTTAAGACCCCTGCAGGGGGGATGGGTTCAATCCCTGATTGGGGAACTAAGATCTCACATGCCCCATGGTGAGGCCAAAAGATTTTTTTTTTAATAGCAATTGTTATTATCACTTGTCTACATTGTCTAACCTTAATAAATTGACTGCTTGAATTCACATAATATAGAAGAGTCTCAAAAACCTCCTGACATTAGCCTTTATGAGGTAGTCCTTAATTTAGAAGGAAGAAAATCAGAGAACTCCCTTTAAAACTTATAAGACTTTATTTTCCCCATAATGTGGAATTTACTGACAACTTAAATGCCACTTCTAATTCAGAAAATCAAACTTGTGTAAGAAGTTTTTCTGCGAGGTCATGCCACATAAATGAAGAGATTCCTAGAATACGTATTCCACACGTATTACCTACAGAGAGAGAAAGAGGAGGAAGCTTAAATAAATACACCAGCAGAATAGCACATTAGCGTCCCTGATCGTGCTTCATTCCTTGTCCTCAGGGCCTTAGCATATGCCATTCCCTCTCCTATATTGCTTTTCCCAGCACATCCCAAGGCTGACTTGTTTTTTCTTTATCTTTTGGGGTATTTCAACTTAAATATCATCTTTTATGATGATCTCATCTTCCCAATTAAAGTGGTATCTTCCCACCATCATTCTTTCATCTCAGCCTGTTCAGTTTTTTCACTGTAATTATTTTCTGGTAATTATTTTAATTGACCTTCTTCACTAGAATGTCAGGCTCCATGATGGGAACAAAGTCATATTCCTAGCATTTAACTTACAGTTATAGCACTTATGATCCCAAAGTATTAAGTAATGAATAAATGCTTGTGGTGGGTGTTTAGGTGTTTTGTTTTGTTTGGGGGCAAACTATAATGTCTTCACCAGTACTTAGGAAACTTATACAGAGTTTACAAATTTTCCTGTGCTCCTGAGAAAATTGAAGCTAATATTTTAGCTGATACTTAATCATAACAGATTGAACTTGCATAGATTTATTACCATCACCTCTGACACTATTTTCAAGTTTATCCAAATGGCAGGCCAGTCACATCTAAGACATTCATGACTGACTGGGTTTGAGTAGTAATTTTGTGACACTGGCAAACCGAAGTAAACAATATTAATGAAAATGGGCTTCATCTCAATAACTTGTGTCAGTTTGAACTGTGAGTCAAGAACTCTCATTATCAGTAGGCAATTTATGGTTTTGTTCCTAAAGAAACCAACAAAGCAGAAGTCAGCAATTCATTTTCTTAGAGACATTCAGATGACTTTACAGGGAAAAAGTTAGTTTTTCTAAAACTATGAAAAGAGATGACAATATGAGAAATGAAAGAATCATCTCCCCCAGCCAAGACTAAGACAGAACCCTTTTCGTCTTAGTCTTTATCCTTGGAAGTCTATCCCATTCTGCTTTTTTTCCCTAAAAGTTGGCCTGATCAATAAGGAAATGGCTTGTCTATCTATGCCATAGAACAGGGGTTCCCAGCTTCCAGGATCTAATGCCTGATGATCTGAGGTGAAGCTGATATAATAATAATAGGAATAAAGTGCACAATAAAGATAATGCAGTTGAAAGTGAAAGTGTTAATCATTCAGTTATGTCTGACTGTTTGCAACTCCATGGATTGTAGCCCGCAAGGCTCCTCTGTCCATGGAATTCTCTGGGCAAGAATAATGGAGTGGATAGCCATTCTCTTTTCCAGGGGATCTTCCCAACCCAGGGATCAAACCCAGTTCTCCTGCATTATAGGAAGATTCTTTACCACCTGAGCCACCAGGAAAGCCCTTGAATCATCCCCAAACCATCCCGCCCTCAGTCCATGGAGAACTTGCCTTCCGCGAAACCAGTCCCTAGTACCAAAAAGTACTGCTGCCATAGAAGGTCAGTTCAGTTCAGTTCAGTTCAGTCGCTCAGTTGTGTCCAACTCTGCGACCCCATGAATCGCAGCACGCCAGGCCTCCCTGTCCGTCACCAACTCCCGGAGTTCACTCAGACTCGTGTCCATCGAGTCAGTGATGCCATCCAGCCATCTCATCCTCGGTTGTCCCCTTCTCCTCCTGCCCCCAATCCCTCCCAGCATCAGGGTCTTTTCCAATGAGTCAACTCTTCACATGAGGTGGCCAAAGTACTGGAGTTTCAGCTTTAGCATCATTCCTTCCAAAGAAATCCCAGGGTTGATCTCCTTCAGAATGAGCTGGTTGGATCTCTTTGCAGTCCAAGGGACTCTCAAGAGTCTTCTCCAACACCACAGTTCAAGTCCACTGTGCCACTGACTTAGCATTGTTCTGTACGTGAGTCCTGTACATTTGAAATCTTGAGTGTCTGAGATGGGATGCACTTCGGTCTACAATCGAGGTAACCTCGGGATACTATATGGAACTTGATTTTGTCCAAGAGCATTGCTTTAGGCTTCATATGAAGATTTCTTACAGGATTAGATGACCCACTTGGGATGCAAGAAGCCATTCCTCAATAAACTGATGACTCTTACCCTTTTGGTTTTAAAAGAGGAAGTACAAGAGCACTCAAGAAAAATGTGAAAATAGACATGGAAATAGACATATGATCAACACAGAGTACAGCATGAAAAAAGCCAACTTTATAAATCCAAAAATATGTGTTAAAGGCAAAAGGCAATGCTTTTTGTGTAAATATTTGACATAAATTGGAAAACAACAGAAACTTAATAAATAGAAGCATCAATTAATACAATTAACTAACGTTTCCTGTAAGTGAAGAATGCACATTTAGAGTAAAGGTCCTGAGCAGATAAGTAAGTGATCCCAGATGAGCTATTGTTAGACATTAGGCGCAGGTTACATTTTGGAACTGTATGATGAAAAGAATATTAAGATGTAGAAAAGGAAATCTGAGATGTACCTGCCAGGGCAAATATTACAAAGTTCAACTAATCGTACTGAAGGAACCCCAGAGATCGGGGTACAGCTTGTGATGAACCTCATTTGGATTTACGAAAATGACCGCCAGCTCTTCATGACAGAAGGCAGAATGACCCAGAAAGTCCTTATGGTCCCAAAGGCGAAAGCTTAATTAGATACACCACTTCTAACTGCATAAATCAACACTTTCTAAAGGAAGGAGATTAATTGTAAGGCACATGTTGGGAGGGTGACTTTTGAAAACGCAAGAACTCTGGAGGCTAAATTATGCTACCATTTAATAGTGAGGCTTTTTGGGTGGGCAAATTTCAGGCAGAGGTTATTTGTGTGTCTCTTCATTCTACAATGGATTCATGTAACTTCTATAATTAAAAATATTTTGAAAGTGTATGCTTCACAGATCCAAAGAATGAAATCCATGAGGACATCTGTTCAAGTCACAGCTCACATTGTAAAGTGGTCAGAGGTTAATATATTGTTGCAGATATTCAAAAGATCCTTGCCAAAACTCAGTGCAGAGGGTATTTTATGCTGCTTACTTATTTCAACCTGGTAACAGGTCTCAAAATGACTATGTAATTAAAAGCATCATCTGATTATAATCAAAGGATTTTTAAATCTTACTTTGTTTATAGTGGAACAAGATCACACACAATTGTGTGTGTGTGTGTGTGTGTGTGTTACACTCTTCCTGTCATTATGGACTTCTTAATAGGAGAAATTTTGTATCTTCCCTGAGGTGTGACCTGACCGTGTGGGGGGGCCTAATGTCCTTTATGGGATATAATTGTGCTTCCTGGTAATTTTCTACTATGCTAGTCCTGCTGTGGGCATTCCTGATGGCTCCATGGTTTAAAAAAAAAAAAGACCCTGCAATGCAGGAGACACAGCTTCGATCTCTGGGTCAGGGAGATCCCCTGGAGAAGGAAATGGCAACCCACTCCAGTATTCTGGCGTGGGAAATCCTATGGACAGAGGAGCCCGGTGGGCTACAGTCCATATAGTCACAAAAGAGTCAGACACGACTGAGGGACTAAAGAATTCCTGCTATAGGAACCCCTCTGAGAAAATTAGGATTACCCTAGCATGTGTGCTGGTGTAGAAAAACTCCTATCACCCCTGTGAATTTTAGAAGAACCAAAAAATTGCAGTGCATTTTCTGTGTCCCATGCATTTCATATTCACTTGATAAAAATATAAGTAATCTATTAATTTATGTTATACCACAGTGAACGTGCATTTGATCTACAGTGTTAATTCTAAAGCCTCTCCTGTATTTTCTATTTAAGTCATGAAGATTGGTCTTAACCTAGAAATGAAAGGAATAGGGATGGGGAGGGTTGGGGAAAATGGGGAGAGGGTGGTAGGATGGAGGGAGGGAGGGGAAAAGTAAGGAAGATTTTCTTAAGAATGCTTTCTTTCATTTGCATGAAACTTTACAAAATAATTACTCCCCCCTCAAACAAAACATAGTTTAGAATGCAGTGATAGAATTTTATGTTTACTTTAGGAAACCTGGAAGTGTGTATTTCTTCATAAACTCAAAAAAGTAATCCCATTAATACTGGAAATGAATAAGTATGATTCTTCCCCAAGCCTCAGTCACTTTATTTATAAGAAGAGTTTGGACTAAATGGTTCTATGAATATTAACTCCAGCTAATAAATCAACCAAGCTTTTACATTTGTTCCTAATTGCTGTGATAGCAATTCACATGGTTATTTATCCCAGTGACTTTATTTGGAAAGGTAGTTGCTCAGCTGGAGAAGCGGTTCAAAGTCATTTTGAGCTCCGGTAAATTCATTGCTTAGCGCTGTGGTTACTTTCAAGTCCTATTTCAGTGAGCAAATCTCTCTCTTGCATTTTGTTTAGGAAATGGAACCATCAAGAGCGGCTTTATATTAGAATGGAAAAGCATGATTTGATTTCGATTGCCCAACAATATCATATATCATATTATCTATGAATTGCCCTATGGCATAGGATATACTTTCCGCAGCAGATTAATGGAAAGAGATCGTTACGAGGAAAATAAAAAGGGAGAGAGTACAGGTTTCATCTTTGAGACGTTTCATCTGAAATAGAAGCATGTCAAACATCCCAGGTGCCTGTTACTATAAAATCAAAAAGCCCTTTCCAGCTGTTTACACTTCAGATGCAAAATGGCAATTTGACAGACTAACCGGGTGATGTGAGCGTCTGCGTAAAAAGGCTACAGACGGAGCATGCCCAGTGCGGTGAGCGCGTCCTCCGCCCTCCCCCTCCAGATCTCTGAAGATAAGCCTTGAACTTTGCACTTGCAAATGTCACTGCATACGTTTTGCACTAGGTTGGTTTTTTATTTTTTCCCCTTAAGGTTTTCTCACAACTAATGTCTTTGAACAATCCAAGAGCAGGGAAGATGAGAGGGTCATAAGATGGGTGAAGTTTAGGACGAGTTGATGCCTGTCTTTGGATGCGCTTGAAGTGTTATCTTTAAAGCAATCGAAAGCATCCAAGTGTTTGTTTCCCCTTCCCACTGGGATGGGAAAATAAGAATCTCTTTGGATTGGAGTCCTCCGGGGTAAGAAGTGAAAGCCCCGGAGGCAGAAAGGGACGGAGAAGCGGGGGTTTGCCCAGAGCATGGATGGGAAGCGAGCAGGGGTTCTGCGGGGCTCAGCGCGCACTGAGGATCGGTGCCCAGGGCTGCAGCTGCGGACGGGAAAGGCGCTGTCTGGCTGATGAAGGCCACCTGGATCAGGCTTCTGAAACGCGCCAAGGGAGGAAGGCTGAAGAATTCGGATATCTGTGTAAGCTTCAGGGCTTTCGTAGAGGGGAGACGTTATTTTGTCGTTGTTTCTGTCGCTGGTACAAGTGAGGGCTGTCTGGGGCTCCTGTGATTAGTAATATGATGCTGATTGCGAGAGCGGGAGCGGAAGAGAGTCCTCTCATCCTCTAGCTCCTTTTCCTCTGCGGTGGTTTATCGCCCTAGGAGCTCCCCCTGGGCAGGTGTTTTCCCCGTAGACAGCTTTGACGAAATATCTACTTAAAGGGATTGAAAAAGATATGTTGCTTAAAGATTGAGGGAAGCTGGCAGCTGTTGCCTTACAGTTTTGTCAGAGGAGGCATTGGGTGAATCAGAGGTACCAAAGGATGCTTAAGATCAAAGAGGGGGTCATCTATGGGAGTGGCGTGTCAGAGAGTTCAAGTTAATAACTCCCTTGACTTTATGTTTGCTGTTGGTTTTTTTAAAGCGTATATTCTTCCTAATTGCATATTCGCACTGTAGCTGTGGACTGTTCTTGAAGCTCTCCTTGAAAACGGTGTGTGTGTCCTTCACTGCACTGCACCACAGAGTCGGTTTAATGATAAGAGAACTTGTTCCGGCTTCCAGAAAGGCTCCTAATTAGACCATAAGATTTAGGAAGGAAAGGTATCAATAACTTGGACGGCGTAACTCTCCTAGTGAGTGGTCCGCAAACCAAAGCTGGATGTGGGTAGCTGGTTTGCCACCAAAAGGGGTTATTTTTATTCCTCTTTTCAGGAATGGACAGCACAATCTAGGAAGCTAACTGCCGTGTCAGTGAGACTTTTCTGTGGCCAGCATCCTAGACGGAATCTCTTTTAATGTCCGTTTTCCTCTCCAGGGTTCGGCAGACTCCTACACCAGCCGTCCATCCGATTCAGATGTTTCTTTGGAGGAAGATCGGGAGGCAGTGCGCAGAGAAGCAGAGCGACAGGCCCAGGCCCAGCTGGAAAAAGCAAAGGTAAAACCCTTCCTTCTCTGCCAAGCACTTTGGGCATTGTGCTGAATCCACGGTGGGCCACCTGCGGAAGTTCCTTCTGAAATGTATATCTGGTCTGTCACCGTGATTCCTTGATGGGCTGTAAAGAGGTACAGGATGTGGAATGAATTGTCTTCCCTTGGTAGAAAAGGGCAGTGTAATACATGAGTGGTCTTGCCTTTTATGTTGTTTTATAATCCATGGGTGGATGGTTTATTTAGATGCAGAAAAATGATCCCTGAATATACAAAGAGGAAAAACTGCTTCTACTAGGAAAAGGATTTACTTTGTTTTGTTTTGTTTTCAGAAAACCATTTCTCTACTTAGAAAAACAAACTTTCTTCAAGCTGATGTTTATTCTCTTAGACTTGAACAACCTTTCCCCTCACTTTTACTCCCTAGGTGTTTTATAATGGTATTTTTCTTATATTTAAGAAAAATGGATTGTATTATGGTTTTCAAAAAGAAAGCAAGAAAGGATTTTATTAATTAAAGATGTCCCTCCCTTTGGAGCTCTTCTTTCTCTGTCCTGTAATAATTAAGTGGAAGGGGGACTGGAAACCAGATATGAAACATAGAAGTACAGAATTTAGCGGAGACTGTTTCATTTCACACATTGCCATGATTTGGATTCTTTCTCCCCTGCAGTGGTTCAAATACCAGCTATTTCTAAAGCATAGACTGCTGTTGTTCAAGTTCAAAGGGCCTTGGTGTGTGTGATACTTGGTAATTTTTAAATGAACCTATTTTAACGAGGTCATTGGTTTTCTTTTGAAAAAAAAAATCACTGCTTTGAAAAAAGAGTAAGTGTTGATTTTGCTAAAAAAAAAAAATCCAGGGTAACATTAGAATACTTCTGCTGGCTGCTTCGTCTCTAAGATGAGTAAAATCTCTGTGTGTTGCTATGGGAATCATGGCTTGGAGATGCTGGTTTGAATACATGGACTGCCCTTATGTAATATTCATGACCTCTAGCCCAGCTGCCATAGTAGTTTGCAGAGGAGCTGCCAGGAGACCTTGACTTAAAAAAAAAGTACTTCTGGACATCAAAACAGTGTTCTCACCTCAGCGGGCAGGGAAGTCATCTCCAGGTGTGACAGACTTGACTGCAAGAGGACTCAAAAAGGGCAGAAGCAGAAAACTGATAAAGCAAGGTGTGGCCCCATTGCCACAAACAAATCTGCTCTGCTGAAGTTAACCATTTAAAAATTATGATGTGACATATGGGTGAGAGTGGTGGACATATGCTAAGTGAAACCAGCTGATCACAGAAGGACAGACGCTTTATGATTCCACTGATAGGAGGTATCTAAAGTAGTCAAGGAGGAAGGCTCAAAAGGGAGGGGATATGTGTGTGTGTATATATATATGTAGTTATGTCTGATTCCCATTGTTGTACGGCAGAAACCAACACATTGTAAAGCAACTATCCTCCAATTAAAAAAAATTGTAAATAAAAGAATAATAAAGTAGTCAAACTCCTAGAAGCAGAGGGCAGAATGATGGTTTCCAGGGACTGGAGGAGGAGGAAATGGGGAGATTCCACAGATAGAAAGTTTCAGTTATATAAGATGAATAAGTCCTAGAGATCTCCTGTACACCGTTGTGTCTATAATATAGTACAGTTAACAGTTCTGCTCTTCATTTAAAAATTTTTAAAAGGGTAGGTTTCTTGGTAAATGTTCTACTGCAATAGAAAAATTATCAAGTTGAAATTAATGAATGTACAACCAATGAAGTTAATTGCCCCAAATTTGTCTTGTAGCTAATATATGCTGCAACTTAGAATCTTAATTCTGCATTCTATATTTTGCACCAGGGTGCCAAAGGAAAAAAAAAAATAAAGTCAAGGAAAAAAACTAAATAACAGTTTGTATTCCCGAAATAAGAATGTTCTATTTGCACTTATTTATTCATGTGATTTTTCACATGCTAAAATTAAACATTTTCTCCGGCTCATATCACATCATCATACAATCCAGTGTCTTGCAGGTTTGCTTTTCATTAACCACAAAGTCTTTAGTTATCTGTGGATGTATTTTTGTCTCTCACTGCTGTAAGTCCTGAGTTCAGTGACACAGCTGCATAGAACTTTTTTTTTTGGTCTTAATTGGAAAATAATTGCTTTACAATGTTGTGTTTGTTTTAACAACTCAAATCAGCTATAAGTATATTCCCACCCTCTTGAGCCTCCCACCCACTCCCCCCATCCCACCTCTCTAGGTCATCACAGAGGCGGGTTGGGCTACCTGTGTTATATGGCAGAACTTTTTAGTATCTTTCAACCCAGTATGGATCATAATGTTTTCTTTAATCAAGCCAGATTTGTGTTACTTGTCATACAGACCAAAACATTTATAGTTACAGAGAAGTAGAAGATGAAAGAAAATGAAAAGAATTTAAAACAAAAGCATAATAATTGAAGGGCTATATCCTATGTTTAATGAAAACAACTTACATTTATTTTTCTTCTTTAAAATTAGGCCAATTATCTTAAACCTCTGGATTCAAATATATAAGTTACACTAAAGTGAATGAGAATTTGAATATGTTCTGAAAGAAGATACAAAGAGTAGGATTTAAGTGTACTTTTGGTTAAAATCATGGTTTGGTAGGTCTGATTTCTTAATTCTGATATCTTTGAAGAAGGTATACAAAAAAAGGGATCATACATGGGTCATTCATGGCGCTATTTTTAATCTATTTTCCTCCTCCAATATATCATCGTGCCTTTGTGGGATCTATTTCAAAATGAAACCTTAAAGTTCAAAAATACATGAAATCATTGTTGATAGTTTTAAGCACTTTTCCCAAGCATTTTGAAAGATGCAAATGTTCTTTACATTTTTTTTGCGCCTATTATAACATCCTTCAAGTAGAAAGCCTTCATAACTTGGTGCTTTTAACTCACCTACCCTGCAGATCACTTGCCTTAAGTGTGTGCAATATCAAAAATACTGATCTTTCAACCAGAAACAATCATGGAATCATAATAAAGACAAATGAACTTAAAAAAAAAAAAAAAGCCTGTGCAAGAACCTGAAATAAACCTCAGTGGTGTTTTCAGACCCTGGCACTCTGTAAATATGTAATATATTATCCATTAATTGCCTTAAGAATACGCCCATGAAATAAGGTGATTGACAAGTAGTTAAACTAGAGAAAATAGCTTTTGAAATTAACTGACCTACATAAGATTATATAACCTGGCCCTCTGTGCTTTCCATAAAGCCCAGTACTTTTCACTACTGCTTTGCTATGGCTTCTCTTAAACTAGTAAACTCTACAGTGAACAGATTTAATATTTATTTTGAGGCGAATAACTCACATGACCTTGTTTTTTAACTTGATGTTTTCTGATCCCACATGCACTTTTTGATCTTGTTCAGGTTCTCTGTACTTTGAAGAGCCTGCCCTATTAAATCTGGCGCTCTTTGATATTGCCTTAAAGGCAAATAATATAGGAATTTCATTTATTCCCACATTGATCTTTTTAGTAGAACAGCTTTACTGAGATACAATTCACTCATTTAAAGTGTAACGTTTTGGAGACTTCACTGGTGGTCCAGTGATTGACTTCACCTTTCAGTGCAGAGGGTACAGGTTCAATCCCTGGCAAAGAGCTAAGACTCCACATGCCTTGTGGCCAAAAAAACTAAATATAAAACAGAAACAATACTGTAGCCAAGTCAGTAGAGACTTTAAAAATGGTCCACATCAAAAAAAATCTTTAAAATAGTAAATAAAAAAGTAAAGTGTACAATTCCATGGATTTTAGAATATTTAGTATTACAACCATTACTGTAGTCAACTTTAGAACATTTTCATTGTCCCCCTAAGAAATCTCATGTTCTAAATTAGCAGTCACATGCTGTTCTTCCCACCCACCTCAGCCCTAGGCAACCACTCAACTTCCTGTCTCCATAGATTTGTTAGTTCTGGTTATTGCATATAAATGAAATCATCCAATAGGAGGTCTGTCGTGATTGGCTACTTTCATTTAAGTAACATTTTCAGCATTTATTCCTGTTTCCACATGTATCAGCACTCTATTCTTTTTCCTTGACAAGTAATATTCCATTGTATGCATTTATCACATTTTATTTACTCGTTTATCATCAGTTGGTGGACATTTGGGTTGTTTCCATCTTTAAGCTAGGACTGGAAAAGGTCGGTTTTCATTCCATTTGCCTTTCCCAAAGAAAGGCAATCCCAAAGAATGCTCAAACTACCATACGATTGACTCATCTCACATGCTAGTAAAGTAATGCTCAAAATTCTCCAAGCCAGGCTTCAGCAATACGTGAACCGTGAACTTCCAGATATTCAAGCTGGTTTTAGAAAAGGCAGAGGAACCAGAGATCAAATTGCCAACATCCGCTGGATCATGGAAAAAGCAAGAGAGTTCCAGAAAAACATCTATTTCTGCTTCATTGACTATGCCAAAGCCTTTGACTGTGTGGATCACAATAAACTGTGGAAAATTCTTCAAGAGATGGGAATACCAGACCACCTGACCTGCCTCTTGAGAAACCTCTATGCAGGTCAGAAAGCAACAGTTAGAACTGGACATGGAACAACAGACTGGTTCCAAATAGGAAAAGGAGTACATCAAGGCTGTATATTGTCACCTGCTTATTTAACTTATATACAGAGTACATCATGAGAAAAGCTGGGCTGGAGGAAGCACAAGCTGAAATCAAGATTGCTGGGAAAAATATCAATAACCTCAGATATGCAGATGATACCACCCTTATGGCAGAAAGTGAAGAACTAAAGAGCTTCTTGATGAAAGTGAAAGAGGAGAGTGAAAAAGTTGGCTTAAAGTTCAACATTCAGAAAACGAAGATCATGGCATCTGGTCCCATCACTTCATGGGAAATAGATGGGGAAACAGTGGAAACAGTGGCTGACTTTATTTTTTTGGGCTCCAGTATCACTGTAGATGGTGACTGCAGCCATGAAATGAGTTATGACCAACCTAGACAGCATATTCAAAAGCAGAGACATTACTTTGCCAACAAAGTTCTGTCTAGTCAAGGCTATAGTTTTTCCAGTGGTCATGTATGGATGTGAGAGTTGGACTATAAAGAAAGCTGAGCACCGAAGAATTGATGCTTTTGAACTGTGGTGTTGGAGAAGACTCTTGAGAGTCCCTTGGACTGCAAGGAGATCCAACCAGTCCATCCTAAAGGAGATCAGTCCTGAGTGTTCATTGGAGGGACTAATGTTGAAGCTGAAGCTCCAATACTTTGGCCACCTGATGCAAAGAACTGACTCATTTGAAAAGACCCTGATGCTGGGAAAGATTGAAGGTGGGAGGAGAAGGGGACGACAGAGGATGAGATGGTTGGATGGCATCACTGACTCAATGGACATGAGTTTAACTAAACTGGGAGTTGGTGATGGACAGAGAGGCCTGGCATGCTGCAATCCATGGGGTCGCAGAGTTGGACATGACTGAGTGACTGAACTGAACTGAATAATGCCGTTATGAACATGCATGTAAAAATTTTGCATGGACATTGATGGGTTCTAAAATCATCATTTTTTTATTGAAAGACTTTTTTTTTCTTTTTGCTTTCACTTCCCTCAAAATGATCTTTCCTGTGTGCAGAGATTCTGAGTTGAGAAATCTGGATGTGGAAGGAATTGGGGCAGAAATGAAATAGGTTTGGTGTGGTATTCTTAGAAAAATGAATTAATGTGAAATTCTAAGTCAATTGTTCTCTTACCAGTAAATGTCTATTGTATTGAACTGTATTAGTCACAGTTAATGGGTAGAGGAGGCATTGAAAGGCCAGAACCATAAGAAAAAAACAGACAGATAAGCAAAATATCTCTGCAGAAGGCTTCTAGTATTTGTTCAGGGAGAAAAGTTGTGGCCTTAAATCACACTAGTCAGGAGCAGACTAGAAGTATTTCAGTCTCCAGACAGACTGCCCCCAGCTGGCAGAACAGAAAATTCTTCTTCCAGGTGGTGATGGCTTCAAACTATAGCTTCCAATATGGATAGATGCAGTTTAGGTTGTAAAGTAGAAACTGGGGAGTGGAGAAGAAGGAAAACTTGGTAAGCAATGTGAGGAACGGCCAACATTAGGAAAGGCTTGGCAGTCAGAAAACATGGAACCTTCTAGAGGAAGGATTACTTTTCTGAGATCTTGTCAACTTGAAGATGTCTTTGTTCTAGTCTCGTATTTAATTACTGCTTTGGCTGGGCATAATATTCATATACGAAAAGCATTTTCGCCCAGAATTTTCAAGACATTGTTTTGTTTTCCTCTGGCATCCAGCACTGCTGTTGTGGTAGCCAGTCTCATTCTGTCTCTGAGTGCGATTTCTACATGATTTTCTCTAATACTTTGAGAGCTGTTTGAAATTTGAGCTTGATGTGAAGCTTGTTATTTCTGGTGAGCAGCATTTCATATGAATATTCATTGTGAAGGGCCAGTCTCTTCACTTCCGGAAAGCGGGTTGTTTATCTATTTATTTGCTTTTGATCATTTCTTTCTCTGCTTTCCTTTTTCTAGTTCTCTCATTTATCAGATGTCTGCTTTGGGTTTTCTTCTCTACTTTTTTTTTTCTTACTATCCTTTTTGTCTTTTTGTTCTGAGTTTTTCTCCACCTTTAACATACTTACTGAAATTTTTGTTTTTGAAAATTTCTAATTCCCAACAGCTTTCCTGTCATTTCTCCTTTTATAGCTTCTTGTCTTCATTCCATGGCTATAATATTTTCTCTTATATCCCTTAAGATTTCTTTTAGGTTTTATGTAATGTGTTTTTTTAAAACTTTTAATTGGAGTTTATTTATGTATCTGGAGATTTCCTTCAAAAGTTTGATTTTGGGTTATCCATTCATAGTTAAGGATTTCCCAGGTGGCGCCGTGGTAAAGAATCTGCCTGTCAATGCAGGAGACACAAGAGATGCAGGTTTGATCCCTGGATTGAGAAGATCCCTTGGAGGAGGAAATGGTAATCTGCTCCAGTACTCTTGCCTGGAAAATTGCATGGGCAGAGGAGCCTGGAGGGCTGCAGTCCATGGGGTCGTAGAGTCAGACACTACTGAGCAACTGAGTGTTCAAAGCACTTTCATAGTTAAGAGCAAGATATAAGGCTGAGTGGAAGCTTTCAGACTGATGGTAAAGCTTCTTGACAGCTAGTTTTTATAGGGTAGTGGTGGGAGGGAGTTGCTCTTCATCTGGTCAGCGTCCCCAAAGGAGTCCCTGGTCTCTTTACTTTAATTCTCACTCTTTCTACTTTGCTAGCTGCCACTGCCTCTTGTTTTCTATATTCTAAGTTTTTTGTCTACTTCCATCTCATTTGCTGTCCTAAAGCTATGGGTTTAGACTTTTTTCACACACAGGGAAAAAAAAATAGTTTCAGGAGGAAGCATTTGTTCAATTGACCAGGTTTTTAATCTTAGTATTTATCAATAAGCATACTATAACAGAAGAAAAATGTTTCTCATATTACCTTAGTTTATAAATGCCTTAGACAGTGGGAGAATCCTATCCAGTTGGAAATATCTCCTACCTGGCCTTTTCAGAAGAATGAATACACAGGAATGTGTTCATTCACCTTCAACCCAAAGATGAATTTTTATTTCAAAAAACATTAGACATGGTTCTAAAAATGTATCTTAGTGAGCAAAGCATGTGGGAGGTAGGAGAGATGTGTGTATGCCTAGATCACATAGTTTCTTAAACCCACAAGATAGACTATTGGACAGAATTCAAAGAACATGTGGCAGGTATTAGAGTAGATGGCTCCACATAGGGGGGAAAAACGCATTTAATTGGTACAAAATAAAATCCAGCAGAGAGGTCTCATCATCAAAAACATAAAGTATGGGAGACATTCTTTGGAAAATATTTTAGACTCAGATTATTTTCCCACTGCTCATTTTAGTACTGTCTCTTAATTTTTGCATTGAAAAACTGTCAGCCCTCTTTTACTCATAGCAATTACCTTCCAAATAGTGCTAGAAAACTGGCAAAATATGTCTAATTTCCAACATCGTGAGTTAGTTTGTTGTTCAAATATATATTAGGTTAGGCTGTAAGAAAGAAAAAGTGTGTGAAAGCCCCATGGACCTGAAAGGCTTCTGCGTAGCTCATAAATATGAGTAGGTAGGTACAGTCATATATGTTGGTGCTGTAATTCCACTCATCTCAAATGTTAGTTGACAATAATAGTAATAACGCAGTAATAATGACACTTAATGAGTGATTACTGTTCATTGTAAGCAATTTGAAAGCTAGAAAAGGAAAAGGCAAAGCTCTTCATCCTAGAGCATTTTGAAATCCTCTAGAGCAGTTATCTAGATGAAAGTAAATCCCTGATGCTGGGCAAGGTGGAAGGCAGGAGGAGAAGGGGACAACAGGATGAGGTGATTGGATGGCACCACTGACTCAGTGAGTTTGAGCAGGCTTCAGGAGTTGGTGATAGACAGGGAAGCCTGGCATGCTGCAGTCCATGGGGTCGCGAAGAGTCAGACATGACTGAGTGACTGAACAGAGCAGTTACAATCATGTAACACAGACAGTATCAATTCCTTTACTATCTTTCACATCAGGACAAACTACTCTCTGTTCAGTGGCTTAGGTCACAATGGTCTTCTGTGCATTACTGGCCTGCTGGCAGGTGAGCTGGTGACCGGCTGATCTGGGATGGCCTCTTGCCTGTGTCTGTAGGGTGGCAGCTGTCAGGCTGGGCTGCTCCTCCTCCTCTGGGTGATCTCCCATCGCCAGCAGGCTGGCTGGCTCCTCCTCCCAGTATTCTCAGGGCTACAAGCATGGAAAGAGAGAACAGGTCCCAGAGGGCAATATTCCAGTCTCTTCTTGTTTCCTGTGTGCTAATACCCTCTGGCTCAAACTCTCAGCCTGTAGTGGGTGTGGGAGGGAATGCCCAGGGCCACAGATTCCGGTGGGTAATTGTTAAAGCCAATTTCAGCAAACCATCTGCTGCACCCATCTTTTTTTCTCCCTTCCCTCTGGAAGAACAAATGTCTCCCTACCTTTTGACAACCCTGACTTCCTCCCATCCCCATCTCTCCCTTCCTGTTAGTGCCAACCTGAATTATACCAGCGTTAGCTCTCACTTCCTCTTCTGTCATTTCTTCCCCACTTCCTTGAAACAAATTTCTGTCTCTCTTTATTGATGGTCTCTAGCGATGTTCACTGACCTCTTATTAACTGGTCCCTGGACTTCTTTGTAAGCCTTGCCTTTTTTTTTTTTCCCCATCTCTACTAAGTCTATTTGAAATGACAGGTCCTGGCTACAACACAAGCCTATTTCTACTACCTCTCTTCCTTTTCAATCTCTTTCACCATTTCCCTCCACTGAAGTGTGGAAGTTTATTCCACCAAATGCAACAACCTTGACCTTCTGACTTTCTAAAAATTCTTTTTTTATTTGATGTGTAACTGACTTACAATGTTAAGTTCCACTGCACAGTAAAGTGACTCAGTTATACATAGATATATATATTATATAGCTATATATATATACACACACACATTTTTTTTCATTTTCTTTTCCTTTATGGTTTAGCACAGTATATTGAATATAGTTCACTATGCTATACAGTAGAACCTGTTGTTTATCCAGTCTATATATACTAGTTTGCATATGCTAACTCCAAACTCTCACTCCTACCCTCTCCCACCCTCACCTTGGCAACCACCAGTTTATTCCCTATGGCCCTGATTTCGTTTCTGTTTCCTAAATAGGTTCATTTGTGTTGTAGTTTAGACTCCACATATAAGTGATACCGTATAGTATTTGTCATTCTCTTTCTAACTTGCTTCACTTAGTATGGTCATCTCTAGCTTCATCCTTGTTGCAGCAAATGGCATTACTTCATTTTTTTAATAGCTGAGTAGTATTCCATTGACCTACTGGCTTTTATCTTTGGAGGCATGACTTTGGCTTTCAAACCAAATGCTATTCCTCAGGAGCCACTGCAGAGGCAGAGGGCTGCCAGCAGCTTGTGCTCTGGTGCACTCCTCCTGGATTCAGCTGAAGCAGCTCTGTTATTCATATTTTTTTGGACATATTGGGACTGCTGTGTAATTTCTCCTTTCAATATAGAATTTCATCACTGTAACAAGCTTTACATCACTTCCATCTTTCCTTTTACCATTTCATCCTTCACACTGGTTCATCATCACTTTAATTCTGCACCTCTCCCCGTGACCTCTCTCCCTAGTGTTAGTATCTCACATCTGCCTTTTTGGGGATCTCTATCAATTCAGCTATTTAAAATGGAGCTCCCCAATTCTTTCTTTCAAACCTTTTCTTTTCTGCATTTTTAAAAATTTCTGTCAGTGTTCATGTCATCCTCCCAAACCCATAGACTTAGTCCAGGCATCAGCAGGGTTTTTTTCTGTAAAGGGTTAGATAGGAGATATTTTAGTTGCTGTGGGTCATGTGGTCTCTCACAATTACTCAACTCAAGGAAACCTGGGATTGGATTCCATCTCTGCGTAGACTGCTTGACCTTTTGATAAGTTATGTGTGGTGCTCTTGGTTTCAGTGATAATTGCATGAGCTGGTGCCTGTCCAGTTCAGAGTTCCCAGGCAAGGGACTGGGATAGGCACAGGCAGCTCCTCCTCCTGCCTTCAACATCAGTGTCTAATGGGGTATCTGTATTAGAAGTGGTGCAGGTCCTCATTTCATTCCCCTTTCAGTTGTGCAAGACCACCAGATGCCATTATATATGGATGTTGCCAAACTCAGATTTGGCTGCTCGTCACTCAAGAATCCACTAAGAGACAACTGTTGGGTTAAAGGAAAGATCGCTTCACTGAGGAAGTTAGCAATCCTGGGAAGAAAGTGGATTCACGTCTTAAAAAACCAACTCTTCCTTGCTGATCAGGAGGCAGGGGCTTTTAAAGGAGAGTTTCAGGGCTGCGCATAAGCAGAGGAAGGGAGCTACATTCAGAACAGCAGAGTCAACTCTGACAGTCATCTTGAAATTGGTCATATAGTGGTCTGATCAGTGTCATCTTGATTGTTTTAAGTAAAGTTAATCTTCAGTTCCAGAGTGGTTCTGTTCCCATTTCCTTGAGGTCAGTTCTCAGAATTGTGCAAGACAGAGTAGTTCATATCTTGGCTGTAGTCTGGTCGTCATGTAGTTAACTTCTTCCACCTGGTGGACGTTTCATTCTCTGCCAAACAGCTCAAAGGACAAGGCTCAGAATGTTATCCATAGCTCCTGACGAGGAACTGAAGGTCTTTGTCTTTGTTTAATGATGAAACTATTTATTAGTTTGTGTTTTTGACCATTTCCCTTTGTATCTACGTTTTCTCGTGTCTCTGATTAGACTTAGTCTCTGGCTCAAGTTTTTCTACAGACAAGAGGCAGGCGGAGGACATGGGGTGGAGAATCTGTCCTGGAAAGGCCCTGTAGGGCCCTGCTCTGTTGCTTGGTCGCTACCATATTGGACTTGCTCCTGGCTCGGTACTGGGTCCTGGGTAACGCATCTGTACTGGCTGCTGCCCTGTGTAACATTTGCACTATCACATGATCTTCACAGCTCATCCATGAGGTCCAGTTGAGCCCCTGTCCATCCCCAGGACTGAGGTGGTGTCCTGTCCCCAGCAGTAGACTGTAAGCCCCTTGAAAGTAAAGGCAGAGGCTCTATGTTTCTTAAAGGGGCTTCCCTGGTGGCTCAGATGGTAAAGAGTCTGCCTGCAGTGTGGGAGACCAGACTTCAGTCCCTGGGTCAGGAGGATCCTCTGGAGAAGAGAATGACTACCCACTCCAGTATTCTTGCCTAGAGAATTCCATGGACAGAGAAGGCTGGCAGGTTACAGTCCATGGGGTCACAAAGGGTTGGACACAACTGAGTGGCTTGGGCCTCCCTGATGCCTCAGTGGTAAAGAATCCGTCTGCCAGTGCAGGATATGCAGGTTTGATCCCTGGGTCAGGAAGATCCCCTGGGAGAAGAAATAGCAACCCCCTCCAGTATTCTTGCTGGGAAAATCCCATGGGCAGAGAGGAGTCTGACGGGCTACAGTCCTTGGGGTCACACAGAGTCAGACATGACTGAGCAACTAAACACGTGTTCATGCTGTGTAAGGACACTGTAAGGACAAGCTTCTTCATCTCATGGTTGCAGACTCCTGCCTCTGTTATCAAGAGCAAGTTAACAAACGATGCTCTCTTGCTCTTCTCATGGGCTCTTTCCTGAGTAACACTTGAGTATTTTAGGAATAAAATTACATGCCGTTCCCTCCTTCTTTATGGTTATATTTATCTTGGCAGTCTACCCAGGAGTGAGTTTTAAGTTTCTTATGGATAAGAGTTACATGTTTAAAAGAGAACCTGATACTCGAATTCAACACTCTCTTCCAGTGGATTTATGGTTTTTATTAATGGAAGTTCTAGGAATCTGAGGTTTGCCCACATTCAAACTGCACTCTGGTGTAAGAACCCTTGTAAAGACTGTTAACATAATACAGACTTGTGGCAGTTTCAAAACCATAAATGGATTGGGGAAGGATTATTATAAACTTTGCTGCTCAAGCATTCTTTTTTGTCAAGAGCTGTAACTGAACATCTTTGTGATATCTTTATAAACATAGCTATAAATATATGATTCTTCTCTTTTTCTCTCTATCATATATGAACGGGGAACAACACAAAGACTTTTAAGCACTTAAAATAGACAACCTCTCTCTGCTCTTGAGCTTTTGCCCTACCAAGAGCTAAGTGAAAGATGTTGAAAACTGTGAAAGAGCAGAATTTGTTGAATTAGCAAACATTTGATGGGTGGTTTTGTGCTTTTGAGCTAGGAGCTGGAAGAAGGGATGTCAGGGATCTGCTCGATGTGGTTTCTCCCTCAAGAATCTCATGGGCTGATTAACGATGATGCCAAAATGCTTGTCGCTGTGAGAGCTTCCCAGGTGGCTCAGTGGTAAAGATTGCACCTGCCAAGCAGGAGACACAGGTTCAATCCTGGGTCAGGAAGATCCCCTGGAAAAGGAAATGGCAACCCACTTCAGTATTCTGGCCTGGAAAATCCCATGGACAGAGGAGCCTGGTGGGCTGTAGTCCCTGGGGTTCCCAAGAGTCAGACATAGCTGAGCAAACCACAGCAGCAGCAGTGAGCCAGACCCTGTAGGGATGGGGAGCAGGTGGTGGAAATAAGGCTGGGGTGGTGCAGTGGATGTCTCTTCAGGGATAGACCTCTGCTAACCAGTGATGTGCTTTTTCTAAGGTTATCAAGATTGACTGCTAACTGAAGATCTCAACAAAGGCTGTTATTTGGCTTAATTTTGCTTAAATGCCATCTAATTCCAATTTACATTTTACGATCAATGCACTGAAGTGTATTTTTTTAACTCTCTTTACCGTTTTGAAGTGTATGTACTGCTCAGTCCTGTTGACCATATTCATGTTATGTAGTATCTCTAGAACTTTCACATCTTACACACCTGAAACTCTCTACCTGTTGACCAACACCTCTTTCTTTCTACCTCCCTACAGCCCCCAAACTACCTTTCTTTTTTTATCTAATTTGGCTGCACCGGGTCTCAGTTGTGGCTTGCAGGGTCTTCAGTGTTCATTGCAGCACATGGGATCTTTAGTTCCCTGACCAGGTATCCAACTCGGCATTGGGAGCTGGGAGTCTTGGCCAATGGATCACTGGAGATTTCCTGGAAACCATCTTTCTACTTTCTCTTTCTTTGATTGTGACTACCTGAGGTATCTCGTGTAAATGGGATCATACGGTATTGGTCCTTTTAAAAAAAAGACAAATTATTATTTATTTGGCTTTGTTGGATCTCAGTAGCCCTATGGCCTGTGGGATCTTAGTTCCCTGACCAGGGATTGAACCCACATCCCCTGTATTGGGAAGTAGATTCTTAACCAATGGACCACCAGAGAAGTCCCACAATATTTATCCTTTTCTGACTGGTTTCTTTTACTCAGCATCATGTCCTCAAGGCTTATCCATGTTGTAACATGTGACACAACTTCCTTCTTTTTTAAGACCAAATAATACTCCATTATGTTAACAGACCACATTTTCTTCATCCATTTATATGCTGAGCGATCTGTTGTAGGCTGCTTTTTCCTCTTGTCTACTGCGAATAATGCTGTAAAGAATTTTTTGTGTGTCTTGGACTTTTTTTTAATGATGCTGTTAAGCTTTTCCATCAGCCAACAGTAGCTTATGTTTATATGATGTCTTAGTGTTGAAATCTCCAATATCCCAAAGTATTACTTTGCTTGGTCTTTGCAACTACTCAGTGGGGAGGGCAGAGTTCCCCATTTTAAGAATGAGGAAATTGAGGCAGTGTCTCTTCAAGACATTGAAGAGTCTTGCCCAAGCTCATTGAGCTGTTAGTGGTGGAATTAGTACAAGGACCCAAGATTCTCTCCTTGCTATACATGATTTTTATTTATTTATTTTGGGCTGTGCTGGGTGTTTGCTGCCGTGTAGGCATTTCTCCACTTGGGGCGAACGGGAGCTGCTCTAGTTGCAGTGTGTGGGTTTCGTATTGCGGTGGATTCTTTTTGCTGAGGATCAGGGGCTCTAGGGCGCAGACTTCAGTAGTTGCGGCACATGCAGCTTCCGGGCCCTAGAGCAAGGCTCAGTTGTTGCGGCTCCCGGGCATAGTTGCTCCACTGCATGTGCGATCTTCCGGAGCAGGGGTCAAACCCATGTCTCCAGCACTGGCTGGGGGATTCCTCGCCAGTAAGCCACCAGGGAAGGCCCCAGGCTTCTCTCTTGTAAGATTCTGTCCTATGTTCTTTCACCTAATCAGTGAGCCCTTCTTAGAAAGATATAAACCGAGAATGCACTAACGTCGCCTCTTTGTTTCATGCTCTGGAGGAGCTAAAGGGATAAACTTGTTTTCTTAAATAACAAAAGCAAGAAAAAAAAGCATGGCAACCGTTAAAACAAGTTTAAAAGTAAAAACACCACCTCTGCTATTTTTTTTCCTTTGCTGTTGTATCTAGGTAAGTACAATTAGAGTTGACAAGCAAAATATCTTTTTTCCCCCGCATTTTAAGTTTAGTTTATGATATTTACGCCACTGATTTGGAATGGGTGCTTTTTTACCTTTTTAATATCCTTTAAACAAAAATTTTGAGCTAAAATGTCTTGAATCTAACCAAAGAAGTAGCATTCAGGATATGTTGTATACTGTATTCTTGGTTAAATGGAGATCCAAATGGAATGTACCTAAAAAATTTTGACTAGGATCTTCCTATAGAGAAATGGAAAACTAAGGACTTCCCAGGTGGTACTAGTGGTAAAGAACCTGCCTGCCAATGCAGGAGGCATAAAAGACACAGGTTCAATCCCTGGGTCCACAGGATCCCCTGGAGGAGGGCATGACAACTAACTCCAGTATACTTGCCTGGAGAATCCCATGGACAGAGGAGCCTGGCAGGCTACAGACTTAGGGTCACACAGAGTTGGACACGACTGAAGTGACTGAGCACACACATTCAAATATCTAGGAAACAGGTTGGGTGGAGAATGCTAAAGAAACATTTTAAGTAGGGCAAGGGAGAGAAGATTGAAATTACAATGAAACTATTTGAAAAGAGATTTCGTAAGTGTTGTTTCCTGCTAAGATTAAAAAAATGGTGAAAGAATGGTCTAAAAATTATAGCATCCAAAAATGTGACGTTAGATGTTATAATTGACTCAAGAGAGATGAGAATGTGTTGTGAAGAAAAATTAGGAAACTGCCTTAGTGATGGTTTTGAGGAAACTTTTGTGGCTTGAGAAAGTGTTAGTTTATTTTAACTAAACCCTGTCTTGAAAAAGATGGAAGATACCAGTAGCTGTGAAAGTTATTTTAGTTCTAGTGATTCCCTACTAATAGTTCTTTCTACCGATATTTGTAGGATTAGCACTTGTTGCTTTAAAAAAAAAAAAGTTCTTGAAGACTGAGACTAATATTCTGCTTACCCTACCCTCCCAAAATGGGACCAGAAAGTGTGTTTGGCAGGAGGGAAGCAAAAATATCAGTTGTCAGTCATCAGTCAAGTGGTCCAATCTTTCTGCTTTCCAGATCCATTCCCTGAATTTTAAACACTTTAACTCTTCCTTTTATCTTCTTAGAGGAACCATGGTCATCTTTGAATCAAGTACTTGTTGGATCCACTGTAACCTTATGTTTGAGTCAACCTATGTTCCTTGCATATGAAAGCCAAGTGACAAGTTGATTTACAAGGCAACTTGATGTCACACACATCCATGCAGAATTATAGCAGATCATTGGCATCTGTGAGTTTAAGTAGTCTGATATGTGTGATAGTCCTCTAATGGATATATACAATGAAGTAGAAAAAATCCTTTAAATAGACAGAAATCTCCAGATGCAAAGTGAATGCATTATTCATTTGACACACTAGTATTCAGTTACCTCCCTTGTAATATGGGTGATGCTCAGTTCAGTTCAGTTCAGTTCAGTCGCTCCGTCGTGTCCGACTCTTTGCGACCCCATGAATCGCAGCACACCAGGCCTCCCTGTCCATCACCATCTCCCGGAGTTCACTCAGACTCATGTCCATTGAGTCCGTGATGCCATCCAGCCATCTCATCCTCGGTCGTCCCCTTCTCCTCCTGCCCCCAATCCCTCCCAGCATCAGAGTCTTTTCCAATGAGTCAACTCTTCACATGAGGTGGCCAAAGTACTGGAGTTTCAGCTTCAGCATCATTCCTTCCAAAGAAATCCCAGGGTTGATCTCCTTCAGGATGGACTGGTTGGATCTTCTTGCAGTCCAAGGGACTCTCAAGAGTCTTCTCCAACACCACAGTTCAAAAGCATCAATTCTTCGGCGCTCAGCCTTCTTCACAGTCCAACTCTCACACCCATACATGACCACTGGAAAAATCATAGCCTTGACTAGACGGACCTTAGTCAGCAAAGTAATGTCTCTGCTTTTGAATATGCTATCTAGGTTGGTCATAACTTTTCTTCCAAGGAGTAAGCAGCTTTTAATTTCATGGGTGATGCTAGAGGATATAAAGTGATTAGGCCTTGGTCCCTGATTAAGAGTTCATTTAAGAGGACATTTAACTAGTAACCCCACGGGAACATACAGTATAATCTTGTTCACCTCCTCACTCGAAAATGAAAGAGACACGTTGATCCCCTGGAGCCCAGCTTCCACAGCTTCTCAGAACTGTATGCTAAGGTTTATGAACTGCCTGTGGACAGTTCTGTGTGGGGGAGGGGGGTTGTGGGGATGGGGAGGGTATAGTTGCTTTACAGCATTGTATTAGTACAACAAAGTGAATCGGTCCTAAGTATACATATAGCCCTTCTCTTGAGCCTCCCTCTCACCCCCTATTCCCACACCTCTGGGTCATCACAGAGCACCAAGCTGAGCTCCCTGTGTTCACCCAAAAGATTTTTTTCTTTAATTTTTTAAAGAAAATAAAATCATTGATATTAATAAAGGTCAGTCACTCTTAGAGAAAAACTATCCATTTGAGTTAGAAAAACAAGGTACCTTATAATCTTAGGTCTTGAAGTAATTTCTTATATTTCCCTGAAATATATATGGTATTTCCTTAGCTGAAAAAAAATGTTTATTGTAACATCATCAATATGGAAACTTTTTCAGGATTTTTATTGTTTCCTTAATATTTTAATTTTCTTGGAGTACAGTCAGTCTCTTTACGATGTTGTTTCTCGTGTACAGCAAAGTGATTCAGTTATATGTGTACATATATTCTTTCTTCCTTAGATTATTTTCTCATATAGGTTTTCACAGAATATTGAGTAGGGTTCCTTGTGTTGTACAGTAGATCAAGGATTTTTAGAAAACAGTTTTTTCCTCTTTTCTGGATTGTGAATGCCTTTGAATATATGATGAAATCTTTGAGGCTTTTCCAGAGAAACAGTCAGCTTACATACCATCAGCAAGTAGCGGCTTATGTTTATTCAGTGTCTCAGTGTTGAAATCCCCAGTGTGTTACTTTGCTTGGTCCTTGCAACTACACCGTGAGAAAGGGATGACAGAGGCTGAGCCCATTTATGAATGAGGACGTTGACAGTGGCCTTCACAGACCCCTGAAACAAATCCATGTATCCTACGAGTTTACAAAGTACAAGAAGAACCTTTGTTAAGAATCCTAGTCTTCCTCCAGTTAGAATGGCTGATACCTTAAAAACCATGAGTGGATGGTGGGCGGTGAGGGGCACTGTACTCAGTCGTGTCCAACTCTTTTGCTATCCCATGGATGGTAGCCCGCCAGGCTGCCCTGTCCATGGGACTTCCCAGGCAAGAATACTGGAGTGAGTGGCCATTTCCTCCTCCAGGGGATCTCCCCACCCAGAGATGGGACTGGTGTCTCTTCCGAGTCTTGGTCATTGGCAGGCAGATTCTTTACCAGTTCGCCACCTGGACAACCCTATAAACCATGGGCATAGTAGTAGTGTTAGTCACTCAGTTGTGTCCGACTCTTTGCAACCCCATGGACTGTTGCCCACGGGACTCCTCTGTCCATGGGATTTCCCAGGCAAGAATACTGGAGTGGGTTGCCATGCCCTACTCCAGGGTATCTTCCTGACCCAAGGATTGAACCCTGGTCTCCTGCACTGCAGACTGACTCTCTATGGTCTGAACTAACAGGGAAGTCCCCAAAACCGTGGGATATGGTCCTAATTCTGGGAAGTGTTTTCCTCTGCTCCCAGATACTTGAGGCAATGACCACATACATTCTTCTCGGAATTCTCATTTCAGCTATAGTGTTTAGTCTAGTGTGGAAGCAGAGGTTGGGCAGATATACAATACTCTAAATACTTTATGTGCTGTATGGCTGTAAAGGATGTTCTGGTTTAAACAGTTGTCAATGATGAGCGATTTCAATGCTGCTTTGTTTTCATATTTTCCAGTAACCTATAGGAAGGGGCACAAAACTGAAAGATCCTTTCAAGTTTCACAGGAAGATAGTGAATCCTCCTGGGTTGGTTTACTGATCTGTGAATTTCTGACTTGCTTTATCTTGTGTTAGCGTCCAGAAAAATCTTCATATTTGTTCCTGTATATTCTTGCTGAGGGCTTCCCTGGTGGCTCAGCAATAAAGAATCTGACTGCAGTGCAGGAGACAGGGGTTCAGTCCATGGGTCAGGAAGATATCCTCGAGAAGGAAATGGCAACCCACTCCAGTATTCCTGCCTGGGAAATCCCATGGTCAGAGGAGCCTGGTGGGCTAGTCTGTGGGGTTGCAAAGGTCAGATACAACTTAGCAACTAAAACCACCACCAACCCATTCTTTGCTTAGGCTACCTGTTGGGTTGGGATAACCAGGACACTGACTAGCTAGGTGGAAGGGACCCTACCTGCAGGTTACAGAACATTAGGCTCTGGCTCTCTATTGCCTAATTGTTCTTTTTTTCTTTGATTAGATGGAAATCTCCTGTCATCTTTCTGGCTTCTTGGAAAAATAAATGACATATTAAATGTTCCCAGGAGGAGACGTTTTCCTGTCAAAAATTTAGGATTCCACTGAGAGGTTCCCTTTCTTTCGGCAGCCATGTGCTCTGGTCTGGCATAGCCTGCTGATCTGTGCCGCCAGCCCTCCCTGCGTCCTCATCCTTACGTCTCTATCCTGAGCTCCTAAAGAATTCTTCTAACTTTATTTCTAACGTTTAAAAACTTTTGTCTTGGCATATTTAATTGCTGTAGTTCTCTGAAGTTAATTGTTGTATATAACATGAGATAGGGACTTTATTTCATTTAAGGCATCTGTTCGTTCCAGAGCTGTCTATTGAATAGCATGATCTCTCTCTCTGCTGGTCTGAAATGCCTGCTCAGTCACAGGTCAATTTTCAGTATATGAGTAGGTCTATTTCTGGACTCTTTTTCCTGTGTCAGGGCAATACTACTTAATTACTGTACTCTTAAATATTGGACAAGTCAGCCCACTGTATTCTTCAGGACAGAGGTGGATATTCTTGGACTTTTCTATATAAATTTTAGATAACATGTATGAAATTCAATTGAAAAACAAAGAAAAAAATACAAACCTAACTGAGATTTAGAATTTCATTTAAGTGTGTGGTTTAATTTAGGGTAAAATGCCTTCATTACAATATTGAGTCATCTTATCCATGCATATGAAATATCTCTCCGTTAATTCAGTTCTTGAATGTTTTATTATTTTGTCCGTAAAGGTTATGTTTACCCTTTTTGTATTTGTTCCTAAGTATCTTTTTTTTTTTAGTCACTATTAAAGTCCCTTTGTCTCACTTTTTCCCTTCCTCTCTCTCTCTCAAGTTATAGTTTTTGTTTGCTAATGTATAGAAATGTAGTTGATTTTTTTTGAAAAATCTTTACATTCATCAGTCTTTCCAAGCAATTGATGACTGCTAATAAATTCTCTGTAGATTCTTGAGTTTTCTGTCAGACATAGATAGAGCAGTCTTACCACATGAATAAAGAAAATTCTGTTTCTTTCTCCCCGATCCTTCTAACTTTTCGATTTTTTTTTCACATGTTATTGTACTGACTAGTCCATCCACTGCAGTGCTGGTTGCCCATGGTAATAGTAGGCATACAGGTTGGAGTTTTTAAAGAGAATGCTTTTAATTTACTCTTAGGCAAAATATTTGATGTGGGTTTTCTATAGATGACTTTAACGGGAAGTTTTCTTCTGGTTCTAATTTGTTGGGTTAAAAAAAAATCATGAGCCGATACTGAATTTTTTCAAATGCCCCTTTTTGCATCTTTTAAGGTAATCATCATATGATTTTTACTTTAAATTTCTCACTGTAGTTAATTATGTGGCTAGATTTTCTATGTTAAACTGACTTTACATATTGGGATAAACAACCTGTTTTGATATTTTGCTGGATTTAACTTTCTAAGATGTGTGTGTCGGGGGCGGGGGGAGGCGGGGGGTGTGGGTTGGGGGGTGGGTGTTGTATGTGTGGTTGCAGGGGAGATACCCCTATTTTGTACTGTTACCATGATTTGAAATTGAAGTTTGTTACTCTTGTAAAATTGGTTGGTTAGGTTTTCTTTTTTTTTTTAATTCTCTTCCCTGGGAGCATTTATGCTGTTTCAACATTTCTTCCTTGAATATTTTCTAGAACTCATTAGGAAAATTCCTATACATGCTGTGGTTTTTGTTTTTTGATGGGAAGTTTTTTTAACAATTGATTCCAATTCTTTAGAATATCTTTCTAGTTAAAAGTAATCTATCTTTTCTTAAAAAAGAAAACTTTTAAATTCTGTTTCCACTTCATCTGTTTTAAGACTTTTTAGTCATAAACTTATTCATAGTGTTCTCTTTATCTTATTTAATCTCAGTAGTATGAGGGATTGGGGGCAGGAGGAAAAGGGGACGACAGAGGATGAGATGGCTGGATGGCATCACTGACTCGACAGACACGAGTCGGTGAACTCTGGGGATTGGTGATGGATGGACAGGAAGGCCTGGCGTGCTGCGATTCATGGGGTCGCAAAGAGTCGGACACGACTGAGCAACTGAACTGACGGACTGACTGAGTATCTATATTACATTTCTTTTTCCCTTTCAGTTTTTTCCTTGATTACTTTCACTAATATTTATCCATTTAATTAATAATTCCCAAGAATAAAATTTAGTTTTTAATTCTGTTTCCTGTTTTATTAATTCCTCCCTATTAAAAAATTTCCTTCTGATTTCTTTTTTTCATTCAAGTCAGACACGTGGGCCACTATTTCTCATCCTCTCCTCTGTTAATCACATATGCCTTTTACATTTCTATTGAAGAGCCATATTTCCTTTAGTCTATAAATTTTGACATGTAGGATTTCATTATTGTTCAGTTTTAAGTGTTTTCATTTTGATTCCTTATTTCAGCTATGAATTATCAAGAAATGTGCTAATTCCCAAATGTGTGTAGGTTATCTTACTGTTGACCTTTCTCTGTTCTTTGATTTCAGGTCTGTTTCAAATGAGTCATGGCTCAATTCTATTTATTTTGTTCAATATGACAGTTTTTTTCTTTTTAAAATATAGCAATTCATCACCTTCCTTTGGTTAAGATCATATATACTTGTACTTACTTTGCACCATAGTCTTACTTTGTGCGTCGCATCTGTTGTTGTTGCTTACTCTCTGAGTCACGTCTGGATTCTTTGCGACCCCATGGACTGCAGCCGGCTCCTCTGTCCGCGGGATTTTCCATACCAGAAAAACTGGAGTGAGTTGCCATTTCCTTCTCCAGGGGATCTTCCTGACCCAGGGATCAAGTGCCCATCTCCTACACTGGCAAACGGATTCTTTAACACTGAGCCATCTGGGAAGCCCTTGTGCCCCTAGCATGTTACAGATTTCTGTTTTATTTCCCATCTCAATATGAGATGATTGAATTAAATCTGTTTTTACTCTTTACTAACTTGGAGGTTATACATTATACTTCTGTTTTTTACTGGCACCTTGGAAATTTCAGCGTGAATTTTTACAGTAATCTGAAGTTAATCAGTAATTTAGCCTTCCTTATGGACAGTATAGGGACTTTAGAACTTCTAGGGCTTCCTTTGTGGCTCAGCTGGTAAAGAATCCAGATGCAATGCGGGAGACATGGGTTCAATCCCTGGGTTGGAAAGATCCCCTGGAGAAGGGAAAGGCTACCCACTACAGTATTCTGGCCTGGAGAATTCCATGGACCATATAGTCCATGGGGTCACAAAGAGTTGGACATGACTGAGTGACTTTGACTTTCACTTTTGAACTTTTAAGCCTGATAACTCCTTTCTGACATATTTCTGCTAATAATTTCACCTTATCTGCTTTTTTTAATCCTACATGGTAGATAGTATTATTATTATTATTACTACTTTTAAAATCAATTCTGTATTTGTTTTGATTTATCCATTTCATAATTCTTGCCTTTATTCACCATTTCCTTCAAGTATTAAGGATTCTTTCTGATACCATTGTTAGTTTCTTCCATGAGAACATTCTTGGTGAGAAAGTCTCTTTTTTCTGACAAAAAAAGAAAACTCATTTATGAGAGATAGTTTTGCTTAAAAACAATTTAGGTTGATATTTTTTCCGAGCACTGGGATGGTGAATTTTACCATTTTGTGGCTTCTGGCTGTTGAGAAGTCAGTTCTCAGCGTGACTGTATACACTTTTTCTCCAAGCTGCTCTGAGATTTTCTCTCTGGTGTTCTGCAATGTCAGTATGCTTTGTCAAGATGCAGATTTCCTTTTTTTTTTTTTTAATTCTGTTTAGGATTCCTCATATCTCTTAAAATCAGAAGATCTGAGTATTTTACCTACCCCAGAAAATTCTCAACCATGATCTCTAAAAGGTTCAAAAACAATAATTAATTTAACATTGTTAGCTATTCTTTAGAGAAATGGCTGTCCAAAATGTCAAGTTTGCCTTCTTGTCAGACTTGGGAGAAAAGCTACATTACTGCATTTGGATTTTGGTAAAAATCCTCTACTCATTTTATAAGTATTTACCTACCAAGTTAGACAGAAAATTGAGATGTTTTAAAAAGGGTCATAGTACCCAAAATAAATATAAATAAATATATTTTTATATATATTATTTATTTATTATTATTATAATTTATTTCCCTAAATAAATATAGGGAAAAAGAAACTGTTTCTTAGGTAGGCCAAGATTAATATGAGCTCCTCTAAAATGATAAGACTGGGACTTCCCTGGTGGCCCATTAGTTTAAAAATCCACCTGCCAACGCAGGGAACACAGGTTCAATCACTGGTTGGGGAACTAAGATCCCATATGCCTCAAGGCCAAGAAGCCAAAACATATAACAGAAACAATATTGTAACAAATTTAATATAGACTTTCAAAAAATGGTCCCCATAAAAATCTTTTTAAAAATACTAGATAAAATGATAAAATTGAGTGAGACTTATCCATATAAACATGCCTTAGAGCTTCATAGTAACACAGAGCATTTACATGTAAGGAATTTTTTAAGTGATTGCTGGACATGTTCACTCATGTCCAACTCTTTGCGACCCCATGGACTATAGCCCACCAGGCTCCTCTGTCCATGGGATTTTCCAGGCAAGAATACTGGAGTGGGTTGCCATTTCCTTCTCCAGAGGATCTTCCCCACCCAGGGACTAAACCCAAGTCTCCCTCACTGCAGGCAGACTTTTAATTGTCTGAGCCACTGGAGAAGTCCAGTGATTGCTGGTCACCTTCTGAAAGTATTTTATTGGAGTTCAGTGTCTCAGCTGGGACTGGGCAGTGTGAAGTGTTGGGACTGTACTGTGAGTTGAGACATGTTTTCAACAGGAAATGAGCAAAAAGAGTAGATAGGATTCTGGTCCATAAATGAGCTAGAAGTGTGATAAGTACATATGTATTCAATTCTTTATCAGGAAAAGCATTTATAAATTTATATTTCACATGTTAACCAAATGGAGGATTGACGTAGATAATCTCTTAATAATTTATATCTGGGTTTAGTCAGATGCTTGTGTAGTTCTATTTATATGCAGATGTGTCCTTTTCTGAGATTTTATATGCTTTTAACAGCTTACAATCAATATCTTGTTTGCCTTCCCCATCCATTTACATTTGTCTGTGGAAAGAGAATGAATCTGCTTCTCTCCTGATGGCTAGAGTATGCCCTGAATTCTTTATCAATTTCCCATCACTACCTAAAAAACTAATTTGGCCTTTTACTATGGTTATTCCTTCTAAGAGGAAATATATTCTATTTAAATCAGGAAAACCCTTCAGTGAAGTTAGTGAAAATATCAACTTAAACACAGGCTTTCCTTCTGATAACCCATAATATGATAAGTACAGAGCTAACCATGTTTTTCCCTTTGCTTAAAAGCTTGACATATAAATAGCAATATTCTGCTCCTTGAAAGGGCCAAAAAAATCAAGGAAATTAACCAAGGCAAAACTACTGTTCATGCTTCTGATAAAAGTCAAGAAACAAAATGGATAAGCTCCAAGGATATTTTTGTTAACCCCTTTCGTGTCCTTTCTATGAACATATATCTGATACAAGATCATTATTATCTTTTTAAGGAAGAACAGATTCATTTTGGGCTTCCCCTGTGGCTCAGTCAGTAAGGAGACCACCTGCAATGCAAGAGACCTGGATTTGATCCCTGGGTCAGGAAGATCCCCTGGAGAAGGAAATGGCAACCCACTCCAGTATTCTTGTCTGGGAAATCCCATGGACAGAGAAGCTTGGTGGGCTATAGTCCATGGGGTTGCAAGAGTTGCACTTAACGACTAAACCACCCACCCCAGATTCACTTTAGAAATTGTAATGTGATTCTAAGCCTTATGGAAAAAAAAAAAATGAAAACTCGTTTTAATCTTCCAAAATGTCAAGCTACTCACTAAGACTTTCCCTTGACTCTGAAACTAGACACAGATTGAACAAAAATGCCACATATATTCTATTTGAAATAAGATTTAAAATTTTAAATATGGCACTAATCATATTTGTCACCCCTAGAAGTTTCCTCTTGCTCCTTTGTTATCCTTTCTTCTCATCCCTCCTGATACCCTGAGAGTTGTTTTGATTGATTGTGGTAGTTCCATATAGTTACAAAAGTTAAGTTACCAAACTGTACTCTGTGTGTTTGCACATATGCACTACTTATGCTTCAATACAACTGATAAAAATAAAAATACAAAAATAAGTTTTCAAGAACTTATTGGAAACAGAAACTCATTTGGTGTTATATTTCAAAGTAATAGGTAATCCAACCAAAATAAATGTTTTAACACCACTGAAACAAGGATGACTTGTGTCAGCCTCTTCCTACTGCTGCTGCTGCTAAGTCGCTTCAGTTGTGTCCAACTCTGTGCGACCCCATAGACGGCAGCCCACCAGGCTCTGCCGTCCCTGGGATTCTCCAGGCAAGAACACTGGAGTGGGTTGCCATTTCCTTCTCCAGTGCGAAAAGTGAAAAGTGAAAGTGAAGTCGCTCAGTCGTGTCCAACTCTCAGCGACCTCATGGACTGCAGCCCACCAGGCTCCTCCTAATCCTATCTATAAGCATATCTTCCTTTTAGGCTACATGATGCTGTGCTTGTTTGTTTGTTTGTTTGTTAATCTCATTAGAGTGTAACATTTTAGGTAATACTATTTATTTATTAAAATATGTATGTATACAAACACATACACATATATGTATTTGTGTATTTATTTGAGAACCTATTTGTTAGTAGGCAGTGTGCAATTCTAAAGATACATAAAGAGATGATCTAGATAATATATTTTATGCAAGGGGGTCATCATGCTCCCAAAGACAGAAGAGAGAAATATTTGTTGCAAGAACAGAAAATAGTTTAATATAACTGGATGTTTTTGTTCAGTCATTCAGTTGTGTCCGACCCTTTATGACCCCGTGAACTGCAGCACGCCAGGCTTCCCTGTCTTTCACTGTCTCCCGGAGTTTGCTAAAATTCATGTCCATTGAGTTGATGATGCCATCCAGTGATCTCATCCTCCACTGCCCCCTTCTCCTCCTGCCCTCAATCTTTCCCAGCATCAGGGTCTTTTCCAATGAGTCAGTTCTTTCCATCAGGTGTCTAAATTATTGGAGCTTCATCATCATTCCTTCCAGTGAGTATTCAGGGTTGATATCCTTTAGGATTGACTGGTTTGATCTCCTTGGTATCCAAGGGACTCTCAAGAGTCTTCCCCAGCACCACAGTTCAAAAGCATCAATTCTTCAGCACTCAGCCTTCTTTATGGTCCAACTCTCACATCCATACATGACTACTGGAAAAACCATAGCTTTGACAGTACAGACCTTTGTTGGCAAAGTGATATTTCTGCTTTTTAATATGCTGTCTAGGTTTGTCATAGCTTTTCTTCCAAGGAGCAAATGTCTTTTAATTTCATGGCTGTAGTCACCATCTGCAGTGATTTTGGAGCCCAAGAAAATAGTCTGTCACAGTTTCCATTTTTTTCCCATCTATTTGCCATGAAGGGATGGGACCAGATGTGATTTGCATTCTCTTCTCCAGTGGACCACGTTTTATTGGAATTCTCCACCATGACCCGTCCATCTTGGGTGGCCCTACATGGCATGGCTCATAGTTTCATTAAGCTACACAAAGCTGTGATCCATGTGATCATTTTGATTAGTTTTCTGTGGTTGTGGTTTTCATTTTGTCTGCCCTCTGATGGATGAGGATAAGAGACTTGTGCAAGTTTCCTGATGGGAGGGACTGGCTGTGGGGAAAACTGGGTCTTGCTCTAGTGGGCAAGACCATGCTCAGTAAATCTTTTATTCAATTTGGGGCTGTGTTCCCTTCCTGTAATAACTGGATAAGAGACCCCAAAAACTAGTTTCTATTTTTTTAAGTTTTTTAAACTTTAAACCCGGCATTTCTTGTAATTCAGTTTGGGTGGCAACCATGTGATGAATGAGGCATCAGGGTCCACATTGTGCAGATTCCTCTTGATAGTATTGTTGCGGTTATCAAGACCAACTCCGCCCTCCCCCAAATAGCTGTTGTTTTCACAGCTCAACAGCTTTGCTTGAACTGGGTTGGTTTATCAGAAAATGGGTCAAGAGTGGTAAGAATGTCTAAGAATCTGTATATGCTGAGGCTGACTGGTATTGATAAGCCAAGGAAAACCCTTCCTTGTGCAAATGACAGGTGTAATCAGATGACGATCTGCATGATATTTGGAGATGAACTTTTAGACTTATATAAATATCCCCTGGGAAGAATAAATATGTTATGGTGAATTTGGCACTTTCTAGCCTTAGGTTTTTTCCTCCACAATCAAAACTATTGTCTTTAATCAGATGGAGTTTTTTTTTTTTTTTTTTAAGTAGCATAGAACAACTCAGAATGTAAGTATTGGGGTAGAACAAAGTGTGTTACAGTATTCATGTCCATTTCAACAAGAACTCTGGTAGAGTTGCCTGCCTGTAAAGCTTTTCAGTTAATTTTGAGCTTTCTCTGAAAGGCACGTAGCATGTTGAATATAGAATAGGCATTTTAAAATAGAACAAACTGAGCATTTTGACCATCAGTTTTAATAGGAAATGTTTTGAGAGGAGATTCTTCTAATTCATAGTGGGAGTAGAGATGGAGGTGGGGAAAAGATTTCCTACTTGATATGATTTTTAAAGATTTACTAAAAATAAATCCATTGTGTCATATATTGAACATCATCAGTTCAATCCTATTATGGTTTGGTCAAGAAAACAAAAACCACTTTAAATATTTCATAGAGGGAGGAATCTAGTACAGGGAATTAGAAATTTACAAAATGTAAAGGAACTAAAGAAATGAAGTCAGAGAAAACTACCAGTTTTCAAGTTTGCTAGTAGCTTTAGGGGAATTAAGAAGTTGCTCGTTGTGGTTATAAAAATACTTTCAACATGTGGACCCCCAAGTAGATCTCAGCGACTTTTAGCGTTTCTTGAGCCACACTTTGAGAACTGCTGGCCTATTTTACTGGAAAACCTCTTGATGGCTGATGGTAGAGCAATATTATGGCTTCTCTCCTGCTTTCTGCGTCTCACACAAGTGCCTTTCTTTGGGGAAATCCAGCTGGGTTCCTTACTGGCAGAAGTTCTATAAACGTAATTCCCAGGCAGCCATGCCCTTTGATGTATGGGAGAGTACGGGGAATGGCATAGAACTAAACAGGCAACAGATAATCCAACACAACATTTTGTTGCAGGAAGGGGGACCCCTTTCAGGGCCTGAGAGTTGGCTCCTGTCTAACAGTCTGAAATGAATTGTTCAAAGAGGCATATATGCTGACAAAGCAAGAGACTTTTTGGAAAGGGGTGCCCAGGTGGAGAACAGGAGGGTCAGGAAACCCAGGGGAACTGCTCTGCCATGTGGCTCCCAGTCTCAGTTCTTATGGTGGTGGGATTAGTTTCTGAGTTGTCTCTGGCTAGTTATTCTGACTCAGGGTCCTTCCAGATGGCACATGCATGGCTCAGCCAAGATAGATTCCAGTGAGGAGGATTCTGGGAGGTTGGTAGGACAGGTGGGCTGGAGTCTCCTTTTGATTTTTCCAAATTCGTCTAGTTGATGGTGGCTTGTTAGTTCCATGTTCCTTACCAGGAACTCTTGTCATAAAAAAACTCATGCAAATGGTTATTGTTGTCCCTAGTCAGAGGGGGTGGTTTCAGTCAGTATTTCCCCTAACAATTTTATTTAAAAGCCATGAAAATCTACCCAGTGTGACACTAGAGCGTCTGCATGAAGGGTCATTTCTATGAGCGTAGGGGCCCTGCTGCTTCATGAATTTCCCAAAGCCCTACCCAGTTATACCCTTTGTCTCAGTCTTTGACAGATATAAAGCTATGAAATGATGACCTAATAAATCTTTGACTATTTTCACCAAAAATTGTCAATAGATTTATCTCTCCTGAAATGCTATTTTTCTGTGTACATATCTGTGTATGTGCTGCAGACATACCTCAAAAGCACTGAGATCTATGTAGAGCCCCACAAATTCTGATCCTATTCGGAGAACCATAGCATCAGTGAGCCCAGAATATTAGCCATCAACCTATAAGGCTTGACTGTAGAATAACCTTTTAAGCATCATAAAAATCTAGAGTGTTCTTAGATCATTTTTAGTGAATCAATAAGGTTAACAGAGTATTTCAGAATGAAAATGAATATTATACCTTCTATGAAGAATGTTCCAAAGGATAAGAGTTAGATACTACCTTGCAAATTTTTAAGCGAGTTATAGTAAAAGAAGAGTAGAACACACATGGTGAATTAATTTACATTGTCTGTTCATTAATAGTTAGTCTGCTAATTAAGTTTTCCCTTCTTTGGTAGATAGGTTGAGAAATGTCAGCTTAATTTCAAATTTGAACAAGATCTTAGAAACCATTTCAAGCATACTTTGCTAAGCCAGCAGTTTTAGTAGGAAAGTATAAATGTGAACCTTCAGCAATAATTTATTCATGGTGAACAAAGCAGAGTCTCACTAATAAATAAAACCTAATCAGCCAGCCGGAACAGTGCTGTTTCGTTTCTGTTAATCATTGCCTGCCCTCTACCAATAAAGAAAAATTAGACCAAGATTTGTGGATAATGGTGAAGGAAATGGCAGCCTAGTCCAGTATTGTTGCCTGGAAAATCCCATGGACAGAGGAGCCTGGCAGGCTGCAGTCCATGGGGTCACAAAGAGTTGGACATGACTGAGCGACTTCACTTTGTGGACAATAGTTGGCCCTTGAAAGGGCTACTTAGACCATATACATGTGTGGGTTAATTCTCTCTAACATGTATGGCTTTATATTCAGAAGTACTGTTGCTTGCAGAGCATACTTGGTATTTTCTCAACACAAAGGCACCTGACAAAATCATCAGAGATTCTTATACATATAAAATGTTACTAGGTTCCCACTCCATGTAAATGCCAAGAACCAAATGAACTTATACAACCAAACAAGAATAAATTGTGTTTATTTTTTCCATATGCACTTAGACAAATTGCAAAAATAAATGTTCAGAAATATAAATTTGCCGAAGATTGACCCATATACCTTGGATATAAAATGAAGCTTTTTCTCCAAAAACCCCTCAGAAAAGAGAGTGTCACCTTATATTTGAACCCTCACTGACACTTCTGGTACAGGGAATACTTTTTAAAAGGTTCATTTCTTTGTTTTTTGGCCATGCTGAATCTTCACTGCTGCTCAGGCTCTTTCTCTGGTTGCAGTGCTCAGGCTTCTCATTGCCATGGCTTCTCTTGTTGCAGAGCATGGACGCTAGGTGTGCAGACCTCAGTAGTCGTGGTGCGTGGGCTTACTTGCTCTGCAGCATATGAGATCTTCCTAAACCAGGGACTACTGAGCCTATGTCTTCTGCATTGGCAGGTAAATTCTTTACCACTGAGCCACCAGAGAAACACAAGCACATCCTGAATTACTGTATTTTGAGTAACAAGACATTGTTTGCTGAAGGTGCATTGGCCTGAATCAGTCTTATTGGGGGGTGTTTATATAAGTCACCTGATAAATTGGACTTAAAATTTTAAAGAGAAATTTAATATTTATTTCTGGGAATATGACCTCACAATGATAAATATGGACTATGGTGAGCCTAAAGATTCCAAAAAGTACTGTTTCCAAACACTTGGAAAGGTGTAAGAAGAGTCTGTGTTTCCACTGATAATCATGAGATGTGTGTAAACCTTATAGAAGGTTGATTTATGAAATCTGAACAAGGGTTTGGAAAGAGGAATACTTGTTTTTGTATTAGTTTATATATGATATGATATTTAAATAGTGTAGTGTAAAACTAAAATTTCCATAGACAATTCCAGGGGGACAAGTAATGCTACCTGCTCTAACAAATTAGCATAGAGATCTCATTGGTCTAACAGGGTAAAGATTAATTTCTCATGTTTGTCACAATCCAACATCCACTGAGTGGCTCTCCTCTGAGCATTGACATGGAGGTGCAGACTCTGTTTTGCAATACTGTCATCATTTTTTTATTTTTTATTGAAGTATAATTGTGTTAATTTCTGCTGTTCAGCGAAGTGATTCAGTTATATATATATATACGCACACATATATTCTTTTTTAATATATTCTTTTCCATTATGGTTTATCACAGGATATTGAATATAGTCCCCGGTGCTTGTTGGACCTTGTGGGACCTTTTTATTTATCTATTCTATGTATAAGAGCTTACATCTGAGAACTCCAACTTCCCACTCATTTCTGCCCCAATCCCTTCCCCCTTGGCAACCACAAGTCTGTTTTCTGTGTTCGTAAGTCTGCTTCTGTTCCATAGATAAGTTCATTTGTGTCATAGTTTAGGTTCCACATGTAAATGATATCATATGATATTTGTCTTTCTCTTATTTACTTCACTTAGTGTAATAATCACTAGTTGCATCATGTTGCTGCAAATGGCATTAGTTTGTTCTTTTTATGGCTGAGTAGTATTCCATTGTACCTATTAACCACATCTTCTTTATTTTTTCATCTGTTGATGGACATTTAGGTTGCTTCCATGTCTTGGCTATTGTCAACAGTGCTGCCGGGAACATAGGGATCCATGTATCTTTTAAAATTATTTTGTCTGGTTATATTCCCAGGAGTGGGACTGCTGGATCATATGGTAATGATATCTTTAGTTTTCTGAGAAGCCTCCATACTATTTTCCATAATGGCTGCACCAACTTACATTCCCACGAACAGTGCAGGAAGGTTTCTTTTTATCCACACTCTCTCCAACATTTGTTATTTGTACACTTTTTAATGATGACCATTCTGACCAGTGTAGGTAGTACCTTATTGTGGTTTGGGTTTGCATTTCTCTAATAATTAGCAGGATAGAGCATCTTTTCATGTGTCTGTTGGGCATCTGTATTTCTTCTTTGGAGATATCTCTAGGTCTTCTGCCTGTTTTCCAGTTGGGTTGTTTATTGCTTTATTGTTGAGCTGTATGAGCTGTTGAGGAACTGAGTTTGCTAGCCACTGAAACAGAGCTTCCATATGATCCAGCAGTCCCACTTCAAGGCATGTATCTGGATAAAAACATGATTTGAAAGGATACATGCACCCCAAAGTAGCCAAGCCATAGAAGCAATCTAACTGTCCATCGATAGATGAACAGATAAAGAAGATGTGGTGCATACATACAGTGGAATATTACTCAGCCATAAAAGAGAGTCGAATAATGCCGTATTCAGCAACGCAGATGGACTCAGAGAGTGTTAAGTGAAGTAAGTCAGACAGAGAAAGGCAAATATCATCTGATATCGCTCACTTGTGGAATCTAATTTTAAACATGATGTAAATGAACTTATTTACAAAACAGAAACAGGCTCACAGACTTAGAGAATAAATTTAAGATTATGGGGGAAGAGAGGGAGGAATATGTTGGGAGTTTGGGATTGACATGTATACATTGCTATATTTAAAATAGATAACTGTTTGAGAAAGAATGGATACATGTGTATGTATAGCTGAGTCCCTTCACTATTCACCTGAAATTATCACCATATTGTTAAGCAAGTATACCTCAATACAAAAAAAGAAGTTAAAAAAAAATGTTTTTAAAGAAAATAGATAACCAACAAGGACCTACCATATCGCCCAGGGAATTCTGCTCAATATTCTGTCATAACCTAAATGGAAAAAGAATAGATACATGTATATGTAAAAATAAATAAAACATAATAAACTACAAAGGCCCCCCAAAATAAATACTTTTTTTAAAATATAAAGTGTTAGCAGTTTTAAAAAAAATCCACCTTGCTTTAGTGATGAGGCACCTGATGCCAGATTGGTGGTGGGAATGGGGGTTAGTGGAGACCTCGCCTTTTCAGACCACCTGTGTGCTGCTTGTGTTTACACTGTCCACCCTCAGTAGTGATCCAGGTCAGTTATCCATCTGCTGTCCTGCCCTTCCTCTTTCCAAAAGGCTGTGTCTTCTCCTCTTGGCCCAGGAGCTGGTGTCCAATGCCAACAGCTCTGTTGGAAAGCCCTGGTTTATGTACAGTGCAGTCTCTCTTGCTTTAACATTAACTCTTTGGTGCCAGTGCTTTCTTCCATGGGCCTGTGAAGTATATGATCACCTTCTCCTTAAGACCTGTTATCTTCTGGGCTAAAGACCCCTAAGTCCTCATACGATACGTTTTTGTGCCCTTCTGCTGATTGTTCCTATCTGAACGTGCTATAAATACAGCTCTTCCAAAGTAGAGCACACATTGAATTAAATACTTTCATTGTGATCTAGTCAAGCACTAAATCAAATGGACTCAGAAGGCGCGAGGAATGGTGACGAAGTGAAGGTTGTTGGGGAGGAAAAGCTTTTCCTGTTCCCTCTTAGAGTTTTCCTCTGGGGACCTGCAAATTAAACTGGCATCAGACAGACTAACAGGAGAAAAGGCATCCAGTTTTATTAATGTCACATGCATGAGAGTTCACAGAAAAGAGGTGAAACTCAAAGAACTGGTTAGACCCAGGGACTTGTGTACCATTTTCAACAAAGGAAAGGAAGTTCGGGCTCCAAACAAAATAGAAAATGACTCGGAAATATATAGGGAACATCAGTGGAAGATAAGGGCTATTTTAGTTAGGTTTGTTTGTATAGACTCAGCTTGGGGCCAAGTGCCCACCTCTGGGAATGAGTTTCCCTCCTGTTCCTTGTTTTGGGAGAGGAAGACACCTTCATGAGGAAAAAGTACACCCTGAACTTGGGCAGATAAGGGGAGAGCAGAAAACCAAACCTTACTACTTCTACTGATGCTGAATTGCCTTCATCTCAAAGTAATCCTGGCAGAGGCTTATTTTGGAGCAGCATACTCTGACCCCCTTCTAGGTATAATCTGATGCCTCCCCCGCTGCCCCCAGCCTCCCAACTCCAGTTATTCCATACTGCTTTCCTCTGGGGGCATAAGTCCTCAGCCTCTCACAACCACCTTCAAAATCGTGCTCCAAATCTCTCTTCAGATGACCACATCATGAACTAGGATTCTTGAGGCTCTCTTGTTTTGTGGGATGTTTTTTATTTTTGGTCACGCCTTGCAGCATGTGGAATCTTAATTCCCTGACCCAGGGATTGAACCCGTGCGCACTGCAGTGGAAACTTGGAGTCCTAACAACTGGACTACCAGGAAAGTCCCAAGGTTCTCTTGCTTTGCACTTACAAATCGGCTTGATTATTCAGTCATTCAGCTTCTGTCAGTTTCTCCACAAGGGTAAGAGGTCTCATCTGACCTTTAACTGAAACGCAGACTCATTCTTCATTCATTCATTCAGCTTTGTATATGCCAAGGATTGTCCTAGTCACTAGGAATAGCCATAAACTAAACAAAGCCCATGCTCTCCAGGGGATTATGGTTTAGTTGAGGCAAGCAGGCCACACCCAAACATATAAATATATGCTGTGACATAGTTGCTGCTGCTGCTGCTAAGTCACTTCAGTCATGTCCGACTCTGTGCGACCCCATAGACGGCAGCCCACCAGGCTCCCCCGTCCCTGGGATTCTCCAGGCAAGAACGCTGGAATAGGTTGCCATTTCCTTCTCCAATGCATGAAAGTGAAAGTGAAGTCGCTCAGTCGTGTCCGACTCTTCGCAACCCCATGGACTGCAGCCTACCAGGCTCCTCCATCCATGGGATTTTCCAGGCAAGAGTCCTGGAGTGGGGTGCCATTGCCTTCTCTGTGTGACATAGTAGAACATGCTAGAAATCAAATTTTAAAAAGCAGGAGGATGCAGAGTTTGGGGAATGATCAAAAATGGCTTCTTTGCATGGGTGGCACTTGAACAGGGACCCGGATGGGGTTAGAGTGTGCACATGCAGGTGTCGGGAGGGTAGAGTTCTGGGCAGAGGGGATGACAAAGGCACCAGTTCAGAATTACCTCCTGGGTTCAGCTGGAAACCAGCGCATCTGAGCTCAGAGAAGAGAGGGCAGGTCACAGGTCACATGGGGACTCACAGACCATGGGGAAGAGTTTGGACTTTGCTGTGAGTATTGAGGGCCCAGTGGAAGGTGTTGGGCAAGAAGCGGACATAATTTGATTTAAATTGTACATTGGAAGGAAGGATGTGAGGAAGGGAGGGAGAAGGGGAGAGAAGAAAACAGAAGAGCCAAGTGAAGCACTGGCTGTTTTGTGGAAAGCCTGTGGAACTGGGAAAATGTGAGAGCAGGGAACAGTCAAGCAGCTAATTCATTGTCCAGATAGCCATGTTTACCGTGTTTCTTGACCTACCAGTTGAGTAACCATTCAAAAAGAGACTACGACTTGCTTAATGAGGCTTGTTGTTCATCAGCATTTGCTGACTCCTAGCAATTGTGACTTTATTTTCTAAGTACCTTCAAGCCAGGCTCCTCACAATTCCTTCTAGAACATTCCATGATTGGAAAACCGGTCCTCTGAGTGAGATGAGTGGACAGAGCCAATGTGAGGGGGCAGAAGGGCCTGCCCTTGGTGCAGACACTCCTGGTTTGAATGTGGCTCCTCCTTTTATCTCAGTGAGGTAATGTGAGACTCAGTTTTCTCATGCCTGGGATGAAGGTGGCAGTACTAAAAAGCTTAAGTATATTCAGTTCGTGCAACTTCAGGGAGATATACATATAACTGAATCACTTTGCTATACATCTGAAACTAATACAATATTGTAAATCCACTATACTTCAATAAAAAAGTAAAATTTAAATGCCATTTGCAGCAACATGGATGCAAGTAGAGATTATCATACTAAGTAAGATAAGTCAGAAAGAGACAAATAATATATAATATCTCACTTATATGTGGAACCTAAATTATAATACAAATCTAAAATATGAACCTATCTGTAAAACAGAAACAGGCTCAGAGACATAGAGAACAAACTGGTGGTTGCCAAGGGGAGGTGGTTGGGAAAAAATGGAGTGGGAGTTTGGGATTAGCAGATATGCCCACCAGGCTCCCCCGTCCCTGGGATTCTCCTGGCAAGAACACTGGAGTGGGTTGCCATTTCCCTCTCCAATGCATGAAAGTGAAAGTGAAGTTGCTCAGTCGTGTCCGACTCTTCGCGACCCCATGGACTGCAGCCCACCAGGCTCCTCCGTCCATGGGATTTTCCAGGCAAGAGTCCTGGAGTGGGGTGCCATTGGCTTCTCCAATATAATATCTTATATATCTGCTAAGACATTATATACAGGATGGATAAACTACAAGGTCCTACTGTATAGCACAAGGAACTATATTCAATATCCTGGGATAAATCATAATGGAAAAGAGGATGTTAAAAAATAGGTGTGTGTGTATGTGTGTGTGTATATATATATGTGTGTGTATATATATATCTGAGTCACTTTGCTGTACAGTGGAAATTAACAGAGCATTGTAAATGACAATACTTCAATTAAATATTTTTAAAATTTTAATAAAGAAGTAAAACCCCATGTAAAATTTACCTTTACTTCAAAATGTGGTTTAAGAGGAATATTTTAGATACTTAGCAGTTAAAGTAGATAACATTTGCCCACAATTCTTTCAGTAAAATGGACAGTGGTGGGCAGTGATTCATGTTTCTCTCTTCGAGTCTTTGGGCACCCACAGCCTGCGTTCTAGACTGAATGGTACACCCCTTACACCCAAATTCCTATGTAGATGCCCTGACGTCAATATATGTCTGAATGTGACAGTGTTTGTAGATGGGGCCTTTAGAAAAATAAGTTAAACCTAGGCCCTAAGTCCTAATTCAGTATGACTGGTGTCCTTATAAGCAGAGATGTCTAGGGTGGCCGAATCAGGGGCAGAAGCTGGCGGGGGGGCGGGTTCCTGCAGATGATTGGGAGGAAGGGGTCTGTTCCAGACCTCTCTCTTTTCCTTGTAGATAGATAAGTCTTCCTTCTGTTTCTCTACACGTCATCTTCTCTCTTTGTGGGTCTGTGTGTTTAAATTTCCCCCTTTTTATAAGGACACCAGTCATATTGAATCAGTGCCCACAATAATGACCTCATTTTAACTGGATTCCCTTTGTAAAGACTCTGCCTCCAAATCGGGTCATGTTCTGAGGGAAAGGCTGCACTGTGAATCTTGAGAGACATAGTTCAACTCATAACAGGTCACTGCACGGAGGATGGTGACTAGAGTCTTGTGTTTTTCCCTCGGTTAATTTATACGCGGTACTTTCTCCAGAGGACAGTGGCGTGAAAAGAGTCAGAAAGACCTGGGTTAAAATTCAGACTTTCCCACTTAACTCAGCTGTGAGTTCTCAACCAAGTTCCTGCGTCAGTTGTGTTTTCTGTGCAACAAATATTTATATAAAGATCTTAACAAGTGCCGAGTATTGTTCTAAGTCCTTTAAAGATATTACCTTATTTAATCCTTGCTGTAACTCCAGGAAATTGGTACAATTGGTATTCTTGTTTTCTTAAGGGAGACCATTAAGTAACTTGCTCAAAATCATACAGCTAATAACTAAGCAGAACTTAAATCCACCTGATTATTCTCAGGGTTAATGTATTTAACCCACCCTGCTGTGCTGCTGTGGATTTCTGGACTCTGTACAATAATAACTTGACAACAGTTGTGAGAATTCAGTAAATGTTGGTTTCCTATTCTCTTATTTCATCAATTCATATACAGATAGATATAGATACATACATATAAAATATTATCATATGCCCATCTTATATAACAGATATATTTGTAAATATACATATATTTAGAGGATTAGGTAACATGTAAGTATTAAGTAAATATATATTTAGAGGATAAAATGACAAATAAACTGGCTGAAGTTTGGTGAAAACTCACTGCAGTTGGAATCGTAAATTGAGAGCACAAGTGTAAACAATGATGTGGTGAGAAACAGACCAAAAGAAACAGGCTTTTTTTGGACTTTTGTCTAACCCTTTGACTAAGTTTCCCTAGTTTGACCTTTATATTTTGGAAAGATTCAAAACCGTTGTTGAACTAGTCATTCAGAGTTTGGGGTTTCGTTTTTACCCTAGTACCTGTAGTTTGTTGGTTATATAACATTGAGTTGATCCTGGTTTCTCCTTAATAGAAACGTCTTGTGTAATGAGGATAAGGGCTTCCCAGGTGGCTCAGTGGTTTAAAAAAAAAAACAAATCCACCTGCCAATACAGGAGATGCAGGTTTGATCCCTGGGCCTGGAAGACCCTCTGGAGAAGGGCATGGCAACCCACTTGAGTATTCTTCCCTGGGCAATCCCACAGACAGAGGAGCCTGGCGGGCTGTAGTCCATGGGGTTGCAGAGAGTCAGACATGACTTAGTGACTAAACAACAAGTCCTTTAACGTTATTCTCTTTTTCTCAGTTCCATATCAAGTTTCACTGGGAAACTGACCCCATCTGATCTCCCTCAGGGACAGGAGAGGACATTGTCTAGCAGCTGGCACTCTGAGAACTGGTGCAAATTGCTGTGTCTGATAGTTTATCTTGAACTAGGGTATTTACAGCTAGCCACAGAGCCTCAATTTAACAAAATTGCAGCACTTAGTATTTAAAAGAGGCTTGCACTTGAGGGAAGAACAGAGAGTTTTCTTTTCCATCACCCATGTTCTTTTGGTAAAAGAGTTTCCAGTGTCATTGGTTTCAAATTTAAGAGCATTCCTTTCCTTTTCTGTGTACAGATCAATGTGTTTTGATCCTTATTCAGTTATTTCTAGAGCTCTCTGATTAATACACTGGAGAGATGAATACACATGAGAAAGGGTTGAGATGTCCTTACCATGTCTTATTCTGAAGACCATAGACCAGATACAGCAAGTGAGGTGAGCACAGCACTATGGGATTTTAGGAGTGGTGACAGTTGATAACTGGGACATCAGGAACCTTCCTGGAATTGGTGGTGGTGTTGCTGAACTAGGGAGAAGTCATATTTGAGAAGCCACGATGTTTTGGGAGAACTTCTCATGAAACAGCAGGAGAAGAGTGTGGTCCAGAGCATAGATGTGAAGAAAGTTGAAGGTCAGTGTCCATATGAGATGAAATACAGGGAACTGAAGGATGGGGGGAGAGAAAGGGATGGCAAACAGAAGTTATCCTGGGTTAGAGATGACCTTAAATGTTACTTTCTTTATGATGATGATTGTTCTTTAGAGAAGATACTGAACCAAGGAGCAAAATGACCTAAGCTTTACTTGAAGCCAAGTAATCTGACCTCAAAAAATTAGGCTGCATGAAATGTTCAAGAGGACTGGGAACTTCCCTAGTGATCCAGGGAATGTCCAGGGTGATCCCTGGAACCTCCTTTCATCTTCCAGTGCAGGAGATACAAGTTCAGTCTTTGGTTGGAAAACTAAGATCCCACATGCCTCTCAGCCCAAAAACCAAAACATAAAACAGAAGCAATATTGAAACAAATTCAATAAAGACTTTAAAAATGTTCATGTTAAAAAGCAATTAAAGAAAAGTTCAAGAGAATGAAAGTGAGATGAAAGCATTGGAAAGACTGGGCAAGAAGTTGCAGGGACCTTGTGTGGAGAGGTGACTGTAGGACTGGGAATGAGATCTCTTCAAGGAAAGATCAACCATCCTGGACTAATAATCAGATGTAAGGGGCAGAGATGAGCCAGAATAAAAATAGCGCTCCTGAATGTGTATTGGTAGATGTTCTCCATGACGTTACTTAGCATCACCAAAGAAATTATGATCTTGCCCAAATCACGTTGCAACTCTCTGTGGTGTTTTCTTCTGTATTTATACATTTCTCAAAAACCTCTAATTGTCTAATATACAATGTGACTCTCCTTAAAGAAGATGGCCTTGTCCCAGTCCCTAAACTTATTTGTCCACAGAAACATCTTTTTAAAAAATGAATTTCTAAAAAATACCGCATTTTCTGAAACATTATTTGAGGACATATATTACTATGCTTGAAATATACCCCAAAATAATAATGTTTCTGAAAATGCAAAACTTTTTAGAAATTCTTTTTTCATTTTCTTAATAAATAGGCCTGGGTTCCATCCCTGGGTTGGGAAGATCCCCTGGAGAAGGGAATAGGAACCCACTCCAGTATTCTTGCCTGGAGAATTCCATGGACAGAGGAGCCTGGCAGGCTACAGTCCATGGAGTGGCATAGAGTCAGATATGACTGAGCGACTAACGCACACACTGCTATGTTTGGAGAATGATGACGTGATTAATAAAAACTTGGAAATTGAAGTGAGAATTTGATTGGATTAAAAGGATAACACTGACATGCTAAGCTGCTAAGTCACTTCAGTCGTGTCCGATTCTCTGTGACCCCATAGACGGCAGCCCACCAGGCTCCTCTGTTCCTGGGATTCTCCAGGCAAGAACACTGGAGTGGATTGCCATTTCCTTCTGGAGGTGTTAAATTTTAGATGCCAGAGCCCATGTAAGTTGGAAACATCTAGAAGCATGCATATTTCCTGGAACTTCAGCTAAAAGGAGAGGTTTGGGTAGAAAGAGGAATTTGGAGTTATCTAGAGATGATCATTGAATCCACCAAGGTAAGATCAGTTCAGAAGAGAAAACTTTCTGGGATATCTGTGAAATAAAAGAGAGAGAAATGGCAACAGAGACCGAGAAAGGGTTGGTCAGAAGGAGAACTGGGATCCTTCTCTTTTAGGAAATAAGGTTAGAACTTTCAAGATTTGGAAGATAAGTTACTGACCTTGGAAAGAATAGTTTGAATAAAATGTGAAAGAGATGAAAGCCCTGTTTAGGAGATCTTGGAGCGACTTAAAGAGAAAGCATGACGGCAAAGTATATTTTATTCCTTGTATAGAGAAAGTTATCAATGAAATAAATATTGAATGTAAGTTTTAGGAAAAGTAGCACTCAGACTTTTCTTTAAGGATTAAGCAAAAGATGAAGTAGAAGAAAAGAGGGATCAATGGGGGAGAGGGAAATATTTGCTTTACCACTAAATTCCTGGATCAGTAGTTCTTAAATTTTGGCCTGCATCAGAATCTCTAGATGTCTTGTTAAAACACAGACTGCCCCAGGACTCCCTTGGCAGTCCAAAGCCTGAGCCTTTGCCTTCCAGTGTAGTGGGTGTAGGTTCAGTCCCTAGTTGGGAGCTAAGATCCCACTTGCCTTGTAGCAAAAAATAAAATAAAAAAAAAAAAATAAAACAGAAACAGTGTTGCAACAGATTCACTGAAGACTTTAATGTGTAGTCCATGTTAAAAAAAAAAAAGTCTTTAACAAAATATAGACCACTCCACCCTATGCCTAGAGTTTCGGGTTCAGTAGATCAGGGAACCCAGTGACATATCGGAACCCACTGACATATCCAGCAAGTTCCCATGTGCTCCTGATGCTGTCAGTCTGGGGACCACAATCTGAGAGCCTCTAGAGAAGGGAGAATGCAGAACCCAGGCTGCAGATGGAAGGTGAGCTTTGAAAGAGAAAAGACACCTGTTTATGAGAAAATGACCAGAAGTAAAAGAAGAAACGGTGGATAAAGGCACATAAAATTTTGAAACAAGGATAGAACAGTGATGGCAGTTTCTGGAATTGAAGAATACGAAGTAGAAGCCAGCAAGTTGTGACTGGGGATACTGAAGTTTTGACGGTTGTTTTGCCACAAGTTTTAATTTTCATCTCAGGTTCAAAGGATTTGTTAACAGAAGAAACCACTTGTTATGCACAAATAAACAATTTAAATACTTAATAGAGAATTATCTAACTTACTTTTGATATACAATCATTAGAAGAAAAGAGAAAGAGAAGCATTAGAGGAGAGGAACGGCACATACCTCACTGAACTGGGCCAACTAACATCCAGATTCAAACGGTGCTGCGAAGTCCCAGTTGGGAAAAGGTCCTGGACAGTGCATCTATCCGACAGGCTCGACGGGGTTCCTGTTTATAATCCTAATCTGCAAGCTGATACTATCATCAGTTTGTGAGCAAAAACGCAGCTCTAGTTTCACTTTAACCGTTTTACAGTGCTGTTTGTTGTATCTTGGGAGTCACAGGATTTTTGTTAAATCCCAAGCATGGTTGGCCAGACCTCCAGGGGCTCAAGAATTCCAAGACCCACTCTCTATCTTTTCTATAGTGCCACTCAGCTTACTGGTAACAACTGGTACACTGGCGAGCAGACACATCATTGGGGCAGTGTCCAGGCAGGTCAGAAGCAAGGTCAGAGGCCTGCCTGCTTTCTTGTCTCTGAAGCCTGAACAAGAGTTTCTCCATTTTAATCTCCCTAACAACAGTGAAGATGGACAGAATAGGGGCTTTTCTGGAAGTTCAATGATTGGAACTTCGCCTCCCAGTGGGATTCAATCCCTGGTTGGGGAGTTAGGATCCCACACTCCTTGTGATCAAAAAATCAAAACAAGGGGAAAAAAGGAAGGAATATTGTAACAAATTCAATAAAGACCTTAAAAATAGACCACATCAAAAAGAAAAAAAAAAAGGACAAGACTGAAGAAAATGCTCTGAATCCAGTGCTGAAACCATCAAGGAAGGAAAATTCTTTGTAGGGGAGGGAAATTCTCATTCCTTCTACCCTCCTAGGTTCTCCCACTTGGGCCCTATAGCGTTAGGTTGACAAAAGACAAAATCACAAGAGAAGAACAGTTGATTAACGTGGGCAGCACACATCACACGGGAGAAACCTGAGTGAAGAGTGACTTCAAGGGATGCTTAGAATTCGGGCTTCAGTAGCATCTTAAGAAAAGGACAATAGATGTTCAGGGAAAGGACAAGACCGAAGAAAAGGAGTTTGGGTTTCTAGGATGAATTTATTCCCAAGTTGTGGGAAGGTGAATAGATGGGGCAAAAACAATGAAGTAAGGTTTGTTGGGAAAAGTCCTTTTGGTACCAACTTTCCATCATCTTCCTGGCCATAAAGCCTCCCTAGAACAAGTGACTTATGACAGTCCCTATTTTTCCAAAGTTTCTACCTTTAATCACTTAAAGAAAGCTACAAGAAAGTTTCTTTCTGCATCTCTTCATTCTCATATGCCTCCAGCTCTAAAAGAGTCCTTATGCCAGTGTGGCATATTTGGGGTGGCGTATTCTGGTCTCTACAATGGCCAAGTGCGAAAGGGATGTCTCTTATATTAGACAGGCCATGACTGTGGGGTCCTGTGGTCTAGAAATTGTATCAGAGGCAGCAAAGAACATCTGCGCTCATTTTTATTTTATTATTGGAATACAATCGCTTTGCAATGTTGTGTTACTTTTCTGCTGTCCAACAAGGTGAATTAGCCATACGTGTGTATACACACACACACCCTGTCTCTTAGACCTCCCTCCTACCCACCGCCTCATCCCACCCCTCTAGGTCACCACTGAGCTGCCTGTGCTATACAGTAGCTTCCCCCTGTCTGTCTATTTCACACATGTGCTGTGCTGTGCTTAGTCGTTCAGTCGTGTCTGGTTCTTAGGATCCCACGAACTGTAGCCCGCCAGGCTCCTCTGTCCCTGGGGATTCTCCAGGCAAGAATACTGGAGTGGGTTCCATGCCCTCCTCCAGGGATTTCACACATGGTAGTGTATATATGTCAGTCCTACTCTTATAATTCATCCCACTCTCCCCTTACCCTCTACTGTGCCCACCAAGTTCATTTACTTTAAAAGAGTAAGAGAACACACAGCCTTTATTACAGAAAGTCATGAGGGAATTGATGTAATCAAGCTGAGTTAGTGTTTCAGCTAAGGCAGAGTCAGAGGGAATCTAAGGAGACTAGCAAGCCCTGCCCCAGCCCTTGGCATGTACCAACTCCTTTCATCCTCACAGGGACCCTGTGACGTTGGTACTGTTACCCCATTTTACAGTTAAAGAAATGAGGTCATGAGAAAGGAAGGAGTTTGCCAAGTTCACACAACTAGTAAATGATGAAGCCAGGAAAGGAATCCAGGCACAGTCTCTGGGGAGCTTGACAGGCTCTCACCAAGCTGACCTGGCATTTTGATTTTCCATCACCCTTCTGCCAGGTCCCTTCCCCACTAGCCAGTGCCCAATGAGGAGACTGTCCTCCCAGGGACTGGCCTTGGAGTGCATCCTAGGGGCTGTGCTCCATCTTACTGCATTATCCCAGAGCTGCAGTTCCTTGAACACGATTGAAGTACATCCGCCGTCAGAGTAGAAAAGAGGCCCCTCGTGGTGGTGTACTCTGCCAAGTTTTGCAGCAGGAGGCAGGATGAGACGGAATGGCTCATAGTACAGACTCAGAGCCCTCAAAAGACCCCCTTCCCACCAGAATAGAAGGGCAGGGTGGGGGCATTAGGCAGAAAGCATTTCATCCACTCGCTGACTTCGTTTCTCTTCGGTATAAAAGGATTTGTTGTTTTCTCTGTTCCTGGGTCTATGTCCTCAAGTTAAGTCTGTAAACTCCAGAACTGGACTGTTAACACACAACTCCAGCAATCCTAAGGAATGATTGATTTACAACAAACACATGTGCTACATTTCTCTTTATATCTCTTCTTTAAAAGATAAAAGTCCAGGGACTTCCCTAGTGGTCCAGTGGCTAAAACTCCACACTCCCAATGCAGGGGGGAGTGGGTTCAATCCCTGGTCAAGGAACTAGATCCTGCGTGTTGCTACTGAAGAAAAAAAAAAAAAGTCCACGCTCTGCAACTAAGACCCAGTGCAGCCAAATAAATAAAAATAAGTCTTTTAATTAATTTTAGAAAGTCCAGCAATACTGAATCACATGGTTTGAATGAAGAAAATGCTCTTCCTACCCTGGACCAGCAACATGTTCAGCGGGACTGAGAGCATCCTTTCACCATCTCAGTTCTCTGGTGGTTTTTTTTGTTGGATTTCTTTTAATATTTATTTATTTATTTAGCTGCATCTGGTCTTAGTTGCAGCACACAGGATCTTTGCTGCATCATGCAGGATCTTTCATTGCAGTTCACAGATTCTCTAGTTCAGTGGTTGTGGCATAGACTTAGTTGCTCTGCAGCATGTGGAATCTTAGTTCCCTGACCAGGGATCGAACCCACATCCCCTGCATTACAAGGCAGATTCTTAACCACTGGACCACCAGGGAAGTTCCCTCTTGTTGGAATTTTTTTTTTTTTTTTTTGGATACATTTTACCTCCTCACCTTAAAACTAGTGCTTTTAGTGATTATTGGGAAAGAATACATGGAGCTTGTGATGAGTCACGTGATGAGGTAGCTCACCCAGGGTTGCAGCTGGAGATAGAGTGTGGGTGGCAAGGGAACCCCAAGATCTAGGTGCTCCTCCTCACTGCCTGTCATGAGAGCATTTCAGCATAAGCAGGAGGGAGCCAAATAGTGCAAGAATGACCCTTACCTGATCCTTTTTAGCATTTGTATAAATTCAGGTCACCAGGGTAAAAAAGGTGGTCCAAACTCACATCTGGCTTTACCGCCGCTTCCCATCACCACTCCCTCCACATAAACATCTTTCACTAATGCTCCCATGCTAGCCCCTGTATCTTTGTCTCTTTGGGCTCATGTAACAGTACTGACAGGAGAAGGCAATGGCACCCCACTCCAGTACTCTTGCCTGGAAAACTCCATGGATGGACGAGCCTGGTAGGCTGCAGTCCATGGAGTCACTAAGAGTCGGGCATGACTTGAGCGACTTCACTTTCACTTTTCACTTTCATGCAGTGGAGAAGGAAATGGCAACCCACTCCAATATTCTTGCCTGGAGAATCCCAGGGACAGAGGAGCCTCGTGGGCTGCTGTCTATGGGGTTGCACAGAGTCGGACGCTGAAGCGACTTAGCAGCAGCAGCAACAGCAACAGTACTGACTCATTTGAAAAGACCCTGATGCTGGGAAAGATTGAAGGCAGAAGGAGAAGGGAATGACAGAGGATAAGATGATTAGATGGCATCACCGACTCAATGGACATGAGTTTGAGTAAACTCCGGGAGTTGGCAAGGGACAGGGGGGCCTGGCGTGCTACAGCCCATGGGGTTGCAAAGAGTCAGACACAACTGAACTGAACTGAATAGTACCATAGAGGTGTCCCTGGGGGCTCGGCAGTAAAGAATCTACCTGCCAGTGCATGAGGTGTGGGTTCGATCCTTGGGTCTGGAAGATTCCCTGGAGAAAGGAATGGCAACCTGCTCCAGTATTCTTGCCTGGGAAGTCCCGCGGACAGAGGAGCCTAGTAGACTGCAGTCCATGGGGCCACACAGTCGGACACAGGTTAGTGACTAGACAGCAACAACAAGAGAATACCATAGTCCGGGTGACTTAAAAACAACAGACGTTTTTCTCACAGCTCTGGAGAAACATCAATGGCTCGGCCCAAATTCTGCCAGGACTTTTCACTGCTCCAAGATAGCCCCTCACCATGGTTTCCAAGGCTTCCATTGGCCTGACTGCCAAATACCCATTCCTCTCACTTCCCCACACCACCGTCCCCGTGAGCGGTCTCCCTTCGCAGCCTCCGCAGTCTGCTCCCCAAACTCTGTCCCTCAGGCTTGGATTCCTCTCCATCACACAGCTGACTCTCTCACATCCTCCATTCTGAGGATCGCATGAGTCAGATACGCTATCATCCATATCTTACAGGTGAGGAAACAGGAACAGAGCAGTGAAGTAACTTGCCCAGAGTCACTGCCAGAGAATCAGCAGTCAGAGACGGTGTGATGCCAGAGTCCATGGTCTTAGCCATCCTGCTGTGTTTCCGCTCTAATCCTGTTTCTTCGTCTCTAGAGCAGGACTAACACATGGGCCGTATCTCACAGGGTCACGTGGGACTCCTGGCACACAGTAAGGCAAATGTCTGCTACTTTTAGTTGGGGTAGTAATTGCCAACATTTTATTCTCTGCCTTTGCCTTCAGTCCAACAAAGGTCCAACCAAGACCTTAGGTCTTGGGCCCAAAGTACTTGAGCTGAGGAAGACCTCCAAGGTCCTCTGCAGTGAAGTACGTTACAGTATTCTGTAATGTATTTCATCTCCATCACTGTCATCCCGCTCTGCTTGTTTCCTCCACAGAACTGTAACAGAATAGCTCATAGATCTTGTCATGAGTGTTTCTCTCCTGTCTATCTTGGTAGGATGTGAGTGCCAGGAGGCCAGTGTTCTAAAGTCACTTGTTTGCCGCTGTTCTTCCAGGGCTGAGCCCAGTCCCTTTCTTTCAGTAGACTGTCTTCAGTCCCCCGTCTCTTGAGGTAAACAGGCTTGAGGGGATGGTCTAGTGGGCAATGATAATACAGCACAATGGCGGGATGATGTGGGAAGGATTCTACGTCCTAGGAATATCCTGGAGAAATAGTACCACCTACTTAGGAATGCGAGGAAGTTTCTGAGAGGAAATGTCCAGAAGTTTCAAAGATCTAAAACTAGATTAAATCATTAGATTGGAGGTGACAGTATTACCATTTAATTTCTCATTGTCTTTACATCAAAACCATGTTTTTCAACCTTTTTTTTTTTATTATTACCCCCTTAAGGGGAAATGTTTTCTAGACAGTATTTTCCTCACCACCATCTCCTCTTCCAAATGTTCATACCACAAATATGCTGTGTATCTGTTTATGTATTCTATGTAGACCTATGCTTTTTACAGAAAAAGAGTAACCTTTGTTATCTTCTAAGAGCAAATTCTTACGCACTTGGGGATGGGGATGAAATTTCTCCCATTGAAAATGCATGTATTAAACCATTTAATATAGATCAGAAGTCCAGGTTTTGATGAAGAATGCAGTTGATATGTCTTTGTAGTACTTGCTCTTTAAATGTCAAATGGACTGGGTACTGTGTTTTTTTTAGTTTTCTTTTCCAATTGGAGGAAAAAGTGATGAAAAAATTTTTTAATGTGATATATGTGCTCATTGAGTGAAAAGTCACCATTAAAATCATAGCAGGAGTTTATGTAATAGTATCCACCGATGTATGGTCGAGAGCATTAAAGAATGCAGCAGAGGAACTTGTATTTTTAGGGGAAAATGTGACAGACAAATGCACAGTGATCATTACACAGTTTGGAAAAGAACATGTGGGGGCTGGTTGATTCTGAGTCCTTGGTGATATATTGGGAAGATGATTTAGGTGGTGTCTAAGAAATGGTTTAGAAATGGTAATTAAATGATTAGGTAAATGAGTGCTGCTCAGATTACCTGGGAGAATTATGGGTAGGAGAGCTGTGTGTGGAAAGTTCATGGAGATTAGAAAACATGTCCAGAAAAAGAATGAGTAATCTGGCTTATACCCTACCGCTGCTATGGTTGGAGGTGAATTCTGTTTGCAACAGTTCTGTTCATTAAAACAGGTAAATACCAGGTGGCTGTTCCTTGGAGAGTAAAGAGTGTATAGAAGTGATGTGGAGAAAGCTGGGGGAGGAGTTTTTATCATGGAAGTTAGCCCAAGGGCAAATTATATCTCACTCAACACTTTCCACTAGCTTATCTATCAGGAATTTTAAGAAGGTTAATGCATTAAGGTTGGTTAGATGGTTTAACCGTGTATTCCAGCTGTTACTTTGGAGAAGTACTTTTGGATTTTGCTTCAGTATCATAATAAGAAAGGCATAACCCCTAAAAGTGGCAGGCTTCTAATTCTGTCTTTTTAGCAGGATTTCTTTTCATTAGCCAAGTGGAATGGAGCTTTCCTGATGTGCAGTGAAATGAGGCGTGACTTAGCCTGATGGTCCATGAAGGATGCTCAGCAAGGGTGACATTTAGTTCCTTTAAAGCTGATGTTCCTATTTATACCAAGGAGTGTTTCTGCAGCTATACAAGAGACAAGATATTTCCTAGTTTTACGTATGTATACATCCTTAGCTTGTTTTTGCCTTTATCTTTTATTGAAGTATAGCTGTGTTATTTATTACTGAAGTAACATGTTAATTTCTGCTGTACAGCAGAGTGACTCAGTTATACGTGTATATATTCTTTTTTATATTCTTTTCCATTATGGTTTATCCCTGGATATTGAATAGAGGTCCCTGTGCTATACAGTAGAGCCTTGTTCATCCATTCTATATGTAATAGTTGGTATCTGCTAACCAGACTTCTGATCCATCCCTCCCCCAACTTCCCCGCCTCCTTGGCAAACATAAGTCTGTTCTCTATGTCTGTGAATGTTTTTGTTTCAGAGATAGGTTGGTTCATTTGTGCCATATTTTAGATTCCACATGTAAGTGATATGTGGTATGTGATTTCTCCTTCTGACTGACTTCACTTAGTATGATAATCTCTAGTTGCACCCACGTTGCTGCAAATCGCGTTATTTTGTCCTTTTTCAGGGCTGAGTAGTATTCCATCGTGTATATGCACCACATCTCCTTTATTCATTTATCTGTTGATGGGTATTTAGGTTGCTTCCATGTCTTGGCTACTGTGAATAGTGCTGCTATGAACCTAAGGATGTGTGTATGTTTTTGAATTATTTTATCTGGATATATGCCCAGTAGTGGGATTGCTGGATCATATGGTAATTCTGTTTTTAGTTTTCTGAGAAACCTTCATACAGTTCTCCATAGTGTGGCTGCACCAACTTAGGTTCCCATCCACAGTGTAGGAGGGTTCCTATATCCTTGACTTTTATTCCGTATCCCACTTCCTCAGCTTCCTTCTTGCCAGTTCTTCTTCATCTATTTAGTGCCATCTTCACTTTCCTCTGTCCATGGGATTCTCCAGGCAAGCATACAGGAGTGGGTTGCCTTTTCCTTCTCCAGGGGATCTTGCCAACCCAGGGATCAAACCTAGGCCTTCCAAATTGCAGGCAGATTCTTTATGGTTTGAGCTACCCAGGAAGCCCATTTTCTTGACAGATTAATGTAAATCATCCCTTGGATGATGCATCACCCTTAAGGAACTTCCTGCCAATCTGTAATATTCCCTGCAGACTGCTAAACTCATTAAGTGGCTGACCCATGTCACTCTATACTGAAGCTTTTCTTTTTCATTATTCTTTCCAAGTGCAAACTCTAAGATCTAATCTGTTCCTTTTTCTCCACAACTCCCCTTTCACAAGCTTACAGGCTTCCTACTGTTTTCTTCTAGTGCCCCAACCTCTGCCTTCTATTATTAGGCATATTCTGTGTACAGATTTGGGCTGAAATATATAATAAATCCTGTCATACTAACTTCAAAACAAGGTGACCACCCCTTACTCTGAGTCCTAGCAGGGCTTGAATTTGTGGTTGTCACCCTATTTTAGCCCTCCTTTGGTATTGTATCAAGTTACCTCCTGAGTTCATTCAAGATTTAGCTTGTTTTTATACAACCAGTGTTGCAGTCCTTGAGATGGCTTACCACTGTTTGCGTGGACACGCTAGACACGTCATCTTGACTGCACCAAATAAATGGACGTTATGTGAATTTCACTTGTTACTTGAGCACTTAACTAACAAATGAGAAACAATATTGGATGACAGTTGTTTGTATGAACTATAGACACTTTGTCCCTTAGGAAAATTTCCCCCCTGCTTGCACATTAACAGATTATTAACATGATGACTCACCTCTAAGGAGTTGTTTTTTGTTTTTTGTTTTTTTTTGAAGTAGGGGAGCATAGGGTAGTGGGGAGGGGGCGAGATTCCCTGGTTATCCAGTGGTTAGGGCTTCATGCTTCCACTGTAGGGGGCATGAATTCGATCCCTGGTTAGGGAACTAAGATCCCACAAGTTATGTGGCATGGCCCCAAAAAGAAGTTTCTTTTTTTTCATTTTTGTATAATGTTGGAGGGGGTGCAGTTTTTTATTGTGGTAAAGTATATAAATATGTATAACAAAATTAATGTTTTTAACCATTTTAAGTATACTGTTTAGTGTTGTTGAATATATTCACATGGTTATACAACCATCTCCACCATCCATCTCCAGAACTTTCTTTTTCATGTTCTCCAGCTAAAACCCTGTACCCAGTAAACGCTGACTCTCCACACTCCTTCCCTCCTCCCGCCCCCCCCCCCACAATCACCATTCTCTTTTCTGTTTCTGTAAATTTGGGTGTTCTTGGTACCTCATGTAAGTGGAATTATACAGTGTTTACTCTTTTGTGACCAGCACACTTCACGTAACATAATGTCTTCAAGACTCATCCATGTTGGATCATGTGTCAGAATTTCTTTCTTTTTTTTTTTTGGCAAAGTCACAAGGTATGTGGAATCTCAGTTCCCAACCAGGGCTTGAACCCATGCCCCCCAGCAGTGGAAGCAGAGTCTTAACCACTGACCACCAGCACCGCCATTCCTTCCTGTCTAAAGCTGGATAATATTCCAGTGTATGTATCTACCACATTTTGTTTATCCTTTCATCTGTCAGTGGACAGTTGGGTTATTTCTGTATATTTTTAGGCTGCTATGAACATAGATGTACAATATACTTCCAGGAACTTTTAAAGGAAACACTATTAATTGTATTCACAAAACTTAGGCTATTACCTTATACTATATGGCATAAATTGACATCCTCCTACACAATATAATACTTCATTTGAAACTGCTGCTAGGTAATAGTACTTTTTAATCTAAATTTAAATATATACCAGCTTCCCTTGGTAGAATAATGTTCTTTTTCAGTAGCTTCTTTATAAAGTAGAAGAAGATTAGGGGGAAATGTTTGGAGAACTAAAAATAAAAATCAGCTTAATTTTAGTTGATTATATTGTTCTCAACATGGCTAATTGGTTGAAATAATCACCATTCTTAGACTACAAATGCATTTCACTTAAGTCAGCAAACTATTTTTGAAATATTTTAATGATGCCAAAGGGAACCATTTTACCAATTCTGTAACTTTCTTGCCTTTTATGAAATATTCCCTTTAAATGTATATAAGCATTTGAAGCTGTGCAAACATTTAAGTTTAAAAAGTCCTTTAAAGTGTTCAGTTGCAAGCAAATTCATATCCTCCTAGACAGTAGCAATTCAAGATAAAATATTGAGCTCCTATTGGGAAAATATATTTAACAAAACAAATACTGTGTCAGTCTAGAAAACATGTGGAAACTATCCTCATTCACTTTCATGTTCCACAATTGATTGAAATGTAGTGAATTTTGCCTTGTATTGATTCCAGTGTATAAACTCCACAAAGTGGGAATCTTGTCTGTTTTGTTTATTGTATACAGATGACACTTATTGGATAAAACAAATGATTTATCCCAACAGTGTCATTTGGAAGCCCTTCAGTAGACTTCTTTTGTTCCTTAAAGTAAAATTAATAAACAGAATTTTAAGAAATGTCCTATAGAAGACCAAAAAATAATAAAGGACATAAGTAATAATATCTATAAAATCGAGATTTTTCTTTTTTATTGTCATCCTAAATTTGATCACCAGCTAATTCACAGTCTACTCATGCTAGTATGAAGCAAATTAAGAAGGCAAACTTCTACTAAGCTCTTTAAAATATTTTGCTCTTGATAGTAGTTACTCAGCATTGAGGACTGATTCTCTTTATGACTTTTTATGACTGTTTTATAAAAAAAATCTATAGTTCTTGGCTTTTGTAAAAAAGCCAAAGAAAAAAAAGAGGGCTAATTGCCCTGAAATTTACAACTGTGCCTGTGGATATAAAAATGTCACATGCATTGATAACATTAGGAATTGGAGATGAATTGTCATTTGCCCCTCCCAGCTGACTAACCTTAACCTTAACCCTAACCGCAACCCCCCACCCTAACTGATGGGCTATTCCTTCTGCAGAAATGTCACCGTCATCTGGAACAGTTCTTAGAGGAAAGAGGTGGCCCAAATCATGCACTTCGACATGTTTTTTCCTGGACTCTGACTATTTTACTTGAAGGAGGGTGGCCCCAGCTGACAGATCACCTCTGTAAAACACCAAATCCTTCAGGTTTTGAAGGGCCTCACAGTGATGCCGCCAGTCAGGAGCCAAAAACTCTTCACCTGGGCAGTGTTTCATGATGTAATCAATGCCGAAATTCACCAACATAGCCAATAATCTTTTCTCCACTTAATTTTGTTATCCATTTATTCCTTAAAATATCCAGGTACTTCCCTGGTGGTCCAGCAGTTAAGACTTCACCCTCCAATGCAGAAGGGCGTGGGTTCAGACCCTGGTCAGAGAGCTAAGATCCCGCATGCCTCATGGCCAAAAAACCAAAACATGAAACAGATGCAGTGTTGTAATGAATTTAATAGAGACTTTAAAAAAATTGATGTCCCTGGCCTGGAGAAAATAGATTAGATTAATTTTCTTAATATCCATAATATTCTAGACCGTGTGCATGATAAAACTGGGCAGTTCTTACTTTCCAGCATTTTGTAAAAGCAGAATACTAAGATATTCAGGGACTCTCTTAAGAAGATCACATTTTATCATGTGTGTGTGTGTGTGTGTGTGTGTATACAGCAGCTTCCCACTAGCTATTTGTTTTACACATGGTAGTGTATATATGTCACTGCTACTGTCTTAGTTCATCCCACTGGAGTCTTATTGTTAATTCGTGTTTTACTTCTCTGTCTGTGGCTCTCAAAATATTAACATAAAGCAGATTGGGAAGAACTGAGATCTACTTCTAGCTTAATGGACTGGACTCTGCTTCCACATTTTCAGTCTTCATCTTAGTGATGACTTCTCAGAGGTTGGGTAGAAATTAGTTCTGATGGAAGGCTTTCCCATCTTCATTGCTGTACAGGATTTATACAGTCACAGCTCTGATGTTTAAATAGGACTTATTTTTTTAAATAGCTGTAGGAATATTTCAAATTATTCATCTTTTTTTTTCCCTGTGGGAGTTCTGATGTACACTTGTGTGGGGTTGAGTTGTATGGAGGTTGAGCTATCATTTGGAGTAAAATTCTGTTTTCGGCAGAGGACCGTGTGTTGAAAGCCTCTCCTGAGATGGGATCCCTGTGGTTGTTATTTCTCAACCTAGTGTCCCTTCTTCAGTGACCCTCATTTCTGCAAACTGCAGTCCTTGGGCAGTAGTGATGGTACAGCCGTGTCTTCTGACCTTTGTCCAGAATGATTTTGTGTCTATGGACATATTCCTGCCTGGATTGACTCCTTTTTAATTTTACTTGTTTGAGATCATTTCCCCTGTCTAGTTCCCTTTGAATTCAGTGTACATGTTTTTCCCCTTTAATTCTATTTAGATAAATTTAGATCTTCAGACTGTATGTCCTTTGTTTTCAGCATATTGATAAAGGTCTTTATCTGGGGGCCATTATACTTCTGGCCACCTGATGCGAACAGCCAACTCATTGGAAAAGACCCTGATGCTAGGAAATATTGAAGGCAGAAGGAGAAGAGGGTGACAGAGGATGAACTGGTTGGGTGGCATCACCAATTCATTGGACATGAACTTGGGGAAACTTCAGGAGATGGTGAGGGACAAGGAAGCCTGGCATGCTGCAGTCCATGGGGTCACAGAATCAGACACGACTTGGCAGCTGAACAACATACATCTACCAAAGGCTGGAACTCCTCAGATGGTATGGGTAGGGAAAAACCAATGGCCTCAGTCTAGCCAGTGTCACCCCAGGAGGGAGTGTAGGCATTGCTGTCTCAGAGTACTGAAATCTTCCTGGAGCCCTGGACTTAAGGCTCAGGTTTCTTTTTTTTCTTTTTTCCATCTGGGATGTTTACTTATTCCAGAAATACCCCTCCACCCTCATGGTCCAGAACTCATCCAGTTCTGGGAAATTAATACTCCATCTTGGCCATTTCTCTTGAGCAGAAACCAGTAGTGTGAGATTCCCAGCTCCTCTTAATGGCAAGTTTTTCCAGAACTTGCACGATGTCTGAGGATCGTGGAACAGAAGAGTCTCAGTGGAAAACTATGAGGACATATGAAAGTAGAAATAGTTCTCTTTGCTGCCCGTAAGACAACAAATGAGACGGTTGGTTTGTTTGTTTTGGCAGTGCTGAGTCTTTGTTGCTTTGCAGGTGTCAGGAGCCACTCTCTAGCTGCAGTGCACAGGATTCTCATCATGTTTGCTTCGACTGTGTAGCACAGGCTTCAGCAGTTGCAACACACCGGCTCAGTAGTTGTGGCTCCCAGGCTCTAGAGTGCAGGCTCAATAGTTGCGGCACACAGGCTTAGTTGTTCCATGCAATGTGTGATCTCCTGGACTGGGGATCAAACCCTTGTCTCCTGCATTGGCAGGAGGATTCTCTGCCACTGAGCCACCAGGGAGGCCCCACAAGCTATTTATTAATTTAAGCAAGATAGTTCATTTTCATTTAATCCAAGATAATTTTCCCTCCTTTCCTCTCTCCTCAGTCTTATCCTCCTTCACTTTTAGTTACTTTTTGAATACTTTTCACTGATTCGGTTCCTCACCCCTTGCTGCACACCCCACTGAGAAAACACAAGTTTGCGGATGGTGCCACAATCATCTTACCACCACCAGTCTTCATCTGTATCCGTGTTTTCTTCCTCCCTTCATGTGAGAATAGAAGAGGCATGTCTCCTGCTGTGGGAACCCTCTTGTTTAGCTTCTCCCCTTCCAAGAACTTCCTGCCTCCAGTCATCATCTCTTTCCTACAGCATCCAGTCTTTCCTCTCTACTGGACCATTCATATATGACATAGTATGGAGGAAAAAGGAGTCCATCCTAAAAGCCCCCAAACCCTGGGTTGCCTGTCCTCCAGGTACAGGTTCATATCTCCACCCTGCTTCCCAGCAGACTTTCTCAAAGTCTGCACGAATCATTTACACGTAACCTCTCCCCTTCCCACCCCTCACTGGTCCAGACTTTACCCCTCAGAATCTCAGCAACCCCAACAAATGGCTCCAAGCCCAGTCAACAATCTCTGTTTTGTCAAAGAAGTCATAAGCTTTGTGCTACCGTTCTCAGGCTGTCAGCAGCATTCCACGTGGTTGATCACCCTTCAACTTGAAATGTCTGCTCTGGGCTTCTGTGACACCATGTGTTTTTGGCCATCCCTTGACAGTATTTTTGGTGGGTGGGGGGAGAGTTAGCATGGGGCTCCTACCTCTCTTCCGAGCCTCCCAGAGTTGGAATTCTACAGCACCCAGAACTTGGCTGTTTCTTTTCACCCCACTCTGAATTCCAGTTGATATTTCCAACTTTCTCTAGAGCTTTTTCACTTACCTGTCCACACAGATGTCAAAGTCAACTTGATTACCTGCCACTGTGGCCCAGTGTATTCCTTTCTCAGGTTCTCCATCTCGGGAACGGTCTCAGCCACCAATAAGTCCTCTTATTTCCACCTCCAAAAAGTACCCAGCTTTACCACTGCCACACAGATCCAAACCACTGTCATCTCTCATCTGGGTTCTGTCCTACTCTTGCTCCTTTCCAGCTTGTTAAAGAAGTAAAATTCTTTACTTTTTTATTTTTTATTATTTTATTTTTTAAAAAATTCTTTACTTAACCACTGGTAGTCCAGTGGGCTTCTAAGGCAAGGGATAAAGGTTCTATCCTTGGTCGAGGAGTTAAGATCCCACTTGCCTTGTGGGCCAAAAAGAGGACAAAAAATTTTTTAACAGAAGCAATATTGTAACAAATTCAATAAAGACTTTAAAAATGGTCCATGGTCAATAGTCTCTTTTAAAAAGATTTTTAAAAATCTTTAAAAAAAGAAAAATTAGAGAAAATTGGCGAAATCTGTATTTCAGCAGGGATACTGAAATAGGAGAGGAGTTGTTGGTGTTCAGTCGCTCAGTCGTGTCCAACTCTTTGCAACCCCATGGACTGCAGCACACCAGGCTTCCCTGTCCTCCACCATCTCCCGAAGCTTGCTCAAACTCATGTCCATTGAGTTGGTGATGCCATCCAACCCTCTCATCCTCTGTCGTCCCCAGGAATACATTACATATATATATATTTATATATATTTAACAGGTAGAACAGTCACACTACAGTAAGCCAGTAGGAGAGAACTAAGAGGAAGCAGTCTAAGAAAGAAAATGGGGAAGTTCTGAAGGTTTTGACTCGATGACTTGATTCTTGGACCCGCTGAACTGTGGATAAGCTGATGGATATTCTTGAAGCAATTGGATATAGACAAGTAAAACCAAGCTTTCAGGATTGAATATATAGATATAAGAATCAACATGACCGTTTATACCTGAAGCCATGGACGTGGATGAAATCCCCTGGGGAAAATGTATAGATGAGAAAGTAACCATGTCAGTCCTGCTTCTGAGCCTCTGGTTGACTCCTTGTATCTCCCCTCTGTTTCTTCCTTCAGATCTAAGTCTGCCTGTCTCGTCTCCTTCCAGCTGCCCGGCCCCTCCATTTACCCCTGGCTGTCTCCTCCCCAGGATACATGCATACACCGTGTCCCCTGTACCTTTCAGGCTTGTTATTCACAAAGATAAGCACATAGGTCCTCTTTCTTTATAAGGGTTTTGCTGCTGAACATTTTGGCACTCAACAATCTTCAATTATCTAGACCTTGGAGGAGAGTGACAACACTTGACAAACAAATACAGTTACACCTCCTGTCCCGGGGGATGGCTTATCTGACATTCCAGTTTTGGTGCACAAAGCCAAGAATCTCAGAGTAGCACACAAAACCTCTTGGCTGTCAGAGTGATTGTAACATCTAGGCACTAAAAGTGGGGTCTGTTTTCATCTCTTTTACCTAGAAGGGCTTTCCTGGTGGCTCAGATGGTAAAGAATCTGCCTGCAATGCAGGAGACAGGAAGATCCCCTGGAGGAGGGCATAGCAACCCACTCCAGTATTCTTGCCTGGAGAATTCTGTGGACAGAGGAGCCCGGTGAGCTACAGTCCATGGGTTGCAAAGAACAAACATGACTGAGAGACTAACAATTTTACCTGTACTCCCAATGGGCTTGTTTTTATGAATACGGCTGTTAATTTTTGAATTGTATGAAAGTCCCACATGGCAGGTTCTATCTTGAAATTTTGACAGAAGGAAGAAAATCAGATTCTTTGTAGCCACTTAATTTGATCATCTATCATGCTACTGCTAAGTCACTTCAGTTGTGTCCAACTCTGTGTGACCCCATAGATGGCAGCCCACCAGGCTCCCCCGTTCCTGGGATTCTCCAGGCAAGAACACTGGAGTGGGTTGCCATTTCCTTCTCCAGTGCATGAAAGTGAAAAGTGAAAGTGAAGTCGCTCAGTTGTATCCGACTCTTAGTGACCCCATGGACTACAGCCTACCAGGCTCCTCCATCCGTGGGATTTTCCAGGCAAGAGTACTGGAGTGGGGTGCCATTGCCTTCTCCAATCATCTATTATGGGTGTCAGCAATTGTTGAAGGAATAAGAGACTCTCACTTTAATGGACCTCTTTAATGTGACAATCTTCCCTGGGTTTCCCTGGTGGCTCATCTGGTGAAGAATCTGCCTGCAATGGGGGAAACCTGGGTTTGATCCCTGGGTTCGGAAGATCCCCTGGTGGAGGACATGGCAACCCACTCCAGTATTCTTGCCTGGAAAATCCCTGTGGACAGAGGAGCCTGGTGGGCTACAGTCCATGGGGTCACAAAGAGTCTGACATAACTGAGCAACTAAGCCCAGCACAATCTTTATCTAAAAAGTCTGGTTCACTGGTGGTAGGACAACTTCTAGACCAACTATTAGAAACACGCATTCATAAACTGGACCACAGGTTTTATTGTTGTTAAGTCGCTATGTCCGACTCTTCTTGACACCATGGACTATATAGCTCAGCAGGCTCCTCTGTCCACGGGATTTCCCAGGCAAGAATACTAGAGTGGGCTGCCATTTCCTTTTCAAGGAGATCTTCCCGAACCCAGGGATCAAACTCACATCCCCTGCGTTGGTAGGAGGATTCTTTACTGCTGAGCTACCAGGGAAGGCTGACCAAGGAAGCACCACAGGCTTAAATAAATCTAAACAAAATGTGAAATTCATGTAATGTCCAAATAATTCTGACTTAATATTTCTTTTTAAGGCATATAGCATGATGATTTCATTGATACATGTTGTGAAATCATTACCACATAAGTTCAGCTAACGTCCATTTTCTCATACAGAAACAATAAAAATAAAAGAAAAGAAGAAAGGGAAAAATAAACTGTTCTCTTTGTGAAGAGAACTCCTAGAATCTACTCTTAGCAATTTACCTGTATATCATACAGCAGTGTTAGCAATAGTCCTCATGGTGTACGTTACATCCCTTGTAGTTATTTATTTTAAAAGCAGAAGTTTGTACCTTTTGACCACCTTCCTACAGTTCCCCTTCCCCACCCCCCACCTCTGATAACCACAAGTCTAATCTGTTTTTCTATGAGTTTGTTTTTGGGGGGCAGTTCTTTGTTTAGATTCCACATATAAGTAATAGCAGTAATAAACTATTTATCTTTTTCTCTCTGACTTATTTCATTTCGCATAATGCCTTTAAGGTCCATTCATGTTGTTGCAAATGTTAATGTTTTAAGTGAGATGATAGAAAAAGTCATTATCATTTTTTTGAGAGTCCCAGATCAGCCATCCTAAAGCCATTCTATTGAAATGACAAATTCACATTGCCATCTCCTGTGTCACAGACATCAAATCTTTACCGATGATGGTCAGCACTCGTATTTAAACTTCAGCGTTAGATAATTTGGACTTCCCTGGTGCCTCAGAGGGTAAAGAATCTGCCTGCAATGCGGGAGACCTGGGTTCAACACCTATGTCAGGAAGATCCCCTTGAAGACCATCTGTCTTCTCTGGAAGCATAAAATCTAACCTTGAGGTCAAGAAATATTCACTGAGTGCCCAGCCTATGGCAGGCATTGGAAACACAATGATATAAGAGGTGGTTTCTACCTCTACAACTTTACTGTTTGGTGTGTAAGATAAGACCTGCATAGAAGATACAGAGCATTATGAAAAGGTCAGTGTCAACTCCTTATGAAGTGACATACATAGTAAATGCTACAGGGTTTCTCAGGGGAGAATCTGGTGAGCTTCGTAAGAGTGGTTGGGGAATCATTTATTCCATCCAGCAGCAGCAACCAGGAACCTGAAGGTGTGCTTATTTGGCTTCTCGCCCCATTCAGGTGGCTTCACCTAATGGAGCTTTTCTATCAGCCTACACGCCTCGCCAGGCAGTTGATCAGTCCCTCCTTGGCAACCCTAACACTTCTGTTCTTTCTCTTTTCCTCTGCTGAAGTACCTGGGGCGCAGTGCAGTTGTTGGCATGTCTGTCTCTCCTTGGAGGTTCTGACTCGTGGAGACAATAGGTTTTGTCTTGTTTATCTTTGAATCCCTCCTGCCCCATATAGTACCTAGAATGTTGTGAGTGTCCCCCCCGACCCCACCCCCCGAAAAGTGTTCACTGCATGAGTGAATAGAGGAATGAATGAATTTTCCAGGCACAAGTTGATCCCTTAGGAGAGGTTACAACATTGCATCTTTTAAAATATTTATTTGGCTGTGTCGGGTCTTAGTTGTGGCACATGGAATCCTCAGGATCTTGTTTATTTGCAGCGTGTGGGAGCTCTAACTGTGGCATGCAGCACCTGGGACCTAGATCCTTGACCAGGGATTGAACCCAGGGCCTCTGCATTAGGAGTATGGAGTCTCAGCCACTGGACCACCAAGGAAGTCCCTTGCATTTTTAAATAACCCAGAGACCTATCAGCATGTAGTCATCAAAAATAAAGAAAATTAAGTAGCCCTAGAATAGGAATTCTGTTTGCTTTAGGAGAGGAAGTTATTTTCTGGGTACCTCCAGTCTTTATTAAACTGTCCTTAGTTTAAGCCTCTGGATTTTCCACTTCCTCTGGAGCACTAGTTAGCAGAAATTATGGTGCAGTGCAGTTGGAATTATGGGTTAGACTCCAGTCTTTGCCACATAGAGTCATGCGATTTGAGGCCTGCCCTCTGATTTTCTTCATATGCGAAGTAGAAGTAATTATACTTCATTTACACACCAAAAGCTGTTGACATTCTGACTCAGAAGGGATCTTGAAATCTGTAATTCACTGGAGGCGCAGAAGAAATGGCTGGGGGAAGAGATGTGTGTGGTTAAAAGAGGAACTTGGGAAGATGTCTGAGGCATGGCAGTTCCTCTGCAGACGTCGTGCCCCAGCCATCAGCATCATGACGCGCTACACATTTGCTTTCTGCTTAACTGCCTTTGGAGTACCTCCGCCACTGCTTTCGGTAAGGTAGAAATTTGCACCCCCACCGCAGATGTGTCAAACCCAGAATCTCCCTGTTTAGCTACAGTCTTGTCTCTGTATGGCTCCTTCACACCCATCAGCTACATCAGCTTTTTTTTTTCCCCTTTGGCAACACCATTTGGCATGAGGGATCTTAGTTCCCTGACCGGGGATCAAACCGTGCCCCCTGAAGTGGAAGCATGGAGTCTTAACCACTGGACTGCCAGGGAGTTCCCTCCATCAGCTCTTTGATCTCAGATATACTTTTTTCCTTTTTACTTCTTTTGTATTTTTTAATTTTTATTTTATATTGTAGTATAGTTGATTTACAATGTTGTGTTAATTTCAAATATACAGCAAAGTGATTCAGTTATACATACACAGATATCTATTCTTTTTCAGATGCACTTCAGAAGTCTAGGTTCCTAAATTTCTTTGGTGGAACATGCCTTCCTTCATTTCCCTTTCTATCTTCTTAAACCCCATGATTGGCCATCGGAGTCATTTCTGAATAGGGAATTTCAGTTTCGGTGACACTTGAGCCATCCTTCCATTCCACCTGCCCTCTCTGCTTGCTTCTGTGCTGTCAGCCACTTCCCTAACCTCATGGTAACAGTGGGAAGGTGTAGGGAGTTGATATAAGAGCTTTAGTGCCTTGGTGTCAATTAGGTCTGGTTTCAAATTGTGTCTGACACAGTAATAACTGACACAGTAATAACTTCGTAATAACTTCTCGGTTTACTATTTTCAGCTCAATTTTTAGAAACCATGTGGCCTTTTAGAAAATCTTCCAGAAGGTTTTAATTCTTCAACTCTGTATTTCTGAGTATTCTGTATAGCTTTGTTAAAAATGCGTGGGATGGGGGGTGTTTTTTGGCCATACCACACAGCATGCAGAACTTCCCTGGCCAGGGAACAAACCTGTGCCTCCTGCAGTGGAAGCACTGAGTCTTAACCACCAGACAACCAGGGAAGTCCTAAATAAAAATGCAGCAGTTTAGATTTGGATCAGACTGGCCATTTGTGTTATTACTAAGCCCCACCCCCAGCAGCTGAATCTGATGGAAAACAAAATTCGAGCATCACCGCCATAGAATACACTCTCTTCAAGTGGAGAGTCCCATTCCTGAGCATGAGGAGTTGTTAATGAGATAAAGGAAAATTTGCATTGTGGTCTAAGGATCAGTGATTCTTAATTGAAGATGTGTGTCAATCATGGTGATTTAAAAAAAAAAAAAAAAAATCTGTGGTTTGGCTCCACCTGCTGGCATTTCAGTGCAATACTTTTCAGGTGGGGCCCAGAACCCTTTTTTTAAAAAAGTATCACAAACAGGCCATTCTCTTTGGTATACTATGGTCTGATACATCTGCAGTGGAAATAAATGCATGCTGGGGATAGCAGTATTACAGTTTAAGTTAGTAATGTATTAAATATAAGGGCAATATTGGAGTTGTTTAAAGAATTTATAGGTGTAACATTCCTGTTCAGAGTATGGATTTTAGAGGACTATTAAGGGGTATCTTCTGGATAATGTTTTGTGCAATCTTTGTTGCATGCTTTGTACATCTTACAGGAGTGTTTATAATAGTGAACAATGAAAACAACTAAAATGGTTAAGTAAGTGGTTATATTAATGATGCATCCATGTTGTTAAATATTATGTAGTGATTGAATATTAAGCTTGTTACATGCATAGCTGGGAAAACCACTCATAAGTGAAAGCAGCATATAAAATTTTACTTAAGATATTGCAACTGTGTAATTCATACAGAATAGAGATTAAACTTCAGTTCAATTCACCCAAATAAAATTGTAATTGAGATCTCTGGGAAAAAGTGAATTTATAGATGTAAAATCTCATAAGTCTACAGATTTGCTACCAGTTCTTTTTTTTAAGATATTGCTACGACCAAACCCTGAAAATAATATGATGCTGTTTCTTCCCTCAATGAAATCACATTTAAATTCAGAGTCACCAGTGCTAGTTTACATTCAGCTCAAGACAGCAAGCCTTAAAATAGCCTTAATGACGCATGCAAAGCATTTTCCTAGGAACAGACTCTGGACTTAATAGTGTCTGAAGCCATCCATCAATACTCATCTGGTGCATGGGCGTGTTAGGAAGTGGTGCCAGCAGTGTGTGCTTCTTGCTGTCAGGTACACAGCCACACAGAGAATTAATGCCGCCTGCTTTAATTAGCCAAAGTGAGGAAGGAGATTGACTTCTCAATTGTTCCTGCTTCTTCAAAATACTTGTCTTTTGCTGACCATATGATAGCAATGGCAAATTAAAAATCATCTTCTAAGGTTTCTCCTGTGTTTTTAATGTGTCATAGCCTGAGCCAGGGTGTCACTGGACAAGGGGCTCGGACCCTCAGATGCTGCTTCCTGCCACGCGACTGTCCATGACCTTGAATGAGACCCCAAGTTACTGGGCTTCATCTTTTTCATTTTGAAAATGAGAGGCGTGGAAATGAGGCTCATGAAAGGCTGTTTTAGCTCTCAACGTCAAGATGATGAAATGTTATGTTTCAGCATATTTCACTGAAATTTCTCACCTAGATAAAGGGCCTCTGGAAAACATAATGAGACTTTGGGGAAAGGAATGGGCTCTCACAGTGAGGGAGGGGAACCTTGTGAGTCTAGACCTGGCCACAGCTTGAAGGATCAGCTCGTGTTAGAATTCAGAGGCACCCACAAATCTGTTACCTTACATCCAAGGGCGCGAGGGACAGAGAGGCAGGGTGACATCCAGGAACTGGGGACTCTGTTCTGTAATAGGTTCCTGGAACCAGGCCAGGGGCTTAGTCAGGTTCATGAACTGAGGCGGCGTGATCAAGCTGTACGAAAGTGAAGATGCCAGCTTACCCCGTTTTCCTCCTTCGTGCCATTACTCAGGGACTGTCCCGCTTTCCCGAGAGAGGAGGCCTGGTTGCGGGGAGGGGGGCGGTGCAGGGATGAGCTTGTAGCTGCGAAGAAGCTGTACGAAAGTGAAGATGCCAGCTCACCCCGTTTTCCTCCTTCGTGCCCTGTTACTCAGGGACTGTCCCGCTTTCCCGAGAGAGGAGGCCTGGTTGGGGGGAGGGGGGCGGTGCAGGGATGAGCTTGTAGCTGCGAAGAAGCTGTACGAAAGTGAAGATGCCAGCTCACCCTGTTTTCCTCCTTCGTGCCCTGTTACTCAGGGGACTGTCCCGCTTTCCCGAGAGAGGAGGCCTGGTTGGGGGGAGGGGAGCGGTGCAGGGATGAGCTTGTAGCTGCGAAGCAACAGGGAAACCTCCAGTTTGCGCTTGGAAAGATCAGACTCACTGTTGCTTTGGTAACCTATGCCTGCTCAGTGTTGTGGCGCCTGCTCAGCCCTGAACCTCATTCTAGGAGTAGGGCTGTAATTTTTATGTGTTTATTTTATGTTGGAGTTTAGTTGATTTACAATGTTAGTTTCAGGTAAATAGCAAAGTAATTCAGTTATACATACACATATATCAACTCTTTGTCAGATTCTTTCCCCATATAGGTTATTACAGAGTATTGAGTAGAGTTCCCTGTGGTATACAGTAGGTCCTTGTTGATTAATTAAACCAGTAATTACTGATTTTTGGCTCAAGAAGCACTTCACTGGTATTTCCCCTGACCCTGCCTCCCAGCTCCCAGATAAGCCAGTCTTGCTGTTTTAAGATGTGGGGGTTAGGTTTAGAAAAGTTGATGGGCACTGGGTCACACAGACCGTTCATGGCCAAGGATGGACTGTCCAGGCTTTCCCTGTAATATAATGACTATGTCTTGTTTCCCACAGAACCACTGGGAAGAGCCCTGACCTGTAATGAACCATAGCTCAGTATTCTTGGGAATTTTGTGATCTCAATATTCCTTTTCAGATAGTTTCCAATTCTAATGTTCTCTAGAACTTGTTGAAGATATTTTTTGTTTTAATTTACTTTTTATTTTATATTGGAGTATAGTTAATTTACAATGTTGTGTTAGTTTCAAGTGTTGGTTATAAGTCTAGGCTTAGCTGATACATATCTGCCCAGGATGACAACTTCTGTTTGTCTGTAAGGCCCCTTAATACAATAGCAGCCTGTCTGCAATTGTCTGAAGTTCACAGTAAATATTCACTTTGGCAAATTTATGCAAAAAGTTGTTTTTTGCATAAAAAACAGCCATCAACTTTTCTAAACCTAACCCCCATGTCTTAATCAGTAAACTGATTCAGTTAGAAAGGTCCGTCTAGTCAAGGCTATGGTTTTTCCAGTAGTCATGTGTGGATGTGAGAGTTGGACTATAAAGAAAGCTGAGTGCTGAAGAATTGATGTTTTTGAACTGTGGTGTTGGACCTTTCTAACTGAATCAGTTTACTGATTAAGATGTGGGGGTTAGGTTTAGAAAAGTTGATGGCTGTTTTTTATGCAAAAAAAACAACTTTTTGCATAAATTTTCCAAAGTGTATATTTATTAAAAGCAGAGACATTACTTTGCCAACAAAGGTCCATCTAGTCAAGGATATGGTTTCTCCAGTGGTCATGTATGGATGTGAGAGTTGGACTGTGAAGAAAGCTGAGTGCCGAAGAATTGATGTTCTTGAATTGTGGTGTTGGAGAAGACTCTTGAGAGTCCCTTGGACTGCAAGGAGATCCAACCAGTCCATTCTGAAGGAGATCAGCCCTGGGATTTCTCTGGAGGGAATAATACTGAAGCTGAAACTCCAGTACTTTGGCCACCTCATGCGAAGAGTTGACTCATTGGAAAAGACTCTGATGCTAGGAGGGATTGGGGGCGGGAGGGGAAGGGGACGACAGAGAATGAGATGGCTGGATGGCATCACCGACTCGATGGACGTGAGTCTGAGTGACCTCCGGGAGTTGGTGATGGACAGGGAGGCCTGGCGTGCTGCGATTCATGGGGTCGCAAAGAGTCAGACACAACTGAGAGGCTGAACTGAACTGAGCTGGATATATGATAATCCCAAACTCCTAATTTATCCCTCCCCGCACCCTTTCCCCTTTGGTAACCATAAATTTGTTTTCAAAGTCTGTGAGTCTGTTCCTGTTTTGTAAATAAGTTCATTTGTATCAATTTTTTTTTTTAGATTCCACATATAGGTGATATCATATGGTATTTGTCTCTGACCTATGTCACTTAGTGTGATAATCTCTAGGTTCATCCATGTTGCCACAAATGGCATTATTTCATTCTTTTTACTGGTTGAATGATACTCTGTTTTACACACACACACACCCCACATGTTCTTTACACATCTGTCAGTGGACGTTTTTGTGCTTCCATGTCTTGGCTGTTGTAAATAGTGCTGTTATGAACATAGGGTTGCGTGAATCTTTTCAAATTACTGTTTTCTCTGGATGCATGGCCATGAGTGAGATTGTTGGATGTATTTTAATGTGTCCATTAAAATATTTGAAATGTATACAGTGAAAAATAGGTAGCCCATTAGCACAGCCACTTGATTTAGATCATGAAATTCATGAGTAGTAGATTTTCTTTTTGCTCTTATAAGGGGAGGCTGTTAGGAGGGAGCCCAGTGTTGGCGGCCTCCATATTAATCCATGTGTGACCCACTTGGGAAGCTCCTCTTTCACCAAGAACAGACTACGGATACAAACCAGGTTATTTTTTAAATTCATTATTTTTAATAGTTGTTTTACAGTATTGTGTTGGTTTCTACCAAACATCAACATGACAAACCAGGCTATTTTTAAGCTTGAGCAGACCTCAATATGGAAAGAGCACAGAGAAAAAGAAGCAATAAGGACCACACAGTAGAAAAGAAAAACGTTCTCCGGTTTCTGAATAATTGGCATAGGGTGGTATTGTATTTTAAGAGAGAACCTTAGGAAAAAAACAAATTTTTGGATAAACTTTCTTAAGTGTATATTTATAGCAAACTTCAGACAATTGCAGACAGGCTGCTATTGTATTAAGGGGCCTTAGAGACAAACAGAAGCTGCCATCCTGGGCAGAGATATATCAGTTTAGCCTAGACTTGTGAGAAAAGGAGGTGTTATGTTATATTGTATAGCAGATTTCTGAGCCACTCACCCATAGAAAGAATAAGTGGCATTAATATAAAACTCTGAAATGCACCATTTATAATTTGTTGTTGTTCAGTTGCTCAGTTGTGTCTGACTCTTTGCAACTCCATGGACAACACACGCCAGTCTTCCCTGTCCTTCACTATCTTCCCAGAATTTGCTCGAACTCATGTCCCTTGAGTCAGTGATGCCATCCAACCGTCTCATCCTCTGTTGTCCCCTTCTCCTCCTGCCCTCAGTCTTTCCCAGCATTCGGGTTTTTTTCTAGTGAGTCAGCTCTTTGTACCAGGTGGCCAAAGTATTGAAGCTTCAGCATCAGTCCTTCCAATGAATAGGGCTGATTTCCTTTAGGATGGATGGATTTGATCTCCTGGCAGTCCAAGGGGCTCTCCAGAGTCTTTTCCAGCACCTCAATTCAAAAGTATCAATTCTTCAGTGCTAAGCCTTCTTTATGGTCCAGCTCTCACATCCACACATGACTACTGGAAAAACCATAGCTTTAACTATATGGACCCATGTCAGCAAACTGATGGCTTTGCTTTTTAATATGTTCTCTAACTTTTCTTCCAAGGTGCAAATGTCTTTTAATTTCATGGCTACAGTCACCATCCACAACAATTTTGGAGTGATTTGTAATTTTCTTACATATAATCATGCTTCTGTTGCAACAAGATATGTTGGGCATAGTTTTCATTTCATAATGGAGGTTCCATTTTTCTTAATTCTTCTGTTGTCTATAAAAAGATCTAGATTGAAAGTTCTCTCTAGGACTGTCCGCGTGGCTCAGCTGGTAAAGAATCCACCTGCAATGCGGGAGACCTGGGTTCAGTCCCTGGATTGGGAAGATCCCCTGGAGAAGGGAAAGGCTACCCACTCCAATATTCTGGCCTGGAGAATTCCATGGACTGTATAGTCCATGGGGTTAAAAAGAGTCAGACATGACTGAGCGACTTTCACACACACAGGACTATCCGTAGCTATTGTTGATAAAGCTGGAATTTTCATTTAAGGAGGTACTTAGAAAAGAAAACTCTCTTCAAATTCTCTTGGCTTTGAATGACTCTGGGCTATTCTAGATAAACTAACTTGCCCTCAAAGGAAAATGAATTATCAATATTTAAGGTATACAACATGCTGTATGTTTCTATTTTGTTGACACTTTCAAAAATGGAATTTTAAATAATTTCACACGTGAAAGGAACCCTGGAATAAATATACTTTGTTTCCAAGAATACCTTCTCGAAGGCGTCACAACTAACTTGGATAAGTTTATATATACTTGATTAGAGAAAAAAAAAGTACTCAGATCATTTGAGGATCACAGTTCATTTTTTAGCTTGTATTTTAAATATTAGAGGTATGGGATTGAAGATGTGGAATCTGCTCCCTCCATGGGTGCACTGCAAATTACTCATAGCCTGAACAATTATGCGAAACCCAGCACACCTGAATTTTAATAAAATGACTAAGATACACAGGAGAAAGTATGTACATTGTAATTCATTTCTTCCAAATTCTTCTATTACACGTGGGAAGGGGGAAAAACCCTATAAATCTAGGGCTACTTGGATGCTTAAAATGTTTTAATTTTTAGCATTTCTTTTTGAAAGTAAAAAGATTTAATTTTGTTGGATGGATAGATAATGGCATAGATATAGCTGGAGATCTCTCTATATATTTATCTATTCCTGAAACCCTTTACCTGAATTTTTTTCTGCCAGGAGTAAACACAAAGAACCACAGAGTCTGTGATGCCCTGTGTGAGAAATTTCTATAGGCATACCTGAAATTCTTAATAAAAATTCCAAGAAGACAACTTTTGAGAACCATAAATAAGAAAACTTCAGGGACCCATGGTAGGGACTGACCCTCTCAACAGGCATTGACAAATTATTTAGGACTGTCTTTCAAGGCAACACTGGAAATACGTGAAGAAGACAGCTCATCACTTCTAGAGTCAAACAATGTTTTTAATTTTAAAAGTTTATCTCCCAGGTTGATCATGATTCATTAAACTTGGCTTTGAATGACTCTGGGCTATTCCAGATAAACTAACTTTTCCTCAAATGCAAATGACTTATCAATATTTAGAGCATTCAGAATAGTACACATTTGACTTTGTTGATGCTTTCAAAAATTGAATTTTAAATAATTTCAAACAGTGGAAGAAACCCTGGAATAAACATGCATTTTATTTTCCAAGAATACCTTCTTGAAGGTGTCACAACTAACTTGCATAAGTTTGTATGTGCTTTGTTAGGGAAAAAGATCACTCCAGTTATTTGACGATCACAGTTCATTTTTTAATTTGCATTTTTTAAAGATTTTTTGATGTGGACCATTTTTAAAGTCTTTATTGAATTTGTTACAGTATTGTTTCTGTTTTATGTTCTGGTTTATTTGACAAGCTCCTAGCTCCCCAACCAGGGATTGAACCCACACCCCATGCCTTGGAACTTGAAGTATTAGGACCACCAGTGAGGTTCCCTTTAATTTGTATTTTAAGTATTAGAGGTATGAGATTTTTTTTTTCTCTTTTTGTTACCAATCTGATTACTGAAAGGCTGATTCTCCTGGACTCTCTAGAATAAGTCCTTCTGTTTAAACACTAACTACAGTATGTACCATCACATATAATGCAACTCCTTTCTAGAACATATCACAAGTGCCATGAATACTATTATTGCTTCACTATTGCTCTCCTGCTAGGGTATCAGCTTCATAAGAGCAAACACTTTCTCTCTCTTGAGCTCCCATAAAGAGGACATACTGCATTCAGAAGAACTCAATAACTACACAATCAATTAAAGAGGAAATGATTTGATTAGTGAGCTAATTCTACCAAATGTAAGTAGCTGACTGTTTGCGACTCCATGGATTATACAGTCTGTGGAATTCTCCAGGCCAGAATACTGGAGGGGGTAGCTGCTCCCTTCTCCAGGGGATCTTCCCGACCCAGGGATCGAACCCAAGTCTCCCACATTGCAGGCAGATTCTTTACTAGCTGAGCCACCAGGGAAACTCAAGAATACTGGAATGGGTAGCCTATCCTTTCTCCAGTGGATCTTCCTGACCCAGGAGTCGAACTGGGGTCTCCTGCATTGCAGGTGGATTCTTTACCAGCCAAGCTACCAGGGAAGCCCAGCTCAGCTGCAGATAACAGAATTCAGAATTTTTATATCACTAGCATATCATCTAGAGGGCTCTCCCAGTGGCTCAGCAGTAAAGAATCTGCCTGCAATGCAGGAGACAAGTTCAATCCCTGGATCAGGAAGATCCCCTGGAGGAGGGCATGGCAACCCATTCCAGTATTCTTGCCTGGGAAATTCCATGGACAGAGGAGTCTGGTGGGCTACAGTCCTTGGGGTCACAAAGAGTCAGACACAGCTGAAGTAATGGACTATACGGTCCATGGAATTCTCCAGGCCAGAATATTGGAGTGGGTAGCCTTTCCCTTCTCCAGGGGATCTTCCCAAGCCAGGGATCGAACCCAGGTCTCCCACATTGCAAGCAGATTCTTTACCAGCTGAGCCACAAAGGAAGCCCAGTACTTTAGATGTGTGCAATAGACTGTTTTTGTCCTCTGACCCCAAATTCATATGTTGAAATCCTAGCCCTGCTCAGTGAAGTTATTAAGAGGCAGGCCTTTGGGAGGTGATGAGGTCATGAGGGTGGAGCGTTCCTGAATGGGAATAGTGCCCGAATCAAAGGGACTACTGGAGACGTACTAGTATTTTTGTTTTCTAAAAAGCTTGTGTATCATCTCTAAAATGTTAAGCGATTGAATTATAGATGACCTTTTCTTTCTCTGATTCACTATTTTGCAGTAAAATTTTTTAAAGGGACAATTCAGTTGGGTATATTTGGTGGGGGATAAGAATTTCAATGAAAAACTATAAACAAGTGTAAAAGCTATTATGAAGGAACACTGAATTTAAATTATTTAAAAAGTTAGTGCAAATGTGAATAAGTGAAACTTTATGAGAAGTTATTAAATAAGTCAGCTGCACAGTATTGTCATGGGATATTATGACATGTAATAGGAATTGTGGGAAAATTTAAGAATGAGTACAAATAACTGAAAATGAAAGTGTTACAGAAGAGGCTGTAGTCTGTCTTGATAACAATACAGTGTCTATAAGAACATGTGCTTTTGTAGCCCCCAAATACCTTGATTTGAATCCTGATTCTTACTGATTAGACTCACGAGTATAAGATTTTTATGGAGATTAAAAAGGCTTTTAAACTCGGTTGTTTCTATGTAGTAAGTACACAATGAATTAAGCATTTCTTAGTTATTGTGGTCTAATAATATTTGAGAAAATAAGTCTGTTTACCAAGCTAAGCCATATCTTTCTATTGCCACGGATATGCTCAAGTAAGTCACAGTTAATACATTATTTTTACTCAGTAACCATCTGCTTTCTCTGAAACCTTGACTCACAAAGTCATGGGGAAGTTGGATATATCCCCAACTTGACTGAAGATGTCTTGAGCAGACCTTTGAGCTGCCTTTACCAACAATCTTTAGAGTAACTACAAGTGTTAAAGTAATTAAACCAGGAGGCCATTAGGCGGGTGTCTCTAATGACTTGATAACCTCAGTAAGCACACAAGCCCCTTGTACTTCTAAGTGCATGCTCAGCCAGAAAATAAAATTTAAGTACAATCAATCACAAACAGCCAACCGGATTTTCCCAAACAAGACGACCACTAAAGCTGTAGCCAATCACATGGCTTCCTTGCTTTGCTGCTGTATTTTCTCTGTGAACGCCTAGCTCCTGTTGGTTGGAATGGCCCTCAACACTTTTGGTTTGGTGCTACCTGATTTGTTTCGATGTTTGCCCAAGTAAAGCCTTGAGGAATTTCCCTGGTGATCTGGTGGTTAAGACTCTGCATTTCCACTGCAGGGGATGCGGATTCAATTCCTGATCGGCAAAACTAAGATCCCACCTGGTACACAGCGAGGCAAAAATAAATAAATAATTTTAAAACCTTGGAAATTTTTATGTGCCTCAGTTTATCCTGTAACATAGATATTGTCAGAGTTTAATGGTAGGTGTTCAAATGATAACTTTGCATCTAAAAATACAACCCAGTTAATATTCAGCATTTGTCATGATCAGAAGAATATTCATCCTTTAAGCTGATTTCTGCCTTCTTTCAGTTTGGATCCCTTCAGGATGCTGTTCTGCCCTCTCCAGCACAGCGCTAGTTAGTCACAAAGCTTGGGAAAATCTTACACCAATAAGTACGTGTAGCAACGTACATTTTTAAAGTGTCCAGAGAGTGACCAGACATGGTCTCATGTTCAGAACTTGCCACCCACAGCTCTCTGCACTGATTCATTCCCTGCCAAAACATTTGGTTTTGGTCCTGGAGATATTCTGCTCTGGTTTTTTGAAGGTTGTTTTCTTTCTTTCTTTTTTTTTTTTCTATTGAAGAAAAACAGAACACTCAGTGTGAAATAAACAATAACAAAGTCAGTACACAACAGACTTCCCAAGTTTGGATCCCTAGAACTGTGTGGCCTTAACTGAAATCACAGCTGTTGGAGGGAAGAAGAAAGTGAAGATCACAGAAATAAAACAAAATATCATGTGTCTCTCCCTATTTGTCAGCCTGTACTTTGTAAAGGCTTCCCTTGCACTTGTTTAGAATGCTCTCTGGGGTATTCTTTGTAGTGTATAATTTTCTAAATCAGTACAGAATAGACATTTTTATAACAGTTTTAAATGCAAAGCAGTAGTTTGGAAGGGATACCCCTGTTGATTCCTCTTAATTCTTTCAGTCCTTTCCTTGTCTTGGAATAAAAATAGTAAGGAGAACCAGGGTGGCGACACGTTAAAAAAAAAAAACCACTTGGAGTTAGAGACTCTGGATGATTCTGAGCTGCCCATCGTGGACTGAGGTGTTTCATAGAGCGTTGTGCCTGGTCCCTGTCGAGATGGTCTTCCGCCACCACACTTTTTATTTTGTTTTTTAAGTTTTTACTCTTCCAGAAAAATAGGAATAGTATAACTTAGGGAAAACCAACTAAAAAATGGGACAGCCACATGGGTGAAATTTTAACAGGTAAACAAAGAGAATGAATGGAGATGTCAGGTTGTTATTCGGGAGTTGGAGGTAGCAGCTGTACCAAAAATATAGCCAACCAAGAGCTAAAGAGAGTGAGCAGGTATGTTTGAACCCAGCCTCTTATCAGCTACCTTAGCTGAAGCTGCTGGGTCTGCTGTAGACACAAGTCCTGGCTAGGATCTCGATGGGCTTAAGGAAGGAACCCTGTATCCTGTAGCATCCTGCCCTGTGAAGTTTGCAGTGTTGGATTTTAAACGAGATAGATGCTAAGATTTGATAGGAAAAAAGGAGTGAATTTTTTTTTTTTTTTAGTATTTATCTGTTTGGCTGGTCTGGGTCTTAGTGGCAGCACCTGGAATCTTCGTGGCATCCTGCAGGATCCTTCCTTGCAGTGCACAGACGCTCAGGTTGTGACACACAGACTCAGTAGTTGTGGACGGGCTTACTTGCTCCATGGCATGTGGGATCTTCATTCCCCGACCAGGGATTGAACCCACGTACCCTGTGTTGCAAGGGAGAGATTCTTCACTGGACCACCACGGAAGTCCCAAGGAGTGAATTTCGATAGACTTGACATTTTCCTAGTTTTCTCTGAAAAGTATATAGGAATTTTGGATAATGAAGTAATCTTTGGTTGCAAATGACTTTGATATCAAAATAATGTAGATTAAACTTGTGTTTTTCATTAACAATATAGACCACCCTCCATATTGATTTGCTTAAGGCAGCTGTTTAGTCTTCTTGGGCTCCCATAACAAAATGGCATCGTCTGCATGGCTTCAGCAGCAGAAATGGGTATTCTCAGAGTTCTGATCACAGACTGTTTCTGGTGAGGCCTCTCTCTTTGGCTTGTAGGCGGCCTCCTTCTCCCTGTGTCTTCACATGGCCTTTCCTCTGAGCCTCTGGGGTCTCCTCTTTCTCTTCTAAGGATGGCAGTCCCATCGGATTAGGGCCACACTCTTATGACCATCTCTAAGCAAACACGAGTCCATAACAACTAAAGAGAAAACAAATTTAGGCATTTTAGTTTTTTCTTCTTCTTCTTCTTTTTTTTTTTTTTTTTCCTGTACAACACGCCTAAAATAAAACTCGCTTGCTCCTGAATTTATACCATGAGATTCTAAATAACTTAAGAACTACAGTTCTCCTGCTTGGTAAGACTAATCAATAGTAAAATTGAATATAGACAGTTCTGTTCTTCTTAAGAGGCTGACTTAATTGAAAACGACTTCACCTTTCTTCTCAGGCTGGGAGACTATTTTATAACCCAGAATAAATAAAGTGCAGCACTTTTTCGCCATATTGGTGTCTTCACTGGTGACCTGGAGGAGCTGCACTGCCTTTTGAAGATGCCGTTCTCGGGAGAGACAGCTCCACAGGGGAAATGAAGCCAGTACACTTTTATTGAAAGCGGAGTTTTATCTTTATGGCTGCGCTGGTCTTCATTGCTGCACGCAGGTTTTTCTCTAGTGGGGCAGGCGGGAGCTACCCTCCAGTTGTGGTGCCTGGGCTTCTCATTGTTGTAGCTTGTCTTTTTACAGATCACAGACTACAGGGCGTGCGAGCTTCAGTAGTTGTGGTGGAGGGGCTCAGTAGCTCTGGCTCCCCAGCTCTAGAGCACGGGCTCAGTTGCTGTGGCATGAGACTTAGTTGCCCCGTGGCATATGGAATCATCCCGGACCGGGGATGGAACCCGTGTCTTCTGCATTGGCAGGTGGATTCTTACCTACTGCTCTACCAGGGAGGTCCAGAGGAGGCTTTACTAATACTGAATGATGGCAGACTGCACCAAAATTGCAGATATTGTCTCTCTTCTTTGTATAGAATTTCTCCTTTGATGACTTCCCTGGGGGCTCAGACGGTAAAGCGTCTGCCTACAATGCAGGAGACCCGGGTTCGATCCCTGGGTTGGGAAGATCCCCTGGAGAAGGAAATGGCAACCCACTCCATTACTCTTGCCTGGAAAATCCCATGGATGGAGGAGCGTGGTAGGCTACAGTCCATGGGGTCACAGAGAGTCGGACACGACTGAGCAACTTCACTTTCACTTTCTCCTTTGGTAAATTTATCTATTGGATGGTTGCTTTTCCTGGTGACTGGTAATTAATCTTTTATATGACCTCAGATCCAAAGTGATGAGCTCTCTGATAAACAAATGGGAAAGGTGCTATACATCTTCCTACCTAGAAAGATAGATCTATGTATCATTATTATTCTGATCTTCACCACGTACATTGATTTTGTAACTTTGAGTACTGCCTGATGTCAGCATTCAGAAATAATGTATTTCAATTCAGTTTTGTAAGGTGAATATAATATTTTAAGGATTACCATTATTCACTCCCCAAAACACTTTTGCAAGAGCTTATCTACTTTTTAATCAACTATGAAAAAGGGAAAAATCAGATATTCCTTATCTTTTTCTTTATAAATAAATTTAACATATCAGGATTGTAACTCATTTCAGTGGTGTTTAAGGAGATACAATTTCAAATTTTGTTTTAAATATTTGCTTCTTTGCTTGATTCTTAGTTAAGATAGCTATTTTCAATTTCATAAATATATATGTACACTTGCACTTATATATATGCATATTAATCATATAAAACAAAATCCTAATGAGACCAGCCTTAGTTCCATAATGATTCATCCGTTCGATTTTTGTGGGCCCTGGAACCATGGTAACAGAACTCTGCCTGGAGTAGGTGCTGGATAAGCTCCTGATGATTGATTCCTCTAACAGAAAGGAATCAATCCTTGAGTTCAGTCCTTTAACCATTATTAATGTGTACCTAGCACTTTGGTAAAGGCTTGGAGGCTGGCATAAAAAATAAATAGGAATATAAATCATTTACCTGAAAAGGGTTATAACCTAGTTGAAAGATCATCTCGGGAAAGTAGGTTAAAATGTTCCCAAATATATAAACTTTATTTGTATATATACTGTAATAGACACATCTATGAAATTGCTGTAGAACATTCAAAACAAGATGGAGAATGGTAGTTTTAAGGCCATTATCTTTTTTCAACTTTATATTTTATATTGGAATATAGCCAGTTAACAGTGTTGTGATAGTTTCGGGGGGACAGTACAGGGACTCAGCCATACATATACATTGTGTCTAGTCATGTGTGGATGTGAGAGTTGGACTGTGACGAAGGCTGAGCGCCGAAGAATTGATGCTTTTGAACTGTGGTGTTGGAGAAGACTCTTGAGAGTCCCTTGGACTGCAAGGAGATCCAACCAGTCCATTCTGAAGGAGATCAACCCTGGGATTTCTTTGGAAGGAATGATGCTAAAGCTGAAACTCCAGTACTTTTGCCACCTCATGTGAAGAGTTGACTCATTGGAAAAGACTCTGATGCTGGGAGGGATTGGGAGCAGGAGAAGAAGGAGACGACAGAGGATGAGATGGCTGAACGGCATCACTGACTCGATGGACGCGAGTCTGAGTGAACTCCAGGAGTTGGTGATGGACAGGGAGGCCTGGAATGCTGCGATTCATGGGGTCGCAGAGAGTCGGACACGACTGAGCGACTGAACTGAACTGAACTGAGTCTCCCCTAAACTCCCCTCCTATCCAGGCTGTCACATAACATAGAGCAGAGTTCCCTGTGCTATGCAGTAGGTCATTAAGGCCATGATCTTTTAAAGCTGAGGGACAGTGGTTTTAAATCTGTTATCTCTGTGATGGTGCTCATGACATTCCCACATGGCATGGCTAGCTTCCTATAAATCCATGACCTTGACTCTCAAGTGGGCTTTAGTCCTGCTTGGCGGTCCCACCATAGTTACTTCCCTTGTTCATTTAGTCTTCCACACTCTGGATTACTTCACTGAGTTTTTTCTTCCCTTCTAAAACCTCCAATACCTTCTGCCCTGTCTTTACTCCCACCTTCCTGTTCCACTGGGAAAGGAAAACAATTAGAGAGGATATCGCATCACCTCTGTGGCCAGAATTTGCCCTTGATCATGCTGCCTCCTTGCCTCTGTCGGGGGCCCGTCCTCCACTTATAGACTGGATCTCACTGCCTCCTCTGCCAAAGCGAAAACAGTGTTCTAGCACTTCTGTCCTTTGGTTCAAAGATCATCACATTTTTTTTCTCCCTCTCTACTGACTCATTCCCATCAGTATTGATTTTTGTTATTTCTCCTACTTTAAATGAAAAAAAAAAATCTTGACTCACTTTTCCTACGAGTCACCCCATTTATTTCTTCCCTTTGTTGAAAAATTCCTTAAAAGAATTGTCTGTACTTACTGTATCCAGTTCTTCTCCTTTTAATCTCTTTTAACTCCAGTATGACTTTATGTCCAGCAAGCAGCCAAGTGGGCTCTTGTCAATAACAACCTCCAGGTTGTGAATCCATATGGCAGGTGCCAGCATTCAGTATTTGACTGATGAGCAGTATCTGACCCAGCTGACCACTTCCCGCTCCTCGAGACACTCACCTCCTGGAAACCAGGAGTCACTCTCCACTTTGCAGTTGTTCCCCACTCTTTGGAAGCTGAGGCACTCTTGTCGTTGGAGTGCCCTCACGTATGTTGATTTCCTTGGCAGTATCATCCAGACTTACCAACTTATATCTATTTTATTTTTTTGACCGTGCTACAAGACATGGAGGATCTTAGTTCCCTGAGCAGGGCTTGAACTCATGCTCCTTTTAGTGGAAACACAGAGTCTTAACGATTGGACTGACAGAGAAGTCCCTGCCACCTTGTATCTTTAGCCCAGATCTTTCTGTCAAACTTTCAGACCTCGAGCCCTCTTCCAAATTCTACTTGAATGTTTCATATCAGCTCAAGCTTTACACATTCAAAACATGTAAAACTTTGGTATAATCTATAAAAATATTGAATCACTAATTGCACACTTGGAACTGATATAATGTTGTAAGTCAACTATACTTCGATTTAAAGGAAATGTAAAATTTTTTATTTTCGCCTCCTGTGCACTTAGCCTCCCCTGTGTATCACCTGATGAGTACATTATCCTTCTCATAGCTCAGACCCAAAGCCTTTGGCATCATTGTCGGCTCTCTTTCACACCCTTATCAACTCTATCAGCAGATAGATAGATTTAGTTGATTCTACTTTGAAAACATATGCAGAATTGGACCTTTTTTTTTTTTAATCACTTCCATTGCTGCTGCTCTGATTTAACCACCTTCATCTCTCCACACGAGTTACTGTGAGCATCTCCAACTTATTTCCCCTGTTTTTACTTCAAAGTCCCCAAATCTTCTTTTCAGTTCAATAGCCATCACAGTCCTTTTAACTTGTCAGACCACATCACTCCTCTGCTGACAACCCTCCACTGATTTTCATCTCACTTAGAATAAAAGCCACGCGTCTTGACTCTGAGCTACACAGTCAGGTATCACCTGAGAGCTCTGACCTCATCTTTGGCTAGCTTCCCTGGCCCCCTCCACTCAGCCACTCTGAGCCCCTTGTCCTGTCCGAGCTCCTCTGAGCTGCTCCCACGTTAGGGCCTCTGCACTGGCTCTTCCCTCTGCCTGGAGTTCAGGCACCTGGATTCTCTCACCTCTTCATGCTTTTCTCCAAATGTTACCTCCTCAAGGCAGGCTACGTATACTACCATGGAAAATTGTCCCTGCCCCGTTACCTGGCACCCTGGCTTTCCCTACCATGTTTTCCACAGAATTTGTCTCTAACATGTTCTATACTTTATTTGATTATTATGTCTATTATTTATAGTCTGTCTCTCCCCCTCTAGAACGTAAGCCCTTAGAGGGCCGGGAATCTTAGTTTCTGTTGGTCATTGATATAATCCAACTGTCCAAAACAGTGCCTGGCACATAAATAATGGATAGATGGATGGGTGGTGGGTGGGTGGATGGATAAAGAGATAACTGAAAACTCAAAAGAGGCTTTCCCTAAACACCTTATTTCACACTGCCAGTCCATCTTCTGCTCGTGGCCACTCTATTCATATAACTTTGTTTTACTCTATTCCTTATTTGAAATCATCAACTATCTTACTTATGATATCTCCTCTACCAGAGTATAGGTTAATCTTTGTGAGGGTAAGAACCTGAGATAGTAAGCATGTACTTAATAAATATTCATTAAATTAATCCATTTTAGACAGGAAACTTGAATTTCTCAAATCAGTTAACTACATATGTAAATTCTATTTTATGACAAATCTGTGATTATTTGCTTATTCAGTCTGATTCAGTGTTCAGTTATCAGGATACATAAATGGTTGTTACATTCTTTTTATCACTGTGGTTTGCTTTGGTTTGCTATTAAAGAATTCTCAGACTACCTTTGATACTTTATAATAAATTACCAAAGATTTTTTGAAAGGTCAATGATAGGCAAGTATTAATAAAGCAGATAGCTCTGATCTTATTTCTGAAAGTACCTCACCATATCTTTGTCTGAGTAATTCCATTGTAAGACTCAATGGTTACAGTCCTACCTGAGTCATTTAAAATCATAGAAAAGCATAGCAAGTTTTATAGGAAATTATTATGTACAAGAAAATGGATCAGAAACTCATTAAAATTTTAAGCTCTCTTTTCTGCAGTCTCTTATAATAGACATCTGGGTCATTTAAACTCTTTACACTTTTCAGTTTCTTTAAAAAATATCTCAAGTTGGAAGTCCTTACTATTTAAGAAAAATCCATTGTAGACTTGAAAACAAACTATGGATTACCCTTATATGTTATTAACTATTAATGGTCTCTGAATGAAAATGGAAAAACACAATTTGCTATTTACATTAATAAAATGCATTGAGAAATTATTAAGAAATGAAGAAATTGATGCCTGAAAGTTCAAGTTATGATTAATCATTATGAGAATTCTATTTTTATTCTTATTTGAATTTCATTTTGCTTTTTAACAGTAAATATTCCATCATCAGCACATTTTTAATTAACTGTATGTAAACATTGTTGTAGCCATTAAAATGATTAGCTTCACTCTTAACTCATTAAGTTATTGTTTGGGAGGCAAGCTCAAAAGAAAGCCATAAAGCTGTGATAATTTGTTTTATCCTCCTTCATGACCAGAGATTGGGGGGTTTTGTTTTGTCTTAGAGCTTCCACGTGTAAGTGAGAGCAGACCGTCTTTCTCTATCTCACTTAGCCTAGTGCCCTCCATGGAGAAGGAGATGGCACCCCATTCCAGTGTTCTTGCGTGGAGAATCCCAGGGACGGGGGAGCCTGGCGGGCTGCCGTCTATGGGGTCGCACAGAGTTGGACACGACTGAAGCGACTTAGCCTAATGCCCTCCAAGTCCATCCATGTTGTTGCAAAAGGCAGGATCTCCTTCTTTCTCATGGCTGAATAGTATTCCTGCGTGTGTGCATGCGTATCTCACATCTTTATTATCCGTTCATCTGTTGGTGGACACTTAGGATGGTTCCATGTCCTGACTATTGTGAATGATGCTGCTATGAGCATAAGAGTCTAGATATCTCTTTGACGTAGTTGTTTTGTTTTCTTTGGATATATCCCCAGAAGTGGAATTGCTGGATCCAAAGAGATTTTTTAGGTAATGATCTCCTACTTAACAATAATTATTTTCTGACAGCCTTAGGTCTAGCGACTCTAGAAGACTATGAAAAAATAATAATTGCTCCTGCTGTAAACTTAAAACGTATCTCTGACCGGCGCTTAGGGGCTTCCATGGGCCAGGCTTCCAAGGTGCCAATGGAGCTTCTTTAGGTTGTGGGAAAAATCAAGTCCTGTGGCCTCAGAACTGCCCACAATCCATCCCCCTGAACCTGCCAGCTGGGCTCCTATACGGCTTGCTGTGTAAAGCTTCTTATCTAAGGGAAGCATGGTTGGTCGTAGGAGGAGAGCCAGGTAGGGGAGTCACACTCTGAACTGTAATCTTAATCTAAGAACATAAAATCATCATCTGTTGCCCTGATAATTATAGGCTAGCCTTCACCACCTCTTTTTCTTTTCTCAGCGTTCCCTCTTCCTACCACTCCAGTGTCTGAAAAGTTGGTCATTGGGAAAAAGAGAAGAAATTTTCATGGGATCCTTTATACAGTTGTACATTTAAAATTTAGGTCTTCCAGTGGTTTAAATATATATGTGTGTATGTGCTTGCATGCGCTACACTTAAATTCTGTATCCTCCAAGGAATTTTTAAGAAGTCCCTGAGAGAGATGAGAGATGGTGTCATTAAAAAAAAAAAAAATCTTGAATTTATATTTTAGGGATCAGAAACTCTCTCCAATAGTGGATTGATTATACCCAAGAAAATCCTATTTCTAGTAGTAAAACTGAGTCTAATTAAAACTGCATCTTAGAGAAAAGGGCACCAACATATACTGCTGGTTGCAGATTAAAATGGCAGAGCCCATTTGGACAGTAGTTTGGAAGAGAATTTTAAAAGGTCTTGATAACTCATGGCTTACTCATGCTACCTCTGGGAATCTATCCCAAGGAGAGAATCCTAAATAGAAAGAGGCATTTTGTACAAAGATTTTTCAAAGCAGAATATTTATCATAATGAAAAAAAACCTCTAAACCTATATGTCGAAAAAGGGGTTGAATTATCGAGGTAATTTTTTAAATGGTAGAGTAAAAAGAAGTGTATGACATGAAAAACTGCTATGTTACTTTAAGAACTGGATATGGATTAGGTATGAATTGGATATGAATTATGGTTATAGCTATGGGAAACAAATTTACATATTATTTAAAATTATATTTCCATTTTCCCCCTGAAATACCATTCACATTGTCACACATTGACATATATAGACTACCACATGTAAGATAGCTAGCTAGTGAGAAGCTGCTGTTTAGCATAGGGAGCTCAGCTCAGTGCTCTGCGATGACCTAGAGGGGTGGGTGGGGAGAGAGGGAGGCTCAAGAGGGAGGGGACATATGTATACCTATGGCTGTTTCCAGTTGTTATACAGCAGAAACCAACACAACATTGTAAAGCAGTTATCCTCCAGGTAAAACTAAATAATTTTTTTAAAAACAGGATTGTGTTTCAGTGCTTGAACTATTAGGCAACTTTTACTGTTCTTCTTTAAAGTTCATATTTCCGTACGAGGAATAGCCCTCTTCTATTATTAAAATTCGTAATGGATGTCACGAATTGGATTTCACGTCTTTCAGTCTCCTTCCTGTCTACTGTGCCTTTATCTAGAACCTGGACCTCCTTTCTGCATATTGTGGATGAATCTACGTAACCATGGCTGTTCTAAACTCAGTCCTCACCCAGACAGTAGTCAGCTAGAACAGATTAACTATGGAAAATTCAGAAGTGAAGATGGGTTCTTTCTATTCCAGTTCCCCCTCATCCTTCATGAGCAGTCCTGATGAAGAGCTCTTTGAATAGGGAGAAACAGCTCAGAAGAAATCCACTTGCCCACATTGTGAAAGAAACCCAGTGCTAGTTAGAGCAATACCTCTTTTCACTATTTCTGAGTTTACCTGGTTTTTTGGTTTTTTTTTTTAACCTTGTGATTAAGCAGGTATTGCTTGATAGAGGACAAAATGTATCTGTAAATTTGTGAAGCATCAAATAATGAAAAATAACTTACTGAATGTTACCATCTTTAGTGACTGAGAAAACTCAAGGAGGACAAATATTAAAATAGAAAGTCATTGCTTTCATGATACCCAGCAGCCATGAATATGGTTTTTAATAGTCATAAGATCTAGTCCTTGGTTCTTTCTTCATGCAAAACATAGTATGTTTTGGAATTATGTCATAAAAAAATTTTTTTTTTTAAATTTCTGGCTGCATTGGGTCTTAGTTGTGGCGTGAGGGCTTAGTTGCCCTATGGCATGTCGGATCTTAGTTCCCCAACCAGGGATCAAACCAGAGTCCCCTGCATTGGAAGATGGATTCTTAACCACTGGGCCACTAGGGAAGTTCCATCTTCTATTATTAATTAAAGTAGATTTGGGGGTGTATATGGCAGTGGCCAAGTCTTTTTCACTGAAACACAAGAACTTGGCATTTCAACCCTGTGTATGTTTCTTGATTTCCATTTGTTACAAGTTTTTATGTTGCAAACACATATTTCAGTAGTTCATCTTTACTTTCATTGCTTGGAGTGCTTTCATAAAGCACAATGGCCTTTTTCTAGTTCAGAAATGGGTGTATGTGGCTGAGCGCCCAAAGGTTTCCCATGTTGCAAATACTAAGATGGTATTTTGTGATAAAGAACCAAATCGAGGAAAAACAACAACTGTGACATCCGTTATTCTGTGTATGTTTGTATTTTGAGGGGTAAAGAGAAGGAACACTTGTTTCTTTTTTTATTTTTTCCCCCTTTTTCCATTTTAGACAAAGCCCGTTGCATTTGCAGTTCGGACAAATGTCAGCTACAGTGCAGCCCACGAAGACGATGTTCCCGTGCCAGGCATGGCCATCTCATTTGAAGCAAAAGATTTTCTGCATGTTAAGGAAGTAAGGAGAGTAACTGCAATTTCTAGCTGCATGACTTTTTTTTTACCTTGAAGCATCATTTCTTACTTCTCATTGCTATGAAAAATAGCACGTGTATAGCCGTGATTATATAACATACACATGAAATCAGTGCCTCTCAACCTTTTCCAAAATAAATATAGTCTTTTTAAAGAAGAAAAGAGTCACAGGCTTCTTGGAATAACCTCAAGGCTCCCCCGGGCTCTGTGACCCAGAAATCGAGAACCACTGGAGTAGATGGGCCTTTTTTTATACTTAACCTGTACTTTTTCTTTTAATGTTTAACCTTGACCATGTGTCATTTGCCTCTCATGTCCCAAGTTTAAGCATCTGGGGAGAGTTTAATAATAGTATCTAGAATTCACGGTCTCTCCTCTCTGCTAACAAGGTCTAAACTCAGAGCGCTGGTGCACTTTCTCCTTCTTTGGTGGTGAATTGCTGTAGGGGAAGGAGACATGGATGGAATTAGAGCCAATGAGACAAGAAATAGATATCAGGAACATCCCTTTTCCTCCACGCCAAAAGCCTCCACTTTCTGTTAACAATGACTCAATCTGTAAATTGGAAAAAATTCACTCTTAATTAAGGTTTATTTTGAGTCAACATTTATCAAAGCCAGCTCTGCCAGAGATTTCCCCTCCATGATGTTCTCAGGCTGTAAGCGTGAGACTCTTGAACCTGTAGGAATTTTACCATTGGAATACTTCCATCTAGGGAACAGCGTGTCCTAGGGAGCATATGTCAATGTAACTGCTCAGGCACTAAAGGCTATGAGCAAAAGAGGTGATGACTGCCATTGAAAGAGCCTAGAGAATATAGAGGCTACCATTTCTTTAACTTTTCAAAAGAGCTGTTATTTCTATTCAGCTAGGAAAAATTGAAAGTTGAAGTGTCAGTCGCTCAGTCGTATCCAACTTTTTGTGACCCCATTGGACTGTAGCCCACCAGGCTCTTCTGTTCGTGGGATTCTCCAGGCAGGAATACTGGAGTGGGTAGCCATTCCCTTCTCCAGGGGATCTTCCCAACCCAGAGATTGAACCTGGGTCTCCTGCATTGCAGGCAGATTCTTTACCATCTGAGCCACCAGGGAAGGAAGTCCCTTGGCTAGGAAGGAAAAACAGAAAAAATTCTCAGAAGTACAACAAGCCTTAACTTTCACTTTACAACAGAAAGTTAGGTGAATCCAGGCTCCCATCCCAAGGGCTGATACTTAGAGAAAGAAAAGAAAAACAGAATGGATTTTCTTCTTTGAAATGCTGACTTTAAAAAAGAAAGAAAAAAAAGCACAACATAAGAGTTCCGAATTAAGTTTTGTTTGGGCCAAAATGAGGCCTATGGCCCAGGAGACAGCACCTTGGATAGCTCTGAGAAACTGCTCCAAAGAGGCAGGGGAGAACGCCAGCATCTATGTGATTTTGGTGAAGGAGGAGTGTTTGCAATCAAGCACATATTTTTGCAGAAGGTTTCAGTCATCGTCATGCAGAACTTTAGTGCTTTTCTAGATATGAGAAGATGTAAGAATTAGGCTCATAAAATCAGCTCCTGAAAATATCTATCTGAAGACCTGTTCTGCCAGTTTTTTTCAAAGCACAGAGTGCCTCATTTCTGCTCTCCACCCTGAACGCCTTTCAGGGAGTGTTGAAGGTCAGTGGCTGGAGCAGCACATGATTTAGTCCTTGCAGAGGTAGATGACAAGTGCCAGTTTGTAGCTGACAGAAATGTTCAAGAACAGGCTTGGAAAATACTATTCATTTGAGAGACATCAAACCAGATCCTAAAGGTATAGGATAAATATTCCAGGCACAAGAGAGAAATTACCAACATTCACATAAGTCGAGAAATCATTTGTGAACACCAGATTGTGGTCATTATAAACCTGTTTGCAACAAAGATACATTTTGCTCTGACATCAGGTATTTCAGGTGAATGTCAGTATTTTTCACTCATAATACTTCTAACTACTCTGATTATACAAGAGGAAGACTTACTGTAACATTCCCTAGTTCCTAGTGGTCTCTTGTCAGGAAGAGCTGTTAATCTTTGAATAGGAAGAGTTTACCCTCCTCATGGTGCCAGCAGCTGCAATGAATTCAGGAAAATCTCACGGTCAGGAAAGTGAAGGCAGAGTCAAGCCAGAGATGGCTTGTTGAGCATCCTGAAAATACTTCATTTTTCGCATACTCAACACGTGAACCTACAGGTTTCTTGACTTGTGATATTTGAGGCAGAGTTCTCTGTAATTGCCATAATATTTCTCTCCATTGAAAAAAGTTAACCGAGAAGAGAAAGGATGTGAAGATTCATTTAACTTCTGTGCACTGATCTGAACAACTTTGGTTTTTTTGTTTAGAAATTTAACAATGACTGGTGGATAGGGCGATTGGTTAAAGAAGGCTGTGAAATCGGATTCATTCCAAGCCCAGTCAAGCTAGAAAACATGAGGCTACAGCATGAACAGAGAGCCAAGCAAGGGAAATTCTACTCCAGGTAGGAGAAAAACATCAAGTTTTTGTGTCAGAGTTCAGTCTGTACTATCATTCATGAACCGTTGGTTACTGTAATCTCCAATCTTTATTTTGTGTTAGAAAACTTACATTGTATTCGTTTCTATAATGATGCGAAAGCCATTGTCAATGACCATATTTTAGTGTCAGCAAGAATTTCTTTTGAGTGCCCACAAACAAGTCAAATAGAAGGTGCTTTGTGGTTTGGAACATCCGTCTCCATTCACTAGTATTTTATAACTCTCGGGCTGTTTTAGTTCAGACTGGTGATACGGTTTACTGAGAGCATTACAAATCCTGTGTTTTAAAAACATCACCCAGCCTCTCATTTTCATCCTCTACGAGAGAGAATCAAATTAAGTGTTACCATGAAGGAAAGAAAAGAGCTAGGGTCATAGCGTATTAAATTCAGGCTTTAGTGCAGGGGAGATTCTGAAGTCCTAATCTTGCTGAAAATACTCTGGCATCAAGCAGTCATGGTAACTAATCCCAGTATCTGGAGCTGCCTGGCATGGTAGGAAGATGTTTTAGAAACGACAGTCTCAGAGACCAGCAAGGAGCAGCTCTTGTGGTCTCTGAGTTTCACTTTCACTTAAGAAACTCAATTTTCAGTTCTACCCACTGCTTAACACTTAAAGAGAACTCGGTAAGAAAGCAGTTAAAACTGTCCTTGCAGATAGCAATTAGATGAGTTATGTAATAAGCTGGGGCCAAATGATCTTTTTTCCTAGGAGTCTTAAGGCTGTTTGCCCTTCACTAGAATCATTAGAAGGGCTCCTCGAATACGGAGTAAATGTGAAAATGACCCCCTTGCAGACAAGTACAGGAACACGATTTGCTTTTTCCAGTGAAAGGATGTGATATACGCAAGTCTTTTCTTAAATGCAAACCGCTAAGCTTTTGTTTCCTGAAGTTTATATTTTATCTGTTTCTATGTTTCTATGCCCACATACAGGTCAAATATAAGATGCTTTGTGGTTTGGAACATCCATCTTCATTCACTAGTATTTTTTTTTTCTTTTTTTGCCTAAGTAGGTGAAAATATTGTTTTCTTGTTTTCTTATTCAGAGGTTTTTACATTTGTCTCCAAACATTTTAAATATACTTTTGTTTTGAGGGCATAGCTAGAATTCAGCAGTATTATAAAACTCAGATTTATAAGTGATTAAAAAAAAATCCACAGAAATCAAAAGCAGTAGAATTGGAGCCTGGCTCAAGAACATGACATTTTTATGGAATTAAACGTGAAGGGCAAATTTGCATTCTGAACATTTTGGCTCTTCGCACTGTTTGCCACAGTTTTACACAACTCAAATAATACTTTGATTGTTATGAAAATTCAAAGACTTAATAGTTTAGGGAAAAAAAAAAACTTCTGGAAGAAAATGTTTTGGTCTTGCTAATGGGTATTTTTAAATAACTGCCAGAAATGGCTTCTCTAAACTACTTTTACAAGGTGTCTGGTGTCCTTGTTAAACATGCTAGGGTATCTTTTAAGAACCTTAAAAAGCCACAGAGGCCTTCTGGTGGTTGCTTAAAGCTTTGATGTTTATCTTTTTTACACATTAAAATGCCAGGATGGTAGCAACAAAATTCAGCCTGTCACTGGTATTTTAGTGGAATTTATATTTTCTTATGAATATTCATAAAATATTAAACATATGTAAATATTTACAAAATCTCACTCTTGGATACATAGACACTGTGGCAGATTATGTCCACTAGACCTGGGCTTGGCAATGATAATAAACATTTGGCCATAAGATTGTCTCACTGAAATTCCATGTCACTCTTTTAAAATATTCCTTTCCCTCCACCTCTGTGAGGGGGTCATGTAGTGTATCATTTTGCATGCAAGTCACTGGTAAAAACATCAATGCCACTGATCTTATATTAACTCCAGAGTTTCTAAGAAACTAAAGCAAGTCTCAGATCAAACTTTAGAATTTGGTAGTTCTGAAGTTCAGATCATTCCTAAATGAGCCAAGTTGAACCCTCCATGTTAGCCATGTTTGAGAAATGTTCAAGGTATACTCTGAGAGTTAAATCATGGAACACTGTCATGCTCTCTCAAGTGTCTTTTAGAGAAGGGATCCCCAACCCTCAGGCCATGAACCAGTATCCCCGGCCCATCAGGAACCAGGTCCCATAGCAGAAGGTGAGCTGCACACAAGTGAAGTTTCATCTATATTTACAGCCACTCCCCATCACTTGAATTACCTCCTGAGCTCCATCTCCTGCTCAAAGAGCTCAGTAAATGTAACACACTTGAATTATCCAAAACCAATCCACACCCTCTGTTCCTTGGAGAAATTGTCTTCCACAAAACTGGTCCCTGATGCCAAAAAGGTTGAGGACCACTGTTTTAGAGGTTGGCAAATTTTATTATTGCTGTGTTGCTGGGTTTTTTTTTTTAATAGATTGCTCATGAATACTTGAATACTGTACATCTTGGTACACAAAAAAGAAGCAAGCTGCTTCTGGTGTACAAGAAAAAGGAGTAGGAACCCAGTGAAAAAGAAACAAGTTTGGGTGTTAGCCTGTGGGTTCTATGCATTGCTTCCAAGAGTCTTGAAAATGAGAAACAGGAAATCTTTGCTCTTAATCCATTTGCGATCCTGGCAGAGGGTTTGTTGGGTGCAGCAGGTACCCTAGTTTTCCTCAGTCTCTCGGGGCCTTTTCAAATTAAGCCTTGAATCTGAAACAGAGACCTTGACACAATTGTTTCAAGCACTTCAGGAGCCCACTGGGAAATTACTCTTTGCCTCCTTGGAGGCAAGGCAGATTTAAAGTTCAATAAAAAACATAATGAGTAATCATCATGTTTATTGAGCAGTACAAATGTCTTCATCTCTGAAATAAGTGTCAGTTGTAATATAAACTTTTGCTTTACTCCAGTAAATCAGGAGGAAATTCATCATCCAGTTTGGGTGACATAGTACCTAGTTCCAGAAAATCTACACCTCCATCATCTGGTAAGTAGGTAGTAAGTGCTGAACAGTACCTACTGCATTTCATGCTTTTCTCCGTCTTACCTAGTTGTGTGAGTTTCCATAAACCGAGTCACAGTTAACCCTCTAGATGTTCAGAGGGAGCAGAAATGAGAATGGTGTTAGGAACAATATGGACAACTTTCTTTCTGCCTTTGAAAAAAAAACCCAGAAATGGTGTCAGTGTGTTCACAGTTTAGAAGATCAAGATGATGAGCAGATTTAACTTTCTAGTCCCCCTCTACACGGTGGTCCCTGGCACATTGTCATGGTCTATAAATGAATGAACATTCACCATCAATCAGAGTGCCATGGGAGGTAGAAGAGAAGGATAAAAAAAAGTTTAGAAAAGTGAAGAAAGAAGGACAAAGTGATGATGGATTGATGGGTCTGACATGAACTCTACCCAGGAAGCTCCATGGAACATGGTAGAAGACGTACAGAAACACTGAACAAAAGATGGAAACACTTCCAGGAAGAGTAATGACTGTTTTTTCCCCAGAGCCCTGAAGAAGAATGTGAATTTCTGATTATTTTAGAAATAAGTATTTTAGAAATAATTTATAGGTCAGTATTGTTCAAGACATACTTGAAAAATGACTCCTTGTCTATCTGCAATTCATTAACTGAATTTGTATTTGCTCAGCCTGGCAACTCTACCATTCTGTGTTGAACTTGGAGCTCTGTATCAACAGGAGACAAATTGGTTGAACAGGGGTGAAAATTTATGATCGGAGTCTTAGTTTGCTAAGAGATGCAATTGAAAGTCAGAGGAAGATGGTAAGGATGGGCCAGTGGAGCATTTGGGTGATTTCTAGGAAGCTAGAAGTGGGAAGAGGTCAAAGACAGAGAATTCTGCCCCTGTGGAGAAATGAAGGAACAGTAGAATTGCACCATGACTGCCTGGTCTTAAGGGTCCCCCTTGTTACTGACGATTGTACCTTGTTCCAAGATGTTTGCAGCTTTCATAGACCCATCCTAGCTTCTTAGTTAAAACTGGAGGATTTGTTAAGTGAGCAAAGTCTGAGCACAATAAGAAATCAACTGTTTTAGAATGCATATTGATTTCCAAAGTCGAGTACTTAAAACTAGCTATAATTCTAAGTTAAGTAAAATAGTATGTTTGAAATGAAACATCAGAGCCCTTTGGGGATGATGTGAGGTTGTCTTCCCCTGATTGGTGGTGATTAGATATTCCCTGAGAGCCCAATGGAAAGGAGGCTTCTCTCTACCCCTCAAATGGGTGGAGTTGCAGCGATTATAGTACAAACCTTATTCTCTTCCTCTGTGTCTTCAAAACTGTCTCAGAGACTCCTGAGGATTGTCACTAGCTCCTGAAATAGGAAAATGCCAGTTCCTTGTGTTAAACAGCATCCTTGCCCTCAGATTGCCAGCCCCACTTCTGTCAACCCAGAAGTTTTCTGTTTCCTTTAATTGAAATGTAGCCTTCTCATCATCTTGGCGATGTAATGAGAGCTAACAACATGCATTTTGAAGAACAAGTGAGTGTGTTTGGAAAGTAACATTTCATTTCTGTAGCGGATGTTATGTGCATATGTGTTAAGTTGCTTCAGTCATGTCCAACTCTGTAATCCTATGAACTCTGTCCATGAGATTCTTCAGGGAGGAAAACTGGAGAATACTGCCATGCTCATTAGTCATTCCTGAACATCAAGTTCAATTAAGAGTTTCACATAATAAAGATGATTTTTTTATTCAATATCCTGTGATAACCCATAATGGAAAAGAATATAAAAAAGAATGTATTATGGAATCACTTTGCTGTATGGGAAAAATTAACATGATATGTTAAATCAACTATACTTCAATTTTAAAAAGAGAAAAGTACAAATTATATTCTTTAAAACATAGATAATTTTTGAAAAATAATCTCTTCATCATCATCACCTTACAGTGTGCAAGTGCTGACATTTTCATCTGGTTAAAAAAAAAACTGTGTAAAGAAAACAAAGAGATTTTTAACTTCACCCAAGTTTTATACAGAGACAGTTTTATAATTTGGAATTACTTTTCTGAATGCCAAGTGCAAACCACCCTGTGAGTAAGTGAACTAGAAATATTAACCACCTACAAAATATGTGACAGATACATTGTAGGCATGTGACTGCTCAGTCTCTCGAGTCGTATCTGACTCTTTGCGACCCCATGGAATGTAACCTTCCAGGCTTCTCTGTCCATGGGATTTCCCAGGCAAGAATACTGGAGCAGGTTGCCATTTCCTTCTCAGGTGGATCTTCCCGACCCAGAGATTGAACCCATGTCTCCCGCATCTCCTCCGTTGGCAGGTGGATTCTTTACCCCTGAAACACCAGTGAAGCCCTAGTAAGTATGTTAGGCTCCTGCTATGCTTTTATATCAACACTACAATTTACCTAATAGACAACCTAAGAAAATTCTACAGAGAGGTTCCCCCAATCTTCTTAGACAGGTTCCACGGAAACCTGTTGAACCTATCAAATGTGGATTGGCCTCCAATGATTAATCATCATCTTTTGTTTCCCAAGGCCCTATCTACAAGTAAGCTTACCCGTTATAAGACCAAAGAGTAGCAGCACTTGCCCCAAGTAAATATAATTGGAGGGTCTCCAGGATTTGGGAAAGGAAAAATTTCTACCTCGGACGTCCACGGTGGTCCGGTGGTTAAGAATCCACCTACCAATGCAGGGGACGTGGGTTTGATCCCTGGTCTGGGAAGATCCCACTTGCTGTGGGCCTACTAAGCACATGCACCACAACCACTGAGCCTGCAGGCCGCAAGTACGGAAGCCGATGTACCAAGAGCCCGTGCTCCACAGCCAGGGAAGCCACCACAGCGAGAGGCCCGCACACCACATCTGGAGAGGAGCCCCTGCTCTCACAGCTAGAGGAAGCCCATGCCACAGCAGCAAAGATCCAGCATAGCCAAAACCAAATGACTGTAAAAAGAAAAAGAGAGACATTCCCACCTCACCCCTGGGGAATGAGGCAGTAGCTGGTTGCACAAAGCATACTGTGCACCTACACGGGTGTGTCCACACGCTCAACCCTAGCACATCACTCAACGCGACCCAACTGTCTAAGATTACGCTTAAATTTAGAGTTCAAAAAACATTTCCAAGGCTCTCTGCCAAAAACAAATAATTTTTAAAACCAAAGCATGCTCATGAAGAGGACAAAAATAAACTGTTTTTAAAGGAGACAGTTTTCCCAAGTAAATACTAACGTTAGCCAAGGTATGCTGATGCAAGCATGAAATTTAAAAGGAGCATCTCACACCTCTCAGAATAAGAACCATCTGAGCCTATTAAAGTATATAGAATCATTTAAAGAGTCAAACATGCTTCTCAACTTTTAGTAAATTTCTTGAATGTGTTTGGAAAGTAGCCAACTGATTTAGAATTCCGTGTCTCAGTACAAATGCAGATGCTTTTAGATCTAAGTTAACCAAAGTCAAGACTAGAAAACTGAAGTCTTCAGTTTGAGATTTTGAGCCCTTATGTCCAAATGCAGGTAAATTGCAAACCTGACTCAGGCTGTGTGTGTGTGTGTGTATGTGTATGTGTAGCCAAACATCTGGGCTATGGCTCAGCTCAACTTTTTATGCATTGTCACTCTTCCTTTAAATAAAAAACCCAATGGACCAATCATAACATTCAGTTCCTGAACTCTACCATCCCAAGGTCCTGTCAACTCTGAAAGACCACTGAGTATCCTCAATTTCAGAGAGGCTGTCAAGGGTACTATCCCTTGAATGTAGCCTTTATAAGTCCAATAACAGATTAGAAAGGTAGAGCATATTAGAATTGACCACCGAAAGGGAAACTGATTGGGGTGGTGATGGTTTAGTTGCTAAATCGTGTCAGACTCTCTTGTGACCCCATGGACTGTACCCCATCAGACTTCTCCATCCATGGGATTTCCCAGGCAAGAACACCAGAGCAGGTTGCCATTTCCTTCTCTAGGGGATCTTCCCAACCCAGGGATGGAACCCATGTCTCCTGCATTGGCAGGTGGATTCTTTACCACTGAGCCACCTGGGAAGTCCTTGACTTGGACTAAGACGTACTGTAGCAGGGATTCCTAGTCAGTTAGGAGCTGGGCTGTCCTGTGGGAGGTGAGCAGCACGCTAGCCCGCGAAGCTTCATTTGTATTTACAGCTACTTCCTATCACTCGCATTACAACCTGAGCTCCGCCTCCTGTTAGATTAGCAGCGGCGTTAGATTCTCATGGGAGTGTGAACCCTAACCCCTAAAGTCAAGGCATAATATCTTGAGATTGCCTTAAAATAGAAATAAAGTGCACAAGAAATGCAATGCCCTCAAATTATCCCCAGACCATGTCCCCCACCAGGTCCATGGAAAAACTGTCTTCCACAGTACTGGTTCCTGGTCCCTAAATGCTGGGAGACCACTGTACTGTGGGACTAATGAACACCTGACCCACACCCTCTCCATCTTCTGCAGGAAGACACGAATAACATGCTCCCTAAACTGAGATTCAAGGAAGAGCCTCATTGGGTGGTATACATGTCAGCATTAGTTCAAACACTGGGCATATTTCATGTTTCTATTGTACAACACATGCTGATCCTAGAGCTTATCCAAAGGCACAGATGGGATAAAGAGAAAGACATATTTACTGGGCATATCTAACTACCTACCAGGAATTAATTCAGACCATTATGACTCATGGAGAAAGAGCATCCGACCTCAGCTTTATGCACGCAAGAGCTGATATTTGCAACACTGTGCTAACAATGCCAGGTGTTTGCTCCATCCCAGTATTTCGACCTAATCAAATAAAGAGGAACAATTCAACAAGACAGCTCATTTTCGAAAGGCTGAGTGAATCATCTAACATCCATAATAACTTCAACATTGAAAAATAACATGACGCCTGTCGGATAATCTCTGGTCATTTGGAAAGGTTCACGGCGCCTGTCACAAGCCAGGGCAGCCAGTGTTTCAGAGGGCATGGAAGCTAAGGTGTTGAAACACCAAGCTGCCTGTCCTTTCACAAGAGTAATTTGGTCCTTAAATCTGAATGGACTATGGTTTATGTTAAGAGAATGACATGAAAAGAGAGAGAGAGTGACATATGTAATATGAGGTTTTCCTGGGACAAGTTGATTTCTTCTTTTCTTCTTCTACTTGATCCCATCTAAAGGACAGAATAATTTTCTAGTGGGCTCAACTCCATAATATCTTCCTGAATCCTGACTCTTGAGGACATGACCCCACTCCGGAAGCTTAGGGAATTGGATGAGAGCACCAGGATTGTTGCAGGGCCTCAGCTGGAGAGGCAGCCTTGTGGAGGGATGGTATATAGCACCACAGAGGCAGAAGTAGATACTGAGCTTTTGCCAAAAACAAGTCCCTTCAACTCTGAGAATTTATCTTTTCAGTCTTGAAAAATAAGAGAGTTGCCATTGATTATGCAAATACTTTCCAGCTCTGGTTTCTGCCATGGATCAAATTCTGTAGTGATTGCATGTGGATACACTGTATAAACCTCATAAGGAGATGATGAATCTTTTTCATTGAAGATTTTAATTTTTCAGTGCTGTTTTCAGAGCCAATGAGTTTAAAAGGTGAAAGCATGTCAAACCGCAGACCTAAACCCCTCATTCTCCAGATGAGGAGATCAGTGGTATAATCCCTTGGGTTTTACTGCCCTTCTGTGATGCCTCTCATGTAAATCCAGCGAATTTATATAAAATCATCAGGAGGCTACTTAGGCTGTTGTATAAGATTCATTTTGAGGTCATCGCATCCAGTAGCTTCTAATTAGTTTTCCATCAGACCTGCCTCAAGAGTGCCCGGATCATGGTGAAATCATTTCCATCTGGTCCATCCTGGGACCCTCTAGAGTCATTTGTCTTGTGTATAACTTCTTTATGTCACTGGATTTAGGATTTTCTGTTCTCTCTGTCCCTCACATGCCTTTTATAATTTCAGTGAACCATTTCACACTGCCCTTATGTTCATCCAAGCTCAATAAGAAATTGGAGGCATAAAGTGATCAAGGTTGCTGATTATCTGAAAGCTGGTTTAAGCTATGGGAAGAATCGAAGGTTTTCTGTCCTGACAGCTGATTTGGAAAATATCAATATTATATTTGAAACTACAAATTTAAAAACTTGTTCCTCTAAAAACAAAATCTTATTCAACAGATTGAGAGGATTTTTGTTTAATTTGATGACAGTCTTTATGTGTTTTACCTTGAAACTTGACTTTGTTGACTGTGCTTAGCACTGTGTGATAGATCTTTGACTATGATTAGCTTTGTTTGCTTTTCATCTTATTTTTTTGATAACCAATTTTTTCCTCTCCCATCTACCTGATGATTTTTGAATTGTTTGTCTGTATATAGCTATAGACATAGATGCTACTGGCTTAGATGCAGAAGACAATGATATTCCAGCAAACCACCGCTCCCCTAAACCCAGTGCAAACAGTGTAACGTCACCCCACTCCAAAGAGAAAAGAATGCCCTTCTTTAAGAAGGTAACATGACCTTCCAAGCTTGCGTCTGTCCACGCGCTCAACTGCACTGCGTCACATTTCTAGTCCTGTGGACTGTCTGCGTCCTTGATAAAGCCAATAACATGCATGCTTTGTTATTCTTTGTTTCTTTTCCATGCTGCTGTAGCTAAGCAGAAGCAGAAATCGGTAAGTTCACATTGACATAAGCTGTGTTTATCCTGCCCCTGGCATCATTAGCATTCAGTCCCACAGCTAATATTCAACACGATCATTTCTGTCCTAAGAAAAGAATGTATCAAGCAGCTAACTGAGTCCATTCAGACCAGCTAAATTCAGTGAGTGACCTGTGGAAGCACCATTACAGTACTTAGCCTTTTTGATGGAATAACAGCTACCACCCAGGGCATTCGTTCCAACATTCTAGGAACGTCCAATGCTGAAGACTCCATTTGTAATGCACCTCTCTCGGGCATGCTTCTGTCTCTATCACTTTCTTTCCTCCGGAAATTTAACTGATAATCAAGCATATGAAAAACCATTATTAGATTCTGATTTATGATATCCAGATACATAGCTTGTACTAAAAAAAAAATTTTTTTTTCAATTCTTCAATTTTTAATTTAGTCAGTTATTTAAACTTCTAATCCACTAGGTGCAAAATCTGCAGATGAACAAGACCAGTGGAAAACTGCAGGCTTGTTTTGGCGGTTTACTGTGAGTTTTTCCTATTGTCATATATAAATCCTCTCCCCATGTTCTTGCCTCCTCCGTCACTCAGATCTCAGCATCCCACCCGTCGGACGGTGACACAGTGGCTGTGCGTAGAGCCTTTGCCACTAGCCAACCAAGATGCTACCCAGTGATCCTCTTGGTTCCCTGACTGGAAACTAGGGTACTGCTGAGCTCACTCTTGACTCCAAAATCTGTTTCTTCCACACACATTTTGTAGCTCTGAAGCATTATTTTTTAAGGATAATCTCCCCATCCACAATCCCCTTTTCTTTCTTTTATATACCACTGTCCACCGCCTGTTGCACTGTGCTGTCTTTAGAGTCATTCTTTCTAATGTCAGCAAGTCCAGCACAACCTCTCACGACATATGTGAGCATGGAGTAGAATCTCCTCTGCCTCCACCTCTCCACACCCTGAGCCCTTCTCTTCTGTACAGTAGGATTCTGCCCTGTGGAGGAACTCTGAGTCATCAATGAGGTGTCAGATGCTGAACTATGTTTTGTTTTGTTTTTAAAAATAAATTGTGTTTGCTTTCATTGCGGAAGACTGAGATACTCGAAGCAAAAATTAAAATCCCTGGATTTTTGTGTGAACACCAAAAGCCACAGCCAACTATCCATCCACGACAGTGGGTCCATTTCTCTGGTCCTTTCTTCTTGTCACGACTAAAACTTATAGCCAGGTGACTTAACAGGGTTCAGAGCAGCAGAAACCTAAAAATTCAGCATTGCTCAGCTGCTCTGAGCTTTACCCAACGGGAACATGAATGAAAACTGTGTTCGTTGATAGGTTTTTCTGAAGTTTGCTGACTCCTAAATTCTAAAACATGAAAAATGTTTATTGTAATTCTTCCACTAAATAATTTGAACAAATTACACTTAGCAGGAGAGGATAGATAAAAAGGATGGTGTACTGATCCATAGGGTATAAAGTTCCAATATTCCATCAAATAAGGTAATTTCTGTAGCTACCCTACTGGTGAAGAAGCTGATTGATTAGCAGCATTGCTATTAATAGTTGGCAGTCACAAATCAAAGGAACCCAAGACCCATCTAATACTGGGCCACTGACTATTTAAAGACTTGAAATAAAATTTCTTGGGAGCTAAAATGCATGCAACTGATATTCCTAATTATAATGATGGAAAAAGTATTCTTAGACCACATAGTTATAAGGACTTCAAATATTTTCAATCTGATCCCAGGTGGTATAAATGCAATAACTGAATAATTTTGCTGAATTAATTTCATGTCATAATCTCATGAATATGCTTATGATGCCTTCGGCACTGGTATTCATTCTTCTTATGTTATTAATGATGTGGTCAGCTTCAATATAGACTTTTCAAAAACCAAAAAAAAACAACAACCTGAGATGCAATGATAAGATTGTTTTCCATGTTTTAGGTTGCTTTTAGAGTGATGCTTGTGTGGCATTTGTGCTGTCACTGTACTATGTTTGTCTTGGGTTTGTTGGTTTGTTCGTTTGTTTTTTCTGTTTAAAAATGTATTCTACCTTGATTGTATCTATTAAAATTCATTTTGAGCACTAGATAAAGCTTTCAGCAGTAAAATTTGAGACAGCACAGTCACAGTCATAGCTTCTCCCCTCCGATTCTATTGTCCATGACTATGGGCAAAACTCCAATGGAAACTTTTGAATTTGAAATGCTTTTTCATCCCCTCGCCATGCCCCAAGCAAAGTAAATTGGATCCAAGTCAGAAAGTTGGTAAAGGGCCATCTTCAGCAACAGTAATGTGTTCTTGAACGGCAGCCTGATGCAAAAATAGCATTCACATCTGCAATAAGTTGACTAAATTCTTCCAGCGGTTCAGAGAAGATTTTTCTTTTGGTCTGTGTGATTCTTAACATATATGTATTGTTCAGACACTCCTCAATGCAGGAAGACTCCTGCCAGCATGATTTGTTTATCTCAGTGTCTCAGGCCATAGTTCTGTCTTCCACATTAAAGAAGTCATTTTTTTTCCCAGTCACGTTAACATTTTCTTCTATTAAAATAGCCAATTTTAAGATCTTTAAACAAATAAGTTATCTAATTTGGGGGGAAATCTTTCTTGTCATTATTATATTAGAAGCAGAAGAGCTGAAAATTGTTGCAAGTTTTAGAAATGGCTACAAAGTTAGGTCCTCCCCCTGCTCTTCTAAAAAAGAAATACAGTCTTGTGGGAGGGAATGAGTAGTTATGTAAGAGAAACACCTCCTAACCAGTTCTTGAGAAGCACATGAGAACTGCAGGATGACAGTGAAGCTTGTGAGGCCGTGGAGGCCTGCTCGGATATTCAGTGCATGAGAACCATCTTCCCTCCAAGACACATAAACCTGACATTGTAAGTGTTGTAAGTTCCAAAAGACAGAAACCAAAAATCTAAAAATATAAATCCATCAGCTGTGAAGAGTGATCATGATTCCATTTACTGAAACAAGCATGCAGGCTCCTCCAAACTCTCACAGCAAAATAGAAACTGTCAAGTATTCGGTCACAAAAGACCAAGGTTTTATCCAGGTAAGACCAACATCTAAAACCCAAAGACCTTTCTTTTCTTTGTCATTAACCACATGAAGTCTGATCATTCAACTCTTGAGAAAACTCAAATGCATCTGAAAAGCAGTATTAACCTCCGGTCAAGCTTTTTAAAAGCACCTCTCCTGCATGAGGCATGTATTTGTCTGTTCTAACTAGTTTTTTGTTCAAAAGCAGCCCCTCCTGCATTAGGAACATCAGGAGCATTTGAGGAGAGCCAGAAAACTAAACAACTCAGTCACTTTGAAACATGAGGGAAATAAAACCACCCAGTCTTGGGTTGGGTTTATTTAGAAAAAAGCCAGTGCAAAAAGAATGGCAGTGTCTGGGAAGTTAGTGCCTGGTATCACAGAGTTGAGAAAGAACAGTGTGTGCATTGCATATTTGAGTTCTCTCTGCCTTTTAACCATCTGAAGGCGTCTCCTCTCTCTGCAGACAGAGCATACCCCTCCGTATGATGTGGTCCCTTCCATGCGACCTGTGGTCCTGGTGGGCCCCTCTCTGAAGGGGTATGAGGTAGGTAGCTGCCCTCTGGCACATCCTTGACCTTGCATGCTGACCTGACCTTGCACACCTCCCTCTCCGACTCTTGAACTTGGAAAAAAGCTGGTGGCAGCAAAGCATGTTGTTTTCAAGCCACGGGGTACATTGCTACAGTTCTGTTCTATTTTGTTTCCTTGGCTGTTGCCTTGGAGATGTATACATGCCACAGTTGACTCAGTCTGGGGAGACAGTGTCAAATGGAGAATGATGGAGGCCCCTTGCAGTGTTGTTAACAGTCCCTCCAAGAGTGAGTTTGGGGAACTTTGTCTTTTTTCATTGTTAATGTATCAAAGCTCAGCCACAGAAAAAGGGAGCGACCCTCACATGCTACTTTTCCCCAATGGGAAGCCTTGGTTTTTAACATTAAGAGGAATAAGACTGTTTTATCATAATTAGTAATGTTTTTTCATGTCTTATTGCTTGCTCAATTGCAGGTCACAGATATGATGCAAAAAGCACTGTTCGATTTTTTAAAACACAGATTCGAAGGGCGGTAAGTATTTCAGAATTCTGGGTTTTGTGGATCTTTTCCTTAAAGATGAAACTGAAACCTGGGTGGGACAGGTGGATGGATCCTAAGAGAACACTGGCTTCTCAAACCTCTGTGGTGACAGGATGTAAGTTCCATTCAGTTCAATCTGATTCAGTACATATTTATCATACTTACTCCACACAACCTCAGCTCTCCGTTCCTACACCTGCATCTGTAGCTGAATTTGGTCAAACCCCTGCTGATGAGGCTCACCCTAAATTCACGACGAGCTGGCCCTCAGTGCTGCCCAGGGATCATATTCTATGTGCCTCTTCCATCCATTTTTCTACTCCTCTGAAAGGCTTTCACAGCATTTCCTTTCTCATTGAGCCCTTCTCCTCTTGAGCTTCCTGGTGAACTTGCTTCCTGTTGCTTTGAGCAAACAGAAGCAAGCAGAGGAGACCATCCAAGTGTTCCCAACAGCCGCACACCCATCCGCCTTACTTATTTGCTTGAATGTTCTGCCTTTTCTCCTGTTACTGTGAGCGATGGCAAACCCCCTACCTGGTGCTGGATCCCATTCTTCATCTCCACCGACACTGCTATCGCAGGCCTTCTCCTTCTCTGCTGAGCCAGGCATTGTGAGGAGCAAAATCAGACAAGGGCCTTGGCTTCACAGAGTTTACTGGGGGTGTATTGAATGGCAGCCTTGAATCAAATAACCAGTAGGCACCATAGTAACATTTCAGCCAACTTCTGAAGCATCAAAGATAGGATTGGCGTCTAAACTGGAAGCTTCTAAATGTAAACTAAGCATAGGTTATTGGGAACCTGGGAGCAGACAGAGCTAGGGTGTATTTCTGTATTTTTAATGAGACACACTGGGTGCCTCTCTTCTCCACATTCCTTTCCTTTTCCTGTCTGGCAATACAAGTGCACTAAATGGAATCTGTAGATTTCACCATTCTTTTAGATCGCTTGCTTTCTTCCTTGAACACACCAGCTTTCACGACTTTCTTGTTTATATTGACTTTGGTCATGAGGTAGGAGTTAGATAGGCCCCAGGCTGAACACCTGAAGCTGGCTTCCTGCTGCCCTTTGAAAGACCAGAGATGGGCACAAGTGAGATGATTAGCCAGAGACAACCTGGGAAATGGCCCCAATAAGCAACCTTCTGTTGTGCAAGCTTACTCCAGGTTCCCCCATGTGCTTTCCATGCATACTGTGCTTCTAATAAATTTTGTCTCTTTGTTGAACTCTTTCTTCAAAGACAAGGACCAAGATCTGTTCCATAGCCAGAATCAGTAGGGGAGGCAGGGCAAAGAGGGGAGCTGTTATAGTAGGATATTGTTAGTTCAGTTCAGTTGCTAAGCCTTTTCTGACCCTTATGACCCCATGGACTGCAGCACTTCCCTGTCCTTCATCAACTACCAGAGTTCTCTCAAACTCATGTCCATTGAGTCAGTGATGCCATCCAATCATCTCATCCTCTGCTGCTCCCTTCTCCTCCTGCCCTCAGTCTTTCCCAGCATCAGGGTCTTTTCCAGTGAGTCAGTTTTTGCATTAGGTGGCCAAAGTATTGAAGCTTCAGCTTTAGCATCAGTCCTTCCAAAGAATATCCTGGATTGATTTCCTTTAGGATTGACTGGTTTGATTCCCCTTGCTGCTTGAGGAATTCTCGAGAGTCTTCTCCTGCACCACAGTTCAAAAGCATCAGTTCTTCAGAGCTCAGCCTTCTTTATGGTCCAACTCTCATCCATACATGACTACTGGAATAGTCATAGAACTGAAAGCAAAGGACTGAAAGAGACAGAAAATGGAAACTAGAATCTGTGTTTCAAAAAAGCCTTCACGAGACTTCCCTGGTGGTTCAGTGGTTAAGAATCATCCTTCCAATGCAAGGGACGCAGGTTCAATCCCTGGTCAGGGAACTAAGATCCTGCACACCACAAGGCAACTAAGCCTGCATGCCACACTCAAAAAAAAAAAAAAAAAGCCTGTGCCCACAATGAAGACCCAGCACAGCCAAAACTAAAAAAACAAAGATTTTAGAATCAGAGTCTTCCTAATCAGATGTTCCTCATTAAATAGTTTTGCTTTGCATGATTTTATAAAATATAATTTATTTCATGCTGGGAATCACAGCTTGATCTTTGGGCCTTCAGCTTGGTCTAGGCTCTGGCCCAACCTCTAATTGGGCCCATGTAGCTTTCACTTCTGTGATCTTGACTTTGTCATTTATCACCATTTGGAATTGTCTACATGAACCTACTTACCCAGAAAATTCTGCTAGACCAGACACTTCACTCTCTATGACTGAGTGAACCCACTACTCTTTTCTAAATGCCAAAGAGGGGGGAATGAGATGGGTTCCCTGACCTCTATTTCAACCTGAGTTAAGTTCTGAACTTGGAAGATAGACTCCAGCTACAGGGTGCATCATGGACCCATGTTCTACAGTATTAGCCATCCAGATTGATTTCATTTAAGAAACAAAGACAGTATTTTCAATGTTGTATCAGTCTTCTGTTTCTGGCCCAAAGTAGTTTCCATGTGGCTTTATGAATGGACCTGCCATGGTTCCTCTGAACTCTTAAAACTGGAATTCACCACTGTAGGCCTGTGATCACCAATTAAAAACCCTCAGAGGAAGGAAGGGGCTTCCCTGTTAGCTCAGTTGGTAAAGAATCCACCTGCAATGCAGCAGACCCTGGTTCAATTCCTGGGTCAGGAAGATACACGGGAGAAGCGATAGGCTACCCACGCCAGTGTTCTTGGGCTTCCTTTGTGGCACAGCTGGTAAAGAATCTGCCTACAATGTGGGAGACCTGGGTTTGATCCCTGGGTTGGGAAGATCCCCTGGAGAAGGGAACGGCTACCCAGTCCAGTATTCTGGCCCAGAGAATTCCATGGACTATATAGTCCATGGGGTCGCAAAGAGTCAGAATCAACTGAGCGACTTTCACTTTCACTTTCAGAGGAAGGAATAGGGTCTGTAAAGCAGAATTTCAAAAAAGTCATGCAAAACGTTAACTCTTCCACTCAAGGCAAGACATCCAGAGTTAGTAAATCACATGCTGTCTGCTTCTGGTCGGCCAGACAGCCATAGAGGGTGGAAACTCATAACAAGTATGAGTGTGGCTAATTCTAAATAGACATGCAGTTATAGGAGGGGAAGATGGATCACTCCTGTGTTATCTATTAAGCAAAATACTTTTTTTGGCCATGCCACACAACATGTGGGATCCCAGTTCCCTGATAAGGGATCGGACCCACATCCCCTGCATTGGAACTGTGAGGCCTTAACCACTGGATCACCAGGGAAAACTCAACAAAGTATATTAAAAAAGAAAAAAAATGTAAAGCCCAAGAGGGAAAAAATATGAAAGGAAGGATTGAGGATAAAAAGATTCTTGATAGGAATTATTTTCTGTTCTAAAACCCAGTTAGGTTCTTGTGTTGATGCCCTGGAGAGCTGTCAGAATCAAGACCCTCATTGCTAAAATAGCCTTAAGTGTGTCAAGTCAGAGAGATGATGAGTTATTGTCCTTTCTGTTACGTGCACTAGACAAGCCCATTTCAGTCACATCCACGCTAAACAACCGTGTCACCCCACGAACAAAGCAATCTTCCTGTTCACTTAGTAGGACAATGACAGGTAAATTAACAAGGAAATTGGGGGCAAGAAAGAAAAGCCACCATCAGTGATTAATTCGATTGTCCTCTCCAGTGATTCTGAAAATGTCAGGTCTTGTCACAGAAGCATTTGGCATGTGTACTGAATTCTGTAGGGAGCGGTCCATGGTGAACCCTGTGCTAAGGAGTCTTACTGGAAATCAATGCTGGGAAACATTACATCACTTTGTCATGTGGAAAATGTACTTAGATGTGAGGCAGGTTCTTCTGAACCTGTGGTTGTCTACCCTGGCTGCCAATTTAAAACCAGCAGAGGTTTTAAAATGTAGCAGACTTAGGAGATGTCCTGGCAGTTCCCTAGTGGCTCAGACAGTAAAGAATCCACCTGCAATGCAGGAGACCCAGGTTCAGTCCCTGGGTAGGGAAGATCTTCTGGAGAAGGGAACGGCTACCCACTCCAGCATTCTTGCCTGGAGAATTCCATGGACAGAGGAGCCTGCGGGCTACAGTCCATGGGATCACAATGCTTTCACACTTTCACTTTCTGGTGGTTCAGTGCTAGAACTCTGCACTTCCACTGCAGGGCGCAAGGATTCCATCTCTGGTCAGGGAGCTGCTGCTACTGCCAAGTCGCTTCAGTCGTGTCTGACTCTGTGCGACCCCATAGACGGCAGCCCACCAGGCTCCCCTGTCCCTGGGATTTTCCAGGCAAGAACACTGGAGTGGGTTGCCATTTCCTTCTCCAGTGCATGCAAGTGAAAAGTGAAAGTGAAGTCACTCAGTCGTGTCTGACTCTTATCGACCTCATGGACTGCAGCCTACCAGGCTCCTCCATCCATGGGATTTTCCAGGCAAGAGTACTGGAGTGAGGTGCCATTGTCTTCTCTGGGAGAAGGAGCTAGGATCCTGCAAGCCATGTGGCATGGCCAAAAAATATTTTTTAATTAAATGTCATAGACTTGTATCCCACCTGATTAAGTGAAGCCCAATGTCTAGGATGGGACTTTATCTAACTGTAAAGTCTTCTCAGGCAGCTTTGATACACTGCAAGTGTTGAGGACCACTCCTCTACACTGAATTGTCCCCGTTAGGATTTTCAGGGTCTGTCTTCTGGTGGAACCTCAAGCAGTGACAGTCCAGAAGCATCACGTAAGGAGTTGCAGCAGGACGGTGGCTCTCCTCCTGCAGCCTATAGAGCAAACCACACAAGCAAGGGCAGTGGAAGCCCAGCCAAGTGGGGATAAAACAAAGCCTGTGCTGAAGGCAGAAAGGGAGTTGGATCATTAAAGAAAATCCTGTCCCCTGGCTGAACCCCCCCAGGCTGACTGTGAGAGGCTTCCGGCCTGGTTTTATATGTCTTGTCACCACTGTATCCCCAGGGTGTCTCCCTCAGGGGTCGGCCTGTCTCCCAGTGAGTGTCCAGGGCTCTTTAGATCCTGGTCCTCAGCAGGCCTTCGGTCCCACTCAGTGGGCCTGATTTAATGCCCAGCACTTCAGGTCTTGACTCCTCCTCTGCATACAAAACCCTACCCACAGTTTCCACGTGGCTCGTCCAAAGGTCACCTTTCCAGAAAAGTCTTCCCTGAACATGAAAATATACCATCCTCAGAACCCGTTCTATGTCCTTATTGTCATGCATAATTTTTTTATTGGAGGATACTTGCTTTACAATGTTCTGTTAGTTTCTGCTGTGCGACAGCATGAATCAGCTGTGTGTGTGTGTCCCCTCCCTTTTGAGCCTCCCCGCCACCCCACCCCTCCAGGTCATCACAGAGCACTGAGCTGAGCTCCTTGTGGTACACCAGCTTCCCACTAGCTCTCTATTCTCCACATGGTGTATTTATGTCAAACCTAATCTAGTTCACCCCACCCTCCCATTCCCCCTGTGTCCACACATCCGTTCTCTATGTTTGTGTGTCTGTTCCTGCCCTGGAACTAGGTTCATCTGTACTTTTTCTATATTCCACATACATGCTTTAATATGCAATATTTGTTTTTCTCTTTCTGACTTTCTTCACTTTGTATGACAGACTCTATCTAGGTCCATCAACATCTCTACAAATGACCCAACTTCATTCCTTTGTCCTGCACTGTTTTTTTGATGGCATTTAATGCCACCTGACATCAGACATCTCTTTGTCTATATCCCTGCCTCCCTCCACCCCACAAGAATTTGACTTCCATAATAGTGCTCTGAATGAAGATTTGCACCTAGTAGGCACTTCATAAGTCTGCATGGAATGACCGATACCCTCCATGCCATGTAGGTGCTCAACATGAAAGGAATATTGTTACATCACTCCACTCTACCACCCCCACCCCCAAATAAAGACATTTTTAAATAATTGCTGAACACCTGTCATCTGAACTCAACTTGTGAATGCCTTGGGAAATCAAAATGAAACTGTGTTTAAGTGGCTGGGTTTAATATTGCTTTTCTGGTTATCACTTTTTCCATGTAAAGTAAAATTGTCCTCATAGTACAAAAAACTTAATCAAATACACTTAATTTTTGTAAACAGGTGTCCTACTCCACAATAAAAAGGAGTGAACTATTGATACAACATCATGAGTGAATCTCAGATCCCTTATGCAGAGTGAAAGAAGCTCAGCTTAAGAGGCTACAGTGATGTTCTGGAAAAGGCAAAACCATAGGGATAGAAAACAGCCCATGATTGACAGGGGTGGGGTCAGGAAGCTAATGGAACTGTTCCACGTCATGAATGTGACAGGACTTTATGAATTGATCCAAATTCAGGAAACTGTATACAGTAAAGGTTACAGTATGTAAATCAACAGATTTTTCATTTTAATTTGTTTTGCAAAAGCCAGTAATTCCCTTTCCACACTTTACCAAATGTCCTGCTCTCCAGAGGCAACCACTTAACTTCTTCAGTTTTTACTCCTTGCCTCTAAATCCCATGCTTCATTCACGGTTAGGCATTCTCTCTGGACTTTCTACGATGAAGACTGTTCAGCTGCCTCATGCATAATTCCTCCTGTTTGTGTCTCTCACAGCTACACACCTGCATCCATCTCATCCTTCACTCTCCCAACAGTTACATCATAATTTTGGCTGGTTCTATATTTTGGATGCATTATGACCGTGTAAATAAGATTTCAATGAGCCATGTCATATATTCGAATTACTTTTTCCGATGTGTTTTCTTTGTGGCATCTATGAGATTAATAATTTTGGTTTTTACACATGCTTAATTTTCTATATAGTTGGTGCCAGTCCAGCCACACACTCTTCCCCTGGTTGTTTCAAGTTCCTCACAATAGATTCACACACATCCAGGTGTCCCTCAGCTGTGTCTTCCTGAACCTCTCTCCAGGAATGTCCTGTCCTGCCCTGGCCTGGATGGTTTGTCTCTGTGTTGAATGCATAGATGTCACTATGAGACAGCTCTCTTCATTATGCCTATCACCACCTTTTGGGGGTGTGAACCCCTTTTCCCTAGATCAACTGATCTCTGTCAAGATTTACCTTCATCTTTTTTGTCAACAATATCCTCTGACAGTTTCTTTAGAAAGAGGACATTAAAACTTTTTGAGACCCTGCATGCCTTTTAAAATGCCTTTAATCAGCCCTCCTATTTAACTGAGAAATGGTTACAATGCTTATGGAATTCTGATTGGAATAATTCCCTGCACCGCCCCCCAGAATTTGTAAGGATTTTTGCTCGATTGCCTTCTGTCTCCATTGTTATGTGTTTTGGGGGGTTTTTTTGGAGGGGGGTTCCAATCTTAATATTTTTTATTGAAGTGTAGTTGATTTACAGTGTTGTGTAACTGTTGTTGCTGTTGAGAAGAACAAGCATTTCCATCCCTTACCCTTTGTATGGGACCTGCCTTTTCCTCTGGAAGCTTTCAGGCTTTTCTTTGTCCGCAGTGTCATGACACTTAAAAGAATATGTCTTGATGTGGAAGATTCAGCCTTTCTGCTGGGCTCCCCCTTTCCATTTGGAAATTCAGACTCTTAATTCTAATTTTTTTTTTTTAACCTTCCTGTCTTGTGTTTTCCTTGTTCTCTTTTTCCTGGAGCTCTTATTATTGGAAGTTGAACTTCCTGGGTAATTCTCTAGTTTTTATGCCTTTATTCTCCTATTTTCCATCTCTGTCTTTGCCGGTTTACTCTTTAGAAGATCTCGTTAACTTGGGCTTCCAGCCCCTCTTTTGAATTTTCATTTCTCCTGTTATATTTTTAATTTCCAGAAACGCTTTCTTAGTCTGAGTCTTTAAATAGAATTTTGTTCTAGTTTCGTAGATATAATCATCTCTTAGCATTCAGCTTTGGGCATTAGTCATAGGTGGTTTTTCTGTTTGTCTTGGTCAGTCATGTGAGGAGTTCTCCTGAGATGCCCAGGGACGACTGGTGTGCTCAAGTATAATACTAGAACATCAAATAATCAACTGGAGATTCTGTGCTCCTAAGACACAATGTTTCCTGTAGAACAGCCCCACTGGGCAGTCTCCATGGGAAACCCCCAATGCCTGTTCTTTGGGTCTTTTCTATTTGTTGGTCAGATTCCCCCCGAGAAGAATCTTCCATTCTGACACCTAGGGGATATACCCTTGGCTTCCAAAATTCTAGGATGCGGAAGAGGGCTGGGCGCTCAGCGTTTCGAATCCTTTTCTTCTCTCTGCCCCTGCTCTGTGTAGCAGATGCCCTGTTTTACTTCCTGGAGAGACTAGACCAGTCAGTGGTCTTACACCACACAGGAAAAGGACGGCCACCTCATGGCTTGATGTAATAAAGGGGAGGTGGAGGGGTCTAACTGTGGACAGACTTTTAGCCAAATCTCTTACTTCTGGTGCCCCCTTCACCTTCTTCTTCAGAGGTCTGATGAGCCATTTTACTCCACATTTTCCCTCCTGCTGGCTTGTTCATTCAGCCCAGTCTCCAACCTAAGTCATTTACTCTGCCCAGCTCCCAAATTTTGTTGTGCCTATGTCTACCCTATTTGAAATGACCCCCTCTCCTCGACTCGTGATTGTCTGCCACAACACCCTCTGGGTCTTCTTCAGAACAGTCCTCCTAACCTGTAATACTTTATTAATTTCTTATTTATGACCCATCTCTGCTGCTCAGCTCTCTTAGAGAGGATCTTGTTTGTCTTGTTCTTATTTATTCCTCATGCCGATCACAGCACCATACTTACAGGAGGGATTACCGCACAGGGTAAGAATATAGACGCTCGGGAGTTCTGGGTTCAAATTGCAGCTTCATCACTTTTAGGAACAATATAGCCTTAGATAAACAATCTACCCGTGATTCTTTTTTTTTTGGATCAACAAAAGTGGGAGAATATCCTCTCCACTGAAGTTTTTAGAATGATTTAATGAGTTAATCCGGGTAATGAGATAATGCTAAGGGCATGCCTGGCACTTGGTAAGCAACCGATACATGCTAAGTTAGGTAGGTGCAGAATTAAAATGAATGATCAGCTATACCCCAATAGAAAATAAATAAAAAGTTTAAAGAGAAAAATGAATGATTAAGTGCCCTAACATTTCTTGATTGAACATATGGTCTATATTGTGGCTCAGCTGGCAAAAGAATCCACCCGCAATGTGGGAGACCTGGGTTCAATCCCTGGGTTGGGAAGATCCCCTGGAGAATGGAAAGGCTACCCACTCCAGTATTCTGGCTTGGATAATTCCATGGACTGTATAGTCCATGAGGTTGCAAAGAGTCGGACACACACGACTGAGTAACTTTCACACTTCAGTTCACGTATCATACTTGGGTGAGTTTGGGGTATGCATTTCTCTCCCCTTTTATTCAGTGAATAACCTCAGATCTTCTGTTGCTTTTTCGCCAACAGGATTTCCATCACAAGAGTCACCGCCGACATCTCACTGGCCAAACGCTCTGTCTTAAACAATCCCAGTAAGCATGCAATAATAGAAAGATCCAACACGAGGTCAAGCTTAGGTAAGTGTGTCCATCGCCGATGAGCTGAAGCCATTTAAACCTTTTTTGCTGAGGCTACCAGTGAGCAGATCTGACTAGATGATAATTCCATGTGTCAGAGTGCATAGGCAAAACAGACAGGTGTCAGCAGTAGCCACTGCTACTGTCTTAGTGATTTAATGGTATGGAAGGATTTGTTTTGAAAGTTTTTGAGTTAAAAATTCCACAGGCTGTCAGCATGAATGTTTTGGATGGTGTCTGTTTTCACTAACATGAGCTTTTGTGACAGTATTGTCACAAGCAAAGTCATTAATATCTTTAAAGCTTAGTTTCTGTTACTGAATCAAACTCGGCTCTGCTCACCTGCAGGCAGTGAAGCCAGGCTACTGATGCAGGGTTGTGGTGAAGGAAAGGGCATTTCTTGCAGGTGCCAAACAAGGAGAACAGGCAGCTCATGTTCAAATGCTCTGAACTCCCTGATGGCTTCAGGGAAGGGGCTTTAAAGGCAGTGTGAGCAAGGGGGCTGCAGGGGAGAAGATCAGCTCATGCACAGTTCTAGGATTGGTTGGCATCAAGATGAAGTCTCAAGCATCATCAACCTTCTGGTTTCAATCAGTCTAGCTTCTCTGTTCTTATGGTCAGCAGTTTTCATCTGGTGGGGGTCTGCTTCCTGTAAAAACAATTTAGGAATGTGTATCTGGCCTTTATATCTTTCAATAACTGGGAGTTTGTTGTTTCTGCTATGTGGCTGCTTTATAGTCTAAATCGTTACTAGTTTCCCAGCCCAACAGCTATTCTTTGCTTCTACATTTTCACATTTCTCAATCATTAACTTTTTTTAAAAACAATGTTGTGATAGTTTCAGGTGGAAAGCAAAGGAACTTAGCCGTAAATATACACGTATCCATTCTTTCCCAAACTCCCCTCCCATCTAGGCTGCCGCATTACACTGAACAGAGTTCCCCATGCTATGTAGTAGGACCTTGTTGTTTTTCCATTTTAAATATAGCAGTGTGTACATGTCAATCCCAAACTCCCTAACTATCCTTTCTCCTGATCCTTCCCACTGGCACCCATAAATTTGTTCTCTGTCTGTGAGTCTCTTTTGTAAATAAGTTTATATGTATCATTTAAGATCCGACATATAAGGGATGTCATACAGTATTTCTCCTTCTCTGACTTACTTCACTCAGTATGACAATCCTCTAGGTCTGTCCATGTTGCTATAGATGACATTATTTCATTCTTTTTTATGGCTGAGTAATATTCCATTGTATATATGTACCACATTTTCTTTATCCATTCCTCTGTGGATGGACATTTAGGTTGCTTCCATGTCTTGGCTGTTGTAAGCAGTGCTGCAATGAATATTGAGGTGCATGTATTCTTTTGTACCATGTTTATCTCCACATATGTGTCCAGGAACGGGATTGCAGGGTCATATGGTAGCTCTGTTATGAGTTTTTAAAGGAACCTCCTTGCTGTTCTCCATAGTGGCTGCACCAATTTACATTCCCACCAACAGTGTAGGAGGGTTCCCTTCTCTCCACACCCTCTACAGCATTTATTGTTTGTGGGTTTTTTGATGATAGCCATTTTGACTGGTGTGAGTTGATACTTCATTTTAGTTTTGATTTGCATTACTCTCATAATGACTAATTGCCAGGGTCCAGCACCGGTGGATCCAGGGTGATTCGAAGCGGGGACGGCATAGGCGAGGAAAAACTTTTATTTATTTATAAATATACGATTAGATTAGGAGGAAATAGTGTAGTAGGAAAATTAAGTGGAGAAAAGAGGCTGAATAACTTGGTTTACGTGGAAAGCCAATAAAGTTCCAGACAAGGAACCTGCACCATCTACATTAGGCCACCAGCGTCCTCTTGAATAGCGGGGGGTGCCCCACCTTGGGCTCCCTCTCGTGTGGATCTTAGAAGCCGGGGCAAGTAAGTAGACATGGCAAGCCTCCATGCCCCAGATGGGAATTCAGCCAGAAATTAGAGTAAAGAGAAGACACGGGGGAAACCAGTCCTTCCAATGACTGACCCCCCCTCTATTGTCCTTCAAGGCCTTTTATACTTTTGATTATACATAGAGATCAATGGGTAATACAAAGTTATGCAGCGTTAGCAGCCTAGACTCTTATCAAAACCAGGCTTTTCTCTCTGCATACCTGTCTTAGGTAATTTACATCATCTTCCGGCCAAAAGGGCCAATTAACATTTTACAGCCTTTTTTCTGATAAGGGTTTGTCAACCAGAAGACTTATCTGTGTTGTTCTTCCCAAAGTCTGGTGCCACTCTCAGAAAGCACTAAAGTTACATTCTTACATAGCAAAGATACAGCAATTTATAACAAGTGAAAGGAGTACAGTGATTTATAACAAAAGTAATTAACTCAAAAGTCTAGTGTTGCTAACATCAAAACTATTATATATCTTTTTCCATATCCCATTTACATTGATTAACATCCTCCCAGGTGCCTAAAAGATAAAGAATATGGAGGCTTGGCAGCAATCATTGAGTCAACAGTGAAATCCGTCACCAGTATGATTTTTAGCTCTTTAGAAAAGGCTCTGTGTCTTTAAGATGTTTTAAGCTTTGTGCCTCTCGTGGTTGGGGGGTTGTAAGCAATTCACAAGCTGTAAGAGGTCCAGAGGAACCTGTTAGGCAAGCTAGAGAGTTGTCAGAGGGGGTTTGAACTGAAACATCCCTTTTAAATGCAGAAGACTAAAGCCCTGAGTTAACTTTTTCCAGAGAGTGTCAGAAGAGTGGAAAAGTACAATACAATAAGGCAGGCATATTCTTATTTTGGGGGGTACATGCTCAGGAAATACCAGGGGGAAAACCTGAGGCCTGACTCGCCTTGCCCATCAGGCCTCTGCTGCATGACCTTACGGGATTCCTCACGCTGGCTCCCGGCAACTCATGTTGAGCATCTTTTCTTGTGTCTCTTGGCCATCTTTATGTCTTCCTTGGAGAAATGTCTATTTAGGGCTTCTGCCCATTTTTTTCCCAAATCATTAACTCTTAAGTCAGCTTTTTGAGACTTAGGGAGGTCTGGGAGACTAAAGCAGAAAAGTCTTTTATTTCAAAGAACAAGGACTCAGGGACTTGGATATGGTGTCATTTCATCTAAACCCAAAAAGAGAGAGAGAGAAAGAGATGATACTAGCTACCTTGTGGAATTACTGCAAAGAGTAAACATAGTACGACTTCCATAAATGATGGCTATAACCCCAAATCCCTTCATACTTGGGTTATATCAGTAATTATATCAGTATCAGCATTTTCGTTTCATTTGTAAAAACAAGTTGGAGATTTTAGTTAACACATCTGCAGGTTTGTGTTCGAATCCTGTTTATTATCAAGTACTAATTTGATCAAATGAAATGGCTTTGGCAACTATTCCATCTATTTGGCATTAATGGCTGCTACACATGTAACTTACTATTAGGGCTATTTTTTATATTTATTTACTTGGTTGCACTGGGTCTTAGTTATGGCATGAGGAATCTTCAGTCTTCATTTTGGCATGCAAAATCTTTTAGCTGCAGCATGGAAATTCTTAGTGCAGCACGCGGGATCTTGTTCTTGGACCAGGGATCGAACCTGGGCCCCCTGTGTTGAGGGCTTCTGTCTGTATCTTCCCCGTGAAACGAGTAGGGTGAGCATGAGGACACAGATGTGAAGGACAGCACATCTTCCCGCTCATGTTTCACAGGGAAGATATGGACAGAAGCTACTAGATGTGGCTGCAGACAGTTAACACTCGTGTCAGTGGTTGATGAGTCCTGGAAAAAGACACAGGCCAACAGGTGGAGAGTAGGCCGAGGACGAGGGTATGATTTTATGTGAGGAAGTCGGGAGAGGCCTCTCCGAGGAGGTGACCTTTTAGCAGAATCATTTGTGTTATGAATGCTTTATCCTGGCAGCTACCCGAGAGAAGAGAGAAGTTCTGGGCAGAGCCGGGGAGTGGGTGCAAAGGTCCTGAGGCAGAAGCATGTCCAGTGGGCTGAAGAGGGAGCAGGACAGCCGGTATGACTGGAGTGGAATGATGAGGGTGTGAGATCAGAGAGGTGGTGGAGGGGCTGACTGGGTCGCACTCTCAGGCCTTTAACTGTGGATGTGATAGGAAGAGGCATGGAAGCAGAGGGGTGGCACAAGGTGACTAACATTCCAGGAGGATCTCTGATGGCAAATGTGGAGAAGGGAAAAGCAACAGACAGGAGAGAGGTGAGAGGGAAATTAGGATTCTGTTGTTCTGCCGAAGCAGCTTCAGAGAGAAATAGTGCATTCTGTAGATGAGTAGGTACGTACTGAAACCGGCGCCTCTACAAGCTGATGGGATACAGACAACAGACTAGTTACCAGTGGGAAGAGGGCAGAGGGTGGAGGCAAGATAAGGGGAGGAGATTGAGGTGCAAACTATTAGGTATAAAATAAGCTACAAGGATGTATTGTACAACATGGGAAACAGAGCTAACATTCAAATATTCATTTACTGGGCTGCACTGGGTCTTAGCTGTGGCACACTGGATATTCAGTCTTGGTTATGGCATGCAGGATCCTTACTTGTAAGGATGTGGGATCTGATTCCCTGACCAGGGATCAAACCCAGGCCCCCTGCATTGGGAGCATGGAGTCTTAGTCACTGGACTTCCAGGCAAGTCCTTAGAGCCAGTATTTTATAACTACAAATGGAATATAATCTTGAATCACCCTGTTGTACATCCGTGCACCTTATATAATGCGGAAATTGTCCTAAAGTTTTCTCCTTCATGTTCCCCATCTCTTTGCAACCCCACGGTAAAGAATCTGCCTGCAATGCAGGAGACCCAGGTTCGATCCCTGGGTCAGGAAGGTGCCCTGGAGAAGGGAATGGCTACCCATTCCCGTATTCTGGCCTGGAGAATCCCACGGACAGAAGAGCCTGGCAGGCTACAGTCCATGGGGTCGCCAAGAGTCAGACACGACTAAGCAACTGACACTTCCACTTCACTTTCACTTTTCACAGCAACTATACTGCGATTTTTTTTAAGTGGTGCCTTTAGAAGTATCCCTTCAGCAGAGTAGGGTTGTGGCAAAGACTTGGACAGGAGGTCACCTAGGGGACTTGTCATCCATCATTCAGGTTAGAGAATAAGAGAAGCTGTAAATTAGTGACAGAGGGAAGGAGAAGACTGGCAGGAATCCAGAGGTGAGAGTCAGGATTTCTCTACTGGATGGAGAACATGAAGGAGAAAACCCCAGGATGATTTCTGCATATTTGCTTTGAGGAAGATGGTATTATTCTGGGGATAAGGGGCTCAGGATGAGGAAGTCACAGAGGGCAGGGATCTGGGGAGGGGGTGAAAAAGGTGACAGCTCCATTTGTGCACATGTTGGATTTGTAATACTGTGGAACATCCAGATATCCAGCAGGAAGCTGTGCACACGAAGCTGGAACTTCCAGAGAGGGCGGGGCTTAACACACAGTGGACTCTCAGCATTCACAGGTGTCATAGTCTATGAAGTCACAGCAAATACTGAATTCGTGAATTCAGGGGAAATGCAGGGTTAGGTTCCTGCAAGCCCCTGGTCCCCACATTTTCATCCACTGACCTGCACATCACCTGGTTGCATCATTTTTCTATTTAAAGACTCCTTACTGGATAACCCTGGGTTCGATCCCTGGGTTAGGAGGATCCTGTGGAGAAGGGAATGGCAACCCACTCCTGTACTCTTGCCTAGAAAATTCCACGGACAGAGGAGCCTTGTAGGCTACAGTCCATGGGGTCGCAAAGAGTCGGACACAACTTAGTGACTTCACTTCACTTCACTTTTACTGGATAATCCTGAGTTCGATCCCTGGGTTGGGAAGGTCCTCTGGAGAGGGAATGGCAACCCACTCCAGTATTCTTGACTGGAGAATTCCATGGACAGAGGAGCCTGGTGGGCTACAGTCCATGGGATTGCAAAGAGTCAGACACAACTGAGCAACTTAACACAGACACACATTATTTGATAGATACTGTTGATCCCCTTAACATGTAACTCACAACTACCAGCTCTACAAATCATGCCTGGATTAAGCTTATCAAAGATTTTTCTCCGTAAGAAATAGTCTTCTTGCCTTTAGAAACACTAGACAGTACTTCAACCCTACACATGGAGGCTGTTTTAAAAGGCACAAAAACAAGAAGAATGTGATAGATCATAAGAGGAACACGTATTTACAGCATGAGAGGTGAAACCGGAGGGCACAGCTTCAGCTTGTGTGACTGCAGCTGAGAATGTGGCTGTTGGGGGGTCCAGTGTCCTGAGCGCCTGCAAAAGCGTCTCTTTAAAAAATGTTTTTAGTATTTATTTACTTATGTGGCTGCATCGAGTCTTAGTTGTGACATGGGATGTCTGGTTGCAACATGTGGGATCTAGTTCCCTGACCAGGGGTCGAACCCGGGCCCGCACCTGCATGGGGAGCACAGAGGGACAGGAAACCATGGGAAAGATGGATCCCACTGAGGAGTGAGAAGGGTTCATGTCCCACATGCTACAGAAAGGTCAGAAAAAACAAGGTTGGCCAAATGCATTGACCTTGCTGACCTGGAATGTCCATCCTTAGACATGTTTGTTTTTGCTCAAACAAAGCAGGGGGATTCAGAGGGCAGAGTCCTTAGACCATGTGGAAGATGGCCTGGGGCCAGAGCCCACCGAGGATGGGTGGGAATCCACCCAGGCACACAGATCATCTGGTCACCTAGGAAACGCAACGTGCACATGCGCTGTCTGTAGTTTTGAAAGAAGGGGAGTATGTTATGTGTGTTTTGTCTTTAATTCTTTATAAGTACAAGGATTTTTAGTTTTTCCTAGGGTAGAGCAAGGAATAGGTGATTTTACAGAGAAAAAATTTAGTGGTAGGAGAATGATCAGAGGATTTCCCCCTCCCCCCACCAATAAAACATGTTGAATAATACGTTATGGGTTTGATGTGGAGCCTATAGGAAAGATTCTTATTTTGTACAAAACTGGCCCTTTAGTACTCCAGGTATGTAACTATATATACATGTGTAGACACCCGTGAAGATTGTGCATAGTTCTAAATGCTGCCATTTCTTCTGATGTGTAAATGTCGCCGTCTTTATTTAATTTTTCTTGCTTTTCTTAGATCTTTCCGATTCTTCTTACTGGTTTTAACCTGGCAATTATTTAGTCTTTGTATCCATTTCCCATCTCTAAAATGGTGATACTACCAAGATACCTACTAGGATTATTGTGAGAAGCACATGAAGTAGTTTGTGGCATGTAGTAGATCAGTTAATGGTGGCTGCTGTTATTAGTAGTCTTATTTCTAATTTTTTAAACAGTGCATAGTTTATATAATTCTTTTACTCATTAAAGTATATAAGATATTAATTTAGATCTGATAGAAGAAATATATCCTAGAACTGAAAATTTTAGTAAGTAGTAAGTACATAGCCAGCATGTGCTCAGTCATATCTGAGTCCCTGTGACCCCATGGAATGTAGCCCTGGCCAGGCTCCTCTGTCCATAAATTTTCCAGGCAAGAATACTGGAGTGGTTGCCATTTCCTGCTCCAGGGATCGAACCCACATCTCTCGCATCTCCTGCACTGGCAGGCAGATTCTTTACCAACTGCGCTACCTGGGAAGCCCAGTAAGTAAATAGATAAATTAAAAAACAAACCAATTTCTATGTAGCACATTCTTCTCAGTCTGCACAATGGGGTCTCTGTAATGTTGCCTTTTTTTTTTTTTTTAAGAATATTAGCATTTCAGAGATCTAGGCCAAATTAAATCAGTGCCAGTGTTGTAGTGCTTGTGAAACAGCTGGAGACTGTATGCTAGAGGAAAGTTTGGGGCCAGAGAGGACGCCTAAGAATTTTTTTCAAGCATTATTTATTATCCTGGAAGTGCTTTGAGCCCAAGGGCAGGTAGGGCTGAATGCAGGGGGTGGGGGTAGTTTATATTAAAAGCATCTCTTTCCTGTATACACTTGGTAAAAACTAAATTTGAGAAAACTGACCTCAAACTTAATAGATGAGATCAACTGCAGCAATTATTTAAGAAAGTATGAACGATCCAGTATATTGAAGATATAATGTAATAGGTAAAAATTTACTTTATACTTGAGCTTTTCGAAAACCTTCATTACATAAACAAAAGTATAGTATGTTGCATTTGGAATTGATTATATCAATATGCCACCGTATGGCATGAAGGAAAAAACCATAAAAATTTTGCAGCTTTATGTACATCATCAGATTTTCAGAGTGGTATAGGGCTTCTTTGCATGTATGGATGTCTTTATATGGGCTCATAAAAGTTCTCACTTTTTTTCTCAGTAGTAATATTGGTCAGGCATCATAAGTTAAAATATGTGTATTAGCTGTGCACACAAATATGCACTTCTATACATTATAGAAGTAAAAACACCATTTGAATTGAAATAGTAAAGGATCCTGTAATAGAGTTATTTGCCAATTCCAAATCCAAACTTTTAAAATAATAAACTTAGATAATTAACTATTGCTTTCTAAAATAATTCACCTTAGTGTCTTTAACCTGCCCAACTTTATACTATCTGTAACTGTGGTTTGATTTTACCCCAAGTAGTTTTCTAGGAACAAGTCAATTTAGGAGAATATGCTACATCGTTGCACACATTTATACACAACTGTGCTTCACTGTCACACAAGAGCAAACACTGTACTGAAAGTAGGAAAATACAAGCAAATAAGAGAGTAAAGGAAGTGAAGCTAGATGTAGTTCAGTGCAGTTGAGTCCCCCAGTCGTGTCCAACTCTGCGACCCCGTGAACCGCAGCACGCCAGGCCTCCCTGTCCATCACCAACTCCAGGAGTCCACCCAAACTCATGTCCATTGAGTCAGTGATGCCATCCAACCATCTTATCCTCTGTCAACCCCCTTCTCCTCCTGCCCTCAATCTTTCCCAGCATCAGGGTCTTTTCAAATGAGTCAGCTCTTTGCATCAGGTGGCCAAAGTATTGGAGTTTCAGCTTCAACATCAGTTCCTCCAATAAACACCCAGGACTGATCTCCTTTAGGATGGACTGGTTGGATCTCCTTGCAGTCCAAGGGACTCTCAAGAGTCTTCTCCAACACCACAGTTCAAAAGCATCAATTCTTTGGCGCTCAGCTTTCTTTATAGTTCAACTCTCACATCCATACATGACCACTGGAAAAACAATAGCCTTGACTAGGCGGACCTTTGTTGACAAAGTAATGTCTCTGCTTTTTAATATGCTGTCTAGGTTGGTCATAACTTTCCTTCCAAGAAGTAAGTCTTTTAATTTCATGGCTGCAGTCACCATCTCCAGTGATTTTGGAGCCCAGAAAAATAGTCAGTCACTGTTTCCACTGTTTCCCCATCAGTTTGCCATGAAGTGATGGGACCAGATGCCATGATCTTAGTTTTCTGAATGTTGAGCTGTAAGCCAACTTTCTCACTCTCCTCTTTCACTTTCATCAAGAGGCTCTTTAGTTCCTCTTCACTTTCTGCCATAAGGATGGTGTCATCTGCCTGTCTGAGGTTATTGACACTTCTCCCAGCAATCTTGATTCCAGCTTGTGCTTCCTCCAGCCCAGCGTTTCTCATGATGTCCTCTGCATGTAAGTTAAATAAGCAGGGTGACAATATACAGCCTTGATGCACTCCTTTTCCTATTTGGAACCAGTCTGTTGTTCCATGTCCAGTTCTAATTGTCGCTTCCTGACCTGCATAGAGGTTTCTCAAGAGGCAGGTCAGGTGGTCTGGTATTCCCATCTCTTTCAGAATTTTCCACAGTTTATTGTGATCCACACAGTCAAAGGCTTTGGCATAGTCAATAAAGCAGAAATAGACATTTTTCTAGATGTAGTTGGCATTTGGTTGTAGTTGGGAGGAGAGGAATTCATTCACTTTGTATATGAGCAACCAGGTGGTCAAATAAAAATGTTTACAGCTTGGTAGATGTTTTTAGCCCAGTGGAACAGTCAGCTGAGATAACTTGTTAACAGTTGGTCTCTTCCTCCTTATCCTGGTGGACCTGTTGTGTCTCTGGACTATGGTGATGGATACAGGAAACCACACATGTGATAAAACTGAATAGAACTCAGTACACATTCACACACACAGATGAGTACGTAAAACTCAGGCAATCCAAGGAAGACGGATAGGTTGTATTAATACTGATATCCTGGTTGTGGTGTTGCACTTTAGTTTTCCAGGATGTTCCCATTGAGGAAAACTAGGTAATAAAGTGCCCTGGGAGCTGTCGTTTCTTACAGCTGCTGTGAATGTACAGTTGTCTCAGGAGGAGCATCAATTAAAGAGTCCCTTACCAGGGACTGTGGGACTGGGGTGACACACCTGAGAGAGTGTCTCGCTCACTGGTTCTCAGGTGTGGTCTCCACAACAACAGCATCACTACTGCGAGCATTAGTTTGGAATGAGCCTTCGCAGGCTCCACCTGGACCTGTTAAATCAGCAACTCTGGAGGCGGGGCCCTGCAGTCTGTTTCAACAAGCCTGCCAGGTGACTCTGCTGTGCATGCCAGGGTTTGGGAACTACCGATCTTGTCATCACTGTGCAGTGAAGGATCTAAGGACCGCAGGAAGGGAAGGGATCCGTGTGGCGTAGGTAAGGCACTAAGGAATAAAGCTAAGGCTAGACCCTGGCATCCAGACTGCTAGTCCAGGATTCCCTCCACTCAGCAGTGCGTGATGTGATTACATTTACTTGACCATCTGCCTTCTCTTAGGAAAAAAATTTATGGGCCTAGTGATCTTCTGAATCTCACTTCCTCCCTCCTCCTGACCTAATTAATCATTACAGGCATAGCCATGTCTATCTTAAGAAATTAACACTTTTAAAATTCCACAACATTGCTCTGCTGGCCCAGCTACACATCTCTCCACCCAAAGGGAGTACTTCACCTATATATAGTTTGGCTGCCAAGTTCACGATTAAAGTTTTTGATGATTAAATGAATTTTTTCTACAACAGCAGCTTCTGTCTAATGTATGTATAGTCAACTAAAAAGGCAAATATAAAGAGAAAATACATTGTATATTGTCAGATATACAGAATCTAGAAAAATGGTAGTGATGAACCTATTATTGGCAGGGCAGGAATAGAGCCACAGACATAGAGACTTGGGGACACAGTGGGTGAAGGAGCGGGTGGGACAGATTGAGAGAACAGCGTTGACATGCATACACTGCCATGCGTAAAACAGCCAGCAGGAAGCTGCTGTACGGCACAGGGAACTCAGCGCGGTGCACTGTGACGACCGAGAGGGGTGGGATGGTGGGGCTCCAAGAGCAAGGGGTGGGAGTATACGTATAACTGATGCACACTGTCGTATAGCAGAAACCAACACAACGTTGTAAACCAATCATCCTCTAATTAAAAAGTTTTTTAAAAGGCAAATATTTGTTACATTATACATATACACAATGATTATATTTTTTCTTTGCCTTTTTAACTCATTCTTTCAACATAATTTTTGAGTGCCAGGTACATCCTAAGCACTGTCCTGAGGGAAGGAATGAAAGTAATTATGTATTATTGCCAGTCTTCCTATCAGTTCACTGCCTGTTGGAAAAGTTTTCAGTCATATCATCAAAACTCAATGTGATACATGTTAGCAGGTTGGCACAAAGCGATACTTGACCTTTATTAAGCATTTCCTATAGGCAGGCACCAAAATAAATATTTTGCACACTGATACACTTAGTCCTCATTTCCATTTTCCAGAAAAGAATACTTAGGGGCTCCAAGACATTAAGCCTTGTTACCCAAGGATCACACAGTTGGATTAAGAAGCCATGTTGGTGCCTGGGAAGTGGGTGCCCTGAGGCAAACCTTCCTGGGTCTGGGGAAAGGAGAGGGGGCTGAAGAGGGCTTTAACAGGTTTCCTTTCTTAGGCTAAGTAAAGAAGTTGTCAAAATGAGAAATCTGTGCTTAGCGATTATGAAATGGCATTGGAACTGCTACCACATCACTGACAATCTGCCCTGAATCCATTTCTGTTTCACAGACAAGTTCGTGTCACGTTTTAGACTCCGCGTGTAAGGGTGTCACAGGGTATTTGTCTCTTTCTGACTGACTTCCCTTAGCATGATACTCTCTGGGTCCATCCGTGTTGCTGCAAATGGCGTTATTCTCTTTCTGTGGCTGAGCAAGTACTCCATTGTGTATATGCACATCTTCTTTATCCGCTCACCTGTTGACAGACATTTAGGTTGTTTCCATGTGTTGGCTATTGTGAATAGTGCTGATGTGAATATAAGGGTGCATGTATCTTTTTGAATTACAGTTTTGTGTGAATATATGCCCAGGGATGGGATTGCTGGATCATATGGCAACTCTTTTTGGAAGAACCTCTATGCTGTTTTTCATAGTATCAGCAGCAAGTTTAAATTCAGTAGGTCTAAGAGATTGGGATCTGGACAGATAAACAAGGCTTTTCAGTTTCAGAAATGAACATTAGCAGCATTGACATTTCTTTTTCGAAATAAATTCTCAGCATGATGTACACTGTCAAAGAAAAACCACTAGTATGGGCACATTTCTTTTGAAAGCAACATTTTGTACTTGGAAGTTAAAAGCATTTTCTTCAGAATTTATTGGTCATCTTTTTATAAGGTTTATTTACAAATATGTTGCATTGGGTTTCTAAAAAAATCTTTTTAAGTTTTTAAAGAATATCTCATTTTCCACCTTAATTTAAAAAGTGTAAGGTATCTGTGTATCTGAGAATACTAGAATATATGCATATATACACACATGTCCATGATACATATATTAAGCTATTGACATAAATAGATATGATTTTTGGATATATAATATAATGGATTATTTTATGTTTATCTGTTACCCAGATTTAACAAGTATTACATTTATACTTTTTTTTTTAACTTTGTTTTACTTTACAATACTGTATTGGTTTTGCCATACATTGACATGAATCCACCACGGGTGTATACAAGCTCCCAATCCTGAATCCCCCTCCCACCTCCCACCCCATATCATCTCTCTGGATCATCCTCATGCACCAGCCCCAAGCATCCTGTATCCTGTATCGAACATAGACTGGTGATTTGTTTCTTACATGATAGTATACATGTTTCAATGCCAGTCTCCCAAATCATCCCACCCTCTCCCTCTCCCTCAGAGTCCAAAAGTCCGTTCTATACATCTGTGTCTCTTTTGCTGTCTCGCATCCAGGGTCATCATTACCATCTTTCTAAATTCCGTATATATGTGTCAGTATACTGTATTGGTGTTTTTCTTTCTGGCTTACTTCACTCTGTATAATCGGCTCCAGTTTCATCCATCTCGTTAGAACTGATTCAAATGTATTCTTTTTATCTTTTATTTTTTTTTAATCTTTAATTCTTACATGTGTTCCCAAACATGAACCCCCCTCCCACCTCCCTCCCCATAACATCTCTGTGGGTCATCCCCATGCACCAGCCCCAAGCATGCTGTATCCTGCGTCAGACATAGACTGGCGATTCAATTCTTACATGATAGTATACATGATAGAATGCCATTCTCCCAAATCATCCCACCCCCTCCCTCTCCCTCTGAGTCCAAAAGTCCGTTATACACAGCTGTGTCTTTTTTCCTGTCTTGGATACAGGGTCGTCATTGCCATCTTTCTAAATTCCATATATATGTGTTAGTATACTGTATTGGTGTTTTTCTTTCTGGCTTACTTCACTCTGTATAATCAGCTCCAGTTTCATCCATCTCATCAGAACTGATTCAAATGAATTCTTTTTAACGGCTGAGTAATACTCCATTGTGTATATGTACCACAGCTTTCTTATCCATTCATCTGCTGATGGACATCTAGGTTGTTTTCATGTCCTGGCTATTATAAACAGTGCAGCGATGAACATTGGGGTACATGTGTCTCTTTCAATTCTGGTTTCCTCGGTGTGTATGCCCAGCAGTGGGATTGCTGGGTCATAAGGCAGCTCTATATGCAATTTTTTAAGGGATCTCCACAGTTTTCTGTAGTGGCTGTACTAGTTTGCATTCCCACCAACAGTGTAAGAGGACATTCTCCACACCCTCTCCAGCATTTATTGCTTGAAGACTTTTGGATCGCAGCCATTCTGACTGGTGTGAAATGGTACCTCATTGTGGTCTTGATTTGCATTTCTCTGATAATGAGCAATGTTGAGCATCTTTTCATGTGTTTGTTAGCCATCCGTAGGTCTTCTTTGGAGAAATGCCTATTTAGTTCTTTGGCCCATTTTTTGATTGGGTCATTTATTTTTCTGGAGTTGAGCTGCAGGAGTTGCTTGTATATTTTTGAGATTAGTTGTTTGTCAGTTGCTTCATTTGCTATTGTTTTCTCCCATTCAGAAGGCTATCTTTTCACCTTACTTATAGTTTCCTTTGTTGTGCAGAAGCTTTTAATTTTAATTAGATCCCATTTTTTATTTTTGCTTTTATTTCCAGTATTCTGGGAGGTGGATCATAGAGGATCCTGCTGTGATTAATGTCGGAGAGTGTTTTGCCTATGTTCTCCTCTAGGAGTTTTATAGTTTCTGGTCTTACATTTAGATCTTTAATCCATTTTGAGTTTATTTTTGTGTGTGGTGTTAGAAAGTGATCTAGTTTCATTCTTTTACAAGTGGTTGACCAGTTTTCCCAGCACGACTTGTTAAAGAGATTGTCTTTACTCCATTGTATAATCTTGCCTCCTTTGTCGAAGATAAGGTGTCCATAGGTGTGTGGATTTATCTCTGGGCTTTCTATTTTGTTCCATTGAAAAAATATGGAACGCTTCACGAATTTGCGTGTCATCCTTGCGCAGGGGCCATGCTAATCTTCTCTGTATCATTCCAATTTTAGTATATGTGCTGCCGAAGCGAGCACTTACATTTATATTCTTGCCTGGGAAAGCCCATGGACAGAGAAGCCTGGCCGGCTACAGTCCATGGGGTTGCAGTGTTGGACATGACTTGGCGACTAAACAACAACAAATTACATTCATAATCATTTTTTTAAATAGTGCTCAAACCTCTAAAAAACAAATTATTTTTAAGGCATGGGACTCTTGTGACTGTGTGAATAGCTGTCATTAACTGATACACAGATGAAAATCTTTGTGATCAAATTTCTTTTTTATGAAACTTAACTGACAGGTATACAACATGATTTGACACATGGATATACTGTGTAATGATCACAGAAAGATTACTTACAAGTTTACGTGGTTACAGATTTTCTTCTTGTGAGGAAAACTCTTAAGATCCACTCTCTTAGCAACTTTCAAATAGACAGTATCACTAACTCCAACTACATCCTTGGGACTTAACTGTACTTTTGATCACCCTCTACCACCCCGTTATCTGTATCTATGAACTCGTTGCTTTTTTTTTCAGTTCCCCATTTCAGTAAGATTATATATTTGTCTCTTATTTCACTTGGCATAAAGCTGGTAAGGTCCATTAGTCTCGTTGCAAATGGCAGGATTGTGCGTGTGTGAGAGAAAGAGAGAGACTCATCTTATTCCACTGAGTGGTACTGCATACTAATTTTATATCCTGCAATTTAATTCATTTATGAGTTCTGACAGTCTTTTGGTGGAGTCTTTAGAGTTATATATATATATATCTCATCATGTCAGCTACAAGAGAGTTTTACTTCCTTTCCAATTTGTATGCCTTGGTTTTGTTTCCTGCCTACTTGCTCTGGTTACGTCTTTCAATACTATGCTGAAAGAAGTGGCGGGAGTGCGCATCCTTGTGTGGTTCCTAATCTCAGAGGAAAAGCTTCTAGCATTTCCACTGAGTATGATATCAGCTGTAAACTAATCAGATTTCTTCATGGTTGTAGATTGGAACTTTACTACTGGTGATCAGTGGCTTGTGAAAACACAGAGCACAGAGAAGCAAGGTTATAATTGGAATAAAAAATTTAAGAAGCAAGAGGAGAGAGCAAATAACAGTATTGGTAATGTTTTAGAACACAGTTACAAAAGGAATGATTGAAGGAAATATATACGAACAGTATGCTGTAAGAAAGCCCAGGTACTTGTTACCTAGTTTCAACCATTTACTTTGAAGTTAATCCAAGATACTTATATTATCTGTAAATATTTCAGTATGTATTTCTAAACAGTGGAGACTCCTTTTATTTAAACCATGCCATTATCATACCTCTTTTTTTTAATATTATTTATTTGGCTGCACCAGGTTTTAGTTGCCACACTCAAGATCTAGTTCCCTGACCAGGGATCAAACCTGGACCCCTGCATTGGCAGCATGGAGTTTTATCACTGGACCACCTGGGAAGTCCCTATTGTACCTTAATAATAACCCCCTGGTATCATCAGGTTGCCACTCAGCCATGTATCATTTCCCAGCTGTCATATACTAGAAAGATACAAACACATACATTTTATACACACACACACACACACACACACACATATATATATACACAAACATTTTATTCACTTCTGCATCATAAAATATATAAATTACTATTTGTCTGAATCAGGATCCAAATAAACTTCACACATTGTGATTGATTCTTAGGTCCTTGAATCTCTTAATCCTGTTTTCCATATATCTTTTATCTCCTTGTAATTTTTTAAAGAAACTAGGTCAGTTACCCTACTTATACTGCAGGGTATTCAGAGACTGAATTTTGCTAACTAAATTACACTGGTGTAGTTTACACAACTGTCTGTTCTCTGTATTTCTTATAAACTGGTCTGTTGAGAAGCTTAATAGGTTTTTTTCTTTTCGCAAAACTATGTCATGAGTGGTAACATGACCAAATATTATTTTAAAGCTCGTGTCACTAGTGGTTTGGGGCATTTTAAAGACATCCAGGTAAACAAAAGGACTCTTAGTGGTAAGAGGCAGATGACTAGTGGCTTGCCTTTTCTGGAATAATGCACAAGTTAAAATTGTCTCCAGGAGTCTTCTGCGTGGATGCAAATGCACCAGAGGAACTAAATGGTGTCCTGTAGGTCCAGGCATCTCGTGGGAGTGGCCCTTCATGACTGCAGTGGTCACTGCAAACTACATATTATCCTTTACAGAGCTGTCTTATTTAGAAACGTAGTTCCTGGCTATCTAACTTCTATCTGAATCTCAAAATTTTAGTTATTCACATTAATTACATTTCAGGTATTCCATAGCAGTGATGCAGTATATATCCATCATCAGAGAAAATATTCTAGAACAGCCCTTTTAACACTCAAGAGAGACAATGGAGAAATAGATGAACTGAATGAAAACACTTTGGCATTCAAGTAAATTTTGTTTATGATTATATATCTGAGGTGCTGCCTCCACTACATAACTGCCCTTTTAAAGCATGAATGTTACAGGACCGTTTTTTTGTTGGTGGAAAATACAAGAAGTGTGTTTCTGGCTATGTTTGTCGTAGACATTCTGAAAATCTGTTTCCTGCTATAGTTCAGCTTGCTCATAAACATCTCTAGACTCCATACCAAGAGCTGGCATGTAAACGCAGATAAGCCCGTGCAGTGACAGGAAGGCTGCTGATGGGTGCTAGGCTTGAGTGGTCAGAAACACACACAAGGAAGAGCTCTCTCCATGTTTCTATTTTACAACATTTTAATAAAATGAGTCCACGGAGTGACGTTTTATAGCCCCCAAAACAAATAAGCACAGAGAGCCAAAAAGTTTGACTCTCATAGACATCGTGGTAAACTGGAAATAAATTTCATAACTGGTTGAGAGAGGAATTCCTAAATTCTCAAGGTGTTGTGAAGGAATGGCTCTTTGCAAACGATGCCTGTTATCAGCTCTTACCTGTAGACATCAACCACAGCTCACCTGCCTGAGTAACCATTTTACTTTCTCTCAATCTGGTCTGGAAATGCTGAACTTTTAAGTAATCAAGTTCTGCTCCACCTTTTACAGCGGAAGTTCAGAGTGAAATCGAAAGAATTTTCGAACTTGCAAGAACACTGCAACTGGTGGTCCTTGATGCGGACACTATCAATCACCCAGCCCAGCTCAGTAAAACCTCTCTGGCCCCTATCATAGTGTATGTCAAGATTTCCTCTCCTAAGGTAAGCAGGGCTGTGACCGTTTGTTCCGCAGTGAAACTTTTCTAAAATGTGTCCTCATAGTCTGCTTTCAGTTACAGACGGGCTGCTGCTTTACCCCACTAAGGATTGAAGAGAGATGTGGTAGGTGAGAAGTGTTAAGATTCATAGAAGCAGAGAGTGATGATAAGTTTCATGGCTGAGAACAGTGATTTCCAAAGTGTGGCCTGTGGATTCCTGGTGGGGGAGGCTTGTAGATACTTTCAGAGGGCCTAGAAGGCCATTTCCCTGATAATCCTCAGACATTCTCCTCCTCTTCCACTGGCCTGACCTTTGTACAGATGGTGCAAAAGAAGTGGTGGGAAATGTCTAAGCAGGAAGCAAGACCACAACAGCAGTAGCAGCTGCTGCGTTCTTCCTCACCATGCACTTCCGGGTTATAAAGTTTCACTTAGTGTCCTAAGCAAAATCCCATCTAGTGCCACTTTCTTAGTGGAGTTTGAAAACATTGGATGCATTAGTTCTGGGTATGTATTTTGATAGGAGATCCTTGCTCTTATCTAGAGGCGTTACTAAACTATAAATCTATGTCCCAGACTAGGTCAGAATAAGGTGCAGATTTTTTTACTGGCAACCTTCAAGTTAGAAGAGAAGATGCCTCTTTCGCCTATGATTTTAGATGGATTCTTGTGAAATGTCTGAGTATTAATAAGTTAATTGTGCTAGGAATTAAGATTTTACGATCATTAACTCTTTCACAATTTCTGGTGTCCACACTAAAAATACAAAAACTGGTGATATTAGTCTTAAGAATGTATTTTATCTAAGCCAAAAATATCCTATTTGTTATTTTAATATTTAGTCAATAAAATGTTATTGTGGTACTTTAAAAAAAAGTTCTGATGAAGTAGCAAAATTGTTTATTAAATTTTGACTCTTCAAAAAGGTGCTACAAGTCTTTTTAATATTCTACATAACAAAATGGAAGGTGCACGTCAAGTTCTTCAGCCGCACACTCAAAGTCAGTTATTTGAGGACAAGTACCGGTGTGATTATTGGAGTCATCCTTTATTGGAAAGAACAAATGACATGCCATTCAAATTTCAGGACAAATCGATGGAATTTAATAGAGGAGGGTTTCAGATGTCACATGGCAGCTAATCTTTAAAAGGCTACCACTTGTTTACTGTAGTGTCAAAGAAAAAATATCCACAGTTATCTGAAAAGGTTACTAAAATACTCCTCCTCTTCTGAACTATGTATCTGGAAGAGGCTGGATTTTCTTCACGTATTTCAAAGTAATATGTAATGTGGCAGATTAAATGTAGGAAGAGGAAACATTGGTTATCTTCTGTGAAGTCAGGCTGTAGAGAAATTTGCAAACAATTTAGCTATTTTTATTGAAATAAGTGATATTTGTTAACATGCAACAGGTTTATTCTTAAATGAATTTCACAGTTTTAATGTTTAGCATGTAAATATTCTAGTTCACATAAAAAGCTCTTGGGATTTCTCAACAGTTTTTAAAAACATAAATCATGAGCAATAAAGTTTGAGAAGTGCTAGCCTTAAAAAAAGGTTCAGAATAATCCCCATGCTGGTGGTTTTTGAAGCTTGCAACTTCTTGCCCAGTAAATCATGAGTGCTGTATGAAAAAGGTCCCAGAGAAAAGAGTGAATAATGAACCTTGTTGTCTACCTGAGTACAGACACTCCTGCTTAAAAACCTCATCTTTTGCAGGTTTTACAGAGGTTAATAAAGTCTCGAGGGAAATCTCAAGCGAAGCACCTCAATGTCCAGATGGTGGCGGCAGATAAGCTAGCTCAGTGTCCTCCAGTAAGTCTCTCTGTTCAGTATAATCCACTTGAAGTCATCAGCCCCGCTTTCTGTTAACAAAAACCAGACACTAGGTAAACACTTGTCCAGAAGAGAACCCTCTCCATTAGCAGTGGGCTTCTTCCCAAAGTGGAGAACGGTCCACCTCTTGCCATGAGCACGTGTCTAGGTCATGGTCGTGGTCGTGGCTTGCAAACGGCTACAGTGTGTTCCGTGGGGATGTTGCTTTGTTAACATTTCCATAGTATCGTAAATGAAACACGACTGTTGTTTCAGAACTTTGGTCGGAAAGATCGATCTATTTGGGGTTGGTTTATTGTTCACTTCTAATCTGGGAGCAAGTTGCTGGCTCTTTATCACCATCTATGAAACTGATCTGAAACCATGTAGACACCAATTTCCAAACCAGTCAGTAAGCAGATTCTGACACCTGAACCCATTCCTACCTTGAATCCATGTTGTGCATACCATGCTTTTGGACACTATGCTTCCGGGTTTTGTTTTGGCTTCTTTTTTTAATGAGAGGATAATTACAATGTTGTGTTAGTTTCCACTGTACAGCAAAGTGAACCAGCTATATGTACGCATATGTTGCCTACCTGCTAGGTTGTTTTGGCTTCCTCATGTCCTTCCCTTGCCGCAGCTATTTCCAAGATTCAGCTTTTCACAGTCTCTATGTCGAAAACAAACAGACTTCGTCCTATACTGTTTGGCTTATAGTCTTATTTTCTTTTTTACGTCTCTCTTCTAATGTAGGGTCAATTCCTTTTTTTCACTATTAGCAAATTTTCTATCATGCCCTTAACAACTTATTACACCTGTCCACTTCCTAGTCATTGATACCAGTGATACACGTGTGTCAGTCAACACTGACCTGAGGAGGACCGATGGTTGTAAGCTAACTCTAGAGGACAGTGTGTGGAGGAGTCAGGCAGCAAGAGCAGAGACCCGGGGGCTCCCTGCTTTCTCCTCTAAGGTGGCGGGGAGGTTGGGGGCTGGTGTCAGGGTGCCATCTGTAATGTCTGCCCCTGCAGGAGCTGTTTGATGTGATCCTAGATGAGAACCAGCTCGAGGATGCCTGTGAACACCTGGCCGACTACCTGGAGGCCTACTGGAAGGCCACCCACCCTCCCAGCAGCAGTCTTCCCAACCCCCTTCTCAGCCGCACTTTAGCCACCTCCACCCTGCCCGTCAGCCCCACGCTAGCCTCCAACTCACAGGTAAGCGGAGCCCTCATCCATGCCCAGGGTGCCAACGCAGCATTTGTTCCCATCGGGCAGCTCTCTCCTGAGTGAGCTGTGTGCCTGTAAGAAAAGCAGTGTAAACAGCATCCTGTGAACGTAGGTCCCCTCTCCCCATATTCTTTTTTAATTGGTGTAGAGTTGCTTTACAGGGTTGTATGGGTTTCTTCCTACACGGAAGTGGAACAGCTGTATGTCTATCAGCTCTATCCCCTTCCTCTTGGACTGCCCTCCCACCATCCCCCTGTCTAGGTTACCACAGACCACTAACTCTATTAAGACAGGAAAAGAGGAGAAACTTTCTACAGGCTGGCAGCGCAGACTGTGGACTCAAGACTGCCTGGGTTCAAATCCCTCCCGGGCCCTGTGCCTCAGGCATCTAATGGCACCAACCTCATGGGGCTCTCCTAAGGGTTGCATCTCATGACCCTTCATAGATGAGCATGGAGGGTTGTATTAATAATTTAATATATGTGACTATCTTATGCTAGTGCTGGTCTCATTAAGTGCCATTTAAGCATCTGACTTTTTATCATTTTTTTTTTCTCCTTAAGGCCAACATTCCCAGAATTTATCTTCCCACCTATATCTGAGCAGAGGTGTGGCTCAGTATATACCCATGTGTAGACAGATCTCAGGAATTTGTATCTGTATTTGAACCACAAGAGAACATATGAAAGAAATCCCTCCCTCCGTCATCTAAAAGAAAAAAATAAAAGTTACTCTGTTCAAAGCCTCTAAAAGGCTGAAATGAAATCTAACCCAGCTTGCTTGCTTAATTCTCTTGGTAACATGCAGTAGCATTTACATTACATTGGACGTGATGTTAATTTGTAAGGGACTGGACTTGAAAGGACTTCCCTTTGTGACAAGGGTTCTACTGCATTTGCTCCTCTGTCTCCAGAGTTCTCAAGGGGATCAGAGGATGGATCGCGGGGCTCCGGCCCGCTCTGCTTCCCAAGCTGAAGAAGAACCTTGCCCAGAACCGGTCAAGAAAGCCCAACATCGTTCCTCCACCCAGCACCACAACCATCGCAGTGGCACCAGCCGAGGCCTCTCCAGGCAAGAGACCCTGGACTCGGAGACGCAGGAGAGTCGCGACTCCGCCTACGTGGAGCCCAAGGAAGAGTACTCGCACGAACACGCGGACCACTACGCCCCCCACCGTGACCACAACCACCGAGAGGAGCCCCACGGGGGTGGTGAGCACAGACACAGAGAGACGCGGCACCGCTCCAGGGACCCGGACCGAGAGCAGGACCACGAGTGCCACAGGCAGCGGAGCCGCCACAAATCCAAGGATCGCTACTGTGACAAGGATGGGGAAGGGGCGTCCCGCAGACGGAACGAGGCTGCGGACTGGAACAGGGATGTTTACATCCGCCAATGACTTTTCTGCCCTTTTGTGTTGTTTTTTTTTTTTTTTTTTTTAAGTCTTGTATACCCACCACCCGCCCAAATCGATCTTGGGGGGAAGGGGGTCTACATTGCAATCATATGTGATTTGTCTTGTATATTTTGTACTGCTGTTGCTTGGATAGCAACAGCATGAAATAGAGTATTAATACACTTTTTTTTTTTTCTTTTGTAAGTGCTCTCTCAATTGGCCTGGAAAGGCTGCAGGCCTCCGGTTGTCTACGGAACCTTGAACCCCATCTGGGGTAGCTGCCACTCGAACAAATCTGTTGCCGTCTGAGTGGCATTCGTATTTTAAGAGCATAGCTGATGTTTTCGAAAATGTGGTTGATGTATCCAGTGGGCCAGAACTGGCCCAGATAAAAAGTGGAGTTTCCTGATTCTTGCCGATTTTTTAATATGTAGGCACTTGATTTGCATATTCATCCATGGACCACTGTTTCTTGCTTGTACCTCCGGCTGACTAAATTTGGGGACAGATTCAGTCTTGCCTTACACAAAGGGGATCATAAAGTCAGAATCTATTTTCTATGTACTAGTATTGTGTACTGTATAGACAGTTTGTAAATGTTATTTCTGCAAACACCTTCTTACGATAATTATATATATTATATATAATATATATATATATCAGTTTGATCACACTATTTTAGAGTCTTAATGCCAAGTCAGCAGACCTGCTTTATGAATTACAGGGACTAGAAAAGCCCACCTTCAGGAAATTTGTAATAGCGTCAACTCAACGCCCATCCCCGTTCACTAGAGTCTGTACATACTGTAAATATGTGTGGCTGCTTGACTTGAAAAGGTTTGATTTCTGAATGTTTCACCATCCTTGTAAGTTTATCATTTCTGACCATAAATTATGGGAAATATATAACCAAACTCCAAGGGTTGTTCTACTCCGTGCAGTTCACACTGATTGTGACGACCACGTCCTGCGTAGCTAGTGTCTGAGGTCACAGCACTGGAGTCTAGGAGCTGGAACCCGTGTGCGTGTGGGTCTGGGGGGTGAGCATGTGCAAGCAAGTGGAGGGTGTGAGTGTGGAAGACGCAAGAAGCATCCAGCCTGGGCCACCGGCGCACACCCACCTGGCTCCGCCATTCACTCTGCTGCTGCAGGAGCCGCCAGGGCATAGCGGGGAGCTCGCTGCCAAAGGGGACTCGCTCAGAGAGCTCCCACCTGCTGGCTCCTTGGTCGTGCCCCTGGAGAGGAAAAATACGGGCCGCTTTTAACTGTGAGTGTTCCACTGGAAATGTCCGATCTCTCGTGTGTTCGAGTGTCTGTTGTAGGGAGAAACGTTTACACAGCTTGTAGAATAATTTCAAGGGAAAATCAGAGACCCTGATTCCTCCCGCCCCGCTGGCTGTTCCCCTCTTATCTCCTCCATCCATCGCCTCCTGTTCCATCCCCACCTCCCCCACCCACTCCGACACTTTCACTGTCCGTCAAAACCTAGAAGTGCTTCTTATAACCAAAGTTTCTGCTCTTCAGAAGAAATCAGGGCAAAATGAGGTGACTTGAAGTGAACAAAGATGCTGAGGTTTTCCTGCGTGGGACACCTGCCCTGAACGGGAAGCCAGAAGATGCTGAGCCTGGTGTCAGGGACACGCTGGCGGCAGCCCGCGAGGTGGCTGTCACGCTGAGGCTGAAACCTGCTGTCTCTCTACGTGTCCATCTGTCCAGTAATGCCTGGACAGGTAAGACAGTATTATTAGGTGTGCACGGACCTGGCACTTGAAGTCTGTTCCTGGAAAACTCCTATGATTGCCTACCTTCAGACCTGGACATTAAAAATTCTTATTTTGTTATATAAGTTAGGCTATTTTTATTTCGCTTCTTTGGTTATTCCAGGTTCTTGCCAAATATCCTTGGACCTTTACAAGTAAAACTGTTTCATGTTTAATTCCTTATTTTCCTCCCCCAAAGAAAACTCAAGAGTTATAAAAATGAATTATACATATAGTGTTTTATCAGATAATAGAGGAACCATTTCCCTCAATCTGTTAATTAGCTCTGTACTCATACCTTTATTGAATATAAGAACACTAGTCATAATATATAAATTTTCAATGTAAATTAGTCACATCATTGGGAAACCATGTTCTAATTAAAGTTACTTTTATAAAATACTTCCGGTCAGCTTTCCATCACGGTAAGATGTCCACTAATCATCGGCCCCCAACCTTTCCTATTCAAAGTTACATCCCAGTTCATGACTTTGGAATATTTAAATTCTTGAGGTATAACTGGTATGTATCTTTTTTGCTGCTACCATTAATCCCTTTCAAAGAACTACATTAACGGATTCCATTTTTAAAAATTTTGTACCTGGACCCTTCGTTTCTCACTTTACTGTGAAACACATTAGTCCAAATCAGAGTGTTCCTCAGAAACCTCTACTGTAGGATTGACATAAGCGCATCTGTCTGTGAAGACTGTGTAGTGGGTGTATGTGTGAACGGTGTGTACAAAAAATGTAAATGAAGAAACAATCCCAAGGACAGTGGGATATTTACTGACTTGTAGAATGTAAAATTCTAAGTCTTTTCACACAGCAAAGGTTTCAGCTTAACCAACTCAGTTGTAGAATCATGATTTTTGTAGTTAACCTAGAAAATGCTGGAAATGTTCTGAATAGTTCTGTGGTTTTTTTTTTTTCCTTGTCAAACCCATTTTGGTTTTTCCTCTGCTCTCTCCTGCTCATTTAAGTTACTGTTACAAAAAGGTGCTGCTAAATGTAGGCCATCTTAGTTATCCTGTACTTTGGGACAATGCCACATTTGAACATGGTCTGCTCTGCATTCATGTTAAACCTTCACTGTCAGCTACACCAAACTGTTCAACAAGCCTGGTTTAAAGTCATTCGTATCAGACAAATAAAGAGCTGGCTTCTGCACTGTTTACTATTAGTAGTATTAATTGCCATTTCAGGAGTGATTCTTGCAGTTGAAAATATGCTAAACACTTCCCTGCACTTCCCTCATGTGGCTCATCTTCCAGGGGTGGGGAGGTCATGGTATGGTATGCAGTCCCCTCCCCATGACAGCTGACAAGTGCCAGCTTCCAGCAGGTCAAAGGTCTCCAGGGGTCTGAGCACAGCAATGTCAACTTCCTCTCACCTTCATCCTTACATGTTCAGCAATTCTTGCCTCTGATGTTGAATTTTATTTTGTCCCTTTTAAACGGATCCATCATCAGATCTTCATTTTAATTCCTCACCCTTGGCTCAATGACATGATGCTGCTGGTCCAATCTTGTTAACAGGTCAAGAGTCACTCTGGTGGAGACAACAGGTAATTAGATGTCTCTGGGTCAGTGGCTGAATTGTGGCTAAGTTACGTTTTTAAGTATTTGTACTTTACTACTTAAAATGTGATACACGATTTTGAAGTAAAATGTACTCACTGTGGAATTAAAATGCTTCTGTTTCCAAAATAACTATGACAACATTAAATATGTTTAAAAAAGGTATTCGTTCTCCTCCGCACTCCCCTTTCTTCCGTCTATCATGTTTTTTCTTAAATGTCTGCATTCCTTAAGATTTAATGTGCTTTGTGTTCCAATTTGGTTTTCTTTTTTCTTTTTAAAGAAACCCCTGGAAAATGTCCGTTAAAGGAACAAACGTTAATACTATTTCTTATCTGTCATTACTATTTTCAACATGCAAATATTTTTCTTCTGTTTTGCCTGTACTGGTTATACTTTGGTGTTTGCTGGTATTAATCAAAACTTAGCATGTTTGCTACGAGGCTCCTTCCCGACCATTTCCATCCCAGCCTAGCACCTAAGGTTCTGCAGAGAGCAAGAGAAGGGATGGACTTTCTGTGTTTTAAAATCACGTTGAAAGTTCCAGGGGCATGCCGAGCCCTGGAAACAGAAGAAGTACACAGGTCAGCAGTGTTTCCCTTTAGACATGACATCTGCTGGGTATGAGGCAGAATGAGGGATGGAAAGAAGTCAGTTACATAGTGAATCTTAGGGCACTTGGTGTGGTTTTTTCCCTCCTTCAGTAAGGGTGTAACGGTGATCTGCTCGGAAGCTGTACAGAAAGGGCAAGGTTCCTGCCTACCTGGGGGCAGGGGTCAAGGACATGCCTCGTTTCCTAGGGTGATGTGTCAAGTGCTGTGACAGGAGGAGTCAGAGGTCCAAGGGGTGCAGACAGCCCAGCTGCAGGGAAGAGTGTGAAGAAAGGCTTGCTCAGAGCAGAGGCCTCTGAAGATCTCACCTGATCTGAGACCTTGCATTCTTCACTACACAAGAGTTTCGAGAAATTCCTAATGTAGACCCTTTGTTGTTGTTTAGTTGCTAAGTCATGTCCAACTCTTTTGCAACCCCATGGACTGTAGCCTGCCAGGCTCCTCTATCCATGGAATCTCCCAGGCAAGAATACTGAAGTTCGTTGCCTGATTTCCTTCTCGACGAGATCTTCCCAACCCAGGGATCAAACCTGCATCTCCTGCATTGGCAGGCAGATTGTTTACCACTGAGCCACCAGCGAAGCCCAGTGGAGACCTGTGAAGGGGCAGAGGGAAAAAAACTATTAGGCAATTGTTTCCAACTATCCACTTAAAATGCCCAAAGGCTCAGGAATTTTGAGGTGATTCAAATTAACAAAACAGATACATTTAACATGACATGAGACACCTTTTAACCAATGGTGGGTACTTTAATAGATCTTATCTAAAAAGCATGCGGGATGAAGTGAGCCCACAGTTACAGTCGTTTTACAAAGGCAGTCCACGTATACTGGCCACTATGGGAGATGTCTGGTCACCTCTGTGGTTTGGGTGATTTCAGATTTGATGGTGAAGTGGTCTTGTTTTATCTTCATCTATCCTAGTCACAGCTGCATGGTCTGGGGTTGGTGTTCTAAGGAGTTGGCAGGAAAACACTGGCCGCTTCCCAGCTCTCACAAGACGGTTTTCTCTTTCTCACCAATCATACCTCTAATAATTTGTATATTCCATTAGATGATAAAAGGTACCCAAATTCTATAATAGTCTCATTTCTAATCTACAGAGTTAAAATTCATTTTAGTTTTTAGTTTAAAACATGAAGGAAAAACACAGTGAAGGGTGACTGTCATTTGGGAGTGATCCAGAACTCATCTGAAAGAGGGGTTGATAAATAGCAAACAGAAGAACAGGTAAAATCCTCAGCTCAGTTCCTGGCACATGATAAGTAAGTTACGGACTACACACCCTGAATTCTGAAGGAACTCATCCTTAGGAGCTCAGTAACAGAAAACATGTTTTATAACCAAATTAAATACTGCTCATTTTATTCCTTTTGTGAAATCCACTCATTTTACCATTAAAAATGACTTGCATTCTTTACAAATTAAAACAAAGACCCCCAAATGAAAATACATTCCAGACACCTCCTTTTGTTTATACTCTGCTAAATCCACAAAGGAAAAATTTTCTTAAAAACGCAAAGTATAATCTCAACACACACCCTAATCCCATCCCAACCCTCCAGTTTCTTTCTCTGTGAAGCAGAGTCTCTTGAACTGGTAGAAGAGCTGGCAGCCTTTTCTGTTTCTCCAGCAACCACAACATCAATCACATGGTTTGATGAGAGTTTGGTTTAAAAAATAATAATAATAACCACATGGCACACGTTTGGAATCATTTCTAAAGATCCTCCTACTGTGCACTTTTGCATTTTACAAATTTTGCTATGAAAAAACCTATACAATCCTTATTTGCCAGCCAAACCAGGTCTTCTATGCTGGCGTCTCTCAGAGAACCAATGTCGCGGTCCAGTGACCGCATTGCAGAGGGATCGAATCGCTGCAGTCGTTTCAACTGTTCAGGTGACAGGCCAGCTCCCAGCATCCCTTCTCCTCCCACCTGTGGGTCCTGCTCGGAAGAACAATAAACACAGATGAACATCCTTGTGTTAGTAAGAGTGCCTGTGCACCATTCATGTTAAAAGAGAAACTAGCCCACCACCAATTCCAGAAACTGAAAAGTCAATACCTCTGTGTGTGTGTGTGTGTGAGAGAGAGAGAAGTGGACATGCTGCTTTTCTGTATAATAAAGTAGGATAATGGTAACAGCAGTCACTTGATGACTGAACTCCTAGGGTGGGCTTTATGCTCATCAAGGACCACAACATGCAGAAGGCCTGAGCACCAGTCAGCAACACATGGATTCCAGGTGCAGCTCTGCCACCTCTCAGCTGTGTGACTTTAGAACAGGAACTTGCCTGTCTCCTCATCTACCAAACAGATAAAATACTCAGTTCTGAGGCTTAAATAGATAAGGTGATATCATGCCTGACATACAGTGGGCACTCAGTAAGTGAAACATCATTATCAGTAACATCACGAGATGAAAATTCAGCTTTATTTGTCAGACCCTCCCAAAGCTGACAGGAGGCATCTGACAGGAGGCCTCTCTCTCTGGCCCATACCAATTGGATGATAAAAATTTCTCTTTTGTTGTTGTTTTTTAAATGTACTAGAGTATTTAAAGAGATAAGAAAACGAAGGCTGCACTGATTAGGAGAATAAAGAATCGTAAGGAACTGAGTGATCTGTGCAAACCGCTACTCCAAAAATTGCACAAGCCTAACTTAGGGCACCGTTTCACGGATAAATGTTTATGTTACTGAAGATACATTTTCTTAGGCTTATATCAGAAAACCTACTGTCTACTAACGCATGGTGGGGTTCCATCTCTTGGATTATACATTGAATATATATGCAGACACACACACACACACACAAAATTGGAGTGAATTCTCAAATCTTCTTTTCATCTACAATGTAATTATCTTAATTTTTGAGTCTAGAAAGCATCTCCAGATTGCTTTCTAGTTATGTATCCAATTACTTACTAGAATTCTGTCCTGGAAAGTCTGAAGTTAAATGTACAATGTATCTGAATTAATGTGAGCATTACTACAGATTTAAACCTAGTCTCAAACATCATGGGCTGAAAAATCTAGTCATCAATGTATTTTAATAAAAACCAGAACTAAAAGGCATTGCTAAGTAAAAGAAAGTACAAGGGAGTTTTAAAAATATTCTATATCTTATCTAAGAAACCAAAGGAAGAGATAAACCTGCACTATCTTCCCCCGCTTGGCTAGTCTTTTGAATCCCAGTTATTAAAGCCTGTTTGGGCTTTGATATGTCATGAGAAAAAATGCTCACCATTTCCCCTACCAGAAAAATACAGGACTGAGAGAGGGGAAAAGGGTTTTAGAAACAAAATTCCAAATAACATGAACAAGAGCCACAAGTCAAACACATTATCAAAAATCCACCTGAGCTGTACGGTCATTTAAACACATTACTGACCGGGGGATTTTTGCAGAAATTAACACCTGTGGCTGGCAATTCGTTATGTAAGTGAGTACTGATACATCTCCGGTCAATAACATTTGGATAACAAAATACATGTTAACATATCTCTGGTCAGTAAGAGTGAAGGCCTGGAAATCCTGGATCAGGATGTGAAAATTCCAGATGTTCCAGGACTATCTGGAACGGCTTTCATCGGAGAAACCGCCCTGAGCTCCACAAGATTTGTTTCAGGAGTTTTACATGACATATCCCTTCATGTAACTCTCTGGGTTTATCACTACACTTACGTTTCCGTAACCTACTGGATCACCCCAAGAGAACTGCCACGGTCCTCACCTGGTGCTGAAGCTGAAGGCCGGGAAACGTCTTGAGGGCCCAGGCAACCTGTTCCTCATTTTCTGCCAGGGTGACAGTGCACGTGCTGTACACCAGCACACCCCCTGGCTTGAGCAGCTCTACCGCCTGAAGACAACACATTTGAAATGCATATAAATGCGTATGCAAAATCACATCCGGAAGTGGAATAATCTGCAGAGGACATCTACTGAACGCTGGCAGAAGACCTCTGCCTTCTGAAGGGACAAGACAACCTCCACATAACCGGGCAAAAGAAAAAGGCAAGAGAATGGAATCAGGACGGGCCCTGCACCCTAGGGAGAGAGCTGTGAATGGAGGAGGAGAGATTCCTGCACCCTGGCAAGTCCCCTCACTGGTGGTGGAAGAGCCCATCCAGTCTGCAGCACCCAGAGGAGTGGCCCGCTCAGAAGGCCGTCACCTCCACCCCGCGCTCCTCAGTCTGAGATGTCCGTCTGCCAGTACAGGCGGAGACTGGGTATGGAAGCTCGGCCTTTGGAGACAGTCCCAGGGAGAGGCCCGGGGTTGGCTGCATGGGGACAGCTTGAAGAGGCGGCACTGCGGCAAGTGAGGCTGCACGCAGCAGTACCCAGGGCCTGATGGAGAGGCAAGGCCCCATCGTCGGGCGGCGGGGGCACCCAAGGAGAGGGGCAGAGAAACCATAAGAGCTGCCTTCCCTTGCCTGTTCCCAGGATGATGGTCACACGCTCTGGGGGTGGGCGCGTGCCACCAACACCACTCAGGCCACTGCCACCGCTGAAAGACAGGCAAGCGGGCACTGTCACTCCCCTGCTATCCCAGGAACAAGCAACGGCCACCACACCTGCACATCCGCAACGAGGGAACAAGGGCCAGCAAGCATCCACCCCCTCGATTCCAGACAACACAGAGGAGTAGAAGGACCTGACCTCTCTTCTCACAAAAACACCAAAACCACAACAAACTGCCCAACCACTGCCAACATGAAAGGGCTGGAACCTACCAGTAAAGAGAGTCTGCTTCCAAAGGCAAGGAGGAGGCCACAGCGAGACGGCAGGAGGGGCGCTTTTGCAACATAAATCCCATACCCACCGGTGGGAGACCCACTAACTAGAAAATAATTATATCGCAGAGGTTTTCCCACAGAGTGAAAGTTTTGAGCATCATGTCAGGCTCCCCAGCCTGAGGGTCTGGCATCAAGAGGAGCAGCCCCCAGGACATCTGCTTTGAAGACCAGCAGGGCTTGAAAGCAGGACCTCCACGGGACGGGGGGAAAACAGAGACTTCAGTCCGGGAGGGCACACGCAGATTTCAGGTGCACTGGGACCCAGCACAAAGCAGTGCCTCCACAGGAGCCTCGGCCGGACCTACCTGTGGGTTGTGGAGGGTCTCCTGGGGAGGCGGGGGTTGGCTGTGGCTCCCTGTGGGATCAAGGTCACTGGTGGCAGAGACCCCAGGGAATACCAATTGGCGTAAGCTCTCCAGCAGGTCTTTTAGCACTAAGACCTGGCCCGGCCCAACAGTCTACAGTGTTGGAACATCTCCGGCCAAACAACCAGCAAGACAGGCACACACACACTCACCACCCATCAGCAGACAGGACGCCTGAAGCTATACTGAGCTCACCCACAATACTAAATGAAATAAGCCTGACAGAGAAAGACAAATATCGTATGACATCAGTTATGTGTAGAATCCAAAAAAATGATACAAAGGAATTTACGTAGAAACAGAAACAGACTCACAGACTACAAAAGCAAATCTCTGATTACCAAAGGGGAAAGGCAGCAGGGATGGATATACTAGGAGGTGGAGTTAACATATACATAGATACATAATCAGCCAGGAACTACCATATAGCACAGGAACCCTATCAATATTCTGCAATAACTTACATGGGAAAAGAATATGAAAAACAGTAGATACATGTATAACTGATTCACTTTTCTGTACACCTGAAACACAACACTGTGAATCAACTGTGCTCCAACATAAAATAAAAAAGGGCACGTGCACTCCCGTGTTCATAGCAGCGCTATTTGCAATAGCCAAGGCACCAGGCAGCATCAGCAGAGCAATGGATAAGCTGCGGCACGTATACACACCTCAGGTTTCAGAAACAGACAGCCACCAGAGAGGGAAGGCAGGAGGGAGGGGTAAATTAGGAGTCTGGGGTTAACACCTTGGAAAAGACCCTGATGCTGGGAAAGACTGAAGGTAGGAGGAGAAGGGGACGACAGAGGATGAGACGGTTGGATGGCCTCACCGACTTGATGGACATGAGTTTGAGCAAGCTCCAGGAGTTAGTGAAGGAGGAAAGGGAAGCCTGGTGTGCTGCAGTCCATGGGGTCGCAAAGCATAAGACACAACTGAGCGACTGAACTGACTGACTGACCAGGATTAATATACACACACTACTATACATAAGACGGGCGTCCCAGGTAGCACAGTGGTAAAGAATCCACCTCCCCAGGCAGAAGGCACGGATTAGATCCCTGGGTCAGGAAGATCCCCTGGAGAAGGAAATGGCAACCAGCCCCAGTATTCTCACCTGAGAAATCCCATGGACAGAGGAGCCTGGCAGTCCGTGGGGTCATTAAAGAGTTGGACATGACTGAGCAACTAAACAACTATATATATAAGTAATCAACAAGGACCTACTGTACAGCTCAGGGAACTCTGCTCAGTGTTATATGGCAGCCAGGACGGGACAGGAGTCTAGGGGAGAAAGGATACATGTGTATGTATGGCTGAGTCCCTTTGCTGCGCGCCTGACACTATCACAACATTGTTAACTGACTATACCCCAACACAAAATAAAAAGTATACAAAGAAAAATACGATTATTGAAAAAAAACAATGTTCCAGACCAGATGCATTTCATTAGTCAGAGCTGTTTCAGCCCATCTGGACCAAGACTATTTCCAAATACCATCATTCAGTTTCACGGGTTTAGATACCATTTTTATGCTGAAAATTCACCATTTTTAGGTGAGACTCCTTTTTGATTTCTGTTCCCATATATTCAACTGCTTTCTCCATATTTTTCCCATCCCACACTGAATGCCTACCTTCCTCTGAAGCCTCCCAGAAAAGGATCCCCCCATCCTTCCTGGGGTACAGGCCCCAACTCTGGATCATCTTTTACGCCTCTTTCCGTCACGTTCCTGTCTGTCAAGTAAATCCTCTTGCCTCTACCTTCAGAACAGACCCAGGAGTTTCACAACTCCCACTGCTGCCATTCTGCTCCTAGTTTCATGATTTTTTTTCACCTGGATTATTCCAACTGTTTCCCACCTGCTTCATTTCCTGCCCTCCTCCCATCTATTCTCAACACAGCAACCCAAGTGGTGCTTTTAAAACCGCCTCTTCTCAGCTCAAAACCCTTCCCTGGGGAGTTCCCTGGTGGCCAAGGACTCTGCACTTTCACAGCTGGGGTCCAGGTTCAATCCCTGGTCAGGAACTGAAACCATGCATGCCTCAGCGGACGGCCAACAGAACAAAAAACCCTTCCGATATTCCTTGTCATCACTTGGAGTCAAAGCTCACGGCCTCAGAGTGGCCCTCCCAATGTATGTACAGCAGCCCCTTGCAGCCTTCCCCTCTGTGTGCCTGGCTTGTCCTGCCTGAGCCCCACCAGCCTCTGCGGTCTGGCAGGTGCGGCACCCCTGACTCAGGACCTCTGCAGCAGCCCAGACAGCCTGCTGCTTCCCTGCAGGGCTTGCTCCCTGCACATCATCCGTGTCTCTCTGCTTCCACTTTGGGTGCCCCACTCCTAGCTCCTCTCTTCAGTTTGCTCCATGGGGTCACTCCTTGGATACACAAAATCACTTCCTCATCTCTCTGTTTGTATTCCTCCCCAGTTAGAAATGCAGGTCGCACTAGTGGTAAAGAACCCGCCTGCCAATGCAGGAGATGCAAGAGATGCAGAGTCAATGCCTGGGTCAGAAGATCCCCTGGAGGAGGGCACGGCAACCCACGCCAGTATTCTTGCCTGGAGAATCCCATGGACAGAGAAGCCTGGCAGGCTCGACTCCATGGTGTTGCCAAGAGTCGGACTCAACTGAAGCGACCTGCACAGCACAGTACCAGTTAGAATAGAAACCTCACGTAAGCTGTAACAGACCAGTACCAATGCACTCTTGCGATTGCTTCAGTCCAAGAAAACTGTGCATTGTGTTAAAAATTGTGAAAATTACTGTGATGATTCATTTATCAAACAGAGGTGGACAGAAGGGTTTTCTTATATATCAAAACTTGTCTATAATTATGTCATCTATGGACCAAAAGAATAAATAAATTACTTTAGTTGGAAAAAAATAAAAGAAACCTCATGTAAAAGGGCAAGGGTTAACTATCATATCATCAGCACCTAGCACTGTAGCATACAGGAGCTGCCCAGTAAGTATTTGTTCAAGAAATAAAGTGTAATATGAAAATGAACCTGTCCCAAATAATTAACGCTTCTTTTTTCAAATCCCTAAATTTTTAAAAAATCTTAAAAAAAAAAAAAGCATATACTAATATCTCTTAACCATAGTAGGCTGATCAAAATTTAAACTTTGCCAGCTGCTGTTTGAGCCTATTACATAGCTTTTCTCAACAAATCTTATCACTGCCAGAAGAATGGTTACTGTCTCCAGTGAGGCAACCCCATCAGGTGGAGGCATCCTCCCCATTTCTCAGTCATGAAACCCAAGTATCCATAGTAACTGATGCGGAGACACGTATCCAGTCTCAACTCCCACCCTCACCCAAAGGCTCATGTGCTGGATTTTACTCTCTCTTGCACACGGTCAGCTGCTCCTTGTCACTAAGACCAACACATCTCCTCCCAAATGGCCTCTTAAAATGCCTAAATGAGCTGAAACAAACAAAAAGCCAAGTCTCTTAAAACAGGGTCCTAATTTTTTATCCTCGGCCTTCCCTGGTGGCTCAGCGGTTAAGAATCTGCTTGCCAACGCAGGAGACGCAGATCTGATCACTGGGTCAAGAAGATCCCCTGGGGAAGGAAACAGCTACCCACTCCAGTATTCTTGCCTGGGAAATGCCATGGACAGAGGAGTCTGGCAGACTATAGTCCACAGGGTCCCAGAGAGTCATACATGACTTAGCGACTAAACAACAGGAGCAACAAAATCTTACCCAAACATCAAAGTGGGTTGTAGCTATAAGCAAAGCTGCTTCTTCTGCTTGCTGTCTCAACTTCCAGGATGCGTTCTCTCACGACCGTATAGAAGGAAAAGCTCAAACGGTCCACTCCCGGTGCCACTTTCAGGTAGGAAAGGAGACACCAGGAGTGCTGAAGAGAAAGGCACTCCAAGACAGCTTCAGAGAGGGAATCATCGGAGCATATCCACTGTTGCTATAGCCTATATGTTTACAGTTAGAGAGCTGAGAGGAAACGGCGGGACCGTCTTCGATCCAATGCTGCCTGCATCCTGGGAAATCCATGATATCATGTTTGCAAGGCTGAGAGAAATTCTCACGTGTTTTATCAGGGCCTCCTGTGAAACATCCCGGAGACCAGTCTGACTTGCTAAGTTTGCCTGGTCCTTCTACATCCTACACTGGATGCTGTCACGTCCCAGTTTCATGAATGAGTTCACCTCTGTTGGATTTCCCACCTTTAATTCACTAAGATGATTAGGAAGTCTATTAAAACGCTATTTATTTATCTATTTATCTAATTATTTTTGCCATGCCACATGACATCAGGAATCGTAATTCCCCATTCAGAGATCGAACCTGTGCCCCGCTTCAGTGCAAGCACAGTCTTAACCACTGGACTACCAGGGATATCCAAATGTTTTACATCAGTTAGTAACTCTGTGTTAACAACCGTCTACTTTTAAGATAAAGCAGCATGTTTCAAATTCATTCAATGTCTCAGAGAAGAAATTCTACTACTGCCTGCGATGACAGAATGGATCAGCATGAAGGAAGACTAGGTCTCTGGTGCTCTCTGTGTGTGGTACACATAAAACTTACCACTTTAACCATTTTTAAGTGTAAAATTCAATGGCATTAAGCATTAATTAATATATTCACACTGCTGTACAACCATCACCGTTATCCATCGCCTGAACTCTTCCAAACTGAAACTCTGAACCATGAAACATTAACTCCTGATTCGCCCTCCTGCTCCTTCAGCCTCCGGTAACCTATATTCTACTTTCTGTCTCTATGAATTTGCCTTTTCTAGACACTATATAAATGAATCACATACACCATTTTGTGTCTGGCTTATATAACTCAGCATAATATGTTCAAAATTCATCCATGTTGTAGCACGCATCAGAATTTCATTCCTTTCCAAGGCTGGCTAAAATTTCATTGTTTGTACAAACCACATTTTACTTATCCATTCATCTACTCATGGACACATGGGTTTTTCCCACATTTTAATTAATAAAACTGTGAATAATGCTGCTATGAAAACTGCTCTCATTCTTTAAAATATCAAACTAGGTCACCTTTCTTCCACAACAAAGTAGCATCACATACCACAGTGAAGAGTTTTCGCTGTAACGGCTGGTAGGACATCACTTCTTTCAACGTCCAAGTACATGCCATGTTTGGCCTCTGTCCCATTCCACTGCAGGGAGCATCAAGAAGAATTCGGTCAAACGATTCTGGTAAGAATGGAGGTTCTCCTGTAAAGAAAATTATAAACATATTTGTGGAAGAGCACAGACAGCTCCAGCACTCTAGGAATTCCACCAGAGGGCTCCAGGATCTTTCCACGCTGTCCTGGGGGTGGGGGGTGGCACAGAGAGCTTCTGCAACTAGGAAACCCATCAGTGGGTGCCAGAACTCACCCTTCTGTCCTATGAGGGTGCAAATACCACCCCCTTACACACACGCACACTGGGAAACCTATCAGCAGGTGCTAGGACCTGCCCACGGCGTCCCAGGAGGGCACGAATAGCTCCCCTAAGACATTTGCCCAGAAGATGGGCTGAAACCACAGCTGAACCTCAGGGGCTGTGTGAGTAAGAAGGAAGAGCTGAAATCCCTCCTCACAGCTGCTCAAACTGCAAAGTCACATCTCTGTTGACAGCTTCCTAAACTCAGCATCTACAAAACATCCGAAACTGCTCCTGCAGCTGGAGCAGGAGGGACGGGTCTGGCTCTAGCAGCCATGGGTCCAAGACTGAACCAGGAAGAGGCAGAAAATAAGAACAGACCAATCGCAAGTAATTAAGTTGAAAGTATAATTAAAAATCCTCCAACAAACAAAAAAGACCAGAACCAGATGGCTTCATAGGTGAATTCTATTAAATTTTTAGAGAAGAGCTGACTTCGCTCCTTCTCAAAATTTTCCAAAAAACTGCAGAGGAAGGAACACTTTCTAAGCTCAGTCTATGAGGCCACCATTAGACAAGTGTTAAGTCACTCAGTTGTGTCCGACTCTTTGTGACCTCATGGACTGTAGTCCGCTCCTCTGCCCATGGGGTTTTCCAGGCAAGAATACTGGAGTGGGCAGCCATTCGCTTCTCCAGGGGATCTTCTCAATCCAGGGATGGAACCTGGGTCTCCTGCCTTGGCAGGTGGATTCTTTATCATCTGAGCCACCTGAAAGCAAAATGTCTGTGAAAGTCACTCAGTTGTGTCTGACTCTTTGCAACCCCATGGACTGTAGCTGGTTAGGCTTCTCTGTCCATGGGATTTTCCAGGCAAGAACACTGGAGTGGGTTGCCATTTCCTTCTCCCCTTCAGACAAAGATACCATGAAAAGAGACAATTACAGGCCAATATCACTGATGAATACAGATGCAAAAATCCTCAATAAAATATTAGCGAACCAAATCCAACAACATGGTAAAAGGATCATACACCATGATCAAGTAGGATTTATCCCAGGGAAATAAAAATTTGTCAATATCCACAGAACAATCAGTGTGATATATAACATTAAAAAATTAAAGAATAAAACCATATGATCATCTCTACAGATACAGAAAAAGCTTTCAACAAAATTCAACACTCATTTATGAGAAAAACTCTCCAGAAAGTGGGCACAGAGGGAACATATCTCAACATGAGACAGGTCATATATGACAAACCCACAACAAACATCATACTCAACGGTGAAAAACTGAAAGCATTTCCACTAAGATCAGGAACAAAACAAAGATGTCCACCCTCGCCACTATTATTCAACACAGTTTTGGAAGTCCTAGCCATTGCAAGCAGAGAGGAAAAAATAAAAAACAAAAGAATCCAAATTGGAAAAGTATGACTGACACTGTTTGCAGATGACATGATACTATACATAAAAAAAATTCTAAAGATCCCATCAGAAAGCTATTAGAGCTCATCAATGAATTCAGTAAAGCTACAGGATACCAAAGTAATACACAGAAATCTCTTGCATTCTTGGACTTCCTTTGTGGCACAGTGGATAAGAATCCGCCTGCTAATGCAGGGGATGTGGGTTTGATCCCTGGTCTGGGAAGACTCCACACGCTACAGAGCAACTAAGCCCATCCGCCACAACTACTGAAGACTCCATGCTCTAGGGCCAGCAAGCTGCAACTGCTTGAGTCTGCACGCTGCAACTACTGAAGCCCACATGCCTAGAGCCTGTGCTCCACGAGAGAAGCCACCACAATGAGTCGCCTGTGCACTGCAGCTAGAGAGTAGCCCTGCTCTTGGCAATTACACAGAGCCCATGTGCAGCAAGGAAGACCCGGTGCAGCCAAAAATAAATAAATACAGCAGCGTGTATGTCTCACACACACAAAAGAAATAGCTTGCATTCTTATACACTAACAATGAAAGATTAGAAATAGACATTAAGGACACAATCTCATTTACCAGCACATCAAAAAGAGTAAAATACCCAGGAATACATCTACCTAACAAAGCAGAAGACCTGTACTCAGAAACTATAAGATACTGATGAACAAAATCAGAGATGATACAAACACATGAAAACATACACCATGTTCTTGGATTGGAAGAATCAATACTGTGAAAATGACTATACTACCCAGAGCAACCCCCAGACTTAATGCAATTCCTATCAAATTACCAATGACATTTTTCACAGAACTGGAACAAAAAATTTTACAATCTGTATAAAAACAAAAAAGACCCTGAATAGGCAAAGCAATCTTCAGAAAGCAAAACAGCAGGAAGGCCCTGGCCTCAGACTATACTACAAAGATACAGTCATCAAAACAGTATGACACTGGAACAAAAACCTGAAATATAAATCAATGGAACAAGATAGAAAGTCCAGAGATAAACCCACACACCTATGGTCACCTAATCTGTAACAAAAGAGGCAAGAGTATACAATGAAGAAAAGACAGCCCCTTCAATTAGTGGTGCTGGAAAACTAGCCACTTAAATGTAAATGAAGTTAGAACACTCCCTAACATCAGACACAAAAATAAACTCAAAATGGAATTAAGACCTAAATGTAAGGCCAGGCACTATAAAACTCATAGAGGAAAACATAGGCAGAACACTCTTTCACATAAATTGTAGCAAGATCTTTTTCAATTCACCTCCTAGAGTAATGAAAATAAAAACAAAAATAAACAAGAGACCTAAATAAACTTAAAAGCTTTTGCATACCAAAGAAAACAAACAAACAAAAAATACACAGCCCTCATAATGGGAGACAATATTTGCAAACGAAGCAACTGACAAGGGATTAATTGCCAAAATATACAAACAGCTCATGTAGCTCAATATTAAAAAAGAAAAAAACAACCCAACTAAAATATGAGCAAAAGACCTAAAAAGACATTTCTCCAAAGAAGACATACAATGGCCAAAAAGATTGTCAACGTGGCTCACTCATTATTCAGTTCAGTTTCAGTTCAGTCGCTCAGTCATGTCCGACTCTTTGCGACCCCATGAATCACAGCACACCAGGCCTCGCTGTCCATCACCAACTCCCGGAGTTCAATCAAACTCATGTCCATCGAGTCGGTGATGCCATCCAGCCATCTCATCCTCTGTCATCCCCTTCTCCTCCTGACCCCAGTCCCACCCAGCATCACAGTCTTTTCCAATGAGTCAACACTTCCCATGAGGTGGCCAAAGTACTGGAGTTTCAGCTTAAGCATCAGTCCTTCCAATGAACACCCAGGACGGATCTCCTTTAGAATGGACTGGTTGGATCTCCTTGCAGTCCAAGGGACTTTCAAGAGTCTTCTCCAGCACCACAGTTAAAAAGCATCAATTCTTCGGTGCTCAGCCTTCTTCACAGTCCAACTCTCACATCCATACATGACCACTGGAAAAACTATAGCCTTGACTAGATGGACCTTTGTTGGCAAAGTAATATCTCTGCTTTTCAATATGCTATCTAGGTTGGTCATAACTTTCCTTCCAAGGAGTAAGTGTCTTTTAATTGAATGGCTGCAGTCACCATCTGCAGTGATTTTGGAGCCCAGAAAAATAAAGTCTGACATTGTTTCCACTGTTTCCCCATCTATTTCCCATGAAGTGATGGGACCGGATATCATGATCTTTGTTTTCTGAATGTTGAGCTTTACGCCAACTTTTTCACTCTCCTCTTTCACTTTCATCAGGAGGCTTTTTAGTTCCTCTTCACTTTCTGCCATAAGGGTGGTATCATCTGCCTATCTGAGGTTACTGATATTTCTCCTGGCAATCTTAATTGCAGCTTGTGCTTCTTCCAGCCCCGCATTTCTCATGATGTACTCTGCATAGAAGTTAAATAAGCAGGGTGACAATATACAGCCCTGACATTCTTCTTTTCCTATTTGGAATCAGTCTGTTGTTCCATGTCCAGTTCTAACTGTTGCTTCCTGACCTGCATATAGGTTTCTCAAGAGGCAGGTCAGGTGGTCTGGTATTCCCATCTCTTGAAGAATTATCCACAGTTTATTGTGATCCACACACTCAAAGGCTTTGGCATAGTCAATAAAGCAGAAATAGATGTTTTTCTGGAACTCTCTTGCTTTTTCCATGATCCAGCAGATGTTGGCAATTTGATCTCTGGTTCCCCTGCCTTTTCTAAAACCAGCTTGAACATCTGGAAGTTCACGATTCACATATTGCTGAAGCCTGGCTTGAAGAATTTTGAGCATTACTAGCATGTGAGATGAGTGCCACTGTGCGGTAGTTTGAGCATTCTTTGGCATTGCCTTTCTTTGGGATTGGAATGAAAACTGACCTTTTCCAGTCCTGTGGCCGCTGCTGAGTTTTCCAAATTTGCTGGCATATTGAGTGCAGCACTTTCACAGCATCATGGATTTGAAAGAGCTCAACTGGAATTCCATTGCCTCCACTAGCTTTGTTCGTAGTAATGCTTTCTAAGACCCACTTGACTTCACATTCCAGGTGTCTGGCTCTAGATGAGTGATCACACCATCATGATTATCTGGGTCGTGAAGCTCTTTTTTGTACAGTTCTTCTGTGTATTCTTGCCACCTCTTCTTAATATCTTCTGCTTCTGTTAAGTCCATACCATTTCTGTCCTTTATCAAGCCCATCTTTACATGAAATGTTCCCTTGGTATCTCTAATTTTCTTGAAGAGATCTCTAGTCTTTCCCATTCTGTTGTTTTCCTCTATTTCTTTGCATTGATCGCTGAGGAAGGCTTTCTTATCTCTCCTTGCTATTAGAAACACAAATCAAAACTGCAGTGAGGTATCACCTCAAACCAGTCTGAATGCCCATCATAAAAAAACCTACAAACAATAAATGCTGGAGAAGGCATGGAAAAAAAGGGACACCCCCTTCTCTGTTGGTGGGAATGTAAATTGGTACAGCCAAAACTGAGAACAGTATGGAAGTTCCTTAAAAGACTAAAAACAGAACCACCATATGACCCAGCAATCCCACTAATTGGCATATATCCACAGAAACCCATAATTCCAAAAGGTACATGCACCATCTCAATGTTCATCACAGCACTCTTTACAACAGCCAAGACATGGAAGCAACCTAAATGTTCATCAACAGAGGAGTGGATAAAGAAGATGTGGTACCTATATGCAATGGAATATTACTCAGCCATAAAAAGAACAAAACTATGCCCATTTACATGAATGGGCCTAGAGACTGTCATACTGAGTGAAGTAACAAGATAGACCCAGAAAGACAAATATGATATTGCTTACATGTGGGATCTAAAAAAAAGGCATACTAATGAACTTAGTTACAAAACACAAGTAGTGTTACAGATGTGAAAGAAAACAAATTCACGGTTACTAGGGGATAAGGTAGGAGGGATAAATTGGGAGAATCGTATTGATATATATATACTACTATTTATATCACTAACTAACAAGGTGCTATTGTGTAGCAGAGGGAACTCAGTACTCTGTAATGCCCTATATGGGAAAAAAAAAAATCTTTAAAAAGGTTGGGTATATGTATCTGTATAACTGAATCACTCTACTGTACACCTAAAACTAATGCAACTTTGTAAAGGAACTACCCGTGCTGTGCTTAGTCGCTCAGTGGTATCCAACTCTTTGCAACCCCATGGACTGCAGCCCTTCAGGCTCCTCTGTTCATGGGGACTCTCTGGGCAAAAATACTAGAGTGGGTCGCCATGCCCTTCTCCAGCGGATCTTTCTGACCCAGGAGTCAAACCCAGGTCTCCCACGTTGCAGGTGGATTTTTTACCATCTGAGCCGACAGAGAAGCCCAAGAATACTAGAGTGGGTGCCTATCCCTTCTCCAGGGGATCTTCCCGATCCAGGAATCGAATCGGGATCTCCTGCATTAAAGGCAGATTCTTTACCAGCTAAGCTACTATGGAAGTCCTCCCGTAAAAGTTTTTTTTTTTTTAACTTATTTGCTCTCTGCCCTATTAACACAGAAAACTCCTGAGGCAGATGCAATCATCAGGAATTCAAGATCATAATCTAGAATAGAAAGTAATAAGAAACAATTTCTCCATTCAACCAAGTAGCTGGTTAAGCTGATTGATTTACATGTAAAAAAAGATTAAAGACATCATTATTATTGAATAAACTGATATAGCACAAGCCAAAGTTTAATCCAGTGAGACTTAGCACCCTCAATGTCAGAAGCCACACTTCATCAGAGCTAGGACCTGAAATTAATTCTAGTCATTCTAAGGGCTGATATTTTCTTAGGAAATCTTACTGCAGACAGCCCAAGAAAGAGAGGGTACCTTTCAGGTTCTAGTCAAACATAGCAGTTGTACAATTCCTCGGTCTCCTCACTACTGTAGCCATGAGCAAGGCTGTGCTCTAGAACGAGTCTGAAGTGAAGTGAAGTCGCTCAGTCGTGTCTGACTCTTTGCGACCCCGCGGACTGTAGCCTACCAGGCTCCTCAGTCCATGGGATCTTCCAGGCAAGAGTACTGCAGTGGGTTGCCATTTCCTTCTCCAGGGGATCTTCCCGACCCAGGGATCGAACCTGGGTCTCCCGCATTGGAGGCAGACGCTTTACTGTCTGAGCTACCAGGGAAGTCTACATATCCCCAAATCCGATCTCCCATGGGTTTCCCTTTGCATTCACTTACATAACTTTCTCCACTCCAACTTCTCATCTGTTTAGTGTTACTGGAAAAAGTCATGAAACCAAATGGGTCTGCTTATGCTCCTTAACTGTAAGATATTACTGCTAACTGATTTTACACTAAGTTAGCTGATTTCCTACAGCACCCACTGCAATGTTTCAAGTCACATCCCAAGAGAACCTTCTGCTTTTCTCTGACTGCAAAACTGTTAGACACAAGCTCCTATCTATTTAACTTTTCTCTATCTACAACCATCCTTGCTTTCTTATCAATTGCCTCCAAAGAAATATCTTACCAAGGTAAGCAATTATTTTTACAATTCTTAACTTATTGACCAAAGACTTATTAATACATCTTTTGTTACCTGAATGTTATTGACCAGAAACTTAACAAATTGCTGGCCATAGGCATTAGTTTCTACAAAAATTCCCTGGTCAATCATGTGTTAGTACATACTGATAAAATCCTCTTGAAAGATACGCCAATTTACACTACCAGCAGCATGAGTGTAATTATATTATAGACCTTTTATTTTCCTTCATTATATGGTCACACTGTCTTTGTTTCCTTTCCACTGGAAGTTACCATTTTCTCATTGATTTGTTCAGAAGAACTCTTCGTACATCAAGGGTATTAATCTCATCTTTCTTAAATATTTTACAAATATTCCCCACAATTTGCCATCTGCTATAGGTTTAACATACATAAATGTTTGGTATTAAATTTATCTTTTTCTTTGCTGAGTTCTACGTTTGCTTTCATGCTTCAGAATCTTCCCCCTTATGAAATCAAATCAACGTTCATCTATATCTGCTTCTTGTTACCATCCCAGTTTAATTCCTGACAGTAAGCTTTAATCCATGTTGAAGTTACTTTTGTGTATGATCCTTTCTCCGCACTGTGCAAAAAAAAAAAATCATCTCAGAACTATTTATTGACAAATTTACTCTTCCCTGTAGGTTTGTAATGCTAATTTTATCATATGCTAAATTTGTATAGACATTTGAACCTATTTCAAGTTCTGCTCCAAATATGCTAGTAATTAAGCTCTATTTTCTTGAGCTCCAAGTTAACCCATTTCTACTCTGCTGTGTGATGCTGAGGTGGGAACTCTGAAACTACGATACTTCTTTGCCTGCTGATTTCAAGATTCACCAACAGGAGGCAGAGAAGCAATGAAGGTGGATAGAGGATGGACAATAAGAAGGGTAGAGGACAGGAGATGATCCTTCCCGAAGGCTTGTTGTTTCTGTCGAAACAACCCCAAGCACAGCCCTTTGCCTCAGTAGCTACAGTTTCCAGCTTTTTCCCTTAAGTATCACAAAACAGATAGAGCCCCCTACCTCAAGCAGCAAGTTCCAGCTACCTGAGATCACCTGCTCTGAATCCTGAGTAGCAGCTAGGTAACACCCGTTTCCTTGAAGTTTTGAATCCTGACTCCAGGGAGCCTCTCCCCTAAACTTTGTGGAGAATCCAGAAATAAACCTGCGCATTTACAATCAATGAACTTATGGTGAAGAAGGCTAAAATATACAGAGGAAGAAAAAGAAAGTTTTCAATAAGTGATTTTGGGAAAACTGGACAACAACATGCAAAAGAATGAAGTTAGAACATTTTCTCACACTGTATATTTTTTTTAAAACTCAAAATGGATAAAAGTCCTAAATGTATGACCAGAAACCACAAAACTCCTCTTAGAGAACATAGGTAGTACACTCTTTTATAGAAATCTTAGCAGTTTTGTTTCACCTCAGCCAAGGAAAACAAAAGCAAAAATAAACAAATGGGACCTAATCAAGCTACTGGCACAGAAAAAACTACCAACAAAATGAAAAGACCACCCACTGGAATAAACAAGCTGACTCATAAGGGTTAAAATCCAAAGTACACAATGAACTTATAAAACTCAGTATCAAAAAACCAAAAGCCACTCAATTAAAAAATTGAGCAGAGGACTTCCCTGGTGATCTGATGGTTAAGAACCCACCTGCCAATGCAGGGGACACAGATTTGAACCCTGATCCAGGGAGATCCCACATGCTGCAGAGCAACTGAGCCCGGGCACCGCAGCCACTGAGCCAGCGCCCTAGAGCCCGTGAGCCCCAGCTACTGAAGGCACAGGCCCTAGGCTGTGCTCTGCAGCAAGCGAAGCCACCACAGCGAGAAGCCTGCACACCGCAACTCAAGCAGCCCCCACTCTCCCCAGCTGAAGAAGCCTGCATGCAGTGATGAAGACCCAGCGTGGCCAAAAATAAATAAATAGATCCTTTTCTTTTATAAATGAGCAGGGAACCTGAGCAGGCATTTTTCCAAAGACAAACAGATGGCCAACAGACACATGAAGAGATGCTCAACATCACAAATCAGGCAAATGCAAATAAAACCTACAATGAGATATCATCTCACATCTATCAGAATGCATGCACGCTCAGCTGCTTCAGTCATGGCCAGCTCTTTGTGACCCCACAGGCTGTAGCCCACCACACTCCTCTGTCCATGGGATTTTCCAGGCAAGAATATTGGAGTGAGTTGCCCTTCCTTTCTCCAGGGGATCTTCCCAACCCAGGGGTTGAACTTAAGTCTCCAGTATCCCAGGTGGATTCTTTATTACTGAGCCACCAGGGAAGAATGGCTATAGTTAAAAAGACAACAAATAACAAATGTTGGCAAGGATGTGGAGAAAAGGGAACCCTCCTACACTGTTGGTGGGAATGTAAACTCATGTAACCATGATGGGAAACAGTATAAAGGTTCCTCAAAAAATAAAAATAAAAACAGAACCACTACTAATGAAAAGAACAAAAAAGCAGAAGACCAAAAAGGAAAGAGAACACTGTCAACATTATAAACCAACTAGACCCACCAGATAGGTTTTCCCACAGAAAACCCTATGTAACAGTAGAATACATACTCCTCCCCAGTGCACAGGGATCATTTTCTAGGACAAACCATAGGCAAGGCCATACTACAAAGCTCAACAAATTTAACAAACGTTAAACTCATACAGTATTTGTTCTCCCACTGAAAGGAAATGAAAATAAAAGTTATTAATAGAATGAAATTTAGGAAATTCCAAGTATGTGAAAATTTTAAAACATGCTCCTAAATAACCATAAGTCAAAGAAATAGACAGGTATATATCATAAAATGCTCTGACGTGAATGAAAACACAACATACTAAATCTTACAGGAAGTAGTAAAATACTGTTCAGAGGGACATTTATAAATACCTACATCAAAAAATCTCAAACCAACAATTCAGTCCGTGCATTCTTAAGACACTGAAAAAAGATGAACAAACTAAAAATAAAGCAGGAAAAAGAGGAGAAAACAATAACAATTAGAGTAGAAATTAATGTAACAGAGAAAAGAAAACAGAGAGATTCAATAAAACTGAAAGATGACTCTTTGAAAAACATCAACAATATTGACAAAACTTTAGCTAGATGGACCAAGAAAGAAGATTCAAAATACTAAAATCGGTAACTAAAGGGGGGACACTGCTCCTGGTCTTAAAGAAGTAAAATTGATTATAAAGGAGTACTATAAACTGTACTGTTGTTGTGTAGTTGCTCAGTTGTGTCTGACTCTTTGTGGCCCCATGGACTGCAGCCTGCCAGGTTCCTCTTGTCTATGGAATTTCAGAATACTGGAGTGGGTTGCCATTTCCTTCTCCAATAAACTATATAAATAACTTAAATGGGCAAATTACTAAAAAGATACACAGACTACTGAAATTTATACAAGAAAGAGAAAATGTGAATAAATCTATAATAAGCAGAGACTGAAACATTTTTTAAAAATCCCACAAAGAAAAGCCCCGGCCCAGACAACTTCACTGATGAATCCACCAAACTTAAATAACACCAAGTCTTCAAAAATTCTTTCAAAAACATAAGAGAAAAGCATAATTTCCAACTCATTCTATGAGACCAGAGACATCAAAACCTGACAAAGATATCCGAAGAAAGAAAATCACAGACCAGTATCTCTTACAAACACGGACACAGATATTCTCAATGAAATACAAGCAAACTCAACCCAACAATATATGAAAATGATTATACACTATGCCCAAGTGAGATTTATCTCAGGAATGAAAGGCTAATTCAAAAATCTGAAAAGTAATAGAACAAAGGTCAAAAACCACATGATCATCTGAGTAAGATACAGAAAAAGCACCTGACAAAATCCAACACCATTACATGATTTGAAATATCCAACAAACCAGAAATAGTAGTAAATTTCTCAACCTGATAAAGGCTATCTATGAGAAACCTACAGTTTTAAGCCACCTGAGAAAAGACTAATCGGGAACCAGATATGGGGGATCCCTGTCACCACTTCTATCCAGCATTGTACTAAGGTTCTAGAATGGGCAATGAGGCAATGAAATGGAACAAAAGGCACCCAGATTAGCAAAGAAGAAACTGCAGATGAACTAACTTGAAAGACTCATAATTCCCAATTTCAAAATTTCCAACATGGGCTTTCCTGGTGGTCTAGTGGTTAAGAATCCACCTGCTAATGCAGGGGACACAGGTTCACTCCTGGTCCAGGAAGAGTCCACATGCCAGGGGCCAACTAACTCCATGCACCATAACTACTGAGCCAACGCCCAGCCTCTGCCACAGAGAAACCACCTTCAGGAGAGTTACTGCACTGCATTGAAGAGCAGCCCGCACTCCCTGCAACTAGAGAAAAGACGACACAAACAGATGCAAAGATATACCGTGTTCTCCAACTGGAAGATCAACATTGTCAAAATGACTACACTACCCAAAGCAATATGTAGATTTAATGCAAATTACCAATGGTATTTTCTACAGAACTAGAGGAAAAAAATCTTAAAATTTGTATGGAAACACAAAAGGCCCCAAACAGCCAAAGCAATCTTGAGAAAGAAAAACAGAGCTCGAGGAATCAGGCTCCCTGACTTCAGACTATACTACAAAGCTACAGTGATCAGAACAGTATGGAACTAGCATTTAAAAAAGAAATACAGATCAATGGAACAGGCAGAAAGCCAAGAAATAAACCTATGCATCTATGGGCAATTAATCTACAACAAAGGAAGAAAGTCTATACAATGGAGAAAGGGCAGCCTCTTCCATAAATAGTGCTGATAAAATGGGACAGCTACATGTAAACAAATGAAATTAGAACATTCTTTAACACCATATACAAAAATAAACTCAGAACGGATTAAAGACCTAAATGTTAGACTGGATAATATAAAACTCTTAGAGAAAAACATGGGCAGAACACTATCTGATATAAATTACAGCAATATCTTTTTCAATCCATCTCCTAGAGTAATGGAAGCAAAAAGAAAACAAACAAATGGGACCTAGTTAAACTCAGAAGATTCTGTGTAGCAAAGCAAACCATAAACAAAAGGAAACCCACAGAATGGGAGAAAATGTCTGCAAACCATGTAACCAACAAGGGATTAATCTCCAAAATTTACAAACAGGCCATATGACTCAATATCTAAAAAAAAAAAAAAAAAGAAAAAAAAACTTAATCAAAAAATGAGGGAAAAAAAAAACTTAAACATTTCTCCAAGGAGACAGACAGATGGCCAAGAGGCACAGGAAAAGATGCTCAATATAACTAATTATTAGAGAAATGCAAATCAAAACTACAATAAGATATCACCTCATGCCAGTCAGAATGGCCATCATCAATAAACGGCCTACAATATACAGTGAACAGGGTGTGGAGAAAAAGGAACCCTCCTACACTGTTGGTGGGAATGTACTGGTACAGCCACTATGGAGAACAGTATGGAGGTTCCTTAAAAAACTAAAAACAGAGGTACCATATAATCCAGCAACCCTACTTCTGGGCCTATATCCAGAGAAAAACATGGTTCAAAAGGATACATGCACGCAATGTTCAGCACCATTTACAACAGCAAATACATGGAACCAATCTAAATGTTCACTGACTGATGAATGGATAAAGAAGATGTGGTATACATATACAATGGAGTATTTGCTCAGCCATTAAAAAGAATTAAATAATGCCATTTGTGGTAACATGAATGGACCTGGAGATTACCATGCTAAATGAAGTCAAGTCAGACAAAGATAAATACCTTATGACATTACTTATATGCAGAATCCAAAACAATGATACAAATGAACTCATTTACAAAACAGAAACAGACTCACAGACTTAGAGAACAAATTTATGATTGCTAAAAGGGAAAGGGTGTGGAGGAGGGATCGACTGGGAGTTTGGGACTGACATATACACAATGCTATATTCAACTCAGATAATGAACAAGGGCCTACTGTATAGCGCAAGGAGCCCTGCTCAATACTCTGTAATAACCTAAATTGGAAAAGAACAGATACATGTATACATATATCTGATGCTGAAGCTGAAACTCCAATACTCTGGCCACCTGATGTGAAGAAATGATTCATTTGAAAAGACCCTGATGCTGGGAAAGATTGAAGGCAGGAGGAGAAGGGGATGACCGAGGAAGAGATGGTTGGATGGCATCACCAACTCAATGGAGATGAGTTTGACTAAACTCTGGGAGTTGGTGATGGACAGGGAGGCCTGGTGTGCTGCAGTCCATGGGGTTGCAAGGAGTTGAACACGACTGAACAACTGAACTGAAATGATATATATAACAACCACTTTGCTGTATACCTGAAACTAACAATGTTGTTAATCACCTATACTCCAATATAAAATAAAAATTTTTAAGTCACATGAATCAAGCAAGAATATACAATGGAGAAAAGACAGTCTCTTCAATAAGAGGTGCTTGGAAAACTGGACAGCTACAGGGCTTCCCTGGTGGCTCAGAGGTTAAAGCGTCTGCCTGGAATGTGGGAGACCCGGGTTCTATCCCTGGGTCAGGAAGATCCCCTGGAGAAGGAAATGGCAATCCACTCCAGTACTCTTGCCTGGAGAATCCCATGGAGGGAGGAGCCTGGTAGGCTACAGTCCATGGGGTCACAAAGTCAGACACGACTGAGCGACTTCACTTTCACTTTTCACATGTAAAAGAATAAAATCAGAACACAAAAATAACACCAGACACAAAAATATACTCAAAATGGATTAAAGACGTAAAATAAGACCCACAACCTATAGTAAGATATGACACTATAAAGCTCTTAGAGGAAAACAGGAGGAACATTCTTTGACATAAATGACATCAAGATCCTCTCTGACCCACCTCCTAGGGTAACTGAAATAAAAATAAACAAATGGGACCAAAACTTAAAAGCCCCTGCACAGAAAAGGAAACCATAAACTGGACATAAAGACAACCCTCAGATTGTGCGAAAATAATTGCAAACGAAGCAAGAGACAAAGGATTAATCTCCAAAACATACAAGCAGTTCATGAAGCTCGATATCAAAATAACAAACAGTCAAAAAATGGGTAGAAGACCAAAACAGATATTTCTCCAAAGAAGATGTATGTGTCAACACACACATAAAAAGATGCTCAAAATCGCTCCTTATTAAAGAAATGCAAATCAAACTACAAGGAGTTATCTCCACACACCAGTCAGAATGGCCATCATCAAACAATCTACAAATAATACTGGAGAGGGTGTGGATAAAAGGGAACCCTCTTTTACTGTTGGTGGGAATGTAAACTGATATAACCACCACAGAGAACAGTATGAAGGTTCTGTAAAAAACTCAAAATAGAACTACCATGTGCCCTAGCAATCCCACTACTGGGCACATGCCCTGAGAAAACCATAATTCAAAAAGACCCATGTGCCCCAACATTCACTGCAGCACTATTTACAGTAGCCAGGACATGGAAGCAACCTAGACGTCTACAGACAGATGAACACATGAAGAAGATGTGATACATCTATCGATGGAATATTACTCAGCCATAAAAAGTGACCAAACAGGGCCATCTGCAGTGATGCAGATGAACCTAGAGTCTGTCACACAGAGTGAAGTAAGTGAGAAAAACAAATATCATACATTAACACATACATATGGAAACTAGATAAATGGTACTGACGACCCTATTTGCAGGAGAGGAAGAAACACAGACGTAGAGAGCACACTTGTGCACACAGCAGGGGAAGGAGAGAATGGAACAAACTGAGAAAATAGTATTGACATATATACATTACCATGTGTAAAACAGCTAGCGGAAGTTTCTGTATAACACTGGGAGCCTGGTGCTCTGTCGTGACCTAGAGGGGTGGGATGTGGGGGTGGGAGGGAGGCTCACAAGGGAGGGGATATGTGTATATGTACAGCTGATTCACAGTGTTGTACAGCAGAAACACCCAATTGTAAACAATTATCCTCTAATTAAAAAATTGCTTTTTACAAATCACATGAATCAAACAGCATCTAATCAATAAACATTCTAGGAAAATAATCCCCATAATTGATTAAAATATGCAAGTTCCTTGAGTAATTTATGAAATAAAGTCTAAATACAAACAAAGATAGAGAAATAGAGTGATGTAACCAATGCAATATTTTATTCCAGAACAAGAATCATTGCAGTTTTTCCTTTCTAGTTCTATATATCACCAGTTCCTCAAGAAAAATGAAACACGAAGAATCATAAAGTTGAAAGGCTTATATAGAATCTCAACTTCCTGAGCTGTAATATGAAACTAAAACAAACACACTAAGAATAAAGAGTTTGACCAAGTCTTAGAGGTTTGATTCTGTATTTAAAACCAGATATTCAAAGATGAGATGAAAAGCAAAAAAGACATTATGCCAAAATATCTTAGACCCACGACAGAGTTTCAAGGCCCTATGGATATTTAGGGGCTGGCACAAAGGCAGCAAAATCTGACTGTAAATGCCAATTACAGAAGCCTTTGAAAGATAAAATTTAACTCACCGTCTGTGTCCTTAACCATATCAAGTTTAAGGGCCTTTGTTCCATCAAAGCAAAATGCCCGGATGGAATTTAATCCTAACAATAATGCATTCTGCTTTATTTTTTCTACTTTTTTGGATATTTTATCCAGTGCTATCACTTCTCCCTAAAAAAAAAAGAAAGAAACATAAAAAAGTGCAAATACAAAGGAATCATGAAAATTATCATAGAAAAAATCTCATGAATAATTATATTCTTCCCCACTTTCCTGTTTCCCCCAGTTTTAAAGGTGAATTCATCATCCAAATGTATACTAACTTTACATCGACTACCTATTAAGCATTTCCTTTTAAAGAACACAATCTTGCCAGATAATTTTCTTATAATGCCATCTACTTTTACTCCACAGAACTCAAAACTGAACAGCAGTGTTAGCAATCTTCTCCCAGGTGGTGCTAGTGGTAAAGCACCTGCCTGCCAATGCAGGAGACAGATGTAGGAGACATGGGTTCAATCCCTGGGTCTGGAAGATCCCTTGGAAGAGAACATGGCAACCCACTACAGTGTTCTTGCCTGAGGAGCCTGGTGGGCTACAGCCCATGGGGTCACAGACTCAGACACAACTGAAGCGACTTATCACACAAAGAAACTTTAAAATATCCATTTGAGATAAATATTAAAATATCACCAATTTGATGTGCCCTGCTCACCTCTGGAAGAGCATGTTTTTCTGAGACATTTGCCTTCTAGAACTCTGAGATGCAAACGAATGTTACTTGTAAAATCAGCCTTCATTCCAGTACTTTCTGAGCTATGTACACGTAACAAAATTCATGTGAATTCTGACAACTAAAGACAGAAAAATATAAGCCTGTATCACAGCAAAATGTTCTGAACTATAAAAAATAGATCAAAAATAATTTTATATGGAAACACTTAAGTCAAAGTCAATAGGGACTTCCCTGGCAGTCCAGTGGTTAAGACTTCATGTTCCAAGGCAGGGGGGGGCTGGGTTTGATCCCCACCTGGGGAGCTAAGATCACACACACAGTGGCACAGCCAAAAAAAGAAAACATGAAAAACAGAACTAATACTGCAACAAATTTAATACTTTAAAAATGGTCCATATAAAAAAAAATCTAAAAAAAAAGTTATTAAAGAGAAGAGGCTACAGTCTTCTGAACAGGCTGTGATACTCATAGTCAAAGCTATGGTTTTTCCAGAAGTCATGTATATGATGAGTTGGACCACAAAGAAGGCCGAGCACTGAAGAATTGATGCTTTTGACCTGTGGTGTTGGAGAAGACTCTTGAGAGTCCCTTGGCCTGCAAGGACATGCAACAGCCCTGAATATTCATTGGAAGGACTGATGCTGAAACTGAAGCTCCAATACTTTGGCCACCTGATGCCAAGAACTGGCTTATTTGAAAAGACCCTGATGCTGGGAAAGATTGAAGGCAGGAGGAGAGGATGACAGAGGATGAGATGGTTGGATGGCATCACTGACTCAATGGACATGGGTTTGAGCAAGCTCTGGGAGTTGGTGATGGACAGGGAAGCCTGGCGAGCTGTGGTCCATGAGGTCGCAAAGAGTCGGACATGACTGAGCAACTGAACTGAACTGTGATAGTCACGTGGTATTTTATTTTATTTTTTCCTTTATTTTAATTTACAACACTGTAATGGTTTTGCCATACATTGACATGAATCCACCACGGGTGTACATGCGTTCCCAAACATGAACCCCCCACCCACCTCCCTCCCCATAACGTCTCTCTGGGTCATCACCGTGCACCAGCCCCAAGCATGCTGTATCCTGCGTCAGACATAGACTGGCGATTCGATTCTTACATAATAGTATACATGTTACAATGCCATTCTCCCAAATCATCCCACCCTCTCCCTCTCCCTCTGAGTCCAAAAGTCCGTTATACACATTTGTGTCTTTTTTGCTGTCTTGCATACAGGGTCGTCATTGCCATCTTTCTAAATTCCATATATATGTATTAGTATACTGTATTGGTGTTTTTCTTTCTGGCTTACTTCACTCTGTATAATCGGCTCCAGTTTCATCCAACTCGTTAGAACTGATTCAAATGTATTCTTTTTAACAGCTGAGCAATACTCCATTGTGTATATGTACCACAGCTTTCTTATCCATTCACCTGCTGATGGACATCTAGGATGTTTCCATGTTCTGGCTACTATAAACAGTGCTGCGATGAACACTGGGGTACATGTGTCTCTTTCAATTCTGGTTTCCTTGGTGTGTATGCCCAGCAGTGGGATTGCTGGGTCATAAGGTAGTTCTATTTGCAATTTTTTAAGGAATCTCCACACTGTTCTCCAAAGTGGCTGTACTAGTTTGCATTCCCACCAACAGTGTAGGAGGGTTCCCTTTTCTCCACACCCTCTCCAGCATTTATTGCCTGTAGACTTTTGGATCGCAGCCATTCTGACTGGTGTGAAATGGTACCTCATTGTGGTTTTGATTTGCATTTCTCTAATAATGAGTGATGTTGAGCATCTTTTCATGTGTTTGTTAGCCATCCATATGTCTTCTTTGGAGAAATGTCTGTTTAGTTCTTTGGCCCATTTTTTGATTGGGTCGTTTATTTTTCTGGAATTGAGCTGCACAAGTTGCTTGTATATTTTTGAGATTAGTTGTTTGTCAGTTGCTTCATTTGCTATTGTTTTCTCCCATTCAGAAGGCTGTCTTTTCACTTTGCTTATATTTTCCTTTGTTGTGCAGAAGCTTTTAATTTTAATTAGATCCCATTTGTTTATTTTTGCTTTTATTTCCAGTATTCTGGGAGGTGGATCATAGAGGATCCTGCTGTGATTTATGTCAGAGAGTGTTTTGCCTATATTCTCCTCTAGGAGTTTTATAGTTTCTGGTCTTACATTTAGATCTCTAATCCATTCTGAGTTTATTTTTGTGTGTGGTGTTAGAAAGTGAACTAGTTTCATTCTTTTACAAGTGGTTGACCAGTTTTCCCATCACCACTTGTTAAAGAGATTGTCTTTACTCCATTGTATATTCTTGCCTCCTTTGTCAAAGATAAGCTGTCCATATGTGTGTGGATTTATCTCTGGGCTTCTATTTTGTTCCATTGATCTATATTTCTGTCTTTGTGCCAGTACCATACTGTCTTGATGACTGTGGCTTTGTAGTAGAGCCTGAAGTCAGGCAAGTTGATTCCTCCAGTTCCATTCTTCTTTCTCAAGATTGCTTTGGCTATTCGAGGTTTTTTGTATTTCCATACAAATCTTGAAATTACTTGTTCTAGTTCTGTGAAAAATATGGCTTGGTAGCTTAATAGGGATTGCGTTGAATTTGTAAATTGCTTTGGGTAGTATACTCATTTTCACTATATTGATTCTTCCAATCCATGAACATGGTATATTTCTCCATCTATTAGTGTCCTCTTTGATTTCTTTCACCAGTGTTTTATAGTTTTCTATGTATAGGTCTTTAGTTTCTTTAGGTAGGCATATTCCTAAGTATTTTATTCTTTTCATTGCAATGGTGAATGGAATTGTTTCCTTAATTTCTTTTTCTACTTTCTCATTATTAGTGTATAGGAATACAAGGGATTTTTGTGTGTTGATTTTATATCCTGCAACTTTACTATATTCATTGATTAGCTCTAGTAATTTTCTTGTGGAGTCTTTAGGGTTTTCTATGTAGAGGATCATGTCATCTGCAAACAGTGAAAGTTTTACTTCTTCTTTTCCAATTTGGATTCCTTTTATTTCTTTTTCTGCTCTGATTGCTGTGGCCAAAACTTCCAAAACTATGTTGAATAGTAGCAGTGAAAGTGGGCACCCTTGTCTTGTTCCTGACTTTAGGGGAAATGCTTTCAATTTTTCACCATTGAGGATAATGTTTGCTGTGGGTTTGTCATATAAAGCTTTTATTATGTTGAGGTATGTTCCTTCTATTCCTGCTTTCTGGAGAGTTTTTATCATAAATGGATGTTGAATTTTGTCAAAGGCCTTCTCTGCATCTATTGAGATAATCATATGGTTTTTATTTTTCAATTTGTTAATGTGGTGAATTACATTGATTGATTTGCAGATATTGAAGAATCCTTGCATCCCTGGGATAAAGCCCACTTGGTCATGGTGTATGATCTTTTTAATGTGTTGTTGGATTCTGATTGCTAGAATTTTGTTGAGGATTTTTGCATCTATGTTCATCAGTGATATTGGCCTGTAGTTTTCTTTTTTTGTAGTATCTTTGTCAGGTTTTGGTATTAGGGTGATGGTGGCCTCATAGAATGAGTTTGGAAGTTTACCTTCCTCTGCAATTTTCTGGAAGAGTCTGAGGAGGATAGGTGTTAGCTCTTCTCTAAACTTTTGGTAGAATTCAGCTGTGAAGCCATCTGGACCTGGGCTTTTGTTTGCTGGAAGATTTCTGATTACAGTTTCAATTTCCATGCTTGTGATGGGTCTGTTAAGATTTTCTATTTCTTCCTGGTTCAGTTTTGGAAAATTGTACTTTTCTAAGAATTTGTCCATTTCTTCCACGTTGTCCATTTTATTGGCATATAACTGCTGATAGTAGTCTCTTATGATCCTTTGTATTTCTGTTTTGTCTGTTGTGATCTCTCCATTTTCATTTCTAATTTTATTGACTTGGTTTTTCTCTCTTTGCTTCTTGATGAGTCTGGCTAATGGTTTGTCAATTTTATTTATCCTTTCAAAGAACCAGCTTTTGGCTTTGCTGATTTTTGCTATGGTCTCTTTTGTTTCTTTTGCATTTATTTCTGCCCTAATTTTTAAGATTTATTTCCTTCTACTAACTCTGGGGTTCTCCAATTCTTCATTTTCTAGTTGCTTTAGGTGTAGAGTTAGGTTATTTATTTGACTTTTTTCTTGTTTCTTGAGGTATGCCTGTATTGCTATGAACTTTTCTCTTAGCACTGCTTTTATAGTGTCCCACAGGTTTTGGGTTGTTGTGTTTTCATTTTCATTAGTTTCTATGCATATTTTGATTTCTTTTTTGATTTCTTCTGTGATTTGTTGGTTATTCAGAAGTGTGTTGTTCAACCTCCATATGTTGGAATTTTTAATAGTTTTTCTCCTGTAATTGAGATCTAATCTTAATGCATTATGGTCAGAAAAGATGCTTGGAATGATTTCGATTTTTTTGAATTTATCAAGTTTAGATTTATGGCCCAGGATGTGATCTATCCTGGAGAAGGTTCCATGAGCACTTGAGAAAAAGGTGAAATTCATTGTTTTGGGGTGAAATGTCCTATAGATATCAATTAGGTCTAACTGGTCTAATGTATCATTTAAAGTTTGCATTTTTTGGTTAAGTTTCTGTTTAGTTGATCTGTCCATAGGTGTGAGTGGGGTATTAAAGTCTCCCACTATTATTGTGTTATTGTTGATTTCCCCTTTCATACTTGTTAGCATTTGTCTTACATATTGCGGTGCTCCTATATTGGGTGCATATATATTTATAATTGTTATATCTTCTTCTTGGATTGATCCTTTGATCATTATGTAGTGGCCTTCTTTGTCTCTTTTCACAGCCTTTGTTTTAAAGTCTATTTTATCGGAAATGAGTATTGCCACTCCTGCTTTCTTTTGGTCTCTATTTGCGTGGTATATCTTTTTCCAGCCCTTCACTTTCAGTCTGTATGTGTCCCTTGTTTTGAGGTGGGTCTCTTGTAAGCAGCATATTAGAGGGGTCTTGTTTTTGTATAAATTCAGCCAGTCTTTGTCTTTTGGTTGGGGCATTCAACCCATTTACGTTTAAGGTAATTATTGATAAGTATGATCCTGTTACCATTTACTTTATTGTTTTGGGTTCGGGTTTATACACCCTTTTTGTGTTTCCTGTCTAGAGAATATCCTTTAGAATTTGTTGAAGAGCTGGTTTGGTGGTGCTGAATTCTCTCAGCTTTTGCTTGTCTGTAAAGCTTTTGACTTCTCCTTTGTATTTGAATGAGATCCTTGCTGGGTACAGTAATCTGGGCTGTAGGTTATTTTCTTTCATCACTTTAAGTATGTCTTGCCATTCCCTCCTGGCCTGAAGAGTTTCTATTGAAAGATCAGCTGTTATCCTTATGGGAATCCCCTTGTGTGTTATTTGTTGTTTTTCCCTTGCTGCTTTTAATATTTGTTCTTTGTGTTTGATCTTTGTTAATTTGATTAATATGTGTCTTGGGGTGTTTCGCCTTGGGTTTATCCTATTTGGAACTCTCCGTGTTTCTTGGACTTGGGTGATTATTTCCTTCCCCATTTTAGGGAAGTTTTCAACTATTATCTCCTCAAGGATTTTCTCATGGTCTTTCTTTTTGTCTTCTTCTTCTGGGACTCCTATAATTCGAATGTTGGAGCGTTTCATATCGTCCTGGAGGTTTCTGAGATTGTCCTCATTTCTTTTAATTCGTTTTTCTTGTTTCCTCTCTGATTCATTTATTTCTGCCATTCTATCTTCTATTTCACTAATCCTATCTTCTGCCTCCGTTATTCTGCTATTTGTTGCTTCCAGAGTGTTTCTGATCTCATTTATTGTGTTATTCATTATATATTGACTCTTTTTTATTTCTTCTAGGTCCTTGTTAAACCTTTCTTGCATCTTCTCAATCCTTGTCTCTAGGCTATTTATCTGTGATTCCATTTTGATTTCAAGATTTTGAATCATTTTCACTATCAATATTTGGAATTTTTTCTCAGGTAGATTCCCTAACTCTTCCTCTTTTGTTTGGTTTGGTGGGCAACCCTCCTGTTCCTTTACCTGCTGAGTATTCCTCTGTCTCTTCATCTTGATTATATTGCTGCGTTTGGGGTGGCCTTTTTATATTCTGGTAATTTGTGGGGTTCTCTTTATTATGGAGCTTCCTCACTGTGGGTGGGGTTCTATCAGTGGCTTGTCTAGGTTTCCTGGTTAGGGAGGCTTGTGTTGGAGTTCTGGTGGATGGAGCTGGGTTTCTTCTCTCTGGAGTGCAGTGGAGTGATCAGTAATGGGTTATGAGACGTCAAAGGTTTTGGAGTAACTTTGAGCTGCCTGTATATTGAAGTTCAGGAGTGTGTTCCTGTGTTGCTGGAGAATTTGTGTGGTATGTCTTGTTCTGGAACTTCTTGGTCCTTGGGTGGAGCTTGGTTTCACTGTAGGTATGGAGGCATTTGATGAGCTCCTATTGCTTAATGTTCCCTGAATTCAGGAGTTCTCTGATGTTTTCAGGCTTTGGACTTAAGCCTCCTGCTTCTGGTTTTCAGTTTTATTTTTACAGTAGCCTCTAGACTTCTCCATCTATATAGCATTGATGATAAAACATCTAGGTTAAAGATGAAAAGTTTCTCCACATTGAGGGACACCCAGAGAGGTTCACTGAGTTACAAGGAGAAGAGAAGATGGAGGGGGTAGTTAGAGGTGACTGGAATGAGATGGGGTGAGATCAAAAGAGGAGAGAGCAAGCTAGCCAGTGGTCACTTCCTTATGTGCGCTCTATAGTCTGGACCGCTCAGAGGTATTCACGGAGTTATACAGGGAAGAGGAGAGGGAGGAAGTAGACAGAGGTGGCCAGGAGGATAAGAGAGAGGAATGAGAAGGAGAGAGACAAATCCTGCCAGTAACCAGTTCCTTAGGTGTTCTCCACCGTCTGGAACACACAGAGATTCACAGAGTTGGATAGAGAAGAGATGGGGGAGAAAAGAGACAGAGGCCACCTGGTGGAGAAAAAGGAGAGTCCAAAGGAGGAGAGAGTGGTCAAGCCTGTAATATCACTCTCAGGTAAAATTGGGTAGTGAAGTTTGGGTTTTTAAATGTACAAAATTGACAACAAAAACCGAAGAGCAAAGATTAAAAATCTAGAGAAGAGGTTGGATTTTCAAAAATACAATATTAAAGAAAAGCAGCAGAAGGAAAAAGGAAAAAAGAAAAAAAAAAGCCACAAGAATTATTAAAAAAAACAAAAAAAACACCAATAACCACCCAGAGACTATATATGGTGTTTGCCTTAAAAAAAAAAAAGTCTTTTTTTAATATTAATAATAGGTTATAGAAATAAAAATTAGAGGAGAAATAGAAGACTTAACTATTAAAAAAAAAAGTGAGAAAAAGAAAAAAAAAAAGGAATGATTTTAAAAATAGTAAAAATATATCTGGCCCTTCTCTGATGTTGTGGGCCGTATGGGATCACTTCCAAGGCGGTTCCCTCTGTTTAACTTCTTCTTTATGCTGGTTTTTTAGGCTCACTAGTTCAGTCGCGCTGTGGGGAGGGGGGATGCTGCAAACAAATAGCGCTGTCGTGTGCACACAGTGTCTCAGCCCTGCTGGACCTGTCCCTTCTCGCGGCGTACAAACCGCTCCGGCTCTACGATGCTCAGCCGGGAACCGTCTGAGGCCGGCCCTAGGCTGCGTGCACTTCCCCGGTCTAAGCCGCTCAGGTTCGGCGCTCAGGTAGCCCTCAGAGGCACAGATTCAGTTGGGACTGCATTTTGTGCCCTTCCCGGGTCCGAGTAGCTCAGGAGTTTGGCGAGCGTGATAGCTGCGACTTCTCACCTTTTCTGCCTCTGCTGCTCAGTTTTCTGGGTGGACTGCTGGCGCCCCTTGTGAGGCAGATGATGACTGTCCAGCACCCCCAGAAGTCTTAGCAAAGAAGCCTGCTTGCAGTTTGATAAGTGAAGTCTCTCTGGGTCTGCAATTGCCCCTTTCCAGCCCTTACGGCTCTGGCTGCCTGTCCCTGGCGGGGGATGGTCTGCAGCCGGCTTTTTCCGCTCCGTCCTTTGTTCTGTGCTCGGTCCTGGAGGTGTCTTATGTTCGAGCTTTTCGCATGGTAGCTATCCCACAGTCTGGTTAGCTAGCCCCAGTTAGATCGTTCTGGTTGCGCATGGGGCGTTCCTGCCGGATTCTTACAAAGCACTGCAGCCCGCGCCTCCCACGCGTCCCTGCCCTGCCCCTGCTTCCCAGTGGCGGATGCAGGCGTCTGTGCTGCTTTTCCGCTGGGGGAGTTACTGTTGGGCTTGTAATCTCTTGGTTTTAATTATTTCTTCATTTTTCCCTTCCTGTTATGTTGCCCTCTGTGTTTCCAAGGCTCGCCACAGACTCGGCAGGGAGAGTTTTTCCTGGTGTTTGGAAATCTCTCTTCTTAAAATTCCCTTCCCGGGACGGAGCTCCCTCCCCACCTCCTTTGTCTCCTTTTTCGTCTTTTATATTTTTTCCTACCTGTTTTTGAAGACAATGGTCTGCTTTTCTGGTTGCCTGATGTCCTCTGCCAGCCTACAGAAGTTGTTTTGTGGAGTTTTCTCAGTGTTGAAATGTTCTTTTGAGGAATTTGTGAGGGAGAAAGTGGTCTTCACGTCCTATTCCTCCGCCATCTTAGGACCGCCCCTCTCACGTGGTATTTTAAAACGCTCTGTGAAATGACTCTGCAGAGATAGTGACACAAACTCTTCGATGTATTTTGCTTTTTTTCCCCTTCTTGCGTGACATATGCACTGACTGCATAGACTATACAGTACTGAAGATTTGCTCATCATGTTCCTGGAGGTGACACCAGGCTGAGCAGTTGGCACAGTTCCAATTAATACTATGATGGAAAGGAAAACCATTTCAAGTAAGTGGAATTGGAAAAGTAGGCCAAAACCACCAGAATACGGTTCCAGTGTAACTACAGTGAAGGAGAAAGTGCACTGGCTGAAGGTTGCTTTTAGAGAAGTACGAGACAGGAGGCTACACTTACACAAAGTCTGGTTAACTATATTAAACAAATCAACAATGACAACAAATCAAAAGCAGTAATGAAATCTGGTATTCAGTTCCGACTCAATTATTTCTATTCAGGTTCCTGGGATGTTGCCTAAACAGCCCCAATTTTTCAAGTCTTCACACATTCTCACCCTCTGCTGTTGACCTTGCAACACTCAGCTGGTCCTAGCTGGTCTCAGCCACGTGGTTTCCACTGGCCAATAGGATGACAGCAGAGGTGATGTAGTCAGAGATGTGAAAAGCGCTCCGGCAGCATCCTTGTTCTGCGTTGTCCTCTGCCACTGCTGACCATCACTACTGCCCTCTGCTGGGCGAGCACCCTGGCCCCACGGGAAGCTGAGAGACACAGGGGCTAGAAGCAAGACACTTCAGTGGCCTCAGCTGAGCCAGTGCCATCCAACCCAAGTAAGCGAGCCCATCAAGGTCATCAGAACCTCTGGCTAACCCATCACTGACCCAGTACTAGAGCCAGGCAGGCTGGGATCGACTGAATTACACAGACTCCAGAATGGACTCAGGAGTAAGCCGTAAGCCACCCAGGCTGTGTGGCTGCTTATAAACAATGCTGATGCTGAAGCTGAAGGCCACCTGATATGAAGAGCCAATTCACTGGGAAAGACCCTGATGCTGGGAAAGACTGAAGGCAGGAGGAGAAGGGGGCGACAGAATGAGATGATTGATGGCATCACTAACTGAATTTGAGCAAACTCCAGGAGACAGTGAAGGACAGGGAAGCCTGGTGTGCGGCAGTCCATGGGGTAGCAAAGAGGTGGACACGACTGAGTGACTGAACAACAACGTGGCTGATTTTTCCCTGCCAAATGCACTCCTCTCAGAGTCCTCCCAATCCAGCAGCTCTGCCTCTCGAGGTTCTCTGGCCAAAAACCTAAGGAGTCACCCTCAGTCACTCTCTCATTTCACAACCCACGTCCAACCCATCAACAACTCCTAACAGCTCCAGCTTTTAGCCAGGAGCTGCCCAACTTCTCACCCCCTCTGTGACGTCCCCTGACTTACTGTCTCCTAAGTGGTCTCTCTGCATCTATTCTGCCCTCTTACAGCTTGTCTGAGGCCTCGGCCAACGTAAGAAGCAATCTCCCATCTCTGGAGCAGGTGTGAAGTCCCCTCAGACCCTCGCAAAGCTCCTCCGCCAAAATGCCTCAGGCCTGACCCCCATCTCTCTGATTCTCTCCCTCGTCACTCAGTCCACACAGCAAAACTACTTAAGGTTCCCCCCAGAAGTCAAGACAGTCTCCAGCCTCAGCGCATTCACCCTTATCATTTCCTCTCACTGGAACATCCTTCCCACCTGTAGATCTTTCCCAAATACCACCTTCCCAGGGCAGCTCTCCCTTGCTACCCACGTGAAACTGCAAACTCACTCTCCCTTCTTGCCATATTCCCAAGCCCCAGAAGCCTCCCTTTGTGTCACCACAGCCCTTACCACAGTTACATATGCCTTATCTTCTACTCATTTGTTATCTGTGTCCCTTTACTGGAATGTAAGCTCCATGAAAAAGGACATTTTGGTCACTGTGCTTTATTGGTGTACCCCAGTACTCATCGCAAGGATAAGCATTTTTTAAAATCAGTCCAGCAATCAATTAAAATCTGACTCTTGATCAAGAAAGCTGTAATTTCATTGCCTCATGTTACTTTTTTTTAATGTTCTTAAAGCTTCAGCTTATTTACTTATTTATTTTTACTTTGCAATATTGTATTGGTTTTGCTATACATCAACGTGAATCTGCCACGGATATACATGTGTTCCCCATCCTGAACCCCCCTCCCACCTCGCTCCTCGTACCATTGCCTCATTTTAGATTCCTTTGCTATCCACCTAAAACTATCACAACATTATTAATCAGCTGTACTCCAATATAAAATAATTTTTTAAAGAAATAAAGCTATTGTAACTGAAGCTACTAGCATGTATATTTTAGGAACCATCTGGTTTTATGGATTTTGAAACAAACAGAAAAGGTAACATCAACTTGCATACATTTCTTGAGCTGAAGAATCTCAGTTGAAGCACAGAGTGGTTACAAAGCCACACGGTAAATATGCATATGAAGGGAACAGTAGTAAAGTCTGAGCTACAGTTACCGAGGACAGACCTTCTTTTGTGACAATGCCTCAGGTGACACCATGAGCAGTTCTGCACGCGGAAGGCCTCACCTGATCGCACATCAGTGCTGCAATGTGTGTCGTTTTGCCTCCGGGTGCTGCACACAAATCTAGAACCTTCTCTCCAGGCTGAGGATCCAGAACATGACTTACTACAGCAGATGGCAAATTCTATAAGGGAAAAAATAAAATGATCAGCTGCCAGTGACTCTAGATCACTTTAAATTTCAGAAACAGAGAAAGTAGAGATTCCTGGAGGGACTTCTGTGGTGGTCTAGTGTGTAAGGCTCCACCTGCCAATGCTGAGGACATAGGTTCGATCCCTGGTCCAGGCAGATCCCACTTGCCGTACAGCAACTAAACCCGCACACCGCAACCAGAGAGTAGCCCCTGTACCACAATGAGATAAAGCTCGTGCTCAGTAACAAAGAGCCAGAGCAGCCATGAAAAAATAAATAATTTTTTAGAAGACACTACCGGAGGTAACCCAGTACAACATCCTCGGCCAAGAGTATGTTTTTTGTAAATATACCAGTGTCAGAAAATTCTTAATTTCCCAGAGTATCTTGTGATCTCACAAGGCATCTATACACGCACGCACGCACACACACACACACACACACACACGCATGACGCATTTCTGCAACCAATTCACCAAAAAATGCACACTGTCCTTTTTCAATTCCGTGGTTCTCAACATTTTGGAGGCAACAGATGTCTTATAAGTGTGAAAAAGCTTTGTATCTTTTTTACCCAGAAAATGTACAAAACCTTGCCACATGAGGTGCTTTGCTAATTCCGACCTAAGAATCTTCGTTTTATGCCACTGATGTCTCTTACAGGCGTATCTGGGTTCCTATCTCCCCACCATGACCACACTTCAGCAACAGAAAGTGAAAACATTTTAGCTATTTCTGGTTAGCACTCAGAAATATATTATGAAAGATTACACAAGCCAAAAGTATCTCCATCTATAGGTATAAATTTTTATTAAATTATTAACACATTATTAGTATTCATTATATAAAGACTAGAGGATAACAGGTCAGCCTTCAGTATGATAGAATAACATTACATAATCATTTATTTTAAAAACTGCTTGGCAGGAAAACAAATAAGAGGTTAAGAAGCATAGGGCTATTTTTTATTTATTCAATTTTTTAGTGTTTTAGGCCACACCATGAGGCATCCAGGGATTGGACCTGTACCGTCTACACTGTGAGCACGAAGTCATAACCACTGGACCACCAGGGAAATCCAGCATGGGTGCTATTTTTTAAGTTCAAAGGTTTCCATTCATTCTCACGCTGAAACGCATCGATTCATAGGTACTCAGAAACTTGAGAGGGTTACGGTGCTCAAGTGAATCCAAGATCACCCCTTCAAAAGAGAAAACCAAGGGTGAGGAAGGAGACACAGACAAGCAAGCTCCCCTTCTCTCTGTGCACAGATGGGCGTATACCAAGCACTAAGTCCAATGCACGTCAGTGCTCTGCAGCCTCAGTGCGTGCGGCTGACAAAAGGACTTACCAAACGTATTTTAAGTGCTGTTTCCCCGGCCACTGAAATTCAGAGCCTTTTTGCTTATTACAATGCCACCTGCAACAAGGAAACAGACCAGCTCAGCAAAGCTGACAAAGAGCTCATCACTTGGGTGATCAGCCTAGCCAACGGGTACACACAGCGCGGTAGTCCACAGTGCCCAGTAAAGGGTCTTCTCGAAGAATCCAGTGCTCTCTGACCAGGTCTGCATTAACTAGAGAAAGTCTGACCTCCCTGCCCAGGAAAAGGCAATGCTGGGATGGGTGCTCACTATTTCCCAAGCTGATGACATAAGAGATGACCATTTCAAAAAGCTCCAGGTGCACAGCCTCAACCAAGAAGATATCTGGGATATAGCTGCAATTTCAGTTTTTTATGCCATGTCCAATCACCTTGCTCATTTTGTCAATCTTGTTCCCAACAAAGAATTCTATTGGATGGGCTGAACCAATGATGTCAAAGACACCAGGAGTGAACCTGCTGCTCACAAAATATAAAGACCTGAACAGAAAGATCAGTGTTTACATTTCAAGCATGTTACCTCACAGGACACCACTTGGGAAGTAATTTTTTTTTTTTAATATTGAATCAATGGATAGGAAAGAAATGAAATAAATTTGTCCGCTGCCTGCTTGATGAGACAGATCTTAAGGAACATTTGACATCTGGGTCTAGGGAAACCTTATATGTTTTACTTTTGTCGTGATCTGAAAGAAACATCAGGAGCAAAGGAGTTCGGACGACGCTTAAGGTACTTCTGATGAACGGATTGACATCTGTGACTTTCAGCAACACCTGAACATTTTTTAGCTTTTAAAAAATAGAGCTACATAGAAACTGGTCTATACAGACTATGGTTTGAAATAAATTCCTTGTTAACACGATGGTATTTAAAGGCTCTGAGGACTTCCCTGGTGGCACAGTAGATAGGAATCCACTGCCAATCCAGGGGACACGGGTTCACTCCCTGGTCTGGGAAGATTCCATGTTTCCACAGACACTAAGCCCATGTGCAAGAACTCCTGAAGCCTGTACGCCTGGAGCCTGTGCCCCACAACAAGAGACGCCACCACAATGAGAAGCCCGCACACCACAACCAGAAAGTAGCCCTCACTCACCACAACCAGAGAAAAACCCACACAGCAAAGAAAACCCAACACAGCCAAAAATAAAAATAATTTAATTGTTAAAAGAAAAAAATGGGTAAAGGCGCTGGAAGGCAGTGGGGAGATAAAAGCAGGCACGAAGTTATTCTTTTTTTACTGCCTTCTCCATTTAACCTCCAGCAATTTTTGCTTTTTCACTGAAAGGTCTTAAAATCGTGGTCATCTCAATAGCATTTTAGGCCTTGTGTAGTTTCTTCTTATTTTAGGTTTTAGTAAAAATTATTTCAAACAAGAGAGCACTCACATTTTAAGTACAAGTGTAAGAAAAAAGCCAAAATCTGACACACTACTAAATGACTTGTTCTATGTGTTACAAATACCATTGCCTTAAGTTTGTGGCCATCTTAAACTTTTCATGAATCATTTTCATTTATCTAACTGACAGAGATACATGCAAATCCATAAAATGTTTCTGTTTCTACTTGACTTCTTTCAGCTCAGTTCAGTAGTTCAGTCATCCGACTCTTTGCAACACCATGGACTGCAGCACACCAGGCCTCCTTGTCCATCACCAACTCCCGGAGTTTACCCAAACTCATGTCCATTGCATCAGTGATGCCATCCAACCATCTCATCCTCTGTTGTCCCCTTCTCCTCCTGCCCTCAAGCTTTCCCAGCATCAGGGTCTCTTCAAATGAGTCAGCTCTTCCCATCAGGTGGCCAAAGGACTGGAGTTTCAGCTTCCACATCAGTCCTTGAGTGAACACCCAGGACTGATCCCCTTTAGGATGGACTGGTTGGATCTCCTTGCAGTCCAAGGGACTCTTAAGAGTCTTCTCCAACACCACAGTTCAAAGCATCAATTCTTCAGTGCTCAGTCTTCTTTAGATTCCAACTCTCACACCCATAAAGACTACTGGAAAAACCAAAGTTTTCACTAGATGGACCTCTGTTGGCAAAGTAATGTCTCTGTTTTTTAATATGCTGTCTAGGTTGGTCATAACTTTTCTTCCAAGGAGTAAGTGTCTTTTAATTTCATGGCTGAAGTCACCATCTGGAGTGATTTTGGAGCCCAGAAAAATTGTGTCACTGTTTCCACTGTTTTCCCATCTATTTGCCATGAAGTGATGGGACCAGATGCCATGATCTTCGTTTTCTGAATGTTGAGCTTTAAATCAACTTTTTCACTCTCCTCTTTCACTTTCATCAAGAGGCTCTTTGGTTCTTCTTCACTTTCTGTCATAAGGGTGGTGTCATCTGCATATCTGAGGTTATTGATATTTCTCCCAGCAGTCTTTTTTTTTTTTTTTTTTTCCAGAAACTGATCCGATTTCTTTATTTTTGGGTTTGCTTATATACCTTTTGTTACACATAGGGATGAATACAGAGTCACGTGGGGCTCAGCAGTCCTGACCTTTATCAAAATCAGGTGCTTCACATAAATGTATAAAAAAAGGTCTTAGGGATATTACATCATCTTCTGGCCATGAGTGAGACCTGCTGACATTTTATGATCCTTTCTTTCTGATAACCAAAAAACTTATTTTTTCCAAGTGTGTTTTTTCTCAAACCAGGCACCACCCTCCAAATAAAGCTGCATTCCTATAGGGTGTGGGTGTAGTGAGTTACAATCAAGAAAGGAATTTACTTAACCCAAGGTTAACAGGATTCATCTTAAAGGTTAATACTTATTTCTCCTATATGTTAATTATATTCATTAGAAGGGTAGGGAACATGGAGATTTAGCAGCAAACATCAGCCCAACAAATGAAAATCCTTTCACCAATGCTCCCCTTAAGATCTATTTAGTCTTAAGATATGATAAAGTTACATTCTTACATAGCAAGGATACAGTGATTTATAGCAAAGTACAGTGGTCTATTACAAAAGAGAAAATCCATTAGCTAAAAAGTCTAGTATTGCTAACATCAAAAACGACTGTATTTCCTTTTCTATATTCCAAATACATTGATTAATATATTCCCAAGTGCCTAAGGATATGGAGGCCTGGCGGCAATCATTGACTCAACAAGAAGAAAAAGCCCTATGCTAATTAAGACTCTCCAAAACTCTGTGCTGTTTATGGTTAAGAGGTAGTAAACAATCATGTGGCAGGAGTATGGATAATCCTGTCACACAAGCTAGTCTGTCAGCAGAGAGGTTTGACCTGAGATATCCTTGTCCCACCCAGAGCAGGGAATTAGCAGCAATTATTGACACAACAAATGAAAAAGCCCTTCACCAAATGATTCCTAACCAACCCATTATACTAATAATTTCTAACTCCCCAAAATAATTTGCCTTTAGTAAGTCTAAAACATCTCGTGCCTCTCAGATTGGGAGGCTGTAAATCACATGTGGCCGGACTAACCTATACGGGTGGGCTAGATAACCTTCAGAGCAGTCCGGAAGCTGAAACACTCTTGTCACGCCCAAGAATTTGTATTGCCTTGGAGCTGCACGTTTACTCCTTCTCCGAGAGAAACGGTTATTGGGGAGAGCCCCCTGTAAAGTCAGAGGTGTAGGTGAGAGCATAAAACAGAGTCTGGTTTTGGGGTAGATGCTCGGGAACAGGGGGTTTCCTGAGGCTTGATCACGCCTTTGCGTATGCCAAGCCTTCTTCCTCATGACCTTTGCCATGGGCAGAGTTCCTCACTCTGGCCCCCGGCACCCTACCCTAACCCGACACCCTATCCACATCCTAAACCTAACCCACATCATAGTCACGCCCTCAACCCTATACTTACCCTTGAAGCACGTACCCGCCTCATCTTCATTTTTGACACTTCCCATGCATAACAAAAGACAAGGTCGTAATGTTTCAAACATGGATCCAAGACCCATTATCCACATAAAAAGAATATACATACTCTGATCACATCATTTAAATCTCTTGCATCATCAAAATACCTCTCCACCACGTATCCAATTGCCATTGATGGATCACATCTATCTCATACATTTCATAACTTAGCAGTCAAATACGCAGCAGTAATCTGGGTAATTATATACACAAGATATATTTATACCATAAATATTTCAACACATTCCACTTTCTACGATGAATTCAATCTTCACAAAAGTAGGATGAACAGCACCTGTTTCCACTAGGATCCATATCATTGCACAAAGTGACAGTGAGCGTGAAAATCTTAATGATGACCACCAGAAAGAAGGTCAGCACGGTTGATATCACAGATTTTTCAGTGTTCCAATACAAGTTCTACCCAAATCCATAAGGAGAGACGTACGCATAGGAAACTACACATTGAAAGCAAGTCTATTGAGATAAATATTGGACATCAATTGTGTGAATCTTTAAGGCATAACTGCAGACATTCTTCAGACATTCTTCAAATTCATAAAATGACAACAAAGTATGGCTATGTACAATCCATTCGGTTTTATAAACCACTCATGAATAACCTCACAAGCCATTGAAAACCAGATGACAATTTCAAATAGCTTTGATCTACAAACAAGGCTGTAAGACAGAAAGTTAAAATCGAAATACATGAAGTAAATCCTCAATAGATAGGAAAACATCCCATGGTAGTGAAGTCAATTAACATTAGTTATTAGGGCTTTCATGCACAGACTCATCTCCGATCGATGTGATCTCAATTCATATTTGGCAAAATATATGAAAGCTGATCTTAACAGTCATATTATTTTTCTTTGTACCCCTAAAAAGAAAAATGAACATGAAAAACTAAATTAAACTTGGAGACTCACATTTCCCAATCGGTATACAAAGCAACGGCATGTCAAACTTTCTAATTCACATATGCATTTAAATGAAATTGGATGAAATACCCCTAAATTAACACATACTTCTATGCCCAATGTTTCACAAGGCAGAAAACACTCAATGAATGAAACTGAGAGGGTAACAGCCAGGAAGGCCAGGGGTCTCCAAAGGGAGGAAACGGGGTGCAAGTGTCAGACAGTTGTTATCTGTCACTTCCCAGGCAGGAGGAAACAAGCTGTTCTCTTTCTTCCCCTTCTCGATACAAATTTAAAAAGAGGTTTTCTCTTACAATTCTGTGTTGCTATAATGACACCTGGTTCCACCTGAACTTCACTTTTCTCATACTTTGAGCTGACCAAGGCATTTTTCTTATGGAAAGGTTTGCCTTAAGCTATGTGAATGTACTGTGTATTTACCCTAGACTCTATCTTCAAGGAGGTTCTGCCTAAAGGCTCAGAACTGACTTGACAAACCAATTAGCTTTACTCATACATGGTTCTCCTGATCTATGTGAATGAAGCTATCTATTTGCTCATATCAATCATTTTATGGCCCAGGATGACTGACCTGGTGCCACGGTCATCTCCATATATCTTGTGGGTGAGGGGTCTGCTGCCATTCCTTTCTCTAATGAGTAGACTGCTAGTAGCTAGATAACATGCAGCTAAAGATGAGTAGGGGGCACTCTTTCTGCCCCCTTCTGATGTCTATGTCAGAAGCTTTCTCTCTTTTATACTTTCATAAAACGTTGCGACACAAAAGCTCTGAGTGATCAAGCCTCATCACTGGCGCCGGGTTGAATTCTTCCTCTAAGGAGCCCAAGAATTCAAGCATCTTTCATGGTTAGACAACAACCTTTAAAAACAATGGTCTTTTCAAAAAAAAATGATGATAAGTGATGAGTATGCAGATGTCTACGAATGAAATGGGACCCATATGTCAAACCACATAAAAATATATCTTCCCTCTACATACATATAACACAATCAGGCCTTCATATGCATCGATTCGCCAACTATCAACTCATACAAATATGGATGTAAAATATCACAATACATTCCAAAGTTGAAAAGTGATGGATATTGACTTTCGCCCGCTGGTGATTCTTTTTATGTCATCTCCATTATATTAGCTATGACAATGAAGCATGTGCTGTGCTAAGTCACTTACATTGTGTCCAACTCTTTGGGATCATATGGACTAGGCCCCACCAGGCTCCTCTCTCCATGAGATTCTCTAGGCAAGGATACTGGAGTGGGTTGCCATGCTCTCCCTCAGGAGATCTTCCTGCCCCAGGGATCGAATCCATATCTCCTATGTCTCCTGCATGGGTATGTTCCGCATGTTCTTTACCACTAGAACCACCTGGGAAGCCCCAAGACACATGAACATCAGTGGATTTGGAGATCCACGGGGCATATACAGAACCATTCCTCCAACAAAACTGAAGAATGACTTTAAAATCTCAAACAAAACATGAGTGTATGTGTTCACAAACTTCACGGAGCAAGGGTTTCTTCGATCTGAAAGCTGGCATCGATGAAGGACTGCGTGAAGAATGCTTCAAAGTCTATTTGGCAAACACAACCTAAGTTGGCTATATTTAGTCCTCAGATGAATGGAATGTCATGAGTACTGGTCGTTTCAAATAAGTAGCATGTGAAGCTGTTTACACTTATTGGGACGCGTGGTAGGCCACATTCACACATTTCAGTAGCATTGGTGCCAAAACGATACATTTCTCAGGGGAAGCTTCTACATGGACTCTTGGGATCAGAGCTCTAACTCATACACACATGCTTTTCCTTTTAAAATGATCCTGCATGATACGCAAACAAAACACTGGATGAACACCTAGACGGTGAGCTCTGTACTAAATGATTTTAAAGCCAGTAGATGGAATGAGCTCATGAGGAAGACTACAAATGAGTCATCTTCTTCAACTTGGTCAAACTGCTCATAGTCATACAAGTGAATGAAAAGTTGAGCCTGTTGTCATTCAATCCAGACGAAGTTCAAGGGAAGCTGCGATGCTCACTGCCCTTGAAGGAGTCCACGTGGAATGAAGAAGTACTGTGGGAAGTCTATTAGTAACCACCATGTCTTGGGTCCTCTGGATGACCTACTCCCAGGATCCACTTCGCTGGAATCCATCTCGGCTGAGTGGTGGGTGTGCCCCCAAGAAGGATCCCAATTCAGAATGCCGATGCAGGGAACACGGGTTCAATCCCTGTGTAGAAGATTCCACACGCCCACGGACAATGAAGCCTTTGAACAACTCTTGAAGTTTGCATGCTCCAGAGCCCAAGTTCTGTGGTCCACAGCCCTCCGCTCTGCTCGCTGGCTGCGGATCGACGGGGACCCAGGAGCCCACGAAACGAGCATTCCCAGCTGCGATGGCGAGCCCTGAGAGCACAACCGGGAACCCCAGGTCCCGACGCGCCGCCATTGTCCTCCCAGCAGTCTTAATTCTAGCTTGTGCTTCATCCAGCCCAGCATTTCTCATCATGTACTCAGCACATAAGCTAAATAAGCAGGTGACAATGTACATCCTTGATGTGCTCCTTTCCCTTTTTGGAACCAGTCTGTTGTTCCATGTCCAGTTCTAACTGTTGCTTCCTAACCTGCATATAGGTTTCTCAAGAGGCAGGTCAGGTGGTCTGGTATTCCCATCTCTTGAAGAATTATCCACAGTTTATTGTGATCCACACACTCAAAGGCTTTGGCATAGTCAATAAAGCAGAAATAGATGTTTTTCTGGAACTCTCTTGCTTTTTCCATGATCCAGCAGATGTTGGCAATTTGATCTCTGGTTCTTCTGCCTCTTTTAAAACCAGCTTGAACATCTGGAAGTTCATGGTTCACGTACTGTTGAAGCCTGCCTTGGAGAATTTTGAGCATTACTTTACGAGCATGTGAGATGAATACAATTGTGCAGTAGCTTGAACATTCTTTGGGATTGCCTTTCTTTGGGATTGGAATGAAAACTGACCTTTTCCAGTCCTGTGGCCACTGCTGAGTTTTCCAAATTTGCTGGCATATTGAGTGCAGCACTTTCACAGCATCATCTTTCAGTATTTGAAATAGCTCAACTGGAATTCCATCACCTCCACTAGCTTTGTTCATAGTGATGCTTTCTAAGGCCCACTTGACTTCACATTCCAAGATGTCTGGCTCTAGATGAGTGATCACACCATCGTGATTAACCAGGTCATGAAGATCTTTTTTGTACAGTTCTTCTGTGTATTCTTGCCACGTCTTCTTAATATCTTCTGCTTCTGTTAGGTCGATGCCATTTCTGTCCTTTATCGTGCCTATCTTTGCATGAAATGTCCCCTTGGTATCTCTCACTTTCTTGAAGAAATCTCTAGTCTTTCCCATTCTATTGTTTTCCTCTATTTCTTTGCATTGATCACAGAGGAAGGCTTTCTTATCTCTCCTTGCTATTCTTTGGAACTCTGCATTCATATTGTTGTATCTTTCCTTTTCTCCACCTTATATTGGAAATAATAATAACACTAATGATAAATGCTGCCACCTAACCAGTAGATTGTGACAAATCGTATCAGTTACTGTATATGAAAGTACATCATAAACTGGATAAGGCAAAACAAATTGTTATATCACAGCAATTGATAAGCATCTGACCAAAATCTGCTAATAGTAAACCATTTGAATCTCACTCACAGCCACACGTGGAACATTAATATGTACAGCAAATGCATGCACTATTTAAGGATTAATATGCTGAGATGGAAAGCGATCATTACAATAAGCTATTAAAACAATGTTGGGCAAAGGAAGGGAGAAAACGTAGTTGAAAATCTCAGCTTTTTCTTGCTACCAAAGGTAGATCAGAAAATATACGAATACACTGCAAAAAAAAAAAAGTTAACAGAAACAAAACAAATCCTTAGATTTCAAATAATTCACTGAAGGATATTTCAACGTCACTAAATATTTGTTGTTACAAACACTTACCTGTAAAAATAAGTAGTTGGGCAGTACATTATCAAATGAAGGGCTGAGATACACTGGCTCTGTCATTCTTACGCCTACGCCTCTGAAAAATGGAAATCTAATATTACTCAGTGTAAATTAAACAGTCTATACAAATGGCATCGCCAGCTCAATGGACATGGGTCTGTGCAAGCTCCAGGAGACGGTGAAGGACAGGGAAACCCGGCGTGCTGCAGTCCATGGGGTCGCAAAGAGTCAGACATGACTAAGCAACTGAACAACACAAAGTCCACTTCTAGGGAAACCCTCAACTGGTATCTCAAATAGAAGATGTTCCACCTGTTAAAAACCTTTTTCTATTCAACACAAGATACTTAAGAGTATTCCTGTGGATTATTTCTGGATTTTTACCCACAATAGAGCAGGCCACTGGGAGCACTAAAAAGGATGAAGACACATTAGGTACCACTGCATTCAGAGATGTGAATAGACTAAAAAGCAAAGACCCTCTGAGTCTTTTCTCACTGATGCATTCTCATCTTTGGTAATAGATTTATGACCACTATTATTACCCTTTCGATTGAATAAACATTTTGTGAAAGCTTCATTTTGTCAGCCACTATGCTCAGTATTTGTACGAAAAATAAAAATCTATGTAAGAATCATGCTGGTGGTAAGCCATTACAAACGTGCCTCCCTGCTTCCTTCTCAACTCTTTAGAGAGTAACTGCCCAGTGCTGACACAATCCATGGGCTGACCTTTACCACCTCTGTCCCTACTGTGAGTGGCGGTGGAAATGACCACAGAAGGAATGGCCAGGAACCAGGACAGCACAGGGGAAAGTGATCCACCAAAACAGATACCACAGTCAGAAAGACTCAGAGTCTCTCCAGAGCACACGAGTACACGTTTGCGAAAAGCCAAGCATGGCCAGGTCCACAGGCCACACCAGAGGGAGAGAGAACAAGGGGGAATTGACGTGCTGTTCCAAGGAGTAGAGGCCACAGAAGGAAGCACAGTCTGTTCATAAAGACAAAGACAAGAATCAGGACATGGGGCTTCTCCAGTGGCTCAGTGGTAAAGAATCTGCCTGCCAATGCAGGGGACCCAGGTTCAATCCCTGATCCAGAAAGATCCCACATGCCGTGGGACAACTAAGCCCACATGCCACAGCTACTGAGCCCACATGCCACAACTCCTGAGCCCTCATGCCCTGGAGCCCGTGCTCCACAGCAAGAGAAGACACTGCAATGAGAAGCCTGCATACTGCAACTAGCGAGTAGCCTGTGCTTGCTGCAACCAGAGAAAAGCCCATCCAGCAAAAACAAAGAGCCAGCACAGACAAAACTAAATAAAAATTTTAAAAAGAATCAGGATTTGAATGAGTTCAAGGGTACAAGCAGAGAAGAGAGTCCAGCGGGGAAAACAAGACAGAGCCTATAGACACAGCAGGTAGACGAGCTCAGAGCCTATGAACTGGTCTGGGCAGAGAAGCACCTACACAGACGGTGTGGACACTCCTTGCTGTAGGCAGGTGGGCTAATTCTACTCACAACACTTCTGACCACAAATGTGTGGGGTTCTTTCTCACACCCAGCAACTCTCAATCTCTCTGGACACCAAGTGGATAACCTACAATTCAGTTCCCTTCTGACAGACTGCCCAGGGTCATTGTCAGAATCCACAGGTTCAGTCCAACAAGACTGGACCCGAGCCGGGTGCCAACTGCACTGCCCAGGCTGCCATCTGGCTGTGAACGGGGAGGTCACCAGACTCTCGCCTTGGCATCGACAGCTCACCAGAAGGACTCACAGAACTCGGGAGAACAGTGTATTTACGACTACCAGTTGATTACGAAGGATACAACCAAACAAAAGGGATGCAGGGCAAGTTACAGGAGGGGGCATGGAGGCACCACCACCCTCTCAGCACCTGGATGTGTTCAGCAACCTGGAAACTGTCCAAGCGCTGTCATTCACGGCTTTTTAGGGAGATTTCATTACGCTGTTGTTGTGTAGTTGCTCAGTTGGCCCAGCTCTTTTGCAGCTCCATGTACTGCAGCGCGCCAGGCTCCTCTGTCCATGGGATTTCCCAGGCCAGAAAACTGGAGTGAGTTGCCCTTTCCCTCTCCAGGGGATCTTCCCAACCCAGGGATCGAACCCACATCTCCTGCATTGGCAGGCGATTCTTTACCACTGGGCAACTTGGGAAGCCCAGTTTCATACATACGCTAGACCAATTAAACCATTGGTCACTGGTGCTTAGTTCAATCTCCAGTCCCTTTTTCTTTCCCAGAGATACTCCAAAGGCGCTGTAAGTGCCAGCCTTCTAATCACATCCTTAGCTGCTTTGGCAAACAGCCCCCATTCTGTATGGGGACACAGCTGTCTGGAAGGGATACAAAAACACTCTTATCACTCCTGAGATTCCACAGGTTTTAGGAGCAAGTTGTCAGGAACCTGGGACAAAGATCAAATTTTTATGGACTTTTTTTTTTGGCAACCTCCAGTGGCACATGAACAACTAGCCAATCTGATCACACGAACCACAGCCTTCTTTCTCTAACTCAGTGAAACTGAGCCATGCCGTGTGGGGCCACCCAAGACAGACAGCTCATGGTGGAGAGGTCTGAGAGAATGTGGTCTACGGGAAAGGGAATGGCAAGCCACTTCAGTATTCTTGCCTCGAGAACCCCATGAACAGTATGAAAAGGCAAAAAGAGAGGACATTAAAAGATGACCTCCCCACGTCAGTAGGCGCCCAATATGCTACTGGAGATCAGTGGAGAAATAACTCCAGAAAGAATGACGGGATGGAGCCAAAGCAAAAACACCACCCAGTTGAGGATGCGACTGGTGATACAAGCAAGATTTGATGCTGTAAAGAGATATATTGCATAGGAACCTGAAATGTTAGGTCCATGAATCAAGGAAAATTGGAAGTGGTCAAACAGGAGATGGCAAGAGTGAACATCGACATTCTAGGAATCAGCGAACTAAGATGGACTGGGATGGGTGAGTTTATCTAGATGACCATTACATCTACTACTGTGGGCAGGAATCCCTTTGATGAAATGGAGTAGCCATCATGGTCAACAAAAGAGTCCAAAATGCAGTACTTGGATGCAATCTCAAAAACAACAGAATGATCTCTGTTTATTTCCAAGGCAAACCATTCAATATCCTGGTAATCCAAGTCTATGCCCCGACCAGTAACACTGAAGAAGCTGAAGCTGAACGGTTCTATGAAGACCTACAAGATCTTTTAGAACTGACACCCAAAAAAGATGTCCTTCTCATTATAGGGGACTGGAAGGCAAAAGGAGGAAGTCAAGAAACACCTGGAGTAACTGGCAAATTTGGCCTTGGAGTACAGAATGAAGCAGGGCAAAGGCTAACAGAGTTCTGCCAAGAGAACACACTGGTCATAGCAAACATCCTCTTCCAACAACACAAGAGAAGACTCTACACATGGACATCATCAGATGGTCAACAATGAAATCAGATTGATTATATCCTTTGCAGCCAAAGATGGAGAAGCTCTATACAGTCAACAAAAACAAGACCAGGAGCTGACTGTGGCTCAGATCATGAACTCCTTATTGCCAAATTGAGACTTAAATTGAAGAAAGTGGGGAAAACCACTAGACCATTAAGGTATGACCTAAATCAAATCCCTTATGACTATACAGTGGAAGTGAGAAATAGATTTAAGGGACTAGGTCTGATAGACAGAGTGCCTGATGAACTATGGATGGAGGTTTGTGACATTGTACAGGAGTCAGAGATCAAGACCATCCCCAAGAAAAACAAATGCAAAAGTGTAAAATGGCTCCCTGAGGAGGGCTTACAAAAAGCTATAAAAAGAGAGAAGTGAAAATCAAACTAGAAAAGGAAAGCTATACCCATTTTAATTCAGAGTTCCAAAGAATACCAAGGACAGAAAAGAAAGCCTTCCTCAGCAATCAGTGCAAAGAAATAGAGGAAAACAATAGAATGGGAAAGAGTAGAGATCTCTTCAAGAAAATAAGAGATACCAAGGGAACATTCCATGCAAAGATGGGCTTGATAAAGGACAGAAATGGTATGGACTTAACAGAAGCAGAAGATATTAAGAAGACGTGGCAAGAATACACAGAAGAACTATACAAAAAAGATCTTTACAACCCAGATAATCACGAAGGTGTGATCACTCACACTCAGCTAGGGCCAGACATCCTGGAATGTGAAGTCAGGTGGGCCTTAGGAAGCATCACTATGAACAAAGCTAGTGGAGGTGATGGAATTCCAGTTGAGCTGTTTCAAATCCTGAAAGATGATGCTGTGAAAGTGCTGCACTCAATATGCCAGCAAATTTGGAAAACTCAGCAGTGGCCACAGGACTGGAAAAGGTCAGTTTTCATTCCAATCCCAAAGAAAGGCAATGCAAAAGAATGCTCAAACTACCACACAATTGTACTCATCTAACATGCTAGTAAAGTAATGCTCAAAATTCTCCAAGCCAGGCTTTAGCAATACATGAACCATGAACTTCCAGATGTTCAAGCTGGTTTTAGAAAAGGCAGAAGAACCAGAGATCAAATTGCCAACATCTGCTGGATCATGGAAAAAGCAAGAGAGTTCCAGAAAAACATCTATTTCTCCTTTATTGACTATGCCAAAGCCTCTGACTGTGTGGATCACAATAAACTGTGGAAAATTCTGAAAGAGATGGGACCACCTGACTTACCTCTTGAGAAACCTGTATACAGGTCAGGAAGCAACAGTTAGAACTGGACATGGAACAACAGACTGGTTCCAAATAGGAAAAGGGGTATGTCAAGGCTGTATATTGTCACCCTGCTTATTTAACTTCTATGCAGAGTACATCATGAGAAACGTGGGGCTGGAGGAAGCACAAGCTGGAATCAAGATTGCCAGGAGAAATATTAATAACCTCAGATATGCAGATGACACCACCCTTATGGCAGAAAGTGAAGAAGAACTAAAGAGCCTCTTGACGAAAATGAAAGAGGAGAGTGAAAATGTTGCTTAAAGCTCAACATTCAGAAAACGAAGATCATGGCATCTGGTCCCATCACTTCATGGGAAATAGATGGGGAAACAGTGGAAACAGTGGCAGACTTTATTTTTCTAGGCTCCAAAAATCACTGCAGATGGTGACTGCAGTGATTGCATGAAATTAAAAGATGCTTGCTTCTTGGAAGGAAAGTTATGACCAATCTAGACAGCACATTAAAAAGCAGAGACATTACTTTGTCAACAAAGGTCCATTTAGTAAAGGCTATGGCTTTTCCAGTGGTCATGTATGGATGTGAGAGCTGGACTATAAAGAAAGCTGAGCGCCAAAGAATTGATGCTTTTGAACTGTGGTGCTGGAGAAGACTCTTGAGAGTCCCTTGGACTGCAAAGAGATCCAACCAGTCCATCCTAAAGGAGATAATCCTGGGTGTTCATTGGAGGGACTGATGTTGAAGCTCAAACTCCAATACTTTGGCCACCTGATGCAAAGAGCTGACTCATTTGAAAAGACCCTGAAGTTGGGAAAGATTGAGGGCAGGAGGAGAAGGGGATGACAGAGGATAAGATGGTTGGATGGCATCACCGACTTAATGGACATGGGTTTGGGTGGACTCCGGGAGTTGGTGATGGACAGGGAGGCCTGGCCTGCTGCGGTTCATGGGGTCACAAAGAGTTGGACACGACTGAGCGACTGAACTGAACTGAGTGGCAAGTGGGATCTTAATTCCTGGACCAGGGAGCAAACCCAGGCCTCTGCAATGGAAGCATGGAATCCAAACCACTGGACTGCCAGGTAATTCCCTATGTATTTCTTCTTATGCCACAGCAGAGTAAGTTTATGCTGCCCTGTAAGAGTGACATTATTTCAGGAGATATTTATGACTGTCACTGTAGTGGGTGTGACAACAAAGGTTAACTCCTCTTCTTCTTCATCCTGTGCCTTTTACCCTCACTAGTCTGTTTAACACTCGGTTTCTCCAAATCTGCACCTTCACTCGGAGTTAAGACTCTCGTCCTTGCTCCAATCAGGATTAAATCAAATGACTTTTAAATTAAATGATTCTTTCCCCTTGGGGCTTCCCTGGTGGCTCAGAGGTTGAAGCATCTGCCTGCAATGTGGGAGACCTGGGTTCGATCCCTGGGTCGGGAAGATCCCCTGGAGAAGGAAATGGCAACCCACTCCAGTATTCTTGCCTGGAGATCCCATGGACAGAGGAGCTTGGTGGGGTACAGTCCATGGGGTCGCAAAGAGTGGGACACAACTGAGCGACTTCACTTTCACTCCCCCTTAGCAGAAAATACCAAAACCTGAAACGTCACTGCCTCATATTCAAAAGGCAGTTCTTCGTTGAGACAACTGGGCACTTACCTTGATCAACACCTTGCCCCAACCCCCAGAGTCGGGACCAGTACTGCATGCTCTGAATGATCACTCCTCTGTAATTCAAATGACTCTGACCTGTAGGACTCCAGTCCTCTGGAAAATACTGAAACTAACATACACTTGCCACCCTATATCAGGTCCCACCTGTACTTCAGGATCTGGGTCCCCTTTGACTATCTCCTCCTGACCACACCTACCAGCAAAAAAGTATCCGTCTGTGCAGTATTTAATTGAAAATAATATGACAAAGAATAATTTTAGCCAGTTACTGCTCATATATGACTTTAGTCTTTCCCTCTAATACTATTTCTGTACAATGTAACTTCATATAATAATGCAAAATATAAGACCTCATAGAATAAACAATCTGTTGGTATATTAATCAATCTGAGCCTGTGAATTATTTGACCCAACTGGCATTCAAGAAACCAATGGGGAAAAATTCACTAACTCAATGCTGAAATATACTATTAGTGAAGTTGGTTCTAAAGTTTAAAAAGAATATAAGCAGTATATAAATGCAGAACTTCTTTGTTGTAGAAGCATGCTTTTTTTCACATAGGCAGACAAAGAAATCCTAACAGAAAGCTGAGTTTAAAAATCAACACCTTCTTGATTTCCTGACAGGATGGTGGAACAGAAGGACCTGTGCTCACCTCCTCCCACGAAAACACCAAAATCACAACTGAATACTGAACAAACATCAACAAACAAGAACCAGAACCCACCAATAAAGATGTTCAACTTTCAAAGACAAAGAAGAGGCCACAACAAGACTGCAGAAGGGATGCATTCATAATGTAATCAAACCCTGTACCTGCCAGGTGGATGAGCCAGAAATTGGAAAATAATCGTATCACAGAGGTTCTCCCACAGGAGTGAGAGTTCTGAGCCCATGTCAGGCTCCTCGGTCTGGGGGTCTGGCATCAGGGGGATGAGACCCCAGAGCATTCGGCTTTGAAGGCCAGCAGGGCTTGATCACAGGACAGTCATAGGCCTAGGGGAAACAAATGCCATTCTCAGAGGACACACAGGTCTCAAGTGCCCTGGGACCCAGCTGGAAAAGGAGTGACCTCATAGGAGCCTGGGACAGACCTACCTGCTGGTCTTGGAGGGTCTCCTGGGAGGCGAGGGGCACCTGTAGCTCACTGTGGGGACAAGGACACTGGTGGCAAGGGTGCTGGGGAGTATTTGCTGGCACCAAGGCCCGGTCCCACCCAATATATCCCTTAGATCTAGTGTTGGGAAGCCTCGGGCCAAACAACCAACAGGGCAAAAACAGTCCCACTCATCACCACACTGCAAAGTCTTCCTGAACACATACCCCTTGAAAAGCCCTGCCCACCAGAGGAACAAGACCCAGTTCCACCCAGCAGTGGGCAGGCACCAGTCCCTCCCACCAGGAAGTCTACACAAGCCCCTTAGACCAGCCGCACCCACCTAAGGGCAGACACCAGAAGAAACAGGAACTACAATCCTGCAGTCTGTGAAACAGAAAACAGAAAGTTAGATAAAATGATACAGCAGACAAATATGTTCCAGATGAAAGAATGAGATAAAACACTGGGAAAACAGCTAAGTGAAGAGGAGACAGAAAAAGAATTCATAGAAATGACAGTAAAGATGATCCAAGATCTGAAAAAAGCATGGAGGCACAGAGCAAAAAGACACACAAAATGTTTACTAAACACCTGGAAGACTTGAACAACAAACAGCACTGGAAATACAGTACCTGAAATGAAGAATACACCAGAAGCAATCAACAGCAGAATAAAAGAGGAAGAAGAACAGATAAATGAGCTGGAAGACAGAATGCTGGGAAGCACTGCTGTGGAACAGAATATAGAAAACAGATTGAAAAGAAATGTGGGCAGTCTAGAGACTTCTGGGACAACAATAAAAAGCACCAACATTCACATTACAGGGGTCTCAGAAAGAAAAGAGAGAAAGGGCCTGAGAAAATATTTGAAGAGATAAAAACTGAAAATTCCCTAACATGGGAAAGGAAACAGTTTACCTAAGTCCAGGAAGTGCCGAGTCCCACACTGGATAAATCCAAGGAGGAAAAGCCAAGATGTGTATTAATCAAACCGAAAAAAATTAAAAACCAAGAAAATACTAAAATCAACAAGGGAAAAGCAACGAATAAAAAATAAGGGTTTTCCCATAAGATTGTCAGATTATTCAGCAGAAACTCTGCAGGTCAGAAGGCTTCTGCACAATACATTTAAAGCAATGAAAGGAAAATCTTACTACAAGAATACTCTACTCAGCAAGGCTCTCATTCAGATTCGACAGAGAAATCAAAAGCTTCACAGATGAGCAAAAGCTAAGAGAATTCAGCACCACCAAACCAGCTTTACAACAAGTGCCAAAGGAACTTCTCTGGAGGGAAAAGATAAGGCCACCCTAGAAATAAGAAAATCCTGAAAGGGAAAGCTCACCAGTAAAGGCAAATATACAGTAAAGGTAGGAAATAATCCATACACAAATATAATGTCAAAACCAGCAACTGTGAGAAGAATAAAATGCAGGATAGTGACAATCCACTGGAGATTAGGAGACCAGCAACTTAAAACAATCTTGTAAACATATATAAACTGCTGTATCAAAACCTCATGGGAACCACAAACCAAAAATTTTCTATTGCAGATACACACACACAAAAAAAAAAAGCAATCAAAACACACCCTAAAGACTTGGTCATCAAATCACAACAGAAGAGAACAAAAGAAGAGAAAGAAAAAGACCTACAAAAACAAATCCAAAACAATTAGCAGAATGGAAGTAAAAATATATACATATCAATTATTATCTTAAATGTAACTGCATTAAATGTTCCAACCAAAATACACAGACTGGGTGAATGGATACAAAAACAAAATTTATATATATGCAGTCTACAAGAAAACCACTTCAGATTTAGGGACTCATACAGACTGAAAGTGAGGGGATGGAAAAAAAAAAAGTATTCCACAAAACTGGAAATCAAAAGAAAGCTGGAGTAGCAACACTAATGTCAGACAAAATAGACTTTAAAATAAAAATTATTACAAGTAACAAGGGATCAAGGGATCAATCCAAGAAGATGAAACAATTGTAAATATACACGCATCCAACATAGGAGCACCTCAACATTGAAGGCAAATGCTAACAGCCATAAAAGAAGAAACTGACAATAACACAACAATACTGGTAGACTTTAACACAGATTTCCTCAATAGATAGACCATCCACACAGAAAACAAGAAAAAACAGGCCTTAACTGACACATCAGACCAGATGGACTTATTTATGTTCATAGCACATTCTATCTGAAACTAGCAGAATACACCTTCTTTTCAAGTGCACATGAACATTCTCCAAGATGTATCACATCCTGGGCCACATATCAAGCCTGGGAAAATGTAATAAAATTCAAATCATATCAAGCATCTTTTCCAACCATAACACTATGAGATTAGAAATAAATTACGAGGAAAAAAACTGTAAAAAAAAAAAAAAAAAACCACAAACACATGGCAGCTAAACAATATGCTACTAAACCACCAGTGGATCACTGAAGAAATCAAAGAGAAAATCATAAAGATCAGAGCAGAAATATATGAAATGGAAATGAAGAAAACAGCAGAAAAGATCAATGAAACTGAAAGAAAAACGTATGTCTGAAAAGATAAACAAAACTGAAAAACCTTTAGCCAGATTTATCAAGAAACTGAGGAAGAAAGCTCAGATCAATAAAATTAGAAATGAAAAAGGGGAAGTTGCAATGGACACCACCGAAATACAAAGTATCACAAGAGACTACTACAAACAGCTATATGCCAATAAAATGGACAACCTGGAAGAAATGAACAAATTCTTAGAAATGAACACTAGCCCAAAACTGAACCAGGAAGAAATAGAAAATATGAAGAGACCAATCACAAGTAACAAAACTGAAATGGTGATTAAAACACTCCCAGCGGGACTTCCCTACTAGCACGATGGATGAGAATCCGCCCGCCAATGCAGAGGACACTGGTTCAATCCCCGATCTGCCACGGAGCAGCTAAGCCCATCTGCCACAAATACTGAGTCCATGCTCGAGAGCGTGCAAGCCACAGTAACTAAAGCCTGCATGCTCTAGGGCCCGCAGGCCACAACCACTGAAGCCCACGCACCCTAGGGCCAGCAAGCCCAAACTGCTGAAGAAAGAGCGCCCAGAGCCTGTGTCCCATGACGAGAGAAGCCACTGCACCAGGAAGCCCGTGCACTGCACCTAGAGAGAAGCCCCACTCTCTGCAACAAGAGGAAACCCACACACAGCAGTGAAGACCCAGCACGGGCGAAAGTTTAAAAAAGAAACACTTCCAAAAAACAAAGTTCAGGACAAAGAGGTCACATAGGTGAATCTTATCAAACGTTTGCAAAAGAGTTAACACCCATCCTTATGAAATTATTTCAAATAATTACAGAGGAAGGCACCCTCCCAAACTTCTTCTCTGAGGCCACTGTCACCCTGATACCAAATCCAAAGATTCCACACAAAAAAGGAAAATTACAGCCAACATCACTGATAAACATAGCTAAAAAAAATCCTGAACAAAATACTAGCAAACCAAATGCAACAATACATTAAAAGGATCGTACATCATGATCAAGTGGGATTTATCCCAGGGATGCAAAGATGTTTCAATATCTGTAAATCAATAACTGTGACACACACATTAACAAACTGAATAAAAACCATGATTGTCTCTGTAGATGCAGAAAAAGTTTTTGACAAAATTCAACACCCATTTATGATGAAAACTCTTCAGAAAGTAGGCATAGAGGAAACATACTTCAACATACCAAAGGCCACACGTGACAAACCTACAGCTAACATCATTCTCAATGATGAAAAGCTGAAAGCATTTCCTCTAAGATTAGGAACAAGACAAGGATGTCCACACTCATCATTTTTATTCAACACAGTTTTCGAAGTCCTAGCCATGGCAATCAGAGAACAAAAAGAAATAAAAGGAATCCAGATTGGAAAAGAAAACTATTACTGCAGATGACATAATAGTATACATAGAAAATCCTGAAGATGCTACCAGAAAACTATTAGAGCTTATCAATGAATTCAGTAAGGTTACAGGGTACCAAATAAATATACAGAAATCTCTTACATTCCTATACACTAACAACAAAAGATCATAAAGAGAAGGAAATGATCCCATTTACCATTGCATCAAAAAGAATATACTACCTAGGAATAAACTTACCTAAAGAGGCAAAGAAGAGAGGTGAAAAGCAAAGGAGAAAAGGAAAGATATAAGCATCTGAATGCAGAGTTCCAAAGAATTGCAAGAAAAGATAAGAAAGCCTTCTTCAGCGATCAATGCCAAGAAATAGAGGAAAACAACAGAATGGGAAACACTAGAGATCTCTTCAAGAAAATTAGAGATACCAAGGGAACATTTCATGTAAAGATGGGCTTGATAAAGGACAGAAATGGCCTGGACCTAACAGAAGCAGAAGATATTAAGAAGAGGTGGCAAGATTTTATGCTAAAGATGGCGGAGGAATAGGACGGGAAGACCACTTTCTCCCTCACAAATTCCTCAAAAGAACATTTCAACGCTGAGCAAACTCCACAAAACAACCTCTGTAGGTTGGCAGAGTACAGCAGGCAACCAGAAAAGCAGACCATTGTCTTCAAAAACAGGTAGGAAAAAATATAAACGACGAAAAAGGAGACAAAGGAGGTGGGGAGGGAACTCCGTCCCGGGAAGGGAAGCCCGTCCTGGGAAGGGAATTTTAAGAAGAGAGGTTTCCAAACACCAGGAAACACTCTCCCTGCCGAGTCTGTGGCGAGTCTTGGAAACCTAGAGGGCAACATAACAGGAAGGAAAAATAAAGAAATAATTAAAACCAAGAGATTACAAGCCCAACAGTAACTCCCCCAGCGGAAACGCAGCACAGACGCCTGCATCCGCCATTGGGAAGTGGGGGCAGGGCAGGGACGCGCGGGAGGCGCAGGCTGCAGTGCTTTGTAAGAATCGGGCAGGAACGCCCCACGCGCAACCAGAACGATCTAACTTGTGCTAGCAAACCAGACTGTGGGATAGCTACAGCACGAAAAGCTCGAACATAAGACGCCGCCAGGACCGAGCACAGAACAAAGGACGGAACGGAAAAAGCCGGCTGCAGACCATCCCCCGCCGGGGACAGGCAGCCAGAGCCGTAAGGGCTGGAAAGGGGCAATTGCAGACCCGGAGAGACTTTACTTACCTAACTGCAAGCGGGCTTCTTTGCTAAGACTTCTGGGGGTGCTGGACAGTCACAATCTGTCTCACGGGGGACGCCAGCGGTCCACCCAGAAAGTTGAGCAGCAGCGACAGAAAAGGTGACAAGCCGCGGCGATCACGCTCGCCAAACTCCTGAGCTACTCGGACCTGGGAAGGGCACAAAGCGCAGTCCCAGCCGAATCTGTGCCTCTGAGGGCTGCCTGAGCGCCAAACCTGAGCAGCTTGGACCGGGAAGTGCACGCAGCCTAGGGCCGGCCCCAGACGGTTCCCGGCTGAGCATCGTAGAGCCGGAGCGGTTTGTGCGCCGCGAGAAGGGACAGGTCAAGCGGGGCTGTGACACTGTGAGCACACGACAGCGCTATTTGTCTGCGGCATTCCCCCTCCCCACAGCGCGACTGAACTAGTGAGCCTGAAAAACCAGCAAACGGAAGAAGTTAAACAGAGGGAACCACCTTGGAAGTGATCCCACACGGCCCAAAACATCAGAGAAGAGCCGGATATATTTTTACTATTTTAAAAATCATTCCTTTTTTTTTTTTTTTTTCTTTTTTTTTTCTTCTTTTTTTTTTTCTAACCTTTTTTTTTTAATTGTTAAATCTTCTATTTCTCCTCTAATTTTTATTACTATAACCTATTATTACTATTTTTAAAAAAAAAAGACTTTTTTTTTTTTTTTTTTAAGGCTAACACCATATATAGCCTTTGGATGGTTGTTGGTGGGGTTTTTTTTGTTTGTTTGTTTTGTTTTTTTTGTTTGCTTGTTTTTTTTAAATAATTCTTGGTTTTTTTTTCTTTCTTTCTTTCCTGCTTTTTCCTTCTGCTTCTTTTCTTTAATATTGTATTTTTGAAAATCCAACCTCTACTCTAGATTTTTAACCTTTGCTCTTAGGTTTTTGTTGTCAATTATGTTCATTTAAAAACCCAAACTTCACTACCCAAGTTTACCTGAGAGCAAGATTACTGGCTTGACCACTCTCTTCTCCTATGGACTCTCCTTTTTCTCCACCAGGTGGCCTCTGTCTCTTTTCTCCCCCATCTCTTCTCTATCCAACTCTGTGAATCTCTGTGTGTTCCAGACAGTGGAGAACACCTAAGGAACTGGTTACTGGCAGGATTTGTCTCTCTCCTTCTCATTCCTCTCTCTTATCCTCCTGGCCACCTCTGTCTACTTCCTCCCTCTCCTCTTCCCTGTATAACTCCGTAAATACCTGAGCGGGCCAGACTATAGAGCGCACATAAGGAAGTGACTACTGCCTAGCTTGCTCTCTCCTCTTTTGATCTCACTGCATCTCATTCCAGTTACCTCTAACTACCCCCTCCATCTTCTCTTCTCCTTGTAACTCAGTGAACCTCTCTGAGTGTCCCTCAATGTGGAGAAACTTTTCATCTTTAACCTAGATGTTTTATCATCGGTACTGTACAGATGGAGAAGTCTAGAGGCTACTGTAAAAACTGAAGACCAGAAGCAGGAGGCTTAAATACAAAGCCTGAAAACATTAGAGAACTCTTGAATTCAGGGAACATTAAGCAATAGGAGCTCATCAAATGCCTTCATACTTACACTGAAACCAAGCTCCACCCAAGGGCCAACAAGTTCCAAAACAAGACATATCACTCAAATTCTCCAGCAACACAGGAACACTCCCCTGAGCTTGAATATACAGGCAGCTCAAAATTATTCCAAAACCTTTGATGTCTCATAACCCATCACTGGTCACTCCACGGCACTCCAGAGAGAAGAAACCCAGCTCCACCCACCAGAACTCCAACACAAGCCTCCCTAACCAGGAAACCTTGACAAGCCACTGATAGAACCCCACCCACAGTGAGGAAGCTCCATAATAAAGAGAACTCCGCAAATTACCAGAATATAAAAAGACCACCCCAAACACAGCAATATAACCAAGATGAAGAGACAGAGGAATCCTCAGCAGGTAAAGGAACAGGAGAGTTGCCCACCAAACCAAACAAAAGAGGAAGAAGTAGGGAATCTACCTGAGAAGGAATTCCGAATATTGATAGTGAAAATGATCCAAAATCTTGAAATCAAAATGGAATCACAGATAAATAGCCTAGAGACAAGGATTGAGAAGATGCAAGAAAGGTTTAACAAGGACCTAGAAGAAATAAAAAAGAGTCAAAATATAATGAATAATGCAATAAATGAGATCAGAAACACTCTGGAGGCAACAAATAGTAGAATAACGGAGGCAGAAGATAGGATTAGTGAAATAGAAGATAGAATGGTAGAAATAAATGAATCAGAGAGGAAACAAGAAATACGAATTAAAAGAAACGAGGACAATCTCAGAGACCTCCAGGACAATATGAAACGCTCCAACATTCGAATTATAGGAGTCCCAGAAGAAGAAGACAGAAAGAAAGATCATGAGAAAATCCTTGAGGAGATAATAGTTGAAAACTTCCCTAAAATGGGGAAGGAAATAATCACCCAAGTCCAAGAAACACAGAGAGTTCCAAATAGGATAAACCCAAGGCGAAACACCCCAAGACACATATTAATTAAATTAACAAAGGTCAAACACAAAGAACAAATATTAAAAGCAGCAAGGGAAAAACAACAAATAACACACAAGGGGATTCCCATAAGGATAACAGCTGATCTTTCAATAGAAACTCTTCAGGCCAGGAGGGAATGGCAAGACATACTTAAAGTGATGAAAGACAATAACCTACAGCCCAGATTACTGTACCCAGCAAGGATCTCATTCAAATACGAAGGAGAAATCAAAAGCTTTACAGACAAGCAAAAGCTGAGAGAATTCAGCACCACCAAACCAGCTCTCCAACAAATTCTAAAGGATATTCTCTAGACAGGAAACCGAAAAGGGTGTATAAACCCGAACCCAAAACAATAAAGTAAATGGTAACGGGATCATACTTATCAATAATTACCTTAAACGTAAATGGGTTGAACGCCCCAACCAAAAGGCAAAGACTGGCCGAATGGATACAAAAACAAGACCCCTCTATATGCTGCTTACAAGAGACCCACCTCAAAACAAGGGACACATATAGACTGAAAGTGAAGGGCTGGAATAAGATATACCATGCAAATAGAGACCAAAAGAAAGCAGGAGTGGCAATACTCATATCTGATAAAATAGACTTTAAAACAAAGGCTGTGAAAAGAGACAAAGAAGGCCACTACATAATGATCAAAGGATCAATCCAAGAAGAAGATATAACAATTATAAATATATATGCACCCAATATAGGAGCACAGCAATATGTAAGACAAATGCTAACAAGTATGAAAGGGGAAATCAACAATAACACAATAATAGTGGGAGACTTTAATACCCCACTCACACCTATGGACAGATCAACTAAACAGAAAATTAACAAAGAAACGCAAACTTTAAATGATACATTAGATCAATTAGACCTAATTGATATCTATAGGACATTTCACCCCAAAACAATGAATTTCACCTTTTTTTCAAGTGCTCATGGAACCTTCTCCAGGATAGATCACATCCTGGGCCATAAATCTAAACTTGATAAATTCAAAAAAATCGAAATCATTCCAAGCATCTTTTCTGACCATAATGCATTAAGATTAGATCTCAATTACAGGAGAAAAACTACTAAAAATTCCAACATATGGAGGTTGAACAACACACTTCTGAATAATCAACAAATCACAGAAGAAATCAAAAAAGAAATCAAAATATGCATAGAAACTAATGAAAATGAAAACACAACAACCCAAAACCTGTGGGACACTATAAAAGCAGTGCTAAGAGGAAAGTTCATAGCATTACAGGCATACCTCAAGAAACAAGAAAAAAGTCAAATAAATAACCTAACTCTACAACTAAAGCAACTAGAAAAGGAAGAATTGGAGAACCCCAGAGTTAGTAGAAGGAAAGAAATCTTAAAAATTAGGGCAGAAATAAATGCTAAAGAAACAAAAGAGACCATAGCAAAAATCAACAAGGCCAAAAGCTGGTTCTTTGAAAGGATAAATAAAATTGACAAACCACTAGCCAGACTCATCAAGAAGCAAAGAGAGAAAAATCAAATCAATAAAATTAGAAATGAAAATGGAGAGATCACAACAGACAACACAGAAATACAAAAGATCATAAGAGACTACTATCAGCAGTTGTATGCCAATAAAATGGACAATGTGGAAGAAATGGACAAATTCTTAGAAAAGTACAATTTTCCAAAACTGAACCAGGAAGAAATAGAAAATCTTAACAGACCCATCACCAGCACGGAAATTGAAACTGTAATCAGAAATCTTCCAGCAAACAAAAGCCCAGGTCCAGACGGCTTCACAGCTGAATTCTACCAAAAATTTCGAGAAGAGCTAACACCTATCCTACTCAAACTCTTCCAGAAAATTGCAGAGGAAGGTAAACTTCCAAACTCATTCTATGAGGCCACCATCACCCTAATACCAAAACCTGACAAAGATATCACAAAAAAAGAAAACTACAGGCCAATATCACTGATGAACATAGATGCAAAAATCCTCAACAAAATTCTAGCAATCAGAATCCAACAACATATTAAAAAGATCATACACCATGACCAAGTGGGCTTTATCCCAGGGATGCAAGGATTCTTCAATATCCGCAAATCAATCAATGTAATTCACCACATTAACAAATTGAAAAATAAAAACCATATGATTATCTCAATAGATGCAGAGAAGGCCTTTGACAAAATTCAACATCCATTTATGATAAAAACTCTCCAGAAAGCAGGAATAGAAGGAACATACCTCAACATAATAAAAGCTATATATGACAAACCCACAGCAAACATTATCCTTAATGGTGAAAAATTGAAAGCATTTCCCCTAAAGTCAGGAACAAGACAAGGGTGTCCACTTTCACCGCTACTATTCAACATAGTTCTGGAAGTTTTGGCCACAGCAATCAGAGCAGAAAAAGAAATAAAAGGAATCCAAATTGGAAAAGAAGAAGTAAAACTCTCACTGTTTGCAGATGACATGATCCTCTACATGGAAAACCCTAAAGACTCCACCAGAAAATTACTAGAGCTCATCAATGAATATAGTAAAGTTGCAGGATATAAAATCAACACACAGAAATCCCTTGCATTCCTATACACTAATAATGAGAAAGTAGAAAAAGAAATTAAGGAAACAATTCCATTCACCATTGCAACAAAAAGAATAAAATACTTAGGAATATATCTACCCAAAGAAACTAAAGACCTATATATAGAAAACTATAAAACACTGATGAAAGAAATCAAAGAGGACACTAATAGATGGAGAAATATACCATGTTCATGGATTGGAAGAATCAATATAGTGAAAATGAGTATACTACCCAAAGCAATTTACAAATTCAACGCAATCCCTATCAAGCTACCAGCCATATTTTTCACAGAACTAGAACAAATAATTTCAAGATTTGTATGGAAATACAAAAAACCTCGAATAGCCAAAGCAATCTTGAGAAAGAAGAATGGAACTGGAGGAATCAACTTGCCTGACTTCAGGCTCTACTACAAAGCCACAGTCATCAAAACAGTATGGTACTGGCACAAAGACAGACATATAGATCAATGGAACAAAATAGAAAGCCCAGAGATAAATCCACACACATATGGACACCTTATCTTTGACAAAGGAGGCAAGAATATACAATGGAGTAAAGACAATCTCTTTAACAAGTGGTGCTGGGAAAACTGGTCAACCACTTGTAAAAGAATGAAACTAGATCACTTTCTAACACCGCACACAAAAATAAACTCAAAATGGATTAAAGATCTAAATGTAAGACCAGAAACTATAAAACTCCTAGAGGAGAATATAGGCAAAACACTCTCAGACATAAATCACAGCAGGATCCTCTATGATCCACCTCCCAGAATTCTGGAAATAAAAGCAAAAATAAACAAATGGGATCTAATTAAAATTAAAAGCTTCTGCACAACAAAGGAAAATATACGCAAGGTGAAAAGACAGCCTTCTGAATGGGAGAAAATAATAGCAAATGAAGCAACTGACAAACAACTAATCTCAAAAATATACAAGCAACTTATGCAGCTCAATTCCAGAAAAATAAATGACCCAATCAAAAAATGGGCCAAAGAACTAAATAGACATTTCTCCAAAGAAGACATACGGATGGCTAACAAACACATGAAAAGATGCTCAACATCACTCATTATCAGAGAAATGCAAATCAAAACCACAATGAGGTACCACTTCACACCAGTCAGAATGGCTGCGATCCAAAAATCTGCAAGCAATAAATGCTGGAGAGGGTGTGGAGAAAAGGGAACCCTCCTACACTGTTGGTGGGAATGCAAACTAGTACAGCCACTATGGAGAACAGTGTGGAGATTCCTTAAAAAATTGCAAATAGAACTACCTTATGACCCAGCAATCCCACTGCTGGGTATACACACCGAGGAAACCAGAATTGAAAGAGACACATGTACCCCAATGTTCATCGCAGCACTGTTTATAATAGCCAGGACATGGAAACAACCTAGATGTCCATCAGCAGATGAATGGATAAGAAAGCTTTGGTACATGTACACAATGGAGTATTACTCAGCCGTTAAAAAGAATTCATTTGAATCAGTTCTGATGAGATGGATGAAACTGGAGCCGATTATACAGAGTGAAGTAAGCCAGAAAGAAAAACACCAATACAGTATACTAACACATATATATGGAATTTAGAAAGATGGCAATGATGACCCTGTGTGCAAGACAGGAAAAAAGACACAGCTGTGTATAACGGACTTTTGGACTCAGAGAGAGAGGGAGAGGGCGGGATGATTTGGGAGAATGGCATTCTATCATGTATACTATCATGTAAGAATTGAATCGCCAGTCTATGTCTGACGCAGGATACAGCATGCTTGGGGCTGGTGCATGGGGATCACCCACAGAGATGTTATGGGGAGGGAGGTGGGAGGGGGTTTCATGTTTGGGAACACATGTAAGAATTAAAGATTTTAAAAAAAAAATAAATAAATAAATAAATAAATACAAAAAAAAAAAAAAAAAAGAAGAGGTGGCAAGAATACATGGAAGAACTGTACAAAAAAGATTTTCACAACCCAGATAACTATGATGATGTGATCACTAATCTACAGCCAGACATCTTGGAATGCGAAGTCAAGTGGGCCTTAGGAAGCATCACTACGAAAAAAGCTAGTGGAGGTGATGGAATTCCAGTTGAGCTGTTTCAAATCCTGAAAGATGATGCTGTGAAAGTGCTGCACTCAATATGCCAGCAAATTTGGAAAACTCAGCAGTGGCCACAGGACTGGAAAAGGTCAGTTTTCATTCCAATCCCAAAGAAAGGCAATGCAAAAGAATGCTCAAACTACCGCACAACTGTACTCATCTCACATGCTAGTAAAGTAATGCTCAAAATTCTCCAAGCCAGGCTTCAGCAATACGTGAACTGTGAACTTCCAGATGTTCAAGCTGGTTTTAGAAAAGGCAGAGGAACCAGAGATCAAATTGCCAACATCCACTGGATCATCGAAAAAGCAAGAGAGTTCCAGAAAAACATCTATTTCTGCTTTATTGACTATGCCAAAGCCTCTGACTGTGTGGATCACAATAAACTGTGGACAATTCTGAAAGAGATGGGAATACCAGACCACCTGACCTGCCTCTTGAGAAATCTGTATGCAGGTCAGGAAGCAACAGTGAGAACAGGTCATGGAACAACAGACTGGTTCCTAATAGGAAAAGGAGTACGTCAAGGCTGTATATTGTCACCCTACTTATTTAACTTCTATGCAGAGTACATCATGAGAAACGTGGGGCTGGAGGAAGCACAAGCTGGAATCAAGATTGCCAGGAGAAATATCAATAACCTCAGAGACGCAGATGACACCACCCTTATGGCAGAAAGTGAAGAGCAGCTAAAAAGCCTCTTGATGAAAGTGAAAGAGGAGAGCGAAAAAGTTGGCTTAAAGCTCAACATTCAGAAAATGAAGATCATGGCATCCGGTCCCATCACTTCATGGGAAATAGATGGGGAAACAGTAGAAACAATGTCAGACTTTATTTTTTTTTTGCTCCAAAATCACTGCAGATGGTGACCGCAGCCATGAAATTAAAAGACGCTTACTCCTTGGAAGAAAAGTTATGACCAACCTAGATAGTATATTCAAAACCAGAGACATTACTTTGCCAACTAAAGTCCATCTATTCAAGGCTATGGTTTCTCCTGTGGCCATGTATGGATGTGAGAGTTGGACTGTGAAGAAGGCTGAGCGCTGAAGAATTGATGCGTTTGAACTGTGGTGTTGGAGAAGACTCTTGAGAGTCCCTTGGACTGCAAGGAGATCCAACCAGTCCATTCTGAAGGAGATCAACCCTGGGATTTCTTTGGAAGAAATGATGCTAAAGCTGAAGCTCCAGTACTTTGGCCACCTCATGCAAAGAGCTGACTCATTGGAAAAGACTCTGATGCTGGGAGGGATTGGAGGCAGGAGGAAAAGGGGATGACAGAGGATGAGATGGCTGGATGGCATCACTGACTCGATGGATGTGAGTCTGAGTGACCTCCGGGAGTTGGTGATGGACAGGGAGGCCTGGCGTGCTGCGATTCATGGGGTCGCAAAGAGTCGGACACAACTGAGCGACTGAACTGAACTGAACTGAACTGAAACCTACAAGACACTGATGAAAGAAATCGAAGATGACAAACAGATGGAAAGATATACCATGTTCTTGGGTTGGAAATATTTTCAACATATTTTCAAAATAACTATATTACCAAAGGCAATCTACAGATTCAGTGCAATTCCTGTCAAATTACCAATGGCTATTTTCAAAGAACTAGAACAAATTTTTAAAATTTGTATGCAGGGACTTCCCTAATGGTCCAGTGGCTAAGACTCCATGCTCCCAGTGTAGGGGGCCCAGGTTCAATCCCTTGTCAGGGAACTAGAACCCGAATGCCACAACTAAGACCAATGAGCCAAATAAATATGTAAGTAAATAAATACATATATTTTTAAAATCTGTGAAGAAAACACAAAAGACCCTAAATAGCCAAAGCAATCCTGAGAAAGAAAAACGGAACCAGAGGAATCAGACACCTTGGCTTCTTGGCTTCAAGCTATACTACAAAGCTAAGTCATCAAAACAGTCTAGTACCAGCACAAAGACAGACTTACAGATCAACAGAACAGGGCATAAAGCCCAGAAATAAATCCAAACATCTATGGCCAATTAATCTATGACAAAGGAGGCAAGACTATATATAATGGAGAAAAGACAGTCCTTTCAGTAAGTGGTTCTGAGAAAACTGGATAGCAACATGTAAAAGAATGAAATTAGAATATATTTAACACCATATACAAAAATAAACTCAAAACAGATTAAAGACCTAAAGGTAAGGCTGGATACTCCAAAACTCTATGGAGAAAAACATAGGCAGAATACTGTTTTACATAAATCACAGCAATAGGTTTTTGAATCCACCATCTAGAGTAATGAAAATAAAACAAAAATAAACAAATGGGGCCTAAATAAACTCGAAAGTTTTTGCACAGCAAAGGAAACCATGAACAAAACAAAAAGGCAATCAACAAAATAGGAGAAAAAGATGCAACTCATCTCCAAAGTATACAAATATCTCATGCAGTTCTGTATCAAAAAATCAAACAACCCAATCAAAAAATGGGAAGATCTAAACAGACACTTCTCCAAAGACATACAGATGGCCAAACAGCTCATGAGAAGACGTACAACATCACTAATTATTTGAGAACTGCAAATCAAAACTACAATGAGTTATCACCTCACACAGGTCAGAATGGCCATTTTCAGAAAGTCTACAAACAATAAATGTTGTAGAGGGTGCGGAAAAAAGGGAACCCTCCCACCTACACTGTTGGTGGGAATGTAAGTTGGTGCAATTTGGAGAACAGTATGAAGGTTCCTTAAAAACCTAAAAATAGAGCCACCACATAAAGCGATCCCAGTCCTGAGCATATATCCAAAGAAAATCATATTTCAAAAAGATACATATCAATAATGTTCACTGCAGCACTGTTTACAATAACCAAGACATGGAAGCAACCTAAATGTCCATCAACAGATAAACTGATAAAGAAAATGTGTTACATATATACAATGGAATGTTACTCAGCCATTAAAAAGACTGAAATAATGCCATTTGCAGCAACATGGGTGGACCTAGAGAGTGTCATACAGAGTGAAGTAAGTCGGACAGAGAAGAAGAATTACCATATGCATGTCTTTTATGTAGAATCTTAAAAAAATAATACAAATGAACTTACAAAATAGAAAGAGACTCACAGACTTAGAAAATGAACTTATGGTTGCTGGGGCGGGGAGGGATAGTTAGGGAGATTGGTGGTCATGTACATATTTAAAATGGATAACCACAAGGACATACTGAGTATCACACGGAACTCTGCTCAGTGTTAAGTGGCAGCCTGAATGGGAGGGCGGAGTCTGGGGGAGAATGGGTACATGTATATGTATGGCTGAGTCCCTCTGTTGTTCACCTGAAACCATCACAACGTTGTTAATCAGCTACACCCCAATACAAAATAAAAATTCTTAAAAAAAACAAACTAAAAATAGAGCCACCATGTGATCCAGCAATCCCACTCCTGGGCATAAAATCTGAAGAAAATCATATTTCGAAAAGATACATGCACCCCCGGTGTCTACTGCAGCACAGTTCAGAACAGTCAAGACATGGAAGCACCTAAATGTCCATCAACAGAGAAATGGATAAAGAAGATGTGGTGTGAGTGTGTGTGTGTGTGTGTGTGTGTATAATGGAATATTACTAAAAAGGAATGAAATAATGCTACTCGCAAGAACATGAATGAACCTAGAAATTATCATACTAAGCAAGTCAGACAAAAAACAAATATCATATGGTATCACTTACATGCAGAATCTAAAAAAAAATGATACAAATGAACCTATTTACAAAACAGAAACAGACTTACAGACTTAGAGAACAAATATGGTTACCAGGGGGAAGGACAACAGGGAGGGACAGTTTGGAGGCTGGAATTAACAAGTTGGAATCAAGATTGTCGGGACAAACAGCAATAACCTCAGATATGCAGATGACACCACCCTTTTGGCAGAAAGTGAAGAGGAACTAAAAAGCCTCTTGATGAAAGTGAAAGAGAAGAGTGAAAAAGTTGGCTTAAAGCTCAACATTCAGAAAACTAAGATCATGGCATCCAGTCCCATCATTTCACGGCAGATAGATGGGGAAACAGTGGCTGACTTTATTTCGGGGGGCTGCAAAATCACTGCAGATGGTGATTGCAGCCATGAAATTAAAAGACTCTTACTCCTTGGAAGAAAAGTTATGACCAACCTAGACAGCATATTAAAAAGCAGAGACATTACTTTGTCAACAAAGGTCATTCTAGTCAAGGCTATGGTTTTTCCAGTGGTCATGTATGGATGTGAGAGTTGCACTATAAAGAAAGCTGAGTGCTGAATAATTGAAGCTTTTGAACTGCGGTGTTGGAGAAGGCTCTTGAGAGTCCCTTGGACTACAAGGAGATCCAACCAGTCCATCCTAAAGATCAGTCCTGGGTGTTCATTGGAAGGACTGATGCTGAAGCTGAAACTCCAATACTTTGGCCACTTGATGTGAAGTGCTGACTCATTTGAAAAGACCCTGATGCTGGGAAAGATTGAGGGCAGGAGGAGAAGGGGATGACAGAGGATGAGATGGTTAGATGGCATCACTGACTCAATGGACACGGGTTTGGGTGGACTCCGGGAGTTGGTGTTGGACAGGGAGGTCTGGCGTGCTGCGCTTCATGGGGTCACAAAGAGTCGGACACAACTGAGCAACTGAACTGAACTGAACTATATATAAAACAGATAATCAAGGACCTACTATAGAGTACAAGGAACTCTACTGAATACTCTGCAATAATCTATATGGGAAAATAATCAAAAGAATAGATATATGAACTAAATCACATTTCTGTACATTTATAACTAATGCAACATTGTAAATATTCTTATACTCCAAAAAAAATTAAAATTTTTTTCTAAAAATCAACATTTTCTTGAAAGATGGCTACATTCTACTCCTACCAACAAAGAGAACAGTACTCAGAAGTCTGTGGACCCAGTTACTGGAACCACCATGTCAAATAAGAAGATGAAATGTGTACCGGCTATAACAAAATAAAGGAAGCAGTCAAACTATCATCTCCCTATTACAGACCCAAAGATTAACACACAGATATAGGCATAATCTTCATATTCAGGAGCACTTCCAGGATGAAGAATGTACTTGTTCTTGGTCATCTGGAAAGTACTGCCACCTCTAGATGGAGGGAATAGCCTATGTCTTTAGAAGAATTAATATCAACTATAAATTCAAACTGCTAAAGTATGAAAACCTGTCCCAGGAATCAGGTAAGTGGCTCTCTCCTAGGTGAATAAATTCACAGCTTTCAGCGTGTCTCCATTAGCTGTCAACTTTGTAGTAACAGAGCTGTCTACAGAATTTCTGAAACAGCCTGAAAACACTAAGCAAAAATAAAGACACAAATGAACCTACCTACAAAACAGAAACAGACTCACAGACTTGCGGTTTCCAAGAGGGAGTTGGGGGAAGACGTGGACTGGGAGTTTAGGATTAAGAGATATAAGTTTTATATACAGGATGGATAAACAGCAAAGTCCTTCTGTATAGCACAGGGAACTACATTCAATATCCTGTAATAAACATAATGGAAAAGAATATAGAAAAGAATATGTACATATGTATATCTGAGTCACTTTGCTGTATAGTAGAAATGAACACAACACTGTAAATCAACTATATTTTGATTTTAAAAATTATAAGAAACTGGATTATACACAGATGTAATTTGCTTAGCGCCTGCTGGTAAAGAATCCACCTGCAGTGCAGGAGACCCCGGTTCGATTTCTGGGTCAGGAAGATCCGCTGGCAGGGATAGGCTACCCACTCCAGTATTCTTAGGCTTCCCTGGTGGCTCAGCTAGGAAAGAATCCAACTGTAATGCGGGAGACATGGGTTTGATCCCTGGGTTGGGAAGATCCCCTGGAGAAGGGAAAGGCTACCCACTCCAGTATTCTGGCCTGGAGAATTCCATGGACTGTATAGTCCATGGGGTCACAAAGTTGGACATGACTGAGCGACTTTCACTTTCACTTGTAGCAACCAGAGATGATTTTACACTAACTTGTTCTAATTCAGGCGAGCAGGATTTCCCTAGTGGCCCAGAGGATAGGACACTTGCCAATGCCGGGGACACAGATTCGATCCCTGATCTGAGAAGATCCCACATGCCGCAGAGCAGCTAAGCCCGCACGCCACCACTACTGAGCCTGTGCTAAAGCCCCTGCGCCGAAAGCCGGTGCTCCTCAGCAAGAGAAGCCACCGCGAAGTCCAGGCACAGCGGAGACCCAGTGTGGGAATAAATACATGCACTTTTTAATTAAAAAATAATAAAAGTTAGGTGTGAGTAAATCCAAACATTAATTTTTAACCACAAATACTCACATCAGTACTGGCTTTCTGGTAAATTTTTTAGTTAAAACTTTTTTTCTTTTTAATATTAAAACTATAAGCTTTTCTCACACAGACTGTTAAAAAAGATCTGGAGAGGCCATCTAATTCATTCTTTATCAAGATAAATAATGTTATCAAAGATGCAAAACTTTTCAACTTAAGAGACTCCTTAATCTGAGCATTCATGCTTTTAACTAAAAGCATATTTCCCCCCACCCAAAAAATGGCAGTATGTGCTAAACATGTATTTTCCAATTGAACTTATAACAAAAAAAGTTAGTTATATAATGCAATTACACATATTTTTACATTATTTTACATTTTCTTTAAACCACAAAAAGGATGCTTATTTTCCCCAAAACAACAGTTGCTGACATACTTCAGTTCAGGCAGCCCACTGAAGATCTCTTTGCGGCTTAGTTCAGAAATCCCATTTCCAAGAAATATTTTTGTTCCATCAAATTCTTTGGCTCCTTTCTTACATTTGCCTTTAATATCAGAGTATACAGAAACATGATCTCCACCTTTCATAACTAGAGGAAAGAAGAAAGCCATATTACACTGACATACCTATTCTTTGGCAGAACCATGAAAACTCTTCAAGCTTTAAGACTGGGGAGGCCTAGGAGCATCAGTAGTGGACATGAAGCAGTCTAACCTGGCTCATGGTCTCACTATAACTTCTGACAGAAAATACAACTGTTTACTTTCAAATGTTTGACAACAATAAATCTATTTTTTTTCCCTAGGAAAACAAAGATGCAGGATAGTCTTCGAAACATCCAACCTCAGGGACCTCCCTGGCTGTCCAGTGGTTACAACTCTTAATACACGGGACACCTGTTCAACCCCCAATCTGGGAACTAATATCCCACATGCCTTGCGAGGGTCAAAAAAAAAAACACAGCAAACATCCAACCTCAGTTGGAAGCCTTTAGCTGACAAACGAAAGGTATCTTCTATTTCAATTATTTTCCCCATATCTAACATTCCTTAAAAGAATAAATTAAGAATACTGAGTTTCATCCCAATATTAAGATCCCAGACTTGGAATGTTTCCCCTGCAAATGACAGTTCAGCAGCCTGAGGTTTCAGCACAATTGAGTAAAGAATGGAAAACAAAATTTCACTGACATCTTCCACTCTTTTCATCAGTCATGATCCTCTAACATCATTACAAATGTCCTCAAAGGGAATAAAAGAAATGGGCAGAAAATCCACATCAGACGCCTGATTCATTAGTCCTTTTCAGATACATACCTCAGTGGGCTATACTAAATGCACAACTTGGCAAAGATCTTTGTTAAAGCAAATTTGAAATGTATCTGAGTGAGGATTTAATGAATTTTCAATTTGATGATACACATAAATGTTAGCAGCTGTTTTACAGAGAAATCTAAACGTTATACTCACATTTTGAGGCTGATACGATTCCAGGGACAAAGACATGGGCTCCTCGTAACACAGCATTGCCACACTGGGCTCCAACAATGACTTCACAAGGCTGTTGTTTTATATTCTTCCTAGAGAAGAGGAGTGAAAGTGTGAAGAGTGATGCACCTCCAACGTCAACCAACCTTTCCAGGGTATCAAAGTAACCCTAAATAAATAACCTCTTTAGTCTTCATTATTCCAAATGAACAAATGAGAAAAAGTTGGAAGAAAGATAAATACACAAGAAATAATTTCTTAAAAACTACAAAGGCCTTCCCTGGTGGTCCAGTGGTTGAGAATCCACCTGCCAACACAGGGAGCATGGGTTCAATCCCTGATCCGGGAAGATTCCACACGCCGTGGGACAACTTAAGCCCTTGTGCCACAACTACCAAACCCACATGTCCTAGAGCCCATGCTCTGCAACAAGAGAAGCCACCACAATGGGAAGCACACACACAACCAGAGAGGAGCCCCTGCTGGCCGCAACCAGAGAAAGCCCACAGGCAGCAGCGAAGGAGCCCCTGCTGGCCGCAACCAGAGAAAGCCCACAGGCAGCACCAAAGACACGGCGCAGCCAAAAATTAATAAATAAAGTCTGGGTTTTTTTTTTATTACAAAGAGGATGGGCACTTGAGAAGAAAATCTTGGTGCAAGGTAGTAAGTGGCATCAAAAATTGCTTCATCAAATACAACTGATGAATACAAGAAAGAAGCCGACTTACAGATACGGGGAACAAACTAGTAGGGACAGGGAGATGGGGGGGCAAGACACGAGTCGGGGATTAAGAGGTATGCACTGTTACGTTCAAAATAACCCACAAGAGTCTATGATACAGGGAATATAGCCAATATTCTTTTCTATACTGAAGTACAGTTGATTTACAATGCTGAGTAAGCTTCAAGTATATAGCAAAGTGATTCATATATATGTGTATATATATATGAATATATATTCATATATATGTGTGTATACATACATATATATATACACACACATACACACACACTCTTTTCCATATTCTTTTCCCTTATAGGTTATTACTATATATTGAATATAGTTCCCTATGCTATACAACAGAACCTTGTTGCTTATCTATTTCAAATATAGTAATGTCTGCTCAATCCATATTGCTAATTTATCCCACATCCTCACCTGTCCCCTTTGGTAACTACAAATTTATTTTTTATGTCTGAGTCTACTTCCCTTCTGTAAATAAATCCATCTGTATCTTTTTTTTCTGGATTCCATGTACAAGTGGTTTCACGTGGTACTCATCTTTCTCTGACTGACTTCACTTAGTATGATCATCTCTAGGTCCATCCATGTTGCTGCAAATGGTATTACTTCACTCTTTTTTATGGTATAGCCAATATTTTATAACTATAAATGGAGCATAACCTTTAAAAATTGTGAATCACTATACTGCATACCTATAATTTATATCAACTATACCTCAATTAAAAAAAAAAATCTAAGGCAGGACTAAGGTCATAGGAAATGACACACAGGGTAGAACAGGCCAAGGCAGCCCTTGGGTCCCAGCCTGGTGTCTGTTATCAACAGCTCTGATGCCTACTGTGTTAGAAGGGACATGATCAAGCGTTTATACTCTAATCCAATGAACCTCTACGTAGATTAAAACCACAACCCCAAAGGAAAAAAAAATGCTTCATCATTTAACAAGCAGTGCTGTTTCATAATAGCATTAGGAGAGAAGAGCAATAACGTTTGTCTTCAAAGACTAAAACAGACAACATGTGAGAAATGCAAAAACATTTCTGAAGTGGTAGACTGGCACACAGTAAATTATTAATGCTTTAAACAAGACAAAGATAAGTTCTTTCCTCCTCTGCTATCCAACTTTCTTCAGTGTTCTCCAGTTTCTCACCTCCCATCCATCCCTTGAAACTGAAGCCTGGTATCACTTCTAACACTCAGAGCAGACTTTCTCAAAGGTCAGGGGTACCTATGTGATGAGCCCCAAATAAACATCTCAAGTACTGCACCTCTGATGGGGTTCCCTGGTTGGCAACACGTCATATGTATGGTCCTAACTCCTTGCAGTTTTAAGTGCATTTTAAGTGAATTCAAGGAATTAAGTGTATTTTCTTGTCAAGATCTCCAACTGATCATATCTCAGTAAGCTTCTCAGATTTATCCTCCTCCTTCCAGGTCCCACACTCACTGCTCACTCTCCAGCTACTTCTGGACGAGGTTCATTTCTCCAGGTTCTCAAACATGCCATCATCTCTTCTCGCTTTGTATCCCAAACCTTGGCAATCTCATGGTTCCGGTGACCACTTACAAAGATAACCTATATATTCTTTATTTTACTGAAGTATAGTTGTTTATAATGTTGTGTTAATCTCTGCTGTACCACAATGTGAACCAGCTATTCTTTTTCATATTCTTTTCCATTATAGTTTATCACTGGATATTGACTATACCTCCCTGTGCTATTCAGCTGGACCTTACTGTGAACCCACATATTCTAACGATCAGTCTTTCTAGACTGATTATCTGCAGACAGCTGTGCACAGATGTTCTACAGCTATTTCACACTCATGATTCCCTGATCCACTCCTCAAATCCTTGGGAACAGCCCAAGCTTCCTCCTCCTGTGTTTCCAGTCAAAATGACGTTATCTACCTGAGCAGCCAGAACACAAATCCTGGCATCATCTTTAATCACCTCCTAAAACTTCTAACTCAACATTCACTGAGTTACCAAACAATACCACCTCTAATTCTCTGACACGTCTCCCAGGCCCTTCCACCCCCAACATCAGACTTACATCATCTGATCACCGGATATCGTTTCATCCAGTGATCCAACTTCTGTGTTTTATCCTTGGTTGCTTTCAGACCCTCCTGATGTCTCTGGTGTTCTTCAGTTTCATTCTGAGGCACCTAGTCATGTATTTATCTTTACTTTTGCCTTCAGATACTCTATTTCTTAAATCTGACTTTCATCAATTCTGGAAAATTCTTCATTATATTTTTGAATACTGTCTCTCCCACATTATTTCTCATCTCTACATCTGGGATTCATTAGGAACACGCAGTACCTTTTCATTCTTGTTCTCATGACTCAGTTTCGTATTTCCTATTGCTTTAGACCTCCTTTACCTGCTGTATTCTAGGTGATGGGCCATAAGCCATCTTCTAGTTCATTAATTCTCTCATCTGTTGAGTCTAGAGTTTAACTCACTGAATGACTTTTTAATTTTAATGAAATTTTAATGTCTAGAAATTCTTTTTCAATTCTTTTTTTCCCTCTTAGGGTCTTTTATGTTTTAGATTCTCCCTTTTGCTTTTAATCGTTTTCAAGGAGACTAATTTTATAGTGCCTACCAATTAGCTCTCTTTGCTACATTCTGGGCTTCCCAGGTGAACAGCTGGTAAAGAATCCACCTGCCAATGCAAATGCAAGAGATGTGGGTTCAATCCCTGGAGTAGGAAATGGCAACCCACTCCAGTATCCCTGCATGGAAAATTCCATGGACAGAGGAGCGTGGTGGGGGCTACAGTCCATGAAGTTGCAGAGAGTCAGACATGATTGAGTACACACTGGCTGGCTTCAGTTCTGGGGGAATCTAATCCCTCAATCTGTTGTATATGCTGGTTCTCACTCATGGTAGTTTGATTCCTAGTGTAGCTTCTAACTATAAGAAAGAAGCATGGCCTGGGCTGACAGGTGCCAGTCTGCAGTGCTTTTGCCAAGCACCTCAAGAACTGGCTTAGGGTCCAATTCTTACGTCAATTTCCCAAACCACAGGTGTCAAGACCACATGGGCAGTATGAATTTGAACTCCAAATCCTTACAGGTATGGAACTGCTGTTGTGCATCTCATAGGTTTTTTCCCCCCAACCCAGGCTCCATGGCAAGAGAGCTACAACTCCTAATTACTGCCCTGCACTGACTTTTGGATGGTTCTCACCTCTTAGCACTAACAGCCTGTTGTTAAAACCAACGCCCCTAAGTTCAGGGGACCAAGCACCTTCTCCCTCAAACCCTTCAACCCTTAATCTTAGCTCACGCACTTACTGCTCAATTTTCAGGTACCCTTCATTCTAACCCCTGAGTATCTCACTAAGGTTCTTAATCATTCTGTTGTCCATGTTATGACCTATTTTTTGTTCAGTGTTCCTAGGCCTACGTAGCAGAAACAATCTCCAGTTATCTAGTTCACCATACTGCTGGAGATAAAAGACTAAAATAGCTCCCTAACTCGGCTCCAGGCTTGCAATTCATCTTTTGAAAAAAGTGTTTTCAGGCTTTTTTGGCTGCAATCCAATGTGAGAAATGCACTTGAATGGCATCCCAGTACACGTGTGCCTATCCACACTTACATTTATAGCAAATGTTTCACGAAACACCTTCCCATGTACACTCCAGGATATTATATAATAAAATCCCTATTCCTTAAAAAAAAAAAAAAGAAACTATAAACAACCAGTTAAACTGATTTCACAACTTACTAATAAGTCAACGTCTACATGTAGTTTGGGGAAAAAAAAGCTTTATGCTGCTACCAGTATTATATTTCTAAAATCCTGACTGTAATAAAAGTTATTTGGCTCCTATATTCCATGTGAAAAAATAAAACATTTCTTAGTTTCAAAAAATAACCCTTCAAAAAGACACATGTACCCCAATGTTCACTGTAGCGCTATTTACAACAGCCGGGGCATGAAAACAACTTAAATGTCCATCAACAGAGGAATGAATAAAGATGTGGCACAAATATAAATAAAATGATTACTCAGCCATAAAACAGAATGAGACTGGGGCATCTGTAGAGATGTAGATGGACTAGAGACTGTCGTACAGAGTGAAGTCAGTCAAAAAGAGAAAAACAAATGTTGTATATGAACACACAGATGTAGAATCTAGAAAAATGGTACAGATGATCTTATTGGCAATACATATCATACATATGTATGATATGTACATAGATGTGGCTGGTTCACTCTCCTGCACAACAGAAACTACTAATAGCACAGCATTGTAAAGCTATACTCCAATAAAAATTAATCAAAATTAAAATGAATCCTCCACATTTCACTCTAGCTCTTCTAACTTCAACATCTTTCACCAACCTCTCTGAAAACTGATAGATTCCCTGTCACTTTTGTCACAAACCACCATGTATTCTCATACCTCTGCACCTCTGCATGTACTCTCTATCTTGTGAACCCTTGCCTACTTTATTTCATCCATCTCCTTACTCACCTACAAGGCTCAACTGAAACACCATGTCTTTGGAGAAAATCTTTACCTACTTCTTTGCATTCAGCTCTTCCTCTTCTCTGCTTGGATGGTACTTAATTCATATCCCTCCCCAGGAATCTACTGCAGTTTGACTTGTACCGATATTCACCTGCTTTTAGACTAAACTATGTTTCACCCATCTGTATATCTTGGGTCCTCACACACAGTTCAGTTCAGTTGCGCAGTCGTGTCCAACTCTTTGCGACCCCATGAACCACAGCACACCAGGCCTCCCTGTCCATCACCAACTCCCAGAGTCTACCCAAACCCATGTCCACTGAGTCGGTGATGCCATGCAACCATCTCATCCTCTGTCATCCCCTTCTCCTCCTGCCCTCAATCTTCAAAAAATATTTTGTGAAATGGAACTCTGTAATGTTAATCAGAAAGTTTTTATGACAATACCATTTCATTGAAAGGAGAGAATGGGAGACTATAGGGAAGAGCATTGACATAGTGGGCCAGGGACTTTCCTGGTGCTCCAGTAGTTAAGAATCCACTCGAGTTCAATCCCTGGTTAGGGAACTAAGATCCGACATGTTGCAGGGCAACTAAGCCCACATGCCTCAATTAGAGACCCACCACATCCAAAAATAAAAACAAACAAAAAACCACCTTTCTTTGGAAGGCCTGGTGATGAGGCTGATCCTTGGCTAGCAAACTGGAACTCAGAATCAGAGGATTTCCCACTCTTAACTGATTCAGTTCAGTTCAGTTCATTTGCTCAGTCATGTCCGACATTTTGCAACCCCATGGACTGCAGCACGCCAGGCCTCCCTGTCCGTCACCAAGGGCAGCTCAATGTGCCTACATTATCTGTAACAATTTGTAAACCAATAATATGGTTTATGGTGGACACTGACTTCCCTTCTGGGAGGATAGAATTTGTGTACCTACCAGGCACGAGCTGCCCACACAACCAGCCCTAAATGAAAACCCTGGATGCCTGTCTCTAAGGAGCTTTCCTGGATGGTGACATCTCACACATGCATGGTCATCCTTGTTGCTGGGGGAGTTAACTGCACACTGCATGACTCCACTGGAAAAAGACTCTGCAGTTTACAAATGGTTTTCCCTAGACTTCATCCCAGGCAGCTTTTATTTTGTTGATTTTGCTTCAGATTCTTTCACTGTAATAAACTATGGTCACAAGTACGACTACATGTGGAATCCTCTGAGTCCTCCAAGAGAATCACTGAGCTGGGGAGTGGTCTTCGGGAATCTTTCAACACAAGTAGTAACTGTATAAAAACATAAGATCGTATATATATGCAAGTGTCAAGGTGCAAGTCAGCACTGCTGAAGTTTTAGTGAGGAAATATAAAAGTCAATGTAGGGTCATAAAAAAAATACTAAAAGCTTGATTTTCATTAAAATATTTTTAAACAAAAGAGTGAAGCAATAGCATTAAAGAAAGGTGATGTTCCAAGAATACAGTAATAAAGACTGGAGAAAAATAGTAAGAAGGTGCTTAGAATAAGAGAAAACTAATTAAAACAGCTAAAAATGAGGTGCCTATGAATTAAAGACCCACTAAACAGAGCCTCGAGATTATGAGAATGCATATAAAAAATACACTTACCTATTTGGCATGTATTTAACTGCATATATTAGCAACCCTTCAGTAAAAGGAAGATAATATAATTTTGAGATATCACACAATCATGATATCTCATTTGCACACATATTATCTGATATCTTATAACCCTGCATCAGAGGTAAGGAGCAGCAGCTGTGCTTTGCTGGAGCAGCCGTGAAGAGAGACCCCACGTCCAAAGTAAGAGAAACCCAAGTAAGATGGTAGGTGCTGAGAGAGGGCATCAGAGGGCAGACAGATGGAAACCACAATCACAGACAACTAGCCAATCTGATCACACGGACCACAGCCTTGTCTAACTCAGTGAAACTAAGCCATGCCAACAGCCGGGTCATGGTGGAAAGGTCTGACAGAATATGGTCCACTGGAGAAGGGAATGGCAAACCACTTCAGTATTCTTGCCTTGAGAACCTCATGAACAGTATGAAAAGGCAAAAACATAAGACATTGAAAGATGAACTCCCCAGGTTGGTAGGTGCCCAATATGCTACTAGAGATCAGTGGAGAAATAACTCCAGAAAGAATGAAGGGATGGAGCCAAAGCAAAAACAACACCCAGTTGTGAATGGGACTGGTGATGGAAGCAGGGTTCGATGCTGTAAAGAGCAATATTGCATAGGAATGTGGAATGTTAGGTCCATGAATCAAGGCAAATTGGAAGTGGTCAAACAGGAGATGACAAGAGTAAACATCAACATTCTAAGAATCAGTGAACTAAGATGGACTGGAATGGGTGAATTTAACTCAGATGACCATTATATCTACTACTGTGGGCAGGAATCCCTTAGAAGAAACGGAGTAGCCATCATAGTCAACAAAAGAGTCCGAAGCACAGTACTTGGGTGCAATCTCAAAAACGACAGAATGATCTCTGTTTCCAAGGCAAACCATTCAATATTAAGGTAATCCAAGTCTATGCCCCAACCAGTAACAATGAAGAAGGTGAACAGTTCTATGAAGACCTAAAAGACTCCTAGTTAACACCCAAAAATGATGTCCTTTTCATTATAGGGGACTGGAAGGCAAAAGGAGGAAGTCAAGAAACACCTGGAGTAACTGGCAAATTTGGCCTTGGAGTACAGAATGAGCAGGGCAAAGGCTAACAGAGTTGTGCCAAGAGAACACACTGGTCATAGCAAACACCCTCTTCCAACAACACAAGAGAAGACTAAACATGGACATCACCAGATGGCCAACACCGAAATCAGACTGATCATATTCTTTGCGGCCAAAGACGGAAAAGCTCTACACAGTCAGCAAAAAAAGACCGGGAGCTGACTGTGGCTCGGATCATGAACTCCTATTGCCAAATTCAGACTGAAATTGAAGAATGTGGGGAAAACCACTAGACCATTAAGGTATGACCTAAATCAAATCCCTTATGACTACACAGTGGAAGTGAGAAATAGATTTAAGGGACTAGATCTGATAGAGTGCCTGATGAACTATGGACAGAGGTTCGTGACATTGTTCAGGAGACAGGGATCAAGACCATCTCCAAGAAAAAGAAATCCAAAAAAGCAAAATGGCTGTCTGAGGAGCCCTTACAAATAGCTATAAAAAAAAAGGGAAGCGAAAAGGAAAGGAGAAAAGGAAAGATATACCCCTTTGAATGCAGAGTTGCAAAGAATAGCAAGGAGAGATAAGAAAGCCTTCCCCAGGGATCAATGCATAGAAATAGAGGAAAACAACAGAATGGGAAAGACTAGAGCTCTCTTCAAGAAAATTAGAGATACCAAGGGAACATTTCATGCAAAGATGGGCTCAATAAAGGACAGAAATGGCCTGGACCTAACAGAAGCAGAAGATATTAAGAAGAGGTGTCAAGAATACACAGAAGAACTGTACAAAAAAGGTCTTCACGACCCAGATAATCACAACAGTGTGATCGCACACCTAGAGCCAGACATCCTGGGATGTAAAGTCAAGTGGGCCTTAGGAAGCATCACTACAAACAAAGCTAGTGGAGGTGATGGAATTCCAGTTGAGCTATTTCAAATCCTGAAAGATGACGCAAATTTGGAATATGCCAGCAAGTTTGGAAAACTCAGCAGTGGCCACAGGACTGGAAAAGGTCAGTTTTCATTCCAATCCCAAAGAAAGGCAATGCAAAAGAATGCTCAAACTACCGCACAATTGCACTCATCTCACACGCTAGTAAATTAATGCTCAAAATTCTCCAAGCCAGGCTTCAGCAATACGTGAACCGTGAACTTCCTGATGTTCAAGCTGGTTTTAGAAAAGGCAGAGGAACCAGAGATCAAATTGCCAACATCCGCTGGATCATGGAAAAAGCAAGAGAGTTCCAGAAAAACATCTATTTCTCCTTTATTGACTATGCCAAAGCCTTTGAGTGTGTGGGTCACAAGAAACTGTGGAAAATTCTGAAAGAGATGGGAATACCAGACCACCTGACCTGCCTCTTGAGACACCTGTATGCAGGTCTGAAAGCAACAATTAGAACAGGACATGGAACAACAGACTGATTCCTAATAGGAAAAGGAGTATGTCAAGGCTGTATATTGTCACCCTGCTTATTTAACTTCTATGCAGAGTACATCATGAGAAACGCTGGGCTGGAGGAAGCACAAGCTGGAATCAAGATTGCCGGGAGAAATATCAATAACCTCAGATATGTAGATGGCACCACCCTTATGGCAGAAAGTAAAGAAGAACTAAAGAGCCTGTTGATGAAAGTGAAAGAGGAGAGTGAAAAAGTTGGCTTAAAGTTCAACATTCAGAAAACTAAGATCATGGCATCTGGTCCCATCACTTCATGGCAAACAGATGGGGAAACAGTGGCTGACTTTATTTTTCTGGGCTCCAAACTCACTGCAGATGGTGACTTCAGCCATGAAATTAAAAGACATTTACTCCTTGGAAGAAAAGTTATGACCAACCTAGACAGCATATTCAAAAGCAGAGACATTACTTTGCCAACAAAGGTCCATGTAGTCAAGGCTATGGTTTTCCAGTGGTCATGTATGGATGTGAGAGTTGGACTGTGAAGAAAGCTGAGCGCCAAAGAATTGATGCTTTTGAACTGTGGTATTGGAGAAGACTCTTGAGAGTCCCTTGGACTGCAAGGAAATCCAACCAGTCCATCCTAAAGGAGATCAGTCCTGTGTGTTCATTGGAAACACTGATGTTGAAGCTGAAACTCCAATACTTTGGCCACTTGATGCGAAGAGCTGACTCACTTGAAAAGACCCTGATGCTGGGAAAGATTGAGGGCAGAAGGAGAAGGGGACGACAGAGGATGAGATGGTTGGATGGCATCACCGACTTGATGGACATGGGTTTGGGTGGACTCCAGGAGTTGGTGATGGACAGGGAGGCCTGGCGTGCTATGGTTCATGGGGTCGCAGAGAGTTGGACACAACTGAGCAACTGAACTGAACTGAATCTGGTATCTCATTTGCATAATATAATTTTGATATCACATGATCATGATATCTCATTTGCATAATATAATTTTGATATCACATGATCATGATATCTCATTTGCATGTCAACCAAATGTTTCTTTCCAGCAGGATTGCTATTTGTATTGAACCAGCAATCTTTGAGCAATTACTTGAATATTCCATTGTATTCACCCTATTATTTCATACATACAAACAGTAATTGAAAACCAAAGTGCTAATGCTAGTGGCAAGGCAACTATAAGAAATGGAAATGGAACGGCTGGAAGAGAAGGGCAAACTCAATCTCATTTGTATCTCAAGATATTTCTGGTACTGAATTATATTTAATTATTAGGGAAAGTTAACTTTCTCACCTGCTAGAAATAGATTTTTATCAAAAAGGAAAGAATACCAACAGACAATATACAGAGACTCTTAAAAATTACAAATTGAATATTGGCCTAAAAAATTCTATTGATTTAAATGCAGTCTTTAAAAAATGATGGTTGTAGTACGGTGTTTAAAACACTCTTGTATGGATGCAGAAAACAAACTTATGGCTACCGCAGGAGAGGGATAAATCAGGAGAGTGGGACCGTCCTATATACATTATTATAAGTTAAAGAGATAACTATTACTAATAAGGACCTACTCTGTAGCACAGGGAACTCTACCCAATACTCTGTAACCACCTAAATGGGAAAAGAATCCAAAAAAAAGAGTGACTATATGTGTATGTATAACTGATTCATTTTCCAGTACAGCAGAAACTAACACAACATTGTAAATCAACTATACAACAATAAACATTTTAAAAAGATACTCTTATACGGGGGGATAAATTAGGAGTTTGGGATTAACATACACACACTAATACATATAATATAGATAATCAACAAGGACCTGTTGTATAGCACAGGGAACTAAACCAAATATTTTGTAAAAACCTTTAAGAGAAAAGAATCTGAAAAGGAATATATAATTAAAGCACTCTGCTGTACACCTGAAACTAACATCACACCATAAGTCAACTATATTTCAATTAAAAAAATGAAAAATACTTTGAAGCAAGAGAAGACTGGCTTTCAATTTTCTCTCTTAAGTTTTTCAATAAAGTTGACATTGATACCATCAACTTCAGCAGTACCACCTTACTTTAATCTAATTACCATTGGTAAAACCTTCCTAACATTAAAATATATTTGATCAAGACTTTCCTGGCAGTCCAGTGCTTAGGACTTCGCCTTCCATTGCAGGGTGTGCAAGTCTGATCCCTGGTTGGAAAGCTAAGATCCCACATGCCTTGGGGCTGAAAAATCAAAACATAAAAAAAAAAAAAATAGAAGTAATACTGAAATAAATTTTAAAACTTAAAAAAATTATTAAATATATACATATATTTGCTAAGTAAATTAAATATCATGTTAAATAAAATGAAGGAATCTGAATTTTATGTTGAGATTTACTTTTTGAATTGTTTTCTCTCTTTAAATTGTTTAACCTATATTTTGATTTCCTAAATCATTGTGAAATGTTGAGCTTCTAGTAAAAAAGATTTGTCAACGAGTAAAAGTACACATATATTCCTTTTTCTAAAGCCCACATAAATGGGGGAAGAAAAATTTGAAAGAAAATTCAATTTTCAAGAAATCTAAGCAGGAGCTAAGTGAGATGGCTGGATGGCATCACCGACTCAATGGACGTGAGTTTGAGTGAACTCCAGGAGATGGTAATGGACAGGGAGGCCTGGCATGCTGCGATTCATGGGGTTGCAAAATGTCGGACACAACTGAGCGACTGAACTGAACTGAAGATGCAAGTGATGAAAAGTAATTAGCTGACACAGTGAAATCTGGATCAAATCCAATTCCTCAATAGGATATGACTGTTTCTGAAAAGGAAAGGCTCTTGGATACCCAAACAATTATTCATTACTCAGCACCAAAGGGTCAGGCAGAAAGAAGGAAGGTCTGGGTATGTCATGTCAGTCCCATTCCTTACGGATAAAGCCAAAAGAGGAATTGGACTGGTAGAAGTGGTTTGTGCAAGTTTTAGGGCAGCTATAAGAAGTTCTTCATTTTCCATAGTGGAAAGTCAAAAGATACCTAATAAAGCTGGTGATGAGTTTAAAAGACAAAATAGAGCTGACATGCTCCTTTCAGAAATGAAAGGTAGGTGTATGAATCCACAATCCTAAAAGATTTCTCAGTGCTTTCCTGTTAACTCACTGTCGGTGTTACACAGTTCACTAATGTTTTAATGAGTAGCTTACTCACTACAAAGAATAGGACGAAAGGATTATTATGAAGCCAGTAAGAAGAATGAAACAGAGTTGCATAGATTATGGAAAACTATGGGCATCGTGGAATGATGTCCAGTGTATTCTAAAATGAATCTCAGATCTCAGAAGACCTGTGACTGATCAAGTATAGTAACTAGTTGGTTTTAAACTAAATAGGAATGAGAGAAATCAGAACAGTGGTTTCCTAGTATGGAGGGCAGAATGCAGAGAATTTTCTGGTGATGGAAATGGTGTATATCTTGATGGGGGTGAGTCCTGACTATATAGTTGTATGAATTTAGCAAAACTCGGCACACTTAAGTAAGACTCCTCCATTCACTAATGCGATGTTCCTCTTAACAAAAATATACAATAAGGAGTTTATAGACTCAATTTTAACTGCAAAAGTAATATGTGTTTACAGTAAAAAAAATAAATAAACCAGAAATGTTACAATTAGAGCCTCTTCTTACCTAGTTTCTCCCAACCTCCTCAGAGTTAAGCACTCAGAATTTATCCCTGTTAATAGTTGGGTATATTATACCCTCCAGAATTTTTTCTGTGTATAAATAAATATACATAAATCTTTAGTATTTAATTGCAAAAAAAAATGTGGTTATCCTACACAGAGCATCATACTTTACGTGTTTAAGTAATTGTAAATATCATCATTTATTTGTACATATAATTCTCCCACATTAAAGGCTGTATTTGACCACTAAATTATCAATACTTAAAAGCTTTAACAAAATGATTTTTATGTTTATTACTACTCTTAGGGGTATTAAAAAATTTTTTTATCACAATTAGGGATTTAAAAATGCTCTTTGGGAACAGAATTCCCATTATAATATGAAAGCCTTTTTTTTTTTTTCCTTTTTTAAATACATGCCTTCCAAACACAGTAAATCTTCTATTTAGCTGTGCTTAGTTGCTCAGTCGTGTCTAGCTCTTTGCAACCCCATGGACTGTAGCCCACCAGGCTTCTATGTCCATAGAGATTCTCCAGGCAAGAATACTGGAGTGGGTTGCCATTCCCTTCTCCAGGGGATCTTCCCAACCCAGGGATCAAACCCAGGTCTCCCACATTGCAGGCCGATTCTTCACTGTCTGAGCCACCAGGGAAGCCCAAGAATACTGGAGTAGGTAGCCTATTCCTTCCCCAGGGGATCTTCTCAACCCAGGGATGGAACTGGGGTCTACTGCATTGCAGGAGGATTCTTTACCAGCTGAGCTACGATGGTAGCCCGTTCTACTCAGAGAATACAGTAATTTAACATCACTGTGAATTAATAAAATTTTACAAATATATCAATTATGAAAATAGGAAACACTGTTGCCTTGTATTTCTGTTGTAGCTCCAAAAAAGTTTTAATTTAGCAGTGGAATCTCTTAAGATATACAAGTAAACAAATGTCTTAGGGAATGAAAAAAAATCAATCACCACTAAATGGAACTAATATGCATTCCTCTCAAGATAGCTGAGTCTATTCCCAGTGTTCTTTTGTAGTATTTTCCACGACAGACAATGTAGTCAACGTTTATCAAGTTTGTGAATTCCTATCTAAATAAAGTTGCTAACAGAGAAACTTAGTTCTATCACCAAACAGCAAAAAAAAGAACCTGTGACAAATTTTTATTTATAAGAATACAATTTGAAAATGAAATAGTTACAAACCTAGGTCCAATAACAGGAATAAGTAAGACATCCTGAAGGTCTGGATGCTGAAGAATAGGAAAACTTAATCCATTTAACTGCTGTTGAAAATAAACACAGAGGATTACAAAGCAATCAACACACTGGGTAAATTTCAAATTACAGAGCTTTTTAGTGTCATTACCTAACAGAGCATAAAGTTTGATTTAGGATTATTTTCATTTTTTTCCATGGGATACTCCAAAAAAAAATCAAAGACTTCAAAACAACATTTTCTCTATAATTTGATTCTCAAGTCTCTTGACTTCTTTACAAGTAAAAAGCTCAATTTTGTTTAGTGTGACTTTGTAAACACAAACCATGTTAACCTTAAGTGACCTACTTTGAAAACACATATCCAATATAGAGTTGCATGAATAGGACATTAAAGACTGAAATTTTTAAATGCTGTGTGTTATATATTATCAACACTGAATGCCATGTCAGTTTTTTGTTTGCCTGTTTGTTTTTGGTAGCACCGTGGTATATGAGATTTTAGTTCCCCTACCAGGGATTGAACCCGTGCCCCCCACAGTGGAAGTGCAGAGTCTCAACCACTGGACCACTAGGGAAGTCCTGCCACGTCAGTTTTGATGATGCTTCCTGGCAAAGGCTGAGGATATTCAGTATCCTCCACCATACTTGGCCTTCAGACTAGAAACAGGTGCAGGGCCAGCAGCATAGGTGCCAAGGCTAACTCCCAGTCTCATGGGTATGAAGAAGGAAATGGCAACCCATGCCAGTACTCTTGCCTGGAGAATCCCAGGGACAGAGGAGCCTGGTGGGCTGCTGTCCATAGGGTCGCACAGAGTTGGACACAACTAAAGTGACTTAGCATGCATGCGTGGGAGAAGAAAATGGCAACCCACTCCAGTATTCTTGCCTGGAGAATCCCAGGGACAGAGGAACCTGGTGGGCTGCCGTCTACAGGGTCAAAGAGTCAGACATGACTGAAGCGACTTAGCAGCAGCAGCAGCAGCAGTCTCATGGGAGCCAACTGCGCTGGCAGCTTGAAACTGACCAGAGTGGGAGCATTTACACCACAAAAAACAGCAAACACTACAAACCAGCATTATTTTTCCTAGAAAGGGGGTTGTTTGGTATGTACCAGCACACCATGGCTGCAGACAGAAGACAACCGGGCACTCCGCGTGAACAAGGGGAATGGAGAGCAAGGACTCTGTCTATCAGAGGGCCACACACACATACTGGAAAACAAGTCTCTGCTGTGTATGCTACTGATTACATCTTCACATACTGTACCAAAGCCGTAACAATAATAGATACTTGTGCTGCACTGTGGTATCAATACACTAGCTATCGAAAGCCCCCAATCAACCTATTTCTAAGCTGAAAAGGAAAGAGAACAAAAATTCTTCGGATTTTGGAAATCAGACTATATTTCTACCAAGTCAACAGCTCTTCTGAGTTCTGCTTCCTCTGACCAAAGGGAATTTTGAACTAACCATACCCAACAGCATAGTAAGACATCTTGAGGGTGGACTCCTCATTCAAACAAACCTCTCTGTTTTTTCCCCTCTCTTCCTCATGTTCTCTCATTGTCTGATACCCTAGCAGGAGTCCCCAGCCTCTGGGATGATCTGAGGTGGAGCTGATGAAATAATAATAGAAACAAAGTGCATAATAAATGTAATGCACTTGAATCATTCCAAAACCATCCCCCTCTCTTGGTCCATGGGAAAACTGTCTTCAACCGGGAGAATGGAAAAACCAGACCCTGGTGCCAAAAAGGTTGGGGACCGCTGCCTTACAGTATCTAGACTACGATCCTTCCAAGGAGAAGACAATGAATTCTGTCATTTGTTTTTGTTTTGCTTCAGAAGCATTACACTCTCTCCACACTACAGAGATATTCTACACAGAGATCAACCTGCTAGGGCCAAGATTTTCCTTCTTCCCTTTTCTATCAGATATTAAAACAACACAGAAATAAAACTTTCATAAAACCACGTGTGCCTAACTTTCATAAAAGTATCACACACTTTTTTAACCAAACATACCACGGGCTTCTTCTGTTTGTTTCTACCCTGTGCCCTTTTTAAAACAGCCTTATTGAGGTTTACTTTACATACCATAAAATATATCCATATGGAATGCAAAATTCAATGATTTTTATTTTTTTTAGTAAATTTACAGAACTGTGCAACCCTCACTAGAATTCAGTTTTAGGTCCTATCCATCACCACACAAAGATTCTTCACACCTATCTGCAGTCAATCCCTGTTCCAGCCACAACCCCCAGCAACCACTAACCTACCTCTTTCTCTAGAAGCTGCCTTTTCTGGACATTTCATACAAATAGGATCACATACTACAGAGGGTCTTGTGCCTGGCTTCTTGCACTCACTGTGGTGTTTTTGAGGTTCACCCACATGGTAGCATGTATTAGTTCACCACTTTCATTGCTGAGTTCCGTTTCATGGTGTGAACTCAACCACATTTTGTTTTTCTATTCACCAGTCAATGAACATTTGGACAGTCTCCCCCTTTTGGTTATTACAAACAATGCTGTTAATAATATTCATGTCCAAGTCTCTGCACGGACATGTTTCCACTTCTCTTGGATAGATATAGGAGTGGAATTGCTGGGTTGTACAGTAAGTTTATGTTTAGCTTTTTAAGAGACCACAAACTTTTCCAAAGATGCCAGACCACTTGAATTTCCCACCAGTGGAGACAGGTTCCAGCTTCTCCACATCCTCGCTAGTCAAATGAAATTTTAGAAGATGAAATTTCAATATGTGACCCAGAGAAATCTGGAGACAAAGCACCTGCTTGTATACCATTCAGGATATGCCTTCGGGATACATGTGAGCTTTGGGACATGGAAAATGAACATTTGTGATCTAAAACCTCCTTTGAGTCCCCTTTCCTGGTAGCAAGAAGCAAGACTCAAAACACCAGGTTCTTACTTACTGCCCACAGCCCCACTTTCTCAGTCTCATCTCAACCTTTACAGAAGGGGACTCAAAGCCCAGAATGATTTCATCTGCCTTGTTTTAGACACAACACCTAAGATTTCTTTCTATAAGACTGGGATCCTAGGTTATCTAAGCTCTAGGACTAATTTTCTAGAAAAGAAAACCACCTGGATCTGCCTGAGTTTTGCACAGAACAGCTTCCTTTATTCAAGCTGAAAATCTATACACATGGCTATATAAAAGTAATACTCTCAGCTGCTTAGAAAACTGTTCACACTGTATGCCTCATACAGTCAATAAAATTATCACTCATTGAAATTCACAATAACCTTTCTCCAAGTTTTACATAATTATTATACTAAGTTCTGGTCTCATACAGACAGAAACTGTGGCTAATTCTTCTTACATCATGGTCATCTCCTCACAACTTGAAGTTTATAGAACTGTTCCTAAAGACAGTATGATAAACATTTCACTGATGTGGTGATATTAAAAACAAAAAAACAAACGAATCAAACCACAAGGTCCTAATGTATAGCACAGGGAACTATATTCAACATCCTGTGATAAACTGTAACAAAAGGATGTGAAAAAGATTATGCATGTGTGTGTATATATATATAACTGAGTCACTTTGCTGCACAGCACAGACAACACTGAAAATCAACTATACTTCAATAAAATAAAAAGAATCAGTACCAGTGAAGATGCTCTGAAAATTTCGGAACGTTCTATCCAGAGTAAACTGACAACACAGCCTATGATATACAAATGGGAGTCTTTTAACTATGCTTATCTCTTTCCTTCTCATTTAGGTACTTAGGGAGAAATAGGCCTGCTGACACCCATCTGTGGTTATTTGTTAGAAGAGACGTAATAACAACTGCAAAATGGAATAACTAGAACTATCCTGCATCAGGCACCTTGTTTTCCTCCATCTTACATTTCCTGGGGGGCAAACCTCAGTGCACGGTGTATGAAACACGAAATGCACAGCTTTGGGGTTTTCTTTCTGGTATTTTTTTAAAAAATAATTTTCAAAGGTTATTTTTCACTTACACTTACTGTTAAATATTAATTATACTCTGTGTTATACCGTACATCCTTGAGTGTATCTTACACCAAACACCTAACTTACCTCTCCCACCCCTACAGAGCTGGCCTCCGCTGGTGACCACTAGTTTGTTCTCTCTGTGACTCTGTTTCTTTTCTGTTATATGCACTGATTTGTTGTATTTTTTCGGACTCCACACATAAGTGATATCATGTAGCATTTGTCTTTCTCTGACTTATTGCACTTACAAAACATACAGATTTTGAAAGCAATTAAGACAATATAAACAAGAAAATTCTAATATTATCTTTCTATTTGAAACTTTAACAATTGGGGTTAGAACAGACCTCTTATGCATTTTACAATCCATTGTCACTTAGAGAACATGAGTATTATATGAAAACTATTTTATTAGCTGAACCAAAAAAATCTGCATCATCTTATTTTTAAATACATTCTTTATGCTATTTAATTTCCTTTTATTAAATTATATTTAATTAGCAAAGAAACTATCATTTGCAGAGATATGGATGGACCTAGAGACCATCACACAGAGTGAAATAAGTCAGAAGCAGGAAAATACCATGTAATTACGCATAAATGTGGAATCCAGAAAAATGGTACAGATGAAACTATTTGCAAACCAGAAACAGAGACACAGAGGTAGAGAACCAATGTATGGACACCAAGGGGGAAAGTGGGAGGAGCTGGGAGGCCGGGATAGACATATATACATTACTGATATGATGTATAAAACAGACAGCGAGTGAGAACCTACTGCACAGCACAAGGAACTCTACCCAGTGCTCTTTGATGACCCAAACAGGCAGGAAACCCAAGGAAGAGGGGATATATGCATACGCATGGCAGATTCATTTCGCCGTACAGAAAAAACAAACACAACACTGTAAAGCAACTGTACCCCAATAAAAATAAATTATATTAAGTTATTATATTAAAATTAAAAATACAATCCTACAGGTAATCAGCAGGCACCTCCTGACCTCTGGGCGCTCTTCAGCTGTATGATCTGCCCTCGTGATCATTATAAGCTGCTTACGACAACAGCACAAACTTTTTGGGTTAGAACAGACCTCTTAAGCATTTTAAGGATGAAGATGACGAAACAACTGAGGCCCGGAGGGGCTGAGTAACCTATCCAGTTATACTAAATAAATTCAGAATCAGAAGTATTATGTTCAAGTTCTAGCATTAGCATGCACTATATAACCTTAAACAACATTCGTGATCTTCAATTTCCTTATTTGTAAACTTGTGACAGTATATCGTCCACATGATGTTAGAAGCAACATGGCATAAGCTGGAGAAATCTCCTTCTGTACATAATGACAAAAATTTGCACCAACCTTCTGAAGCTCATCAAATAATAGATTTTTCACATGCTGTACTGAGGCTAGATGTGTATTTACTCTGACCGTGGTGAATGATGGAGGATGAGACAAGTTATGTAACAGCGTTTCAAACCTCCTTTCTGCTTCTTGTTTACCTAAAGCAGACAGAATCTGAAAAGAAAAGAACAAGTTACTGTTTCAATTTCATAATACAAACTAAAAACATTAAGATATATGCATATACATTTGTGCCAACTGATGAAACATCATTCCACAATCATGCTCCATTTCACTTTTCTGTTTACACGTTGATAACACTAAGGTTATGGTGATTTTTCACAGGGTTATGCTAATAAACACCTAATGAAACACCTGATGAAAAGGGATTAGAAAATCACTACCTCAACTTCAAACCATTATTAACATTCTGAACATATCTGTTACATTTATTCACACAAATTCAGGATTTCATTCTACTTATTTACAAAAATATTAACTGCTACATTACTTCTGTAGAACTAGTTCCCTGCTAACCTCATACCCTAGAGCAAATTGGCAGTAACCTTTTAAAACACCAGTACTTGAAGAAAACGTAACACCTGATACTGTCACCCAACAATCTCCCACAACATCTGTTTTTTTAATACGGTAATACTACATGTTAGGCTTCCCAGGTGGCGTAGTGGTAAAGAATCTGCCTCCCAATGCAACAGACACAGGAGATGCAGGTTTGATCCCTGGGTTGGGAAGATCCCCTGCAGAAGGAAATGGTAACCCACTCCAGTATTCTTGCCTGGAGAATCCCATGGACAGAGGAGCCTGGCGGGCTACAGTCCATGGGGTCACAAAATGTCAATACATGACTGAGCAAACATGCACATTATTATTAAAAGTAACAAGCAGATACTGTCCAAAAAAAACCCAGCAAGATACCTGTCAGAAATAAGAGTTATGAAGACTCAAATGACCAAGTTTCCTTGTAAATAATTGAAGCCTTCAAGACATGTATTTCACCTTTTGTCATCTTTGACCATCCCCTGCCTCACAGAATCTTCATAAACCACTTGCCAGCCTAATAATCCACTAGCCTGGAAATATTAGCACTTTCTCAGTGTTTATGTTTTTCTAACCGAATATTTTACTACTTTCGATACTTTTTACATAGGGATAGTTTTTCTTTTTGTAAAATCCTGTTGCTGCTGCTGCTGCTAAGTCACTTCAGTCGTGTCTGACTCTGTGCGACCCCATAGACGGCAGCCCACCAGGCTCCCCCGTCCCTCGGATTCTCCAGGCAAGAACACTGGAGTAGGTTGCCATTTCCTTCTCCAATGCATGAAAGTGAAAAGTGAAAGGGAAGTCGCTCAGTCGTGTCTGACTCTTCGCAACCCCATGGACCGCAGCCTACCAGGCTCCTCCGTCCATGGGACCCTCCAGGCAAGAGTACTGGAGTGGGGTGCCATCGCCTTCTCGGAAAATCCTGTTAGTATGTTTGAAAAAGAACTGGTGTCAAAGACATTTGAATCTTTTATAAAACAATGTTAATCATTTCAAAAATTCTGGGGAAGAAAACTGCCTCTATTTCTCTTAACACCGTCCCTAAAGTTCTTTGAAATCAAGAAGCTATTTCCTCAGGGACTTCACTGGTGGTCCAATAGGTAAGAGTTTGAGCTCCCAATGCGGGGGGCCTGGTTTCAATACCTAGTCTGGAAATTGGATTCCACATACTGCAACTAAAGACCCAAATGCTGCAGCTGAGACCCAAAGCAGCCAAAAAAATTAATAAAATATTTAGGGAAAAAGGAGAATATTTTATCTTTCCATACTGTGATGCTCTTTAACATAATCTTTGGGAATAAAAACACAGAAATCTAAACCTAGAAGTCATGGCTTCACTAACATCTTTGAAAATGATTAACATTTGTGCGGCTTTACTTTGAATACAACACCAAAGATTCGGAAAATACAAAGTTGCCTACAACCAGGATGGTAAGGCAGAGAGCACGAGCCTGACAATCAATCAACATTTACTGAGGACTTCTGTGCTCAAGGCTGCCAGCAGCGCACAGAAGGAACACTTGTTGAGGACCTACAATGCCAGGTGCTCACCCTACGACTAATACCTTAACCCTGAAAATTTAGTGCTGTTAAATGTCCTCCAACTTCACAGATGATGAAAGCAAGTTTCAGACATGTAAAAACGCACTGAGATGCAAACCAGGGGGTTTGGGGTTCCAAATCGATTCCTTTTCCCACTGTACTAACACCTGAGTTCTTTCCCTTCAGATTTCAACATTAGGACCATGACAACAATGTAGATTCAGGAACATAACTCTTTGGACCCTCAGCTCTCTCACCTGTAAAAATGGAGATGAAATATCTACCAAAAAAAGATCGCTAAGATTAAGATGTGGAGTTTCCCAGGTGGCTCAGTGGTAAAGAATCCACCTGCCAACGCAAAGAGATGCAGAAGATGTGGGTTCAACCCCTGGGTTGGGAAGATCCTCTGGAGGAGGAAACAGCAATCCATTTCAGTATTTTTGCCTGGAGAATCCTATGGACAGAGGAGACCGGTGGGCTGCAGTCAATGAGGTCCCAAAGAGTTGGACACGACTGAGCACAGACACAAGATTAAGAAGTTCAAGGTCTGCAAACCACCTAGCACAACCAGTGGCATTTAACAAGCACTCGCTGAATGACAGCATACCTTCCACCTGAGTACGGAGCAGGCGCCGTAAGAACACATGTGTTTCTTCCCTACAGGACGTATAATTCTCAGAGGACACGGATCTTTGCTTGCTCACCCCTGTAACCCCTTCAGTGCCCGACACCTGTCGCCAGGCACACAACAGCTTTTTCCCTCCTTTCTCCTTTTCCCATTAGGAAATGTTAAAACACACACACACACTCCACACATCTCTTAGCTCAGAAAGGATTCATTACATACCTGCAGAAAGACATGAGCATATTATATTAATGCATTGGGAAGAGCTAGTAATAAGAAACAACAGCTATAAACATTTAATTGCCTTTTAGGTTTTTTTTTCCTATCCCTCGTGTGTAAATACTTGAATGTCTGCAAACAGCATCTAATATATTTATCTGACCTACCTCCTTATTCATAAAGCCCGCTTTAAGATAGTTTTCAACTTCAAGTCTCAAAGATATTTTAGGGAAAACAGACATTTTCCTACTGCTTGAGTTCTCCTCCTCTAGGAGAAATGACAGAAAACGGTGATTTTTCTCTGTCCAAGTTGCAATGAACGTCTGGGCAATGAACACCACCCACGACGTGCCAGGACCGTCCGATGCCAAAGAAAAGAGAGAGGCTCACGCCCAGTTAAAATAAGAAACGCGGAGGAACTTCCACGCCTTCTAAAGCTGGACCGGCTTGGAGCGGCTTCACCTCCACCGAACCTGTCCCGGGACTTCTTCAGCGACGCTCACGGACACCACTGAGAGGCAATGCCACTCACGTGGCGGGGGTGAGGGGGGAATCGTGAAGAGTGAATCCGCTGTCAACTGCACAGAAATGTGCAAAACCACGCTGGCATCAATTTCGAAACGCGCAACCCAGATTGCTCTGCAGAGAGCGGGTTCCGGAATGCGTCAGTTCCGGCGACGTGGCCCGCCCCCCCTTCCCCCGCCCACCAATCCGCAGCCGTGAATGGCCGCTACGTCACGCCTCCAGAGTGTCCCAGCTCCACCCGCGATGCATCCAGTTGTTGCTGGCCTGGGCTGCCATCCCTTAAGAGGTTGGAGGAGGGGCTGCCTCCGGCCCGCAAACTGGTGGAGCGCTGTGTAAACCTGGCAGGAGAGAGCTGGGTGCCAATTGGGAAAGGTTGAGTCGTACTGACCTGAATAAAAAAGGCCGGGGGTGGTGGGGTGGGGTTGGGGGGCGGGGGGGCGGGGGGGCGGCATGCAGGTTCACCTGGGTTGAATCCAGGGTGGTAAGATTCCCTGGAGAAGGAAATGGCAACCGCTCCAGTATTCTTGCCTGGAGAATTCCATGGACCGAGGAGCCTGGTGGGGTACGGTCCATGGAGTCCCAAAGAGTCGGACACGACTGAGCGCCTAACACTTTCACTTTTTCAATCAGTTCACGGCTAGCTAAAGGAGTACGTCAAGGCTGTTTATTGTCACCCTGCTTATTTAACTTCTATGCAGAGTACATCATGAGAAACGCTGGGCTGGAGGAAGCACAAGCTGGAATCAAGATTGCCGGGAGAAATATTAATAACCTCAGATATGTAGATGACACCACCCTTATGGCAGAAAGTGAAGAAGAACTAAAGAGCCTCTTGATGAAAGTGAAAGAGGAGAGTGAAAAAGTTGGCTTCAAGCTCAACATTCAGAAAACGAAGATCATGGCATCTGGTCCCATCACTTCATGGCAAATAGATGGGGAAACAGTGGCTGACTTTATTTTTCTGGGCTCCAAAATCACTGCAGATGGTGATTGCAGCCATGAAATTAAAAGATGCTTACTCCTTGGAAGGAAAGTTATGACCAACCTAGACAGCATATTGAAAACCAGAGACATTACTTTGTCAACAAAGGTCCGTCTAGTCAAGGCTATGGGTTTTCCAGTGGTCATGTATGGATGTGAGAGTTGGACTATAAAGAAAGCTGAGCGCCAAAGAATTGATGCTTTTGAACTGTGGTGCTGGAGAAGACTCTTGAGAATCCCTTGGACTGCAAGGAAGTCCAACCAGTCCATCCTAAAGGAGATCAGTCCTGGGTGTTCATTGGAAGGACTGATGTTGAAGCTGAAACTCCAATACTTTGGCCACCTGATGTGAAGAGCTGACTCATTTGAAAAGACCCTGAAGTTGGGAAAGATTGAGGGCAAGAGGAGAAGGGGACAACAGAGGATGAGATGGTTGGATGGCATCACCAACTCAATGGACATGGGTTTGGGTGGACTCCAGGAGTTGGTGATGGACAGGGGGGCCTGGCATGCTGCGGTTCATGGGGTTGCAAAGAGTCAGACATGACTGAGTGACTGAACTAATACTGAACCTCCAAAGAAAGAATTAAACCAGAGTTTGCTTGAACCCTTCAGGCACCCTTTGAGTTTTATGAAATGTCCTTCCCTCTCTTAGGATTGCTGGCCTAATCTCAGTTGTAGATAAACAACAGTATTCAATTTTTTTAAAGCTGGGTTCATGGTGTTTTAGTATCTTTATATCCTCAGGTGAAACTTCAAAACACACAGGTAGTTTTTACAGTTGGTTGAATCAGTAAGGCTAACAGTTCCCAGTATGGGAGTTGATTTCTCCTTTAAAGCCCATGAGACCTTTGGTGTAATCTTTGTGTTAAAGGTGAAAAAATTCAAAGGGAGGAGGGACCTAATGAAAAACATAGTTTCCTATCCTTAAATAGGAAACTAGAAATAATTCTTCTGTCTGGAGACAGTGTTCTTTGAAACACACCCAGCGGTCATTAACACCAAACTGTAGGGAAAGTTTTTCCTAAATCTTTTTCTCTTGAAATCTTAGACAGAGATGTTTTTAGAAGTATAATACACACTCTAACAGTGATTGAGAACATCAGAATAAAGACCATCACCACCTGGATTCTAAAGCCAATACCTATTCTTTCCACCCTGGCATATTTCTTCCATAAATTTATGGACTTCTGTGGCTAAATCATCTGACAGTGATCAGGAAAATGTCTAGACCAGGCCTTTCCAAAACAATTTTTGTAGCCTCAGATGGTGACCGCAGCACCAGTTACCTTTGGTATCAGTATCTAAGAGATAAGAAAAAGGAAGGAACAAGTTAAACTAGATTGTAAACTCTGAGAAAGTGGAGACTTTTGCCGCACTGCTGCATACTGAGTGCCTAACACATAAGAAACACTCAAATATTGAAGGAATAGATGAATAAATGGATGGGTAGCTCTGTAAACTAGAGAAAGAAAGAGCTTATCAGCATATATTTGCTGGATATTAGTTCACTAGTTCAGCACACATCAACAGTGCTGAGGACATTTAGACAGTCCTTGGCTGGACATTATTTTTTATAGTTTACTACAAAAAATTGAATATAGTTCTCTGTATTCAATTCACTGTATATGCAGTGAATACTTACTGTGTATTTTATATATGGTAGTGTGCATCCCATACTCCAAATGTATCCCTCCCCCATTCCGCTGGTGGCTCAGATGATAAAGAATCTGCCTGCAATTCAGAAGACCCAGATTCGATCCCTGGGTGAGGAAGATCCCCTGGAGAAGGGCATGGCAACCCACTCCAGGATTTTTGCCTGGAGAATTCCATGGACAGAGGAGGCTGGCAGGCTACAGTCCATGGGGTCACAAAGAGTCTGACACGACTGAGCGACCAACACATTTCCATTTTGGTAACCATAAGTTTGTCTGTGAATCTGCTTCTCTTTTGTAAATAAGTTCATTTGTGCTATTTTTTTAGATTTCACATGTGATATATTTGTCTTTCTGTAGGCTAGACATTATTGAAGTGGCAGTTATGTTGATGAAGAGGTCTCTTGGTGCTCTAAAACTGGTCCATATTACAGATCTCGAGTTGAAATAATAAATACATATTGTCTAAGCAAAAGAAGACCCCTATAGGAATATACCCATAAAAGGGTCATTTGGGCTCTGTGTTCTATGGGGTGATATGGCCCTTACTATGGGGAGATCATATAACCTTATGATCTTAATCTCGGTTTGTGATGCTCTGAGGCTTGCCTTTAATTACCCCCCCCCAAAAAAATTCATAAAAGCCCTATTTCCCAATATTTAATTTATTAAATAAGGCATGAGAGGATTAGGGGGGAAAAAGTCTAGAGAAGGCTGGAAATCTATCAGTCTCAACTTATCTGGGTCTCTTGCATTGCAGCCAGATTCTTTACCAGTTGAGCTACCAGGGAAGACCTATCAGGGGACTAACCTCTATAAACTCATATTAAAATGGATCCTAGGCCACCCTACATGTAGAATCTGAATTCATCAAGTTTCTACAACAAAGGCTTCCCAGGTGGCCCTAAGGGTAAATAACCCTCCTGCCAATGCAGGAGATGCAGGAGACTTGGGTCTGATCCTTGGGTCAGGAAGATTCCTTGGAGAAGGAAATGGCAACCCACTCCAGTATTCTTGTCTGAAAAATTCCACAAACAGAGGAGCCTGGCAGGCCATGGGGTTGCAAAAAGTCAGACATGATTGAGCACACACTCACACACAGAACAAAACATAGAAATAACCAGAGTCACCTTGTAGCCAACAAGGTCAAAGTGGTACTCAAGAGACCTTGACCCGCAGGAACAGGATTCAGACCAGGCAAGGGAGGCCCCTAGTGTGCATGCCTCCAGGAGGCCCTCCATCTCAGGTATGAGTCCTGAGAGCACTTCCTTAGATTTGTGATGGTCCCCCTGGGCTTGGCATCATTGATAATTCCAAGACAATAAAGTCTGACAGTATTGCCCAAGTAGCAGCACAGCTTACATCAATCACAGCCTGCATGTACTGAACAACTTAGTGGACAGAATGATTCAGCCCACTGACGTTAGCCAAACTTTGTCTTCAGCCACCCTAGGCCTGGAAGTATGATAATAATAATAATAATATTTGGGGGCACGTGAGAGAAGTGGTCACAGTGGCAGACATAGAGGCACTTAAATAACTACCCAAAATGCAAGTTGAACTATGATGAATACTGACATCAAGTTCCACGTCAGTTTTACCTTTGTAGCCCCATCCTTAAGGCAGTGCCTAGCACATACTAGGCCCTATGAATGCATGTGTGCTAAGTCGCTTCAGTCATGTCCAACTCTTTGCAGTCCCATGGACTGTACCCGCCAGGCTCCTCTGTCCATGGGGTTCTCTGGGCAAGAATACTATAGTGGGTGCCATGCCCTCCTCCAGGGGATCTTCCCGACCCAGGGATCAAACCCCGAGTCTCTTACGTATCCTGCATTGGCAAGAGGATTCTTTACAAACTAGTGCCAGATGGGAAGCCCATTAGGCCCTATATTGATAGGTAAATAATTGGATGACTAAGTATAAATAGTTCATATCCAGCAAATATTTATTTAGCAACATATAAAACAAATAAATATAAATATAAGCAATAAATCTTGCACTAGGTATGTAGGTATAGCAGCTAGAGAATAGATAGTCAAACCCTCCCCTCCCGCCATAATGTTCAGTCTATTTTGGAAGTAGAGAAAATTAATAAACAGTTACAAATATGATGAATGTTAAAACTAGGGAAACATGTTATGCATGGAAGAGGAAATGGCAATAAAATCTTATTTATATGCGTTAGTATACTGTATTTTCTTTCTGGTGTTTTTCTTTCTGGCTTACTTCACTCTGTATAATAGGCTTACGGCGAGGGAGGAGGGAGGGGGTTTCAGGATGGGGAACACGTTTATACCTGTGGCAGATTCATGTTGGTGTATGGCAAAACCAATACAATATTGTAAAGTAATTAGCCTCAAATTAAAATAAATAAATTTATATTTTAAAAAATAAAATTTAAAAATCTAATTTAATCTAATCTAAAATGGAATCAAAGAACACAAAACCCTTTCAGAAAAGAGAAGTGGGCTCCTAGAAGAGACGGTTACATTAAAAGAAGGTTGACTTGGAGTTAGCCAGGCAGAAGAGGCGGGGAGTACTGGGGAAGGAGAGGAAAAAGAACCAAAATCAGAATGTTCCAGCCAGAAGGAACTGTCTTGTGCAGAATGGTATGTAGTATATGAGGGGTTGAGTGGCAAGAGTATAGTTATTTCTGGTTTTGCTTTTTTTTTGGGGGGGGAGGGGTAGTCACACCCTGTGACATTGGGATCTTCGTTCCACAAACAGGAATCAAACTCACACCCCCTGCACTGGAAGGGCAGAGTGTTAACCACTGAATCATTAGGAAAGTCCTGCAAGAGTATAGTTTGGAGAGAGGGTCCAGACCCTGCTTTTGAAGATTCCTATTAGCTCTGATAAGCAAGGAAGAACTTTATCCTAAGGCCAATGGCAAGTTGTTAAAGAGATTCAAAGCAGGAGAGTAACAGGCTCAGATTCCTATCACATCTTTAAAAGATCGTGTCAGATGATTGTGGAAAAAGGACTAAAACTGGCACAAGAATGGAGGCAGAAAAATCTATCTGAATGCAGTTCCAATAATCCAGGGAATGAGGTCAGAGAGAGCTGGGTAGATGTGAAAGATATTCAGACATGGAATTTAGCAGGACCTAGTGACTAAGCAGATGTGTGAGGGCAGGGAGAAGAATCAAGAATAAATTCCAACTTCCTATGGACCTACCAGTATCAGCACCCATATTTCTGCCTCTCTACCTATTAACTTACATAAATCATAGACACGATTCATTACTATTTGAATTTGGCTCTTTTCTAGAGTTGTCTGGAACTACTTCCTTCCTTGGGGAGCCTTATGCATTAATTGTTATCTTCCAAAAGTTTATACTTGTGGTGCATGTTTGTTCTGAAAATGCAGTTCTATCCTCTGTGTGTGGTAGTCGTCCAACTCTTTGCGACCCCATGGACTGTAGGTAGCCAGGCTCCTCTGTCCATGTGATTTCCCAGGCAAGAATACTGGCGTGGGTTGCCATTCCCTTCTTCAGGGGATCTTCCCAACCCAGGAGTTGAACCCGGGTCTCCTGCATTGCAGGTATATCTTTACCATCTGAGCCACCAGGAAATGGTGAGATGATATGGTAGGTTGAATAATAGCCCCCTCTCCCCCTCACAAAGATGTCCATGTCCTCATCTCTGGAACCTGTGAATGGCAAAGGGATTTTTCAGGTGAGGTTAAGTTAAGGACCCTTAAAATGGGGAGACTATCCTGGATTAAGAGGAGGCCCCCAGTGTAATCATAAGGGTATGCTGTACAGTCAGAATCAGACAAGGTGATATGATGATGGAAGCAGAGGTCAGAGTGATGTGGCCACAAACCAAGGGATGCAGGTAGCCTCCAGAAGCCGGAAAAGACAATGAATAGATTCTCCCCTGAGCCCCCAGAAGGAACACAGTTCTGCAAACCCATTTCAGACTTCTGACCTGCAGACCACAAAATAAATTTGTGTTGTCTTAAGCCACTATATTTGTGGCAATTCATTATGGCAGCAACAAGAAACTAATCCAGGTGCTCTTAAAAGCAACAGGTCATCAACCTAGATTCTTCTATGTACAACAGGTGATTTTGCCTCTAACCTATTGCTAAAACAGAGGTAATTAATCATGTTTCTTGAATCAAGAATATCTATACACCTAAAAGCTTTATTTGTGCATACCTGTAACCTCCTTTTCATCAAACTAAGAACTTATGCTGTCTGAAACTTTATTCTCTTCCCCTGTCTCTGTTTTCTAATATCTCATTTCCACCTGGATCTGACTTCATCAAAGATCTCTTGCTCACTCACTCACTCGCTCTTTCTTCCTCCCCGCCTCTCTCTTCCTCCTGTATCTTCACACTCTCTCTCTCAAGAGGTTCTACCCATCAGTCTATAAACAGGTTCAAATAATAGTCACAGCAACATTTATTGAGTCTTTTCTGTGTACCAAGCATTAGACTATGATCTGCTTCATTATAGCCTTTAATCTTCTGAGATTAACCTTTATGAACAGTGGCATCTTTACTGTAAGGCTAATTAACCTTAATCTTCAAAGCATTCAATTGTACAAGTCATACAAAGCATTATCTAATCTTTTATTTTGTATATGTTTTCTTTAAAAGACCCTCCTAAATTGTATGAACTTCAAGGTTTCACAAAACCAGGATCTATGCCTGTCTATTATTATTGTTAACCCCATATTACAAATAAAGAAACTGTGAAATCGTGATAACTTGCTGATTTATAATTTGCTCAGCATTATATAAACAGTAAATGACAGAGGAATATTTCAACATAATTATTTCTGACTCTGGAGGCTAAAGATTGATAATTTACTCATTCTTTCTCTTCAGGAAATTTCTCAACTTAGCACACCCCTTCCTTTCCAACTTCAGTTTTCCTCCAGTTCATACTTCACCTACCTTTTTTATTTTATAACCCAAAGAATAATCTATATTTACCATCTTGATTTCCTTCCCTGACATTTACTTTCAACTCACTATAAATTCCACTACAACTCTTACCAGACTCTTCAATAACCTCCAGTTCACAAAATGAACATTTTTTATTCATCATACTTGAGCTAACTGAACCATAGTTAAATCATTCCCTCTCTGCTAAAGCTTTCTTTCTTTAGTTACTAAAAGATCCTTTGTCTCCTCTGTCTCCTCCTTCCTCTAAGACTGCTTCTTCTTTTATTTGTATTTCTTTTTTTTAATTTTTCCCACTTCCTCATCCAACTTTTTAAATACCAAAAAAATGTCTAGGATTCTTTATTCTCCCTCCTCTCACTCAACTCATTTCCTTAGAGTTATTTCATTCTCAGATTTCCTACAACTTTACATAGACCCTAATAGTCACAAGTTTATACTTCTATCTTAGCCATGTGGGAATCCCAGATATCTCAGTGGTAAAGAATCCACCTGCCAATGCAGGAGATGCCAGAAACGCCAGTTCAGTCCCTGAGTTGGGAAGATCCTCTGGAGGAGGGTATGGCAACCCACTCCAGTATTCTTGCCTGGACAATCCCATGGACAGAGTAGCCGGGAGGGCTACAGTCCATGGGGTCACAAAGAGTCCGACACAACTGAGATGCTGAGCACATCTTAGCCATGTATCATGAATTACAAACCTTTTCACTCAGTCATAAAAAGGAATGAAATTGTGTTATTTGCAGAGACGTGGATGAACCTAGAGGCTGTCAAAGGAATGAAGTAAGTCAGAAAGAGAAAACAAATACCATACATTAACGCATATATGTAGAATCTATTCAGTACAGATGAACCTATTTACAAAGCAGAAATAGAGACACACGCGTAGAGAATAAACATATGGACACCAAGGTAGGGAAGGGAGGGTGGGATGGACTGGGAGATTGGGATTGACATGTATACACTCTTGATGCTATGTATAAAATAGAAAACTAATGATAATCTAGTGTATAGCATAGGGAACTCTACTCAATGCTCTGTGGTGATCTAAATGGGAAAGATATACAAATGAGGGGATATATGTACGTATATAACTGATTCACTTTGTTGTACAGCAGAAACTAACACAACCTTCTAAAGAAACTATACTCCAATTAAAAAATTTTTTAATTACTAGCACTAAATATGGCTATATTTGTTTATACAGATCTACCACATAATACAAAAATGGTTGTAAGACATAAGAAAGCCTATAAATACAATTACCTACTGGACATCTTCATCTAGATGCCCTACTTCCAGTTTTGCAGTTCTAAATCTTAATTGAACTCTAAATCTGCTCTTGCTTCTAATCTATCTAGGCAAACAAGTCAAAGTGCAGAACGATACTTAAAGCTTCCCATTTTCTCATATCCTACATCTGATCTTTACCAAGATCTTCTCAGTCTACATTTTATTCCCTCTTCTTTAACCCCACTGGGATTGCTAATTTAGCTCAGACAAGCATCTGTCTGACATCTGTTACCTTAAAAATCCTTCTAACTTGTCTCTACACACATACTCTCCATCCATCCTAAATCCTTACTTCCTTCGGGGCACTTTTTCTAAAATTCAAATAAAATCATATTACTTTCCCTGTTTAAAAATATTCTCTAGGACTTCCTTGGTGGTCCAGTGGCTAAGACCCTACACTCCCAAAGCAGGGGGCCTGGGTTTCAATCCCTGCTCAGGGAACTAGATCCCACACGCCACAGCGAAGAGTTCACATACTATAACTAAAGATCCCACAAGCCACAACTAGGACCTGGTGCAGCCAAATAAGTAAAAATAAAATATAAAATCATTCCTACCCGATAGGTTCTGGGGAGTGGAGCTGTGGGGCCGGATTCCCAAATCTAGCTTCAGCCTGCTGATGGGTGGGACTAGTTCCTGACACAGCTCACTGAGAGTTCTGGGGTGTCTCAAAGCTGGTGAATGGGGCTGTATCCTTAGGTGACTGGCTGAGGGGTCCAAGATGTCTCAGTGATGGTGTTGGCCTACTGGTGGGCAGGGCTGAGGGGTCTCAGGGGCTAGTCCTGCTCACTGGTGGGAAAGTGAAGTCACTCAGTCATGTCCGACTCTTTGTGACCCCATGGACAGTAGCCCACCAGGCTTCTCCATCCATGGGATTTTCCAGGCATGAGTACTGGGAGTGGGTTGCAATTTCCTTCTCCAGAGGATCTTCCCGACCCAGGGATTGAACCTGGGTCTCTCCCATTGCAGGCAGATGCTTTACCATCTGAGCCACCAAGATGTTCACTAAATTGATTGGGGTAATCATTTCATGATGTACATAAACCAAACCATTGTCTTGTACACTTTAAACTTATCTAGTGCTGTGAGTCAATTATATCTCAATAAAACTGGAGGGAAAAAAATTCAGAAAATAAAAACATGTGGATCTCAAAAAACAAATATAAATTTTAATCAGCAAACTCTAGTTGGGTGTCCCTTAATTTTCCTTGCTTAAATATTTTGAAGTAATCACATACTTTCATCATGTCTGCCAAGGAAAGAAGTTATATGAGTTAATACCTTTAACATTTATTTATATATAGACATTCAGATATGTATATGTTCAAATGCGCTACATGATAATTTGTTTTTAAACAGTGTAAGTGAAACTACAAATGGGAAAATGGAAATATTATATCTATATATCTATAGCAACATCTTTTCTGAGATGATACTGTGTAAAAATAAATTCAGAATATGTTACCCAATAGAGTTCAAAATATCTATGAGGTCATTTCAAAACATTAAAACGTCAACTTATGGAGAAGCAAATTAAGCCAGAGACATTACAAATTCTTAAGAATGTTACTCTAAAATGGCACATTCTCAATTAAAGTAAAAGGTTTAGTCTGGGGAAAAATAAACATTAAAAAAAAATTTTTGTCTTCCTATTACAGGAATGTGTGTATGTGTGTGTCTGTGTGTCTGTGTGAGTGTGTTGGTCATGTCTGACTCTTTGTGACCCCATGGACTGTATGTAGCCCACCAGGCTCATCTGTCCATGGAATTTTTCAAGCAAGAATACTGGAGTGGGTTGCCATTTCCTCCTCCAGGGAATCTTCCTGACCCACAGATCAAATCTTTGTCTCCTGTGTCTCTTGAATTGGCAGGTGATTCTTTACCACCGAGCCACCTGGGAAGCCCCACTTTGATCCATACCCCCACCATATAAAATTAAAATGGGTCATAGAGCTAAATGGAACCTAAATCTATAAAATTTCTAAAACAAAATATGGAAGAAAAATCTATGTAAGCTTGGGTTAAGCAAAGATTTCTCAGACACTGCCTTAAAAGCATAACCATAAAACAAAAAAATTAGTAAATTGAACTTCATCAAAATTTAGATCTTCTGCTCCTGAAAAACAGTCAAGAAAAATGAGAAGATAAGCCACAGAGCAAGAAAATATACATGCCTGATAAAGAACCTGTATCCAGAATATATAAAAACTCTCATAGCTTGATAATAAACACACAATCCATTAAAAAAAAAAACAGCAAAAGATTTGAATAGACACTTCACCAAAGATACATGGATGGCTGCCAAGCGCTTGAAGTTATCAGTCATGTAAGTCAAGGGACGTCCTGGTGATCCAATGGCTAAGACCCCAAGTTCCCAATGCAGGAGGCCTGAATTCGATCCTCGGTCAGGGAACTAGATCCCACATACTGCAACTAAGACCTGGTGGAACCAAATAAGTAAATATTTAAAAATAAAAAGGAAGAGAAAAGGATTTGAATTTTTAAAAAAAAAAACAAATGCAAATCAAGACCCATACATTTAAAATATCTAAAACTAAAAAGATTGCCAATACCAAGTGTGAGTATGGATGTAGAATTACAAATATTCATACGATGCCCATAGGGAAGTAGACCCAGCTTCTGACAGTTTCTTAAAAAGTTAAACATATGTACTGTGTAACCCGGCCATTCTACATGTCGGTATACACTTAAGAGAAATGAAAGTTTGTACGTGAATATTTATAGTAACTTTACTTCTTTTTTGGGGGGGAGGGTAACTTTACTTCTGAATGCTGTGTGGGGAAAAAAAGCTAGACAAAAATGTCACATACTGTGTGATCCATTTATAGAAAATTCTGCAGTTTCAGAAGACAGAAGTACTTCCCTGGGGGTGGGGTAAAGGGCAAGAAGGAGAGGACAGGGCTATTCAAAAAAGGCACAGGGGACTTCTCTGGTGGTCCAATGGCTAAGACTGCACTTTCAGTGCAGGGGGCGAAGGTTTGATTCCTGGCCAGGTCAGAGAACTAGATCCTGCAAGCAGCAACTAAGACCTGGTGCAGTCAAATATATATTTATATTTTTATAAAAGTGATTCCAATAAAGTTAATTTTAAAAAATCAAAGAGGCACAGAAAACTTTTTGAGTAATGCTTATATGGCTTGTCTTAACTGTGATGTAATTGATAAGTGTGTATATATATGTGTGTGTACGAAAATATTAAAGTATGTACTTTATAGCAACTTACTCTATGTCAATTATATTTCAATAAAGATGCTTCAAAAACAAGTAGAAAATAAGTCTCTGGTCCCCAATCATAATTAGAAATCCAAATTAAAATCAATTGTTAACAATAAATTTGTGGAATTAGCTGTCCGCTGTAGCCTGAGCAGTATGCCATCTGCTTCTGAGGAACACAAAAAGGTAGCAGAGGGATTTCCTTGGTGGTCCAGTGGTTAGGAATCCACCTTCCAATGCAGGGAACTCAGGTTCAATCCCTGGTTCAGGAACTATCAATAAGATCCTACAGGCTGCAGGGCAACCAAGCCCTTGTGCCACAACTAGAGAGCCAGGGTGGCTGCAGCTAAGACCCAACGCAGACAAATAAATACATATTTTTTTAAAAAGTAGTAGAGTCCTTGCACTTAACTACCCATCACAACCAAAATAGTCACAAGGCAGGTAGTCTATCTCAAGAGCATTACATACAAGGTTGGATGGCATCACTGACTCAATGAACATGAGCTTGAGCAAATTCCAGGAGAGAGCGAAGGACAGGGAAGCCTGGCATGCTGCAGTCCATGGGGTTGCAAAGAGTTGGAAGTGACTGAGCGACTAAGCACAGACACACGTAATTAACTTCAGGCTTCCCTGGTGGGTCAGTAGTAAAGATTCTACCAGTGCAGGAGATGCAAAAGACATGGATTCAATCCCTGGGTGAGGAAGATCTCCTGGAGTACTAAAATGGCAGCACACTCCAGTATTCTTGCCTGTTAAATCCCATGGACAGAGGAGCCTTCTGTCCATGGGGTCACAAAGAGTCAGACACAACTAAACACACATGCACGTGCATAATTAACTTCAAGACTATATGTGCATACAAACACTTGTGTTTAAGATATATATGCACATACATATATATACATTCTTACACAACAGAGAAATTGGAAGGTATTTATTTTCATTATAGAGTAATATACTAGAGTTCTTGTAAGCACAGAACTGGCCTGTGCATTAAAATACTGTATCTATAAAGAAAGTAATTTGCAAGTGTCTCAGGAATCATTCTCTTGTATAAACTGTAATGTACCTCCTTGTAAATAGATTACTATAGGGAGCAGTACCCTTTAATCAGGGAAAGATCCTTGAAGTAGATGAAAGCTATAGAATGGAACTTGGGTAAATATTTCTGGAGGAGGAAAATACCTTCTGTGGTATGCCTAAAAGTAAACAAAAAGTGGGGATATCGTAGAGAGCCAGGGTTGAAGGTCACTAACATGAAATGTTTTTTATAAATAAATGAAAATTTAAAACTGGCAAATGTTTCAAAGAAAAGCTATGATAAGAGATATTGGGTATATTTCAACAAGCAATGTTGGCCCCACTTGGAAAATTCTCTACAGCTGGATCATCACTCCCCCTAAATTCAAAATGGATGAAAGACTTAAATGTAAGACCTGAAACCATGGAACCCCTGTGACGTCTGTCTTGGTGATGGTTTTGGATATGACACCAAAAGCAAAGGCAACAAAAATGAAAATAAAAAAGTGGGAGGACTTCCCTGGCAGTCCAGTGGTTGAGACTTCACCTTCCAGTGCAAGGGGTTTGGGTTCAATCTCTATTCGGGGAGCTAAGATACCACATGCCTCACAGCCAAAAAGCCAAAACATAAAACAGAAATGCTATTGTAACAAATTCAATAAAGACTTTTGAAAAAAGTTCCATGTCAAAAAAAATTTTTTTAAAAAGAAGTGGGATTACAGCAAACAATCAACAAAATGAAAAGATATAAAAGGAGAAAATATTTGCAAATTATATATCTGATAAGGAGTTAATATCCAAATATATATAAGGAACTCATACAACTCCAACATACAAGAAGAGCAATCTGATCAAAAACCGAATAGACATTTTTCCAACAAAGATATACAAATGGCCAAAAGCTACAAGAAAATGCTCAGCATGACTAACAATCAGGAAACAAAAATCAATGAGATATGGCCTTACAGCTGCTAGAACAATTGTCATCAAAAAGATAAATGAAAACAAGTATTGGTAAGGATGTGGCGAAAAGGAAAATATGTGTGTTACTGGTGGAAATATAAACTGATATAGTCACTGTGGAAGACAGTTTGAAGGTTCCTGAAAAAGTTAAAAATAGAAGTACCATATGATCCAGCAATCCTACTTCTAGGTATATGTCTTAAGGAAACAAAACCACTGTCTCGAAGAGATATTATATATGCACCCCTATGTTCATAGCAGCACTGTTCACAACAGCCAAGACATTGGAAACACCAAAGTGTCCATCAGCAAATGAATAATAAGCAAAATTCTTTTTCAGCTATTAAAAAAAAAGAGAAATCCTGCCATTTGTGACAACATTAACAAATCTTAAGGGCATTCAGTTCAGTTCAGTCGCTCAGTCATATCCAACTCTTTGCGACCCCATGGAGTGCGGCACGCCAGGTTTCCCTGTCCATCACCAACTCCTGGAGCTTACTCAAACTCATGTCAAGTGAGTTGGTGATGCCATCCAACCATCTCATCCTCTGTCATCCCCTTCTCCTCCTGCCTTCAATCTTTCCCAGCATCAGGGTCTTTTCAAATGAGTCAATTCTTCATATCAGGTGGCCAAATTATCGGAGTTCCAGTTTAAGCATCAGTCCTTCCAATGAATATTCAGGACTGGTTTTCTTTAGGATGGACTGGTTGGATCTCCTTGCTGTCCAAGGGACTCTCAAGAATCTTTTCCAACACCACAGTTCAAAAGCATCAATTCTTCAGCGTCAGTTTCCAACTCTCATATCCATACATGACTACTGGAAAAACCAAAACTTTGACTAGACGGACCTTAAAATGAGTTCAGTTCACTTCATTTCAGTCGTTCAGTCATGTCTGACTCTTTGCAACCCCATGGACCGCAGCACACCAGGCCTCCCTGTCCATCACCAACTCCCAGAGTCTACCCAAACTCATGTCCATTGTGTCGGTGATGCCATCCAACCATCTCATCCTCTGTCATACCCTTCTCCTCCTGCCCTCAAACTTTCCCAGCATCAGGATCTTTTCAAATGAGTCAGTTCTTCGCATCAGGTGGCCACAGTATTGGAGTTTCAGCCTCAACATCAGTCCTTCCAATGAACACCCAGGACTGATCTCCTTTAGGATAGGACTGGTTGGATCTCCTTGCAGTCCAAGGGATTCTCAAGAGTCTTCTCCAACATCATAATTCAAAAGCATCAATTCTTTGGTGCTCAGCTTTCTGTATAGTCCAACTCTCACATCTATACACGACCACTGGAAAAACCATAGCCTTGACTAGATGGACCTCTGTTGGCAAAGTAATGTCTCTGCTTTTTAATATGCTGTCTAGGGTGGTCATAACTTTCCTTCCAAGGAGTATGCATCTTTTAATTTCATGGCTGCGGTCACCATCTGCAGTGATTTTGGAGGATGGAGAAAGACAACTACTGTACAATCTCATCTATATGTAGAACCTTAAAAAGCCCAACTCATAGAAACAGGTGGTTTAGAGGCAAGAGGTGGAGGTGGGGCATAGGAGAAGGTGGTCAAATGGTACAAACTTCTAGTCATAAGATACGTTCTGGGGATGTAATGTACAACATGGTGCCTAAAGTTAATGACACTGTTTTATATTTGAAAATTGCTAAGAGAGTAAATCCTAAAAGTTCTCATCCTAAAAGGGGAAAAACTGTGATCATGTGAGGTGATGGATGCTAACTAAATTTACTGTGGTAATCATTTCACTATACGTATATATTTCAAATCATTATGTTCAACATCCTAAACTAATACAAGGTTATATTCAATGAATATATCCCAGTAAAACTGGGAGAGGGGGCCGATGTTGACCCTATTTGGGGTGTTCTTCATAGCTGGGTTATCCCCCTGCCCCACACCCCATCTCCACTGCCTCATGGAACAGAGGGAGAAAAGAAATCATTCCAACAGCCGAAAGATTGAATAATAGTTGCTGTCGGTTGACTCAGAGAATACTTTCTGCTAACCACCAAGCCTGCCTCGTGCCTGATTCCCAGGAGCAGGCTCTGGGGCAGTGAGCAGTGGCATCCATATTCATCAAAGAGCTTAGAGGAGACCCTAATCACTACGTTCAGAAGAGTTCCAGGAACTCTGGGAAGCTGTGCATTACAAACAGGAAGAAAGAACATGGAAAGCCAGGCTTGAAGTGGAGCCTGGAAAGGAATCTAGTCACAGGAGGAATGGGTGTGGAAAAGGCACATTTTAAATTAAATTGCTCAGAAATTCCAGAATCAATGGAGGGTCTACATGGTTAAGGTGTGAAATATACTTTTGTACAGCATTCCTTTTTGCTCATTAAAGTTCATAAAACAATTCTGAACAAGGCGGCTGACAGAGGAGAGAATGTTGGCTGATTCAGGGTAATAAATATCCCCATGTGGACACTGATCAAACAAAGGGGGATATTCATAAGGAGAATACTAGTGACTAGGAGATGCTTTCTAAGAATAGATTACAACTTTTGCAGTTTCACCATGGTAATATGTAGTGCTGGGGCAACTTTGATACATAGAGAAATGTAACATTAAATGACACCCAGGGATTTTGGTATTTATTAGAAAATTCATTTTTAAGTGGAAGCTCACCAAAGGAAACTCCAACACATGCTACAACATGGATGAGACTTGAGGACATTATTGTAAGTGAAATAAGCCAGAGGAAGAAAAAGAAAAACTCCATGATTTCACTTATCTAAGATATCTAGAATAGTCACATTTACAGAAACAGAAAGTAGAGTGTAAATATCACAGGATATTGCTTGTATGTAGAATCAAAAAAAAAAAAGATACAAATGAGTTTATTTACAAAACAGAAATAGACCCACAGACATAGAAAACAAACGTGGACTTCCCTGGAAGTCCAGTGGTCAAGACTCCATGCTTCCACTTCAGGGGGTATGGGTTCGATTCCTGGTCCAGGAACTAAGATTTCACATGTTGTGAGGTGTGGACAAATTTTTTTTAATTTTTAAAAATTAAAAAAAGAAAACAAACGTATGGTTACCAAAGGAACCATATGTGTGCATGTGTGTATGTATGTACAAAGATATATATTAGTTATATACTATAACTGAATCACTATGCTGTACACCTGAAACTAATACAACATTCTAAATCAACTATAGTTCAATTAAAAAAAAAAAAACTCTGATGAGAAAAAGAAAAAAAACTATGACTTGGCAGGAGGGAAGTATAGTCATAGTTGCCAGGAGCTGGGGAAGAAGCATATGGGCAATTGTTATTTAATTGGTATAGAATTTCAGACTTGCGAGATGAAATGGTTCTGGAGATTGGTTGTAAAACAATGTGAATATACTTTACAGTGCTGAACCTCTTTTCTTAAAAATGTTTAAGAGGGTAACTGTTAACTTGTATTTTTTCCACAATTAAAAAAAATTTTTAAGTAAGGAAAAAACGAAAAGGAAGTTCACCAAGTACCCAGACTTCCTGAAAACCAATTGCAGAAGGACTGAGTAAACCCGAAAAGCACGTGGAATGCATTTGGAAGAAAATATGCAGTTGGAAGAAAAAGTATATGGACATTTCTTGGGTCCCAGAACAGGCTCATTACTGCTAAATCCTTCTACATCCATTGTATTAAATTCACACAGTAAACCTGAAAATAGATACTCTAAAGTCCTGTCTTGGACATACTGTCCTGAAAAAATTGGGGTATAGAAAAAACAAATGTGCTCCCTAAGTTCTCACAGCTGATCAGCAGCCTAGGAGAACAGGATTGCCTATTACTGGGGGAAAAAATCATTACAATGAAACTAATTCTCTTAGAGAGTTAAGAGAAGAATTATTCCCCCTTTTCCACTCTCTTTTCACTTCTCTTTCTCTTGTACTGAATCCTGAGAAGAAATTGAAAAGTCGTTAGTCTAGCATTTATGGAGGGAATTACAAGGGAAAATCTACGATTTTCTTAATTAGCATAAAACTCTGAAGCTGGGAGTAAAAATCAAGGTGCCTGACAGAAAAGAGTGCCCTGGAACTGAGCCTAAGCAAGTACAAAATGAGTCTCCAGGGGAAAATAAAATAAGGCTGAAAACCCACGCACAGTTCTTACACAGGTAGGCTTCAGTTTTCTTTTTGGTACAAAGCATGTCAGTCAGAATGCCAAATTAAACTGAACTTCTGCCATTTAGTAAATACTTTTTATAAAATTTAACCAAGGAATGTGTATCGTCCAGATCGCAGCAGGAAACAGATGGCACACTCAGACGGAGCTGTTTGACGGAAGTTGAAGAAGGGGCTATTTGCGGAGGTGAGGCAGGCTACAAGGAAACCACAGGGACAGTGCTAGTGACCAGAGTCTCACCACCCGAAGGCCCGCATGGACAAAAGGAGCGACCTATGACTGAGATGCAGACAGACAGGGCAGCCTGGATGAGGCTATGACCTTTGACCACTGGACGCAGCCAGTCTGCAGCGACCCAACAGGGAGGACGATCAGGAACTGAATATTTCCACTCCCACTCTGTTCCTTCTGCCCCCACCCCGACCCTTTTTTTTTTTTTTTTTTTTTGATGTGGACCATTTTTAAAGTCTTTATTGAATTTGTTACACTATCCCTTCTTTTTTATTTTTTAATGTTTTGTTTTTTTTCGTCCACGAGGCATGTGGGATCTTAGCTCCCAGACCAGGGTTTGAACCCACACCCCCTGCATTGGAAGGTGAAGTCTTAATTACTTAACCACCAGGGAAGCCCCTCTTTCTGCTCTTCTGTCAGAGCTCCCCATTGGCCAAACCTGACCTTAAGCCTCTTAAAGCACAGAGCCTTTAAGGGTGGGAGAGAACAGAGCTTGCTTTTGGAGGGGCCAACAGTATCCAGCATGAAGACTGACTAATATTTTATAGGTCATGTGTGAATTTAAAGAAGAACTAACAAAGGGAACAAGTCCTCTGGGGTTTTTTTGTTGTTTGGTTGGTTGGTTTTCTTTTTTGTTTTTAGTAAAAATAGAAAAGATACTCTGGGGACTTCCCTGGTGATCCAGTGGTTAAGAATCCACCTGTCAGTGCAGGGGACACAGATTTGATCCCTGGTCTGGGAAGATATCACGTGCCGCAAGGCAACTAAGCAGGTGCAGCCCAGCTCCTGAGCCCACACGCCCTACAACCCATGCTTTGCAACGAGAGGTCACTGCAATGAGAAGCCCAAGTACAGCAATTCGAGAGCAGCCGCCGCCAGCTGCAACTAGGGAAAGCCTGCATGCAGCAACGAAGACCCAGCACAGCCAAAACTAAAAAGAGAGAAAGAAAAGATACTGTTAAGTTTGGGGAAATGTATTCCTCAAGTTTTGCTGTGATAACGCTGCATCACAAACAAGCCCCAAGTCTCAGTGGCTTACAATCACACACACTCATTTCTTACTCTCAGGTCCACAAGTCAGCTCTGGTTCAGACACATTTGACTAAGTTATCCAGACTTAGCTCCAGGCTGAAGGTTGGGATCAGTTGTGCCTCTCTTATTCTAGAACTCAGGCTAGATGACCAACGATTACCTAGAGTGTGGCAGATGGTAGGAGACCAAATGTAAGAACAGTAACCATAGCATTTCTTAACTTGTACTCGGAACTGGCGGACTATGACCTTCACTGTATTGAATCAGCCAGTGGAAGACTTTTGACCAAGTCCAATGGCAAGAGAGTAAAGTCAATGGATGGACAGGGGTAGAGTAAATATTTTATGAATAATAATTAATCTATAATACTTTGTAAAACTGACTCTGAAAATATGCTTTACATAGAAGACTTCCAGGCAGTATAACTACAAAGAGATTTTACTCCATTAACTGTTTAACTTTAATTTTATTTTATTTTGGCCACTGCAGCATGCAGGATCTTAGTTCCCTGACCAGTGATTGAACCTTCAACCCTTGCATTAGGAAGGAGGAGTCTTAACCACTGGATTGCCAGGGAAGTCCTCCATTAACTGGGTTTTTTTTTAATATAATTTATTTTAATTGGAGGCTAATTACTTTACAATATTGTAGTGGTTTTGCCATACATTGACATGAATCCACCATGAGTGTACATGTGTTCCCCATCTTGAACCCCCCTCTCACCTCCTTCCCCATCCCCTCCCTCTGGGTCATCCCAGTGCACCAGCCCCGAGCACCCTGTGTCATGCATTGAACCTGGACTGTCGATTCATTTCACATATGATATGACACATGTTTCAATGCCATTCTCCCAAATCATCCCACCCTCGCCCTCTCCCACAGAGTCCAAAAGACTGTTCTATACAACTGTTTCTATGTGTATATATTTTTCTTATTTAAAGTATCCTCTGGCTGTGATTATACTTTCCCTGCCAATCACATTTACCTTCTACATTACTAAAAAGAACTATAAACACTATTAACTGAAATACCAGCCTGAAAGCATATTACATGTCCCTTCTCATATAAGTATCAGTCTCTGCCAAAAGCATCTAGTGAACATGAAAGCAGTGAAAGTTCATACATTACAGCCTAGTAGCATTCATTTTTTCAAAGCCATCGCATAACCTTTTCTAAATCATCAGCAGAATAGATACATTTTAAAAATATATTGATGATGGGTTTTATAGATTTTTATGTTTAATGTTTCCTTGCTGCACAGCAACAGTTACAGTATTTTTTCCCAGCTTTCTTCAGATATAATTGACATATAACACTGTGTAACCTTAAGATGCACAATCTATTGAATTGATACCCTTATACACTCCACTATAATTACCAGCATAGCTTTAGCTAACATGTCCATCAGGTCACATAATTACCCTTTCTTTTTTGTGGTTAAAAACATTTAAGATTATTCTGTTAGAAAAATTCAGGTATACAATACAGTCTTATTAACTACAGTGCTGTGCTGCGCTTAGTTGCTCAGTCATGTCCGACTCTTTGTGATCCCATGGACTGTAGCCTGCCAGGCTCCTTTGTTCATGGGATTTTTCCAGGCAAGAATACTAGAGGGGGTTGCCATTTCCTTCTCCAAGGGATCTTCCCAACCCAGGGATTGAACCCGTGTCTCCTGTGTCTCCTGCATTGCAGGCGGGTTCTTTACCTGCTGAGCCATCGAGGAGCTTAAACTCCTTTTGATCAGACTGAATCTCTTGGCAAGCATCCTTTGCAACCTTAAAAAGAATCACAGGGTTACTTTCCAGAAGTCTTGTTTTGGAAATAGAGTAATGGTTCGGGTAACCAAAATCTTATCTCTGATGCCATCTTTGTCACTATCCAACCCCAGAACACAGCCAAGTAAGTCACTGTTTCTCCAGGTGGCAGAGCAGACTGGAAAAGCTTGGCATTTGGAGCTAAACCACCAACAATGTGGGACAGTGTAAGAACAGACTCCTACTTGGGTCTAGAAAATTTGGTCAAAACTGAATTTACTGAAAATCTATCATTCCCAGGCATTGTGCTAAGCCTAGACACAGAGTCGTAAACAAGACAGTCATTGCTTTCGTAGAGCCCAAGGAAAAGATGCACATTAGACAATCAAAGGTGTGACCAGCACCGTAAGAGGTGCAGGGTCCCACGTGAGCTCACAGTCTGGCAGGCGAGTATCTCCGTGCCATGGTCACAGTCAATCGAACGAGCACAGTCTGTTGAGATGGATGGTGGCCCTTGGCAACAAAGAAGACAGCGCAAATATTATTCGAAAACACACAGAGGCATGCAGTAACTCTTTATTCTGGAAGTCCTGGCCAGCAGGAAGTTTCAAGGAGAGAATTTTAGATACTAAGAAGGGTAAGACAAGAATGTTACCTTCTGAAGAAGGTGATGACGATATGTCATATTCTTTTTTCGTTACTTTAGGAAGCGACTCAAAAGAGATCTAGCTGCCGTTTAGGTCAAAGAATGTTCTGCCTTTGTTTCCCTGTAAGAGTTTCATAGTGTCCGGCCTTACATTTAGGTCTTTATCCGTTTTGAGCTTATTTTTGTGTATGATGTTAGGGAGTATTCTGATCTCATTCTTTTACATATGGCTGTCCAGTTTTCCCAGCAACACTTATTGAAGAGGCCGTCTTTTCTCCACTGTATATTCTTGCCTTCTTTGTCATAGATTAGGTGACTATAGGTGTATAGGTTTATCTCTGGGCTTCCTATCCTGTTCCATTGATCTGTATTTTGGTTTTTGTACCAGTACCGTACTGTCTTGATTACTGTAATTTTGTAGGATAGTCTGAAGTCAGGGAGCCTAATTCCTCCAGTCATATTCTAGAATGCAAGTCATCCAGGGCAGCTGGCACCTAACATGGAGAGAGTGGGGCTGGGGCGATAAACAGGGACGAGAGTTTGCCTGCATTTATACCCCAGGCAGTGGACCTCTGCCTGACAGTGTGCAGTCTACAGGCATTGGGCCACCACCAGCTTGAAGTTCACGCTTGTCTTCCTCTTTCCAGCAACTCATAGCATCAAACTGAGCCTCCCGCCAGTGGTGAAACAGAAGGCTTCTTCTGGCTACCACTTTAACCCCAGTGGTCAAACCCATACTCAGAAGGACTTGTAACTAAGACGGGCTTCATATTTATACCTCAGGGCACAAACAAGAAATAGGTTTCCCCTCTCCTCTCTCTGTCTTTCTGTCTCTTTTTCTCTCTGTTCTGCTTTTTTCAACTTGGAGCCCAACAACTTCTCCTTTTCTAAGAAATAAGTAGCTCAATGTTTATTTTGCCTTTTCCTTCATTTGTCTAAAGGAAATGATAATATAGCCCTTCCCAGAGGCTCAATGGTAAAAATTCTGCCTGTCAGTACAGGAGATGCAGGTTCAATCCCTGGTTCGGGACGATCTCCCAGAGAAGGAAATGGCAACCCACTCCAGTACTCTTGCCTGGGAAATCCCATGGACAGAGGAGCCAGGTGGGGTCACAGTTCATGGGGGTCCAAAGAGTGAGACACAACTTAGCAACTAAACAACACCAACCGAAAAAAAAAAACATTTTTCTTGCTATGAGTGATGTTTTCTGAAAGCAGGCTACCAGCATTCGTTGCAGGGCTGCATGGGAAGAGTCTCTTCTGGGACCTCTCAATCCAAAGGGAATAAAGACCCCCCACTTCTGAAAAAGTAGATTATGCCCCTTTATCTCATCCAGGAGTTATTTTTCTGTGACTGTGTTTCTTGGAATCCTACTGATGCTCACTTTGTTGTCTTTTTTAAACTGTACAGTTTTGGAACTCTGTGTTAGAAACACTGTTTGCTTAGAGTGCATAGTTACTTTTTTGGAAATAATTTCAGATTTATAGAAAATTTAACATTCTACTGTAAGGAAAAGCTTTCCCTTCTCCCTGTATACTTATTCACCTGTCTATGGACAAGTAATTCCTTTCTTTTTTATTTTAATTTCTTTGGCTGTGCTGAGTCTTGGCTGCAGCACATGGGATCTTTGTTACTGGGCGCAGGATCTTTAGTTGGGGCATGTGGGATCTAGTTCCCTGGCCAGGGATTGAACCCAGGTCCCCTGCATTGGGAGCATGGAGTCTTAGACTGGACCACCAGGAAGTCCTGTGAATTCCTATTTTATTTAATGTTTTGTCATCTATTACTGGGCTTCCCTGGTGGCTCAGCAGTAATGAATCTGCCTGTCAATGCAGAAGACACAAAAGATGAGGGTTCAAGCCCTGGGTTGGGAATATGCCTTGGAGAAGGAAATGGCAACCCACTCCGGTATTATTGCCTGGGAAATCCCATGGACAGAGGAGACTGGTGAGCTAGAGTCCACGGGGTTGTAAAGAGTGGGATATGACTCAGTGACTAAACAACAAACAGCGACAATGAGTTACTATCACCACTTCCTTTGATTCTTAAAATGATCCAGATTCGGCCAGTAGAGACCCCCTTCAAGCTGGCTTCTCTGTCCTTTGACAAGCGTCCACAATTCCTTGTGTATTTCCTCACTTTCTCGAGCAACAGGTGACCACTATCATCTTGTACTTCCTCTACTTCAACCCTGGAGCCAGCCGTTTACAACAAGTTCTGGTTCCTTTCAGTGGATGTTGATATTCGGAAACCAAGATCTGGGCACTCAGAACATATATTTCCACTGGGCTACTGTTTCTACGGCAGAGACTCAAACTACGAAATAAATGCATGTGTACCCACAGACACACAAACATATAGACTCCACAAACAACTGTATTTCTCTACCTCTCAGGCTATCTATTTTTTGAACTTATTATTTCAAACAAGCAATACTTCCAGTTCCAATCCAGTGCCTTGGGGTTCTCTTCAGCCTCTCTCCTTCCATACTTGTAAATCCCTTCTCCAACAGTAAGAAATTGTATGTATTTGTTGGCTCAATGTCCCTGTGTGTAATTGATCTGTCTGCCATACCAGCTGCCTCCTGGCCCTCCAGGGATTCCATAAGGGAGAAGAATGGGTAGAAAGGGTGATCTAATCGGCGGGAAGGGAGGAAGGGAGGAAAGGAAGCACTAATTCTATCTAAAGTCGTCTCACTTACAGATTGTTCCAAAAAAATAAATAAAAACCAAAGGCTTACTTAAAGGGAAGTGTTCAGTACTGTTTCCCAGTGCCTAATAGGGAGAGAAATGAAGTCTGATGAGTAGTCAACTGTCTGTGCTTCTCACAGCCACACAAAGCTTCTGTTCACTAACCGTGTCAAGGGGAACTACGGAGGCTTTTCTGTAAACACTGATATTATGGTTGAGGGTGTTAACTGGGCTTCCCTGGTGGCTCAGCCGTAATGAATCCTCCACAGTTGCATTTCTCCTAATTCAGACTCACGTGCTCATCCATGATCAATCACCCTGTCACTAGAGCTGTGTTTTGACTTTGTTTTATGGCTGTGTTGGGGCTTCACTGCTGCATGGGCTTTGCTCTGGTTGTGGCAAGTGGGGGGTACTGTTGGCTGCAGGGCCCGTGCTTCTCACTGCAGCGGCTTCTTCTCCTGCAGAGCACAGGCCCTAGGGCATGCAGGCTTCAGTAGTTGCGGCTCCCAGATGTACAGCACAGGTTCAGAGGCTGTGGGGCAGAGGCTTAGCTGCTCCTCAGCATGTGGGATCTTCCCAGACCAGGCATTGAACTCGTGTCTCCTGCATTGGCAGGCAGATTTTTTTTTTTTTTTTAACCACTGAACCATCAGGGAAGCCCCATAGCTGTATTAAAAGAAGCCTATACATGATGCCTGAGACCATTCTTCCCTAATGAAAGCTTTTATAATGAAAGCCCAGGCTTTTGGAGACTAAATATAAAGACAACAATACCTTTATAAAGAGTTATCATGGCTTAGAACTAAGGTAAATACAGTTGCTATAAGCACTGAAAAAAAAATTAAAAAATAAAGACCCAGAGGAGATCAGCATGGAGCAAAATTTCAGACTCAAACTTAATCAAAGTATCAGAGCCATGTATGGAAAACAGAACTTTGAAATTTAAATTTCAAAACTAGAAACCCAGGTAGAATAAAAGGAAGGCAAAATGGTATAAAATCACTCAACATCTTGAGTTTATACCATGAGAGAAAGTGGGTCAACAGTGTAACCAAATAAGAAAAATACATTGATTTATTTAGTTTTTCTGCAAAAGAATGATAAGAGTTGGACCTTTCACAGGGAAAGAAATGATGATGAGATTAGTTATCAAAAAGTATAACCTTTAAAAATTGTGAATCACTATATCATATACCTGTAACTTATATAATACTGCACATCAACTATACTTCAATAAAAATAAATAAATAATAAATAATTTTAAAAGTGAAAAAAGAAAAGGTTATCAGGCCTTTATCCTCCCTAGAAGAGATCTTGATATTCTTTTTAGACATAAATAGTGATGGTTTCTGGCTTTTTCAGGGTAATGATGATGGATAACAGACTCTGCAATTTACAGAATTCTAAAACATGCATAATTTCATTTGAGGAAAGATAGGAAATTACCTTATAAACTTGTGTGAGTGTGAATATTTGATTATGCTTGGAAGACCTCAATTTCAATATATGAATAATACTCCTCACTTCTTAAAGAAGACCTAGCAAACCCTGATGATAATCTGGATCCCTCCTTAGCTAACAACTTATCTTTCATCTAAGCCAACAACTTATCTTTATCTTTCATCTAAGACAACTTTGGAAATGTTTCCTCTAAGTCCAGAAGTCAAATTTCTGGGCCAAGTCTGTTCAGCAAGTGATCAAAATGGGGTCCATCTGTCCTCCAACAGTAGAACTAATAAATAAATTGTGATCTATTCCTGAATGGAATATTATTCAGCAATGAGTAATATGCAACAATATGAATGAATCTCACAACATAATTGAACATGAAAGTATATATTGTATAATTTGGTTTATATAAAGTTTCAAACATAGGCAAAACCAGTCTTTATCCTTATCCAGAAATAAGGATAGTTGTTACTTGTTGGGGAGTAACTGAAAGTGGGCATAATGGGAATTTCTAAAATTCTAACAGTATCCTGTTTCTTGATCTGGGTCCTATTCATTTTGCAAAATTTCATCAAGATATATATACTCTTAAATTTGTATGCTTTTTAGAATATATGTCAAATTCAATAAGATAAGTATGACCCAAAAGTCTCCTTGAGTGAAACACCAATGATCCTTAACGGTATCCACAAGTTTTTAGAGACAAAAGGCCATTCATAGGTCACTTGCTAACATATCCAGGAAAAGTCAGAATTTTTTATGACCGTGGCTATGGTAGAAGTCTTCTCATCTGTCCTGATGCCAGTTTGCTTTGACATGACTTAGCTTTATATATTTGACTTAGATATCTCTAACACCAAGTGCCTACGATTCTATATTAGAGAACTTTTGGAAGTGAGGAGCCTCCAAGCTTATACCCATATTTCTGAGAAAATTTTCCCAAGTTAAAACTGCTAATACGTGATGGAGAACCTACTCAACATCAAGGCTACTCATCCTGAGGAGGTGGTGACAACCAATCACGACAGGTGGACACCTCCAAGAAGGCAGGAAAAGTCAACTACCATCTTGAAAATGTTGAATTTAAGACTAAACTCAATCATGCTGAGATCCTGAGCTCATATTCCATCTTTTAGTCTGAAGAGGCAGATGTTTTTGAAAGCCCCCACATTCCCCAAGAGATTCTTTGCCCCTTCAAAATGATGTGAGTCTGTGATCACATTTATAGCTATGGGATGTAAATTGATGGGGAAACACTGGATTTTTCTTGCTCTGGAGAGAAGAAAAAAGAGAAATGGGGACTTCCCTGGTGGTCCAGTGGTTAGAATCCGCCTGCCAATGCAGGGCACATCCCAATCCCTGATCTGGGAAAATTCCACTTGCTGCAGGCAACTAAGCCCAGCAGCCATGACTACTGAGCCCACATGCCCTAGAGCTTATGCTCCGCAACAAAAGAAGCCACTGCAATGAGAAGCCCACCCCCCACAACTAGAGAGTAGCCCTCACTCGCTGCAGCTAGAGAAAGCATGTGGACAGTACTGAAGGCCCAGAACGGCCACGAAGACCTAGCACAGCCAAAAATAAGATGAAATAAAATAAAAGAGAGAAATAAGATTTGTTTCTTCATCTCTTTCTTTGCCGCAGGATTCAAAAAACGCTAATCACAGAAAAGTTTTTGAATTGTCATTTGGCTTTCTAGGAAGCAATTTAATCTTAAGGTAACATGTACTTAACTGTTCCCAAGATCCACACTTAATGGAGGCATGCAGCTGCTGAAATACTCACAGCAGCACTGCTCTGTAATAAAGTACTCAAGGGTGATAGCTTATTCCACTTATTCTCAACATTATTATCATCACACCCAAATCTTGCTCAACTGGTTAAACGTTTTTCTAATGCTTTCCGTCGCTGTTGTGTCATCTTTGCAGCTTTTTCTCTTTTACAATAATTTGTAAATATTCTTTATTCTCAACCCAGTTCATAGAATTGTTATAATATCTAACTAGCTGCTGCTGCTGCTGCTGCTAAGTCACTTCAGTCGTGTCCGACTCTGTGAGACCCCATAGACGGCAGCCCACCAGGCTCCGCCATCCCTGGGATTCTCCAGGCAAGAATATTGGAGTGGGTTGCCATTTCCTTCTCCAATGCATTAAAGTGAAAAGTAAAAGTGAAGTCACTCAGTCGTGCCCCAGTCTTAGCGACCCCATGGACTGCAGCCTACCAGGCTCCTTCGTCCATGGGATTTTCCAGGCAAGAGTACTGGAGTGGGTTGCCATTGCCTTCTCCGATATAACTAGCAGTTTTCATTTTTTCTCCATATATTTCTTCCAAAATCAATCACAGCTTTCCTCTTCCATGGCAAGTTATCCAAGGTTTAACCAAGTTATGTGCTTTCATTCTTGGCAGCTGAATCATTGAATGAATATGTCTGAAACTCATTCCCAGTGGCATTTTAATCCGGGCTCTCATAAAATAATCCCTATATTTGGGCAATAGATGATTTATTTGAATTTTATTGAAGAACAAATTATATTTAGAATATGATCTACATACATTTCCTGAGAGACTTCTAGGCCTTTCTTTGCTTATCCAGTGACAAATAACATCCACAAGTGTAGCTACCACCTAAGCAACTCATATAGTATTTTGTAAGTCCATAAAAATGTAAAGAAACCTTTCAGGATATGTATATATTTCCAAAATCAAGAGATTAATCTGGAACGATCATTGGAAGCAAAATTTTGCTTAGGAATCAGGACTTTTTATGTTTACCCCTGAGAACATTTATCATCTTTTCTTCTTCCATCTTAAATTTCTCTACTGCTGTGATACTTCTCCTTTGAACAGCTTCTAAGCCCTTTGTTCTAAACTGACACTGTTTTTGCTTTTCTTTACGGGTCCTACTACACAAAATCTGCAGGTGGGGTTCACTTGTTACCTTCTTGTCTCAGCACTGTGTCAGCTACTGATTCCTTCCTTGTAGTTTCAAACATCTATTAGTCCCTTCCCTCCACAGCCTAATGCCCTACATTCTCCAGTTACATCTTGCAATTGGCAAAGGGAACTCTCTGCTTTTCCTCACAGATAATGGCTTATGATGAAAAAGGTAAATGGCTTTGAAGCTTTTTCAAATGGGGACAGGGATGGCACAAGAAGTTAGAGTTCTTCAATGCTGTTCAATAGTGTACATAGTAGTTTATGTGACTGTTAGAAATAAATGACAGCAGAAGCTAGCACAACATTTTAAAGCAACTATACTCCAATAAAAAATAAAAACAAAAGCAAAAGAGAATAATTTAAAAAAAAATAAATGACAGACCTCCTAGCTCCCAATCCCTGCGTCTGCAAAGAATTTGATAGTATAGTCTGGTTGTCATTGTATTAGCTCTAAGATGATCTTCCATTATAGTAAGTGAAACTGTTCTCTCATTAATGGCAGCAACTAAAAGTTTCTTTTTAAAATAATGTATTTAAGTAAAACTGTCATTGAAGAACACTGAAATAAATTACAGTAAAGATATATATCCCTGGTGGCTCAGACAGTAAAGAGTCCACCTGCAATTCCAGAGACCTGGGTTCAATCCCTGGGTTGGAAAGATACTCTGGAGAAAGGAATGGCAACCCACTCCAGTATTCCTGCCTGGAGAATTCCATGGACAGAGGAGCGTGGTAGGCTACAGTCTATGGGATCACAAAAATCTGGAGTGATGTGTGCGAAGTGAAGTGAAGTGAAAGTCGCTCAGTCGTGTCCGACTCTGCAACCCCACAGACTGTACAGTCCATGGGATTCTCCAGGCCAGAATACTGGAGTGGGTAGCCTATTCCTTCTCCAGGGGGTCTTCCCGACCCAGGAATCGAACCAGTGTCTCCTGCATTGCAGGTGGATTCTTTACAAGCTGAGTAATAAAGATGGGGCTTAGCTGGTAAATAATCTGTGTGCAGTGCAGGAGGCCCCTGTGTGATTCCTGGGTCAGGAAGTTCCCCTGGAGAAGGGATAGGCTACCCACTCCTGTATTCTTGGGTTTCCCTGTAGCTCAGACTGTAAAGAATCCACCTGCAATGCAGGAGACCTGGGTTCGATCCCTGGGTTGGGAAGATCCCCTGGAAAAGGAAATGGCAACCCACTCCAGTATTCGTGCCTGGAATCCCTATGGACAGAGGAGTCTGGCGGGTTACAGTCCATGAGGTCGCAAAGAGTCGGACATGACTGAGCGACTAAGCACAGCACAGCATACAAGGTAAAGATGACATGAGGGAGAAAATTGCGGTAATCAAATGACTGAAGTCTGTGAAACCCCACTCTCTGGGAAACACCATACAGACTGGTGTATAATTTTGGCTGAGATACTGAGATTCTACTGTCGTTCACTCTAGTCTCTGGACGACCGACACCTAATGATGCTTCCAGCACTTCCTGTGACATAGATCTAGGTCATAATGGCAAGAGGCTTTCTGTTCAGCCGTAATCCCGTCAACATAGGACTTCACCACACTTGTTGCTGGCTGGTGATTAAGAGAAGCAGTTTCGAATCGCCAGGGAATATATTGACAGGAGCCAATCTGCGTGATAGTCTTCAAACCCTGCTTCCCTCGTAGCTCAGCTGGTAAAGATCTGCCTGCAGTGCGGGAGACCCGGCTTCGATCCCTGGGTTGGAAAGATCCCCTGGAGAAGGAAATGGCAACCCAGTCCAGTATCCTTGCTGGAAAATCTCATGGACAGAGGAGCCTGGTGGGCTGCACTCCGTGGGGTCGCAGAGTCAGGCACGACTGAGCGACTAACACTAACTAAAGAAACAGGAAGATCTTCCCTGGTGGTCCAGTGGTTAAGAATCCACTTAGCAATGCAGGGGACATGGGTTCAATCCTTGGTCCAGGGAGACCCTACATTCCTCAGAGCACCACAGCTACTGAGCCCGAGTGCCTTAGAGACCAAGCTCCGCAAGAAAAGCCACCACAATGGGAAGCCTACGCACCGGAAGGAAGAGCAGCCCCCAGTCACTGCAACTAGAGAAAGTCTGAGCACAGCTACAAACACCCACCAGAGCCAATAAATAAATCGTAAAGGGAAAAAAAGAAACAGGCAAGTTGGCCAGGATCAGGAAGCATACATAGATTTGCATGCCAGCTCACCCTTGGAACACCAGTCTCTGAGTTTCCCCTTATTCCGTCTCTTTCTAGAAGGCGTCCTGGGCAAGTGTACAACAATGGCACAAAGAACAGTGCTCTGGGAAACCCTGAAAGTCTACTAAGGATACTGTAAGCTGGGGACCATCTTTGCCGAATATTTGTGTTCCTGCTGTAATACTAAGTATTATTTTTTTTTTTTTTTTTTTGGATTTCTAACTTTCAGTTTATTTATTTTTTTTTTTTTTTAAATTTTAAAATCTTTAATTCTTACATGTGTTCCCAAACATGAAACCCCCTCCCACCTCCCTCCCCATAACATCTCTGTGGGTGATCCCCATGCACCAGCCCCAAGCATGCTGTATCCTGTGTCAGACATAGACTGGCAATTCAATTCTTACATGATAGTATACATGATAGAATGCCATTCTCCCAAATCATCCCGCCCTCTCCCTCTCCCTCTGAGTCCAAAAGTCCGTTATACACAGCCGTGTCTTTTTTCCTGTCTTGCATACAGGGTCGTCATTGCCATCTTTCTAAATTCCATATATATGTGTTAGTATACTGTATTGGTGTTTTTCTTTCTGGCTTACTTCACTCTGTATAATCGGCTCCAGTTTCATCCATCTCATCAGAACTGATTCAAATGAATTCTTTTTAACGGCTGAGTAATACTCCATTGTGTACATGTACCAAAGCTTTCTTATCCATTCATCTGCTGATGGACATCTAGGTTGTTTCCATGTCCTGGCTATTATAAACAGTGCTGCGATGAACATTGGGGTACATGTGTCTCTTTCAATTCTGGTTTCCTCGGTGTGTATGCCCAGCAGTGGGATTGCTGGGTCATAAGGTAGTTCTATTTGCAATTTTTTAAGGAATCTCCACACTGTTCTCCATAGTGGCTGTACTAGTTTGCATTCCCACCAACAGTGTAGGAGGGTTCCCTTTTCTCCACACCCTCTCCAGCATTTATTGCTTGCAGATTTTTGGATCGCAGCCATTCTGACTGGTGTGAAGTGGTACCTCATTGTGGTTTTGATTTGCATTTCTCTGATAATGAGTGATGTTGAGCATCTTTTCATGTGTTTGTTAGCCATCTGTATGTCTTCTTTGGAGAAATGTCTATTTAGTTCTTTGGCCCATTTTTTGATTGGGTCGTTTATTTTTCTGGAATTGAGCTGCATAAGTTGCTTGTATAATTTTGAGATTAGTTGTTTGTCAGTTGCTTCATTTGCTATTATTTTCTCCCATTCAGAAGGCTGTCTTTTCACCTTGCGTATATTTTCCTTTGTTGTGCAGAAGCTTTTAATTTTAATTAGATCCCATTTGTTTATTTTTGCTTTTATTTCCAGAATTCTGGGAGGTGGATCATAGAGGATCCTGCTGTGATTTATGTCTGAGAGTGTTTTGCCTATATTCTCCTCTAGGAGTTTTATAGTTTCTGGTCTTACATTTAGATCTTTAATCCATTTTGAGTTTATTTTTGTGTGCGGTGTTAGAAAGTGATCTAGTTTCATTCTTTTACAAGTGGTTGACCAGTTTTCCCAGCACCACTTGTTAAAGAGATTGTCTTTACTCCATTGTATATTCTTGCCTCCTTTGTCAAAGATAAGGTGTCCATATGTGTGTGGATTTATCTCTGGGCTTTCTATTTTGTTCCATTGATCTATATTTCTGTCTTTGTGCCAGTACCATACTGTTTTGATGACTGTGGCTTTGTAGTAGAGCCTGAAGTCAGGCAAGTTGATTCCTCCAGTTCCATTCTTCTTTCTCAAGATTGCTTTGGCTATTCGAGGTTTTTTGTATTTCCATACAAATCTTGAAATTATTTGTTCTAGTTCTGTGAAAAATATGGCTGGTAGCTTGATAGGGATTGCGTTGAATTTGTAAATTGCTTTGGGTAGTATACTCATTTTCACTATATTGATTCTTCCAATCCATGAACATGGTATATTTCTCCATCTATTAGTGTCCTCTTTGATTTCTTTCATCAGTGTTTTATAGTTTTCTATATATAGGTCTTTAGTTTCTTTGGGTAGATATATTCCTAAGTATTTTATTCTTTTTGTTGCAATGGTGAATGGAATTGTTTCCTTAATTTCTTTTCCTACTTTCTCATTATTAGTGTATAGGAATGCAAGGGATTTCTGTGTGTTGATTTTATATCCTGCAACTTTACTATATTCATTGATGAGCTCTAGTAATTTTCTGGTGGAGTCTTTAGGGTTTTCCATGTAGAGGATCATGTCATCTGCAAACAGTGAGAGTTTTACTTCTTCTTTTCCAATTTGGATTCCTTTTATTTCTTTTTCTGCTCTGATTGCTGTGGCCAAAACTTCCAGAACTATGTTGAATAGTAGCGGTGAAAGTGGACACCCTTGTCTTGTTCCTGACTTTAGGGGAAATGCTTTCAATTTTTCACCATTGAGGATAATGTTTGCTGTGGGTTTGTCATATATAGCTTTTATTATGTTGAGGTATGTTCCTTCTATTCCTGCTTTCTGGAGAGTTTTTATCATAAATGGATGTTGAATTTTGTCAAAGGCCTTCTCTGCATCTATTGAGATAATCATATGGTTTTTATTTTTCAATTTGTTAATGTGGTGAATTACATTGATTGATTTGCGGATATTGAAGAATCCTTGCATCCCTGGGATAAAGCCCACTTGGTCATGGTGTATGATCTTTTTAATATGTTGTTGGATTCTGATTGCTAGAATTTTGTTGAGGATTTTTGCATCTATGTTCATCAGTGATATTGGCCTGTAGTTTTCTTTTTTTGTGACATCTTTGTCAGGTTTTGGTATTAGGGTGATGGTGGCCTCATAGAATGAGTTTGGAAGTTTACCTTCCTCTGCAATTTTCTGGAAGAGTTTGAGTAGGATAGGTGTTAGCTCTTCTCGAAATTTTTGGTAGAATTCAGCTGTGAAGCCGTCTGGACCTGGGCTTTTGTTTGCTGGAAGATTTCTGATTACAGTTTCAATTTCCGTGCTGGTGATGGGTCTGTTAAGATTTTCTGTTTCTTCCTGGTTCAGTTTTGGAAAATTGTACTTTTCTAAGAATTTGTCCATTTCTTCCACATTGTCCATTTTATTGGCATACAACTGCTGATAGTAGTCTCTTATGATCTTTTGTATTTCTGTGTTGTCTGTTGTGATCTCTCCATTTTCATTTCTAATTTTATTGATTTGATTTTTCTCTCTTTGCTTCTTGATGAGTCTGGCTAGTGGTTTGTCAATTTTATTTATCCTTTCAAAGAACCAGCTTTTGGCCTTGTTGATTTTTGCTATGGTCTCTTTTGTTTCTTTAGCATTTATTTCTGCCCTAATTTTTAAGATTTCTTTCCTTCTACTAACTCTGGGGTTCTCCAATTCTTCCTTTTCTAGTTGCTTTAGTTGTAGAGTTAGGTTATTTATTTGACTTTTTTCTTGTTTCTTGAGGTATGCCTGTATTGCTATGAACTTTCCTCTTAGCACTGCTTTTATAGTGTCCCACAGGTTTTGGGTTGTTGTGTTTTCATTTTCATTAGTTTCTATGCATATTTTGATTTCTTTTTTGATTTCTTCTGTGATTTGTTGGTTATTCAGAAGTGTGTTGTTCAACCTCCATATGTTGGAATTTTTAGTAGTTTTTCTCCTGTAATTGAGATCTAATCTTAATGCATTATGGTCAGAAAAGATGCTTGGAATGATTTCGATTTTTTTGAATTTATCAAGTTTAGATTTATGGCCCAGGATGTGATCTATCCTGGAGAAGGTTCCATGAGCACTTGAAAAAAAGGTGAAATTCATTGTTTTGGGGTGAAATGTCCTATAGATATCAATTAGGTCTAATTGATCTAAGGTATCATTTAAAGTTTGCGTTTCTTTGTTAATTTTCTGTTTAGTTGATCTGTCCATAGGTGTGAGTGGGGTATTAAAGTCTCCCACTATTATTGTGTTATTGTTGATTTCCCCTTTCATACTTGTTAGCATTTGTCTTACATATTGCGGTGCTCCTATATTGGGTGCATATATATTTATAATTGTTATATCTTCTTCTTGGATTGATCCTTTAATCATTATGTAGTGGCCTTCTTTGTCTCTTTTCACAGCCTTTGTTTTAAAGTCTATTTTATCAGATATGAGTATTGCCACTCCTGCTTTCTTTTGGTCTCTATTTGCGTGGTATATCTTATTCCAGCCCTTCACTTTCAGTCTATATGTGTCCCTTGTTTTGAGGTGGGTCTCTTGTAAGCAGCATATAGAGGGGTCTTGTTTTTGTATCCATTCGGCCAGTCTTTGCCTTTTGGTTGGGGCGTTCAACCCATTTACGTTTAAGGTAATTATTGATAAGTATGATCCAGTTACCATTTACTTTATTGTTTTGGGTTCGGGTTTATACACTCTTTTCGGTTTCCTGTCTAGAGAATATCCTTTAGAATTTGTTGGAGAGCTGGTTTGGTGGTGCTGAATTCTCTCAGCTTTTGCTTGTCTGTAAAGCTTTTGATTTCTCCTTCGTATTTGAATGAGATCCTTGCTGGGTACAGTAATCTGGGCTGTAGGTTATTGTCTTTCATCACTTTAAGTATGTCTTGCCATTCCCTCCTGGCCTGAAGAGTTTCTATTGAAAGATCAGCTGTTATCCTTATGGGAATCCCCTTGTGTGTTATTTGTTGTTTTTCCCTTGCTGCTTTTAATATTTGTTCTTTGTGTTTGACCTTTGTTAATTTAATTAATATGTGTCTTGGGGTGTTTCGCCTTGGGTTTATCCTATTTGGAACTCTCTGTGTTTCTTGGACTTGGGTGATTATTTCCTTCCCCATTTTAGGGAAGTTTTCAACTATTATCTCCTCAAGGATTTTCTCATGATCTTTCTTTCTGTCTTCTTCTTCTGGGACTCCTATAATTCGAATGTTGGAACGTTTCATATTGTCCTGGAGGTCTCTGAGATTGTCCTCGTTTCTTTTAATTCGTATTTCTTGTTTCCTCTCTGATTCATTTATTTCTACCATTCTATCTTCTATTTCACTAATCCTATCTTCTGCCTCAGTTATTCTACTATTTGTTGCCTCCAGAGTGTTTCTGATCTCATTTATTGCATTATTCATTATATTTTGACTCTTTTTTATTTCTTCTAGGTCCTTGTTAAACCTTTCTTGCATCTTCTCAATCCTTGTCTCTAGGCTATTTATCTGTGATTCCATTTTGATTTCAAGATTTTGGATCATTTTCACTATCAATATTCGGAATTCCTTCTCAGGTAGATTCCCTACTTCTTCCTCTTTTGTTTGGTTTGGTGGGCAACTCTCCTGTTCCTTTACCTGCTGAGTATTCCTCTGTCTCTTCATCTTGGTTATATTGCTGCGTTTGGGGTGGTCTTTTTATATTCTGGTAATTTGTGGAGTTCTCTTTATTATGGAGCTTCCTCACTGTGGGTGGGGTTCTATCAGTGGCTTGTCAAGGTTTCCTGGTTAGGGAGGCTTGTGTTGGAGTTCTGGTGGGTGGAGCTGGGTTTCTTCTCTCTGGAGTGCAGTGGAGTGACCAGTGATGGGTTATGAGACATCAAAGGTTTTGGAATAATTTTGAGCTGCCTGTATATTCAAGCTCAGGGGAGTGTTCCTGTGTTGCTGGAGAATTTGAGTGATATGTCTTGTTTTGGAACTTGTTGGCCCTTGGGTGGAGCTTGGTTTCAGTGTAAATATGAAGGCATTTGATGAGCTCCTATTGCTTAATGTTCCCTGAATTCAAGAGTTCTCTAATGTTTTCAGGCTTTGTATTTAAGCCTCCTGCTTCTGGTCTTCAGTTTTTACAGTAGCCTCTAGACTTCTCCATCTATACAGCACCGATGATAAAACATCTAGGTTAAGGATGAAAAGTTTCTCCACATTGAGGGACACTCAGAGAGGTTCACTGAGTTACAAGGAGAAGAGAAGATGGAGGGGGTAGTTAGAGGTAACTGGAATGAGATGCGGTGAGATGAAAAGAGGAGAGAGCAAGCTAGGCAGTAGTCACTTCCTTATGTGCGCTCTATAGTCTGGCCCGCTCAGGTATTTACGGAATTATACAGGGAAAAGGAGAGGGAGGAAGTAGACAGAGGTGACCAGGAGGATAAGAGAGAGGAATGAGAAGGAGAGAGACAAATCCTGCCAGTAACCAGTTCCTTAGGTGTTCTCCACTGTCTGGAACACACAGAGATTCACAGAGTTGGATAGAGAAGAGATGGGGGAGAAAAGAGACAGAGGCCACCTGGTGGAGAAAAAGGAGAGTCCATAGGAGAAGAGAGTGGTCAAGCCAGTAATCTCGCTCTCAGGTAAACTTGGGTAGTGAAGTTTGGGTTTTTAAATGAACATAATTGACAACAAAAACCTAAGAGCAAAGGTTAAAAATCTAGAGTAGAGGTTGGATTTTCAAAAATACAATATTAAAGAAAAGAAGCAGAAGGAAAAAGCAGGAAAGAAAGAAAGAAAAAAAACCAAGAATTATTAAAAAAAACAAGCAAACAAAAAAAACAAAACAAACAAACAAAAAAAACCCCACCAACAACCATCCAAAGGCTATATATGGTGTTTGCCTTAAAAAAAAAAAAAAAAAGTCTTTTTTTTTAAAAATAGTAATAATAGGTTATAGTAATAAAAATTAGAGGAGAAATAGAAGATTTAACAATTTAAAAAAAAGGTTAGAAAAAAAAAAGAAGAAAAAAAAAAGAAAAAAAAAAAAAGGAATGATTTTTAAAATAGTAAAAATATATCTGGCTCTTCTCTGATGTTTTGGGCCTTGTGGGATCACTTCCAAGGTGGTTCCCTCTGTTTAACTTCTTCCGTTTGCTGGTTTTTCAGGCTCACTAGTTCAGTCGCGCTGTGGGGAGGGGGAATGCCGCAAACAAATAGCGCTGTCGTGTGCTCACAGTGTCACAGCCCCGCTTGACCTGTCCCTTCTTGTGGCGCACAAACCGCTCCGGCTCTACGATGCACCGCCGGGAACCGTCTGGGGCCGGCCCTAGGCTGCGTGCACTTCCCGGTCCAAGCCGCTCAGATTCAGCGCTCAGGCAGCCCTCAGAGGCACAGATTCGGCTGGGACTGCGCTTTGTGCCCTTCCCAGGTCCGAGTAGCTCAGGAGTTTGGCGAACGTGATCGCCGTGGCTTGTCACCTTTTCTGTCGCTGCTGCTCAACTTTCTGGGTGGACCGCTGGCGTCCCCCGTGAGGCAGATTGTGACTGTCCAGCACCCCCAGAAGTCTTAGCAAAGAAGCCCGCTTGCAGTTAGGTAAGTAAAGTCTCTCCGGGTCTGCAATTGCCCCTTTCCAGTCCTTACGGCTCTGGCTGCCTGTCCCCGGCGGGGGATGATCTGCAGCCGGCTTTTCCCGTTCCGTCCTTTGTTCTGTGCTCGGTCCTGGCGGCGTCTTATGTTCGAGCTTTTCGTGCGGTAGCTATCACACAGTCTGGTTTGCTAGCGCAAGTTAGATCGTTCTGGTTGCGCGTGGGGCGTTCCTGCCCGATTCTTACAAAGCACTGCAGCCCGCGCCTCCCGCGCGTCCCTGCCCTGCCCCCACTTCCCAATGGCGGATGCAGGCGTCTGTGCTGCTTTTCCGCTGGGGGAGTTACTGTTGGGCTTGTAATCTCTTGGTTTTAATTATTTCTTTATTTTTCCTTCCTGTTATGTTGCCCTCTGGGTTTCCAAGACTCGCCACAGACTCAGCAGGGAGAGTGTTTCCTGCTGTTTGGAAACCTCTCTTCTTAAAATTCCCTTCCCGGGACGGGCTTCCCTTCCCGGGACGGAGTTCCCTCCCCACCTCTTTTGTCTCCTTTTTCGTCGTTTATATTTTTTCCTACCTGTTTTTGAAGACAATGGTCTGCTTTTCTGGTTGCCTGCTGTCCTCTGCCAGCCTACAGAGGTTGTTTTGTGGAGTTTGCTCAGCGTTGAAATGTTCTTTTGAGGAATTTGTGAGGGAGAAAGTGGTCTTCCCGTCCTATTCCTCCGCCATCTTTCCAGCAAAGCCCTACTAAGTATTATTTTAACTAAAAAATGATAAATAGCTTAAGTGGCAGATAGTTGGAATGGCAATTTTATTCTTGGCAAAGCCATAATAGGAAAAGCCACATGGTGGTGGCCGGGAAAGGGCAAGGAGTTCTGTAGGGCAGAGGAAGAAGTGGGGAGATGGATACAAAGATCTGGCGTTAGAAGAGGAAGTACATGCTTTTGTTTAAATTGTTAACAATTTACAAAATCAGAAATTAGAACATTTATTAACCTTGGGAAAGTCTTAATACTTTTATAAGCTTCAGTATCTTCCTCTGAAAAATAAAGACAGCAGCAACTGAGCTACTTCACACCAGCTAATGTGGGGACTGCATACAATTATGTATTTAAAGTACCAGGACATACTAGATGCTAAATAAATGTGACTTCCCACAAAGTCAAGAGAGCACACGTCAAGATCTAAATGTTACTAGTCATGCAATCACGAATCAATTTATTTGTTTATGGCTCAAAGTTTTCCAAAATGTGTATGAGTCAGATTAGACAGAATTCCAAATAATAAAATGAGGCATCAATTTTCAGAATCACAGAAAATGCAAATTAGAATAGAAAAATCAAGAAAAGGACAGAAAATCTAACATAGCTGTCCAGACCCATAAGTACTATACAAGAACTAACATGTATGAGCTACAAAATTAGCTCTGGGCCTCCTAGCAACCCAAAAGAAAACGGGAAAAATGTTCAGTTATAAAATACTCCTTTATTCACCATAAGGGGAAAAAATATCAAATGCTCATAGCACACATGTTTTTCAGGGTATATCACTTCAACTGTCCAAGCTTTAATTTCCTCACCTTTATAATAACAGCAACAAAATATCTAGTTTCCAGGGTAGATGTTGAAGCTTAAGAAGAATGTGCATGTGGGTTCAGTCGTGTCCTACTCTATGACCGCATGGCCTGAAGCCGGCCAGCCTCCTCTGTGCTTGGGATTTCCCAGGCAAGAATACTGGAGTAGGCCACCATTGCCTTCTCTAGGGAATCCTCTCAACACAGGATTTGAAAAAGTTTTTTCTTACAAACAGGATAAACTATGTAAATGTTACTTATTATTTTATATACCTTAATTTAGCCAACAGAGGAGATTTCTCACACAGTTATATCTTTACTTATGTCTGAGCTAAATCATTTTTTAATATATTTTGCTGAAATATATTTGATAGTCAATGTTGTCTTAATTTTGGCTGTACAGCAAAGTGATTCAGTTACATATACATTTTTTAAAATATTCTTTCCATTATGATTTATCACAAGACACTGAATATAGTTCCCTGTGCTATACAGTAGGACCTTGTTGTTTATCCATCCTATATATAACACCTTGCATCTGCTAATCCCAAACTCCCAGTCCATTCCTGCTCTACCCCTCCCCCTTGGCAACCACAAGTCTGTTCTTTATGTCTGTTTCTGTTTCATAGACAAGTTCATATTTCAGACTCCACATATGAGTGATATTACCTGGTATTCATCTTTCTCTTTCTGACCTACATTACTTAGTATGCTAATTTAGCTAATGAGCTAAATTATTTTACCACAGGAATACCTAGCAGGCCCAAGCACTATACTAATAATTTACATGTATTCAATTACTCCTCAAGATAATAGTAGATGTTATCATTATGCCCATTCAGATGAAGAAAGTGAAAGAAAGTGAAGTCACTCAGTCATGTCCACCTCTTTGCAACCCCATGGACTGTATACCAGGTTCCTCCATCCATGGGATTTTCCAGGCAAGAGTACTGGAGATGAAACTGGGGCACAAAAATGAGGAACATTTCCAAGGTTACTCAGAGCTATAACTGATATCTGGAAATTTGGTCCCCAAGTTCATACTCTTTAAAGATCCTGGTCCTCTAATTAAAATTAAAAGCTTGTGCACAACAAAGGAAATTATAAGCAAGGTGAAAAGATAGCCTTCAGAATGGGATAAAATAATAGCAAATGAAGCAACTAACAAACAACTAATCTCAAAAATATACAAGCAACTCCTGCAGATCAACTCCAGAAAAATAAATGACCCAATCAAAAAATGGGCCAAAGAACTAAATAGACATTTCTCCAAAGAAGACATACAGATGGCTAACAAACACATGAAAAGATGCTCAACATCACTCATTATCAGAGAAATGCAAATCAAAACCACAGTGAGGTACCATTTCACGCCAGTCAGAATGGCTGCGATCCTAGTCTACAAGCGATAAATGCTGGAGAGGGTGTGGAGAAAAGGGAACCCTCTTACACTGTTGGTGGGAATGCAAACTAGTACAGCCGCTATGGAGAACAGTGCGGAGATTCCTTAAAAAACTGGAAATAGCACTGCCATACGACCCAGCAATCCCACTGCTGGGCATACACACTGAGGAAACCAGAATTGAGAGAGATACGTGTATGCCAATGTTCATCGCAGCGCTGTTTATAATAGCCAGGACATGGAAGCAACCTATATGTCCATCAGCAGATGAATGGATAAGAAAGCTGTGGTACATATACACAATGGAGTATTACTCAGCCATTAAAAAGAATATATTTGAATCAGTTCTAATGAGGTGGATGAAACTGGAGCCTATTATACAGAGTGAAATAAGCCAGAAAGAAAAACACCAATACAGTATACTAACACATATATATGGAATTTAGAAAGATGGTAATGATGACCCTGTTAGCGAGACAGCAAAAGAGACACAGATGTATAGAACAGTCTTTTGGACTCTGTGGGAGAGGGTGAGGGTGGGATGATTTGGGAGAATGGCATTGAAACATGTATAATATCATATGTGAAATGAATCGACAGTCCAGGTTCAATGCAGGATACAGGATGCTCAGGGGTGGCACACTGGGATGACCCAGAGGGATGGTACGGGGAGGGAGGTGGGAGGGGGGTTCAGGATGGGGAACACGTGTACACCTGTGGCGGATTCATGTCGATGTATGGCAAAACCAATACAATATTGTAAACTAATTAGCCTCCAATTAAAATAAATTAATTTATATTAAAAAAATAAAGATCCTGGTCCTCACATGCAACTAAATAGCAACTCCTACTTACAGAGCTGCTGCTAAGTCGCTTTAGTCGTGTCCAACTCTGTGCGACCCCATAGACGGCAGCCCACCAGGGTCCCCCATTCCTGGGATTCTCCAGGCAAGAATACTGGAGTGGGTTGCCATTTCCTTCTCAATGCATGAAAGTGAAGTGAAGTCGCTCAGTCGTGTCCGACTCTTAGCGACCCCATGGACTGCAGCCTACCAGGCTCCTCCATCCATGGGATTTTCCAGGCAAGAGTACTGGGGTGGGGTGCCATTGCCTTCTCTGACTTACAGAGCTATGTGGCTGCAAAAGATACCAACTCATAAAGAGAATATAAGCCAAGCAATAAAACCAGGAAGTTTTAAAATGAAAGTTTGGGGGACTTCCCTGGTGATCCTTTGCTCCTGCCACAAACTATAGAGGCCATGCACTCTGGAGCCCATACACCACAATGAAAGAACCCACATGCCACAACTAAGACCCACCACATCCAAAAATAAATAAATAAGCATTTTTAAAATGTAAAAGTAAATAAAATAAAAGTTTTATTTCATGTGACAGAGGTTACTATTACAGTCATCACTGGTTGTAACTTGAATGACAGGTGACAGCCAGGTACTGAGATGACAATTCCCCATCATTTTTCTTTTTCATTCAAATCACTGTAAACCACTTGTTCCTACAGCCTGTTGTGATATTATGTGGTCTTTGCTTGGCATAAATGCATCATTTTCATATTAAGTCAGCTTTGGTTCTTGCTCATTAACTCCCTGATTAGAACAGAACTGCTGTTGCAGGGTGGTGGTTTAGTCGCTAAGTCATGTCCAACTCTTGCTACCCCCATGGATTGTAGTCCTCCAGGCTTGGATACAGAGAAATTGTTTAGATGATCCAATATGTGCTTATATTATCTTTTAAATTATTATTGAAATGAAAGTGCAAAATTTAGAAATCCTCACAGAGAGCTCACAGACATCAGAATCTCTACCCCAAGAAATTGCACTTTGGAATATTCTTTACAAAGCAGATGAGCAGATGACTTCTCTGTAATCTGAGGTTCAATCCTATCTCAGTCTGTTGCCAGACACACAGTACCGGAGCATCCCTCCTGCGACTCAGAGTGGGAAGTCTCCCAGTACCATCCATACTTCTTCAGGGTTCCAACCCTTTCTCCCACGGCTCTTAGGGGCATCTAGAGTAGCAAGTCCAGCTAGACTGAGTCCTATTTTTTTTTAATATTTTTAAATTAAATTAAATTTATTTACCAGGCTGCACTGGGTCTCAATTGTGGCATGCAGGATCTTTAGTTGCACATTTGAACTCTTAGTTACAGCACGTGGGATCTAGTTCCCTGACCAGGGATGGAACCCAGGCCCCCTGCATTGGGAGTGTGGAGTCTTAACCACTGGACCACCAGGGAAGTTCCAAGTGAGCCCTATTTTGATACCACTGGGGAAAGAGAAGAACAGCAGGAAGAGACATGATTACCCAAAAATCTCTTCTAATGATACCAACTGGGGCTTCCCTTGTGGCTCAGCTGGTAAAGAATCCACCTGCAATGAAGGAGACTCAGGTTGAATCCCTGGGTCAGGAAGATCCCCTGGAGAAGGGAAATAGCAACCCACTCTAATATTCTCACCTGGAGAATCCCAGGGACAAAGGAGCCTGGTGGGCTACAGTCCATGGGGTCTCAAAGAGCCAGACACAACCAAGTGACTAGGAGCACATGCACGATAGTATCGAATGCTGCATGGTGGCCCAAGGGGCACCGAGTGACCTAGGGCTCTTGGGGTTCTTTTGGCAACAGCAAATTGCCAGCATCATACTCTGCTCAGAGTACCAAGCCTGAAGGATTGCAGCTCTCAATGAGACATCCTACCACAGAGTGTTCCTAAAAAGGCAAGTGACCTGAGGACCTCTCTGTAAAGGTTGAAATCCTATTCCTGTTAAAGTGCAAGTGAAGTGCAAGTCGCTCAGTCATGTCCAACTCTTTGTGACCCCATGGACTATACAGTCCATGCAATTCTCCAGGCCATAATACTGGAATGTGTAGCCTTTCCATTCTCCAGGGATCTTCCCAATTGAGGGATTGAACCCAGGTCTCCCGCATTGCAGGCGGATTCTTTACCAGCTGAGCCACAAAGGTTCAGCCCTTATTACTCACCTTCCCAGGGTGAAAACTGGTCCAGAAGCACTGCTTCAGGGCTGGTTCAAAATAGAAATGAATTTAGTCTTATTTCCTGGTGTGTGTATCCCTTAAGTTAACAGTTTGCAGACTGAGGTTTGATGGATTGGTTTCCAAACGTGGACAATGAACCCAGCAAACTGATTTGAAAATATAAGCAGCTTAAGATATCTTTCAGTGGACCTTACATTTTTTTTTTTTTAGCTTTTATTCTTTTTTTTTAATTTTTATTTTTACTTTATTTTACTTTACAATACTGTATTGGTTTTGCCATACATTGACATGAATCCACCACGGGTGTACATGCGTTCCCAAACATGAATCTCCCTCCCACCTCCCTCCCCATAACATCTCTCTGGTGGACCTTACATTTTAAGACTTGTAGCAAGACACTGAATATAATGCAACAGTCACTACAGATAGGACAAGACGGAATCCACCACGCTAGCTTCTAGCTTAGAATTAGTGAAGTGAAGTGAAGTGAAGTCGCTCAGTCGTGTCCGACTCTTTGCGACCCCATGGACTATAGCCTACCAGGCTCCCGCGTCCATGGGATTTTCCAGGCAATAGTACTGGAGTGGGTTGCCATTGCCTTCTCCAAGCTTAGAATTGCCATAAAACAAAGAGCCAATAGCATAGATCCTCACTAGCAGTTCTGAGAGTGAAGCCTGGATCCTAAAAGAGAGTGACTTTAACTCACTCTTATGACGACGGAAACCTGATCTTGGATTCAGCAACCTTTCACACTGACTCCTAGGTACTCAATCTCTTTAAAGAACCCTCAGTGAGGATCTACCTGGCCTTTCCTTTGCTTGTGAAAACAGAAAAGGGATCAAAAATTTAAGGATACTAATATCAAACTTGTCGTGTATTTGGTAAAAAGCAAGCTGTTGGCTGCCAACAGGGCTGTAGGTTTGTTTCTTTTTTTTTTTTAAGTTTACATTAAATGACCATATTTCCTTGTTTATCCTATATAATTCAACCTGTTGCTGCTGCAGCAGCTGCTGCTGCTGCCACTAAGTCTCTTCAGTCGTGTCCATCTGTGTGTGACCCCAGAGACGGCACCCCACCAGGCTCCCCCGTCCCTGGGATTCTCCAGGCAAGAACACTGGAGTGGGTTGCCATTTCCTTCTCCAATGCATGAAAGTGAAAAGCGAAAGTGAAGTTGCTCAGTTGTGTCTGACTCTTCACAACTCCATGGACTGCAGCCTACCAGGCTCCTCCGCCCATGGGATTTTCCAGGCAAGAGTACTGGAGTGGATTGCCATTGCCTTCTCTGAATCCAACCTGTTGTCCCAGTGCAATTAACAGTGTGAAAATGTTCTGGGTTTTAATCTAAATTATCTGATCACCCTATCTGGCACCATCCCATATTATTTTACGCTCCAGTTCCCTCTCCTGACATTTCTTCTCCCTCATCCCCTTGGAGTATCCCATTGCTATTTTTGCCCATTGGCTATTTTCCCATTTTCCAAGTCTTTCATGCCCCCAAGTTACCACTCTATTCAGTATTCATTCCCATGTAACCCCATTCATTCAGCTCAGATAATCTAAGAAATGATTAGAAAGCAGAAAATCAAGCTGATGATTTCATTTAAAGTAGTCTGTACTTGTGATTTGACAAATGATTTAGAACTATAGAAGGGACAGTCTTCCGAAGCCTCTTGCAAAATCTCTGCCCTTTATCAAAGGAGGGTGCGATTGTGTTAATTATGTAATCATTTCCATCTGAGTTATTTTTGTGACTGCTATTATATATACTTGTTCAGTTACATAACAGGGATCTCTGACTTGGCACTCTTGATTCTGAAAGTTTGCCAACACGAAATGAAGTACAAGGAAAGACACTGGAAAGAGTTCCAAAGAAGTGGGACCACAGTGGTTAGTGTGATCTTCATGACAAATTTCCATCTTTTCCAAATGGCTGGTATTGAGTTTATGTGACTTTTACCATCCACACTCCTTCAGGGTGCCTTAAGAAAATAAATATAATATTAGTAGAAGAGAATAATATGCAGGAGTAAAGGTCACTTAGAAAATGATTTTCATCAATAAGAAAATCTGAAAGCTAGATTTGACATTGGATCCTAGTGTGTAGAGTATAAATGTATATACATATATATATTTATCACACATATATGTTAAATAATAATTCTTTCAATGGTCAAAATGTAGAAATCAATCATCACACTAGCAATCCAGCTTTGCGAGGACTGCTTCTCTTTTGCTACTTACACTTACTGAGCAAAATCAAGGCCCCCTGCTTCCCAGGGTGAAGGCCCTGAAGATGTTAACCCAACCAGTCAGCAATAAGCCTTATAAAACACATTTTCTGTAAGAGGTACTGCCTCTCTTCACCACCTACACTGAGCACCAGAATTTTGAATGCAATTGTCATTTGAGAGCTCTTCAGTCCCCAAATCTAAATTACAACAATTCCTATCATGTTCTTTTAATGCAATACAAATAGACAATAGAAATCGTTAAGCACAACTGGCTAAATATTAAAATACAATAAACCACCTGTGTAGACTCTGTCATTAACATCAACCCAACTCCCTCCACACTAAGGAATTATAAGAAGTCTTAGCTAGATGTAGCTAGGGAAATAATTTATAATTTGATCCTATTAAATTCCTGTTCCTTTGTCATCTTAGGCCTGAATTATTTGCTGACTCTCTTTTAATTTAAATAATAATTCATGTTCCATAACAGTACATGGTCTTCCTTGTATGGAAACTTGTAATGATCTCTTTCACAGAAAATTCTGGTCTGTCTTTGTATGAGTGTTCAGGTTCATAATTTAATCGTCTTTATCAGTTGTGTCTCTATCCCCATAGCTGTTCCAGTTCCTTTTCGACCTCGCAAATCTATACGATGCAGAAATTCTTGCCAGTTCAGTTCAGTTCGGTCGCTCAGTCGTGTCCGACTCTTTGAGACCCCATGGACTGCAGCACACCAGGCTTCCCTGTCCATCACCAGTTCCTGGAGATTACCCAAACTCACGTCCACTGAGTCAGTGATGCCATACAACCATCTCATCCTCTGTCGTCCCCTTCTCCTCCTGCCCTCAATCTTTCCCAGCATCAGGCTCTTTTTCAGTGAGTCAGTTCTTCGCATCAGGTGGCCAAAGTATTGGAGTTTCAGCTTCAGCATCAGTCCTTCCAATAAATATTCCCGACCAATTTCCTTTAGGATGGACTGGTTGGATCTCCTTGCAGTCCAAGGGACTCTCAAGAGTCTTCTCCAACACCACAGTTCAAAAGCATCAATTCTTTGGAGGTCAGCTTTCTTTATAGTCCAACTCTCACATCCATACATGACCACTGGAAAAACCATAGCTTTGACTAGACGGACCTTTGCTGGCAAAGTAATGTCTCTGCTTTTTAATATGTTGTCTAGGTTGGTCATAGCTTTTCCTCCAAGGAACAAGCATCTTTTAATTTCATGGCTGCAGTCACCATCTGCAGTTATTTTGGAGCCCAAAAAAAGAGTCTCTCACTGTTTCCATTGTTTCCCCATCTATTGGCCATGAAGTGATGGGACTGGATGCCATTATCTTAATTTTCTGAATGTTGAGTTTAAGCCAACTTTTTCACTTTCCTCTCATTTTCATCAAGGGGCTCTTTCATTCTTCTTCACTTTCTGCCATAAGGGTGGTGTTATCCGCCTGTCTGAGGTTATTGATATTTCTCCCGGCAATCTTGATTCCAGCTTGTGCTCCATCCAGCCTGGCATTTTACATGATGTACTCTGCCTAGAAGTTAAATAAGCAGGGTGACAATATGTAGTATTGATGTACTCTTTTCCCTGTTTGGAACCAGTCTGTTGTTCCATGTCCAGTTCTAACTGTTGGTTCTTGACCGCGCATAAATATTTCACAGGAGGCAGTTCAGGTGGTCTGGTATTCCCATCTCTTTCAGAAGTTACTGCAGCTTGTTGTGATCCACACAGTCAGAGGCTTTGGCATAATCAATAAAGCAGAAGTATGTTTTTTTCTGGAACGCTCTTGCTTTTTGGAAATACTTCTAGTAAGACTCATTTTTTTAAACTATAGTTGATTTACAATATTATTTTAGTTTCAGGTGTACAACATGGTGATTCAACACTTTTATAGATTACACTCAATTTAAAGTTATTAAAAAATAATGGCTGTATTTCCCTGTGCTGTACAACATACCCTTGTTGCTTATCTAATTTATACACAGCAGTTTGTGTCTCCTAATCCCTTACCTTTATCTTACCCCTTCCCCTTCCCTCTCTCCACAATAACCATTAGTGTGTTCTCTATATCTGTGAGTCCATTTCTGTTTAGTTATATTCATTCATAAAAAATTTTTTTTAGATTCCACATATAAGTGATCTCATACATTCTGTCTGACTTATTTCATTAAGCATTATAGTCTCTAGGTCCATCCATGTTGTTGGAAATGACAGAATTTCCTTTTTTATAGCTGAGTAATATTCCACTACTCAAGGCTATGGTTTTTCCAGTGGTCATGTATGGATGTGAGAGTTGGACTATAAAGAAAGCTGACCTCCAAAGAATTGATGCTTTTGAACTGTGGTGTTGGAGAAGACTCTTGAGAATCCCTTGGACTGCAAGGAGATCCAACCAGTCCATTCTAAAGGAGATTGGTCCTGGGTGTTCTTTGGAAGGACTGATGCTGAAGCTGAAACTCCAATACTTTGGCCACCTCATGCGAAGAGTTGACTCATTGGAAAAGACTCTGATGCTGGGAGGGATTGGGGGCAGGAGGAGAAGGGGACGACAGAGGATGAGATGGCTTGATGGCATCACCGACTTGATGCACATGAGTTTGGCTGAACTCTGGGAGCTGGTGATGGACAGGGAGGCCTGGCATGCTGCAATTCATGGGGTCACAAAGAGTTGGACACAACTGAGCGACTGAACTGAACTGAATATTCCACTCTGGGCTTCCCAGGTGGTTCACTAGTAAAGAAATTGCCTCCTAATGAAGAGACACATAGACTTGGGTTCAATCCCTCAGTCAGGAAGATCCCCTAGAGGAGGAAATGGCAACCCACTCTAGTACTCTTGCCTGAAAAATCCATGAACAGAGGAGCATGGTGGGCTATAGGCCACGGGGTCGCAAAGAATCAGACATGACTGAGTGACTGAGCAGTGCACAGCAATATTCTGTTTTATGTACGTCACGTCTTCTTTATCCATTCACTGTCCATGTACACAGGTTGTTTCTGCATCTTGACTACTGTAAGTGCTGCTATGAACATCGGGGTGCATGTTTATTTTTGAAGTAGTGTTTTCATTTGGGGGGATATATAATTAGGAGTGGAATTGCTGGGTATATATGGTATATACCCATATATACTATTCATATGGTAATTCTATTTTAAAATATTTGAAAAAACCTCCATGCTGTTCTCCATGGTGTCTGCACCAATTTACATTCCCACCAACAGTATACAAAGGTTCCCTTTTCTCCATATCCTCGCCAATATCTGTCATTCGTAGATTATTTGATGATAAGTCTGACGAATGTGAAGTGATATTTCATTGTGTTTTTGATTTGCACTTCTCTGATGATAAGCAATGCTAAGATTTTAAGCAGTATTGTCTGTGTCAGTGTGTAAGTTTTTTCATCACTACCCTGCAGTCTGAGGTTGGTGAGGCGGCCTTGGAAGGGAAGGAGTTCTACATAGTCCAACTTTTTAATAGCACAAATAATAACTTTCATATTGAATACTAGATGAAAAATTCCTTTGTTGTATTTTTACTGATACTTCCAATATCATACTACAAAAAAATCTCCAACCTAAGGTTTTGCTGTTTAATCATTTCACTAGGTTCACAATAGGTCAGAATTCTGATAAGTCATATAGAAACAAGAAACTTGAGTGAGCCAAGACTAAGGGTTCATAAAATGAAGATGGCTGCTGCTGATGGAGGCATACATATTGCTCTCAAACAGAATATTCAGAGAGTGAATAGTGATGGTATATGTGGTTCTAGAACACTGTGTCAGCAACCTGATTATGGGGAAACATGTGGAAACATTAAGAGAACCATTTTTAAACGAGAGAAATGAGTAGTTGTCTTAGGATATAGATCAAGATTATTGAATATTTTTTAAAAGAATTATATCTGTGCAACTCTTTAACATTGCCTATATTCAGATGATCAGATCCCATTGAGACAGAAGGGAAGAGGGCATGGTACAACCCTTAAAGAATGACACAGCCATTGAGAAAAGCTGGATACAACAAAACCTGACTAGAATTGATTAGGCCCAGGAGGGCGGAATGTTCAACTTCCAGTGGAACTTGAGCCTCCTAATAACACTTACTGTACTACATCTGTTGCTGCTATTCAGTAGCTCAGTCATGTCTGACTCTTTGCGGCCCCATGGACTGCAGCACATCAGGCTTCCCTGTCCTTCACCATCTCCTGGAATTTGCTCAAACTCATGTTCATTGAGTCAGTGATGCCATCTAACCATCTTCTCCTGCCCTCAATCTTTCCCAGCATCAGGTTCTTTTCTAATGAGTCAGTTCTTCACATCAGGAGGCCAAAGTTTTCAGCTTCAGCACCAGTGAATATACAGGGTTGATTTTCTTTAGGATTGACTGGTTTGATCTCTTTGTTCTCCAAGGGATTGTCAAGAGTCTTCTCCAACACCACAGTTCAAAAGCATCAATTCTTCAGTGCTCAGCTTTCTTTATGGTTCAACTCTTCCATCTGTACATGACTACTGGGAAAACCATAGCTTTAACTAGATGGACCTTTGTTAGCAAAGTAATGTCTATGCTGTCTAGGTTTGTCATAGTTTTTCTTCCAAGGAGCAAGCATCTTTTAATTTCATGGCTGCAGTAACTGCTGTCAGTGATTTTGTAGTCCAAGAAAATTAAGTCTGTTACTGTTTCCATTGTTTCCCTACCTATTTGCCATGAAGTGATGGGACTGCATGCCATGGTCTTAGTTTTCTGAATGTCAAGCTTTAAGCCAGCTTTTTCACTCTCCTCTTTCACCTTTATCGAGAGGCTCTTTAGTTCCTCTTCACTTTCTGCCATAAAGATGGTATCATCTGCATATCTGAGGTTATTGATATTTCTCCTGGCAATCTTGATTCCATCTTGTGCTCCATCCATTTTGCATGATGTACTCTGCCTAGAAGTTAAATAAGCAGGATGACAATATACAGCCTTGACATACTCCTTTCCCAATTTTGTTTTTTTTGTTTTTTTTTTTTTCCTTTCCCAATTTTGAACCAGTCAGTTGTTTCATGTCCAGTTCACGCTGCTTCTTGACCTGTATACAGGTTTCTCAGGAAGAAGGTAAGGTGGTCTGGTATTCCTATCACCTTAAGAATTTTCCACAGTTTGTTGTGATCCACACAGTCAAAGGCTTTAGTATCATCAATGAAGCAGAAGTAGATGTTTCTTCTGGAATTCCCTTGCTTTTTCTATGATCCAATGGATACTGGCAATTTGATCTCTGGTTCTTCTGCCTTTTCTAAATCCAGCTTATACATGTGGAAGTTCTCAGTTCATGTAATGTTGAAGCGAGGCTTGAAGGATTTTGAGCATTATCTTGCTAGCATGTGAGATGACTGCAGTTGTGCAGCAGTTTCAACATTCTTTGGCATTGCCCTTCTTGGGATTGGAAAGAAAACTGAAGTTTTCCAGTCCTGTGGCCGCTGCTGAGTTTTCCAAATTGACTAGCATATTGGATGCAGCACTTCAACAGCATCATCTTTTAGGATTTGAAATAGCTCAGCTGGAATTACACCACCTTCACTACCTTTGTGGACATACCTAAGTTCATATGTCATATCTATGTAATCACAGCCTGCTGCTGCTGCCGCTAAGTCGCTTCAGTCATGTCCAACTCTGTGTGACCCCATAGATGGCAGCCCACCAGGCTCCCCCATCCCTGGGATTCTCCAGGCAAGAACACTGGAGTGGGTTGCCATTTCCTTCTCCAATGCGTGAAAGTGAAAAGTGAAAGTGAAGTTGCTCAGTCGTGTCTGACTCTTTGCAACTCCATGGACTGCAGCCTACCAGGCTCCTCCATCCATGGGATTTTCCAGGCAAGAGTACTAGAGTGGGGTGCCATTACCTTCTCCGGTAATCACAGCTTAGACTAAGTCAAATTTCTTGCCTTCCATAAAGCCCCTCATTCCTCTTCTCAGCCTAGTATTACAAAGCAATTAAAAAGTAGATAGGACTTCCCTGGTGGACCAGTGGTTAAGAATCCACCTGCCAATGCAGGAGATAAGCATTCGATCCCTGGTTTGGGAAAATTCCACGTCCCATGGAGCAGCTAACCCTGGGAGCCACAACTACTGGAGCTCCGCACCCTGCACCCAGCCCCCCACCCCAAGAAGTCACTACAATGAGAAGTCACTGCAATGAGAAACTCGAGTGCCACATTGGAGAATAGCACTTGCTCGCCATACCTAGAAAAAACTTGTGAGCAGCAACGAAGATCCAGGACAGTTCGGTTCAGTTCAGTTCAGTCGCTCAGTCGTGTCCGACTCTGCGACCCATGGACTGCAGCACACCAGGCCTCCCTGTCCATCACCAACTCCCAGAGTTCAGCCAAACTCATGTCCATTGAGTCAGTGATGCCATCCGACCATCTCATCCTCTGTTGTCCTCTTCTCAACCCACCTTCAATCTTTCCCAGCGTCAGGCTCTTTTCCAGTGAGTCAGTTCTTCGCATCATGTGGCCAAAGTATTGGAGTTTCAGCTTCAGCATCAGTCCTTCCAATCAATATTCAGGACTGATTCCCTTTTAACTACTGATTCCCTTTTACAACCAGGATGGACTACTTGGATCTCCTTGCAGTCTAAGGGACTCTCAAGAGTCTTCTCCAACACTACAGTTCAAAAGCATCAATTCTTTGGAGGTCAGCTTTCTTTATAGTCCAACCCTCACATCCATACATGACTACTGGAAAAACCATAGCTTTGACTAGACAGACCTTTATTGGCAGGACCCAGGATAGCCCAAAATAAATAAATATCATTTTTCTAAAAAGTAAATTTAGAGACTTCTCTGGTGGTTCAGTAGTTAAAACTCCACACTTCCTCTGCTTGGGCATGGGTATCAAGCCTCGTTGGGGAAATAAGAGTCCACATGCTGGAAGGCCAAAAAAAAAAAAAAAAAAGCTGAATTTAACAGAGAAAATGAAGATTACTCTTGTACTAGGAACTGCATTTAGTTATGAGGAAGAGACCCCACAAAACAGTGCTTCAAAACAAATTAGTGGTTTTCTAATTTTTTTCTCTCATGTAAAAAAAGATCCACATGGTAGGGTGGCTCCACAGAGCCTAGCTTTCTTCTTTCTGTTCAGCTACTCGTGGCCTTGAGCTCTCCTCCCTGTTGTCAAAACAGAGCTCCTGACTCCACCCAGGTGTGGCGACCACACTCCCAGCAAAAGAGGGCGAAGGTGAGGAGCAAAAGGCACCTCCCGTTGAGTCAGCCCCCTTCATAAGCTTCCTCGACCAACGGACCTCTGAGTAACCCTCGTTGTTTAAACCTATGTGGGAAACTTAGATCATCTAGAGGGCAAATCCAATATAAAATCCAATTTTATTAGGAACTACCAACTACAAACTGGCATTTGCCGTGGGTACTTGCCATCTACCTCTACAAGGATTAAATCATGTGCAGCTGCAGTTGCTGACCTTCAACACCTCCTGAAAGGAGTTCGGGGCAAAGATCAGAAATGAGGCGCTCTGTGCTTGAGGGGGTAGGGGGAGGAAGGGAGGGAGGGGAGGAACTGGCAGGACAGGTCTTCAGATAGTTAGATATTTTCAGGAGCTGATTTTATGAGCCCAATTCCTATATCTCCTCATATCTAGAAAACCACTAAAAATCCTTCATGGTGATGACTATTCCTCATGACTAGCAGAAAACTTCATGATACTAGCAGAAACCTTCTGCAAAAATATGTACTTGATTATAAGTATTCCCCCCTCACCAAAATCACCTTTATAATGACTCTCCCCCTCCTGCCTCTTTGGAACAGTTTCTCAGAGCCATCTTAGGTGCTGTCTCCCAGGCTACAGTCCTCATTTTGCCCCAAATAAAACTTAACTCACAACTCTCAAGTTGTGCCTTTTTTTTTTAAGTAGACTAAGGAAAGATGGATACTAGTTAGTCAGCAAGAAGTCTCAGCCACATTGAAGGTCACAAACTGCTCCTGGGAATGACCCTTCTTGAAAATGCCACTTGGCTTGGAGTGGATGAAAGTAATCTAAAGACATCCCACAACGGGTAAAGAGATCTGAAGTAAACACTCATAGCATTTTTTCCAAATAGTAAAGCATTTGGGAAAGAAAAAAATCTGGTGAGTTGGTGCTTGAAAATATTTTGCCAAAAAAAATGTAATTAATGGTAAACTTCACTATTCTTAAGAAAAATATGGGGAAAGTCGTAAGGGTAAAATTTAAAGGGTTTGTCCAAGACCACACAAATAACTAAAAAAATTTGTTAGTACCATGTATATTCATTTATTAGGGCCCACACATGGAAATCTGGCCATTTTCAAACTGTAACTTTGTTTATTCCTTTATTTTTATTGAATATAGTTTCATGTGCTATACAGCAGGACTTTATTGTCTTCTAACTCTGTTTATAGTCATTAGGATTATTAGCTTTGTTTTAAGCTAAGAATATATTTTTAAGAAACAACTGGAGGACTTCCCTAGTGGTCCAGTGGCTAAGAATTCGCCTGCCAATGTAGGGGACACAAGTTCAACCCTGGTCCAGGAATATTACACAGCTAAGCCCATGCACCGCAACTACTGAAGACTGCCCTCCAGAGTCCATGCTCTGCAACGAGGAGCCACCGCAATGAGACGCCCGAGTACCGCCACCAGGGAGTAAGCCTCCACGCACTGTAACGAGGAGGCTTGAGAGCCTGGAGGGTTCAGTGATGGTAAGGTCCAGAGAAGCTGTGGTGAAGTGGAGAAAAAACTCTACGCTAATTTTGAATTTACATAGCTGGAAAAACAAACAAACAACAGCAAAACGGAACAGGGGATTCCCCGGTAATCCAGCAGTTAGGGCTCCACACTTTCCCTGCAAGAGCCCTGAGTTAAACAAATAGATAGACAGCTTTAAGAAATGAAAGAACTGAAATGGGATTAAAGTCCACGGTTGCACAGTCCCTCATTCACAATTATGAATTCTCCAAATCTTTGAAAACTGAAGGCTTCCTCAAAAGTTGCAGTCAGTTTGGTGACAAAAGCTGACCCAAAATGATATGGGGATACTTACGGTCTGTCTTCACTCCATTTAGTATAACTGATCGGGTATTTCAGTACAATGTATTATTATACTTGCTTATGGAGTGATTATGAGAAAGCATCATATTATTATTTTTAAATTATTGTAGAAACCCTGAATTCCAAAACATATTTTTCTTCCCCTTACAGTTCTGAGTGGTAAAGATCTTAAAATTTGCATTACTTAATTGGTTCACAATTCGATTTGTTTAGAGTTTCCCAAACTATGGAAGCTCATTTAAAACATTACATATCATTGATTTGACTTGCTTTTACAATTTCTAAGTCTTAGAATCTAAGAAATTGAACATACTATTTCTGCTCATGTGTACACAGGATTTGGTTTGCTAACAATCAGTAAATTAAAAAAAAACACTATTTATATTCTAGTTATATGATTTAAATTCTAGCTTGAATAATGCTTTGCCTCATTTGTTTTTTTAAAAAAAGTGTTAATTGAGCTTTGTTCAACTGATATGAAGTTCTTTGAATAAAAAATACCACAATTGACACTACTGAAGAGAAGCACAAAACTAAAACAAACAGTTGCCTGAATTCTTCCTTTTGATTTTATTAATAATGTGTATGGTCTTAGATATTTGTTTCTCACCCATATTTATGTATGCACTGAGCCATAATCAATGCTGTCCCAATGCAGACGAAATACAATTTTTTAAACTACAATACCGAAACACTGTGATGCAGCTACAGTTTGGGGGGATTTTTTTTTTTTTTTTTTTTTTTGGCCAGGTCGCATGTCTTATGGAATCTTAGTTCCCCAACCAGGGATCGAATCCAGGTCCCCTGCAGTGGAAGTGTGGAGTTCTAACCACTGAACCACCAGGGAATTCTCTGTTTTGTTGTTGCTTGTTCATTTGTTTTTGCAGCTATGTAAGTTCAAAATTATTACTAGCATGGAGTTTTTCTCCACTTCACCACATCTTTGAATTTTACCATCACTGAAACCTCCAAACTCAAATTCCAGCATTTCACTCTCTGAATAAGATTCACTCCTGTAACTTTCAAACTTCGGTAGCATATCACTACATTTCTGGCTTTTGATGTCATTTTCCCTTTCTCTCAATATGCTGCAGGGCTATTGGCTTCATTTTACTTCCTAGAATACTCCAAGTCCCATTCTGCCTCAGGGCTTTCGCACTTGCTATAACCACTTCCTGCTGCAGCTACTGCTGCTGCTAAGTCACTTCAGTCCTGTCTGACTCTGTGGGACCCCATAGACTCTTTCTCTCCTATTTTTCAACTTTGGCCCCTTCTCATCCTTCAAGTCTAGCACCAATGCCATGTGCTTAGAAATAACTTTTCTTACCCCCTTCTCTATGTCTTTCCCTCCCTGTTTTTCTGGAAGACTGCACTTTATTTCTTGGTGGCAATTATAATTTCCAATTATAGGTTTTTAAATTATTTTTAAAATTATATTTGAAAATTATAAAAAAATTTATTTTTATACAATTTGCAATTACTTGCTTGTTTCTCTGTCTTCCCACAAGACTGTAAGCTTCATGGAGAGAAACTTCCTGCTTGTCCATTAATGTGTATGTAGCAAGGAGCATCATCCCTAGTACACCCTAAGATCTCAAGTGAAAGTGAAGTCACTCAGTCGTGTCCGACTCTTTGTGACCCCATGGACTATAGCCCACCAGGTTCCTCTGTCCATGAGATTTCCCAAGTAACAATACTGGAATGGGTTGCCATTTCCTTCCAGGGGATTTTCCCAACCCAGGGATCGAACCCGGGGCTCGGGCATTGCAGGCAGACACTTTATCGTCTGAGCCACCAGGGAATCCCAAGATCTCAAGAGCTATTTGAATAAACAATGTGAGAATTATTTACCCAATGTCTTTCAGTGATACTTTTTCCAAACATCTCACTCTACATTTTACCTTAACCAAAACAAAAGATGTTCAAATCATGTATATCATGAATATGGTCTCAAAAATTCTGAAGAAAATTCTGTGGTAGGGAAGTATATAACTTAAAATATGCATATTATGGAAAATGCACAGAATATTCTAATCTATAGATAATAAAAGTATACATGTATATGCCCATCCATATATGCATATATGGATGCATAACTGTATGCATTTATACATAATGAATCTTCGTGTATATAGAAGGATGGGGGAAGGGTTGGGAGAGAAAAACTCAGGGCTGGGGAGGTGGTAAGATAAGACAGTAGATAATGAAAATGACCCCTAGCAATTTTTTTCTGTTGGAAGGAAAACTGCTTAAAAATGTATCAAGAATTTTAGTCTACTCTCTTCATTAGATGACTTCTTAAGGATGTTTTCCTAATTATAATCACACGTCATTGAAATGTGCTCTCATCAGGTAACTACTGATGAGATTACAAAACAAAACATTCACTCTCAAAAAATGTCCCGATTTAAACAATAAATTATATGGTCACCCTAGCTATAGCCCTCTTCTGAGAATGTTACCTATAAAACGCCAAACGCGAAGAAATACCAGACCGTGGGGAGAGGCGGGGGGTGGGGCGAAGGGCGGCTGTCGGGGAGGGTTTGTAGGACAGGCTTGCTCACTGCTTTCTTCACTCGATTCCTTTAAACCCTGTACTACCCTTGGCTCACCAGAAATTTCTCTGGCAAAGAATTTTATACTGAATGTGTTCAATTAACACATGTATGCGGTATTTGACATATTTCCATATTTGCTGACATTTGTGGCTTTACATTTGCAATCAATCATACTGGAGCGTTCATTTAACGTTCATCGTTTTTTTTTTTTTAAGTTTTCGACTTCTTTTTTATTTAAAAGCCCCGTTGCAACCACCAAATACCTGACTCAGCTCACAACTAGACACAGAGCATCAAATTTCCCAGCCCACTTAATTTGAAAGCCTGCCAAGATAGGTGAAAGACCTTATAAATATGTAAAACAGGAAGTTCAAATTACAGTCAAGTAAATCTCTAGTGATTGATGTTCTTTTCAAAACAATTTAAAAAAAAAACTAATAAAAAGCAGCACATTTTTGAGACATCCCCCCATCCAAGGCTTCACCCGAGTTCAGCCTGGACGATGTACTTTTAGTACTGTATTTATTTTGGATTTTTACCACTTCCTGGAGGCCTGGAGGAGCCACAGTGGGAGGATCCAAAAAAACTCAGTACCACAGCCATTTTGTTTGTAAGGCAGGCTGGTAGGATTCAATCAGTCAGCAAAGGTTTCTGAAACAATTTTTTAAGAAGGAGAAAAAAGTACGCATGTCTATTGTTTGTAACGTAGCCGCTAAAATCATTTTATTTGTGTTTTCTGCGCAAGAGGAAGTAGTAGTGCTAACCCATTCTAATTTTTTTTCAAGGAGTGAAAGCTCCCTGACCTGGAGACGACGTGAATTCGGTGCAAGGCTTCTCTGGGTACCTTTGGGATGTTCAATTAAAAAAAAATGTTTTGATGGGGACCATTTTTCACTGGCCACACTGGTATCCAAAGGAGACCACGACGTTGGTGAATGACAAGCTGCTTAAGAAAAGCGTGCTCGTCCTTAAAAAAACACACACATTGCAAGAAATAAAGAGTGTGGCTGGAGACATCAAAGGGGGCATCTTCCCGAGCTCGCGGGCAGTCGTGGGCTCTATTGTTTTGCAATGTCACTTGGTAGCGAGCTTCAGACTTTGTCGTTTGGGTGGCTGTGTTTTTAAAAGCCCAGTGTAAAATGGCACTCACACTGCATTTTTTTCCGAGCTGCAGGAGGCGGGGGGAGTGGGGGATAGTGCAGACTGTAGGGACGCTGGCCGCCCAGCCAATCAGAGCCCGCCTGCTTGCCATCGCAAAGTTGTTAACCCCAGAGTCTTCTGGCTGCCGCTGCCTCCTCTGCTTTTAATCTTCGTGGATATTTCTCCGATTTTTTTCCCAAACGCCCACAGATCCTGGGGAAGCCACCCCATGCAGCCACCGATAATGGAAGAAAGTCTGACTTTTTCTCTACCAGATATTTTAAAGATGTTGGAAGATCCATACGCTGCCTGGAGGCTGTTGTTTCTAGGGACACAAGTATCCAGCTTATATTGTTACAATTCTTTTTCCAGAACTGGCTTCTTCTTTGCCTCCACTAATGGTAAGTTTGTCATTTTACAACATTTATGCCATTACATCTTTGACTGAGCCGCCAGCTAAAAAAGGATTTTCATTGTGTTTCTTCTCACAAAACCAATCTTGGTGTTTTTCTTTAGCTTTGATCTCTGCACATTTCCACCTAATCTTATCTGGTTAATTTTTACCAAAAGAAAAAAAAATTTTAACCTCATGATTAAAGCAAAATATTTATAAATTATACTTTAATTACAATGAGCTAAAGGGAACTCAGCTATCTCAAGATGGACTTGTTTTGTGCCAGCAATGTTGGTAATGCCAAATATGTGCATATCCTCTTTATAAAAATTATGTATTACCTAATTTGTCCAGGACTAAATGATTAGCAGGCAAACTATAGATGTAGTTTGGTTTGGTGTGAAATGGGCCTATTGTAGTTTTCTTGATGGATTGCTTAGATACAAACTACAGAAAAGCTGCCCTTGGTAGAATGAAGGTGGAGATTGACATAACCGGGTTTATATTAAGTTATGGCTGTTACTAAATAGTGGATCTTTTATTTACTGATCAGATCTAAACTTGTATTCCATGTTAGTAGTTCTCTGAGGCTCCTCATTAGATAATCTTTGCAGATCTTGCTTGTTTTTCTCCAAAAAGGTACATTTGGGAGACATTTTGTAATTTTTGGCATTTTTCTAATTTTTTTTTTTTCTATTTGCACACGGTGGGAGATCTTTTTTGTTTTGCATTGATCTGTGTTGGTGGCGCTGTAGCTCTCCTCAACAATTTATGTCAGTTTCACTAAAAGAAAAAAGGAGGAAAAAAAAAAAGAGGTGGGGCCACATTTGATCTATTATCTTCTCTCTTTATTTCCTTAAAGAAAGTTTGATTTGGTCGAAGGAAATTATTCAGTTGTATTGTTTTAATGTTTTCTGTGAACTGTGAACTATGGGTGAGAAGAGACACGTCGTCATAACCCGTCCAGGGAGCAGCAGGCCAAGCATGCAGTTTGCAGTTGTGTTTGATCTGATCTGATCTGATCATCTCTAGATCACAATTTTTTTCAATAATAAGCTGTCTGTTTACCCTTTCTTTCCTCAGTAACATTTTGTATTTTTCTTCTATTACAATATCATCCATCCAACGTCTTTAATTTAACAAAATGTTTTGAGTTTTAGTTCACTGAATGTTGTAAAAGTTGAATTTCATTTTGAACCTAGGGATTTCTTAAATAACTATTCTAAGTTTCTCCTGGGGATTTTCTAGGAGTTTGACATATAATAATGCTTACATTGTTGTTTGTTTTATTTTGAAGTGATACTTCAGTTGAATTTATGTATATCCTTGAGCAAATATTTTAGATTGAGATAATTTTTTAAGAATATGGATACAACTGCTTTTAACTTTTAAAATATTGGTATTCATGTAGCTAAGTGCAGGTTAAATCTTTTCCATCTTTGTTCTTGTTAAGAGTTATCTGATTAGAGAATATAGGATTTTAGGCCCAAAGCCTCCTAAGAACAAAAATGTGTATTACGATATGATATAGTTTTTACTGGTCTCTGTGAAAATTTTAGATATTTATGAAGATAGTAAGTATGTCTTTAGTTGAAAAAGAACATAGGAAAAAAATCAACAATTGTACCGTAAAACAAATTATTTTGCTAAGTAAAACAAAAACAACTGAGATAGTATCCTAGACCACCTTTTCATATGATTGATAGATGATTTCTTTAGAGAGTAAACATTTTTGGAGTTATAAAGTATCTTTTTTTTCACTTTGAAATATGTAAGTGCTCATTTCACTAATCGTTAAAATTTTCAAGTAAAAGAATGTGTGAGAATGACTAGGAATAGTATTTCTGATTTTTGTGTCTCATATTTACTTATCAGTGTTGAATCCTTTCCTTGAACTTAAAAAATAATTATAAATGATGCCTATATTTTGTTTATACTCTGCTATAAAAATTTGAAAATATTCACTATAACATTTTATCTCATCGTAAAATTTCAATCTTCCCATCAAAATTGGTTTTGACATTATAGATTATTTATAGTGAAATACTGCAGGTGTAAATATATTCTGTAACCCTCTGATTGTGCTGGAGAGTTTAGTTCTCTGAAGTTAATCTACTGAATAAAATATGCTTCCCAATATGTTTATTGCTAAAATATTCTGTGATTCAGCTGGTGACTTTGTGCATAGAAGTTGTGAAAACTAAAAATATTTATCTAATGAAGCCCCCCTTTTAAAAACAAGCTGACTCTGTGGAGCCCATAATATGCAATGCTCTTTGTTCTCTTATAGCATCGACTATTACATCATTGATTATGAGTAACCATTATAGTTGCATCTTCACTTTTTAAAATCTTCCATAGATATTTATGGTAAAGATATTCTTCTATCTGTGAATCTTACATCACTAAATAAGGAGGTTTAAATCTGTGAGGCAAAAGCAGTTCATTGTTTTATATTATTCTCCATTTTTAAATCCACCTTGTGCTTCATTTTCACTCTTGATTCTTCAGACATTTCTTTATTGACAACATTTTGTAGGCATTTAGTTTATGGGTTTAGTGAGATTATGATTAGAATGATTATAATAAACTATGTTTTATCCTGAAAAATCTTATTTATTAAATGTAGTATGTAGGGAACTAACTCAGTTTTTCATAGTAGACAGTTGGTAGATCATGAACAATAAAGAATTTTTTTTGATCTTGAAATGTTATTTCAGTCAACAATTACACACTTATTTTTTTCTGGCACACCTTTTTATCAGAGACAGTAGTAAGTAGCAACATTGACTATGTTAAAATATAGTTACCATTTTTTCTCACCCTGCTTCGTCCCTCTGATGGAGGGGAGGGGTCAATGAGTATTGAAATGGCCAAAAACCAGTTTGCAGAAAGAAGAAATAAATGATGCCAAAGAAACAGAAGATCTGTAAATCAAATTCTAAACAATAAACCTCCTAAATATGAACTTGAAATTATGAGTTTGGTCAATAATGGAAATAAACTGAACATTTTATTAAGACTTAATGTAGTATACCCACATAATTTCCTAATTTATTCATTTGTATTCATTACTATTGTTAAAGATTGGGAAAATTTTCAGGTCAGCAAACCTATTAGGAAAAATGCAGTAACAAAGAGAAGAAACATTTACAGTGATATAAAGATGACATCATAAAATGCTGAAAACATTAGCCAGAACCAATCTAATATAACGTGGAATAAACTTTTTTAGGAGAAGAAAAATTAGCTAAAAATTTTGCTCTCTGAAAACCAAGTGGAAGACAGACTTGAAATTATATCTATTTCTAATTCCACCCTCTTTTTGTGTGTGCTTACCTCTTCTTTTTCTCAGACATATCATTACATGTTTTGCAAAGGAAAAGACAGGGAAAGACAAGAGATCAAATGGATGTTTGTGTTATGACTTTGTTTTTTATCTTTCTGAAACAATTCTCAAATGGAACTCTAAAGGGAAGGAAAACAAAGATAATGATTTCTTTAAGAAAAAGATGAAAGGAATGGCCTTTATACTTGATTTATTCAATATTTATTTCTACTTAGGGGTTTGTTTTACATTTTCCTCCTGTTATATGCTGCTATGCTAAAATGCTGGGATACAGTATTAAGACAAAAAGGCAAGGATTCCTGCCCTCAGGGAGTTTACAGTCCAATATGGTTCAACATTTTAAAAATTCTTAAATCTAAAATCTTAGATGTGGGAGGTCCCCATCTGAGAATAAGGGCGAAATAATATTTCTGGGGTAAAGCTTTTTTTTAAAAAAAAATAAATGTATATAGGGTTTAACAAGTGTCCTGTTCTTCTATTGAAGGACCATTATTTGGGACACATTGAAGGGAAAATAGCCTTCAGATTTTAGATATAGTCCTAATAGATGCTGTATAAGTAGATAGTTAGCTAATGCAAATTACTACTGCAAAGTGAAAACTAAAACATTAACTTCTTTGCTTGAGGAGAGGAGAGGATCATTCTGGTAGTAGGAATTTTGGGTGTGTCCTTGTGAGGTCCGTTTAATGGAAACTTTTTTTTTCTTTAATGTGTAAAGCCTCGTTTTGTACATTTTGCTCTCATTCTCATGAAATAAATGTCAGTGTCTATAACAATTGTGAAATGAAGCAGGGAAATATAATTTCCGTGTTAAAAAGGATTACATTAGAATGAAAACTTTTTTTTTTAATTGTCTGAAATAATTCCAAGGGTATTTACATGACAAACATTTTTATAATAACCATTTGTATTTTAATTTATGAAGGTAATATAATTAAACATGTAGTTAATGGTTAATTAGTGAAGCATATCAGATATGGAGCCAGGAAAGTAAGATTGCTGTTATATACAGATGAATTGAAAGGGAAGGAGCTGTTCATTAAGAATTCTCTGTGTGTGGTTTAAGATGACCTCCAGAAATGAAGTCAGCAAATTATTTTATCATACAGCCAATTAAAATATCATCTAAATGTATTATATCATATAGCTTGCTTTTGTACTAATATAGGATCCTGTGTAAAAAAAAATGAGGACACTTTATTTCAACTAAATTAATAATGGAGAGTCAAGCCATTTCTAGTCTGGTTCAATAGCTCAACAATATTATCAAGTTCCTTGGTAGTTTCCATTCTTTTACATTGCCATAATGTCAGCAATGCCTTTCCTCATAGTCCCAAGATGGCTGCTGTATCTCCAAGCATCATATCCTGATACTACAATTTCCAGAGTTTCTCTTAAGCATCTTCTTAGAAGGGAAAAAATTCTTTCCCAGAGGCCCACAGCAAACTCCCTCTTACAGTTCTTTGACCAGGTTTGTAGGAAATGCTCATACCTAAACCCTGTCTCTAGGGGATTGAAGTTACCCTAATTGGTTTAGCTAGGGAGGAGCTCCTAAAGAGGTGAATACCTGCCTAGTTTCCAGTGCTCAGTGTGGCTAGCTCCCATTTGCTTTGTGTAAACTTTAACTGCTTTGTAAAAACATTCTTCAATGATAAAACCTGTTTTCATAGAAACCAGACTGGTCACGGATGCTGCTAATTTAGAAAAATAAGCATTTAATGAGAGCTTTCTATGTTCCAGCCTTTAGGATAAATGCTGCCTGTATTTAATAGCTCCTTAAATCCTCAAACAAACTTTGGAGGTAGAATAATTATTATACCCATTTTATAAATGAGCAAACTAAGCTTAGAGAGGTTTGGCCCAGGTTACAGTAAATGAAAAAGCCAGAGTTTGAACCTGGGAAGTCTGAAATCAGAACCTGGACTTCTAACTGTCAACATTGGATATTTCTAAATTTATCTTCTGTAGATTGGCATATAGTAAATATTTATTTATTTACTTATCTGGTTGTGCAAGGTCCTAATTGTGGCATATAAGATTTAACTCCCTGACCAGGGATTCACTGGACCTCCTGCATTGGGAGCACAGAGTTTCAGCCAGTGGACCAGCAGGGAAGTCCCCAGATTGGCATATTTTAAATAAACTGTATGATATTCCTATTTAAATGAGTCCTCTAGTGAATAATTTATAAATCTAATAATCTTTTCTTGACATGAGCAGTGCTTACCTACTTTATCAGTTGTACACATCTGAATTTTTGTATGTCAGATTTGCTGAAGATACATGCACCATATATCATCTCTTCAGGAGCAGCTCAGAAATTCTTTTAGAAGTTACATTTCTAAAATAAAAAAAAAAAGAAGTTGCAATTCTATCAGGAAAAGAAAAAAAAAAGATCAGAGGGTAGAGATGCAGGAAAGCTTTGTTGAAGTGAGTAAATTCATGATTCATAACACTAGGTCAAAAGAGAATATTGGCTTCTATTTCATAACTTACAAGGTACATTTATGTACAAGATGTTTCCACCTTTTCCATCCTTGGGATATAGGGAAGTTTACCCCTCTGGGACATTTTTGGGGGATTCAATGTAGCCTAGATCAGTGGACCTCAGACTTGAGTGTGCACCACCTAACATACAGATAGCTGGGCCCACACCTTGAGTTCCTGGATCAGTGGGTCTGGGGTGGGCCCTAAGAAGTTGAAGCCTCCAGATGCTGCTGATGCTGCTGGTTGAAGGATCACACTTTGAGACTTTGCTTTAGAGAATCAGAGGGTACCTGCCATGGAAAATATTTTGGCTTTGGAATATGCTGAACTTTAAAGGATATAATTTAATAATTAGCAAATATATGAGTAAATACATGTACAGGATTGAATAGGTGGTCAGGATAGCCTCCTTGAGAGTAGAGCAATGACTTGAAGGAAGAATCATCTTATGTTTCAGCATGAGCATCACATTTGAGATTATTTTTCCAGCAACTCATATTTGTGTATTTTTAGCTTTTTTTTTTTTGAAAAAATAGTAATCCATAATTTACAAATTATTTTTAAAAGCAAGTAAAAATAGAACTGAGTTGTGCTCAGTAACAAGTTACATATGAAAAAGACTTCTGTATCTCATCATTTTGCTGGGTCTTCTCAAGATTTTATCCCACCACCCACTAACGCCCCACGTTCATTAAAAGGACATGGTTTTGATGAGACTGGGAAAAAGAGGCCATCATGCCAGTGACCTATATTTAGCTCTGAAACTTAGGCTACTGCCCCAATCCACTGGAAACTCTCCATCCTCCTAAGACAGAGGTCACAACCTCCAGCTGAAAAACACTCTCAAGTACCAAGGAGCCAAGAGTTTAATTGCTTCACTGCTTTGAGACTTAAAAAATTTAGTTCTGAAGCTTTTGCTCATTTTTCACTAAAGTATAAACTCCAAGAAACAAACCTCCAACATAAATCAGTAAAAAAAAAAAAAAAAAAAAAAATCAGTGAATTCAGTGTCCTTAGCATTCTCAGAAGCCTGAATAAACATTGAGTTATCCTTTCATCCTGTGGAGACCCCATCAAGAAGCTGGAATGAAGTACTCGAAGAGGCAGGTCTGGGCTGTTTTCATCCATATCATAAAACATCACTCAGCAGCTAGGTAATAACAGACTCAGGTCATTTAAAATGGTCTAAATCTGCCAGAACTGTGCTGTCCAGGATGGCAGTCACTAGCCATTTGTGGCTATGTAAATTTAAATTTGAATTAATTAAAATAAAACATTCAGTAGCTACACCTGGCTGTTGGTTACCATATTGGACAACTAATTTGTGGAACGCTTCTTAGTTGTTCAGGTTGCTGTAACAGAATACCATAAACTGGGTGGCTTACACACGACAGAAATTTATTTCTCACAGTTCTAGAAGCTAGGAAATCTAAGATCAAGTGAAAGTAAAAAGTGTTAGTAGCTCAGTCGTGTCTGACTCTTTGCAACCCCATGGACTGCAGCCCACCAGGTTCCTCTGTCCATGGAATTCTCCAGGCAAAAATACTGGAGTGTGTAGTCATTCCCTTCTCCGGGGGATCTTCCTGATTCAGGGATCAAACATAGGTCTCCGGCATTGTAGGTGGATTCTTTACCAAGATCAGGGAACCAGCAAATTCTGTGTCTAGTGCAGGCCCACTTCCTGGTTTGTAGCTGTGTCCCACACATGGATGGGGTAAGGGAGCTCTCTAGGATCTCTTTTACAAGGGTGCTAATCCCTTTCATGAGGGCTCCACCCTCATGACCCCCTCAAAACCCCACCTCCAAATACCATCACATCTGGGGCTAGGATTTCAGTGTATGGATTTGAAGGCTGGGGGATATAAACATTCAGTCTATAGCAGTGTCGATAATTGCAGAAAATTCTCTTGGAACTTCAGACCACAGTAGGCTCACACTGTGAACCAGTGCTTCTTAACTCTGTCTGCACTTCAGTTCAGTTCAGTTCAATCACTCAGTCATGTCCGACTCTTTGTGACCCCGTGAATTGCAGCTACTTAGCAGCAGCAGCAGGCCTCCCTGTCCATCACCAACTCCCGGAGTTCACCCAAACTCGTGTGCATCGAGTCAGTGACGTCATCCAGCCATCTCATCCTCTGTCTTCCCCTTCTCCTCCTGCCCTCAATCCCTTCCAGCATCAAGGTTTTTTCCAATGAGTCAACTTTTTGCATGAGGTGGCCAAAGTATTGGAGTTTCAGCCTCAGTATTAGTCCTTCCAATGAACACCCAGGACTGGTCTCCTTTAGGATGGACTGGTTGGATCTCCTTGCAGTCCAAGGGACTCTCAAGAGTCGTCTCCAACACCACAGTTCAAAAGCTTCAATTCTTCGGCGCTCAGCTTTCTCTATAGTCCAACTCTCACATCCATAAACGACCATTGGGAAAACCATAGCCTTGACTAGACGGACCTTTGTTGGCAAAATAATATCTCTGTTTTTTAATATGCTATCTAAGTTGGTTATAACTTTCCTTCTGAGGAGTAAGCATCTTTTAATTTCATGGCTGCAATCACCATCTGCAGTGATTTTGGAGCCCAAAAAAATAAAGTCTGACACTGTTTCCACTGTTTCCCCATTTATTTGCCATGAAGTGATGGGACCAGATGCCATGATCTTCGTTTTCTGAATGTTGAGCTTTAAGCCAACTTTTTCACTCTCCTCTTTTAGTTTCATCAAGAGGCTGCACTTAGAATCACCCCAAAACTTATAAATTAAATGCCTGTGCCCTATCCTCAGAGGTTCTAGCTGATTTCGGTGGAATCTGAGCATAAGTATTTTCTAAAAACTCTCCATGGGGTTCTAACATGCTGCTGGAGTTGAGGATTGCTGAGTGACCCTATGGAACAAAGCCACCACACCAGATACTGGGGCTACCAGTAGATAGTGTTGCTACTTCTCATCTCCGTCTTTCAAAAGCTACAGTCATCTAGGAAGGGAGGAAGGTTCAGACTGAAAGCATAGTTGGACAGTTAAACCAGTTCTGTCCACATGTGCTGACTGCCTGATGAATACCAGCTTCAGTTGGAAGACAAGCAGTCCAGCTGCCACTCTTCAATTATAAGTTACCTGGTGCCCTCAAGAGTAAGTCTTGTATATTGAAAGACTATTCTGAAATCAAGTTATTTAAAAATAATATGAAATGTATTGAAGTTACATACCCAAAGGTAGTTCTTCCTTATGTTTTTAAATTTACCTTACAAATCTTGCAAATTTTAGATATCATGGTCCTTTAAAACTTGGTCTCATTTATGGCATTATTTAATTAAAAACCTCCCAACTTTTTATATACATTTTACCTTTACTGCATCTGATTGCTTGCTTTGGTACTTTAGCAGGCATTTTCAAGAAGTTAAGAAGGTCTTATCCATCTCATAAATTTAACTTTTAAGTTTATTTATTTTTAAAATTTTGGCTACACTGTGTCTTGGTTGCAGCACATGGGGTTAGTTGCCTGTGGCATGTGGGATCCTAGTTCCCCAACCAGGCATCAAACCCAAGTCCCCTGCATTGGAAGGCAGATTCTCAACTGCTGGATCACTAGGGGAGCCCCTCATAGATTTAACTTTTAAATATGGTGATTCTTAAGTTCTCTTTAATGTCTCAATGCTGCATATAAGAAGGAATTCTATTTAAAAGTGTACTAAGCTGACCTCTTACTCCAAATGTTGTGAAACAACAATTACATAGATTTAAAAACATTTCTGTACTTATTCTAACTCTTTATGAAGTTAAAAGATTCTTACCTACTAAGAAAAGAGTTATGTCCTACCAAAAAATTAGAGTGTTGCCTTCTCCAGTTTATTTTTTTTATCTGCTGAAGTTTCTTGATGAGCACAGGTTTTGATTACAACACAATTAGATCCCTGTCTGAGACACTGTGACATAATGAACCTGTTTATGTTCACTGTATCAAAAAAAAAAGTTTTCTCAAAGCCTATTTTCCTGAGATATTATCATATCTTTACCTTTTTTTCAGTCAAGTTAGAATTGTTGGTCCCCACACAAGTGGCTACATCAATTGACAAGTATTTGGATTCTGCATTTCTTAATCTTTTAGAATATATATAACTGTCCTTGAGAGACCTTTGAACTTGGCAGAGTACTACAGTCCTTCACGTTATGCCTTGTAAGACAATCAGCTCTTGCAGATATTAACGGATAATTAATTGACACTGAATCTCTCTCTTGGCTTTTGTCTATGTGGTTCCAATTTCTAAGGCAATTCTTTTAACAGTTTTTTTTTTTAACTTCCAGATAGCTCACTGGAAGCCTCTCCATACACATTTCTGTTGGAGACATCACAGGAACATTTTAAATACACATTTCTTATGTTTTCATTGGGCATGCGGGATCTTAGTTCCCCAAATAGGGACTGAACCCGTGCCCCCTGCAGTGAGTGCAGAGTCTTAACCACTGGACGCCACTTCCCTACTGGGGAAGTCCCTAAATACCCAGCTTTGACGGATCTGAATTCCTCGATCAGCTCTTTGTTATGCCTATAACCTTCGGCCAGTTACTTAATTGTCCAGACACCCAGTTTCCTCTTCAGTGAATCAAAGTGATATTACCTACCCACCTGACTGCTATGAGATTTGCATTTAAAGCACCTAGAATAATGCCTGACACGACAAAGGCACTCAGTTCTTTTTTTCACAGATACCTCTGGTTTCAGGGATCAAAACTGGCCTTGCATTCTGTGATGGAAATTAAAACATTCACCTCACCCTGGTGTATAAAGTTGTTGCAGTATTAGAGAGGCTGTCATCATCCTCCCCATGTCCTTTATGAAGTCTATAAGTCAGTTAGTTGCTCCAAGAATTAAGGTTCCTCTGTTAACTGCTCTTCATTCGTTAAATCCTTATCGAGCTTCTGCTACTTTAAAACAACAACTATATTGGACAGAGCCTGAAAGGATTAAAGAGAGAACAGAAGTGAAGCATTTGGCGATTGGAGGAAACTTCATGAAGCAAGTACTTTTGACCAGATCTTGGAAGGTGGGTGGGCTTTCAACAGGTAGAAATTGGGAGGAGACATTCAAGTAAAGAAAGTAGTGAGAACACAGGCAAAGAGGAGAGAAAACGCCGGTGGCACTGGAGTACCAGCTGGAAGTCCAGTGTGGGCAGAGAGTAAGCTGTGATGTGCGGGGGCCAGAGCCTGGGGGGTGGGGGAAGGGGCCTCTGATGGTACCTTGGAACCAGCGCAGGGAGGACTTGGAATCCCAGGCTTGGGAATCAGGATGTTGGTCATTACCCATCAGACATCAGTTCAAAAACTTATAAGTGGCCTGGAAATGGTGATGGGATAAATAGGAAGGAACTACCTCTGTGTTAATAGACATCTGTTTACCCATTAGCCTGGTAGAGGAAAACTCCAGTGGTATAGATCTCTAACCAGATTACGTTTTGTTGGGAAGAGTGAAAAAGGTTGAAAGTTTGGGACAGTTTTGAGTGCAGTGTGGATGCTGGGCGGCAGGGGGCAGCATAAGGGCACTGAAGAGCTGAAAGAATGCATAAGGGATTTATTTGCTTGTTTACTATTTCTTGACAACTGTTGAGTTTATAAGGCTACTTCTATTGATAATAACTTAGTGTTCTTTTCCCCCAAATGAATAGAAATTTAAAGAGAAAAGAAGAAAAATAACAGGCCAGCTAGTGGCAGAACGACATTGCTGTTCATTTGAGAGCATAAACATAGGCAGTTGTCTATATATTATTTGGGCTTCCTTTGTATCTCAGCTGGTACAGAATCGCTGTATTATTTCCTTTCAAATCCATAAGAACTCAGAATTTTGTATAAAATATAAAAGTATACATTTTGGGACTTCCCTGGTGGTCCAGTGGCATTGATTCCGTGCTCCCAATGCAGGAGGCCTGGGTTTGAAGAATCTCTGGTCAGGGAGCTAGGTCCCACATGCTGCAAGTAAGACATGGTACAGCCAAATATATAATTTTTTTAAGTATACATTTCAATTGGAAACACGCCTTTATAAGACTCTTCAAGACTTTGCATTTTCTTGGAAGCACACTTGTTCAGCTATACTACATTAAAGGAACTAGTGAAACAGTGGGGAAAATCTGGAGAATAAAATTTGAGTTAAATAAGGAATATAAATTTAAATGTACATTCTATTTTACATGCCAAATATGTGGAATTTCAATTTTTGGATTTTCATGATTATACAAATTTTATTTTAAAAACTATTTTTTTTCTGTTATATCTTAAATTCAAGAATAACCACACTACACTTCATAAGATTTACCTGGCATAATTCACCTCATACTAACCTTTCTTAAAATTCTGATGGTTGGTGATATTAAGAATGGAAAATTGGAAGGACTTCCCCAGTGGGCCAGTGATTAAAATTCCGTGCTACCAGTGCAAGGGGCTTGGATTCCATCCCTGGTCAGGGAACTATGATCCCACATGCCATGTGGCATGGCCTCCCAAAAAATGGAAAATTGGAATTTCCAGGTAGATTCTTTCTCAGCTCTGGAATTTATCATTGCAAATGCTCCACTGCACTCAACAGAGAATCCCTCTCTCTCTCCAGTGTGTGAGGAAGATGGCATCACACTGCTTCACACACTGCGGGAGGAACATTCCCTCTCTGTTCCTCTGATCCTCTCATCGTCCGTCGCACGCGTTTAGGAGGTTGTGATCCCTGGGTAGGTCCTTCGTGGCTGCTCTTTGCTCCCTCAGCTCACCTTGTCATGTATGCTTCTTTCCATGTACAGCCACAACACCTTTTATCTGTCACCTTAATAGCCACAGAAATTAACAAAATTTTTTATTGGAGTACAATATAGTTGATTTACAATGTTGTGTTAATTTCTGGTGTAAAGCAAAGTGATTCCATTTTCATATATATATATATACATTATTTTTCAAATATTCTTTTCCATTATGGTTTATCATTGGATATTGAATATAGTTCTCTGTTTTACAGTGTATGTTGTTGTGTATCCATTCTAAATACAATAGTTTACATCTGCTAAACCCAAACTCTCATTTCATCCTTCTGCCAGCCCACTCCCCCTTGGCAATCACAAGTCTGTTCTCGATGTTTCTATTGCAAAAATAGGTTCATTTGTCGTATTTTAGATTCCACGTATAAGTGATAGCATATGGTATTTGTCTTTCTGACTGACTTAGTATGAGAATCTCTAGTTGCATCTATGTCATTGCAAATGGCATTTCATTCTTTTTTATGGCTGAGTAATACTCCATTGTATATACACACACCACATCTTCTTTATCCATTCACCTGCTGATGGGCATTTAGGTTGCTTCCACATCCTGGCTATTGTAGATAGTGTTGCTATGAACATAGGGTTACATGTGTACTTTTGATTGAGGCTTTTGTCTGGATATATGCCCAGGAATGGGATTTGGATCATATGGTAATACTATTTTTAGGTATTTGAGAAACCTCCATACTGTTCTCAAACAGTGGCTACACCAACGTACATTCCCACCAACAGTGTAGGAGGGTTCCCCTTTCTCTACATCCTCTTCAGCATGTGTTATTTATAGAGTTTTTAAATGAATAGCCACATAAATTGATGGCTGACTATTCCAGGATTGTTAAATACTGATTTCCAACTTTATTATGGAAAATCTGAAATGGTGAATAAACTTTTGGTTTAAGATAGTTAACCTGAAAATTAGTTCTTAAGTATCATGAAAAGAGATGAAAAGAAACTACTTTGTGAAGTAAATTTATGACACATTTACTGTATATTTTATTAAAATCATTTGTAAATCTGAAAATAAAATGGCATAAAATTATTTTAAATGTTCCTTTCAAAACAGGACATTCCAGAATACACACACAAGACATACCACCCTATTTGCTTTTATAGGAATTAAGTTCATTAAGGGCAATAGCATTCTTTTCTTTTGTATCTCCCATGGTTCATAATACAATGCTTGCACAGAGATGGGGTCCAATAAATGAAACAATGTCAGAAAAACTTATACTATGTAAAGCCTATTTTTTTTTCATTTTGATTATAGTTGCTTTACAATGTTGCATTAGTTTCTGCTGTACAGCAAAGTGAGTCACTTATACATACACATGTTGTTGTTCAGTCACCCAGTCGTGTCCAGTTTGTGACTCCACAGACGCCAGATTCCCTCTCCCTCACTGTCTCCCGGAGTTTGCCCAAGTTCATGTTCATTGCATCAGTGATGCCATCCAGCCATCTCATCTGCTGATGCCCTCTTCTCCTTCTGCCCCTCCTTTTTATTTTTTTAAATCCCTCTTTTTAGGATTGCCTTCCCATTTAGGTCACGACAGAGCACTGAGTAGAGGTCCCTGTGATATACAGCACGTTCTCATTAGTTATCCGTTTTATACATAGTGTGATATGTCAATTCCAATTTCCCAATTCATCCCACACATAACCTTTTTTTTTAAATCTTTTAAAAAATTATTTATTTATTTCTTTGGCTACCCTGGGTCTTTAGCTGCAGCATATGGGATCTAGTTCCCTGACCAGGGATTGAAAACCAAGACCCAGGGGTTCTTCTTGTCACTATTTGGTATTTTCTCTCAGTGCTTGGATAATAATACTGTGTTATTTTCTTAGCTTATTACATAGAAATTGTCTGCACTTTTCCGGTGAGAATATTAGACTAGTTGCAGATTTTTTATTTTGTTGTTCAGTCGCTCTGTGGTGTCTCTTTGCGACCCCTTGGACTGCAGGACAGCAGGCTTCCCTGTCCTTCACTTTCTCCTTAAGTTTGCTGGAATTCAGGTCCATTGAGTTGGTGATGCCGTCCAACCATCTCATACTCTGTTGCCCCCTTCTCCTCCAGCCCTCAATCTTTCCTAGCATCAGGGTCTTTGCCAATGAGTCAGCTCTTCGCATCAGGTGACCAAAGTATTGGAGTTTCAGCTGCAGCATCAGTCTTTCCAGTGAACAATCAGGGTTGATTTCATTTAGGATTGAACTGGTTTGACCTTGGTGTCCAAGGGACTCAATATTCTTCTCCAGCACCACAGTTCAAAAACATCAATTCTTTTGCACTCAGCCTTTTTTATGGTCCAACTCTCACATCATGGTCCAACTCTCACATCTGCACATGACTACTGGAAAAACTATAGCTTTCACTATATGGATCTTTGTAGGCAAAGTGATGTCTCTGCTTTTTAATATCCTGTCTAGATTGGACATAGTTCTTCCAAGGAGCAAGTGTCTTAATTTCATGGCTGCAGTCACTGTCCGCAGTGATTTTGGAGCTCAAGAAAATAAAGTCTATCACTTTTTCCATTTCCCCCCCATCTATTTGCCATGAAGTGATGGGACTGGATACCGTGATCTTACTTTTATGAATGTTCCATTTTAAGTCAGCTTTTTCACCCTCTTCTTTCACCTTCATCAAGAGGCTCTTTAGTTCCTCTTTACTTTCTGCCGTTAGAATGGTGTCGTCTGCATGTCTGAGGTTGTTGATATTTCTCCCTGCAATCTTGATTCCAGCTTGAGCTTCATCCAGCCCAGCATTTCGCATGATGTATTCTGCATAGAAGTTAAATAAGCAGGGTGATAATTTCCAGTCTCGACTTACTCCTTTCCTGATTTGGAACCAGTCTGTTGTTCCATGTCCTGTTCTAACTGTTGCTTCTTGACCTACATACAGGTTTCTGAGAAGCAGGTCAGGTGGTCTGGTATTCCCATCTCTTTAAGAAGTTTGTTGTGATCCACACAGTCTTTGATTACCAGACTTAATTATTTTGACCATTTCTGCTTTAGCTTTTGTTTCAGTTTGTATCTTTTTTAATATTAATTATGAACCTTTATTTTTTGGTTTTAATATTTCAGTTTTTATATTTGTATGCTATGTGGATTTCTCAGCTCACATTTGCATATACAGTGCAAGACTAGGGCTTCCCAGGTGGCTCATTGCTAAAGAACCTGCCTGCCAATGTAGATGTGGGTTTGATTCCTGGGTTGGGAGATCCCCTGGAAAAGGAAATAGCAACCCACTCCAGTATTCTTGCCTGGAAAATCCCATGGACAGGCTACAGTCCATGGGGTGGCAAAGAGTCGGTTACAGCTTAGCAACTATACTAAAAACAATGGCAAGACTATTTACACTGCTAAGTTGCTTCCGTCATGTCCGACTCTGTGCAGCCCCATACACAGCAGCCCACCAGGCTCCCCTGTCCCTGGGGTTCTCCAGGCAAGGACACTGGAGTGGGTTGCCATTTCCTTCTCCAATGCATGAAAGGGAAGAGTGAAAGTGAAGTTGCTCAGTCGTGTTCGACTGTCAGTGACCCAGTCCAAAATGGACTGCAGCCCACCAGCCTCCTGCATCCGTGGGATTTTCCAGGCAAGAGGACTGGAGTGGGGTGCCATCGCCTCCTCCGACTACTTATACTAAGCATCCTTTTTGCTTAATCATCAATTATCACTAATCACAGTATAACATAATATAACTGGGTCTTAGTTGCAGCACACAGGATCTTTAGTTAGCATAGAAACTCTTTTTCTATGGCACGTGGGATCTAGTTCCCCAACTAGGAATTGAACCCAGGCACCCTGCATTGGGAATGTGGAGTCTTAGCCACTGGACCGCCAGGGAAATCCCACAGTATAACATCTTGACCCACTCACTGAAATTATTCCCTGTAAGGCATATCTTCTAGGACTTTATTTGCTCTCAGTCTTCTCAAGGGCCTTCTATACTATGTAAATATATAGTCAGGAAACACTGAAGACATCATTTCCTAAAAATCTCGTACCTCTAATTTTCTTTTGTTAGTTTTTTCAATTTAGAAAATTTCATGTATCCTCAATTTTTTCCTACCAACTATAGAAATGGGGAGATAATCGTCAGATTTGAGAGTTGGAAGTGTTGGAAGGGATCATTAAGTCTTAGTCCTTTTCAAAGTTGAAAATACTGAGGTCCAGGGAGATTAAAATCAAGATCACACAGCTAGTTGGTGGCAAAGCCAGGATTAGAACCTCCAGCTTCTAAATTAAAATGCTCATAAGTAACTATGTAATACACATGAGACAGCTTAGCATGAATTATTTTTGTAATTCATCAATGATGATTATAAAAATGTAACATAGCTTAAAAACTTCTTTGCTTTTAAAAGTAACCTTAAAAACTCACATAATAGATGCAATATTATCATAAAATTAGACTGTTTTCTCTATATTTACAATTGTTTTGTTATTCCCATGAAGAGTTAAGAAAGACCACTATACAGAATAAAAAAAAATAATGCTGAGGAACCATTGTTTTTCAAGGACAACATGAAAGTTTAGTTATTTGAAGCGGGGGCGAGGGCGAGCACAGATTATGAAACAACCCAAGAAAATAAAGGCAAAGAGAATTCTGTAAAGATGGAAGAAGGGTAGGCAGATGCTGGAGAACCACGCAAAAGTGTCCCTAAAAGCCTGATGTGAAGAAGCGTGTGAGGAAAAATATTCAAGAAGGAGCACTCTTTTATTCAGATAGTATTTCTTTCTTTTTAAGATTTGGGTTTTGTATGTTTTTGTTCAACAGAAAGGAGGACTGAACAGATAGGATAAACCCAGTGTAGTGTTTAGGTTAAAATGAAGGTAATCAGGACCTCCGTCACCCTACTTGGGCAACCAATTTTCCACCCTCACCTGGAAACTGTTTCTTAATCTTTAAGAAGAATACTCAGACTTTTTGATGAAATAATAACCAACACTTTTTGAAATCTCACCATAAGGAGAGGCATTGGAGCCATCTTGTAAGATTTTATAAGGATTCAGTGAGATTATGCTTCCCTGGTGGCTCAGTGGTAAAGAATCTGCCTGTCAAGCAGGAGATAGGGGTTTGATCCCTGGGTCAGGAAGATCTGGGGAGATCTTGACTGGGAAACTCCATGGACAGAGCGGTCTGGTGGGCTATAGTGCATGGGGTCGCGAAAGAGTGGAGCATGAATAGGGCCTAACAACAAGAACAAGGGAGAGCATACAGGTGAAGCACCCTGGCCAAGGCAAGACGTCTGTAACTGTGGTAGTGTGGCTTATTTATCTATTCACGACAATACCTGGAGGTATGTATTATCTCAGTATTAGAGGTAGAAGTTAAAATTTTATTCAGGTTCACAGAGCTAGGAAAGAGCAGAATTGAGATTCAAACCCAAATCATGTCTGACTCTGGAGCCAGCACTTTTAACCGCTTTATTACATTCTTTTAACAATTTTTCTTAAAGTTCCTGCTTATCAGAAAATAATTCAAACTTACCATACATTTCCTAAAATTTTATATTGTGCTAGACACACTCTCTAAATAATTGAAGAAATATGGCAAGATAAATTAAAAGGGGTGAAAGAAAAAGGCTACTGAAAATAGGTAAAATGGGTGAATTTTGGTGTTGCCTTAAATATTTCCTTTTTAAGGAAGTGCTTAAAGGGCCTTAGACTAGGAATGAAATCTTCTGTGATCAACTGCATGATTTGAACAGCTGAGGGATCTTCTATATCAGTGGGAGCAAATATATGTATGCCCTTCCTGACCACTAGGGTGAAGTTGAAATAATATAGTCTTCCCTTGTATATTTGTGTGGGAAATTTAAAAAAAATACTTTGCAACTATCAGGTTTCTTTTTTTAAACCATACTATGTTTGTTCTTCATATTGGCCTAAGAGGGAGGAGAAAAAGTATTCTTTAGACCAAGCATGTCATATCACTCAGTCATGTCTGACTGTGGCTCTGTCCATTAATTCTCCAGGTGAGAATGCTGGAGTGGGTTGCCATTTCCTCCTCCAGGAAATCTTCCCCATCCACAGATCGAACCCAAGTCTCTTTCGTCTCCTGCACTGGCAGGTGGATTCTTTACTACTGTGCCACCTGGGAAGCCAGACTAAGCATAAGAGATGCTTAAGGCCCCATGATGAAATCATTTCTGTAAATTTATGCTGCTGGTAAAAGGTAGGCCTGAGATTAGCATCTGGATCTCTCAACCTGGAAGCCAGTGTTCCCTCCAGTGGTTAATGCTGTATCTCACTGTGCTCTGTTGCTACTTTGAATGCAAAATGTTATTTATCATTGGACTCTCTTTTTACACAAAGCACTCACCCTGAGAGAAACGGTAGCAACCTGTACAGAGAGGCCCTGACCCCCTGGAGAGCTTGCTTGACCAGATTTGGAGATTAAGCCATCACTGGGCAACAGCCTGGTGAATCAGTTGTCAGTTGGGGGTGGGGGAGGGGTGGGTACTGTAGAGCTCCTTGTAGATTTCAACATAAGAAAGGAAACTCCTACACAGAAACAAAACAGAAAGATTCTAGAAGATGGGTGTAATAGTTTACATAGATTATTTTATATATATATCTTGGTCTCTGGTTTCATTTGAGGATTTCTTAGTTTTGTTTTTTTAGCCAAGAGTGTTGAAACCTTTACAATCAGTGTTACGTTTTATACTGTGTACAAAAATAAAGCTCAGAAAAGTAAAATGATCTATTAACAGGAAGAGAATAAAAAATATCCTTTTTAAAAAAATAGCTCATGTGTAATGAGCATGACTTTTGTGTCAGGTCCATGCTAAATTCTTTGCTAATGATTTCATTGAATCAATGTAACAACCTAGGTGATACATTGTGTTAGGAGTCCCATTTTATGGGTGAAGAAACTGCAGTTCCAAGAGCTTAAGTTAGAGTAAAAAAACATCTCTGAAGGTCATGGACAGGGAGGCCTGGCGTGCTGGGATTCATGAGGTGGCAAAGAGTCGGACAGGACTGAGCGACTGAACTAAACTGAACTGAATCAAAGTTCCATATGTCCTTTTTAGTAGAGAAACTTTTAGAAAGAAATGTAGCTAAGCATTTCAGTTAATTTAGTATTAAACACCAAATACATTGCCAAAGTATAGCAACCTGCACAATTCTAGTGCCTGTCTTACTTGCACTGTTTTTAGCAGGATAAAAATCTTAAGAAGTGGTAATACAGATACATTTTTACATTTATAAGAACTTTATGCTTTTTCAAAGTTCATGTCAGACTTCCTAAGTAATTAAATAACTTGATCAGAAAAAAAACTTCTATTTCCTTGAATTGCCTAGGTTAGAATTTCCCAAGGTGTGCGTTTTCTTTTAATGCTGTTTTCAAAGTTTTATTTTATTTTTGGCTGCGCTGAGTCTTTGTTACTGCACACGGGTTTTCTCCAGTTGCATCGAGCAGGGGCTACTCTAGTTGTGCACTGGCTTCTCATGGTGGCGGCTTCTCTTGCGGAGTATGGGCTCTGGGATGCATGGGCTCTGAGTGTGGTATGCAGGCCTAGTTGCTCCGTGGTATGTAGGATCTTCCCAGACCAGGGATCACACCCATGTCCTCTTCATTGGCAGGTGGATTCTTATCAACTGAGCCACCGGGAAGTCCCAAGGTGTACTTTTATAAAACAAAAGGTAGTAATTGATAGTACATGGTAAAGGGTTGCAAGGTGAGATAACTTTGGAAAATACTGTTCTAAGCATCAGTATTTCTGCAAGACTTCTTTGAGCCTGTACATTGTGAGCCTCTATGTATTTTAAAGAGGCAGTTATTTCCCTGACTTACTGGTTTTATATGGAACTCTCATCTCAGAACATAACTTCTCAGATTAGTGCTTTAAGGAACATACTTCTGAAAAACACTAAGCTAACATCTGGGAAGAATATTGAATGAAGTGGGACTATCTCAAATTATATTGAGAAGTGAGGATTACAAGATAATGGACAATATTATTCCAATGTTATAAAACAAGAAAGTGGAAGACAAAGCCATGAAAGACTGGAAGGAATAAAAACGCCAAAAAAGTTAACAGGCTTTATTAATAAATCTATTAAAGTCAAAATATGTGTCCAAATATATGTGCTACCACAGTATCCTTGAGTTGTTTATGGCTGATCAGTCTAGTGTTGCTGCTGCTGCTGCTGCTAAGTCACTTCAGTCGTGTCCGACTCTGTGCGACCCCATAGACGGCAGCCCACCAGGCTCCCCCGTCCCTGGGATTCTCCAGGCAAGACGAGTGGGTTGCCATTTCCTTCTCTAATGCACGAAAGTGAAAAGTTAAAGTGAAGTCGCTCAGTCGTGTCCGACCCTCAGCGACCCCATGGACTGCAGCCTACCAGGCTTCTCCATCCATGGGATTTTCCAGACAAGAGTCCTGGAGTGGGGTGCCATGGCCTTCTCCAAGTCTAGTGTTAGGCAAGCCTAATCGGAATAAATTTTAAGATCTAGATGTGGTGTGTATACCTTGGTCAGTAACTCACTTAAGTCCAGTTGGTCTTTTGTTTATTAGTTTCTGCAGTTTTAAAGATGGAAGATATGGTTTACTTCCTCTTGTTACCAGGATTTTGTGAAGACTGGAGACATAATGCAATTAATTTTCTGCTAATGTATAACATGGGAGGTGCTGATGATGTGTCCCAGAACCTGATTTTTTTTTTGCCCTCCAGGCGCTCTCTCTCCTGTGAGCAAGTACGTAGAAAAGTCTCACAAGAAGGCACTTCAAAACTTGACCTGGCTTGACTTGCCTGGTGAATGATTAACATGTTTCAGGCACCACTCAGCCTGTGACTCCTACAGTTGTCTCGGCTCACCAGAGTGAATTTCCTGCCCACGCTGTCTGATAGAAATCAGGGTTGCTCTGTCTCCAAGGACCTCCTCATCCTTTTGGTTTCTCCTCACTGATCCCCCTCCTTGAATGGTCACCTGGCTTCTTCCCACCTCCTTTGGTCTCCTTCCTCCACTGTCTCTCGGTCGTCGGTGTTCCCTGGGGCTCCCGTCCGCAGCCCCTTCTCCTTGCTCCATGAATCATTCTTCACACCTGTCACCTCACTCCTCAGCTTTGAAATCACTCACTTTCCCTTCCTTTCTCTGGATGCGCCAGGGTGCTTGTCGAAGCAATTGACACAATGTCACTCAATGTATGGTAAGGAAGAATGCATCCAGTGAAAGTAAAATGTTTATTTCACTAATGTTTCAGGGGACTATATTAATAGAAGTAATTTCCTTTCTTGGATCATGGGAGCAATGAGAATTCACACAGTATCTCTCTTGAATGTCCTCGTCCCTGTCCATCCTTCTTTGTCTACTACCCACTGGTAACTTTCACTTAATGTTTCAGCACAAATTTCTACTTCATGAGCAGTTTTTTCTCGTTTCTCTAAGTTTCATCCCTTCACCCCTCATGTACCATTTATACTATTACTGATCACACTCAACTAGTATGTTTTATGGGCTCAAGACTGTAAGGCACAGAGGTTCCTGTGTTTCCCTTTCCCCTCCCTCTCATTTTTATCCTTCTGCCCTTTACAAACTTGGACCCACACCCAGGCTACAGACAGTGTCTGTCAGTAAGTGCCAGTCATTGGATTCAATAACATAACAATAAATTATCAAAATCTAGTTTAGAGAAATACTACCAAAATTTTTTAGTATATGTGGTTTAATTTTTTCAAATTTTCTAATTTTCTATGATGGACTTCTATTCTTCTAGAAAATTAATATATATGACATTCTTCTCTTAAGTACTAAATTACTATTTAAGTTCCAGATGGTTTCCTATTTATGCCTCCTGCCACTGATGGCTCAGACAGTAAAGAATCTGCCTACAATGCAGGAATCCAGGTTCAATCCCTGGACTGGGAAATCTCCCTGGAGAAGAAAATGGCAACCCACTCCAGTATTCTTGCCTGGAGAATTCCATGGACATAGGAGTCTGGCAGGCTACAGTCCACGGGGTCGAAAAGAGCTGGACACGACTAGGCAACTAACACACACAATGGCCACCCTCCCAGCTTCATCTAGTGGTGTCCTCGTTAAAATGCTGCCATAGAGGACTCCTCAGCTGCGCACCTAGGATGGTGAAGGAAAGATTGGACTTAGGGGACCTGGGATGGTGGTCTAAATTTTGGCAAAATCCTTGCTGTGCTAGGAATAGTTTTTCTATAAATTTAGGATTTTATGTTACACACTAAGATGTATCATATTTCATTGTCTTTTTTTTTCCTAACCCCAGTAGAAATGCTGAAACCATTCTGTGGATTTGGTAAAATTCTAATTCATTCTCAGACAGACTTGTTTGGTTTTAGTCATGTATATTGGAGACACAGTTAAACTGAAATAATTTTGAGTCTGTCCTGCTGTAGTTTGCTAGGGTTAATAATTTGCCTTTTATTCTTTTAAGACATAGGCAGACTGTTTCTGGATGTATTCTGAACTATCCTATTTTCTACAAGACATTGTTCTTAAATATTATATAGAGAATTTCATGCATAAATCAATTCTGTAGAGAAATCAGCCATTCAGATATTGTTCCTGTGACAAGCTATTAAAAATGCTGCTGTTTAATTGCAACATTTGCTTTCCAACATGCAGCACATCATAAAAGGCTTCTCTTTTTTATTTTCCTAAATGTTATGTTGGAAAAATTACTTGATGCCATTTCTTTATATAGCTTATTATGAAATAAAAAGAAAGGGAAGGAAAATGATTATTGCAGGTGAAAATGTTTTTAGTCCTTTGGCACAGTGCTCTCAATTAAAGCACTGTATCATTTTTAATGTTGAGAGCATTGTGCATTACACATCTTAAAGAAATTAATTTCATATTTCCCAAAGTAAATACACAGTATCTTACTTTATTCTTAGCTCTCAGCTCTGTCTAGCTCTCAGTAAACATCCAGAAAAGATTTGTTGAATGCTTGAAAGGAAGAAGAATCTGGACTCCAGCTTGCAAACTGAAAGCATGATTTTTTTTTTAATCTTACTGTCCCATCAATGAGAATTTAACCTAATTTGATTACTATCCATTCTTGCCTTCTTTCCCTCCTGTCTCAGAGGAAGACCATGCTAAAGTTAATCTATTTACATGATTCTTTGCTGTCAACAAACAAACATACCCACATCTTTCCCATCTTCAAGAACAACAAAAGTGATGACCTGAAAAGCCACACACACACACACACACACACACACACACACCCTTTCTTTCTCTCTCCTGACCCAAGCTCACTTTCAGTTCACTCTTCAGTTAATCTGGTTTCTGAGGCTCCAATGTGGAATCAGAACCCAGAGATTCTGGACTCAGCATTACCTCTCACCAGCTTTGTAACCATAGCCAGGACATGCAAACTTTCTAACAGGATGCCCTTCATAGATACTGAGAATTAAGGGAGATGACGTATTTAAAATGTACTTTTGCACGGCCTGACACATAGTAAATGTTCAATAAATGGTAGTTACTGTTCTTACTGATTGAACGATATAAGTTCAGAGATGAGAAAGATTGATGGAGACTTAAGAATGATTTTGAATTCACCTAACTACTTACTCATTCTTCAGATTAGGAAATTAGAACCTAGAGAAGTGATGTTGTCAAAGTGTCATAAAGGAGGTGATCTCTGAGTCGGATTTTGAAGGATGATAACATCTATTGAATGTTTACTGTGGGCCAGAGACCATATAAATGTTTGACATGGGTTGTTTTATTTAATCTTCAAAATATTCCTGTGAAGTAGCATTTCAGTAGCTAGAAGCAGATGGTCTGAAGCTGGACGGGGAGAACAGAGAGAAAGGAATAAAGAAAAATCTGGAGGCAGGAAAGACTTGGCTGATTTCTAAAGATGGTGATGAGACGAACCAGCCAGAGTGAAGAGCTTGTTTGTCTAAGCGTTAAGGAGAAATAATGTTGGAGAGTGAGGCAAAATTATGAGGCCTCAGCAACCATGCCCCCTCCAAAAAATGGCTTTGTCTAATGAGCAACATGAATAAATGACTTGGAGAAGGGAGGACACAGGCGGAAGTGGGGTTTTAGCCACCCTGATTTGGAGGCATGCAGGGCACTTCAAGGGCTTCCCAGGTAGCTCAGTGAGTAAAGAACCTGCCTACAATGCAGAAGAAGGGAGAATGCATTCTACAATGCCAAAGACGCAGGAGATATGGGTTCAGTTCCTGGGTCGGGAAGATCCACTGGAGGAGGGCACAGCAACCCACTCCAGCATTCTTGCCTGGAGAATCCCATGGACAGAGGAGCCTGGCAGGCTACAGTCCATAGGTTGCAAAGAGTTGGACATGACTAAAATGACGGAGCACGCATGCATGCAGGGTACTGCGAATCCCTGAAGGGAGGTCTGTAGTGTACACAGCTGTGTGCTGTGTACTGTACCTACACAGCCCCAGGGACCCACGGCCTCCACCAGCCACTGCTGATCCCCAACAGGGAATGGTCGGAGAGTACAGCGCAGATTCCTATGAAGTAGAAGCTTCACCAAGGCTTACTGAAGGAATGAGTGACTGAGGGAGGACTTGGACTGAAGGTTGTTTCTAGGTGGGAAGTGATGAGAGCTGAGATGATGGTGAAAACAATGGGAATGGAAATAAGGGTGCAAATCCTAGATGCAGTTTCAAAGAAATACTAAGACTTGGGCTCATATTGAGTGTAAACTAATAAAAGGAGCTGTATTTCAGGTTTCTTGTATACAGCAAAGTACAGCGTCAGTATAGCATTTGACACATTCTCGATTGTTGTTTAAGCAGACGTTCTGTATTTGTTTTGTGTTTTTTTAAAAAATACTTTCTTTTATTTACTTGGCTGCTCTGGGTCTTAGTTACGGTGCACAGGCTCTTTAGTTGCAACATGTGGGATCTAGTTCCCCAACCAGGGATCAGACGCAGGGCCCCTGCTCTGGGAGCATGGAGTCTTAGCCACTGGATCACCAGGGAAGTCCCAGACGTTCTATGCTTCTAAACCAATCGAAATGAATCAAGTGTCAAGGTGATGATAGTATGTGATTATTATTGCCATTAAAATACGTCCCTGTCCTTTCTACTCCTACTCCTTCTGCCCAAGTTCTTGACAGTTTTATCTCACACCTGGGTTGTTGTCATCTCCTCCTGAACCCTGGCCAAGTCAACCTTCTCATCTTTACACATGCCTGCTGGTTGCCTCCTCCCCATTTTCTGTCCATAGAGTTGCCCTCTTCTATGAAGACCTTTTCTTCTACCATTTCATTCCCATTACCAGTTGGAATAGTAGTCATCCTTCAGAACCAAATAATGTGCTGTTTTCCCCATAATGCCTGATCAACACACCTAGACCGCTTTCCTTCTGAACTCCCAGAGCACTACATGTCACTATTAGCCTGGTCCTGGCCATTTTGTTAAGTGGACATCGCTTTATCAGTATTGTATTTATAGCCTCTGCAATGATGGTACTGTGTGTTGCCTAGTTATGTAATAAATATTTGTGGCATCAATCCAAAACTGTATTAAATACTGCAAATTCCTTCCCAACGCAAAGTTTCCCTGTGGGTAAAGGTTCATATATATAGCTTCATGTTAGCAGTATGTATCTTTTGGAAGATGGAGAATTTCGTATCACTGTCGTTGGGAATACGTAAAGGGGAAAAAGGAAGTTTTAGCTGGGAATAGAAAAAGTGAAAGGCCGGGCAGGATTAGTCATTCTTGCAGGTGACTTTTTGGTTGGATAAAGGATGCTGAGGAAAATTAAACTGGAGCCTTTACTGCCACACTCCCTGCCCCATAGGAGGGAGGGTGGTGAACTGAATCTAAGAGGTCTGGGACTGCAATCTATGGGTCTTTGGGAACCAAGTAAGATCTGCAAGTCAGAAATCCAGGGCATTGAGCTGAATGGGGATCAGTGGCAGAAAGAAAATGTCTCCTGGCAGGCAGACCACCTGCAAAAGGCAAGCTTAATTTGTAAGGATCTCTCTGAACCCTCCATGAAGTGTGAGTCTAGAATTTCTATTGAACAAGGAACTTAGTTGTATAGTGCCCATTATTGTTTGTGTTGTTGTTTAGTTGCTAAGTCGTGTCCAACTCTTTGTGACCCTATGTAGCCCGTCAGGCTCTTCTGTTCACAAATTTCCCAGGCAAAAATACTGGAGTGAGTTGCCATTTCCTTCTCCAGGGGATCTATTGCAGGATATAGAAAATGTTATCTATAGGCTGTTATTGTTTTTAATATCTATCTATTTATTTGGCTCTACTGGGCCATAGTTATGGCACATGGGATCTTTAGTTGCAGCCTGCAGACTCTTAGTAGCAGCATTCAGGATCTAGTTCCCTGATCAGAGATCGAACCCTGGCCCCCTGCATTGGGAGCATGGAGTCTTAGCCTCTGGACCACCAGGGAGTCCCTATAGACTTGTTTTAGTGAAGGTCATATATATATATGTATTATATATATATTTATTTTCTTGGTGCTTCAGTCATGACTTAAGACTATTTTAGTTCTAGGTTCCTAATCAACTGAATTCTGCAAGGATTTTCAGAAATACAATATGTAGCCTGGCGAGACCTACCATACAAATATTCAGCCAGTATTTTCAGAATTGTTAAACGTGGCTAAGTAGCTGTCATGGTCCATGGTGTGGTGAGGATCCCTGAGTGTGACACATCCTCCCAGGGCTCTGGGTCTTCCCATGAACTGTTCACCTGGCCCAAGATAGCTTTCTTCTCTTCTTTTTTGCAACCCTTGACCCATACTTAACCTACATAGTTTTCACCCTGATATTACCTCCAAAAATCCTTCCCAAATGTTTTCATTAGAGCCACTCCCCACGGATTGGGTGCCACTGCTGCCTGGTCCCAAATAGCCTGAGCTTTCATCCTCACACTTACTTCAGGTGTGGCAGTTTCCGTCTACGAGTCCTGCTCCAACCACGTAAGCTCCTCTGGGAGTCCTGTGGGTGCTGAGTAATTGTCTGTTGTTGTTGTTTCGTCACTAAGTCTTGTCCATTTTTTTTGAGACCCCAGTGGACTGTAGCCTGCCTCTGTCCATGGGCTTTCTGAGGCAAGAATACTGGAATGGGTTGATGTTTCCTTCTTGGGGGGAATCTTCCCCACCCAGGGATCCAACCCAAGTCCCGTGCATTGGCACCTCGGTTCTTTACCACTGAGCCATCAGGGAAGCCCCTGAATAATTAGCAGGTACTCAGAGGGCCCCTGAGGTCTCAAAAAAACGTTTGCTGGTTGAGTCAGTCAATGCATCCTCTTAGTACAGGACTTGTAGGTGAATGTCTGCTACACAGAAGTGAGCTGTCAGTATTTGAGTTTGATGATAATTTTGGAGAACTGCAATCCCGTTCTCTCCTTCCTTCTCCCCACCCCATCCGGGTGGTAGGTAGCTAAACTAGACTGAAAGATAACACCTTGCTTCTGTGCCTTAAGCTAATAACAGTTCCCATCCAACCCATTATTTAAGAAGTGATTATTTTTATTATGTGTCCCCTGGGGGGAAAAGCGGAGGTACAGAGCATTTTTGGATCTCGATGAATATTTGAAATTTTGCTGCCAAACCTATTAAATCCACCGCAACAGTCTTTCGGGTTTTAAAAATATTCTGCTGGAGAGGACTCTCTGGATACTCATTTTCGTGTGTAATATAAACCACATGGTAGCCATCATATCCATCTAAATACTCATCTAATAGTTTTTCTTTCTAAAAAAACATTTGGGGGGGCGGTTGGCAGGAGTGCTATAAGTCTTCAAATAATTGTAAAAAGTTTTTTAGAGGACAAGTGTCAACCCATGGTTAAATAAGGGAAAGGTAAAAATAAGTGTCAACCCATGGTTACGCTGAAGCAATATTTTCTTCCAGTGCAGAAAAATCATCCGGCTCTCAAAATGTGAACTAGGTCTTGCTTTTATATTTTTTCCGTAAAGGGTTACGGTGCCCGATTAATTATTATTCCCTTTGCTTCGATGACAATAAACTTGACTGTGGGTCGATAAAATGCAGGATGAAAAAATAAAACCACCAAAACCCTAGTTGGAGCAAACGTAGGACGCCTCTTGTTTACACTGAGCGCAATGATGGGAACTGACCCAGGATCCAAGCGGAGACGAGCAAATACCGTCCAGAGTTTCCTTACACGTAAAGATAATGGCCGGTTAAAAAGTTCACTCAAAGTAGCATCCCGGCCCGAATGGCGTCTGTAGTTTCGCTATAAAACTTGAGACGCCGCGCCGGCCGGGGCTGGGGGCGCCCGCTCCCTCACCCAGGGCCCGGCCGCCAGCGCTGACAGGTGCCCGGGGCCGCCGCCGCGCCGAGGGGGTGCTGTAGCTTCGCTGCACCCTCGCCTGTCAGCCAACGGCGCCGGCGGGAGCGAGCGCGGGACGGCGGGCGCGCAGGGCGGGAGGCCGGCCGTGGTCCCCGGCGTCCGAGTGCCCCGCGCGCCGCCCAGACCCGGCCGGTCCGCCCGCGACCGCGGGGGCGGGGGCCGAGCTGCCGGGCGCGGGGGAGCGGGGCCGGGCGCCGGGGGTTGGCGGGACGCGCGCTCCGTGCCGGCGCCCGGCCTCGAGCCCGCGGCCCCCCCCTCCCGCGTGCCCGCGCCGCTGCGCGATGCAGTGTGGGGAATGGCTGGGGTTGGCTGAAGAGCGCACAGTGGAGTTTTAATGTCCGCCATGTTGGCCATGGCGTATTGAGGAGAGCGAGCGAGAGAGGAGCGGAGCGTCTCAGCCTCCCACCTCCAGGCGGCTCTGAGTGCCCGGACGGCGGGCTCCGCGCTCCGCCCCTCCAGTCCCCGGCAGCGGTGGGCGAGTGGGGACCGAACCCCCGGTTCTCCATGATCCCGCTGGCCGGGGCCGTTTCCCCAGAGCGGAGAGGTATCTGCTGCGCCTGAGATGAGTAAACTGTCGTTTCGGGCGCGGGCGCTAGACGCCTCGAAGCCGCTGCCGGTTTTCCGCTGTGAGGATCTGCCCGACCTGCACGAATACGCCTCGATAAACCGGGCCGTGCCGCAGATGCCCACCGGAATGGAGAAGGAAGAGGAGTCGGTACGTGTTAACTCCCCTGTCCGACCCGCCGCCGGGCCCCGCTCCCTCCGCTGCCTGCGGCGGCGGCGGAGCGCAGACCCACACAAAATGGCCGCCATCTTCTCTCCGCCGCCGACTCCCGTCGCCGGCCGGGCCTTTACCCTGGGGCCCCCGGCCTCGCCCCCCGGCCGCCGCGGCCCGGCGAGGCCTCCTCTCGGGCCACCCGCCGACCCTGGCCCCTCGGACGCGGGGCCCGCGGAGTTCGGGCGCCCGAAAGGCACAAAGGGGTCACGTGACGAGGCTGCCGGCAGCCATTTTGTGGTCGGAGCGCTTGGGCTGGGCCTTGTGCATCCGGAGAGGGAGCGGGCGGGCGGCGGGGGGTGCGGCGGCCGGGCCGCGGAGGCCCTGCGTGCAGGCCTCTCGGCGGGCCGCTGGGTGGCGCTCTGGGGCCGGCTCGGCCTTCGCGCGCCGCCGGCGCCGGCAGCGCAGGTTCCGGGCGCTCGGGTGGCGGTGCTCTCTCGGCGGCCCGCAGGCTGGCGGGGCTGCGCGGCCCACGTGGACCCGCCGAGAGGCCGGGCGGGGTGGCGGGCGTCCTGCAGCGGAAGGTCGAGGCCGGCGAGCAGCCCAGAGCCGACTTGCGTCCTACGTCCTCTTTCTGGGACTTTTGCATCCATTCCTCCGAGTCCTACTTAATCGGAGGGTTGTCAACTCCTGCTCCTCCTGACTTTTTCTTTGATCCTTGAGAACATGTTGCAGATTTTGAAGGGAACTCCGTGGCTCTTCTAAAGCCTGTGTAACTTTATTATTTCTTTTCCTAATAAAAATCTAAGTTCGCCTGATTGCTGGTTTCTCAACCTACGGGAGACAAGACCCAGTCTAAGTAGATGTTAACAGATCTCCGCTTAGAAAAAGGGTTCTTTTTATCCATCACCGAACTCAAGTGGAGTGAACTCTTAACCGGGAGATGTTTTCCTTGGGGGGGCTTCAGTGTTTAAATGTTGACAGCTTACAGACACTGTGTCGTAGCTGTGGCTGTCCTTGGTCGTGGAAGTTGGGCTCAGACACAAGACTTCGTCTCGTTTCCCCCAGATCCTTGTCGGTGTCATTCGATGCCGTCTAAGGAATTGCATACCTTGGTTTTCAGGTACAGCCACTTAAACAGGGGGCAGTGTGTTGACAGTTCAAGAAGTCGAGGAGTCGCTGGATTGGTACTACAATTTTGTGGTGGAAAACTACACTGTAATACCTCTATTTGGTACTGTACGGAATTTTTTTAATGTAGAAATTTTGCTCTGTACTGTTGATTTTGAAAATAAAGCTGTTGAAACTGTTTGGGTTGTTCAACCTTTTAAAGTCAAAAAGTTGTGACAGTTGACTCTTCCTTCGGAGAGTAGTGTCTTTAGCGTGTGTAGTAGTTGAGATTGTCTAGTCCTGACTCCGAGCACGTTACCTATGAGACAGAATCTCCTAATTTCTTTTACTTGTTACCAACTTTGAGAGTAGAATGGTGCCGTTTGTTTATTTTTAAATAAGTGATTTGTTTTTAAAAATTAAAGTACTTGTGACTGCAGAATCTTGTCTTTTGGTTTTATTTTTCTTAAGTTTTACAAATAATGCTTTCAAGATGGGGGTGTCAGTGTTAAGACTGACCTGGAAATTAAGTTGTGGCTATTGTTTTGCCCCCAAGGAGCTGCAGAGCTTTGATAAAAACAGCACTACACAGTACACCTTAGAAACATACTGAAGTCTGGCTTCTTTGAACACTTCGGGCTGTCTCAGGAGCCACAGCCTAAGATCAGAGCTGAACCCAGCTGGAGTACCAAGGCTTATTACATTTTTACAGATAATTTTCATTCACTGAAAGAATTTTGACGTTTGTTATTTTCTAACATGTAGAGTCCCTATTTTTCAGGGGATTTTTTTCCCCCTCAGACTACCTTCTCCTATCATCCGTTTAGAATTTGTTTCACTTCACATCCAACCAAAACTATGACCAGTGAAACGGAGACCTCAGGAATAAATACTGAGTAGAGGAATGTAAACAGTCCCAGGTGGAACAGCTGCTCTCCAGTCCTGTGGTTCATACTGGCCAGAGGAGGCTGTGTAGCTCAAATCACAGTATTAAAAGTAGCATGTTGATGTTGAAAACGTATACTAAGCACAAATAAAGGTAACTGAATATTGAGTTAGCCTAAGAAAAACAGTCCTTTTGATAATTCGCTAAAGAAGGATATGCTTCCTATAAAGACAAAAGATTAAAACAAACGTCTGCTTCTGCTTGACACGTTAGTTAGGGTCAGAAGTTGATCACGAAAGATGGGACAGGATTAGATGACAATAGTTTCGTGTGTGTGTGTCACCTTATGAAAATTGTGTGGACCATACCTGGTAATTGTTAGCGTATTTTGTTTCTCTGGTAAATGTGACGGAAATGCTAGGTCTAAACACAGAAAATAACACTTATTTTCATTTAATTTTTATATTATAAGCTGAATGCACTGCCTTAATTAGGCATATCTCTTAGTTTTTAAAAAACAACTTTTAAGTAGAAGGTCCCCTCCAAACATGAATTTTGCTCAACTTTAGAACTTAGTTGTTCAGCCCTTTTTTTTTTATGAAGATTGAGAAATAATTACAGACTGTAGTGAATTAATGGAGTAGACTGAATCATAGATGCTAGAGATTTATTGTCTGAACTGGTATAATGTGATACCTTGTAACTTGCTACGTCAAAAAGTAACAGTTGAGAAGGGCTTTGGTTTAATGAATAACAAGTAATTTTCAAACAATAGGAAATCAATAGACTGTCAGCTCTAAATATGAAATAAGTCTCTTTGGGGTTAAAAGGGACAAAAATTTAAATAGCAGGGCCAGAGGTTGCACCACTGTAATTTTTTAGCATTTTATCATCTTCTAAGTAAGAAATGTTGTACACTACTTAGTGCTATGGCTTTACCTTTAAATAAAAGGATAGTTTTTCCAAGGTATCAGTACTATCGAACGTTTTCATTAAAAGCTGACTTATTTTGGTTCAAACTGGAGCTTTCCATTGCTAAAATTCTCCTTTATGGGTCCTGCTCGTTTCGGAAAGGACATTCTGAAAAGGAGGCTTAGAGTGGTGCTCAGCACAGTGGGGCTGCTTGGCTCCTCTAGGGGTTTTGCTTTTTTCCCCATTGGGATGCCAGACTCTGACTCTTACTGTAAGGATGGAGGCTTAAACTCTCTTCTGTCACCAAGACTGGTTCTGGTAAGGTGTGTGATGCAGTTAAGATGTTAACAGTGATCTCGCCTTGTTACTGTCCTACACAGCCACCTTTGGGACTGTTAGAAGTAGGATCCAGCCATCACAGGCCAACACTTAGTTTTAGTAAAGTTCTCACCAGACAAAATAGTCTCAGACACCTATCTTTTCTTTCTTTAAATTGTTCTTACTGGCCCAGTATACAATGTTATTAAAACCAAGTTTATGAAGTAGCCAGGTAGGTATTTTTTGTTTTTAATTAGGGGTTAAATTGGGCATAGGTACATATCTTTCTTAAGAGGAAAAGTAGTCAAGCACTACATTTTCAAAACTTTATTAAAAAATATACAGTTTTTCTGTTTTATAAAAACAAACTTAAATCACTGTGATGTTTAAAAGTTTGATTTCTCATTTTTTAAAGGAAACTAAGAATCCTATTTTCCTTTAAAATTTTGAAAACCAAAATTTCTTAGTCCTGAATCTAGATTCCTTTATTCTGTGCACTGCATTGGAAGTGAAAAGGAATATGTGAAATCTCAATTGCACTAGAAGCAAAGCTTAATTTTTACAGCCAGTTTGAATTAGAAAGGAATTGAGAATATTTGGGGTATTTCCATTAAACAGCAAATAATCAGTTAAAATCAAAGATAACTGAGAAGCAATAATAAAGTCTAATTTCAGCTTTCTGTCCTGCCCAAGGTATTTTTGAATCAGCAACATAGGAGGATTGAGGACTCTTACCTTCAAAAGGAGCCTCTTGAAAACTGTCAGGCCTGGTGCCTTAAGTGTTAATATTAGCTCGTTTTCAGTGTGCGGTTTGATATTTAGGATTTTGGATTAGTATCATTTGTAATCAGACTTCATTTTCTCACAAAACAAGACTGAAAACTAATGGGCTTATGCGTCTAATGGTGTTTGGTGGGTGCTTGTGACCTGTAATGAAGTTTATACAGAACTATTACCTTTTCTGTTAATCAACAGCAATGAAAAGTACCAGCTAACTAAAGGAGAGCTTAAATCTTGTAGATAAGGAATAACAGTCAGGTTCATAAATTTGTGGCCAAGATTAAATATGAAGCTAGCCATTTCTAATATTTTATCTAAAACAGGTTAGGTTTTACTACATCACAGTCTGTAGTAGTAGTAAGGGTAAGGTATTAGAGGGTGTATATGTATGTAATGGCAAGAGCTCTATTTGATATCTATGAAGGTGTGGATTCTTGGCCTTGTGATTCAGTTTTTCTGAAAAGGGTATTCGTTGCCAGAAGTTGGTTAAAACATAATTTTAAAGCAGAGGATAATGTTTTATATCATGGAATGGTGGTGTGGTTTGTGATTCTGTTTCTTAAAAGAAGACAACCCACAAGGAAATGAGAATTTTGTGTTGTAACTTAGGAATGAAATGAATTCTGAGTCTCTAAGTGCAGAAACAGTATTGAAAGGATGAAATATGCAGGCTGAACTAGATTGTGTCTTTTAAAGTAAGCTTTTGAACCCCTAAGATGTGACTTATATTAATATATTGCAACAACTGGATAAATCAATTTAGGGGGACATCATCAGGAAAACAAGTGATTCAGATGCTTTAGATAACTTATTTGAACTACTTTCAGTGAATTACTTGGAGTTATCTTGATCAAGTTTATTAAGGACTGTGACTATAGGTAATGATTTTGAGACATTGCAGCATTTTAAACAGAGCAGATACCTGACTTTGCACCTTTAAATATATGAATTGTATTTCATCCACCAGCCTCACTGTAGGTAGATGAAAACCAAAAACAAATTCATAGTTAATAAATCTACTGTGACCCATAATCTCAGATTTCTCTTTAATTAATAGAGATATAATCAGTTCTTTAAAAGATAAAGCCCTTCATTTATGTGTTGTTATAGAGGTTATCGTTAAACAGTTGATTCATCTTTGGATATGCATGGTGAGAGTTTGGGAATTTTGCAACAGATTATTAAAGCAAATCATTTTGGTTGAATTTCCTTCAGTATAGCAAGTACTGGCTGAAGAAATAACGATGCAGGCTTAAGAATAAGTCCAGGGGAAAGATAAGCTGAGGTTGAAAATGTTCTGTGGATGATTTAATATAGGTTCAGATCTTTTTCTATACTGGGATGAATTGTTTTGATTATCATAGAATCACAAGTACCAGTTGTATATCCTCTGAGAAAGATGCACTTTGACATTTGTGGCCTTTGACAAGTCGCTTAACCTTACAGGATGAATTTCAGTCTCTTCATGTGCCAGCCTCTCCTGACCTACTTATGAGGGAGGTGGCTGTCAGGAGTGTCAGATGGTGTATGTGAGGATGCTATAAACACACACTGCATTGTTACCAAATACTGATTGAACACTCAGTGTGGCCTTGCTTTCTGTTGCTGTTCAAAACCACTTAGGTTTGTACAGTCCTTTGTTTTTAGAATTGTCTAGTGTAGATATGAGAGTTGTATGATGTAGGTGTAGAAAGCTGTGTCTTTAAGTTTAGGTAATTATTAATTGGAGAAAGCATCAGACTGGGAGTTATTAGACCTAAGCCCTCACCCCGCTTCCAGCTGTGTGCCCATGTGTGTGTATATGTACACTTGAGTTCGTGTGCTCTCGTGCACGTGGGTTTTCTTAACTGCAAGATGAAGTAGGGTTCTGATAGTTTTCTGTGATAATGGGTATATTATATTATCCCTGCACTAGATCCGTTTCCATATGCATTTTATAATAATCATTAATTTTTTAAATTAGTTGATGGCTTCATTTGCACACATAAACAGTTTACACAGAAGTAAAAGTAGTCTGGGTACATGGGTAATTAGTTCCAGTTTAGTCTAGAAAGCTTGTGTTTTAAAGGACTTAAATATAAGTGAGTGTAGAACACTTTTACTGTTATGAGAATTTGAAATTAGAGGCAGAATTTTGTATTGAGGGTTTCAAATTCATGCTTTTACTGTAAAAGTAATTACTATAGAGTAATAGAGTCTGAAAGGGAAAGAAAATATAAATATGGCTTTTTTGAAGTATATTGTACAGAGACTTAAGAAAATATAGATAAATCCATTTTTATTTACTTTTCAGAGTGCAAATATTTATTGTGCACTTACGGTGAGCCCAGGACTGTTACAGGTCCTGTGGGTCCGGCAGTGAACAAACAGTTCTCTTTCTCATGGATCTTGTGTTCTAGCATGCAGGCTCTGTGAGGGTGGGACTTTGTGTCTCCTTTATTCATAGGTGTATTTTCAGCACCTGAAATCGTGCCTGGCACACAGTAAGTCTCCAGTCTTTGTTTAATTGAATGATTGAATTCTAATGGGAAGACACAGACAAAAAGCAAATGAATACAAGTGGCAGTGGATCAAGACAGCACAGAGTTTCTGGTAGAAGGAGAATTCTGTGTGTAAGAGGGTCAAAGAATGGGCCCTGAAACTTGACGAGGGAGGAGCCAGCCCTCTGAAGATCTGAAGAACATTCCAGGCAGACCTGAGGCACAGGGCACACACAGCCAGTGCGGTGGGGGCAATGTGGAGAGGGTTGAGGAGTGTGAGCGAAGGGCCCAGAGGCAGTCGGGCCCATTTCTGGTGAGTTGTTACAGGCGACTATACTTCCCTGGTGGCTCAGACGGTAAAGCATCTGCCTACATGCAGGAGACCTGGGTTCGATCCCTGGGTGGGGAAGAACCTCTGGAGAAGGCAATGGCAACCCACTCCAGTACTCTTGCCTGGAAAATCACATGGACGGAGGAGCTTGGTAGGCTACAGTCCATGGGGTCGCTAAGAGTCGGACACGACTGAGCGACTTCGCTTCACTTCCCACGGAGTTTGGATTGTTTTGAAATGAAGTAATAAGCCTCTAAAGAGTTTCAGACAAGGGAGGACGTGATCTGAATTCTGGTTTTCAAGGTTATTGTCGCTGGGGTGTGCAGCATGAGTCGTACTGGGCGGGAGCGGCTCTGACCTGGGTGGTGGTAGGGAAGAGGAGACGTGGATGGGCTAGAGGCACAGTTTGAAGAGCTTGGCTGACAGGTGAGAATATGCTAGAGGGAGAAAGAGACTCAAGGGTCCAGTTCAGTTCAGTCACTCAGTCGTGTCCACTCTTCGCAGCCCCGTGGACTGCAGCACGCCAGGCCTCCCTGTCCATCGCCAACTCCCAGAGTTTACTCAGACTCTTGTCCATTGAGTCGGTGATGCCATCCAACCGTCTCATTCTCTGTCGTAATCGCTGATTTTTACCTTGAGCGGCTGGGTGGATGGGTGATTAGGTGGCTTACTGACGGAGGGAAAAATGCAAGAGGGAGGGTTTGTGAAGGATGGAGTTACTCAGTTTGCAGTGCCTTTTCTTCATGTTTAGTTGCCTGTGCAAGAATGTAATGCTTTAGAACAGTCTGCACGGCAGGTATGATTCAGACATCATGGGCTGTACTGTCAATCTGAAAGCCTTTGGGATGTGGATGCTTCTTAAAACTGCATCGAGCCTCAGACAGAGGAGAAGCTCTTAGAGGATTAGGAAGAAAGTGAGTCTAGAGCTGTCTCAAGAGGGCAGGACGTGTGTCAGCTGTGGCCCCTGGGCAGATGAGTGAGGGAAGGTGGCCATCCAACCTGATGCATGCCGTTGGCCTATCTTGATAGTGTGGTGGGAAGGAAATCATGATTGGGACAGAAGAAATACTGTAAGATAAAGGGTCGGTGCAAGTTTGGGTGACTGCTTGGAATAGTTCTGTTATGAGAGGAGCTGAAGAAATGGCTGGGGAGGGCATGGGGAAATCAACAAATGATTTTTTTTTTTTTAATGCATTCCAAAGTTACAGTGGACAGAAACCAGGGAAGCAAAGCTGAGTCCTCCATTGCACCGGCCACTCCCTCAAGAGTTCCCAGGCCACAGGAAAAGGTCTACAGAGAGGTCCCTGGGCTCTCCAGCTGAAAAGTGATCTGAGCCTGTCTTCGGGGAAACCGCTGGAAGGGAGGAGGGACGTTCCCGGGACCTCACGTGGGGCAGGGAGTTGGGTCCTCACTGACCAGAGTGGAAAGATCTAATGCAGAGGGCATCCGATACAAGTTCCCAGAGGGCTATTCTAGAGTAAACTGTTCTGGGCTCACCCTAATAAAGACCAAACACTGTCCTCAAAAAAAGGCAACTCATTTCAGATAGCTGTGTCCCAGAAGAAAGCCCCCCAGTGCTTAAAGGAATACTAGAAGGTCCTACAGCATAAAACTAATGTTTGGTGTCCATTAAAAAGAAAATCAGAGATGCAGAGAAGCTGGAAAAGCTAGCTGATAACTAAGGAAGAGTTATCAACAAAAAGAGACGTAGAAATAACCCAGATAATAGAATTAGTAAACAAAAATGTTAAAACAGCTATAATAAATAAGTTATTACAACTAATATACTAGTTGGACTGATGTCTTTGAAAAGAATAAGATAATCCTATTTCCTCTTCTACTCAAGGGCTTTATTCATAAAAACTGGTTGCTATCTTTCCCTGGATTAATTTCTTGGAGGGATTGGTCACTGATTAGAGCAGAAGTACTTTTTCCTTTTTAGAAGTAAGAAAGGATAAGGTACACAGGTTTGAGCATTGACAGGGGGAGGATGGGGGTGTTTTTCCTCTGGTTCTTTTTTCTTTATGATGTATGAGGTGAGGTCATCACCTCAGAGTGTGGGAGCCTGTGAGACAAAGGTGAGTGTGAGATGCTCACTTACTAGAGAAATGTAACAAGATGTGATGAATCAGCTGGGGCTCAGTATTTGTGATCATTTAAATTGAGACCAGTCCACTCACTTGGGCATATGAATTCAGATATTCAACTCGAGTTCAAGACTAAAGTAGGTATATAATAAGGTTCTTGTGCAGTTGAGGTTTGCCCACCAAGTACAAAGGAGGGGAAAAGGGGGATGAGGAGATTACCCTATGTGAGATAGGTGAGCGTGATAGACTGTGGTCTGAACTGGGTAATGAGGGAAGACCTCAGGGAGCTGGTGCAGGCTAGAGGAAGCGCAGGCTGCCCTGCAACAGCGTTGTTGGGAGGAGGCGTTCTGGAATGAGTGAGACTTAAGTCAGCAGGGTGGCAGTTAGAGTGAAATGCTTGAACTTAGATTTCAGAGGTATCACAGTTACTGGTTAAGGCAGGTCTAGAGGTAACCACAGGAGCGGGGACTGAGAGGGCATAGAGGAAAAGTAAGTCAGTGCGAGTGAGAGGGTCATGATAGGAGGTGTGTCATCCATCACTAGGGATGATGCCCGAGGTGGGGGTGGTTGAGAGGAAGGCCGTGAGCTCTGTGACAGCAGCAGGGTGGGTGCGGCCACTCTGGGAAGAAGGAGTGATGGTGTGAACATCTGAGGGGTTACGGTTTCTGGAAGGACAGCCAAGAGGCAATGGGAAGCAAGGAGGACCTTTACCCGTCTATGCGTGTGTGGGACGTGGGGAGATAAGCAGCTTCTGGAAGGGCTCCAGCCTCAAAATAGGGTGAGAAGAGGAGGGGAAGTTGAAAGAACTTGAGACTGTGAAGCGTTTACCTACCGATAAATCTTAATTCCAGAGAACAGCAGAAGAGTTTGGGAGTGTGGGGAAGATTGAGTTAGATTAGGGGACATTAGCTGAAAATGGTGGTAAGAGCTAGAGTGATGCTGTTAAGTCTTGAACTCGGTTGGTAATGGATGTGAGCAATGATGGGCTTTATCCAGCCAACATCAGGTGCACAAAATGCCTTCCTGCAGGGACTTCCCTGGTGGTCCAGTGGCTAAGACTGCACTCCCAAAGCAGGGGGCCCAGGTGCCAGCCTAGTCAGGGAAGTATGAATAGATCCTGCGTGCCACAGCCAACAGTCTCACGTGCTGCAACTAAGACCCAGTACCGTCAATAAATATTGTTTTAAAAATACCGTTCTGCAGCTAGAGATGGAGTTAGAGCCCAAAGGAGGGGTTGTCCCTCTAGGTAGACGCCGGTGGCTTGATGAACTTCGAGGCCTGTCACTCTTGCTGCACGGTTGTGTAAAAATATCTGAAAAACAGTTCCTTGGTTCAGCACACTTGTTTCACGATGCAGGAGATGGGCCTTAACTGGTGTTACTGAATGTCTGCGAACGCTCCCTCCTCTGCACTGCTTCTCAACACTGCCATTTGCTCACCCTCAGAACATTCTGGAAAGTCATGGAGATGCTTGTGGTTCTTTTTTGAAAATGTTTAGACATTTTATTTTTTATCAGTTCTTTATTGAAGCATCATTGATTTACAGTGTTGTGTTCATTTCTGCTGTACAGCAAAGTGACTCAGTTTTGTATGTATATACACACACATTCTTTTTTTAATATATTCTTTTCCATCATGGTTTGTCATAGGATACTGCATGTAGTTGTCTATGCTCCACAGATTTTCAGTTCTTGAGGCTCCTTTACGTACATCCATGCATTTGAATCTAAGAAAATCTCTGAAAAGATTAGGATGTCTTTTGATTCTGAAGGGTTTCTAGTTGGTCTTTAACTGGTCTCCCTACTCTCGTTTTCAAATTTACACCCCCTGAAAGTTGTCAAGGTGGTGTTTTTAAATGTGAGTATGGTTGTCATTTCACTGTCTAAAATTCTTAAATTGCTCCTTTTTCTGATAGAATAAGATGCAGAAACCTCTTAGTGGAGTTCCCTGGGCCCTGCGTGTTCTGACCACTGTCTACATTTCCAGTCTTCTTTCCCCTCCTTCAGCCCTGGAGTAGTTAGTTATTGCTGCGTAACAGATTACTTCCAGACTGTTTCACAGCGTCTGCGGACTGGGAATCCGGAGCAGCTCATGTAGGTGCTGGCCTTTCATAGAGTCCCAGTAAAGCTGTTGATCAGGGCTGTAGCAGGCTTCCCACAGAGAGAGGGGACCCGAGAGAGAGCAGTCTTCTGACTTACCTTTGGAAGTTACACACCTTCACTCGTGTCTTATGCTGTTGGTCACAGAACCAAGCCTGGAAAGTGTAGGCGGGGGCCCTTGGAGGCTGGCTGCCACACTGACCACATGCAGAATGTTACTGCTCCCAGAGCCCCCGAAGTCTCGTCCCATTACAGCAGAGGGATCTCACCCAGATTGGCTCCAGGTGCAGCTGAGCTTCCAAAATGTAATATTGTCAGTGTCTCGAGTACAAATCCCTCTCAACCTGTACTGCTGACGAGGTATCTGCTCCCCGCCCTCTGCCACCACCAATATACAGTATTGGGTCAGACTTGGGGTACAAAATGTCCCTATTCAAGGGGAGGCAGAGGGTGGGGCTGGCAGGCACCGGGAGGCTCTGGTCCTCAGCATTGTTAAAATCCAGTCAGGCAAATGATGGTAATTCCTTGATGATTCATGCTCTCAGTTTTGCCCTTGGGGCATTTGGTTCACCCTTTGTTTATCCTGAAGGTAAAACATGTTTGTTTGCTACTGAGTTTTCTTAACTTGCTGCCTACCGAAATTTTAGGACTCTTAATGACCTTTTTTCATTTTGTATTGTCTCGTTTCCATTAAGTCAAGCTGGTAATGTTTCTGTGTTTATAATTATTTTAAAAACTTTTGTGGATCTTATATGAATTTCATTGGAGTCTGTTCCATTGATTGAAAGCCGCACCCATGAACTTCTCTGTGATAAGCCTTCTTCTGCCTTGAGCTCCTGCTGCGAGAAAACAACCCTTAAGCTTCCTAAAAGTCTTGTTGTTCGATTGAGGAGGAATCTGAAGCTCACAGTTCTATTTAGCAGTGTTTTGTCTGGCCCAAATGGTACTCTAAGACACCATCTTTGATCTTTCTGAGGTCTTAACAAAATATTTTATAGTCGCTCCCTCATCGTAGTTTTTAGAGCATGTTTTTCTGTCAGTGCCCGGCATTTGATCTTGACTCAGGATCCATTTCTGAATAGGAGCACTGTTTGGAGTCTGAAACCGTCAAATCCTGGCTCGCTCTTAACTGTTCTTCATTTAGTCTGTCTCTCCTCTCTCTCTTTTTTCCCAGCTGTACGTAGCAGGACAAGGCAGCACTCAGAGCTCTCTGCTGGAAACCTCCTAGCCAAGTCACCTGGTTTCTAGGGACGTTCACCTCATCTTGTGGAACCCTGTGGGCCTTTTATTAGCAGCTTCTTCACTAACACTGTCCTCGAAGACCATGGTCTGATGCCAGACCATTTCAACGATGGAGATATGTGTTACTTAGTGAGGACACTCAGTATCAACACGTGTTCGCTGTCTATTGCTGCATAACTGCTGATCCGGAATTTAGCCACTTACAACAGCAAACACTGATCTTGGTTTCTGAGGGTCTGGAATCTAGGAGCAACTTTACCAAGTGGCTCTGGCTCATACTCTGCAGAACCTATTAGAGGTTGCAGTCATCACCCAGGCCCCGACACCTGGCTCCTCCCAGAGCCGATGATCCAAAAGAAAGTGTGCCAAGGTGGGTAGGAGAGCCCCAGAAAGAAGCTGCCATCTTATCGCCTTGTCCTGGAGGTGACTGCCCTCACTGTGCCTCACACTGTGGGTCACAGACCAGCGCTGGCCCAGTGTGGGGTCAGGGGGATGTGCATCGGGGCAGCGTGGAGATTGCTGCTCAGGACACCGTGCTGCACGTTCTCTGAGGTCCGCACGCCTGCGTTTGCTCACACTGCGCCTTGACCCCCACATGTTTATTCAACTTTATGAAGCCCTTCTTGACTCACCCTTCCTAGGTGATGTCACCTGGAGTTTTAGAAAGCAAATTCACTTACATGTTTCTTTCACTGCACTTGAAGCCCCTAGAAAGAAGAAACAATATTGTATTTAAAAAACTTAATATCCTCTGGCACAAATGTTTCTTTAATTTATATTTATATAGTTCTGGAAAAATCCAGGTACTTTACGATTATTTACATGCTAAAATGATAGTCAGCTACCCATCTTAACTGCCTTTGAGCTTTTGGAGTAGCCTAATAAAAGTAGGGTTTAAGTTATAGTTTTGGTGTTTTTCTCTTAAGATCAGGAGGACATGAGACATTCTGCTGCTGCTAAATCACTGCAGTTGTGTCCAACTCTGTGCGACCCCTTAGATGGCAGCCCACCAGACTCCTCCATCCCTGGGATTCTCCAGGCAAGAATACTGGATTGGGTTGCCAGTTCCTTCACCAGTGCATACACGCATGCTAAGTTGCTGCAGTCATGTCTGACTCTGTGCGACAGCAGCCCACCAGGCTCCTCTGTCTATGGGATTCTCTAGGCAAGAATACTGGTGTGGGTTGCCACTTCCTTCTCCCATGAGACATTCTAATGATCCAAAATTTTAAGCCAGAGAAATTGTCTTGGCCTTTCCAAAAGTAAGTTTTGTGAAATATCTGCTAAAAGCACTTGTTTTATATTGTGTTGATGTATCAAATATTTGTAAACTTACGCTTATGAAGTATAATGCTAAATATGGGGTCCACAGACATGTCTTTTTGTTTAAGGAACTTACAGTTCATATGGTAAATAAACCATAATCTGAAGCAATCTTTTTAAGTCTCTGTATCTATTTTTACTTTGGATATTTTGTGTGTTATCACTCAGAGTCTAATAAAACCATGTGAGCCAACTTCTAACATTGAGTTCCTGAAAAGTCATCTTTTTTCCTTCCCTTTATCTGAAGTAAAGATAGGTAGAATCATGCAAAAATCAAAGTTATTTTACTCTAAAGTTTTTACGTTAAAATTCTTTCTCTCTGATCTGAAAGTGTCTTGAGAACCAGAATTTTGGTAGCAATTATCTTATTACCATCTCTGAATTTCCCTTATATCTATCTTAGTGATATCTTGTCATTAGACGTGAAAATTCTGTATGAATCTTTTTGCCTCGGTGAATTTTTCCTTTGTAATGCAATTCCAATAAAATAGAAAAGCCTTTTTTTTCTGTATACCAGGAAATATCATAGAATCAATTCCATAAAAATATATTCCTTGATTCCTTTGTCTTGTGTTTTTCTGTACATCATTTTAAAACATCTGTGAGTTCTGCGTTATTGTCTGAACTTGTATACTGTGATTTTGTGGGCTATGCTTCAGAAATTCCTGCTGCCTTTCTGCAGTGATGAAGCGTCCTTGCTGAGTTGTCTGTCTGCTTGTCTTAGCTGCGCGGGGCCTTGGTCGCCGCGTGTGCGCCTGCCCGGCTGCGGTGGGCAGAGGCTGCTCTCCAGGTGTGCTGCCTGGGCGCCTCGCCGCAGTGGCTTCTCGTCGCGGAGCGCGGGCTCAGGCCCGTGGGTCAGCAGTCCAGCACAGGCGCTCCTTCACCGTGCTTGCAGGCCCCAGGGCCTCAGGCTTCAGTGGCTGCCGTGGGCGCTGGAGCACAGGCTCAGCAGTGGTGGTGCGCGGCTTCGTTGCTGTGTCGTGTGGGGTCTTCCCGGACCAGGGGTCACACATGCGTCCCCCGCATTGGCAGGTGGCTCCTGTCCACTGCGCTACCGGGGAAGTCTTCTTTTCTGTTTTTCTTGAAGACGAGCAGAGTATAGGATTACTGTCTGAATGATAGGGTTAATATTTTTTCCCTAATCTTACTATTTTTAGGTTTTTTCCCCTATAAAATTTTTCAGTTGAACCTTATTAATTCTTACTCATATCTAAAACTCTTAATTCTTGAGGATGCCTTATACATTTTATCACTAGCAAGAAGCCAATTTTAGAACTATAATGTCCCTTTTTCTGCACCCTGCCATTTAAAATCTTTCCTGGATTAAATCTTACATTTGAATTTTTAAAATCTGTGACTTCTAAGATTCTAGTCTAGAAAGTTTTCACTAATTAGCCTGCCTTATTTGGGAAATAATGGAATATGTGTATCTTTTAAAAGTGTTTCTGGGGCCTGTTGGTGAAATGTTATGCTAACCTTATCATATTGGTGTTATTTGACTAAGTTTAATGGGTTTGAATTTGTTGTGAATCAGAGTGGAGAAATTAGAGAACTAGGATGAAAGGTCAGATAGGTTAGCAAGAGTTTGAATTATCTTGAATAAAAATTCCAGTTGTACTAGTGGTGTTTAATTTCCCAAATAGCTGATGTTATCATTGTCAATGTGAAGTGAGTGAAAGTCACTCAGTCGTGTCCGACTCTGCGACCCCGTGGACTGTACAGTCTGTGGAATTCTCCAGGCCAGAATACTGGAGTGGGTAGCTGTTCCCATTCTCCAGGGGATCTTCTCAACCCAGGGATCGAACCCAGGTCTCCCTTATTGCAGGTGTATTCGTTACCAGCTGAGCTCAAGGGAAGCCCAAGAATACCGGAGTGGGTAGTCTATCCCTTCTCTAGGGGATCTTCCCAACCCAGGAATCGAACTAGGGTCTCCTGCATTGCAGGCGGATTCTTTACCAGCTGAGCCGCCAGAAAAGCCCATCATCTTCAGTGCTGCTTTCTAGTTCAGGGTGCTAACATCTCTTGCCTAGAGTTTAGTAACTCCCTAAAAAGTTTTCCCACGATCACAGTTCTGCCTTCCCAATATTCTTAACTGAGCCAATGGTCCTTTGTAAACTGGAATCTAACTGTGTCACTTTGTGCTAACCCCCTGTAAGGGGTTTTCATTGCTCTGAAAGTGGCTTATCTTTGAGGCCTTGTGAAATGTGGTCCTTGCCTCCGTTTTGTCCTTCTAGAGCCTTTAAGTTCACTCCAGCCGCAGGATCACTCTCATTTATTCCCAGGTACTGAAACATTATTCCTCTATAATGGGTTTAGTAATCCCACTGATCGCTCAGATCTAAATTCAAGGTCGCTTCCTTAGCTATCTACCCATTAGGGTAGTTCTGTTACATGCTACATGTTACGTGTTACATAGTATCATTCTCAGCAATTTCCTTTTGTAAACTTCTAGGCCACTTATGGAGATCCTTGATTAGTCTTTAGCTCCTGACTCTGCGAAGAGTTGACTTCATGGAAAAGACTCTGATGCTGGGAGGGATTGCAGGCAGGAGGAAAAGGGAACGACAGAGGATGAGATTGCTGGATGGCATCACCGACTCGATGGACGCGAGTTTGACTGAACTCCGGGAATTGTTGATGGACAGGGAGGCCTGGCGTGCTGCGATTCATGGGGTCGCAAAGAGTCAGACATGACTGAGCGACTGAACTGAACTGAACTCAGGATACCTTCAGTGTTGGAGCTTAATACCACCATTATTTGTTGAGTGAATGAATAGATTGGCATATTGCTAACTTATTCATATGTGTCTAGTTGAGTCTATCCAGAGCTGTGTTTAGAGATTAGGAATATAACTCACATGGTAATTTAGAATTACTTGAGGATAGTGATGGTTCTGGCTTCCCTGGTGGCTCAGTGGTAAAGAATCTACCTGCAATGCAGGAGACATTGGTTTGATCCCTGGGTCAGGAATTGGCAACCCACTCCAGTATTTCTGCCTAGGAAATCCCATGGACAAAGGAGCCTGGAGGGCTACAGTCCATGGGGTCACGAAAGGTTTGGATACAACTTAGTGACTGAACAACAATAAATAATGGTTCCATCAAATTCTTCTGCCGTGTAATTACTGTGTGACCAGGCATGGCACTTAAAATCTGTGACTTAACTGTAGATATCCTGTTTATCATTTGTAGAAGGAACTTGAACTAGTTGATCAGTGAGCTTGCCTCTGACTCATGTTCAGTGGTGGTAGGGGTTGCCTCCATTTATCAGACAGAATATGTAAGGTTGTGCTATAAACACAGCGCTGTGAAGTCTCAGTGCCATTATTACAGAGATTGACTGCTAACTCTGCACTGTCTCCTGGGTTGATTTAGGGGTCCTGTTCTGTGCCCTCTTTCCAGGATCCAGATGACAAGACAGCCTCCATTCTCAATATTGCTGGACACCATGCTGGAGGAAAGAGCTCTGGGAGGTCTCGTATCTTGTATCAGTTATTCACATGCTCTAGTCAGAAGCCAGACATGAGGTTCTGCGTCACCTCAACTCACAACTCGTTGGCCAGAACAAGTTACATGGCTCCTTCTAACCATATGGTTGGCCAGGAAATGCAGTCCTACCATATGACCAGATGGCAAAGAACAAAATGACTTGGCGAACAACAGTCATGACAGCTCTGCCCTTGTGGCCAGCCAAAGATGTGGATCACTCTCCTTCCCACAGGCAAGATATGCTCATCTCTTCCTCCGTGAGCCCGGCTGGAAAGTCCCGGCTAGCCAGCAAAAAGGCTCAGAGTAGGATTTCCAGGTTTCCTGCAGTTCTGTAGATGAGGCTTGGATGTGCTTCCCCTCGGCCTGGAGGTCTGTGAGTGAAAAGATTGTCTGCACCCCCTCCCCCTGCCGCACACACACACATGCAGAGTACGTGGGAATAATAGACACGTGATCCCCACAGTAACACTCCCCTTTGGATAATGGAAAGACAGCAGTTCCCGATCCCTAGAGTCCCACTGAGCTGGCTTTAGAAGCTCTTCTTCCGCTGTATGTGGGGAATGTGCTTGTTTAGGTGCCAAGTGCAGGCTCCTAGAGGGGCTCCCAGTCCGCTGGCTTGTGTGGCTCTTGGCATTGACATCTGGGTAGACTTCCTTTCTTTCTGTCATCTTCCCTGAAGTAGATCTGCTTCAGCCTCCTCTGAAGTAGATACTGGAAGGTAAGCCCTTTGGGGGCCAAAGTTCTTCAAAGCCTGCTTCCTGCCCATGGACCATAGGAGGCCAGTTGTACTTCTGAATCGTTCTGATTTTTAATCTGGGCTCTTGATTTTTGCTTGCTTGTTGGCAGCGCAGCTTGTAGGCTGGTAATGTTTCATTTAGCTCGGTGTGTAAGATGGCCCGTCCTCTCTGTTCTTTACAGGTGTCTCGTCTCCTAAGTGTTAATCCCAGAAACCTTTTGCTTTTGCTGGAAGAGCCACGTCCTTAGTGTCTGTCTCTGTCTTTCTCCTCTGAGCATTTTGTTCAACTGAAAGCATTGCCTGTGTGTCCAGTTTTAACTAGGTCTCTGCTCTGAGACTCTAATCCATTCGTGTTTTAACTGGCTATCTAGAGAATACCCTGGTCAGAGGAGTCTGGCAGGCTATAGTCCGTGGGGTTGCAAACAGCTGGACACCGCTGAGCGACTAACACTTTGTCAGTTTTTCACACATCAGGGCCCTACCTTGCTTTGAACCTTACCCTCTTTTTGTTAATCAAGGGCCTTCTCTTGATTTTTTGATTTACTGTTTGAGTTGAGAAGCACTCTTCAAACACTGCAATTTCTTAAAATTTTGGTCTCTTCTCTTTCATTCCTGTTTACAAACTGGTCAGGTTTTTAAATTTATTTGTTTTGTGTAATACCAAACCCAGAGCAGCGAACTCACCATTTTAACGTCCAGGTGTTTTAACCTGTTTCCCTAGAGTTGTTGTTTAACTGCTAAGTCAAATCCAACTCTTTTGTCGCCCACCAGTTGGATTGTAGCCCACCAGGCTCTTCGGTCCATGGGATTTCCCAGGCAGGAATACTGAAGTGGATTGCCATTTCCTTCTCCAGGGGATCTTCCTGGCCCAGGGGAAAAAAGAACCCATTTCCTGCATTGGCAGGCAGATTCATAACCACTGAGCCATCAGGAAAGCCTAGAACAGGCTTATTAACTAAATGATCTGCTTTGCAAGCTATGGTATCTTGACTTTTACCAAATATTTGTACTGTTTACTAAGGAGCACCCCACTTCCAGCCTCTGAGAAGTGTCCCTGCTTCCAGCCTCCCAAGCTAATGGCACATATTTTAGTCTTTATGTTATAACAGTGCCCCACTTTTGGAACCAGTTTACATCAGTCTGGATAGCCCGGTTATGATGTGTATACAAACAGCTTCAAACTGTAGCTCTTTTTTTTGTCCCATTTTATGATGGGTCAGTTGGGGAACCAGGCTGATGCAGACATCTCAAACACGGCGACAAGTGGGAGGAGTGCTGTGAAAAATTTGCATCTTCCACCAGTAGTTAAATCCTCTGGACCAGAAGTAGCGTAAGTCACTTTGACTCACAACTCAATAGCCAGAATTACTCACCTAGCCCCAGCATCTACAGGAGGGCCAGAAAGCATGATCATACTGTGTGCCTCAGGAGGCAGCCAGAAACGACTTGATGTCCAAAACTAAAGGCTGTTACACGTTCAGTAGTCATCTTTGAAAATGAAAAGATATGTATTATAGATTACATCGTATAACTCCTTGCATTTTTGGCAGTGTGCTGGCCCAATGTTTAGAAGACATTTGTTTAGAAGATGTAACTCCAGCTGGCCCTGTTGTATCTTTTCCGAGCTTAAGGTCTAGTCTGTCCTTCGCTCTATTAAAAAAGAAGTTTTGCATTTTGATCATATTCGTCAAATTATAATACAAATATCTCACTAGAAAGCATAGTTTGCTTGTCATGCTCTGATTGAAATAAACAGATTCCTAATTAATTTCAGGTGCACACCGGTCCTCTGGTGCCATTTACTACTGGCAAGTTAATTTGCCTTTTTTCAGTTCAGTTGCTCAGTCGTGTCCAACTCTTTGGACTACAGCACACCAGGCTTCCCTGTCCATCACCAACTCCTGGAGCCTACTCGAACTCATGTCCATCGCATCGGTGATACTATCCAACCATCTCATCCTCTGTCGTCCCCCCTTCTCCTCCCACCTTCAATCTTTCCCAGCATCAGGGTCTTTTCCAACGAGTTGGTTCTTTGCATCAGGTGGCCAAAGTATTGGAGTTTCAGCTTCAGCATCAGTCCTTCCAATGAATATTCAGGACTGATTTCCTTTAGGATTGACTGGTTTGATCTCCTTGCAGTCCAAGGGACTCTCAAGAGTCTTCTCCAACACCACAGTTCAGAAGCTTCAATTATTCAGCACTCAGCTTTCCTTACAGTCCAACTCTCACATCCATACATGACTACTGGACAAACCATAGCTTTGACTAGATGGACCTTTGTTGGCAAAGTAATGTCTCTACTTTTTAATGTGCTGTCTAGGTTTGTCATAGCTTTTCTTCCAAGGAGCAAGTGTCTTTTAATTTCATTGCTGTAGTCACCATCTACAGTGATTTTGGAGCCCCCCAAAATAGTTTTTCACTGTTTCCCCATCTGTTTGCCATGAAGTGATGGGACCAGATGCCATGATCTTAGTTTTCTGAGTGTTGAGTTTTAAGCCAACTTTTTTGCCTTTTATAGAGTTAAAAAAAAAAAAATTGACTACCTGTGTCTGCCACAGTTTGCTTCTTTGAAGTTGAGGTCATGAAAGTACACTGCTTATTCTTGTTTATGTGGAGAGGAATCAGCCTTTCATTCTGACCAATTTTAACATAACTCCTGAAGTGATACAAACTTTTTTTTAGCATGGTTTACTTATTTTTGTAGGAATTTGTCTTAAATATTATCTGGAAGCTTTATTTAGTTAGTTCATTTCTTTCTGCTATGAGATAATGAGAATTTGTGTCATACATAAGTACTAAAGACCTCTGCCAAGAAGGAGTATAATTTCCTTTCTCTTACTTACCAACGAAAGCGATAATAATTGTGTTAAGATTAGACCTGAAAGTGCTGTTAAGTATATTCAAGATTTGCAACCATGTATCCTTCCTCCTTGAATAAAAGTGGTTAAGTATTTTTCTTTCATTTCAGTAGGAAAAAGAAAGCCAGATTTGTTTCAGGTAGCATTAAAAGATTTTAAATGTCCAGGGAGTTTATCTCATATCCATTCTGGGACAAAGTGGGTAGTATAGGTCATCTTTGAAATGAATTACATTGATTTTACTTGTGAGAATGAGGCTTCCTTATAGACTACAATGTATTTTGTTGTTTTGTGTGTGGAGAGACCTCATTGTCTTGTAATAGCTGAAAAAGTGACTGACTGTGGTTACTGTAGTGTGGTATCTAAATTTGTTGTGTAAAGTCCTTAAGTCTTCAGGTGAGATTTGATTATCTTCAGAGTTTAGGATTGTTTTGTCAACAGTGACAGTCTACCAGGAAAAATTACTTGGGTGGGACTTCCCTGGTGGTCCAGTGGTTAAAATTCCAAGCTTCCACAGCAGGGGACCTGGGTTCCATCCATGGTCAGGGAACTAAATATCCCACAAACCTTGTGGTGTGGCCCTCCCCCCCAAAAAAAATTAACTGGAGGTTTGAAATGTCTTTTTTTGTAGTATTAGTGGGAGAAAGGATTTCTTTTAAGAAAACACAGAGTAAATTTTTTAATTAGTCCTATTAAGTTACTGATTCATGTATATAGCTACAGTAAACAATTTCTATTAATAAATTCAGTTCAGTTCAGTTGCTCAGTCGTATCCAACTCTTTGCAACCCCATGGACTGCAGCACGCCAGGCCTCCCTGTCCATCACCAACTCCTGGAGTTTACCCAAACTCATGTCCATTGAGTCGGTGATGCCGTCCAACCATCTCATCCTCTGTTGTCCCCTTCTCCTCCTGCCTTCAATCTTTCCCAGCATCAGGGTCTTTTCCAATGAGTCAGTTCTTCACATCAGGTGGCCAGAGTATTGGAGTTTCAGCTTCAGCATCAGTCCTTCCAATAAATATTCAGGACTGATTTCCTTTAGGATGGACTGGTTGGATCTCCTTGCTGTCCAAGGGATTCTCAAGAGTCTTCTCCAACCCCAGTTGGAGTTCAAAAGCTTCAGTTCTTTGGCCCTCAGCTTTCTTTATAGTCCAACTCTCACATCCATACATGACTACTGGAAAAACCATAGCCTTGACTAGATGGACCTTTGTTAGCAAAGTAATGTCTCTGCTTTTTAATATGCTGTCTAGGTTGGTTATAACTTTCCTGTGAGGGAAATTTAGTAATTTAAATTGTTATAATTAGCCTGATATAGTAATAATGCCCCAGAGCTTTATGGTCATAACTTCATTTAATCCTCAGTGCAGTCTGGTAAATTAGGTAGCTTCTTCTGCCCTTCATTAGTAGGAAAAAGGGTTAAATTTGTTTTACTATTTATATTACAGTGAGCTAATATAGTAAGTGTGTATTGTACTAAGAGGTTTTGTACTAAGTATTGTACAAAGAGGTATTATACTAAGAGGTTTACCTGCATTTCTTATTTTATGCTTGTAATGGCAATTACCTCATTTCACTAGTCAGGAAATTAGGATTTAGAGATGTTAAGCCACAAGCAGATCAAACCAATCCATCCGAAAGAAAATCAGTCCTGAATATTCATTGGAACATCTGATGCTGAAACTGCAATATTTTGGCCACCTGATGTGAAGAACTGACTGATTGGAAAAGACCCTGATGCTGGGAAAGATGGAAGGCAGGAGGAGAAGGGGATGACAGAGGAAGAGATGGTTGGATGGCATCACTGACTCAATGGACATGAGTTTGAGCAAGCTCTGGGAGTTGGTGATGGACAGGGAAGCTTGGCATGCTGTATCTGTCCACGGGGTCGCAAAGAGTGGGACACGACTGAGCATCTGAACTGAACTGAGAATTGGAATCCTAATCCAGCTTCTGACATATAAAAATGTGTGCTCTTAAATAGTATGTCTTTTTATTTGATGGAGTATCTTTCTTTTTTTGGCTGCGCTGCATGGCTAGTAGGATCCCAGTTTCCTGACCAGGGGCTGAGCTAGAGTGCCACCCCACCCCACCTCCGCGCGTCAGGCAGTGAAAGCACTGAGTGCAGGGAACTGGACTGCCAGGGGATCCCAACAGGCTATTTTAATAAAGTCAGAATTTATTTTTCTGTACACTATGTTTTATGTAAGAAAATATCGATATTTTATGGCACCAAAACAGATTAATTAGAATGATTTGAAATTATGAAATGTTTATTTTTCTCTATCAGTGTGTTTGTTTCTTAAATAAAGAGTGAGTGTAAGTGAGGGAAATAATGTTTTTTTTAAACATAAATAAGAACATTTTAAGATTATCAGAGACCCTTCTTTTTTAGCCACTCCAGAAGGCATAACTGCAGAAATTACATGGGAATTTTATGGCTTTAGTAAAACCAAGAGACTTGATTTTATTTAAGAAAAGGAAAAAATTTTTTAAGATTATTTTTAGGTTTGGTCATAAGTGAATAAGTACAATGTATGAATTATCACTTCTTCCCAAACTAACCATGTTATAGTATTTTCCTGTTATCTTAAAAATGAGCTATCTTAGCATTCATACAAGCCCTAAAGTTTTATATATATATATTTTTTTTTAACCATTTTTAAAAATTTGAAATATAGTTAATTTACATTTATATTAGTTTCAGGTATATCGCAAACTGATTGTTCATATATATATACATTCATTCTTTTTCAGGTTCTTCTCCATTACAGATTATGTAAGATATTGTATATAATTCCCTGTTGTATACAGTAGGACCTTACTGTGTGTACATAGTCGTGTGTATATGTTAATCCCAAAGTCCTAATTTGCCTCTCCCTTCCCCACTGTCCCGTTTGGTAACCATAAGTTTGTCTTCTATGTCTGAGGCTATTTAAAATTTTACATTTTTGATGGGATAAAAGTATTAATAAAAGCAATGTATACAGCCAAGTCTTGGTTGCAACATTTACTGGTAAGAAAGTACAATAGATAAACCTGTTATTTTTGATGGAACAGGGGATGGTCAAATGTAATCTGAGTTTGTGGCTCTGTTTCAGCCTTATTGGTTTATCACACAGAGTCCTTAGTCCCCTTGGAGTGGTAAGTCATTTGGTATCTGTTCTCTGACTTCTTTATAGTAGATTATATGATAGTACCTAAATGCAGTACTTCTAAAGCCAGATGGGTTCCTTTATAATTTACTTTTAATTGAAAGTCGATTCCCTTCTTTGAGGGAAACTCATAATACTAATTATTTTTATAAGAAGATTATTTTGGCTCCACATTTGGTAAATGGGGTGTCAGAGATAAAATAAACAAAGTGTTGAAAGTCCAGGGGAAGAAGTAACAGACTTTAATGTTTTTCTATTGTCCATTCAACACGATAAAGCAGTATTTCTTGGAGAAGAATATGCTTTACCCTTTACTGTGAACCTCTGAACATGCGCATGATGGAGAGTAGTGAGCTACACAAGGAAACATAGGTAAATATCTGGTCTAGGCTCCATCCTGGTTATTCAGGTGCCTGGGTGCTGTCAGTAGTTAAGGCACTAGATGAGCTTTCATCTAGCAAAGTACTTGGAAGAGTAAGAGAAGTGAGGAAATGTGCCCTTCCTTCCTTGATTTATCCAGTTGTAGCTTCCGAATAATCCTAGTCCCCACGATGCTGTCACTCATTTCTTCAGCTGATTAAAGTCCTTTCTGCTTCTCTGTTAGTATTCTGAGTCCTCCCCTGAATACCAGCCAGAACTCAGTCATTCATGGGAAGGGCAAGACAACAAGGAGGAATTAAACTACAGGGGAAGGACCATGGGGTTCTGGAGTCAGACCTCAGTCCAAATCCTGCTTCCACCATTTTGAGCAAGCGATTCACCTCACTGAGCCTCACTTTCCCTGTAAAATAGGTGTTAATTGATACCTTCATTAGTCAGAAAGAGAAGAACAAGTATTGTGTATTAACACATTATACGAAATCTGGGGAAATGGTGCGGATGAGCCTATGTACAGGGCAGGAGTAGAAGCAGAGAAGATGTGTGGGCGTGGGGGGTAGCGGCGAGGGTGAGGGGTCGGGGTGGATCGAGAGTAGTATTAACATGCATTTCACCACGCGTGAAACAGACACGGCCAGTGGGGTGCTGCTGCGCAGCACCTGGAGCTCGGCCCAGCGCTCTGTGGAGACCTAGAGGGCTGAGATGGGAAGGTGGGGGGGATATATGTATACCTAGAGCACGTTATAGTCCAGCAGAAACTGACACAACACTGTACAGCAACTATATAGAAAAGGAAAATGATACGCTCTCAGAATGAAGATGAGTATCTGATTGCAGGGTCTGGTATAGTGATCAATTCTTAGTGAACTTCCCTCTTCTGTCATTTTCACCATGTAAATGGTAGAGTAATCTTTGTGTGTGCCAGTGATCCACCAGACTGCTGAATCTCAAAAAGTAAATAGAGCACCGATCAAGAATCTGCAAACTTTCCATAACCAGGCAGATAGTAAATATTTTAGGCTTCTCAGAGAGGCCTTACAGTCTCTGTCACACCCACTCTGCTATTGTTGAACAAAAGCAGCCATGGGCAATATGTAAATGACCCAATGTTCTAATAATGACTGTGTTCTAATAAACCATTTACAAAAACAGGTGGTGAGCCAGATTTGCCCCTCAGGGAACTATGTGCCAAGCCCTCATCTGTATTAATGTCTGTAAAAGGGAGCCCTGTTGCCAGATATTTCGTAGTCTTAACACAGCTCTCCTTTTCAAAAATAAACTTAGTGAAAAACCAACTGACTATGAGTTGAACACTGGAACCAGGAGGCTATATTTCCCCAAAGTGATGAAATCCATTATTGTAGAAGACATTGTTTTTTGTATACCCCAGTTTAACCTCGTAACTTTAATATTTACCTTTTTATTACTGAAAAGTAAAAACTTGGTCCCACCAAACATTTATATAAATCACATTAACAACAGTCAGTGCGTAGTTAGGAAATGTTGACTGCTGTATTTATTCATTTGGAAAATCATGGTGCATTTTGGCAAATGTGAAACCACCAAGAATCCTTCTCAGATTCTTCTCTAACAGTAAAGAAACTGTTAGCCTTGTCGATTACTGTCTATTACCAAATTGTTTAATCATGTAACACCTAGTTATGTCCTTAGAACCATTATTCAGAAGATCGTACTTTGAGGCTTGTCCCGTTGTCACTGACTTAGGAGTTCATGCAGTGACTTGGCAGCAATTCTGGAAGAAGTTAAACATCTCTTACTCTTGCTTATAGAGTCTGCTTCCCACCCCCCACCCAATTTCCTTTTGCTCTTAGCTTAAAGGAAACAGTTATTACAGTTGACCCGTTAACAGCTTAGGTTTGAACTGTATGAGTCTACTCATATATGAATTTTTTTCTATAAATACGACACCACTGTAGATCTGTGGTTAGTTGGATCCATGGATGCAGAACCCTGGATGCAGGGGGCACACTGTAAAGTTATTTTCTAATTTTCTTTTTTTGTTTTTATTAAAAATTTTTTTTTCCAATGATTTTTTTTTTTCCTCAAAGTTGTACGTGGATTTTCATTTGATGGGGAATTGGATTGATGCTCCTAACCCCCAAATTGTTCAGGGATCAGCTGTATTTGGAAAGGAGTTCAAAGTTAGAGCAAAGTTGCAAGAAAAAGAGGAGTACATCCATGTACACTTACTGTTAACACTGTGTCTCATTTGCTTTGTCTGTTTTTCCACACACCCTTTCTGTCCTACACACACACACACACACACAAAATTTTTCTTTTTTCCCCAAACATACGCAGATTTTTTTTCCAAACCATTTGAGGTTAGTTGCTTATATCATGGCTCTTTACCCTTAAATATTTTAGCAAGTGTTTCACCTTTTGTGATGTAGACATTTTTGAAGATTAGAGTCCCTTTGACCTTTTTTTTTTTTTAAATAGGGTGATCCCATTTTGGGTTTGTCTGAAATTTTCTCCATTAGATTCAGGTGTTGCTAGTGCATTGTATGCTGCTGCTGCTAAGTCGCTTCAGTCGTGTCCGACTCTGTGCGACCCCAGAGATGGCAGCCCACCAGGCTCCCCATCCCTGGGATTCTCTAGGCAAGAACACTGGAGTGGGTTGCCATTTCCTTCTCCAGTGCATGAAAGTGAAAAGTGAAAGTGAAGTCGCTCAGTCATGTCCGACTCGTAGCGACCCCGTGGACTGCACCTACCAGGCTCCTCCGTCCATGGATTTTCCAGGCAAGAGTACTGGAGTGAGGGGCCAGTGCCTTCTCCAGCACATTGTATAGGGAATGCTGTATTCTCATGGTATCACCTCTGGAGGCATGTAATATTGTTTGCCTCTCTGGTGCTGTTAATTCTGATCGTCCAGTCAGGGTGTGGCCTGGTTTCTCCACTGTATACTTGCTACTTTTCCCTTACAGCTAATAAGCAATTTTGGGGAGCCTACGTCCTTTTGAGAGTGGAGTGTCTTCTTACTGACCTTATTCTTGGTCTTGGTGTGTTTTCCTGCCTGCTGTGCCCTTCCTTTCTGGTATATCTGAGGCAAGTAGTTTAGGGCTCCTAAACTCCTGTCAGGAAATTTTTTTCTGGATTCGAGTTTCCAATAAACATCTTAATTGAATAGATATTTAGAAAATCACCTGTACCTCTTTTGTATGTTACCGTCGTGATAGTGTCATACACCTGTTTTCAAAGACTCTAAAAGAGAGATATCCTAGTAAAATTATGAAGAAATGATAGATTTGGGTAGACTTAAAGACAGGGGTAGTGATGGACAGGGAAGCCCAGCGTGCTGCAGTCCATGGGGTCGCAGAGTCAGACACAACTGAGCAACTGAACTGAACTGAAAGATGGGGTGCAGGGTGTCACATATAGGTGTAATTGGAAAGTTCTGTTAGACACTCCCTGTGGGTGGAATGTGGACATTCAGGGTAGAGTGTGGTAAGATGTTAGACTGGCAAAATTAGCTAGAGCTCACTCCATTTGCCTTGCCAAGATCGTAAAGGCAACAGAAAGCCAATGATTAAGTGTGAGAGTGTGGACAACCAGGGAAGCCCTCTTCCTCTTTTAGAAAAACCACTGGCAATAGCCACAGAGGGAAGTGGACAGTAGTGTGATGCTGGAGGTAAGAAGGCTGACTGCAGCCTGGCTGTGACAGTGGGATGAGAAAGCACTAAAAAACTTCTAGACATAAGATGAAGAAGAAATTGATAGGATCTGGTGCCTGATTTGAAAACAGGGACATAGGTAGCAAAAGGGAGTTGGAAAAATAAAGACTTCCTGGGTGACTGGATGTATGATGGTGTGATTCACAGAAATTGATAGTACACGAGGAGGGACAGATTTGGAGAGTTGGCAGGTGGGGAGTTGATGTTACATGGGATATGTCAGTGAACATGTAATAAGAGGTCTTTATACATGTGCCTAATGTTCAACAGAAATATGGGCTCAAGAGGAAGATTCTGAATTTGTCATCAGCATAGAAATGGTAGTTAAAGCCGTGATTGTGGATTAAGTTGCAGGAGTGAGTATGTAAAGGGCTAAGGACCAAGCCTTGGTATGGCGTCTGCTTGTATTAGGTTATATAAGCATGTTTAGTTTTAGATGAGTTTGAACTGGATGTTCAGTTTATTCAGTACTGTTGTTTTAGGGTGCTGCTGCTAAGTCACTTCAGTCGTGTCCGACTCTGTGCAACCCCATAGACGGCAGCTCACCAGGCTCCCCCGTCCCTGGGATTCTCCAGGCAAGAGTACTGGAGTGGGTTGCCATTGCCTTCTCCAATGCATGAAAGTGAAAAGTGAAAGTGAAGTTGTTCAGTCGTGTCCGACCCTCAGCGACCCCATAGACTGCAGCCTTCCAGGCTCCTCCATCCATGGGATTTTCCAGGCAAGAGTACTGGAGTGGGGTGCCATTGCCTTCTCCGTTTAGGGTGCTAATCTTTGTATTTTATTTGAATGTGTGCATAAAAAGGTATTAAATAACAGCAGATTACTGGTTCTCTGGGGGTGCATTGGAGGTATAGAAATTCTCAGCATAAAGTTTGACACAAAACCCAGAGCCTTTTGAGCTTTTTAAAATTTAATATTAGGGGTACATTCTGATGAGATTGTAACCTTTATGAGAGTAGAAAGAGCCTAATTTCAGTCCCTTCCGTTTCACTTGACCAAACACCGCATCAGGCAGGCCTGCTTGTAACAAGGACACTACTGACAGCCTGCGTCCATAAAGGGTTATCAGGGGCACAAATAAGGGATAAGGGAAGTACTAAATTGACAGATATTTCATACTGAAGGGAAATGACTGGAGTGTTTTCACCTGTACCTCAGCAAAGGCCTTCCTTTATTGTTTCATTATCTAGAAGTAAAACTAACTTTAGAGTACAGTCGCTGGGAGAAGCGGAGAGTAATAGAGACTGAGAATCTTTTGTCATTCATTTCTTGTAAAAATGTAAGTATCGAACTGCTCTTTTTCTTGCCAAATAGTCTGATCTGTCTTCAGCTATTTTAACTGTTTATCCTGAGTATTCTAAGTACAAAACAAAGTGCATTTGTCTTTATGTTTTTGCTTTTATGAAATTTAATTTTTTTTTTTTTAATGAAATACCTGTCTCAAACCAGAACACTTTGTGGACATTAAATAACTGGTGTAATTTCACTGGCTCATTTATTCAACAAATATTTACTGTTCTCTTGTATGTGTTAGGCACAATTCTGAATTTTGGGTAAACAAAGCAAAAAATTCCTACCTTTGTGGGTCTTATATTCTGGGAAGAAGAGACAGATAATGAATAAAACAATAAGTAAATTCAGTAGTCTATGAGGAAGTAGGTGCTATCCAGGAAAATAAAGTAGAGCCGGGGAATACAGTAGGATTGAGGGGAGAGGAAAGAGATTCCATACTTTTTGCAACATTTTATTATAAAAAATTTCAAACATACAGTGAGGTTTCAAGAATTTTATAGTGACCACCCATATTCCCAGTAGCTGGATTCCACCATTAACATTTTACTCTACTTGCTATCTCTCCGTCTGTCAGTCCTTCTTATCTTTTAAGGCATTTTGAAGTCAATTACAGGCATAAGTGCACGTGTCCCTAAGTATTTCAGCATACATATCATTCATTAGAGTTCAGTATTTATTGACTTTTTTTTCTTTTGAGGTAAAATTTACATGAAAAGAAATTCACAAATACTTACGTGTATGTTAGCTGGATTTTAACAAATTCTCATGGTTATATAATCCAACCCCCATGAAGACATGGAGCGTTACCATCATCCCAGAAAGCTCTTTCATTCCCTTCCCCATTCAATCCTTGCCTCCACGCGTCAGAAGCAGCTACTAGGTTTTTTGTTTTTGTTTTCTTCGTACCAAAGATTAATTTTGCTTGTTTTTAAACATCACATAAATGGACTAAGAGTATGGACTCTTGTGCAAAGCTATTTCCCTTCACCCTAGTGTTTTTGAAACTTACTCAAGTTGTGGGTATGTGGTTTATTCCTCTCTGTTGCTGGGTGGTCCTCTGTTGTGTTACTAAACCACAGTTTGTGCACCAGTCCTCCTGAGGATGGACGCTTGGGCTGTTTCCGTTTTGAGGCTATTGTGAATAAAACCATATGAAATTCTGATTCAGGTCTTTGTGGTCTTGTTTTCATTTCTCCTGGGTGAATACCTCGGAGTGGGATGGCTGAGCCATGTGGAATGTGTGTGTTTTGTTTCATGAGATCTGGCGCCCCTTTTTCTCACTGGTGATGTGTGCAGTTGAAGTTGTTCCTCATCCTTATGATTGTACGATGTTGTCACCCTTTTCAGTTATAGCCATTCTGGAGGGTGCAGAGTGGGAGAGCTGGTAAAGAATTGTCTGCAAAGGGGATTTTTGAATCAGGAGTTGAAATTAAGGAAACAAGCTAATTTCTTATAAGTTTGACAAAGAGGAAGGAATCCAGTTTGACGAGAGCAGTGAGTGAAGAGGAGCATGATGCCCAAGAGCAGCAAGGAAAGGGGAATGCCAATCCTACTGGACCTTTTAAGCAGTTTTAAGAACTTTGGCTCTTTTTCTGAGTGAGGGTGGGGAATAATTGGAATATTTTGATGAAAGTATGGCATGGCCTGACTTACCTATTTTTAACAGATTATTTTGTGTATTCCCATGAAGACAGACGAAAGTAGAAGAGAAATCAGTCAGGAGGCTGTAATGAGCCAGGCAGGAACTGGGTGTTTGGATGCAGGACCTGGGAGCCCTTGCTGGAGCCCTAGACATTTCTGGCTGGTTCTTCAAGATGTCGCTAGGAGACAGGAGAGAAAGTGATTCAGCTCTCCAGTAGCAAAAAGACCTGGCTCTCCATGCATAAATAATCAGGGGTTTAAACTTCTTACGTGGCTTCTTACAAATGAGTCATCACTTATTTCCCCATAAGGAGTCTTACACAATATTGTTGCTTTTAATAAGCTGTTTGTTTTTAATTCAGTAACCTAAAAGGTGTAAATGTGGTCTTAATTGTTGTTATGGCTAACTGTTAAAGCCATGATTTGCTTAAATAAATAATGAATATAATTAAATCTTTGTGTAGGAATTTGCACATACAACCTTGAATAATTGTTTCTGGCTTGGCTATATTTATTAGAACTTCTATAGAGCAGATAGAAATACCTTTTTCCAATTTAGACTTATTTTCATTTTTCTATAATGATATTTTATAAAATTTTGAGTGCCTGCAGTAAAGCAAAATACAATTCTAGATGCTAAGTAGATTACAACCGTAATTTAGTTCTCATTCTTTAAAGAATTGAGGCCCCCAGTACTACAAGAGAATACATCTTTTAAAGGAAAAAATATGGAAAAAATATAAAAGTTAGACTAGCATCTATCTTAAGGAGCTCACATTTTGATCAGTGTGTAAATGAATAAATGATTACAGCACAATTTCTTAAGGAGAGAATGTAGTACTACAGGAGGCAGAAGAAAGGTCCTTTTAAACCACGTTTTGAAGAACAAGAGGAAATTTGAGGGGCTTGGGGTGAATGGTGGTCTATCCCAGTGAACAAAGGCACAGAACAGATGTTGAAGACACACTTACAGTGCTTCCCTTCAGGTGGATCTTATCTACAGATAGCAGCTGTCACTCTTAACTGACTCAATGAAAATGATATTTTCTGATTCCTCAAATATGTGATATGCCTGTACTGCCAATGCATTTATCAAAAAGATTATTAAAAGCCGCCTGAAAAAGCAAAAATTTTCTAGGGGGTAAGCAAAAATAACAAAGAAGGGAAGTAAAAGAAAAAAAAACATTAATTGTTAGAGAGGAAAGATGGATAAGAAAAATATGTATATATTACATATTACAAATAAAGAAAAATAAAAAATAAGTAGCAGAGTGACCTGCTGGACTTGGGAGGAAGTCCCACACTCTTCCAATGCCCTCAGTGAGCAGAAGTAACAAAAGTGGATATTTGGAGCCCACGATTGCAGGGTTCATGGAGACACAAAGATTATTGTTCAGTCTTGTCTTATCCTTTTCATTGTTCACATTGCTATAGATAGAAAACGTTATCTATAATTACTTGCAGTGTGAGAAACTTTTAAAGTAGCTTGTTTAATCATAAGTTACAATTCATCTGATTCCATTTTATATGATTGAATATTATAAAGTTCTTTAGATTATTTAATTGTATTTACTTTTTTCCCTGTAAGATCAGATTTGAGAGGTGTGCCTCTGTTATTTCATGAAAAATTGCAATTGTTCTTGGTTCTTTGGTGATTAACTCTGAAACTGAGCCTAATATTAAAAATATTCTTTAATATAAAGAAACTTCATATTAAAGTTTCTGGCACCTCCTAAGGTGCCAGACTAGTAAAAACACAGCTATTTCCTTTTCTTAAAATGATCTCTTAACTCCTTTTCTTACAGATTTTGGCTTACATGTCACTTTTGACTAGTGAAAATGATACTCTCCTTGAAATCCCTTTCTTATTTATATTTCCCATAACTCAATTGTTGTTTTCCTTCATAGCACTTATCACACTTTGCAATTTTTCCTAGGACTGTTTTATTAGTATCTGTCATCCCTACTACAATGTCAGGAACCATGTCTGTTTTATTTACCATTGTGTTCTCAGGCCAAGCACACAGTTGGCACTTAGTAAATACAGACTAAATTAATGAGCAGGCTCTAGCCTTGCTGTTCTGCTCTGTATTTCTAGTTGTTGTCCTGAACCAGCATTTCCACAATGTATTACTGAAGCTCTTCATGAGCTATTAATAGATTCTGGAAAAAACGATTCTGTGGTCGTAAATTTGGTATGCCTGAACCCTCCCTCATGAGCAACTAGTTTACATTAGCGTGTTTAAAACTCTCATTCCTAGAGTTTAAAAATCCAGTGTTCTCTCTTTTTATTTTAAACTATCAGACTCTTTATTAGACTACCTGTTGATAATCTGAAATTAAGTATTCCAGTGAACACAGTTGGGACAGGCTGGCTTACTCAGTGCTGCAGGTAGATGTATTTAAAAGTTTCATTTGATAGATACTATCTTCTGGGAACATCTGACTTTTTTTGTAAATTTAATTGTAAATTAAATTTAATTGTAATTTAGGATAGGATCATCTTAGATATTTTGTCAGAGCATTCAATTTGTAATTATTTGATTCACAGCTCATCTTATTCTAATTTATCTCGTGCTACTTGGCTTCACTATTTTATTATAATACATCTTCCTACTCAAAGCAAAAATTTCATTTTCACTTAACATTGAAGTGTTACTTTAATATAATCTAATGTTTTTTTTCCCTTAGAAATAAATGTGTATAGTTTGGGGTTTTAAGAATAACTTTCTTGCAAAGTGTGAGTTGAGAGAGTTATTTTTAGAGTTATTTTTAGTTTTTTAAAATAGTTAATATTTCTGATCTTAAACCAAAATCCTATCTTTGGATGGTTCTCTTCTCCAGTGCCTTGATAAAGGACCCATCCTGTTTTATATCTGCTTTCAGTAGAATAATCCCAAAGCTCTCAAGCATATTTTGCTTCCTCTATCAAAATTGATTGGTTTTGTTTTATAAATTATTCTCTAAAGCTGGGCCAAGTGAAAAGAACTAATCCAGAAGATAATTTTTGAGAAGATATTAATGGAAAGTACTAAATTAAAATGTAACAACTTAAAAAAAAAAAGAATAACTTTCTTTGCCTGCAAGTATAATTTTCACTCTTGAACTAAACTTAAATGGGAAGGGTTTTGCTGAACTAAATAAATTATGTCTTTCAGAAATTACCATTGTTTTAGAAAATCATGTAGTGAGATGTACTCAATTTTTTTGTGTGTGTCAAAAAGAACTAAAAAAGAATTTTAGAAAATCAGGAAAATAGTGTTTCAAAATTGTATCACCTGGAGGTGGTCTGTTCATTGGTGTACATACTTTGAAATTTGATGGGAATGTGTGCATGCTTGCACCTTTGTGCTCTTTGTGTTTATGTATATTCACAGATACCTACATACATATTCATTTCTTCAGTACATATTTAAGCACCATGCATTGTGCCTGACACTATTTTGGGTTGGCTGTTTAGCAGTGAACAAAATAGACAAAAATCCCTGCCCTCATGATGCTTAGTTTGGGATGGGAAGGAAGTGGTGATGCCAGCAAACAAGCCAAATACATGGCATGTCAGAGTGCAGTAACAGCCGTGGGAATACAGCAGGCAGGTGGGCAAAAGAGTGCAGAGAGGATTGTGCTCAGCTACTTGTAGACTGTTTGCTATAGTTGTGTACGTTCAATTATGGCTTTTTCTTTTAAAAAAGATTAAAGACAAATATCCTGAACATACAATTTCAGATCTCTTTTTACTTAATAAGTTGATGGATTTTTCCATCTCATTAAATATTACTCTCAAAGCTAGTGGAGGTGGTGGAATTCCAGTTGAGCTCTTTAAAATCCTAAAAGATGATGCTGTGAAAGTGCTGCACTCAATGTGCCAGCAAATTTCGGAAACTCAGCAATGGCCACAGGACTGGAAAAGGTCGGTTTTCATTCCAATCCCAAAGAAAGGCAATGCCAAAGAATGCACAAACGACAGCACAGTTGTACTCACCTCACACGTTAGTACAGTAATGCTCAAAATTCTCCAAACCAGGCTTCAACAGTACATGAACCCTGAACTTCCAGCTGGATTTAGAAAAGGCAGAAGAACCAGAGATCAAATCTGCTGGATCATCAAAAAAGCAAGAGAGTTCCAGAAAAAAATCTATTTCTGCTTTATTGACTATGCCAAAGCCTTTGACTGTGTGGACCCAAACAAACTCTAGAAAATACTTAAAGAGATGGGAATACCAGACCACCTGACCTGCCTCTTGAGAAATCTGTACGCAGGTCAGGAAGCAACAGTTAGAACTGGACATGGAACAACAGACTGGTTCCAGATAGGAAAAGGAGTACATCAAGGCTGTATATTGTCACCCTGCTTATTTAACTTACATGCAGAGTACATCATGAGACACGCTGAGCTTAATGAAGCACAAGCTGGAATCAAGATTGCTGGAAGAAATATCAATAACCTCAGATACACACATGACACCATCCTTATGGCTGAAAGCTAAGAAGTAAAGAGCCTCTTGATGAAAATGAAAGAGGAGAGTGGAAAAGTTGGCTTAAAACTCAACGTTCAGAAAACTAAGATCGTGGTATCCAGTCCCATCACTTCATGGCAAATAGATGGGGAAACAGTGGAAACAGTGACAGACTTTATTTTTTGGGGATCCAAAATCACTGCAGATGGTGACTGCAGCCATGAAATTAAAAGATGCTTACTCCTTGGAAGAAAAGTTATGACCAACCTAGACAGCACATTAAAAAGCAGAGACATTACTTTGCCAACAAAGGTCTGTCTAGTCAAGGCTATGGTTTTTCCAGTGGTCATGTATGGATGTGAGAGTTGGACTATAGAGAAAGCTGAGCGCCGAAGAATTGAAGCTTTTGAACTGTGGTGTTGGAGAAGACTCTTGAGAGTCCCTTGGACTGCAAGGAGATCCAACCAGTCCATTCTAAAGGAGGTCAGTCCTGAGTGTTCATTGGAAGGACTGATGCTGAAGCTGAAACTCCAATACTTTGGCCACCTGATGCAAAGACCTGCCCTCGTGGAAAAAGAGCCTGATGCTGGGAAAGATTGAAGGTGGGAGGAGAAGGGGACGACAGAGGATGAGATGGTTGAATGGCATCACTGACTCAATGGACATGAGTTTGAGTAAACTGGAGTTGGTGATGGACAGGGAGGCCTGGTCTGCTACAGTTCATGGGGTTGCAAAGAGTCAGCCACGACTGAGCGACTGAACTGAACTGAAATATTACTCTAAACCACTTAAAGGCTGCACATATTCTGCTTTATAGAAATTGATCTATTTTTTTAGATAAGAACTAGAACCCTTCAGACACTAATGCTCTTAGTACAAGGATGAATTCTTAACATGCCCATGACTCTCTGCATGATTTGATGCTGACCGTCCTGTGCACCCCTCACCACACTCTGGCCACACTGACACCTGTGTGTGGCCCCCTTCAATCCTCAAGTCCTTGTACATACACAGGGTGACAGTAAATAGGAAAGTTTAAAGTTACAGTTACACCCCAGTTATTGAGGTTTTTCAGGCTAAGTAAACCATAACCTATTTGTTGTATATTATACATACCTTGAGTCCTTATGAAGTTCCTTATGAGGAAGATCTCCAGGGGATCTTCCCATCCCAGGGATCAGACCCAGGTCTTCCGCATTGCAAGCAGATTCTTTACCACTTGAACCACCAGGGAAGCATGAGGAAATTGTGTCAAATATTTTATAAAACAAAAACCATGTGTGAGTTATTTAAAAGCAGTATTTGCTATAATATTGAGAAATAAAAATTTGATTTCACAATTATAGAAAAATGGATATGAACATCAGGAAAAGTCTTTCTACAGAAAGCTGTTAACACTAGGGAGAATATAAATATTAACAAGCATATGGAAAACTCTTCAACTTCTCTAGTAGTGAAAGGTACATTAATATGTCTGAAGCATTTTATCTTCACCACAGTCCCGTATGATAGATACACAGTGTACACTTAGGGGTAATAAAACTTGCTGGTATAACTATCTTGTCCCAAGCCCCAAAGTCCTAGAACTGGTAGACCGTGGAGCCGACATACAAGTCCAGAGCACTCCTGATACAAATCCTGTTCTTCACCACCACACTGCAAAACATCTAAAGGCCTTAGTGGTCCCATTTCACGCTGAGAAAGTAAATTTCATTGTGGTTCATCTAGAAAAATAAATGAAATAGCCCGAAATTTTTGAAAAAGAATTGCAAGGAGTGAATTAAGTATCTAAAAAGCACTAGTTAATGAAGTGTAGTCTGAGGCTGCGCATTTGAAAACACGTTAAATAGTGACATAGGAGGCATTTGAATAGAATAAGGAGGCAGAGCTTGGAAATACTCTCAAATGCCAGAGGAAGTTATAAAGGGACATTTTTAGTCATTAAGGGAAATACATGTTTTTATGCTAGACATTAGGATAGTGGCTTGCTCTCTCTCCTTACACACAAAAAATCGGTTAGCTATCTCTCACATGTTCACCCACACAGAGACATGCTAGCTGATGAAGAACAAGATGCAGATGAAGAATAACACACCTTGCTCCCTCACTCCCTCCTTGAGTTTGGTGTAAGTAGGGGGGCATAGGTCACAAAGCTGTCCTTGCGTGTGAGGGTGTCTGAGAGGAGAAGGGCACGCCTGTGGCCAGCTGCCCACCTGGGGCCCAGGCTTCCAGGACCAGAGCACTGTGGCCAGGCCTGTTTCCAGTCCCCATTCTTGCCCCGTCCACACTGCTTCCACCAGCTCCCAGGAGCCACGAGGTAGTATGAATCAGAGATCAAATGCATTATAAAAAGGAGCGGTTTTGTCTACATACCAGAGTTTGCAACTGTACGATTTACACCTGTTATTAAGGATAACAGTCATCAAGGAAAAGGTTAATAAATTTGACTAGTGAAACTTTCCTACAAGGAAAAAAATTAAAATGACCAAACTTCAGGTAAATATTTGTCAATTTTATTACGCAGGGGCTAATTTCCTTAATATTGAAATGGAAAATAATCCACCTATTTAAGTCAGAAAAGGGAAAGCAGGCCTTTTGAAAGTGAGCAAATGGCAACACTTAAGGGAAGAAAAACTCACTGTAAAGAAATTAACCTAAAATAATAAGATGGGTGATTTTAAAATTGAAGAAAGATGTTAAGGATTCCTACACAGAGTGGTCAGAATAGGTGTTGTCACCTCATGTACCCTCTGAGCACTTGAATCTCTCCTTGTCCTACAGAGGCTCTCGTGGGCCCACATGGGCATCTCCTATGTATCATAGTATAGGGTTGGGTTTTGCAGCATTTAGGGAGGATAGGTGTTTAGATTGTTTCCAGGGTTTTTTTTCTTCTCTATCAATTAGTGTCTGGTTAAGTAAGTAATGGAGTGTATATTCCACATCCACAGAGTGAAATGCAATTCTGCTGTTGCACAAATTGTAGTAAAAGTATCAGTATGAAAAAATCTCCAGGATATGTCAAGGGGATATGTCAGGGTATGTCAAGTTGCTCAGAAGACTCCTATCTGTGAATTGAAATCTACATATACATAAAGTTACCAGAGGCTACTGACGAAGACTGAAATTTTTTGTGTTCATACTTACTGTTGGAATGTTTTTCATCCCTGAACTTGTGTGTAAATATTTTAAAAACTAGTATTTCAAAACTAGTTTTAATTTAATGAAATGTTTACCAAAATTCAGTGATGATAGGGGTGGGTGAGAACAGGTACTTTTATGGCAGCTAGTAAAAAAATCTTTCTGTGTGGCAACTCAACCAAAGCTCATTTTGAGCACCTGTTACATGCCAGGCATTATACTAAACATCTAATGCACATTTATATTACTTAAATCTTTCCAACAACCCTGTAAGATTCATTTTTTCTTTTACTGGAGGAAACAGATTTAGAGGAATGAAGTGTCTTGCCACAAGTCACAAACCCTGCAGCCTGTGCTTTCAGTCCCTGTACTTTACTACTGTTCAAAAAGGGCTCTGGAAATTCATAAGAAAGGTTATTACTTGGGACAAAAGACCAGGTTTGTATCTGTGTCAGTTTCATCAACTAAAAATGGAGAAAATAATCTGTGTCCTCCTTCTTAAGCACTGTATGAATAAATGATTATAATCCATAAAATATTTTTTATACATAGCCTGCTTTCTTCATACAATAAGTTCAAATGTTTTACTCCTTTTTTAAAAAAAAAATTCATCTGCAAAATGCAAACTGTAACAGCTTTGGTCAGCTTTTTTTTTAATCTTATATAATTTAATCCTCAATTTCAGTGTAGTGTCATTTCTTAAATTGAAATACACAGTGTATCTAACCAGATCTTCTTGTTTATACTCAAAATCTTTTCACCACAACTATATTGTTAGCATCCTTACAAGACTACTAAAAATCCCTCTACTTTAAAAATAAATGAACAAGAAACTTCTTCATAAGGCTGTATGTTCTGATTGCTCATTTTTTAATGTGTAAATGTACCTGTTTCTCCCTCTTTCTAGGAACACCATCTTCAGCGGGCTATTTCAGCACAGCAGGTGTATGGCGAGAAGAGGGATAACATGGTTATACCAGTCCCAGAAGCAGAAAGTAACATCGCTTACTATGAGTCTATATATCCTGGGGAATTCAAGATGCCAAAGCAGCTCATTCACATACAGCGTAAGTGATTAGTCTCTTGATGACTGTATCTTGTAATGTGTTCTTACGTTGACTCAACAGATTTTTATGTTTATCTGTTTGGGGCCCTTTGATTGACCAGCATCAGCTTGAGAGTTTTTATCAGAGCCATTTTCACCTTTTACACTTGTGCTTGAGATTCCCGCCTGACAAGAAAGAACACGTTTTTAGCCTAGATTTTTATTTTAGCTTCATCTCAATGTGGCATCTTCTGCTACTGTAGATGAGTAGGATAAAGAATATACCTTTAGATGTAGAAATCATTTTCTTACTATACAGAAATAGTAATACTAATTGCCTTAAAGAATTTCTCAGTAGAAGTCAGAGTCAACAAATCTTTTCTGTAAAGAGTCAGATTGTGTTTTAAACTTTTTGTGGATCATTCAGTCTCTGTCAGAACTGTTTTACTCCGCTGTTACAGACAAAATCAACAATAGATAGTACATAAACAAATGGGCATGGCTGTGTTCCAGTAAAACTGTCTTGACAAAAACATGTGTCGATCCAGTATTGGCCCACAGGCCATAGTTTGCCAGCCGCATCTGTGTTTCTGTTTTTTTCTTTCTTGGCCAAGCCCCACAAGTTCATGAGATCTTAGTTCCCTGACCAGGGATCAAACCTGGGCCCTTGGCAGTGAGAGCATGGAGTCCACTGGGCCCCCAGGGAATTCTCATGATTTTTTTTTTTTTTTTTTTAAATTTAGTGTTTTAATTGGTAACTTGTGTCACTTGGTACTGATAGAGGTCTTCATTGGAAATGACCCTTTGATAGCTTAAATCACATTTGATGATGAACTGCTGAGAGCTTGTAAACTTAGGTGAATGTATTTCATTTGTTTGGTCCCCATGTAGCGGACCACTAAACATGTAATTGCAGGGTTGCTAAGGAAAAGGTGTTACGGCTTTCTTTGTTGTCTTGTTGGCCTTTATGATCAAGAGCTCTTTCCAGGGGCATGTCTAAACTTTTTCAGAACAGTATAAACCTGTTTTGTTTTTATTGTTCTCTCTGTGGACATAGAGCAACTAACTTTACCTAGTTTCTTGCTTATTAACTACTTTTCTAACTCATTTAACCTTTTCTCCATATGGTCTAATCTTTGTCCTGGATTCTAAGCATTTTTAAAAAACTATTTCTTAAATATGAAAACCACAAGTAAACATGCCCGATATTGACTCTTACCAGTTCTGTGTTAGCATTTGATGTTTTTAACTTGTGATGTTTTTTCACCTTTACCTCCAGTTTGCACCCATTAGGAAAAAAAATTTTCCTTTAGAAAAAGAATTTTTTCCAGTTTATTAAAGGTTACTTTGAAGTAAACCAAACAAATGGCATATGTTTTTTCTTGCCTACTCGTGTTTAATTACATATAAAACACAGATATTCTAAACAAAATTTACCAATAATAGGACCTAAAACTTTAGTTCTCTGGAAAATCATGTCAGTGTCAAATTCCAGAATGGATCCTTGCTGTATATGTTAACCAGGACCACATTGCATTCCACAGCCACTAGCTGTATTATTTCATGAATATATGCTATCAGGTTAAAGCAGGATGGAGCAAGATAAAATTACATTACTCAATTTACATTATCATTACTATCAGGAAAAAAAGCTTTGAATGCTTGTTTTACAAATAGGTGCTCTTCTGTTGATGACCAGAATTCACATTCCATTTTATTGGTAGCTTGTGGGTTAAATTGTGGTCAGAAAAGTCAAGGTACTATATTTAAAAAAGCATTGACTCTGCTGACATTGTAATCAAATAACAGTAATAAAATGGAAGCAGAATTGTAAATTATTTAGGAAAAGTTTTTCATCAGTACAAATTTAGAAAGACATATTACATTGGAAAGTTTATAAACACTGTCAGTCAAAAAATGAGTGTTAGCTGACTTTGAGTTTCTTTTAACATTGTCTTGCATGATTATAGATTCACAGAATATGTGAAGCCTTGTATATTCACCACCGCAATTAAGATGCTCGTTATACCATCACCACAAGACTCTACCTTATTGCTCCTTTAAATGCACTCCTAGCCTCTGGCAACCACCGGTCTGTTCTCCATCTTTGTAATTCTGTTTGTTGATAAAGGTAACGTGAATGGAATTATGAATGTATATCCTTTTGAGACTGACTCTTTCCTCCGAGCATAGCCTCCTTGACGTTCATTCAAGCTGTTGAATGTAGCAGTAGTCCCTTCCTTTCTCTCCCTGAGCAGTCTTCCGCACCATGCACTGCAGCAGGCTGCACTGCTCACACACTGAGACACTGGGCCGTTGCCAGATGTTGGCTATTTCAAATAACGCTGCTGTGAACGTTCATGTACAGATTTTTGAGTGAACATAAATCTTTTATTGGGGTTAAATGCCTATAAGTGTAGTTGCTGGCTCTTCCAGTTTTAGTTTGACAAGAATGTCTACTCTGTAGTTCAGAAGACTATACTTGTTTGCAATATCATCAGCTGTGTATGTGGGATCCAGTTTCTCCTTTATCCTTGTCAGCATTTGAGGTTATCACTTTTTAATTTTAGCCATTCTAGTAGGTATGCAGTGATGTCTCACTGTACTTTAAATTTGTTTTCCTCTAAATGACTAATATGTTAAACATCTTTTCATGTGTTTTTTGCCATCTGGATATTCTTTTTGGTAAAGATTGTGTGTGTCTTACTTATTTTCTAATTAGATTATTTTAATGTTAAGTTTTGAGGATTTTGTCTTGTGTATATATTGTAGACACAAGTCTTTGTCATATGTGATTTGGAAATATTTTTTCCCATTATATAATTTGTCTTTTCATTCTCTTAACAGTTTTCCACGAGTAGAAGTTTTTAATTTTGATGAGATCCATTTAGTATCAACTCTTAAGAATAGTCTTTGTTTTGCCCAGGGTCCAAAGATGATTTCCTATGACCTGTTGTAGAAGTTTCATCGTTTTGCATTTAAGTGTGTGATCAATTTTGACTGTGAGGTTTAGGTCACAGTGTGTACCCCCACTCCCCACTCTGGGCATCTAATTGCTCCAACACTGTTTATTGAAAAAGTGATCCCTCCTGTATTGATTGTTTTTGTTTATTCGACAAAAATCAACTATGCATATTGATGTGGCTCTATTTGTGGGTTCTGTATTTTACTCCACTGATCCCTGTGTTTATCCCAGGATAGTACCACTGTCTCAATTATTGCAGCTATATGATAATCCTTGGCTTCCCTGGTGGCTCAGAGGTTAAAGCGTCTGCCTGCAATGTGGGAGACGTGGGTTCAATCCCTGGGTCGGGAAGATCCCCTGGAGAAGGAAATGGCAACCCACTCCAGTATTCTTGCCTGGAGCATCCCATGGACGGAGTAGACTACACAGTCCACGGGGTTGCAAAGAGTCGGACATGACTGAGCGACTTAACTAACTAATGATAATCCTTAACATTGGGGAAATGCTTCCTCCTTTTTTTTTCCCCAAGATTGTGTTGGGTATTCTAGGGCTTTTCCCTGTAAATATTTCCCTAAAAATGCCACTAGAATAAGTTTGTGTCTGCGAAGAAACTTGCTGTGATTTTGATAGGAATTGCATTTATATCTGTAGATCATTGTAGGGAGAATTGACATCTTTTCTGTGTTGAGTCTTCTAGTCCATGACCACAATGTGACTCTCCAGGTATTTAGGTCTTTGATTTCTTTAGTTGACACTTTATAATTTTCCTTATGAAGATCCATGGTGTTTTAGTACTTTTTTTTTTTTTTAAGATTTATACCTGTTTTCTTTGACACAACTGAAAATGGTATTGCACTTTTGATTTTTGTTTCCACCTGTTTATTGTCAGTATGCAGAAATGCAGTTCAGTTGTATGCTGAGCATGTGTCCTGTGGCCTTAACTGAAATTGCATGTTAGTTCTAGAAGGTGTTTGCAGGTTCTTTGGGATTTTCTAAATGGAGAAAAAACATGTCGTAGTCTGCAAATAGAAATGGTTTTGCTTTCCCTTTCCAACCTGTGTTGTTAATTTCTCTTTCTTGCCTTAGTATAATGGTTAGAACTTGAATACAGTGTTAAAGTAAGAGTGGTGAGAGCAGACATCCTTGCCTCATTCCTGATCTTAAGGGAAAAAAGTTAGTCTTTCACCGTTAACCATTATGTCACCTGAAGGGGTTTTTTTGTAGTTGCTTGTAAGAGTTTGAGAAAGTTCTCTGTTTCTAGTGTATTGGGAGTTTTTATCCTGACTATTGAATTTGTCAGCTGCTTTTTCTGCATCAGTTAATAAGGTCATGTGATTTTTTCCTCGCTTCTTTATCCTCTGATGTGATGGGTTTCCTTGGTTGGTTGTCAAATATTGAACCAGCCTTGCATACCTAGAATAAATCACATTTGGGTGTGGGGGGTGTGTGTGTGTGTTTTCCATACATTGTTGGGTGGGATTTTATTGAGAAGTTTTCCATCTAAATTCGTGAAAGATATTGTTAATCTTTTTGTGAATGTGTGCTCTATCTTGTCAGGTTTTGGTATCAGAGTAATATTGGCCTCATAAAATAAGTTAGGTAGTATTTCCTCTTATTTTCTGGAAGAGATTGTGTAAAAGTGATGTTAATTTTTTAAAAATTGGTATTGACTTTTATATTACAATACACAAGAAAAGGCTAGTTATATTATAAATTTCTGCAAAGTTGCGATTGAACATTGAATGCCAGGTAGTCTAAAACATTGCTTATGAAGGGTACATTGTATCAAATTATGTATATAGACTGGTTCATTTCAATTCTTATAATTTCTATTTTATAAAACTCTTAAGCTAATGTTTACACAGACTATTCCTTGGAGTTTTCAAGATGAAAAAAAAGTATTGCCTTAAAAAGTAGTGATTAGAAACATTTGAGAATGATTGCATGTTTTATTTCCCTCTCTACCCCAGAGTTATAATACATATTACTCTGTTTGTAGGCTCTGGGAACCTTGCAGTTAAAAAGGAAAGTTTATTTTAACTCAGCATTTTTTAGATGTATTTTTTACATGTTATCTGTTAACATTTCACTGAACATTTATTTGGAAAATCGCAATGTTATTCTTGTCTTTAATAGGTTTAGGAAAGAGATCATACTTTTCTCCCTTTATCCTATCAGAGCAGTGCAGGAAGAAACCTGTTTTAAAACCATTATCCCCTGCTTTAGTTCCAAACTGTTAATACTTCCTCAGCTGTTTGAGAGTGTTGTTCAACATCTCCTGGTCCAAAGGGTCTTAATGTTGTTTCTCTTGATTGGTGATCTGGAAGCTTCTAGATGTCCAAAATCACTGCAGATGGTGATTGCAGCCATGAAATGAAAAAGATGCTTATTCCCTGGAAGGAAAGTTATGACCAACCTAGACAGCGTATTAAAAAGCAGAGACATTATTTTGCCAACAAAGGTCCATCTAGTCAAGGCTATGGTTTTTCCAGTAGTCGTGTATGGATGTGAGGGTTGCACTGTAAAAAAAGCTGAGTGCCAAAGAACTGATTCTTTGAAATGCGGTGTTAGAGAAGACTCTTGAGAGTCCCTTGGCCTGCAGGGAGATCCAACCACTCCATCCTAAAGGAGATCAGTCCTAGATGTTCATTGGAAGGACTGATGTTGAAGCTGAAACTCCAATACTTTGGCCACCTGATGTGAAGAGCTGACTCATTTGAAAAGACCCTGATGCTGGGAAAGATTGAAGGTGGGAGGAGAAGGGGGGACGACAGAGGATGAGATGGTTGGGTGGCATCACTGACTCAGAGGACATGAGTTTGAGTGAACTCCGGGAGTTGGTAATAGAGAGGGAGGCCTGACATGCTGCAGTCCATGGGGTCCCAAAGAGTCGGACACAACTGAGTGACTGACCTGAACTGAACTGAGATTGTACAACTAGGACTTCTCCTTTCCAAGTCATGCTATAAGAAAGGACAAAACAGTTCTGACCAGAATAGGCAGGAACAGATCTCTCCTCCCTTCCCCTCAGATTTGAGTCTCAAGATTCTCTTGCTAATCTTCAAAGGAAATCTCTTTTAAAAGGCAGTCTTGTGTGTTTGATATGTGTGTGTGTGTGTAAAAATAGAGATCTGCATTTCTGGTTCTGTCCACTGGTAAAGCCAAGAAGCAAAAATATTCAGTAGCAATAGGCACATCTAATACCTAGTCCCTGGTCCATACATAGGACCAAGAATATGTGGAAAGATGGCTGATCCCAGGGCTGGGGGAGGGTAAGTCAAGATAAACCTGAACATCTTGTTATGCCAGAAATTAAGAACTCACAAAAATGGCAGAGGCATATCACAGGAGGACATCGGAGTTTCTGCTGGCTAGTTTGGGGATGTTTTATGCAGTGGAATAGTTGAGTACAGTAATGAATTGTGAACCATTGTAAAGGCAAAAATTTCTGAGTTCCATACTGGTAATAAACAGAGTGCTAAGTGGTGGAGAAGACTAGTCTCACGGTTTTACAGTAGAGTGGTGCTGTGGCGAAGAGACTGATGGAGTAAAGGATGTTAGGAAGTTTGGGATGGACATGTACACACTGCTGTATTTACAATGGATAACCAACAAGATCCTGCTGTGTAGCACAAAGAGCTCTGCTCAGTGTTTTATGGTGGCCTGGATGGGAGGGGAGTTTGGGGGAGAATGGATACATGTATATGTGTGGCTGAGTCCCTTCGCTGTCCACTTGAAACTATCACAACATTGGCTATATACCCCAATACAAAATAAGTGTTGTTTTTTTTTTAATGAAAATTCAAAGAAACCCAGAAAATCATTTTTGCAATTACATGATCAAGACTGACTCACGTAAGAATCACCAATGTGTGTACCTATGAGGAAATTTTGATGAGGAGCAGGGTATTTGCACGGTCTTTAAGCTCTCCCCACAAACTGCTTATTAGTTACGAGATGGTGGAGGGGGGGCATGAGCCAGAGATACACAGTGGAATATTGGGCAGTTTCTTGACTGGTGATCAAAAGTATCACCACTTATGAGAAACAGATGAACATCGTGTGCCTCTAGATGTGAGACCCTGGTAAGGACTGAGGAGTTGAGTGTTAAGTGTTACAGAAATAAATGAGATACAATCCCTCCTCTTAAGAAAATGAGCATATTCGAATGTTTAGCAAATAAGATTGTTAAGTATGTATAACAGTAGTACAAAAGAAGGGGAGTGATCTAGGACGGGAATTTTTTACCCTTAGTGCCACAAGCTGTTTTAAGGACATTTGAATTTTCTGCTTATAACTTACGTAAAATAGTATATGTTTACACCATGTTTTTCTGGAGAGAGAGGGTTCATAACTTCTAAAACAGATAAAGTAGTTAGGAACCACTTACTGGGTGGGGGGCCAGTCCGGAAAGGATTCCACAGTAGTTGATGTCAGGCTGGGCTTTGTAAAGATGAGTCGTTTACCTGGAGGACCAGGCAGGAAAGAGCTAATGTAAAGGCCTGAAAACAGGGAAAGAGGAGCCTGCTGTGGGAAGCAAATGGAATTTGATGTTGCTGGTCATAATGTGCAGATGAAACTAGCAAGGCCGTCAGAAAGGGCCTCATACAACTGCACAGTTGTGGGTTTGAAGGCGGTGGGAACTTAGGAGGAACTGTTGAAGAAAGGAAAAGATACGAGACAGATTTTGGTATCAAGCTTCTTACATTTTACTTACGTTATACATTATTATCAAACTAGTTTAATTTTGCAAAATAATTGAACAACATTTGACAGTATAGTATAAAGCAATGGTTCTTGCCTTTTTTTTTTTTTTTTTTTTTTTTCAAATCCTGACAAATTTTGAAAGGGAAATTTTCCTTGAAAGGAAAACTTCCCATTTCTCTCACTCTGACAATGATTCTCATGAGGCAACAAACCTCGGCAGGAATGAGCTCACTGAGTGACAGCTGTTACCCTTATTGGCAGTGGCTAACACTTCAGCTTTAAATACCACCCCTGAGCTGTCAGTGAAGCGGTTCAATAATTTACAAAATAGGACTTAAGCATTCTAGAAACAATCTTACTTAAAAACCTTATCCTTCTATTGTGGTATCAAATCCCATGAAATTGCTGATATTTTATCATTTTTGAGCTACAGAATTTTTGTTCAGTTCAACCCAGCACATTTAACAATCTCTTTCTGTTTTTACTAGTGGGCTTCTAGCTTGCTTTGTGTGGGACGGGGTCACAGGTCACATCCAGTCTTTTATCACTTGTAGCAGTAAAGATGGTCTTCTTTCTTAAACTTTCAATGCATGAAGCTTAGATTGTGTTCAAGTCTGAAAACAAAATCTGTTTAAAAATCTTCCCTGTTGCCCTAGAGATAGCCCAGATATCAGTGAGAGGTTTCTGTCCGCGTTTCCACGCAGTAAATGATCGCGTGTGATTTCTTCTGTCAGCTTTTAGTTTGGATGCTGAGCAGCCCGATTATGATTTGGATTCTGAAGATGAAGTATTTGTGAATAAACTGAAGAAGAAAATGGACATCTGCCCATTGCAGTTTGAGGAGATGATTGACCGTCTAGAAAAAGGCAGTGGTCAGCAGGTACAGCTTCACTGTATATGTAATGAACGTGTGTATATAGTATATATATGTAAGTATCTCTTTGTGTGAAAACAGTGTAAAGTTAGAAAGAGGGCAAGTGAGCAGGCTCTGGACAAGCTTGAATTCATATCTCTGTCCATTTCTACCCTATATAACCTTCAGCAGAAGGTTTAAATTTCTATGTGTGTCTGTTTCCCAATGTGTAAAATAGAGATGACAAACATTACAAGATTGTTGTGAAAATTAAATACAATAATTTACATAAAGCACCTAGCTCCTTATCTGACATGTACAAGGTACTCAGCATATTTGCTATTAATACTGTTACTCTGGTTATTGTCATTTAAATTAGAAGTACTTTTGAACCTTTTCTTTGTATTATATAAAAATGACATAATGATTTTACATTTAGCCAGTCAGTCTGCAGGAAGCCAAACTACTGCTAAAAGAAGACGATGAATTAATTAGAGAAGTTTATGAATACTGGATTAAAAAGAGAAAAAACTGTCGAGGTCCGTCTCTCATCCCATCAGTAAAACAAGAGAAGCGAGATGGTTCGAGCACAAACGATCCTTACGTGGCTTTTAGAAGACGAACTGAAAAAATGCAGACGCGGAAAGTAAGGAAACCTGGGGAGAGTTTTTTGTAATTTTTTTGATGTAAGAAAATATATTTATAGTTATAAATGCTTCAGCATCAGAAACCTGTTTTGTGTTTAGAAAGACTTTCTACATTTTATAATGAAAAATGTTAATTTTAAATGAATCTGCCTTTAAATTCATTACTGAGTTATTAGTGATATATTTTTTATGTTGTTTCATTAAAAACCATATTCAAAATTGATTTCCCGGTGATCCATGTTCCCTTTCAGTGTCTTTAAATTCTAATTTCACCTTTCAAATATATATATACATATGTCACCAGCTATACTCAGAAATGCTTACTGACATTAAACAAGCAAATTCATACTTGCAGAATCGCAAAAATGATGAAGCCTCTTATGAAAAAATGCTTAAGCTGCGTCGAGACCTAAGCCGGGCTGTTACTATTTTAGAGATGATAAAAAGAAGAGAAAAGAGTAAAAGAGAGCTATTGCACTTAACACTGGAAATTATGGAAAAGAGGTAAAGTATGTTTTAATAGCATGAGAAGCACAGCACCATTAGAATTTTGTGTAGAGGTCATTTATTTCCTAAGCAGTTTTCTGTAACTGCAGAAATACATTCTTTTAATAATAGTTAGAGACTGTTGAAATATGTGGTGTTGATGTACTTTGTGTAATTTTACATGCCTTCCTCTCTCTAGTTTCACTTTTAAAGTGACTGGATTCAGTAAAATTGTCATGCAGGATACTTCCATTTCAAAATCATTTTCTTTTAGACTTAACTTGAGTTAGTGCAGAGCTGTGAGGGAGAGAACATTTGTCACTTCTAAAGTTTTTATTTTTAAAGATACTGAATTTCTAAAGTTTTTTTTTAAAGATACTGAATTTTTTCTTAACACTTGCTGAGATTTTTTTAACAGAAAGGTATAAAACAGGGATGGGGGAAAGGCCCGTATTCTTAATACCTAGATAACCCTTCAGTGTGGCTTCCCTGGTGGCTCAGCAGTAAAGAATCCACCTGCAGTGCAGGAGACATGGGTTCGATCCCTGGGTTGGGAAGATCGCCTGAAGGAGGGCATGGCATTCTACTCCAGTATTGTTGCCTGAAAAATCCCATGGACAGAGGAGCCTGGCAGGCTACAGTTCATGGTGTTGCAAAAGAGTTGGACACGACTGAGCGACTAAATAGACACACACAATCCTTCAGCAGAAACATGGTGAAAACTTCAGGCTACACTCCCCTGTTTCCAGGTCCCTATTCCCAAAGGAAACCACTATTCAATTTCTTATGATTCATTTCAGAAAAATTAGTTTTATGGCACAGGCAACTCAAATTAACAGAAAGTTCCTCAGTACCATTTCAGGCATGAATTTCAGCATCTCCACCAAATCTGTCACCAAAATTGCTATGTTAAAATTAAATCCCCCTCTCCCCCACCATGGTTATCTATTAATGGTTGCATGATAAAGCCATAAGCCAAAAAGTAAAAGAAGCAATAGGAATTATGTAATCTTTACTTTTAATAAGCATTCATCAGGTAGTTTACCTGTAATCTTACCTTAAGTTTCATCAGGGTTTATAGTTAATAACTGTGTTAGTTATTAGTCATCATGATGAAAAGTGCTTATAAGAACTAACTCTGTAAACCTTTTCATAACATTTCAGGTATAATCTGGGTGACTACAGTGGGGAGATCATGTCTGAGGTCATGGCTCAGAGGCAGCCCGTGAAGCCCACGTACAGCATCCCCCTCGTCCCCATCGCCAACAGCAGTCAGTTCAAGCACCAGGAGGTGATGGACGTGAAGGAGTTTAAAGTTAATAAGGTGATCAGAATGCTTGTGGTTTTTATCATTAGAATCGGAGTAAAAAGCAGAAATCTGTTTATAAACCCTACCATGAAAGCCAGCTTTTGATTTAAGACTGGCCTATAGATATAGCAGTAGAAACTGCAAAGAGAGATACCTAATAGTTTCATTAACTTTTCTTTAAAAACCATAATGCCATAAACTTCATAAACCTTGATATAAATACTTAGCATGTTTACACAAACATGATACTCGCCATGATCTGTTTCTTCCTACCAAATACCAGTTTTGCCTCTGATCTTCCTTGCCTGTTGCCTCCACCTCAAATTCATCTCTCCTCACCTCTGCCCTCACCTGCCATGTGTATTTCTAATGTGCAACTGTATTCATCACTCTTGCCTATGTATTTTATCCCTGAGTTGTGTCCTGCTTTAGTGCTTTCATATCTTTATCCTCTCAAACTGCTCCCCATTTGCTTTCATTGTAGAGCTAGCAAGTCTTTACTACTCTTTATTTTTTTAATACCTCAGTACTATGGATTTGTTTTCACTGTGTTTACAGTTATCTGAAGTTTGCTTTGTGTATATGTTTTCATCATTACTTTCCCAGTATTGATTTGTTAATTCTTTAGGATGAAGACTAACTAAAAGTTCCTTTTAAAAAATTATCTCCTAGAATTTTTGTAGAAAGTTGAGAAAAATATATAGAAGCCAGCAGTAAATACTAATTGTAGTTAAAGGATTTCAGGAGAACTTCTCTTCTTTTACTTTAATTGAAACAAAGTATTTTATGATCCTGTTTAAGTTGTAGGAACATATTCATGTTTCCACAGAGAACAACCTCTAAGACTTTTACATTAGAAAATGACAAAACGTAAGAGTCTTGTATCTCCTATGAGTTCATGTTAGCAGTAAACTTTTTTTTAAAACTTCCCCCAAACTTTGAGTTTGTTGACCATGATTTCTGGTGTTTAATTCATGACTGTATTGCAGCAAGATAAGGCTGATCTTATCCGACCTAAACGTAAATATGAAAAGAAGCCCAAAGTCTTACCTTCGTCTGCTGCTGCTGCTCCTCAACAGGCCAGCCCCACCACGCTGCCGGTCTTTAACGCTAAAGACCTAAACCAGTATGACTTCCCCAGCTCGGACGAAGAGCCTCTCTCCCAGGTGAGTGCAAGGATTTTCTGTGAACGCAGATGAGGAACATAGGAAGGCACACAATCTAACGCGCTGCCTTTTATTTAAAGGTTCTGTCTGGCTCTTCAGAAGCTGAGGAAGAGAATGATCCCGATGGCCCTTTTGCTTTCCGAAGGAAGGCAGGCTGTCAGTACTACGCTGTAAGTGTGGATTGTCTTTGTAAATAACAAACAGTTTACCTTTAGTTGACAAAAAATAAATAACAGTTCGGATTTTTCTTTTTAAGCCTCACTTAGACCAAACTGGCAACTGGCCTTGGACTAGTCCTAGCGACGGAGGAATAGGGGATGTGCGATACCGATACTGCCTGACCACCCTGACCGTGCCCCAGCGGTGCATCGGATTTGCACGAAGACGGGTTGGGCGCGGTGGAAGGTGAGGCATCTCTGCTCCTAGCAGAGGGATGTCTTAGATGTGGGTAATGGAGGCAGGCTAAAGTTTAAAATGAGGTGATCCTTCCAAAGAGCTCATTTGTTCCCACCTCCTTTTCTTAACTGGTTTGTGTGTTTTTTTGACTAAGATACTTTGCCACTTTGTTACCTGTTACACAACAGTAGCTTTTAATGCATAACTAGTGGTTCCCTAATGGATCTGCTTTTCTTCTCAAAATTGAAAACCTCAGATATCTGTCCTCAGAGGTAGATGAAAGCAAGTGTATATCATGATTACATAAATTGTATGACATTTAAAAAATGTCGTGTCTGACCCTTTATGACCCCATGGACTATACCGGCCATGAAATTCTCCAGGCCAGAAAAACTGGAGTGGGTAACCTTTCCCTTCTATGGGGATCTTTCCAACCCAGGGATCAAACCCTGGTCTCCCACATTGCAGGCAGATTCTTTACCAGCTGAGCCACAAGGGAAGCCCAAGAATAGTGGAGTGGGTAGCCTATCCTTTCTCTAGCAGATCTTCCCAACCCAGGAATTAAACCAGGGTCTCCTGCATTGCAGGTGGATTCTTTACCAACTGAGCTATCAAGGAATCCCATATGACATTAAAGAAATTACCCAAAATTATTTTAGGCGTTCTGGGAGATACTGAGAAATAGGATTAAATAGGCTAAGAAATGTCGTATAACTAGTACACTGAGTTAACTCATCAGAGGAAAGGCTCCTGGCTTCATGTGGGACCTGATCTTGACCTCAGCTTGTCAGGACACCTGCCTTTGTCTAGACCTGATGGAGTCTTGATACTCTGGAGGTCTTTAGGTGAGAAGTTGTGTGGGGAAGGGAGGGATTGCCAAACACATGAAAGCGAAGGAAAAGAAAGACTCATGTATGGTATTAGTGAAAAAAAATTAAAAGGCAAAACAGATCAAGGTGCCTTCAGGAAGAAACCTAAGGGTATAATTTACAGTAAATTAATGACTTATACACGTTTCTTTCATTTTTGATCTTAATTGCAGTTGTTATCACTTCATGTCAGTTTAGAATTATACAGTTAAGACACATTTTATTGAGTGCTTTTTCAACCTCATCATTAGTAGTGAAAGTTCTCTATGTTGGCTATATTTTATTCTATACTAGCATTAGTGTTAGCATTTTAAGATGGATTCATTTATAAAGTTTATATAAATAAAGTAAAAATAAATCCTCTCGAGTGGTGACTTCAAATATTTTGTCTGTAAGAAATTTTAATAGTGTAATATATCCAAAGATCACATACTTTTATTGTTTTTATCCTACCTTAGTTAAGTCACTTGCTCAGTCACGTCTGACTCTTTGCGACCCCATGGACTGTAGCCCGCCAGGCTCCTCCATCCATGGGATTTTCCATGCAAGAATACTGGAGTGGGTTGCCATTTCCTTCTCCAGGGGATCTCCCCGAGCCAGGGATTGAACCCAGGTCTCCCACATTGCAGGCAGACGCTTTAACCTCTGAGCCACCAGGGAAGCTACCTACTCCATCAAAAAAAAACAAAAAAAACTTATTGCTTAAGGAACAGATACGTTAGCAATGCTTCATAAATGTGTTGGTGCTTTGTAATGGAAGTGAAAGATCAAATTCTCTTGTATGGTGACAGTAACATATGGTTAGAAGGCTTTCTGTTGTAAGGTGGACAGCATACTTTATTCTTCAAGGTGGAGTACTTTATTCTCTAATCGAACCATTAAAAAGTGCAAGAACCTTAACAGAAATTGAGAGTTTAGCCTACAGAGCCAAATACTGAAATGAGCAAATTTATAGCTTTTAAATATTTGGTATGAGATGGCTTTGGGGGACTTGGGGAGGCGAGAGAAAAAAACTCTTGTGTAATTTCTGAATAGCTGTTCTACATACATTTTCTGACTGGTTTTTATCAGGGTCTTACTGGACAGAGCGCTCTCAGACTACGACGGCGTGTTTCGCCATCTGGATCTGGACATGCTTTCCTCACCACAACATTCTCCAGTCAATCAGCCTGCCAATACCTCAGAAACAAATACCTCGGACAAATCTTTGTCTAAAGACCTCAGTCAGATACTCGTCAATATCAAATCATGTCGATGGCGGCATTTTAGGCCTCGGACACCATCCCTACATGAAAGTGACAATGACGAACTCTCCTGTCGAAAATTGTACAGGAGTACAAATCGAGCAGGCACAGCACAACCCGGGACCCAGACATGCGGTACCTCTACGCAGAGCAAAAGCAGCAGTGGGTCAGCACACTTCGGTACGTTCATTCGTTTTGTTGTGCGTTCCTGTAGAAGCCTCGGGTTCCTCCGTTTTGGGAATATGTGGTCTGTTATTCTTTCAGTGAAAAGTCCCCTTCTCTTAAAATAGTATTTTTTAAAAATCTAGGTTTAAGTATTTATTTGAATCCCGATTGTGCACGTGTCTTCATTTAAACATTTCTGCGGACCTAAGAATTTTAGTGCTATTTATAATGTTTGGCATTTGTTTCCTGCTGCACTTCATGAACCACCAGGATTCAGCTCTCTGTTTTCAAATAATATGGAAAGAAAATGGACCGTAAATTGATGGTGGATACTTTTCTGGGCTTTTACTAGACTGCTTTAAAGTAAGCCAGCAACTTGATAGATAGCCATGCTTTTTCTGCTGACATAGTAATTCAGAATAATTTATAAGAGGGCCACTAACTTTTCAAAGAACATCTAAGTTTAAGGATTATTCTAATAATTTGGAAACATTTCAGTTAATATGTACTTTAGCATTATGCCTACACTGTGAAATGGGTCTCATATAAATGCCATCTACTTAAAATATTCCCCAAATTTTAGTTTTCTATTTTAAAGCAAATGCCAATTGTTTGAGGCATGTAGATTATAGAAATTCACTGTTAAAGTTGTTACTGCAGATATTTATAAAGATAATTTAAATACAGATTTTGAAAGGGCTATAAAGATAATTTAATCTGTCCCCCTAATTATCTGGTAAGGCTACAGTTAAACCTAATAAATATGAAAATGTGCCTCATTACCTTCAGAAAAGTTTCCATAAATTAATATTCTTTGTGATTAGAAATAAAGTACTTCCATGAAAGGGAAGTCTTTCAGCTCATAAGAAATACAAACTCATTTCAGAAATCAAGTAGAAGATAATTAAATTATTCTGAGGCCTACCTAACAGATTACTTATAATCCCATTAATTTTGGAGTCTATATCATGAAGATTCAGTTTCTCTCTGCTTTTATAGTCTTAAAAGTCAAAAGGATTTTTCAGCATGAAGGTCTTATATGGTGTGAGTGTAGAGATTTTAATAGTATAAACTTATGTTTCCCTGATAAAGATTAAGTTGTTTAAAATTCTTTGGGACTAGATGTAGAAAACTGGCTTGTTAGACCAATTTCTTATCTTCTCCATTTCTTCAAGTTGTATAACTACCTTAAGGATCTTATATGATCTTTTTCACATAAATTGTTTTGCTATACTACTTAAGTGAGTGTTGATAGTGTAACACTTACTTGATTTATGTTTGCCAATGAATGTTAAAAGATGAACATGGAACAATAGTTTTACCGAAAATTTAGCTGAAAAAATCTTTAATAACTGTGTAATTTTCTTTTCTATTATTTCCTTCCCCCATATATGTAATCAGATTAAATGAGTGGGTTTATCATTTGTTTTCTCTTGCACTTAATTCTCAATTTTCCTGGAAATTTCCTAGGTCTTTCTGTATACTTACAGAATTGCTTTAGGGTAACACTTTATTCTTTCATGTTTGTGAATATTCCAGAAACCTAAAGCTTTTCGCTGTAAAGTATATAACAGGGAACTCATGTCATGTGTACCTCTAACTTCATTGAATTCCCCTGGAGGAAAGGAAAACTTGAGCAGCTCAGCTGTTACAGAGGATTCTAAGCACAGCTGAACTAGAAGCGAGAGCCACTCTGGGGATGAGGGGAGTGAGGCTATTACGGCTCCTTCTGCAGCGTCGGTGCTTGCATTGCTGCCTTACCCTCTGTTAAGATCTCATCTCGTTTGATGAAGTTTTTTAAAAAAGTTTTTTTTTTTTTCATTTATCATAGCCCCTAAATGCAAATGAAACTACTCTGTCTGGAATTCAGCCACAAAAACTCTGATCTAGTCTGATGCCAGAGGAAAATCTGGCTGTGTTGGACTTAACTGAAAGAAGGAGATGGACTCATAATGGTACTTGCTAAAGGAATTTTTTTTAGGCTTAATATTTACCACACTGACTTTAGACCTTAACCAGTCATTATGTGACATACGAGTCAGCTGATACACTTGCCTGCTATTTTAAGCCAAATACGTGGGTGTCAATTTAGCCACTTTTTATTATTCTATCGTTGTTTTAAATATTAATATGTGTGCTGTGATAGAGTAATGCCCTCTGGACTGATCATCCCTTTTCTGGATAATCCTCTAGAAGTGCCTCTTCTCACTTCCAAATAGGAAGCCTCATGATGGCACCTGAAGCCAGTCGTTGCCAGCACAGGGCGTGTGCCCTAGCGCAGGGTGTGTGCCCTAGCACAGAGCTTCCGTAGGCAAGTGTCAGAGTCTTTTGCTTGCTTCCCGGCTTTCACCACTTTGCATAGCTGTGCAGCCAGATGGGTCGTCAGGTGCTAGAGTGCTTGGTATTCTGAATACGGTACAGCAGAGTGGCACCATGTAAGAGCTTCTAGAACTAGATTTTAGTACTTAAGGATAAGTCATGTATTTTAAATAGTCTTTAGTAAAAAATGTGATTTGGACAATTTTCAAGAATATTTTTCTCATACTTTTATCTACAAGAATGTCTTTGAGGAATTCGCTGGCAGTCCAGTGATTAGGACTTCACACTGTCTCACTGCCGAGGCTCAGTCCCTGGCCAGAGCACTAAGATCCCACAAGTCGTGAGGTGCAGACAAAAAGGAAAAAATAAACAATCTTTGAAAACTTACTGTTGGTTGCATGACTGTTCATTTGCATGTGTTTGAAAGGATAACAGATTCAGAATTAATACCTTTTTTCATAATTAGGAAGGACTCTAATTCAGAAAGACTGAAAAAGAAAAGTGATTTTTAAACTACCATTATATATTCAAGATTTGAATTCCTGTTTCTCAGTGAAATTTTATCAGCATTTTAAGTCATTTTCCTAAACTTCGATATCTGCAGGGTAGATTTATTTTTGTAAGTCAATGGGAAATTTGTAGCTAGATTGATAGTTTCTAAGTCTCCTTATCTGTAGCTTACTCAGTAGCACAGTTTACTTCTATTTGTAGCATTAAAAACTTTTTTTTAGATTTCCATTGGAGTATAGTTGATTTACAATGTTGTGTTAGTTTCTGCGGTACAGCAAACTGAATGTTATACATATATAAATACATTTATCCACTCTTTTTTTAGATTCTTTCCTCATATAGGTCATTATGGAGTGTTGAGTAGAGTTTTCTGTGCTGTATAGTAGTAGGCCCTTATTAGTTGTCATAAAATTTTAATCTTATTGTAGGACAGTAACTAGATTTGAACACTGAATGTTTTCATTACTAGATTTTTTTAATTTGTAGGACCCTATCCTTATCTAAATATGTTTCAAAACTGCGAATTACTTGCTCAGCAGAGTCTGGGGTGGTCCCCATAGTAAAATACATTAATAGTCCTATGGTTGTGTAGTGAAGTGCGAGAATAGTCACACTCAGTGGCAGGTTTGACCACAAGGAATCTCGTGTTCAAGATGTTTGCAGCCAAATGAATTCAGATTTGGTTGTAGTTTGTTATCAAATGAATTACAACAAATTTTTGTTTTCAGATTGGGTATTTTAGATAACTGATAAGTGCTTGTGACCTCCATACTATCAATTCAGGCTTACTGATTAAGGGGTCATACTGTAATACTGTGTGGAGTCATTTCAGATATGTTTATTTCTTTAAAGTGACCTCTCTTTCTTGCAATAAAAAAATTTTCTGCTTTATACTGCTCAAAGAAATTTCTAATTGATGAGTATCTTTTAAAATAGACGTTTGGGTTTGTTTGTTTATAAAACATAGTGTATATTCTGATAACCTAGAATCTATCACCTCAGACTGAATTTTCAAATTTTGAAATTGTTTCCTTTTTGAAATTATCTGTCACTCTCCCCATACCTCCCCCAATTATTCCACTGATCTGCACCAGCTATAGGAATGTGACTTAAAGGCCAGCAGCCTGAACACCAGACTGTTCCAGGGCTGGTGTACCCGGCACATGATGGTTCCTTGCATAAGAAGTAGATTCATGAAGTTTTAGATTATTTCATCTAAATTCCTACCCTGAGAGAATTGTTAGAAGCTACCCAAACAGCAGTGGTTTCTGGGCTCTACAAGCATGAGGCACACTGTTGCTACATAAAACGCTGGATTTTTTTTTGTAAATGATATTAAATCTAAAACAAACTTTTGTCTATTTCTTTCTATATTTAAAATCTCATTGGTTTCAGGGTAGTTTAGCAGTTTCCACTACTAAAATCCTTGTGATCGCAAATGAAAGTTTCTTCATCTGTATTATGAGGTTATAGAGGAAATCACCAAGAAACTCTCCTGATCTAACATTCTTTGGTTCTGCGAAATGATTCAGATTCTAGGTTTAGTGATCAGTTCACCAGACCAGCTTGTCCCTCTTCATGTGAATTGTAAACTTGACTACCACACCATATCTAGAGGTAGACATACAACCTAAAACCTTTTGATAGAGATTTAGGGAAATGTGGTCATTTTGGTTTATTTCCACTTAGAATTTGGTTAGGCTTTGAATTATATGGCATTCAAGGTCATCTTAGTTTCCTGTGTAAGGAACAATGTGAAACCCAGTTCAGCTTTTATTTGCCCAAATTTATTACCTGACGTTTGTCCAAGCTTTCCTTACTCATCCATACAGCCTTTTGGATTGGAATTGTTATTTTTCAGAATAAATCTAAAACCCTTCAGCATGTTATGTCTTGAAAAGGACTTCAGTGATCACCTGATTTAGTACTTGTATATTTTAGATAAATATACTGAGGTCCAGAAGATTAAGTAATTTCCTTAGGTATACTCAGCTAATTATGATAGAGCTGAGAATGAAAGGAAAATCAGTATCTCTTGGCCCCTAGACCCATGTTTTTTACTACTATCACTTCTGGCGTATATGATACTGTGCATTTCTTCTAGAACATTTATCAGAAATGTCCAGGGAAATTTTTATAACTAGACTCTGGAGTATAGAGATATGTAAGAAATAGGCTAACATAGGGATCTAAAATCACAGTGAGTGTTAGTGATCTAAAGTGTTGGTTGCATTTTTTTAAATTTCTAGATCTGCATTAGAAAGTTAACAGTTGTTTAAAAAATGAAATTCACAAAACCCTCAGAGACTGAGGACTGAAATGTTGACTTAAATAGGGTAAAATATTTGGAACCTTTATTGAAATCGATTTATAACTTAATATTGCTAATTTTAAGTCACAAACACCAGCAAAGTTCTGCAAAAGAATATTTTCATTCATATAAATGGAGTTCTGAACACAGATCTATTCTAGTGAATGCTAAATTATTGTTTTTTAGGTATGTAATGATGTAACCTTCCAGTAATGGGGGTTTTTTTGTTGTTGTTGTTGTTTTTTCAAGTTTATTAAGCATCTCCTACCAGGAAATTCAAGATTTAGGCAACTCACTCAAGCTTAGGAAATTAAAGTAGATGATGCAAAAACATATTAGCAATACTTAAATTGTCTTTTTGGCATTAAGCAGTTTCTTTTATGAAATTTTTTTAAGCATAAAGATAAATATTATGTTAATTGTAATCTGTTTCAAGACAGCCTTATTTAAAAAAATTTTTTTTAAGTTCTGATTTAACTTATTTCTGTTATATGGAAATGGTCATTTTGACAGAAACTTGCTTTTATGAAACTATTTATAGATTATCCTTTTATCAATAAAAAATGTATTTATCAATAAAAAATAATTTTTCCTGCAGAGTTCAGAGCTGAGGATTACCAACATAGTAGGGAAAAAACAGGGCTTCCCTAGTGGCTCAGTTGTGAAGAATCCACCTGCCAATCAGGCGATAATGGGTTCAGTCTCTGGGCCGGGAAGATCCCCTGAAGAAGGAAATGGCAACCCATTCCAGTATTCTTGCCTGGGAAATCCTGTGGACACAGGAGCCTGGGGACACAGTCCATGGGGTCGCAAAAGAATCGAGCATGACTGACTAAATAACAAGAAGAATCTCATCACAGGACATATATCAACTAAACAGATGTGTAACACCAAAAATAGGAAAATAAATGGTAGAGTTTTTCCAACAAATGACTTTTTGCCTTTGTGACCCAAGAAATTAGTTCAGCTCAAGTATGAAAGTCTGTGTAAGTACTGCAACTTCAGAGGTTTTCTGAAATATTATGTCACAGTTTTCTGACTTGTTTAAAATATGGTAGAATTTCTACCTAACTTCTAGCTAAGTATTTTCTAGTTGTCCTAGGCAGAAACTCTGCCCCAGAAGATAAAGATTCTCATGAGTTATAAGTGAAAATTGCAAAACTTGATGATGTAATATTCTAAATAAATTATCAAAACATCTTTAAAGATGACAAATTAGTTGACAGTATTTTGAAGACATTAAACCTTAGATTGAGGGAATATGCATGGTTTATAGATTCCCTAGTGACTGAGGATGCATGCTAACCCTTTTTTTTCTGTTCTGAAATAATTCTTACCCAAACACCACAGGCTTCTTAAAGAAGCCTTAAAGTCAGATGTTGTGATTGTATGTACGTTTTTTTCTTTTTTTTTTTTTAATTGGCAAAAAAAAAAAAGAAAAAGGTTTTCCTTTTTAAAAATTGCACACACTTTTTGGGGGGGGTAATAAATGAACATTTTTTTTGTTTGTTTTTTTTAGAACTGAGCTCTCCATAGACAAACATAAGTAGCATAACACAGTGTCTTTCCTCAGACATCATTCTGTACAGTAAGCCAACCTAAACAACTCCGTTCTTATTGACTGGATTTTTTCCAGGTGGGTTAATTGGGTGGGGAAAATTAATTAACCTTTGGAGCCTCTTTTCTTCCTGTTAAACTTAAAGGATGGGTTCTTTTTTTTTAAAAAAAAAAAAAGGTAATAAACCAACAACCTTATATTTCATATGGAGGAAATATTTGTAATGACTAAAATTCAGAACTATGTAGAACAGCTAGTATTTCTGCACAGAACTGCTGGAGATCATCTGAATGGATTAGGACAGTAGTATGAATAAATAAAGACACCAGATGGTAATTACTGTACCTCTTCTTAAGCTCAGTTGCAAAGCTGAATTTCCAACATGCGGTTGAAAAAAGCTGGTATTACCTTTTACACTGTCTAGCACAAGTGTCACAGCTTACCAAAAAAATAATGGTTTCAAAGCTTGGGAAGTGAGCACTTCTCTTTGGTATGTGCAACTCAAAGTTTCACTTTATTTCTCTTTAAACTCAAGCCACTCTTGTCAAGCGTGGTTATAAAAATGCTGAAATTCTCATTCAGAAGTGATCTTTAACAGGATGCTCAAATGCTTTCATTTTGCGCAAATTTTTTTAAATGCTCAAATTTGTTTTCGTATATTGTAAGTTGCATGTGATAGCTGTGCGTTTCTATAAAGTGTTCTCTCGTTTTATGTTCAGCATTTACAGCCGAACAATACCAGCAACATCAACAGCAGCTGGCACTCATGCAGAAACAGCAGCTTGCACAAATTCAGCAACAGCAAGCAAGTAGTAATTCTTCCACCACCATGCCACAGGTGAGGGATTTGTCTGTCTTATGATTATCCCTCATGTTTCCCACCAGAGTTCATCTCTAATTACCAACTGTTGTCATAGAACCTTGCACCTAACCAGCAGAAAAGTGGCTTTCGCCTGAATCTACATCATAGCCACTCTATACAGGGTTTAGAAAGAACATTACAGGTGAGTATAGAAGCTGTCACCCTCTGCTTCCTATTGTAAAAAAGTAAAACCTAAAAGCGCAAATGAGATGGAGACCCTGTCTTCAAGCCTGATCTTGTAGTCTGTGAATGTACCTCGTTAACTTACAGCCCCACCCAGCTCATTATCTGGAGAACTTTTAATTCTTCTTAAAATGTATTAAAAATTATGCTAAATAACTTCTTTTACTACTAAAAGAAACCACTTTTGAACCTAAAGCATGATAAATATTGGCCATTTAAGCACATTTATAGAACTTAACGGAAGGCTGAGATTTGTGTCTCTAGACATCTGAGAGGAAAATATCATTTAAAAAATTCAGGGGGCCTCTTAATCTCCAGGCTGAGTTAGGATGCGATTGATGTTTTGTTCCTCTGTTCTAAAGGGGTAGTTACCTTACTGTCCCTTGGCTGCCTTAGGTTGTGTATGTATGTGTGTAAGTTTGGTGAAGGGAGTTTTGCCTACTCAGTCATTCATTATATGAATTTATTCATGCATTGATTCATTGCAAATCACTGAAATGTTTTACTGGCATGTTTCTTGTTTAACACTTTGTGTTGGAGGTTTACCATTTCCACATTTTAAAGGTTTATTTTGGTAATTTCATATTATATATTGTCACATAAGATCAAAATCCATAATCCTTGGGACCTCCCTGACAGTCCAGTGGTTAAGACTCCACCTTCCAATGCAGGGAGTGTTGGTTCAATCCCTGGGAACTAAGGTCCAAAATCCGACGTACATAAAAAAAGAATTTATTTTTTAACGTTATAATCCTCGGGTTACAAGATGACCTGAACATTAATCAAATTTATGACTGTCAAGAAGAAATGAAGATATTTCAGTGGTTTGCCACTTTCGTTTGTATGCGGACTGATTTTGGCATATAGCTGTGTAGCTTAATAGTCGTTGGAAACTAAGTGGTGCTGATTAGCTCTGCTCTGTGTTTTCCTTTGTAGGGTTTTGTGTCCAAGACTTTGGATTCTGCTAGTGCTCAATTTGCTGCTTCTGCTTTGGTGACATCGGAACAACTGATGGGATTCAAGATGAAGGAGGATGTGGTGCTTGGAATTGGGGTGAACGGTGTCCTTCCAGCCTCAGGTAGGGAGAGAGACGTGTCAGCACGTGATTGTTTTTGTGACCTATGTCAGTGATAAACCAAAAGCAGAGTTGGAGTTGTTGAGCTGTGTCTTTCCTTTTCCCTAGGAGTATACAAGGGCTTACACCTCAGTAGTACTGCACCCACAGCACTTGTCCACACGAGTCCGTCGACGGCAGGGCCGGCTTTGCTGCAGCCTGCAAGCGTGACCCAGACTGCGGGTTCCCACAGTGCGCCGGGTCACCCGGCGACCGCTGCCAACTCCGCCACAACTCAGGTTCTGATTGGGAACAACATTCGATTGACTGTACCTTCATCAGTTGCCACTGTAAACTCTATCACCCCTATAAATGCACGACACATACCTAGGACTTTAAGTGCTGTCCCGTCGTCTGCCTTAAAGCTGGCTGCTGCAGCAAACTGTCAAGTTTCCAAGGTCCCGTCGTCATCCTCTGTGGATGCCGTCCCACGGTGAGTAGTTACCGAAGCTCGGAGTGTTGAAAATAAGAGATCTAGCTTAAGTTCTCTGGTACTGCTCTCTACTTATTTATTTGTGTTTTGTTTCTCCTTTCTGGTTTTCTGGGGGGTTTTTCGTTTGTTCTTGGCCATGCCTTGTGACTTGTGAGATCTTAGTTCCCCGACCAGGAATTGAACCTGAGTCACAGCAGTGAAAGCACACACTCATAACCACTGGACTGCCAGAGAATTCCCTGTGTTTTTTGCTCTTTTCCTTATATACGTTAAAAATGTATAGATGAGAATTCCTTATTTTTGTAAGAACTAAACAGGTAAATGTTGTAATTACATACTGCTGAGAATTTGAACTTAATGGCATATAGTGAACATAGCATCTATAATTGGGACATCATTTTCTTTGTATAATAAGAGCTTATAGTACTTTCACCTTTTATTCCACCTTTGGATAGAAGGAGTTCTCTGTAGAATGTTTCTTTTTCTCATAATTTCTTCCACAGCTTTTCAAGTGGACAGAACTGATAGAACCCACCATGGCTAGTCACTAAGCTGCTCTGAATACTGTAAGCAATGTAAAGGGTTACAGTATTCATGCCAGGCCAACTTTTAATCATCATTATTTTATACTGTGCCAACTTGTTTTCTTAGGTTTCAGTAGATGGTTTAGAATGTTTGCCCAGGTTCTATTCTGTTTTAAATATTAACAGTAATTAAAATCTTGCTGTCTACAAAGTACTTTGCTGAAAAAATAAGAGAAAGACAAGGAGTTTTCAGTTTAGTTAGAGGACAAGCATAAAAGTGTGAAAAGTTAAATAATAGAATTGTAGGTAATAGGTAAAAATTGCTCTGGTAGTGTCACAAAGCATTATATGCTTGTCATTAATTGTATAGATTGTGGCTATAATTTTAATATATATTTTTACACCCAGGGTATTATGGGAATGTTCTAGAAAATGAGATTTCATCTTGGTTGGGCAAAGAGGAAAAGGAGAAAGGGGGGGACATACAGATGTGACCGGAGGTTAACAGGTAACTAGTCTGTCTAGAGATTTGGAAAGGTTAGTGGTAGGAGGAGGCTGGACTTTGTCTTGAAGGCCAGGCTGATCCATAGACGTCCTCAGCTGGGAGTGGCCCCAGGCAGGGGGGCAAGCTTTGTAGCAGCAGACTATAGCTATTAGTTTCTGACCCAAGCATCCTTTCTCCTTTTGAACTTTTAAGTGTGTGCTCAGTTGCCTCAGTCATGTCTGCCTCTTTGCAGCCCCATGGACAGTAGCCCGCCAGCTCCTCTGTCTGTGGGATTTCCCAGACAAGAATACTAGAGAGGGTTGTCATCCCCTTTTCCAGGGGATCTTTCCGACCCAGGGATCAAACCTGCATCTCCTGCATTGCAGGTGGATTCTTTACCACTGAACCACTGGTGATCCCCCTCAGCTTAAGAAGTGGTCGTCATCTGCTGGAGACTCATCCCATTTTCGTTAGTATTCTGGGTGTAGTTAAAGCTAGTCAGTAAATGATTGCTTTTACTTAAGAACAGTGGAAGGGCTGGAGCGGCTAAGACCCTGGTCTTCTGATTGCTCAGCTCCACGTGGAGAAAGAACCAGACTTGAAGGCCTGATGTAAATAACCCTCATTCACTTCGCTCCTCTTTAAAATTCTTAGCAAAAGCCTAATCAAGGAGGAAATTGAAACTCTAAAGTATGGCCATTCTGTATGTGTTTTCCCATCTAGCTTGCTTGGGTGCTGCTCCAGTCTTACTGGTAATGTAGTTGCTTACGGAATGTGCAGCACAAGCCTAACTTCTGGTCTTGTGTCCCTGATAATAAAGCATCAGGGTTTATAACCCTGTGCTTGCCGTCCTGTCCCAAGAGTCAGATTTCTTTCGGTTATTAAAAACATCTAGACCTTTCATTGGGAAGATCATCTCGATTGGTTAAGTTGACTGCAGAGAAGTAATCTATTGCCCTCTTTTTTTCAACAGGGAAAATCATGACTCAGAAAAGCCAGCACTAAACAACATAGCAGACAACACAGTGGCGATGGAGGTGACGTAGCTCCTCAGGAGCGGAGCCGCAGCCTGGGGACTTGACTAGGTGCTATGCATCGGGAGCGTTTCAAATGCAAGGGATGGTGGAATGCAGCACATGCGTTTCTGTGGCAGCTGTGGGGACTCGACAGCAGTGCTCATCTCTCATGCTTCAACTTTTCTTTTCTTACTGTTAATAGGAAAAAAAATCAACATCTGTAAATTAAGAATACAGCAATTATCTGTACAGTACTGCATATTTGTAATACCCTTGTACATACGTTACTTGAATACAGAAATGTTCATTTGTGATGCTTTGCACTTGGGGGCGGGGGGGGGGTGGGAGGGAAATACATTGCAACAAAGAGTGTGAGATGTGAGATTGTATCGAGATGAAGTGTCATCACATCATGTGCATGGTGCGGAACCTGCTGTTTTCTCTATTTATTGTGCCGTGTTTACAGGTTTTTGTACACTGTACCTTCATTGGTCCCTGTGCTGTAGTAAATGTGTTAGGTAGCCGTGGACTCCCTGGTATTTTGTAAATGGTATAACATAACTTGGTTCCCCTCTGGGTCCCTGAGTTTTCTGTGTATCATGTGAAGAAAAAAAAAAATGGTGACATACATACAGAATTTTACAAAAAAAAAAAAAAGGCATCAGTTTAAAAAAAAAAATGGGGAATGTACTGTTCAATGGGGATCTTCCTGGTCTACTCTCATTAGGACAAGTAACAAGCTAAAAATGAAGTCTCTTGAATCCTCCCCCTCCCCGCCTGCCCGCAGAGCTGCGGGGGTTCTGGTACTTAAAGCACTAATGTTATGTTGCTGCTCTGCACACGGCCCAGTAGTCCCATTTCCTTCCACACCAAAAAAGTGTTAAATCAAGTATGCAAACGGAGTCCTTACAACTGGAGTTTATGTTGTCTTGCCCTTTTTTTAGCACAAGAAGAAAAAAAAATGTACTTTTTTATTGTCGAATTGTTGAAAAGACTTCATTCTTTACTTGTTCTTACAAAAAAAAGGATATAAGGGAGAAGAATGCAGTAATTGCTGTACGTGTATCATCATTCCAGTTTCTAAAAACAGCCAGCCAGCTTTTTTCCTTTTAAGATTCTCCAGAAGGCTGCAAGGCCAGAACCACAAATATCGGGTGCCTTCCTTTGGAAATATTTGACCTCTCTTCTGTGAAGAGAATGGTACTTAACAGACTACTACTAGTGCTTTGTCAGTACCGAAGTCTGAATGCCCAGTCCAATGGCATACATTATCCTTAAGGTTTTTAATCCCACCTGGAAAAAATTGTGATAGAATTCTCACAAAATAAACCCAGGGCATTACATGTTGACAAACTAATGTGTAGTGGTCTTTGCTTTTATTTGCAACCCAAGAACTCTTGTGTGACTTTAAACCATTCAATAAAGGGATGGGGGGGGGGGGTGTTGTGGAAATGGGAGCAATGACTTAAGTTCACTTTTTCAAGTTATTTATTGAACGACTACTTACTGTGCTTGGGACTATTTTAGGTCCTACACTGGTGAAAAAATTACTGCCCTTGTGAAATTTATCTCACTGGGTGATAAAAGCAGAATGAATCAGTAAAATGTAAATTGTGTTACGGTGAGAATTAGGGAAAACAAAGCAGCGAAGGGGAGAAGCAGCAGTGCCAGGAGGAGGTGGAGGTTGTCGTTTCAAGTCAGGTGGGGAGGGAAGGGCTCACAGAGATGAAGGAGGGGCAGCAGAGTGGGTGCATACGAGGCGGGGCTGCCTGGCTCACTGAAGGAACAGCAGTGCGGCTGGCGCTCAGGCGAAGGGAGGGGCCGGGGGGTTGGCAGGTACCAGGGAGCCTGCTCGTGGGGCGCGGCCTGATAGGTGACTTCAAAGGCTTTGGCTTCTTCCCTGCTGGAGAGAGGGTTTTGGAGCAGAGGAGCGATGTGACGGCAACAGGTTCACTCTGGCCTCGGCTCTCAGGCCAGACTAAAGGGGGAGCCCATTTAGGAAGCACATTGCAGTAATGCAAGTGATTGACAGTAGGGACACAGGTGGTGGTGAGTCGTCGGATTCTGGTGTGCTCACTGAATAGACCGAGGTATCTGAGAGAAGGGATTGAGGGATGACCCCAAGGTGTCTGGTTTGAATAGCTGGCCACAGTTGGAGAGCACTGTGGAAGGAGTGGGCGTGGGCAAAGCCCAGTTTTAGACAGTGTGGGATGTTCACTGGACATCCACGTAGGGGCATCCAGTAGGCAATGGGAGACGTCTGGGCTGGAGATTGGAACTCGATGGAGTTAAAGCTGTGAATGAGGGTGAGACCACCAGGACAGTGGGATTAAACCTTGATATAATAAATACAGCTACCACTGATTGGTTGTTGGAGAGTTGATTCTTACCTTTAAGAGAACCCCCTGTTTCAAAGGGACAGATTTCCAATTTGTATAACTACTATTTGTTCTGTTCATTCTATAAAAAGAAAAAAGAAAAACAGAAAAAGCTGCCTTTGCAGCTAAAACCCTGGCGGATCAATGTGACTATAAAAATTAAGATTGCTGGGTTCAGGGGTTAAGAATCCACCTGCCAATGTAGCGCACACAGGTTCCATCCCTGTTCCTGGAGGATTCCACGTGCCTTGGGGCAACTAAGCCCATGGTCTGCAGTCGCTAAACCGGCATGCCTAGAGCCCTTGCTCTGCAACGTGACAAGCCTACACACTGCAACAGAAGCCCCCACTCGCCGAAACTGGAGAAAGCCCGAGCGCAGCAATAAAGACCCTGCACAGCCAAAAATAATCAAACAAAATTCAAACTTCTGGTTAAAAGGTATGCAAGAAGAATTCAGATTAGGATTAAAATTTCTACATGAAACCTAGCACAAGGCCTGGGCCCACAGTCTGCTTGATGAGTGCCTACTGTCCACAGGTTTACAAATGGATTGGAGAACAAGAAATTGAGTCCTTATTGAGCCCATCCTGTTTGAAATATGAGATGAGTGGACAGTGATGGTCAGATCCACGGAGCACTTAACTTTCCTACTTGACTGTAACAAAGGTGAGATGCAGAGAACATCCCAGTTGGTATCATTCACACTTCAAGGCAATTTACTCAAAACTGAGTCTTTGGCCTCTACATTTCTTGCCATCTTTCCATGTACGCCGCTACCAGTGTTAACAGTAGCTGAAATGCAGGACTTAAAAGAGCAATTGAAACACGAAGATCTTAGGAGAAGGAGAACCAGGTCATCAAGGGAATGCTGGCGTGTAGTTACTAACCACCACTCCTGAGTACTTATTGTAACAACTGTGCATTCTCACAGTAATCCTTTAAAAGTAGATAACTGGAATTACCACTGTACTACAGGTGAGATTCACCCGCAGTTCTGCAGTGATGCGCAGTCCAGGATTGAACTCATCTGCCAGAGTCCAAAGCTACTGCTGTTTGCCTGCCCATGTTTATTGGACAAACCTGGAAGCAAGTTTCTAACCTAACTTCATAACCAACTTATTTAAATAATGGCCGAAATTTCTCCAAATGTGATGGTCAATCCACAGACCTAAGGAAATCAACAAACCACAAGCAAAAGAAAATTTGTTAAAGCATATAATCAAACTGCTAAACATCAACTTGACAGATTTCAAAAAGGACACGTACAGAGAAAAACTAGAATGGCAGCGGGTGTTTAAGTAAGCTAAAAGCGGAGCAATATCCTTACTGAACAAAAAGGAAAAAAAAAGCTTTCAACTTAGAATTCTAAACTGAGCTACATTATTTTTCAAAAATGAAAGTGAAATATTTCTTGAGACATAGAAAAGCTGAAAGAATTCATCACAAGCAGATGTCCAATACCAGAAATGTTAAGGGAAGTCCTTGGAGCAGATGAAAATAGTATTAGAAGTCTGGATGTATACACACAACATCAAAAATGGTAAATATGTATGTACATAGAAAAACTTGATCCCCGTGTTTTTCAGTCTTCTTAAAAGCCAGTGATGGCTTTTGAAGCAAAAATAATGAGGGTATATGGCATAACACAAGGAGAAGAACAAGGATGAGAGCAGGAGTGCAAAGTTTGGGAGCAAGAGGGCCCAGAGGCTGGATCCTGTTTTCAAAATGGTATCACACCCCTTGAAGGCAATATATACTGTTAAGTCCTAAAGCAACCACTAAAATAACAGAGAGACAGCTAATAAGCAGGAAAGAAAATAGGGTCATAAACAGTATTCTACTGACCCAAAAGAAAACGGAAAAAGGAAACAGGACAGATAGATTAAATAGAAAAACAAACATGAACATGGTCCATTTAAACCCAACCACATAAATGCTAATGGTCTAAACAACCCATGTGAAAGGCAAAGATTATCAGATGGCATAAAATAAGAAAAACCTGTCTATATAATGCCTTCAAGGAGCCCACTGCAAACCTAAAGACACAAATAGGACCAACGTAAAAGGGCAGAGAAGAATATATACCATGTTAATACTCATCAGAAGAAATCTAGAGTAGCTGTCTTAATATCAGACAGTACATTTCAGAACAAAGAGTATAACCAGGAATTCTTTAAAGGTCACTTCACAATGGTAAGAGGCTTACTTTATCAAGAATTCATACATTCAGGGACTTTTCTGGTAGTCTAGTGGTTAAGAATTTGCCTTGCAATGCAGGGGACACGGGTGCCATACCTGCTTGGGGCACTAAGATCTCACATGCCATGGAGCAGCTAAGCCCAGTGCTCTGGAGCCCTAATGCTGCAACTGCTGAGCCTGAATGCCACAGCTGGAGAGAGAGATCCTGCATGACGCAGCAAAGACACCGCGTGCTGCAACTAAGACCCGACACAGCCAAATAAAACTTTAAAAATTAAAAAAAAAAGGCATACATTTTAAACATTTGTGTGTCTAATTTTAGAACTTCAAAATTATATAAAAGTGATGGAATTAAAAGACAGCCAACATTCATTAAAATTAAATTAAATTCAGTATCCCCTTTCCAATACTTGATAGAACAAGTAGACAGAAAATCAATGGGGACTGGAACATTATCAACCAAGTTGCCCTAATTGACATTCTTAGAACACTATCCAACAAATGCAGACTACACATTTGCTTCAAAAGTACATGAGATCTTTAGCAAGGTATACCTGTAACTGGGGGCCGTAAAGCAAACCTCAATAAAGTTCAGCTCAGCTCAGTTCACTTCAGTCGCTCAGTCGTGTCCGACTCTTTGCGACCCCATGAATCGCAGCACGCCAGGCCTCCCTGTCCATCACCAACTCCCGGAGTTCACTCAGACTCACATCCATCAAGTCAGTGATGCCATCCAGCCATCTTATCCTCTGTCGTCCCCTTCTCCTCCTGACCCCAATCCCTCCCAGCATCAGAGTCTTTTCCAATGAGTCAACTCTACATGAGGTGGCCAAAGTACTGGAGTTTCAGCTTTAGCATCATTCCTTCCAAAGAACACCCAGGGCTGATCTCCTTTAGAATGGACTGGTTGGAGGGATTTAAATGATGCAAAATATTTGCCCTAACTACAATAGAATTATACTAGTATTATTAACAGAAAGGCATCTAGAAAACCCTTAAGTGTTTGGAATCTAATAAACTTTTCATGTTGGTCAAAGCAGAAATCAAAAGGGGCATTAGAACATATTTTGAAATATAGACACTGGAAAACCATGGATAATGGAAGCACACATATCAAAAGTTGTGAGATATAGCTAAATCAGTGCTAAGAGGAATATTTATACCAAAAATTAAGAACTAAATCAATAACCTAAACTTCTACCAGCTAAGAAAGCTAGAATAAGTTGAAAGTAAACCTAAAGCAGACAAGAAATGATGAAGATCAGAATGGAAGGAAAATTTAAAAAGTGAAGCAACAGAGAAAACCAATGAAGCCAAATGGTGCTTCCCCTGGGTGGATCAATAAGACTGATAAATCTCTAGCCAGATTAATTAGGATAAAAAGTATATGAGAGAACACTACTACAGATTCTACTGAAATTAAATTATATATTAAAATATAAGGAAATATTAAAAACCATATGCCAATAAATTTGACAACTTAGGTAAAATGGAAAAATCTTTTAAATGACACAAATTACCAAAGCTCTCTTCAGAACTGTTGTTCAATCACTCAGTCGTGTACAACTCTTTGTGACCTGATGGACTGCAGCATGCCAGGCTTCCCTGTCCTTCACCATCTCCCAGAGTTTGCTCAAACTCAGGTCCTTTGAATCAGTGATGCCATCCAACCATCTCATCCTCTGTTGTCCCCTTCTCCTGCCCTCAATCTTTTCCAGCATCAGGGTCTTTTCTAATGAATCAGCTCTTCGCATCAGGTGGCCAAAGTACTGGAGTTTCAGCTTCAGCATCAGTCCTTCCAAAGAATATTCAGGGTTGATTTCCTTTAGGATTGACTGGTTTGATCTTCTTGCTGTCCAAAATAAACAGATTTTAAAAATATATATAGGTTAATATACCTCATGAACATTGATACAAAAAAATGTTTATTCCAATAATATACACCTGATGTGTATATTATTATTATTATTATTATTATGTGTATATTATTATTATTAATATTATTATCAGGTGTTTGGCCACCTGATGTGAAGAGCTGACTCTTTGTAAAAGACCCTGATGCTGGGAAAGATTGAAGGCAGCAGGAGAAGGGAGTGGCGGAGGGTGAGATCATTAGATAGAATCCCTGACTCAGACATGAATTTGAGCAGACTTCCGGAGATGGTTGGAGAACAGAGGACCTTGGTGTGTCCCTGGGATTGCAAAGTCGGACACAACTTAGCAACTTAACAACCACAAATACAAAGGGTACAGGATTATGATCAGTAAGAATCACTCCAAAAATGTGTGGCATATGTAGGCGACTAATGCCTGAGATACTTAGTTTCCCATGGTCTAGGAGTGGCATCGTAAAGTGGCTGAAATTTACCCCATCCTTCTATGGGGGTATAGATAGAGCTGAGATGGTCTGGTTAGGAGCTAGATTCCACAGGCCACAACGAAGACATGGCACAGCCAAATAAATTTATTTTTAGTCATTAAGATGGTAAATTTTATATCATGTGCTTTTTAATATTTATTTGGCTGTGCTGGATCTCAGTTGTGACACTTGGACTCTTTAGTTGCGGTATGTGGGATCTGTTCCCTAATAAGGGACTTAACCCAGGCCCCCTGCATTGGGAGCGCAGAGTCTTAACCACTGGACCACCAGGGGAGTCCCTCATGTGTTTGTTTTTTTTTAATTTAAATTTATTTTTAATTGGAGGATAATTGCTTCACAATATTGTGTTAGTTTCTGCCATACATCAACATGAATCAGCCATAGGTATACCGTGTGTTTTATCACAAAATTTTTTAAACAAACATAATAAACACTCAGACCTCATCCTTTCCTAGTCACTTTGCTCTGTTTCTATCGTGTTTACGAGGTAGACATACATGTACAGCTGGGCTTCTGCACCTCACTTCCCAACTCGGCATTCAGTAATATCACGTTCAGTTCAGTTCAGTCAGTTCAGTCGCTAGGTCGTGTCCGACTCTTTGCGACCCTATGAATCGCAGCATGCCAGGCCTCCCTGTCCATCACCAACTCCTGGAGTTCACTCAAACTCATGTCCATCGACTTGGTGATGCCATCCAGCTATCTCATCCTCTATTGTCCCCTTCTCCTCCTGTCCCCAGTCCCTCCCAGCATCAGAGTCTTTTCCAATGAGTCAACTCTTCCCATGAAGTGGCCAAAGTATTGGAGTTTCAGCTTTAGCGTCATTCCTTCCAAAGAACACCCAGGACTGATCTCCTTTAGAATGGACTGGTTGGATCCCCTTGCAGTCCAAGGGACTCTCAAGAGTCTTCTCCAACACCACAGTTCAAAGGCATCAATTCTTCGGCACTCAGCTTTCTTCACTGGAGAAGGCAATGGCACCCCACTCCAGTACTCTTGCCTGGAAAATCCCATGGATGGAGGAGTCTGGTGGGCTGCAGTCCATGGGGTCGCTAAGAGTCGGACACAACTGAGTGACTTCACTTTCACTTTTCACTTTCATGCACTGGAGAAGGAAATGGCAACCCACTCCAGTGTTCTTGCCTGGAGAATCCCAGGGACGGGGGAGCCTGGTGGGTTGCCGTCTATGGGGTCACACAGAGTCGGACACGACTGAAGTGACTTAGCAGCAGCAGCAGCTTTCTTCACAGTCCAGTTCTTACAACCATACATGACTATTGGAAAAACCAGTAGTCTTTGACTTGACGAACCTTTGTTGGCAAAGTAATGTCTCTGTTTTTGAATATGCTATCTAGGTTGGTCATAACTTTTCTTCTAAGGAGTAAGCGTTTTAATTTCATGGCTGCAGTCACCATCTGCAGTGATTTTGGAGCCCCAAAAAATAAAGTCTGACACTGTTTCCACTGTTTCCCCATCTATTTCCCATGAAGTGATGGGACCAGATGCCATGATCTTCATTTTCCGAATGTTGAGCTTTAAGCCAACTTTTTCACTCTCCTCTTTCACTTTCATCAAGAGGCTTTTTAGTTCCTCTTCACTTTCTGCCATAAAGGTGGTGTCATCTGCATATCTGAGGTTATTGATATTTCTCCTGGCAATCTTAATTCCAGCTTGTGCTTCTTGCAGCCCAGCGTTTCTCATGATGTACTCTGCATATAAGTTAAATAAGCAGGGTGACAATATACAGCCTTGATGTACTCCCTTTCCTATTTGGAACCAGTCTGTTGTTCCATGTCCAGTTCTAACTGTTGCTTCGCATACATGTTCCTCAAGAGGCAGGTCAGGTGGTCTGGTATTCCCATCTTTTTCAGAATTTTCCACAGTATATTAATAGCTTGAAATTGGCCATGATGGGAATATTTGGCATCAAAGAAATTGGTAAACACTACAATTTTTTTTCTGTTGTTTTTGTTTGTAGTGCTGGTTGCTGAACATTTACCAGCCCTCCACTATGGTCAGCATAGTCATAACTCTGGGTCTTGCCTGCCACTGAACAATAAACTCAGCACGGGCACGGTGCTAGGGGATGTTAAGGGTGGGCACCGAGTCATGTCAAGGGTGTTAGTTCTGTTCACTGGTCCTAGGGGAAATGGATGCAAAAGAAGATCATCAGGAGCTGATGCGGACAGTGTGTCAAGCCTGCCGTTCTGTTCCAGCGTCTACCCGACTGCTGCATTATGCTGTGTCCTTGCTGCCTAGGACAGCCCAGACCAAATCCCTGCAAACCCAACCAAGCCTGCACACCACCCAACTCTATGCAAATAAATCTAATTATTAATGGAGAGGTGGCCCAAAGCAAGGAATGGTTCTGGAGTCATCCTAATGCCATCAAAGGCAAAAGATCCAGATAGTTAAGGCCATGAAGTGGTAAATAAAGTCTGATTGATAAGATGCCCTAGGACTCTTTCTTCAAACACCTGCTAATTGTTTACTAATCTGGGAACTTTGAGGAGCACTCTTAGCATGAGGGGGCTTCCCTGATCGCTCAGTTGGTAGAGAACTGGCCTGCAGTGCAGGACACCCTGATTCCATTCCTGGGTCGGGAAGATCCGCTGGAGAAGGGATACCCACTCCAGTATTCTTGGGCTTCCTTGATGCTCAGCTGGGAAAGGGTCTGTCTGCAGTGTGGGAGACCTGGGTTTGATCCCCGGGGTGGGAAGATCCCCTGGAAAAGGGAAAGGCTACCCACTCCAGTGTTCTGGCCTGGAGAATTCCATGGACTGTATAGTCCATGGAGTCGCAAGGAGCAAGAGTGGGACAGGACTGAGTGACTTTCACTTCACTTAGCACTAGGAGGAAATCACCGGTGCCCCCTTGTGGCAAGTTTTGAGAAAGAGTGAACCCAGAACTAGAACTGCCCAGAAACGGTGGAAAAGGAGAGGCAGCCAGGTGAAGCACAGAGCAGGGCGAGCTGCTGTGCCCACACTTGTGTTATGAACGGGGTGAGGGTGGGAAGCAGGTCTACACTGTTTCTAGAAATGTGCCAAGTCAGTGTAACGTTTCAGAAAATGTTTTTAAGAAATAGAGGCAGCTTGTTCTTGTGGAAGGAAAGATGGCACAGCAAGCGCTACCTGAAGCCGTGTCAGCCTCACCCGGTTCTCCATCTGACAGCTTGCAGCAGAGTCCCCTTGCACATTGATAAAAACGCACATTCCCAAACATCACTCAAACCCTACAGATTCAGTTTCTCTCGGAACAAATGTGCAAAACAAGCTCCCCCCATGTGTCTTACGAACACTGATGTCTGAGAACCACATGAATTCAAGGATGAGCCAGAAATTCAAGTGGTTTTTCATCGTTGTCAAAGCCATCTGTCGCTGAAAGGCTCTCGTGGTCTCTGTCCCTGATCAAAGGAGGTCGAAGGGGCAGGACAATTAAGTACGATATGTGATCCTGGATGGATCCTAGTCCAGGAAAAGGATATTCGTGAGGCAACTGATGACATTTGAAAAATGTCTGAGGATTAGTTAATAGTATTTCCATGTCAGTTTTGGAATACGGTCCATAATATGAGAATAACTGTGTGGGCACAGATGGTCACTAAGCTTACCATGGTGATCATTCCATAACGTATGTAAATGTCAAATCACAAATGTTGTACCCCTGAAACTAACATAATATGGTACATCAACTATATTTCAAGATCCTTGCCTGTAATTGCCTGGAGATCCAGTGGTTGGTTAGGACTCTAAGCTTTCACTGCCAAGAACTTGGGTTCTATCCCTCACCAGGGAACTAAGATCGTACAAGCTGTGGGGCACAGCACCAAAAGAAAAAGTCCTTGTTTTGATAATTGTACTATGATTGCTCAGTCACCTCAGTGTGCGACCCTCTGGACTGTAGTCTGCCAGGCTTCTCTGTCCACGGATTCTGCTAGGCAAGAATACTGGAGTGGGCTGCCATGCCCTCCAGCCGAACTTCTCAACCCAGGGATCGAACCCGCAGCATCTTCTGCATCTTCTGCATCAAAGGTGGATTCTTTACCACTGAGCCACTGGGGAAGGGGAAGCTCCTGCTGTGATTGCTGCTGCTGCTGCTGCTAAGTCGCTTCAGTCGTGTCCAACTCTGTGCGACCCCAGAGACAGCAGCCTACCAGGCTCCCCCGTCCTTGGGATTCTCCAGGCAAGAATACTGGAATAAGTTGCCATTTCCTTCTCCAATGCATGAAAGTGAAAAGTGAAAGTGAAGTCACTCAGTCGTGTCCGACTCTTAGCGACCCCATGGACTGCGGCCCACCAGGCTCCTCCATCTATGGGATTTTCCAGGCAAGAGTGCTCGAGTGGGGTGTCATTGCCTTCTCCTGCTATGATTAAATATACTTAAATATATATTTAAATTTGGGAAAGCTGAGTAGGGAGTCTCTAGGGATTCCTTGCACAATTTTTTGTTGTTGTTCAGCCAGTCAGTCGTGTCCCACTCTCTGGGACCCCATGAACTGCAGCACTCCAGGCTTCCCTGTCCTTCACCATCTCCCAGGGCTTGCTCAAACTAATGTTCATTGAGCCCGTGATGCCATCCAACCATCTCATCCTCTGTCATCCCCTTCACCTCCTGCCTTCAATCTTTCCCAGCATCAGGATCTTTTCTAAGGAATCTGCTCTTCATATCAGGTGGCCCTAGTATTGGAGCTTCAGCTTCAGCATCAGTCCTTGCAAACACAAAATTATTTCAAACTTTTAAGTTACAAGTTTAAAAAAAATTAAGCCTCCCATTTGATAAGCACATGTTACATCCTTGTTACTTGAAGTGTGGTCCACAGACCAGGAGCATCAGCTACACCTGGGAGCGAGCAAAGAGGCGCACATTCCAGACCGCTAGGTGGCCGGAAGCACGTGCAACAATGCAGGCAACTTACACGGTGGCTTCTCTTGGGTGCCAGGGCTTCCCCGGTGGCTTAGATGGTAAGGAATCCGCCTGCAGTATTGGAGAACTGGGTTTGATCCCTGAGTCGGGAAGATCCCTGGAGGAGGGCATGGCAACCTACTCTAATACTCTTGCCTGGAGAATCGCCATGGACGGAGGAACCTGGCAGGCTACAGTCCATGGGGTCGCAAAGTTGGACACAACTGAGCAACTAAGCACAGCACAGCTTGGGCGGCAAGTACAAAAAGTAGATCTCCACGCCCACCCACCAGAATCTGAAGTTAATTCCCAGGCTTTAATGAGCTCAACACCACCTTACTCTCGCGAGACTGCCTCTCTCCAAGTCAACGGCTGCTCACGCGGGAAGAGCCGGCGGAACACACAGTCCGCGGACCGCGGAGGCGTGAGGGGCAGCCGACCGGCCAGTCCGCTCGCAGGTCACCTGTCAGTCACGCCCTCTCTGTGACCTCCTTGCATGCACTTGGACAGCGCCCTGGGTTCGTGGAGGCTGTCCGGGGCTCTGACGCGTGGAGATCTTCGGATCCTCATGGAGACCCCAGCACCCCAGACAGGACAGGACACTGCCGTCTGTTCCAGCCCCAGCCTTCCCTTCAGGTCTCTCTGGTCACCCTCATCCAGGCCCTGCAGCAGCTTGGGGTGGTGGCTTGAAAGACGGTCTCCAAAAGGGGCTTTCATTCAGGCTCACCAAAGCTGGTCTTCAGAGTCCATCAGGTAAACGCCATCTCTGCTCATGTTCTTTCACCTTAGCTGCATGCCCTTCCGGTAGCCCAGGCTGCAGGCCTTTCTCTCGAGCCAGTAGAATCAACCACACTGTCAGATAAGGGCCCAGAGGGACCTGAGTAACCAGCCCACTTGGCAACCTCAGTGGAGCTGCCTGTGGCAGTGGCGGCCCCAGGACCTTGGCGACATGTTCAAGTGCAGAGCAGGGACGAGGGGCACCTCGGGTGAGGGCCAGCCATCGGAAGGCCCTCCAGTCCTCTTAGGTCTCACCACACATTTGTCTTTACTCAGGGCCGAAGTCAGGGGGCTCCCCAGGTGGCTCGGTGGTAAAGAATCCGCCAACCTGTGCAGGAGAGGCGGTCCGATCCCTGGGTGGGGAAGATCCCCTAGAGGAGGAAATGGCAACCCAGCCTAGTATGCTTGCGTGGAAAACCATGGATTCTTGCCATGGACAGAGGAGGCTGGCGGGCTTCAGCCTGTGGGGCTGCAAAAAGCAAAACACAGCTGAGCCGCTGAGCACACAGGCAAGGCCAGCCTCGGAGGAACAGCATGACTGCAGACCAGGAACGCCATCACTGCAGAAAGTGGGGAGGAGGCTGCGCTTACAGCCGCACCCAGTCCCGGGGACCATCGGGAGCGCCTGGAGATGAGCCGCTGGAAGGTCTGAGCTTCATGACAGTTAATCTTCAAAGGCTGGCCTGCAGTATGTCCCGGGACTCCTTTATCTCAGCCCCCGCTGTGAGTGAGTGAGAGTGTGTGCCCGCGCACATGCCTGAGAACGGGACCTAGAGATTGCTGCTGCTGCTAAGTCGCGTCAGTCGTGTCCGACTCTGTGCGACCCCATAGACGGCAGCCCAACAGGCTCCTCCGTCCCTGAGATCCTCCTGGCAAGAACACTGGAGTGGGTTGCCATTTCCTTCTCCGGTTGAGACTGAGAATGACATAAAGATAGAAACATCCTTAAAAATCCATCCAAACTGCTGTGTGAAGTCAGAGCCACCTGACTCCACTGGCACAGAGGCTTTCACTTCTGTCTCCCTCTCCTCCCCTCCCCAGCTTGGTTCTCAGGAAACATTATCTTCTAGAAAGGAGGTTCCTAAAGGAGAGGGCTGGGCCTGGGGTGGGGTTGGGGGGCTGGGGTGGGGAGTCCGAATTGTCAGAGAGGTTTTAAAAAAAACAAATTTATGTATTTATTTTTGGCTCCTCTGGGTCTTTGTTGCTGTCTGCAGGCTGTCTTTAGTTGCAGTGAGCAGTGGCTACTCTATAGTCGTGGTGCACCGGCTTCTCGGTGCTGCCCAGCATGGGCTCTGGTGGGGGTGGGGAGCGTTCAGTTCCTGTAGCTAAGCTACCCCAAGGCATGTGAAATCTTTCTGGAGCAGGGATCCAACCCGTGTCCCCTGCATTGGCAGACAGAGTCTTAACCACCAGACTGCCAGGGAGATCCTCAGAGAGGGTTTTAAAGCTATTTTTGGAGAAGAACTACGGCTCCAGTTCTCACTCCTTCAGCTAAGAATCAGAGTGGGTAATTCTCACAGGTCTTGGGCAGGACACAGGAAGATGCATTTAAAAAACAGTTTTTATTGAGGACTTCCCTGGGGTCCAGTGGTTAATATTCCATGCTTCCAATGCAGCGGGCGCAAATTCCATCACTAGTCGGGGAACTAAGATCCCACAAGCCAGTAGGGGCCTGGCCAGAATTGCAGTATTGATTTACAATGTGTTACATTTCTGCTGTACAACAAAGGGATTCAGTTACACATACAGATTTTTTCGTATTCTCTTCCATTACAGTTTATCACAGGATATTGAATATAGTTCCCTTTGCTATATAGTAGGACCTTGTTTACTCATCCTATATGATACAGCTTACATCTGCTAATCCCAAACTCCCTAGTTCTTCCCTCCCCCAGCCCACCTCAGCCTTGGCAACCACAAGTCTGGTCTCTGTGAGTCTATTTCTGTTTTATAAATAAGTTCACTTGTATCGTATTTTAGATTCCACATATAAGTGATATCATATGATACTTCTCTTCTCTATCTAACTTACTTCACTTAAATTATGATAATCTCCTGTTGCTGCAAATGGCCTTGCTCCATTCTTTTTCCATGGCTGAATAGTATCCCACTGTCTACATGTACCACATCTTCCCTATCCATTCATCAGTTGATGGACACTTCATGTGTCCTGGCTATCGTAAATGGTGCTGCAATGGACATTGGGGTGCAGGTATCTTTTCGAATTAGAGTTTTGTCCAGATATATGGAAGATGCATTATTAGCAAATATTCCTAGGCAATTCAGATGAGGGAGGTCTAAAGAGAAGGGCTCTGTAGCAATGCTTCTCTTACATGCATTCCTAGGAAATTAGTTCATATGCATGTTCTGATTCAGAGGGTCTGGGTGGAAGATGCATTTCCAAAGATCTCTGAGGATATGCAAATATTCCCAGCCTCCAGGCCCACTCAGGGTAGCAGGGCTACACGGTTTGCAGTCTTGGTCAGTTGTACCCCTGACTCCTATGTTCTCTGTTACAATGTGCTTTGCTCTGTTCTAAGCTTTCTGAGTTTTCAGAACTACAGCCGGATCTAGGAAAGCTACAGTAGTAATTTTGTGTAGTCTTCTCCTTGTTAAAAAATAAATAAAATGTGTGATTGCTTGAGCTTAGATAAAATTGTGTTAGACACCAAACAGAATGCAGTCTTGCCAGTCAGCTCAGAATGAGTCTATTTTGGAAAGGCACATAAAATTCAATAGAAAGTCTGCTGGGACCAGGTGTCTTCCGGTCTTTGGAGACGAAACTGCTAATTCAGGCTCCAGCTGCGAACATTTTTTTTTTTTCCTCAATTTTTCTTTCCCTCATAGGAAAAAGACTTTTTGGTTCAATGACAGCAGAGCTCCACAGCCCATTCAGAAAGAACTTCAAGCATTCTCCAGTGTATTATCTGCTGAACCATGTGCCTCCCAAAGGCTCTGGCGGGGCGGGGAGGGGGGTACACCTGCACTGTGTCCATGGTCATGGGACAGACGACACTGTGGCCTCGGATGATCATGCAGAATCAGACTCTCAGAAAGGCCGCAAGAGGCCCCTGAGATTCTTTAGTTGTTAAGGTGGTTGGAGATGTTCCTCCTATTTAAAAATTTTTTAAATTATGGGGAACATATACATAACAAAATTTACCAGCTTACTTTTTAAAATTAGTTATTTATTTTTGGCCATGCTGGGCTTTTGCTGCTGCTCAGACTTTTCTCCAGTTGCGGTGCACGGGCTTCTCATTGCAGTGGCTTCTCTTGTTGCGGATCGCCGGCCCTAGGGTGGCCCTAGGGGTAGCTGTGGCGCACGGGCTTAGTTGCTCCACGGATGTAGGATCTTCCCAGATCAGGGATCAAACCCGTGTGTCCTGCACTGGCAAGCAGATTCTTTACCACTGAGCCACCAGGGAAGCCCCAGATTAACTATATTTTAAGCAGATCATTCAGTATTATGAAGTACATTCACATTATTGCATAACCATCACCACTCTCCAGCTCCAGAACTTGTTCATCACCTTAAACTGAAGCTCTGTGCCAATCAAACAAGAACTCCTTTCCCCTCCCCCCAGCCCCTGCTAACCACTGTGCTACTCTCCATCTCTGAATTTCACTACCTAGATAGCTCCTATGTCTCTGTCAGCGCAGGCTGTCATAAAAACTGACCGCAGACTGGATGGCTTATACGACAGACATTGGTTTTCTCATGGCTCTGGAGGCTGGAAGTCTGAGATCAGGGTGTCAGGATGGTTCTAGTGAGGGCTCTCTTCCTGGCATGTGGACGGCCACCTTCTCACTCTGTCCACACCTGGCAGGAGAGTTGGAGAAGAAAGAGAAAGAGAGAGAAGGGGGCCTTCCCTGGTGGTCCAGTGGCTAAGACTCCTTGCTCCCAATTCAGGGGGCCCAGGTTTGATCCCTGGTCAGGGAACTAGATCCCACGTGTGGCAGCTAAGAGTTGGCATGCCACAGCTACAAGATCCTGCATGCTCCAACGCCCGCTCTGTTGTTCGAGCTGAGCATAAACCATAATGCTGGGTCACAGGTTTGCTTGATACTGAAGACTTCCCCGTGACTTCTGCAGATTCAGGGGAGAGTGTGTTTTATGGTCACCCAGGCCCACAGAATTGTCCACCTCACCTGTATCTCATTTTCTCTGCCATATACTATGTCATTAAGCATTTGACTTAGCAAAAAGAAATTGTCCAGAAAGAAATTGTGACACTTATCTAGATGAGAAAGAGAATTCCTTTCTGTCTGATTCACTAACTATTAAATAAATGTTTATTCTCTACCTATATTCCTCCTAACAGGGGGCCAGCAAGCAATAAACATTTCTCAGCTCCTTATTACACCCCCGTGAGAAAAAGTCACACATTCTGGAGATCCACACCATATGACTGTGTTGCCCCAGAGACCCATATTATCTGACTATACTGCCCCAACTTCCTTCCCTCATTCATAGACCCCTGATCTCCTCTACCCCTACTCTAGACAGTGTCCTGGGAGATTTCATGTAACTATCCTTTCTAACAGGCTAGCCTCAGGGCTTCAACCATTTCTGAAGCTGAGGCTCAGTTTCATGTTCTAAAGCCTTGGTGACACTCATCAAGGCAGTATGAGAAGGCTCAAAAGAGTACTAAGTAAATCCTTAGCAATTTCAAGGCCATCATGAGAACTGTACATCGAAGTCTCATCATATCTGTAAAATATCCACAGTCATCACACACCTCAGAAGTATGAGGTTGCGTAGAACTGTTTCCTGACCTGACTGATGGAAACACATTGCTCATGTTTGGTTTCCAACCTCAGCTGTATCCTCAGCACAGCTCAGCATCCTGCTTCCTGTTCCGCTCAGCTCCCTCCTCCTCCAGCTTCTTGACTCTCCACAAGGCTCGTAACCCTCTCTCCATCTGCTTTCTCAGCTAGAACTTTGTTCTCATTCACAGAGAAAATGAAGTCTCCAACTTCAGTCCATCCCTCTAAAGCTATTACATCAGCTGAAACTGGCTGATTTCCTATTAAATTAAGTCAGAGGAATAGGGGGGGTGGATGCTGGGAGGGGCACTCTGCCTGATTACAATGTGCCTTAATTACTTTATCTTGCAATTAGTGTGGTGATAATTAGGAGTCAAACAGGGCTTCCCAGGTGGCACTAGTGATAAAGAACCTGCCTGCCAACACGGGAGATGTGGGTTTAGTCCCTGGGTCTGGAAAATCGCCTGGAGGAGGAAATGGCAACCCACTCCAGTATTCTTGCCTGGGAAATCCCACGGACAGAGGAGCCTGGGGGCTACAGTCCATGGGGCTGCAGAGAGTCGGACACAACTGAGCTGCTAAGCACGCAGGAATCAAACATTCTTTGTGTCAAGTCTCATAGATCCATATGAAGCTGCGTCTCTGATTATTCTTTTGCTGTCACATCTCTGTCTCTCTGACCACAGCCAGGAGAGAGTCTTAACTTTTAAGGGCTTGTGGGATTAGATTGAGTTCACTGAGATAATCCAATTTAATCTCCCTAAGGTCCTTAACCTTAATCACATCAGCAAAATCTCTTTATCCATATTGATTTTGTTCAGTTGCTCAGCCTTGTCTGACTCTTTGCAACCCCATGGACTACAGCATGCCAGGCTTCCCTGTCCTTTACTATCTCCCGGAGTTTGCTCAAACTCATGTCCATTGAATCAGTGATGCCATCCAACCATCTCGTCTTCTATCATCCCCTTCTCCTCCTGCCCTCAGTCTTTCCCAGCATCAGGGTCTTTTCCAGTGAGTCAGGTCTTTGCATCAGGTGGCCAAAGTATTGGAGCTTCAGCTTCAGCATCAGTCCTTCCAGTAAATATTCAGGGTTGACTTCCTTGCTGTCCAAGGGATTCTCAAGAGTCTTCTCCAGTACCATCATCTGAAAGCATCAATTCTTCGGGGCTCAGCCTTCTTTCTGAGAAGGCAATGGCACCCCACTCCAGTACTCTTGCCTGGAAAATCCCATGGATGGAGGAGCCTGGTGGGCTGCAGTCCATAGGGTCACTAAGAGTCGGACACAACTGAGTGACTTCACTTTCACTTTTCACTTTCATGCACTGGAGAAGGAAATGGCAACCCACTCCAGTGTTCTTGCCTGGAGAATCCCAGGGATGGTGGAGCCTGATGGGCTGCCATCTATGGGGTCGCACAGAGTCGGACACGACTGAAGCGACTCAGCAGCAGCAGCAGCCTTCTTTATGGTCCAGCTGTCACATCCATACATGACTACTGGAAAAACCTTAGCTTGGCCTATGTGGACCTTTGTTGGCAAAGTAATGTCTCTGCTTTTTAATATGCTGTCTAGGTTTGTCATAGCTTTTCTTCCAAGAAGCAAGCATCTTTTAATTTCATGGTTGCAGTCATAGTCCGCAGTATTTTGGATCCCAGGAAAATAAAGTCTGTCACTGTTTCCATTTTTTCCCTGTCCATTTTTATCCATATAAGGGAACATATTTACAAGCTCTGGGGATTAGTACCAGGACATCTTTGAAGGGTCATGATTCTGCCTATCATGCATGATATATTTTAAATGTTCAATAACTGACTTTCTTATCATAATTCTTTGTAAGTGTGAGAGTATAACACAGTGGGTCCAGTTCACTAGTGTGAACTGTTAGGTCAGTGACCACTTGTTAAACCCAGATAGAGCTAAAGCCAAGAGGACTTGCTCCATCTATTCAAGCTGTCCTTCCAGAAGTAAAATCTAAAAACCTATGCACTGTAAAAAACACAGAGAAGCCCTCAAATGTCTGGAGATAAAGAAAAGTACTTAGGCATTTAATCAAGATGTTTAAATGGTTAAATTTGTCCATTTTAACTGAATGGTCAACTTTTTTTTTTAGCTCTGTGTAGAGATGGGCGAGGGCTTTGGTGGTAAAGAATCTGCCTGCCAATACAGGAAACATGGGTTTGATCCCTGCGTCGGAAAGATCCCTTGGAGAAGAAAATGGCAACCCACTCCAGTATTCTTCCCTGGGAAATCCCATGGACAGAGGAATCTGGGAGGGTACAGTCTGTGGAGTGGCAAAGAGGAAGATACAACTTAGGGACTAAACAACAACAACAGAGATGGGCAGTGACTTTAAATGAATACAGTTTCACATTGAAGCTATTGGTTTTCCCCAGTGTCCTTACAAATCAAAAGGAGAAAGTCATTCTGAAAGACACCTTTTTTCTCAGACTTAGTATGCATGATTGGACAGCTTTGGCAATCAGCATAACCTGCATAACATCTGCTCATCTGAAGAACTTGAAGTGATTCCTACAAAGCAGTAGTCCCCAGGCAAGGCAAAGCGTACACAGCGGTCCTAAAACTGGACCCAGGGAAGCGCACTTCGCTTACTGTGTGTGATTCCTTTCATTAGTTGATCACATTGGTTTTGAACTAAGCCCCAGCTCAAATCTCAGATCTTTTTTTTTTGGTGCTGCAGTGAGTCTTTGTTGCAGCACTTGGGATCTTCGAACTTTGTTGTGGCACGTAAGATCTAGTCCCTGACCAGAGACTGAACCGAGCCCCCTCCATTAGAAGTGTGGGGTCTCAGCCACCACACCACAGAGGAGTCCCCAAATCCTGCTGAGAAAATTTTGAGCTAAGGAGACTCAAACCACTTAATAAAAAAAAGTCTCATAAGTGTTTTTCCAACTCTATTGGCAGCCTCCAGGGACTAAGGAATGTGTTTTCCATCACTTTGGGTTTCATCACCAAATAACTCTACGTGAGGACAAATTTTGACAGTCTCTTCAGATGGTGTCTTTTGACTAAGATTTGTTGAACAAAAATCACTTTCATCACTTTTGTTAGGAATTGTCAAAAGAGTAAATTCTATGTAATCACTTCTCAAACGAATGCACGTGAATTAGAATTCTTGGTGCAAGTTTGCATCAGAATGGAAACATTCTCATGACTGTAGATCCTCATATTTTTTTCTTAAGCTATGCAAAATTGAGCTGAATATCTTTATTTCTTCACTGACCTTAAACACTTTTCTTCTCATTGGAAAACATTTTGACAAATGGATTAAGTATATTTCTCCTTACATTACATGGCTTATTTATTTTTCTTTATGGCAAATGATGCTAGTTTTTTACTCGTATGTGGTAGTCACATACAATTTTGTTTTAAAATACATTTACATTAGTAGACATTAGTCAAAGAAAATATGTACATTGAAATTTAGGAAACACTGACAAAATAAAAGATGTTTACCCAAGTGCCTGCAAATAGTAAACACACAACAAAAGGTAGCTACTATTTTTTAAGCATTTTGACTTATTTTTTAGTTAAATTATTGTGAAATTATCTGGTTACATTATTTCATTGACAATTTACAATCAACTCAACAAATAGATACTGCCTGCCCATACATGCCAGGCCATGCGAATTCAAAGATGAAAATGAAGGAAGTAGTGCCTGCTTTCAAGAGGCTGTCATTTTAGTGGAAAGAGAGATACTAAGCAACCAGTAATGGCACAATGTTTTATTTCTGGGACTTCCCCAGTGACCCAGTGGTTAAGATTCTGCCTTTCAAAGGGGGTGCGGGTTCAGTCCTTGGTCAAAGAACTAAGATTCCACTTGCCTTGCTGTGCAGGCAAAAAAAAAAAAAAAAAAGACCCTTCAAAAAATAAAAAGGACCAATGCTCTATTTCTTATTACAGACCTATGTACTGTGAAAGGAAAGTGCAAAAGGAGTCAGTAGTGGCAAGAGAACTCTAAATCAGAGCCAGGAGGCCATCGAGATAATGTGACTTACACATGTCTCAACATGGATGGACTATTACCTTTTGACCGAATGAAATCATCCAGAACATCTGCTAGAAACTTCTCAGTCTTTCAACTTATCAGACACTCACCCTAAAAAAATAGCTTGTGACAGTCTATCCACTTATCAGCCCCCTGCACCCTAAAACAATCTGTGGTTCTTTAAGGACAATATATTTTCTAACATCAGAGTTGATCACAATTATTGTCAGGCAACTTTGAACAACTCTGTGGCTTTTGTCTTTATAAGCCTTTGACCTCTTCTCTTCTCCAGAACATTCTTTTGGGGGTTACCCAAATCTGTTCTGAATTGCAGTTCTTAAATCCCAAATAAACTCTTATTTGCAGCCTCTTGCATTATGTTTTTGGTTGACATTACAAAGTGCTATGGGACTTGCCTGGAAAAGGTGATGGCACCCCACTCCAGTACTCTTGCCTGGAAAATGCCATGGACGGAGGAGCCTGGTGGGCTGCAGTCCATGCGGCCTCGAAGAGTCGGACATGACTGAGTGACTACACTTTCACTTTTCACTTTCATGCATTGGAGAAGGAAATGCCAACCCACTCCAGTGTTCTTGCCTGGAGAATCCCGGGGACGGAGGAGCCTGGTGGGCTGCCGTCTATGGGGTTTCACAGAGTCAGACACAACTGAAGTGACTTAGCAGCAGCAGCAGCATGGGGCTTCCCTGGTTGCTCAGATGGTAAAGAATCTGCCTGACATGCAGGAGACTTGGGTTTTATCCCTGGGTCGGGGAGATCCCCTGGAGAAGAGGGAATGGCAACCCACTCCAGTATTCTTGCCTGGAGAATTCTATGGACAGAGGAGCCTGACAGGCTATATTAGTCCATGGGGCCCCAAAGAGTCAGACTCAACTGAGCGAGTAACACTTTCACTTTCACAAAGTGCTATAGAAAGGGACTTCTCTTATGGTCCAGGGGTTAAAACTACTCCTTTCTAGTGCAGGGCATGCGGGTTCATCCCTGGTCAGGGACCTAAGAATCCACATGTCATGTGCCACGGGTCAATTGAAAAAAAAAAAAAGGATGATAACAAGTGTTGTAAGACAGCCTATGGAATGGAGAAAAATACTGCAAACTATATATCTGATTGGCATAGACGGTAAAGCATCTGTCTACAATGCGAGAGACCTGGGTTCAATCCCTGGGTTGGGAAGATCCCCTGGAGAAGGAAATGGCAATCCACTCCAGGACTATTGCCTGGAAAATCCCATGGACAGAGGAGCCTGGTAGGCTACAGTCCACGGGGTTGCGAAGAGTTGGACACGACTGAGCGACTTCACTATTTTCACTATATTAACAATATATAAGGAACTCAGTAGCAAAAAAAGAAAAGAAAGTGCTGTAAGAGCACAGGGGAAGTGGGTCAGGAACTTTTTAAGGAGGAAAGCGATTGAGCAGAAATGTGAATGGTGAGTAGAGGGAGTGATTTTATGAACAGGAACAGAGGGAGAGGAGGCTTCGTAGGAAGGAACCCTGAGGACCTAGGGTGCTAAGTTTCGATTGCCTCACTGTGGCTAGTGAGGAGCCATTGAGTGATTTTGCTCTGGGAAGAAGAGTCAGATCTGCAGGTTAGAAAATTCACTCAGGCAGGAGCCATGTGGAGAGACCACTGGAGGGAACCAGGCTAGAGACAGGAGTGACAGGTAGCCCATGGGAGAACAGAAACGCCAAATCAGGGCAGGGCAAGGAAAGAATGGGCCCCTGGCCCAATGAAAGAGCTGGCCTCGGTGAGGATGGGAGGTGCAGGGTGAGGGGAGGCCCTCTCCAGCCCTCCCCCCAAACCTTCCAGCTTTCTAGAGAATCCTGCAGTCAGTGCTGCTTTCTCTTAGTCAAACCAGAGCTGCATTCTTTGCAGCCACACGACGACACTGTCATGTAAAATAACAGGAGCTGTTTGGTTTCCAAATCAAGCAACTGTTGATTGCCTTGTCTTTGGAAATCAGTATTCCATTCACCATACTGCAAATGCGTGCTAATGAATGTGACTGGAACAGATGTTAAAATAATGTTTTGGGCAACTAGGGTGCTCTGTGAACAAGGTTAGAATCTTCCCATTACAATTTTCCAACACCACACACCTGGCATCTTTGCTAATTGAAACTGCTGGATATCATTCGCCATAAATTCTCCTCACAGGGCTAATGGAGCAGGAAATTATGCCAAGTGAAGCAAAACAGGGCACATAATAAACATTGGCAAAAACCAGCGACTGTGATAGCAGCTTTGCAAATGGAGAATAAAATCAAGTTTCTTTCTTGGAACATGCCTTTTTTTTTTTTCCTTTAAGTGGGATGCATAAAACAAAATAAGAAATGTTTACTACATTTTCTTTGTAAGGTAAAAATTCACTGGTTATGGAAACAGCAATAAAGATCATATAAAGGATCCTACTCAAGATTTTCTCTGGTTTCTGGGAGGTGATTTTGACAACCTGATACAGGTCTTCCACATCAAATACTCAAGACAAATCTGGCTGTTTAGAGCCAATCACTAAAGACATACAACTCTCGCATCCACTGCAGTGCTTTTCTCTTTCTTTGTGCTCACTTATCTGGAGTGAAGTCGCTCAGTCGTGTCCGACTCTTTGCAACCCCATGGACTGTAGCCTACCAGGTTCCACCATCCATGGGATTTTCCAGGCAAGAATACTGGAGTGGGTTGCCATTTCCTTCTCCAGGAGATATTCTGGACTCAGGGGTTGAACCCAGGTCTCCCACATGGTAGGGATTGTAGGCAGACACTTTACCGTGTGAACCACCAGGGAAGATCTGTTAGGTAAAATCTGTTAATTGGGTTAGGTAAACTTTAATAGAGTTTCCCTGGTAGCTCAGCTGGTAAAGAATCCGCCTGCAATGCGGGAGATCCCAGTTTGATTGCTGGGTTGGGAAGATCCCTTGGAGGATGGCACGTCAACCCACTCCAGTATTCTTGCCTAGAGTATCCCCATGGACAGAGGATCCTGGTGGACTGCAGTCTGTGAGGTTGCAAAGAGTCAGACATGACTGACTGACTAAGCACACAAACCTTAGTAATAATAGTAGCAGTAATAATATTGGGACTTCCCTCGTGGTCCAGTGGTTGAGAGTCCACCTGCCAATGCAGGGGACATGTGCTTGATCCCTGGTCTGGGAAGATCCCACATGCTTTGGAGCATCTAAGCCTGTGTGCCACAACTACTGCGCCTGCAAGATGCAATTACTGAAGCCCATACACTAGAGCTCGTGCTTTGCAATAAGAGAAGCCACTGCAATGACAAGCCCAAGCACCACAGCTAGATAGTAGCTCCCACTCGCTGCACCTAGAGAAAGCCCATGCATAGCAACGAAGACCCAGTGCAGCCAATAATAATGATAGTAACAGCCACAAGAACTAAATATTTATTGAATGCTTATTATGAGCCAGATACGGTCTAAAAGCTATACATGTATTATCTCAATTACTCCTCTTGATAATCCTATGAGGCAAGTACTATTATTACTCACGCTTTTTAGCTGAGGATGCCAAGGCACAGAGAAATTTACCAATTATTGATTTGCTGAAAGTCAGACAGGAAGTGGCAGATTCAGGACTCAGACGTGGGGACCCCTGACTGCTTTCTCTACTGTCTCTAATCCAGAGGAGGAGTTTGGTGACCAAGCAGCCTGGAGTCATAACTTAGGTTTATACCTTAAGGAGAGTCTCCTGCCTGTACAACTAGATAACCTATCACATTCTTTGTATTAATGAAACACAGCTTTAAAACATAATTTAAAAGCTAATATTTCATTCACAGTGATGACCTGACCACCACTGAAAAAAAAAAAGATAAAAATACTTAGCCATTAATTTCACTTAGGAACCACGAGCGCTAATCAATGAAAACTATAGAATCCAAGTGGGGACTACTTAACCTGAATTTATCTTTATTAAAGTGTATAGGAATATTTAATATTCTTTCTTTTTTTGTGGTAAACTTTATCAAGAATTTATAAAGGTCTACAAAACGTTCTTTGAGAATTTGAATTAAATTTAATACTTCTGGATTTTCCTGGTGGTAGAGTGGAGGGGGCATGGGTTCAGTCCCCAGCCCTGGAAGATCCCACAGGCCCCGGAGCAATAAGCCCACGTGCCTCAGCTCCTGAAGCCCTTGCGCTTAGAGCCTATGCTCTGCAGCAAGAGAAGCCGCTGCAGTGAGGAGCCCGGCCGCTGCAGCAGGAGGAGGCCCTGCTCCCCGTAGCTAGAGGAGGCCCGCGCACAGCAAGACAGAGCAACCAAAAAGAAGTAAGTAAATAAGACCGTAAACATCAAGGACAATAAATCCAAGCTGATGAAAATAAGAACTTAAAAAAAAAAAAAAACCTAAAAGAGAAAATTACAGTCCTCCCTTGGTATCCTGGGGGGGTTGTTCCAGGACCCCTTGGAGATACCCAAATCGATGGATGCTCAAGTTGTTTATATAAAATGATATGTTGCATCCCAGTATGGTGTACTGGGATCACCCAGAGGGATGGGATGGGGAGGGAGGTGGGAGGGGGGTTCAGAATGGGGAACACCCATGGCGGATTCATGTTGATGTGTGGCAAAACCAATACAATATTGTAAAGTAATTAGTCTCCAATTAAAATAAATAAATTTAAATTAAAAAATAAATAAAATAGTGTATATTTGCATATAATCTATAAACAAGCTTCCTTACACTTTAAATCCCCTCTCGGACACGACTGAAGTGACTTAGCAGCAGCAGAGTACTTATAATACCTTATAATGTAAATATTATGTAAATAGTACAGAGAATTGAACTTTCAATCCACAGTTGGTTGATCCAGATGTGGAACCTGAAGCTATGGAGGGCTGACTGTATTTTAAAAATCACAAGTGCCCTTGTCCCAGCAGCAGGCCATTGCTGGCGCACACAGGAGACCCTCCAGCATGAGCAGCACAGATGTTAGAAGCTGTCCTATGCAGATGCCCACATGAGAGAGAACTGAGGAAATTCCCACGGCAACAGAGAGAAACTCAATTCTGAGTCCACACTGAAGCCAGAGGTCCATCAGCAGATGAACGGATAAAGAAAATGTGGTATGTATATACAGTGGAATATTACTCAGCAATAAAAAGGAACAAAACTGGGTCACTGGTAGTGGTGTGGATGAACCTAGAGTCTGTCATACAGAATGAGGTTGAAGATGCAGTGGAGAATCTTATGGTGGAAATTGGTGGCTCTTTTCTAGGAACTAAAATGGGTAAGATCGTTGTGGCATAGAATAGAGGCAGGTTTTTTTGTTTTTTTAATGAAAAAAAAATAAGGTTCTTCAGAAACTGACTTCAACTGGGGAATTATAAACCAGGAGTATGACAGCAGTTGGGAAAAGGAAACTCATAAATGCTGTTGGAACAAGTCTACAGCTGGTGGACAAATCTATTTGAGTCCCCAAACTGCAAACTATTACAAGTGGGTTAAAAAATTAAAACATATAAAATCTATAAAGTACTAGCTCAACCAGCTGGGAAAGAGAAACAAACTTGTGAATGAAGAAATCAAAGATATTATCAGTTCTAAGATGTTGGGATATTAAAAAAAAAATTAAAACAAGGAGGACGGACTACCCTTTGTACTTAAACAATTTTTGACATTTCCCACATGACCCTTGGACATCACAAAGATGTAATCTTTTCACCTTATAAAAAGAGAGAGACTAGAAATAATTGAGGCTTTCCTGGTAGCTCAGCTGGTGAAGAATCTGCCTGCAATGCAGGACACCTGATTCATTCCCTGGGTTGGGACGATCCCCTGGAGAAGGGATAGGCTACCCACTCCAGTATTCTTGGGCTTTCCTGGTGGCTCAGTTGGTAAAGAATTCACCTGCAATGTGGGAGACTTGGGTTGGGAAGGTCCCCTGGAGAAGGGCATGGCAACCCACTCCAGTATTCTTGTCTGGAGAATCCCCATGGACAGAGAAGCCTGGTGGTCTACAGTCCATGGGGTTGCAAGGAGTCGGAAACAACTCAGTGACTAAGCAAAGAAATAATTGAGTTTGTTTGCTCTATATTTTTTAATTAAAAAACTTTTATGCTGTCATGTAGTTGATTTACAATGTTGTGTTAATTTCTGATGTACAGCAAAGTGATTCATATATATATAAACGTTTTTAAAATAGTCTTTTCTGTTATGGTCTATCATGGGATATTGAATATAGTTCCTTGTGCTATCCAGAGTGTGTGTGCTAAGTCACTTCAGTCATGTCTGACTCTTTGCAGTCCTATAGACTGTAGGCCACCAGGTTCCTCAGTCTGTGGGATTTTCCAGCCCAGAGTATTGGAAAGGGTTTCCTACTCCATGCCCTTATCCAGGAGATCTCCCCTAACCTAGGGACTGAACCCTTGTCTCTTTTGTCTCCTGCATTGGCAGGTAGGTTCTTTACCACTAGCACCACTTGGGAAGCTCTGTGCTATACAGTAGGACCTTGTTATTTATCCTTCCTGTATATAATAGTTTGCATCTGCTAATCCCAAACTCCCACTCCATCCCTCCTCTCCATATTGCTTTATTAGTTTAACACCATTGTAATAACTTCATGGAATAAACTGTCAAATCAAAAAAGACACTCAGTCATGCCTAAGTTAGGTTTGTATTGTAATTTTCAGTCGCTAAGTTGTATCCGACTCTTTGCAACCCCTTGAACTGCAGCATCCTAGGCTACCCTGTCCTTCACTATCTCCCTGAGTTTGCTCAAACTCATGTCCCTTGAGTCAGTGATGCCATCCAACCACCTCATCTTCTGTCCCCCCTTCTCCTTTTGCACTCAGTCTTTCCCCGCATCAGGGTCTTTTCCAATGAGTCTGCTCTTTGCATCAAGTGGGCAAAGTATTGGAGCTTCAACTTCAGCATCAGTCATTCCAATGAATATTCAGGACTGATTTCCTTTAGGATGGACTTGTTCAATCTCTTTGCTATCCAAGGGACTCTCAAGAGCCTTCTCCAGCACCACAGTTTGAAAGCATCAATTCTTTGGTACTCAGCCTTCTTTATGGTCCAGCTCTCACATCCATACATGACTACTGGAAAAATCATAGCTTTGACTATATGGACATTTGTTGGCAAAGTGATGTCTCTGCATTTTAAAATGCTGTCTAGGTTTGTCATAGCTTTTCTTCCAAGGAGCAAGCATGTCTTAACGTTGTGGGTGCAGTCACCGTCTGATTTGATTTTGGAGTGCAAGAAAATGAAATCTGACAGTGTTCCTACTTTTTCCCCCATCTATTTTCCATGAAGTGATAGGACTGGATGACATTTACTTCGTTTTTTGAATGTTGAGTTTGTATTGTATTGGTAAAACAATGTTAATATCAATATTCCAAACTTGTATATTTTATGGGAAGATCTTGGAGATTGATAAATGCCTTCGCTCTCTTTCTTGTATTCTTACTTTCAGGGGAAACACCATTCCTTCTTTATGAAATAGTAAGACACTGACCCTCGGAGAAGGCAATGGCACCCCACTCCAGTACTCTTGCCTGGAAAATCCCATGGACGGAGAAGCCTGGTAGGCTGCAGTCCACGGGGTCGCTAAGAGTCGGGGATGACTGAGCGACTTCACTTTCATTTTTCACTCTCATACATTGGGAAGGAAATGGCAACCCACTCCAGTGTTCTTGCCTGGAGAATCCCAGGGACAGAGGAGCCTAGTGGGCTGCCGTCTATGGGGTCACACAGAGTCGGACACAACTGAAATGACTTAGCAGCAGCAGCTGCAGCAAGACACTGACCCCACAGAGAGCTTGACTTTCCTCCATCCTGATGCTGAATTTACTGTAATCTATTAACATTAACCACAGCTCTTCAGTCTCATGGGCTTCCTTGGCCACTCAGTGGTAAAGAATCCATGTGCCAAGCAGGAGACATGGGTTCAATCCCTAGGTTGGAAAGATCCCCTGGAGGGAAAAACCACAACCCACTCCAGTGTTCTTGCCTAGGAAATCCCATAGACAGAGGAGCCTGGCAGGCTACATGTAGTCCATGTGGTTGCCAGAGTGGGACACAACTTAGCAATTAAACAGCAATAACATTCAGTCTCTTGGTCATACCTGTGTGTTCTTCCCTTGTCTGAAGGCTCAGAGATAAGATAGGATTTGTTCTTCAGGAAATGGCGGTTGCAGAACACTGTGGAAAAGACTGTAACAGGGCTTATACATTACTGATACATCAAAGAGTAGACACCCAGGTACAGGCTTGTGAGCTGATGTTGCCAAGAGAATAATGAGGATATTCAGTGAGCTGAGCAGGGATTCCAGGACTCTTTTTAATCCAGATACAGACACACTTCAGGAAAGCAAGCTGCCGACCCAAGATCCAGCCACATAAGAATCAATTCCATAGGACTGAACTGAGAGAAATTTCACTGCAGTATTTTGTTTAAAATATTGCTGCCATTAGTTTTTAAGACTTGAATTCCCATGCAAATAGTAGGAAGCCTTTTCTCTGTCTTTTTTAAAAATTAATTTCTATTGATGTGAAGTTGCTATACAATGTTGGGTTAGTTTATGTTGTACAGCAAAGTGAATCAGCTCTGTGTATATATATATTCCCTCTCTTTTGGATTTCCTTCCCATTTAGGTCACCACAAAGCATTGAATAGAGTTCCCTGTGCTATACAGTAGGTTCTCATGAGTTATCTATTTTATACATTGTATCAATGGTATATATGTGCTGATCCCAACCTCCCCGTTCCTCCCTTTCCTCTTTGGTGTCCGTAAGTTTGTTCTCTACGTTTGTATCTCTGTTTCTGCTTTGCAAATAAGATCATCTATACTATTTTTCTAGAGTCCACATATGTGTTAATCTTTCTCTGTCTTTTTAAGCTGTAGCTCTCAATTTAGTATCCCATGCTTTCATAAACTGAAACATTTGTACATTTTTAATGGACAAGCTTTTTCAAACTTTTGTCCATTTTAGTGGTATCTGATTTCACTGACCCCTCAGAATTCAGAAAGCAAACACTTTTACTGAATCACCTCAGTTTTCATACTATCATTATTTGTATAGGTTTAATAACAATTCATCCTCCCATTACCAGAAAGTAATGGGAAAATCACTAGTGCAGTTAGGATCCTGTCCAGAATGCTCTATTTGAGAATGATTCTTATTTAGTTAGGTGTGGTAAATAAAGTGTCTTAGACTTGGTTGTTGCCAAATTGTGTACGGTTCTACGTTTGCAGAGTAAACTCAAGTTGGCCTAATGGGTAATTAATTTTTTTGCTACACTCATGTTAATAATTAAGCCAACCAAATCCAATGAGACCAGTCTTCTTGTATCAGAAATAATCTTTGGTGATTATTTCTGATTGCACATGAGGGAAACTGTCAGAATAATTATGCAAAACTTGGAAACAGACAAAAGAGATTTCTGGCTGTTCTTTCAGTGCAGTGCTAAATTTGCCCTTTGATTTTCTTTCTATCGATTGGATTGTTTTACAGCTCTTTAAGTGATAGTGATACAGATAATCTGTCTGGTGGAAAAAATAACCACAAAAGTTCCTGTCTATTGCCCTGTAAGATAGTGTACAGGTTTTAATCTAACCCACCATTTTTATCCTAAAAATCCTTTATTAAATTGCCTGTAAGTGCTCCACTCTGCAAAGGTTCCTGGAGCCGTTTATAACATCTTTCTGGATTCCTCGTTCATTAGTGAGTTGGATAAAATCTTTGAAATGTGTTTTTATATATTTGCATTAAGGTTATACTTTTACCTATTTTAGCAGAGGTTAAAAATATTTGTTAAATAAATGCAGAACCCCACAGATGCAGATGCAGACTGTGCACTTTTAAAATATATTTATTTATTTATTTGGCTATACCAGGTCTCATCTGCAGCATGTGGGATCTTTAGCTGCACCATGCAAACTCTTAGTTGTGACATGTTGGATCTAGTTCCCTCACCAGGGATCTAATCCAGGTACCCAGTGTTGGGAACATGAAGCTGTAGCCGCTGGACCACCAGGGAAGTCTGCAGACTGTGCACTTTGAAGATGGGAGAAGGGGACTGAAATTTAGCCCAGGCTACCACCACTAATCCTCTTCCTGTCATGAGGCTGCATCCATTCAGAGGAAGGGCATCTTTTTCTTACACAAAGATGTGCCTCTGGGGATTAACAGATATGCACTATTATATATAAAACAGATCAACAGCAAGGACCTACTTTATAGCACAGGGAATTATATTCAATATTTTTTTAATAACCTAAAATGGAAAAAAATCTGAAAAAAGTGTATACGTGTACACTTGAAACTAACACAACATTGTATATCAACTATGTGTGTGCGTGCTTGGTCGTTTCGATGTGCTTGGTCGTTCAGATGTGTCTGACTCTTTGCAACCCCATGGGCCGCAGGAGCATGCCAGGCTCCTGTCCATGGAATTCTCCAGGCAGTAACCCTGGAGTGGGTTGCCAGTTCCTACTCCAGGGGATCTTCTTGACCAAGGGATAGAACCCCTGTCTCTTGTGACTCCTGCACTGGCAGGCAAACTCTTTACCACTGCCCCACCTGGGAATGGCAGATCCCATTCCACAATGGGATCTTACTCAGCCATTAAAAATAATGAGATAGTGCCATTCGCAGCAGCACGGATGCTCCCAGAGATTATCATACTATCTGAAATCAGGCAAAGACAAATATCATATGATATCACATGTGGAATCTTAAAAAAAAATGATACAAATGAACTTATTTGTAGAAATAGACTCACAGACATAGAAAACAAACTTAACAATTATCAAAGGGGATAACAGGAGGAGGAGAGATATAAGTTATGGGTTTGGAATTAATGTATACACACTACAATATATAAAATAGTAAACAACAAGGGCCTACTGTATAGCATCGTAAACAACTGTGGGTAGCTCAAATGGTATGAATCTGCTTGCAGTGTGGGAGACCTGGGTTCAGTCCCTGGGCCAGGAAGACCCCCTGGAGAAGGGCATGGCAACCCACTCCAGGATTCTTGCCTGGAGAATCCCACGGACAGACGAACCTGGTGGGCTACAGCCCACAGGGTTGCAAAAGGTCAGACACGACTGAGCAACTAACGCACACTGAGGAGCACAGGGAGCTATATTCAAGGTATCTTGTCAGTTCAGTTCAGTCGCTCAGTCGTGTCCGACTCTGCGACCCCATGGACTGCAGCACGCCAGGCTTCCCTGTCCATCACCAACTCCCGGAGCTTGAAGGTATCTCGTAATAATCTATAATGGAAAAGAAAAATATACATATATAGATATATCTGAATCACTTTGCTGTTTACTTGAAACTAACACATTATAAGTTAACTATACTTCAATTAAAAACAACTAAAAAATGTGTGTACATAACAGCACACTAATAACAACACATTTCAAACACTATACAGAGTCACATGATGGACTGTGTCAGTACCTAGAGTGTTTCTATAAACTAACAGTACATGAAAGAGAGCAGAACTTTTAAAAAATGGAAACCACTTGATGGTAGGATCATGCAGCCGTGGCCCCACAACCCCGGTGATAATAGAATAAAGTTGTATAGCATGTATGCACTTAAGAGAGCATGGCAGCATTGTAACTGAGTGTGTAACAGTCCAACTCCATTGCAGCTGGAGAGGATTAGAGCCGTGTTGTGGAGGCTCTAACTTCATGCTGTGTCTAAGGAGAGCTGCAGAGTGTTTTTCAAGAAGCAACTTAGTGACAGAAGTATTATGGGAAGTCTCGATGATCATTTGGATAAAGATGAATGTGGCATAGAGATGGCTCCAGCATCCCCAGACCTGGAAACTGGCAGGAGATTGAGAGTGAAAGATTCTCCATTTATACAGTAACAGTCTGAAATGTGTATTATTAAATAGTATCAAGCTTGACATTAATTCTGTTTCTGTAAATTGAGTAAACTTCTACTTTGGTATTCATCTTTTTATATATTTTTATTGAAAAGTACAGTTGAATTACAATGTTGTGTTAACGTCTGCTATACAGCAAAGTGATTCAGTTATACATATATATTTTTTCATGTTCTTTTCCATTATGGTTTATCACAGGATATTGAATATTGTTCTCTGTGCCATGCCAGTAGGACCTTGCTTTATTATTATTATTTTTTTATATTTATTTATCTGTCTGGCTGTGTTGGGTCTTAGTTGTGGCATGCAGGATCTTCATTGCATCATGTGAGATCTTTCCTTGTGGTGCGTGAACTCTAGTTGTGAACTCTCGTACTCCAGAGCTCATGGGCTTAGTTGACCTATAGCATGTGGGATCTTAGTTCCCTGACCAGGGATCAAACCTATGTCTGCACTGGGTGGCAGATTTTTAACCACTGGACCACCAGGGAAGTACAGAATCTTGTTTTAACAATCTTTCTGTTCAAGTGAAAATATCTTGGCTTTGCCTGGGATTATCACTAGAGGGCAACCTCATCCCACGCAGTGGACATCTTTGGAGCCTGCCTGGTCTAGTGCAGCCCTGGGTCCAGCAACATCAGCCTCACCAGGGTGCTTATTAGAACTACAAGTTCTGGGGCTCCCTTGAGGCCCACAGAATCAGAACCTGTTCCTTGACAAGCTCTCTAGTGACTGAAATGCACATCGGGCCATGAGAAGTGCTGCCCGGGGCACACAGACCTCACCCTCCTCTTTTGTGAATGACGTAGCAGCCTTGGTCACTTGTTTGCTTTATCTTGCTCATCCCCACCCTGTTCCTCCATGTTTCTCTGTGGCCTCTATCCACTTTCGCTTTTAACCCACAGTGGCATGCCTGCATGCCTGAGTGCTCACTCCCTTCAGTCATGGCTGACTCTTTGCAACCCTGTGGACTGTAGCCCACCAGGCTCCTCTGTCCATGGGGTTCTCCAGGCAAGAATACTGGAGTGGGTTGTTGTACCCTCCTCCAGGGGATCTTCCCAGGAAGATCAGGAATCGAACCCAGGGCCTCCTGCATCTTCTGCATCACAGGCAGATTCTTTAGTGCTGAGCCACTGGGGAAGCCCCAAACAGTGGCATATGTCCATGGAAAGCAGGACAGGAGGAGGTTTAGGAGCTGATCCAGTGGAGCCCTCCCCGACCCCTGCCAGCTGCTCAGCCCTTTCCGAGGACCAGGGCTTTTTAAGGCCAACACAGAACAGCTGTCTCCACCTTCTTGCATTTCTGCAGGATGAGAAGATCCATTCTGTTTTTTATTTACCAAAACAGAAATAGACGACAGCTGCCTTTTAAAGTGTGTTGACCACGGAGGTCACATTTTAAAGTCGGATTTAGCTCTTGAAACCAGGCTGCCCAGAAAACCAAACAGCATCAACAGCCACCTCCCCGCCCCATTCTAAGTAAAGGGCAGGAAGGGAAGAAGGGAAGGGGTCTTTGGACTGGGTAGGACTGGATCTTAGGGAGCAGGAGCCTCTTCTTCGTCTCCACCAGGTACTGCTGGGTTTGGGGCAATATGGTAACTCTTGGCTCCATTTCTGCCTGTTATGCTAATGGAATCCTATCAGCCCACATCCATATTCCCTGACATCTTACTGCTCTGAAAGAGGCAGCCTCAGCTTACCCTTGACACAGGGAGAAGGGCTTGCAGTGAGGAGTGGACACAGCAGACTCTAAAGTCTTATCCCCTTCCCTCTATTAACAGTTCAACTCCATTCTAAGAATCTAGTACAGCAATTCTCAAACTTTCTAGGGCATCAGAGTCCCCTAGAGGGCCTGTGAAAACACAGATTACTGGGCCCCACCTACAAAGAGATTTAGTGGAACCTGAGAAGGTGCATTTCTACCACGTTTCCTGGAGGCCATGGGAAGACAAACGTAGACAGCATATTAAAAAGCAGAGGCATCACTTTGCTGACAAATGTCCATATAGTCAAAGCTATGATTTTTCCAGTAGTCATGTATGGATGTGAGAGTTGGACCATAAAGAAGGCTGAGCACGAAGAATCAATGCTTTTGAACTGTGGTGCTCGAGAAGACTCTTGAGAGTCCCCAGGACTGCAAGGAGATCAAACCAGTCAGTCCTACTGGAAATCAACCATGAATATTCATTGGAAGGACTGATGCTGCAGCTGAAGCTCCAATACTTTGGCCACCTGATAGAGCTGACTCATTGAAAAAGACCCTGATGCTGTGAAAGATTGAAGGCAGGAGGAGAAGGGGGCGACAGAAGGTGAAATGGTTGGATGGCATCACTGACTCAATGGACATGAGTTTGAGCAAACTCTGGGAGATGGTAAAGGACAGGGAAGCCTGGCTTGCTACAGTCCATGAGGTCACAAAGAGTTGGACACCACTTATGACTGAATTACAACAACCACGTTTCTAGATGATGTTGTTGCTGATTGGTGATAACATGTTGAACAGCATGAAGACACTCTAAAGCATCATTTGTAAAAATATGTATTTATTTGGCTGCGATGGGTCTTAGCTGCAGCACAAGGATCTTTGATCTTCATTGCAGGCTGCGGGATCTAGTTCCCTGACCAGGGATTGAACCTGAGGCCCCTGGACTGGGAGCACAGAGTCTTAGCCACTGGACCACCAGGGAAGTGCCTCTAAAGCACCTTAATGCACTACACCATGTTCCTGCAAAAAGTTGTGGCAGGCCTGGGGAACTCGAGAAGATGTTAGCCAGCAACTCTGGCTTTTGCTCCTCATTGAGAAGTCCATTTTAAACTGTGTATGGAACTGAATACAGACTACCTGATTTAGCCCAACTCCACCAAAATATGACCTGATTTAGCCCAGCTCCATCAAAGGGCTGAATTAGTCTCTGGATTTTGGTCTCGTTTCGCAGGCAAACAGGCCTCCTGCTAAAGAACCCACCTCTTATCTTTCCCTCCAGAACTCACAAGGTGGGACTACTGGGCTGCCGCAAAGAATGCTGGAAAAATCCCCATGAGGTGAGGACATCAGTCATGGTCCTAAGGATACCAGAGACATCTTAACTTCAGCTTACAAATGTGAATGTTTCAGGTTACCCATAACCAGTAGCACAGTGTGACCCCAAGAACTCCTGATGGAAAGGTAATCAAGTGATCTGTGGCTCGCAACCCCCCGCAACATGATTATTTCACAGGATATATTCCTGCAAATGCGGTTAGCTCCTAAACATGACGTAAGCACTGTCGCCAGGTGATACTGAGGACACTGGGAGGTAAATAAACATTTAACTTTCAATAAGCAGTGATTACTCCTCCGACACAGAGTTACTTGCCAAGTACTGGCCAGGACACTGCTTTAGACAGTTTTCCTGCCTAACAGCTCATTGCTGCCCACATATTTACGTTTGCCATTATTCAGGACCCAAACAAATAGATTTATATTACTTTGACTCATTAAGAGCCACCATGTCATACAGGTAGGGAAAACTCTAGAAATCTTTTAAGGTGTGAGTTTATCAGAGTAGTTTTTGAACCAAAAGTCTGCCATCTGGTGGAAGGAAGGATTAGTGCAGTCAAATGGGTTGCAAAGAAAAAAGTAATGAGAAGGGTTTTAAGGGCCTAGGGTGTGCCAAGCATTGCAATTAGCAGTTTATTTCTTTGCACCATTCAGTCTTCTCCACTCTTCTTTGTTATGAATATGTTACTGCTATAACTCATTTTCATGAGCAGAGGATGAAAAGCAAAAGAGAAACTTCTCCTAAATTGTATATGTAGATGAAAGAAAAAGCAGAGAGAGACAGAATTAGGGAGTTCAAAGACTCGCAGATGTGAGCACCTTTTTCCTTGACCATGTAAATTAAATAAAGTAACAGATATAAACAGGGATGTCCCTGGTGGTCCAGTGAGTGGTTAAGACCATGTGGGTTTGATCCCTGGTTGGTGAACTAAGATCCCACATGCCATGCAGCACAGCCAAAACAAAAAGAAAACAGCAACAAAAAGCAGATATAAACATTGTCTGGAACATAAACATTTCCCGAAGGGTAGCTACAATGATGATGTTGATGATTCTATAATCAGCTTCTTTAGGCAGAGACCACATTGTATATGACTGTATCTCTACCTTCCTCACTTTAGTCTGAGCAAGACAGGTGTGTGTGTTCCCCTTGAGAACCCTCTGGCTGAAAGTTAGTCCTTCCCTGGGCTTCCTGGGTAGCTCAGTGGCAAAGAATCCATCTGCCAATGCAAGAGCCGCAGGACATGTGGGTTTGATCCCTGGGTTGGGAAGATCCCCTGGAGAAGGAAATGACAACCCACTCTAGTGTTCTTGCCTGGGAAATCCTTATGGACCCAGGAGCCTGGCAGGCTACAGCTCATTGTGTCACAAAGAGTCAGACACGACTGAGCATACACACAATCCTTCCCTGACCACTTTCATTTTCAGCAGATGTTCAAATGAAGGGTCTTTCCTCAAAGAGAAGTGCCCTTATTTTTCAGAAGAGATTTTTTGGAATCTTTTCCCCTAAACTCACTATTGCTATAGCTTCTCCTTCCCTAGGGATCGAACCCCTGTCCCTTGCCTTGGAAGCGGATTCTTAATCACTGGACCACCAGGGAAGCCTGGGGAAGGTTTTCCAGCTGCAGGGAGCGTTGTTGGAACCTCTGCCATTCTCCAGCTGCGTTCTGCAGCCTGTCCCTGGCCCTCCTTCCTTGTTTCCTGTGTATGGTTCCCTCTGCAGGCTCTTCCTTCCAACTTCGGAGGGTACTTTCATCTTTCAAGGGGTGCTTTCATCTTTCAAGGGGCACTTCCCAATTCGGTGAGGCTCTTTTGCCAGGCTGTCTCTCTGGAGTCCCATCCCTATGTATCCATCTCCTTGCAGGGAGTGTGTCCCCCTGTGTGTTGTGGGACCTCCCCCGACCCCAAAGTGCTGCGGGAGCAGTAGCCATAGGCATGGCCACTGGGCTGAGCCGGGACTGTGATCTGACCACCCTCCAACTCTCTGTGCTGGGTGGGCAGGCGGATGTCTCTGCTAAGGGGCCGTGATTTCGCCCCTTGAGGCTGAGGTTTTGGGGACTGATGCTGGTTATAGTTTCAACTCTGTTGGAATTGAAGCTACGTTTTTCTAGAAGAAACATTTTTGGGCATTTGCTGGCAGTCCAGTGGTTAGGGGGCTTTCCAGGTAGTGCTAGTGGTAAAGAACCTGCCTACCAGGGCAGAGGATTTAAGAGATGTGAGTTTGATCCCTGGGTGGGGAAGATCCCCTGGAGATGGGAATGGCAACCCACTCCAGTGTTCTTGCCTGGAGAATCTCGTGGACAGAGGAGCCTGGAGGGCTAAAGTCCATGGGGTCGCAAAGAGTCAGACATGGCTGAAGCGGGTTAGCACACACGCCAGTATTAGGACTCTGCGCTTTCACTGTCAAGGGCCTGGGTTCAGCCTGATCAGGTAACTAAGATCTCATAAGCTACACAGCCAAAAAAGAGAAAGAAAGAAAAAAACCAAACATGTTTGAGGTTGTTTATGTTATGACCTACCTGAGACAAGTTGGCAGTTCACAACTATCAGGCCCTGGTAAGGATTTGTGGCTGTGGGTCACCACACAAAGACAGAGGTAGGTGAGTTTGTTCTGTGAAACAACTCTGTATCAGGCAGGTGGTTACAATGAAAGCAAATCTCAAAGAACTGTCACACCTACAAATATTTACTAGCGAGCTGGCAGAGCATGGGTGTGGAGCTTGTTCTGTAAGTTTCCTGAAGTGGCAGCTCTGCTGTTCTGTACCTTGCATGAAAGGTTTGGCTAAGTCAGGCCCCATGGTATCCTAGCAGAAGGATTGGGCAGACGCAGTCAAGACCAGTTGAGAGATGTCTCCAGAAGCCTGGACACAGGACTGTGTCTGGAACCTTGGGCTCCATTCCAGTGTATACAGCAGTGGGCTTATAGGGGCAGGAGGACCCCAGCCAGGCAGTGATGTTGGAAGCCAGCTCACAGGGCTTCATCCCACTCATTTCACCTAAATCAAGTCAGTTAATAAAACTCATCACTCCAATGATCACATCCCTGCAATGATCAGAGAGAGAGAAAGCTAACCGAAGGGCCTAGAGTTTTTCACTCTGGAATGTGCATTTCTGATTAGTCTCTCATTCTAAGTAAGCACTCTCAATCGAAGCCTCATTTAAGAATGGTGAAGAGCAAAATTTACATACATACAACCCACCTTTGCTGAAGTGCACGCATGCTCAGTTGCTCAGTCGTGTCCGATTCTTTTTTGACCCATGGACTGTAGCCCACCAGGCTCCTCTGTCCATGGAATCTTCCAGATAAGAATACTGGAGTGGGTTGCCATTTCCTCCTCCAGAGGAACTTCCTAAACCTGTGGCTCCTGCAGAAGTACTTAAAAGTAAACTACGGACATATAACAGCTGACAGCCTTTCAAATGCCTTTTTAAATGTATTTTTATTGAAGTATAGTTGAATTACAATGTTGTGTTAATTACTGCTGTACAGCAGAAGCAACTTAGTTATACAGATACATTCTTTTTCATATTATTTCCTATTATGGTTTATCACAGGTTGCTGAATATAGTTCCCTGTGCTTGACAGTAGGTCCTCGTTGTTTATCCCAAATGCCTTTCTGGACATCCAAATCAGAATTTTTAAAAAAAGCCTGTACGCTTCATTCATATTAGTTAAATCTTGACATCAGTAGACTGTGATAAGTCATGCATGTAACAGATTAGCACAGAGAGATATCCGTGGATGATCGAGTCCAATTATTGGCCCTCCCTATTTGGGGTTCCACATCTGATTCAACTAACTGTGAATAGGGTAGCACTGCACTTACTATTGAAGAAAACCTGTGTGTAAGTGGGCCCATGCAGTTCAAGGGTCAACTGTATTTCAACATAAGAAGTTTTTTCCCAAAGTGAACATAGGACACCATGATGCCATGCGTGGAAGGCTACTAGGAATGTCTACTAGACATTCTTAAAAATGAGGGTGTATCTTAATCAGGACTTTCTTGGCTGCAAGTGACAGAAATCTGAATTCAGCCAGTTTACACAAACGAGAAATATATTAGCTCACATAGCTTCATCACTTAGTTTTGCTTCTCTCTGTGAGGTGGTCTCATTTTATCCTAGAGTAGCCAGGCTTCCCTCTAAGACGGGGTAAAGAGCAACCATCTTAGAGCCCTAGATTCAAGGGGACAAGGGAGTCTGCCTGTCTCTCTATCTATCTAAATACAACACCCCAGAAAAGGACCCTGATTTGCCTGGCCTCTCACGAGCCCATCCTGGGCCCATCACTGTTTTTGGGAGGTGGGCTAGAGTGACTGACAGCCTGCTTCACCCCCTCTCCACCCACAAAATGGGAGGGAAATGCTCTTAGCAGAAGGGAGAAATGCTCAGTGTGCAAATACACATTAGCTGTCCACTGCAGAGTGTCCACTTGCCCTATAGGGATCATAAAAGTGAAGTGGATGATGTGGTTTTTAAAGGAGAGTGAGAGGGTCCCTAGACCTAATTCCATCCCACACCAGCAAGCAATTTGTGGATGCCAGCAGTGTGTCTGAGAATTCAGCTTAATTCTGACATCGTCTACCTGGATATAGATGTCACAGGTAAAGGGCTCAGTCCCACAAAACTGCCCCTCACTATAGATGCTGTTGCAATCCTGTATTTCATATCCCCTTGTTATAAATAAGAGGTTCCCCACCCCCTGCCCTTTGGGTTCAATTAAATTGCTAGAATGGCTCATGAAACTCAGGAAAACCCACTTACTCCCTAGATTACTGACTTATTGTAAAAGGATAGTGGGGCTTCCCTGGTGGTCCAGTGGTTAAGACTTTCTGCTCCAAATGCAGGGAGCGTGGGTTCTTTTCTAGTTGGGGAAATAAAATCCTGCATGCCACACAGGACAGCCAAAAATAAAATAAAAAATAAAAGTTTATTGAAGAATACTAGTCAACAGCCAGATGAAGAGATGCATAGGGTGAAGTCCTGAACAAAAGAACCCCTGTCCTTGTGAAGCATGGGGCCAGCATGGTGGCACATGGACGCATTCTGACTCCCACATGTTTAAGCTCTCCCAGAAAAAAAGGGTTGGAAAACTCTTTGGGTTTTGTTTTGTTTTTAATGGAGACATCATTATGTAGCCGTGATTGACTAAACCCATTAGCCAATGGTGATGGATTCAACCTTCAGCCCCTCTCCCCTTCCTGGAAATCAAGGAAAATGCCAACCTGTAACTATAGGGTTGTGGTTCTCCTGGCAACAAGCCCACATCCTTAGGTGCTTCCAAAAGTCACCACATTCACATATAACCCCTCGATCACTCTCAACACTTAGGAAATTCCAAGAGTTTGAGGGGCTGTAGACAAAGACAAAACATAGATGAGAAATATATTTTTGTCATCTGAATGACCAAATATCTATATCTATATATAATTTTTCCAAATTTGCTGGCATATTGAGTGCAGCACCTTCACAGCATCATCTTTCAGGATTTGAAAGAGCTCAACTGGAATTCCATCACCTCCACTAGCTTTGTTTGTAGTGATGCTTTCTAAGGCCCACTTGACTTCACATTCCAGATTGTCTGGTTCTAGATTAGTGATCACATCATCATGACTATCTGGGTCGTGAAGATCTTTTTTGTACAATTCTTCCATGTATTCTTGCCACCTCTTCTTAATATCTTCTGCTTCTGTTAGGTCCATACCATTTCTGTCCTTTATCGAGGCCATCTTTGCATGAAATGTTCCCTTGGTATCTCTGATTTTCTTGAAGTGATCTCTAGTCTTTCCCAATCTGTTGTTTTCCTCTATTTCTTTGCATTGATCGCTGAAGAAGGCTTTCTTATCGCTTCAGGCTATTCTTTGGAACTCTGAATTTAGATGCCTATATCTTTCCTTTTCTCCTTTGCTTTTCGCCTCTCTTCTCTTCACAGCTATTTGTAAGGCCTCCCCAGACAGCCATTTTGCTTTTTTGCATTTCTTTTCCATGGGGATGGTCTTGATCCAAATTTGGAAAACTCAGCAGTGGCCACAGGACTGGAAAAGTTCAGTTTTCATTCCAATTCCAAAGAAAGGCAATGCCAAAGAATGTTCAAACTACCACACAACTGCACTCATCTCACATGCTAGTAAAGTAATGCTCAAAATTCTCCAAGCCAGGCTTCAGCAATACGTGAACCGTGAACTCCCTGATGTTCAAGCTGGTTTTAGAAAAGGCAGAGGAACCAGAGATCAAATTGCCAACATCTGCTGGATCATTGAAAAAGCAAGAGAGTTCTAGAAAAACATCTATTTCTGCTTTATTGACTATGCCAAAGCCTTTGACTGTGTGGATCACAATAAACTGTGGAAAATTCTGAGAGAGATGGGAATAGCAGACCACCTGACCTGCCTCTTGAGAAATCTGTATGCAGGTCAGGAAGCAACAATTAGAACTGGACATGGAACAACAGACTGGTTCCAAATAGGAAAAGAAGTACGTCAAGGCTGTATACTGTCACCCTGCTTATATAACTTCTGTGCAGAGTACATCATGAGAAACGCTGGACTGGAAGAAACACAAGCTGGAATCAAGATTGCTGGGAGAAATATCAATAACCTCAGATATGTAGATGACACCACCCTTATGGCAGAAAGTGAAGAGGAGCTAAAAAGCCTCTTGATGAAAGTGAAAGAGGAGAGTGAAAAAGTTGGCTTAAAGCTCAACATTCAGAAAACGAAGATCATGGCATCTGGTCCCATCACTTCATGGGAAATAGATGGGGAAACAGTGGAAACAGTGTCAGACTTTATTTTTGGGGGCTCCAAAATCACTACAGATGGTGACTGCAGCCATGAAATTAAAAGACGCTTACTCCTTGGAAGAAAAGTTATGACCAACCTAGATAGCATATTCAAAAGCAGAGACATTACTTTGCCGACTAAGGTCCGTCTAGTCAAGGCTATGATTTTTCCTGTGGTCATGTATGGATGTGAGAGTTGGACTGTGAAGAAGGCTGAGTGCCAAAGAATTGATGCGTTTGAACTGTGGTGTTGGAGAAGACTCTTGAGAGTCCCTTGGACTGCAAGGAGATCCAACCAGTCCATTCTGAAGGAGATCAACCCTGGGATTTCTCTGGAAGGAATGATGCTAAAGCTGAAGCTCCAGTACTTTGGCCACCTCATGCGAAGAGTTGACTCATTGGAAAAGACTCTGATGCTGGGAGGGTTTGGGGGCAGAAGGAGAAGGGGATGACCGAGGATGAGTTGGCTGGATGGCATCACGGAGTCGATGGATGTGAGTCTGAGTGAACTCCGGGAGATGGTGATAGACAAGGAGGCCTGGCGTGCTGCAATTCATGGGATCGCAAAGAGTCGGACACGACTGAGCGACTGAACTGAACTGAACTGATATATAATTTTTTTTTAATAAATCAAAATTGTGCAGAAAGAAAGACCACAGAAGACATGAGACAGTGCATAAAAGAGGCAGGAGGGTAAATATCAGAAACAGAGGAAGCAGCAGGCCTGGCTCCTTCACGCCCAGGAAGGGAGCCTGTCCAGCTTTCAGGGAGATATTTGAGATAAGAGTCCAAAGAGCTTCTTGGAATTTTAAAGAGTTGTTACAAATTCCCTTTTTGGAATTCAGAAACCCTAGCAGGTTGCAGGCAGAAGATAAATGGGAATGATTTAATTTATAGTTAGGGGAAAGACAAAGTGAAAACCATAGGAAACTGTTTTCAGTGCGTGGACCAGTCTGCAGATAACACAGAGCTAAGTGCGAGCCACATCAGATGGATTAATAGGGAGAGAAACAGCAACAGCAAAAAGAATCGGATAGGAGGGGGTGGCACGAAGCAGACCTGTGCCATCGGAGGACACACGGCGAAGGCCATCGGGTGTGAGTTCAAATTTAATTCTTGAATCTCACCCATTAATTGTGTCAGAGAAAGAAGATGTCCTGGACTATGGACCCCACAGCCTCCGAGAGGAGGCCAGGTCAACAACACTCCTGTTAGATGACTTGGTTGGAGGGTTCGACATACTTCCTGGAAACTCCCAGGTGTGCAGGGCTTCACTGTGAAGAGGTAGCTATAAACCCCCGCCACCTGCCTGAAACTATAACCAGCAGGATCAACGACTTCCTCTTCATTTTTGCTTTTCTTTCTTTCTTTCTTTTTTTTTTTTTTTTTACTGTGAACAACATGGAGTTTTTTGTTTTGTTTTGCTTTTTGTAAGGCTGAAGTTTACTTGTAAAAGAATGGACAACTAATAAGAGTATAAATTAAGGTCCAAAAGTATTCATCTAGAATGAGAAAATAAACCACAATTGACAATTTTTTTAAAATTTTTTGAAGCTACCAAATATCACTAACATTGCAAAATTCAGAAAAATAAAATATTTGCATTAGCTTACTGCCTGACTTACCGCTCTGATTTATCTACATGTTTGATTGTGTCACCTTTGCTTCTACATATGACAATTTTTTGTTAATTTGTTCTGATTGTGGTAAAACTCACATAATATAAAACATTATTTTAACCATATTTAACTGTACATTTCAGTGGCACCAAGTACATTCACATTATTGTGCATACGTGCTCAGTCTTGTCCAACTCTTTGAGATCCCACCAGGCCCCTCTGGCCATGGGATTTCCCAGGCAAGAATACTGGAGTGGGTTGCCATTTCCTTCTCCAGGAGATCTTCCTGGCCAGGGATTGAACCCTTGTCTCCTGCATTGGCAGGTGGATTCTTTACCGCTGAGACACCAGAGAAGCTTTGTTGTGCATATGTGTTTACAAATACAAGCATAAATAACAATCCCCTGCCTTTGCTGTGTACCTGTGGGGCCAGGACTTTTCATCTCACTGGATTACTCGGGCAGCCCTCCGAAGGGGTCCTATTATTGTTGCCTACAGAGGAGGGCACTAGGGTAGAGAGCCAATATTCAAACATGGATGCCAGAGGCTGCATTCTCAGCTTCTTCCCCAAGGCTTTCTTCTGAAAGAAATTCTAGCTATTTTCCCCCAGTGCATGTGAGTCTGCTTTTTCACCTGTACACAACTGACACTTAAAAAAAAAAAAAAAGGCATTTTATTATTTTATTTTTTTGGCCATGCCACATAGCATGTGGGATCTTAGTTCCCCAACCAGGGATGGAACCCACACCCCCTGCCGTGGAAGTCCGGAATCTTCACTACTGGACCACCAGGGCAGTCCCCACAATTGACAGTTTCTTGAGGCAGGGGGTAAATTAGGGAGAACTTAGCAACGCACTGGGATATTTTTGTACCAAGTAGAAACTAAAGTCCCAACAATTCGCTGCTGGTTATCAAAACAGAGATGAACAGTCTGAGTCATGCAGTCATTTATTTCCATTTTGGCTTCAGCACGCATTGCTAAGTAATTTCAAAAGCGGGCCAGAGGCGTGGGAATGGCTTGAGTGATGTCATGATTAGGCAACACAATTCCCACCCTGGGAGGCTGAGGCCTGGATTCCAACCACTGGGCTTACCTCTTGCCACCCCTCCCCCCAGACACACCCATCCATCCAAGTTCAGATTAAGCAAGTTGCTCCCGGTTTTGTGGTTTTTATCTCCTAGTTGTGCAGCTGCCTGACATACTCTCTTTCAGGCCGAGTTGCCAATTTTCCACCCGAACTCCAGAATTAAGACAAAGAATTAAAGAGTGGGTTGCCATTTCCTTCGCTAGGGGATCTTCCTGACCCGGGGATCGAACCCAGGTCTCCCGTATTGCAGGCAGACGCTTTACTGCCTGAGCTACCAGAGAATCCACTTAACAGGTTTGCCGGGAGGATTAATGAGAGAAGGGGCGTGCCTCAGAGACCCTGCCCACAGGAAGCAGTAGAGGAGGCAGTACCTGGTGGGGACGTTGGTCCCAATTACCTGCGTCAGAAATCCGTTACTACCGGTTTACTTGCCCGGGTGAATAGAGGAAGTGATTTGACCTTTCAGTGCCTGCATGCCCTTATCCAAAATGGGGTGGAAATGATAGTAACTCTTCCTAAGGCTGTTGTAGGTATACAATGTGTGAAGCATCTAGAATCATCCTGAGCACACAGTATGTCATTTATAAGTGTTTTCTACCTTTCTTTTAATAAGTGTCCAATAGATGGTTTGTAGGGATGTATTATTAGGGGAGATCGATTCCTTTTATGTAATTCTGCATGTTGTCTTTAACCCTACAGGTTAGCATTTTAGCTTACAGATGGCCTTAGATAGGCATGGTCATCTTTGCTGGTACATAGAATCAGTATATGGCTACTGGGTCTGAGTTCAGGGGGGAAAAAGATAAATAATATTTGGTGGTGGTTTACTCATTAAGTCATGTCCAACTCTTGCAACTGTAGCCCACCAGGTTCACCTGTTCATGGAATCTAGCAGGCAATACTGGAGTGGGTTGCCATTTCCTTCTCAAGACAGGAGGCAGAAAAAAGACATGAACTTTTAGCATCAGATCAGTCTTCAGATCCTGTCCTTGTCCTTTTCCTGCTTTGTGATTTGGAGTCAATGATTTCTCAGCATTTATTCTCATCTACAGTATATTACAGCACAGAATTTAGCAACTGAACAACAATAGTACATGTACCTTCAGGGTTATCATGAGGCTTGATTGAGCCTATACACGTGAAGTATCTGGCACATGGTAGTTGCTCAGTAAAGCACTCCTGCCTTGGAAAGGACCTCAGACTGAAGATCTATCTCCCCCTGCTCAGTGATGCCTAACCTCACTTTTAACAGGAGGCAGGGTCTTTCACTCCACAGGAGACCATTAAAGAGGCAGACACCCCTTGTTGACAAGAATTCCCACTAAAGTGTGAACATCCGATACAAGATCCTTTCCTGCTGTCAGATTTGACTGTAGCAGGAACAAAAGGACACTGATCTCAGGAAAGGGACACAGGATCGAGTTTACGTCATGACTCAGTGCTTTCCTGGTCAGTGTTACTTGCTCTAAAACACTATGATTTTTAATGTCTGCTGCTTGTGGAGTTGGCAAACTTTAAATCATCTATCTATTTTTTCTAAGTGTATGTCCCATGCAATATTTATAGCATACTAAGCTGGGAGGGATTGGGGGCAGGAGGAGACGGGGACGACAGAGGATGAGATGGCTGGAGGGCATCACCGACTCGATGGACATGAGTTTGAGTGATCCAGGAGTTGGTGATGGACAGGGAGGCCTGGCGTGCTGCGACTCATGGGGTGGCAAAGAGTCAGACATGACTGAGTGACTGAACTGAACTGAACTGAAAACGTTTTTTGTTTTTTTTTTATTTGAAATTTCAGTTTAACAGGGTATCTTGTATTTTACCTGGCAACCCTAGTTCCTTGACCTGAAAGCTTTCCACTGGGATATCACCCAGACAGAAGGGCTAAAGACACCATCATGAAGCATCCTGAGTTGGAGAAATAGTCCCAGAGCCTTCCTAGCCCAGAAGCTTAAAGTGAACTTTGAGCTACACTACACTCAGGAACATGTGCGCTGGGCCTGGCAACAGCCTGTGCCCATCTCCAGACCTGCTGCCCAAGGGAGTGGTTACCAGATGGAGTGAAGGGAGGAAGAGGAGGGGGCAAGATGGGTCTTCACTCTGCTTTTTAAAATTTTTACCGGAGTATAGTTGCTATATAGTTACAATATTATGTTAGTTTCTGTGCTGTGCTTAGTTGTCAAGTCCTGTCCGACTCTTTGAGATCCCATGGACTGTAGCCGACCATGCTCTTCTGTCCATGGGGATTCTCCAGACAAGAATAGTGGAGTGGGTTGCCATGCCCTCCTCCAGGGGATCTTCCTAACCCAGTGATCTAACCCAGGTCTCCCGCATTGCAGGCAGATTCTTTGCCATCTGAGCCACCAGGGAAGCCCGTGAATACAATGCTGCAGTGGGTAGCCTATCCCTTCTCCAAGGAATCTTCTGACCCAGGAATCAAACTGGGGTCTCCTGCATTGCAAGCAGATTCTTTACCAGCTGAGCTACCAGGGAAGCCCACGTTCGTTTCCACTGTACAGTAAGAGTGAATCAATTTTACATATACATGTATCTACTCTCTTTTAGTTAGATTCTTTTCCCATAGAGGTCATTACACAGTACTTTAATAGAGTTCCCTGTGTTATACAGTAAGTCCTTATTAGTTATATATTAAGCTCTCACATTAGTTTTCTATTGCTACAAATTATGACAAACAATACCCACTTATTATCACAATTTCTTTAAGTCACCTCTCCAGGTAGGCTTTACCAGATGCTCTGCTTAGGGTCTCAGGAGTCTGAAATCAAAGAGTCGGCCAGCCTGGGCTCTTATCTGGAGGCCCTGTGTCTTGTTCAACTGTCAGCCAGGGGCTAGTCCCACTTTCTGGAGGCTCCCCCCACCCCCACCTCGCTTCACCAGCTCACCACCCTCTCCGAATTCAAAGCCAGCACCAGTGCATCAAAGCCTCGTCAAGCTTCCAACCAGTCTAACTTCTGCTGCATTTTTCTGAGTTTCTGCTTTCCTCTCATGCTAAAACTCATGGAATTACATTGGGCCCATCTAGGTAATTCAGGATAATCTCCTTATTTTAAGGTTGGCTGATTAATAATATTAATTACATCTGCAAAGTCCCTCTTGCTGTATAATGTAGCACACAGGCATAACCCTGGGGACAAAGGTAATGGGGCCAAAATTCTGCCTACACCAACAGATTTTGAAAGTCGACAGCTCATTCTGGTTTGGGTTGGATGACCTCCCAAAGCTGAAGCAACTTCCTTGACATCAGGGGCGACAAGTGCTCACTTACCCACTTCTGGTCCAGTGCAAAATAATCAAGGTAGAACCGAAAGAATTCTGTTCTGATCCCAGCTCTGCACCTACCAGACAAAGTCAACTCAGACAAGGCGGCTGACGCCCTGCATCTACCGCATCTTTCTCTGTCTGATGTAACAAACTGGAGGAAGAGTCTAGCTCTTGGCCAAGCACCCACATGTGGTTTTTAGGCCTGACCCTAGGCTCTACCTTCCAGGCCTCATCCATTGCTGCCTCCAAGGGAGCTGCAGTCAAGGACTTGCATGCCCCAGCCAGTCTTGCACTTACACTTGTCTGCATTCCCACCCCTATCTAGAGGCATCTTTATTGAAGAGCTTCAGCAGATGTCTCCTTCAGGAGACAGCTAAGCCCTCTTAATGGAGGAATCTTGAACACAGCTTTACTCTGTGCTGACTTAGTATTCAGAACTCTTCCACACCTCCTCCCCTCTGTCTGCCTGCCCCCATCCCAGTCCTGGGTCCATAAAACTGCAGGCACCTTTTTCTCAGGGCTCCCCCAGTAGAGAGGAAGAGCTGCCATTCCTGACCCTTGCTTGGTGCTACTCAGGGAAAAATGGGATAGCAGGAATTCCCTGATGGTCCAGTGGTTAAGAATTCACCTGCCAGTGCAAGGGAACTGGTTCCGTCCTTGGTCCAATTCCGCAGGGCAACTAAGCTCATGCACCACAATTACTGAGCCAGTGCTCTGCAACAAGAGAAGCCACTGCAATGAGAAGCCCATGCACCCCAATAAAGAGTAGCCCCCAGCTCGCTGCAACTAGAAAAAGCCTGAACATAGCAGTGAAGACCCAGTGAAGCCAAAAACAAAGAAACAGATAAAAATTTTAAAAGGAAAAGAAAATGGAACTGGAGGCACCAGCTTGCACCCCAGCTCAGTCTCTTGCTTTTACAATGGCAATAAATGGTCGGAGCCTTCACTCTGAAAGTCACTGTCATTGTCTTAATGGGTTGCTCCAATACCTCGAAGTTCAGCTGTCCAGCCCAGCCGAGCTCTTGATGACGCAGGTCAGCCCAGTGGCTCTAGGAGCAATGTGAGCTTCCTGGCTCACTCATTCACTTATTCAGTTACATTTATTTGGGGCTGTAATGGGTGGGGCCTTGGCGGGGTGCCAGGTATGCAGAGATGAGTGAGATCCACTCCTTCTCTGGCAGGAAGGTTACACTGCCCTTGAGGCATGTGACCCATGAATGATGACACAGTGTAGTTAGTTCTCCCATCAAGGATTTTATTGAAAGCCTCACTTCTCCTTTGAGATCTCACATAATCCTCAGAAAGACTCTTTTCAAAAGGTGTTTATGTGTTTGTTTTTGGCTGCATGGGGTCTTCATTGCTGCACGTGGGCTTTTCCCTAGTTGCGCCAAGTGGGGGTTGCTCTCTAGTTGCAGTGTGCCGGCTTCTCGCTGCAGAGGTTTCTCCTGTCGTGGAGCATGGGCTCCAGGCACGCAGGCTTCAGTAGTTGTGGTTCCCAGGCTCTAGAGCTGTGACTCACGGGCTTAGTTGCTGCTTGGCATGTGGGATCTTCCCTGACCAGGGATCCAGCCCATGTCCCCTGCACTGGTAGATGGATTCTTCACCGCTGGACCACCAGAGAAGCCCAGAATAACTCTTTGAGATCAGTTCTATCATTATCTTTACCAATAAGTAAACCAAGTTCAGAGCATGAAATATTTTGTTTGGGGTCTCACAGTCAGGCAGTGAGAGATCAGGATTCAAGCTCAGGACCTCATTTAACCTGCGTGCCCTCTTTGCTTCATCCCAGCTGGATGTAAGTTCTACTGGGACACAGAGAGGGGACCGATTCTTCGTTGGGTTAAAGAAGGAGAGGAATGCTGTAATGCCTCAGTACTTTGGAAAAGTAGAGTGTTGTATGTGATGGTTGCTGCTGTATCATCACAATTTATGCTCAGTATCAATACTTTTTAAAAAATTGAAGTATAGTTGATTTATGACGTGCTAGCCTCAGGTGTACAGCTACACATGCACATGTATTCTTTTTAGATCCTTCTCCACTGTGGGTTATCACAAGTATTGAATATAGTTCCCTGTGCTATACAGTGGGTCCTTGTTGTTTATTTATTTCATATATAGCAGTGTGTATCTCTAACCCCTGATTTATCCCTCCCCCACAGCTGTCTTCTTTGGTAACCAACATTTTGTTTTCTATGTCTGTGAGTCTATTTTTTTTTTTATAAATAAGTTCATTTGTAATTTTTTATATTCTGAACATAAGATATCATATATTTGACTTTCTCTACCTTACTTCTAGGTGAGTGATCATACCATCGTGATTATCTGGGTTGTGAAGATCTTTTTTGTATAGTTCTTCTGTGTATTCTTGACACCTCTTCCTAATATCTTCTGCTTCTATTAGGTCCATACCATTTCTGTCATTGATTGTGCCCATCTTTGGATGAAATACAAGATAACCTTCCCTTGGTATTTCTAATTTTCTTGAAGAGATCTCTAGTCTTTCCCATTCTGTTGTTTTCCTCTATTTCTTTGCATTGATCACTGAGGAAGGCTTTGTTATCTCTCCTTGCTATTCTTTGGAGCTCTGCATTAAAATGGGTATATCTTTCCTTTTCTCCTTTGCTTTTCATTTCTCTTCCTTTCACAGCTATTTGTAAGGACTCCTCAGAGAGCCATTTTGCTGTTTTAAAATTTCTTTTTCTTGGGGATGGTCTTGATCCCTGTCTCCTATACAATGTCATGAACCTCCATTCATAGTTCTTCAGGCACTCTATCAGATCTAATCCCTTGAATCTATTTGTCACTTCCACTGTATAATCGTAAGGGATTTGATTTAGATTATACCTGAATAGCATAGTGGTTTTCCCTATTGTCTTTAATTTAAGTCTGAATTTGGTAATAAGGAGTTCATGATCTGAGCCACAGTCACCTCCCGGTCTTGTTTTTGCTGACTGTATAGAGCTTCTCCATCTTTGGCTGCACAGAATATAATCAGTCTAATTTCGGTATTGACCATCTGGTGATGTCCATGTGTAGAGTCTTCTCTTGTGTTGTTGGAAGAGGGTGTTTGCTATGACCAGTGCATTCTCTTGGCAAAACTCTATCAGCCTTTACCCTGCTTCATTCTGTACTCCAAGGCCAAATTTGCCTGTTACTTTAGGTGTTTCTTGACTTCCTCCTTTTGTCTTCCAGTCCCCTATGATGAAAAGGACATCTTTTCTGGGTGTTAGTTCTAGAAGGTCTTGCAGGTCTTCATAGAACCATTCAACTTCGGCTTCTTCAGCATTACTGCTTGGGGCATAGACTTGGATTACTGTTATATTGAATGCTTTGCCCTGGAAACGAACACAGATAATCACAGTGGTATGATTACTCACCCAGAGTCAGACATCCTGGGATGTGAAGTCAAGTGGGCCTTAGAAAGCATCACTATGAACAAAGCTAATGGAGGTGATGGAATTCCAATTGAGCTATTTCAAATCCTAACGGATGATGCTGTGAAAGTGCTGCACTCAATATGTCAGCAAATTTGGAAAACTCAGCAGTGGTCATAGGACTGGAAAAGGTCAGTTTTCATTCCAATCCCAAAGAAAGGCAACACTAAGGAATGTTCAAACTATCACACAACTGCACTCATCTTACACGCTAGTACAGTAATGCTCAAAATTCTCCAAGCCAGGCCTCAACAGTATGTGAACTGTGAACTTTTAGATGTTCAAGCTGGATTTAGAAAAGGCAGAGGAACCAGAGATCAAATTTCCAACATCTGCTGGATCATCGAAAAAGCAAGCGAGTTCCAGAAAAACATCTATTTCTGCTTTTTTTATATGCCAAAGCCTTTGACTGTGTGGATCACACTAAACTGTGGAAAATTCTGAAAGAGATGAGAATACCACACCACCTGACCTGCCTCTTGAGAAACCTATACGCAAGTCAGGAAGCAACAGTTAGAACTGGACATGGAACAACAAACTGGTTCCAAATAGGAAAAGGAGTACGTCAAGACTGGAAATTATCACCTTGCTTATTTAACTTCTGTGCAGAGTACATCATGAGAAACACTAGGCTGGATGAAGCACAAGCTGAAATCAAGATTGCCGGGAGAAATATCAATAACCTCAGATATGTAGATGACACCACCCTTATGGCAGAAAGTGAAGAAGAACTAAAGAGCCTCTTGATGAAAGTGAAAGGGGAGAGTGAAAAAGTTGGCTTAAAATTCAACATTCAGAAAATTAAGATCATGGCACCTGGTCCCATCACTTCATGGGAAATAGATGGGGAAATAGTGGAAACAGTGGCAGACTTTATTTTTTTGGGCTCCAAAATCACTGCAGATGGTGACTGCAGCCATGAAATTAAAAGATGCTTGCTTCTTGGAAGAAAGTTATCACCAACCTAGGCAGCATATTAAAAAGCAGAGACATTACTTTACCAACAAAGGTCCATCTAGTCAAAGCTATGGTTTTTCCAGTAGTCATGTATGGATGTGAGAGTTTGGCTATTTAGAAAGCTGAGTGTCGAAGAATTGATGCTTTTGAAATGTGGTGCTGAAGGAGACTCTTGAGAGTCACTTGGACTACAAGGAGATCCAACCAGTCCATCCTAAAGGAAGTTCAGTTCAGTTCAGTCGCTCAGTCGTGTCCGACTCGTTGCCCAGCACACCAGGCCTCTCTGTCCATCACCATCTCCCGGAGTTCACTCAGACTCACGTCCATCGAGTCCGTGATGCCATCCAGCCATCTCATCCTGGGTCGTCCCCTTCTCCTCCTGCCCCCAATCCCTCCCAGCATCAGAGTCTTTTCCAATGAGTCAACTCTTCTCATGAGGTGGCCAAAGTACTGGAGCTTCAGCTTTAGCATCATTCCTTCCAAAGAAATCCCAGGGTTGATCTCCTTCAGAATGGACTGGTTTGATCTTCTTGCAGTCCAAGGGACTCTCAAGAGTCTTCTCCAACACCACAGTTCAAACACATCAATTCTTTGGCTCTCAGCCTTCTTCACAGTCCAACTCTCACATCCATACTTGACCACAGGAAAAACCATAGCCTTGACTAGGCGGACCTTAGTCAGCAAAGTAATGTCTCTGCTTTTGAATATGCTGTCTAGGTTGGTCATAACTTTTCTTCCAAGGAGTAAGTGTCTTTTAATTTCATGGCTGCAGTCACCATCTGCAGTGATTTTGGAGCCCAAAAACATAAAGTCTGACACTGTTTCCACTGTTTCCCCATCTATTTCCCATGAAGTGATGGGGCCAGATGCCATGATCTTCATTTTCTGAATGTTGAGCTTTAAGTCAACTTTTTCGCTCTCCTCTTTCACTTTCATCAAGAGGCTTTTTAGCTCCTCTTCACTTTCTGCCATAAGGGTGGTGTCATCTACATATCTGAGGTTATTGATATTTCTCCCAGCAATCTTGATTCCAGCTTGTGTTTCTTCCAGTCCAGCGTTTCTCATGATATACTCTGCAGAGAAGTTAAATAAGCAAGGTGACAATATCAGCCTTGACGTACTCCTTTTCCTGTTTGGAACCAGTCTGTTGTTCCATGTCCAGTTCTAATTGTTGCTTCCTGACCTGCATACAGATTTCTCAAGAGGCAGGTCAGGTGGTATGGTATTCCCATCTCTTTCAGAATTTTCCACAGTTTATTGTGATCCACACAGTCAAAAGCTTTGGCAGTCAATAAAGCAGAAATAGATGTTTTTCTGGAACTCCCCTGCTTTTTCCATGATCCAGAGGATGTTGGCAATTTGATCTCTGGTTCCTCTGCCTTTTCTAAAACCAGCTTGAACATCAGGGAGTTCACGGTTCACGTATTGCTGAAGCCTGGCTTGGAGAATTTTGAGCATTACTTTACTAGCATGTGAGATGAGTGCAATTGTGCGGTAGTTTGAGTATTCTTTTGCATTGCCTTTCTTTGGAATTGGAATGAAAACTGACCTTTTCCAGTCCTGTGGCCACTGCTGAGTTTTCCAAATTTGCTGGCATATTGAGTGCAGCACTTTCACAGCATCATCTTTCAGGATTTGAGACAGTTCAACTGGAATTCCATCACCTCCACTAGTTTTGTTCATATTGATGCTTTCTAAGGCCCATTTGACTTCATATTCCAAGATATCTGGCTCTAGATTAGTGATCATATCATTATGATTATCTGGGTCATGAAGATCTTTTTTGTACAGTTATTCTGTGTATTCTTGCCACCTCTTCTTAATATCTTCTGCTTCTGTTAGGTCCATACCATTTCTGTCCTTTATCGAGCCCATCTTTGCATGAAATGTTCCCTTGGTATCTCTAATTTTCTTGAAGAGATCTCTAGTCTTTCCCAATCTGTTGTTTTCCTCTATTTCTTTGCATTGATCACTGAAGAAGGCTTTCTTATCTCTTCTTACTATTCTTTGGAACTCTGCATTCAGATGCTTATATCTTTCCTTTTCTCCTTTGCTTTTCGCCTCTCTTCTTTTCACAGCTATTTGTAAGGCCTCCCCAGACAGCCATTTTGCTTTTTTGCATTTCTTTTCCATGGGGATGGTCTTGATCCCTGTCTCCTGTACAGTGTCACAAACCTCCGTCCATAGTTCATCAGGCACTCTATCTATCAGATCTAGGCCCTTAAATCTATTTCTCACTTCCACTGTATAATCATAAGGGATTTGATTTAGGTCATACCTGAATGGTCTAGCAGTTTTCCCTATTTTCTTCAATTTAAGTCTGAATTTGGCAATAAGGAGTTCATGATCTGAGCCACAGTTAGCTCCCAGTCTTGTTTTTGTTGACTGTATAGAGCTTCTCCATCTTTGGCTGCAAAGAATATAATCAATCTGATTTTGGTGTTGACCATCTGGTGATGTCCATGTGTAGAGTCTTCTCTTGTGTTGTTGGAAGAGGGTATTTGCTATGACTAGTGTGCTCTCTTGGCAGAACTCTGTTAGTCTTTGCCCTGCTTCATTCCGCATTCCAAGGCCAAATTTGTCTGTTCCTCCAGTTGTTTCTTGACTTCCTACTTTTGCATTCCAGTCCCCTATAATGAAAAGGACATCTTTTGGGGGTGTTAGTTCTAAAAGGTCTTGTAGATCTTCATAAAACCGTTCAACTTCAGTTTCTTCAGCGTTACTGGTTGGGGCATAGACTTGGATAACTGTGATATTGAATGGTTTGCCTTGGAGATGAACAGAGATCATTCTGTCGTTTTTGAAACTGCATCCAAGTACTGCGTTTCGGACTCTTTTGTTGACCGTGATGGCTACTCCATTTCTTCTGAGGGATTCCTGCCCGCAGTAGTAGATATAATGGTCATCTGAGTTAAATTCACCCATTCCAGTCTATTTTAGTTCGCTGATTCCTAGAATGTTGACGTTCACCCTTGCCATCTCTTGTTTGACCACTTCCAATTTGCCTTGATTCATGGACCTGACATTCCAGGTTCCTATGCAATATTGCTCTTTACAGCATCGGATCTTGCTTCTATCACCAGTCACATCCACAGCTGGGTATTGTTTTTGCTTTGGCTCCATCCCTTCATTCTTTCTGGAGTTATTTCTCCACTGATCTCTAGTAGCATATTGGGCACCTAATGACCTGGGGGGTTCCTGTTTTGGTATCCTATCATTTTGCCTTTTCATACTGTTCATGGGGTTCTCAAGGCAAGAATACTGAAGTGGTTTGCCATTCCCTTCTCCAGTGGACCACATTCTGTCAGACCTCTCCACCATGTCCTGCCCGCCTTGGGTTGCCCCGCAGGCATGGCTTGGTTTCACTGAGTTAGACAAGGCTATGGTCCTAGTGTGATTAGATTGACTAGTTTTCTTTGAGTATGGTTTCAGTGTGTCTGCTCTCTGATGCCCTCTTGCAACACTTGCCATCTTACTTGGGTTTCTCTTACCCTGGGCGTGGGGTATCTCTTCACGGCTGCTCCAGCAAGGCACAGCTGCTGCTCCTTACCTTGGAGAAGGGTATCTCCCTACTGCTGCCATTCCTGACCTTCAACGGGGATAGCTCCTCCAGGCCCTCCTGTGCCTGCACAGCCACCGCTCCTTGGGTTGCTCCTCCCGGCCGCCGGCCTTGGCCTCCGGCTCGGGGTGGCTCCTCAGGGTCACCACCCCTGGCCTCGGACACGGAGTAGCTCCTCCCGGCTGCCGCCCCTGACCTCGGACGCAGGGTAGCTCCTCTCGGCCGTGCTTAAGTGCGCCGGCTCACAGCCGCAGTCCTGAATATTCATTGGAAAGACTGATGCTGAAGCTGAAACTGCAATACTTTGGCCACCTGATGCCAAGAACTGACTCATTTGAAAAGATCCTGCTGTTGGGAAAGATTGAAGGCAGGAGAAGGGGGCAACAGAGGATTAGATGGTTGGATGGCCTCATCAAAGCAATGGACATAGTTTGAGTAAACTCCAGGAGTTCGCAATGGACCAGGAGGCCTGGCATGCTGCAGTCCATGGGGTCACAAAAAGTTGGACTTGACTGAGTAACTGAACTGAACTGAACCTTACTTCACTCAGTGTGATAACCTGTAGGTCCATCCTTGTTGCTCAAATGGCATTATTTCATCCTTTTTTTTACGGCTAAGGAATGTTCCATTGTATATTTGTACCGCATCTTTATTCATTCCCCTCCTTCCTCTGTTGATGGATACTCTCATGTCTTGGCTGTGTAAATAGTATTGCTATGAACATTGGAGTGCATGTATCTTTTTGTATTAGGGTTTTTGTCTCTTCCAGATATATGCCAAGTACTGGGATTGCAGGATCATATAGGAGCTCTATTTTTAGTTTTTTAAAGGAATCTCCCATGCTGTTCGCCAGGGCTTCTCTCGTGGCTCAGTGGTAAAGAATCTTCCTGCAATGCAGGAGATGGGGGTTTGATCCCTGGGTTAGGAAGATTCCATGGAGGAAATCCCTGGAAGGAAATGGCAGCCCACTCCAGTATTCTTGCCTGGAAAATTTCATGGACAGAGGAGCCTGGCAGGCTATAGTCCATAGGGTAGCAAAGAGTCAGACTCGACTGAGTGACTGAGCGTGCATGCATACTGTTCTCCACAATGACTACACCAGCTCCCATTCCTACCAACACTGTGGGAGGATTCATTGTTCTTCATACCCTGTCTAGCATGTGTTATCTGTGGAATTTTGACGATGGCCATTCTGACCAATGTGAGCACCTCACTGTAATTTTATTTGTATTTCTCCACTAATTAGTGAAGTTACTCTTAGTAGTTTTAATAAATAAGGTGAAATAAAAGGTCCAAGTCATCTCTAAGCCATCATGCAAAGACCCGCCTCCTCTCTGCAAGGGAAAGTCCCCTGTGGTCTCTGTCACCAACCTCATCCTCAGTCACTTCTTTGGAGCCTGTGCCAATGACACCAATATTCAAAACAGGGGTGCAGGAATTCCCTGGTGGCCCAGTGGTTAAGACTCTGCACTTCCAATGCAGGGGGCGTGGGTTTGATCCCTGGTCAGGCATGCTGCAGTCCACGAGATGGTAAAGAGTCTCACACAACTTAGTGACTGAACAACAACAGGGAACTAAGATCCTGCATGCCCTGTAGTGGCCCCACCCCCTAAAAAAGACAGTGCTGCACATGGCCTTCTCCAGGAGGGATTTTGGAAAGTCTGTTTATACATAAAAACCCATTAAACACAATGACTTTCAAAAACGCTGCCCCTTCAATGAGGTCTTTTAAGGATCAGACTCCTCTCTGCACATAAAGCAATCCATTTATTCCATCTCACCCGTTGGAAGGGAAATCAAAATGTGGGTGTTCTCAGAATTCAGGGTGACAATACAGGGCGCAGCCCTCAGAGTCAGGAGGAGGGCGGAAGCCAGCATGATGTAATCGTCTCCTCCCTAGAATATTTCCTCTCAGTTTCCAGTGAGGGTGAAGTTGTTGGCAAAAATTTCAGATAAGTGCTCTCCTTAGGATCCACTCACTGGTGCTGGAGAACATGTTTGGGCAGAGACGGACGCCATGGGGCCCAGCCCTGGCATGTACCCTCAAAGGTGGCATCTTAGTCTCCTTTGTTTACCCCACCCAACTTCCCACCCTTCTTCCTTTCCAGACTGAAAAAGGCACAGTCCACACGGACTCCGGAGGCCTTGCCCCTTGGCTTTGCATCTGCCCGCAGAAACAGTCTGCAGCCCAGAGCAAATGCAATGTTCTTTTTTTAAATTTTTACTGGACTACAGTTGATTTATAATGTTGTGTTAGTTGCAAGTGTACAACAAAGTGAATCAGCCATGTTTATACATATGCCCACTCTTATTTTAGACTCTTTTCCCATATAAGTCATCACGGGATATTGAGTAGAGTTCCCTGTGCTGTACAGTATAGGTCCTTATACAGTAATGTATAAGTCCTGTTACAGTCCTTTCCACAGTGTTCTGCAACCGCCATTTCCTGAAGAATAAATCCTGTCTTATCTCTGAGCCTTCAGACAAGTATCTGAGGGAAGAACACACAGGTATGACCAAGAAACTAAATGTTATTGCTGTTTAATTGCTAAGTCGTGTCCCACTCTGGCAACCACACGGACTGTAGCTTGCCAGGCTCCTCTGTCCATGGGATTTCCCAGACAAGAATACTGGAGCAGTTGCCATTTCCTTCTCCAGGGTCTTTTTCCCTATCCAGAGATTGAATTCAAATCTCCTGCAGCGCAGGAGAATTCTTCACCACTGAGCCACCAGAGAAGCCTTGTAGTAGTGTGTATATGTTAATTCCAACCTCTCAATTTAAACCATAAGTTTGTTTCCTACATCTGTGGCTCGATTTCTGTTTTGTAGATAAGTTTATTTGTACTGTCCTTTTTTTTGGAAAAAAAAAAAGCATTTCCAATGTTCTTGTCTCAGGTCAGCTCAGATGGACCTAAATCAGCTGTCCCCGATGACCGCTTATGATGTGCTTTTCCCTCTTAGATCTCTGTTCCTCCTGGACTGTAGAGCTTCAAAGTACAAACAAAAAAGACCGAATTTTAGTCTGCCAGGTTTGATGGTAGTCACACCATAACTTCACTCAACAGCCACCTTCCTAGTTATCAGATCAGACTAGTACGTGCAATTTTTAAAAATAATTTTATTTATTATTTATTTTTGGTCATGCTGGGTCTTTGTTAACTGTGAGTGAGCTTTCTCTAGTTACAACACTCAGGCCTTCTCATTGCAGTGCCTTCTCTTGTTGCAGAGCCTGTGGGATCCTCCCAGATCAAGGGTCGAACCCGTGTCCCCTGCATTGGCAGGCAGATTCTTAACCTCTGGGCCAGCAGTGAAGCCTGCACGTGCATTTGTTATCTGGAACTTTATACAGTATTTTAAGTTTACTGCAGAAGGATTTGTTGCAGAGTGTGGTGCTGCTCTTGTTCGCTATTGAGTAGAAATAGCAATCATTGGAAACCCCATTTATTTGCACTCCTTCTCTTAATAAGCATCTATTGAGCACCCACTGCATTCAGGGCCCTCTGCTGGACACCCATGGGGCACAGAGACACAACCTCCATCTTTCCAGGACTTAGCATTTCCTACTGAGAGCAAGCAAAGCAGAGTACAGGAAGGAGCCTTGGGTCCTGAGTGGTGTGTCCTATTGGTTCCGCAGAATTTAACACTGAACCACCAAACAAGGCTGATGCTGACACAGGTACCTCTTTAACCATTCTAGGGGCCAGGCCCTGGAAAGCCCCAGGGCTTTAAAGCTCACAGGGATTGGTCCTCTGGTGTCTGCCAAAGGCCAACATAGTACGTTTCAGGCTTATGGGCTCTTTGGGCCTTTGAGCCCTAATGCAGTCATTTTAAATTCATGAGATGCAAAGGAGAAACAGCTGGTTTTCCAGCCTCATCAGGCCGGCCTGAGCATTTGGGAAGAGATGGGAGGAGTCACGCCTCAGTGGGGCTGAGAAAGTGATGATTCACCCTGAGCCATTAGGTAGGGCAGGAAACAGATGATTCCGGGCGGGGCCTGCCTCCCCTGGTGGACAGGTTGCCTTAGGAACTTGGCAAGAGTTTAACTGCAGCTCTCTCTCCTTCTTGGGTTCTTCCTGGGAATTTGGGGAATGAGAGTTGAGCAATAGGAGGAGGTAAGCTAGATAAACAGGAAGAAACTGTGGGCTCAGCCATCCCCTCTAAGTGACAGCAAATCGGAACTGTGGGGCCTCTCAGGGAGGTGAGAGGAGAGGAGAGGGAGCACAAGAGAGGAGGGACACAGGACACACAACCAGTCCTTTCCGCCCTGTTGGCTTGGGAGCTCAGAGCACCTGGTGAGAGCCCCGAAGTTGTTTTCCAGGAACCGCTGGCAGCCTGGAGAGACCCCCTTGTGTGAGCTCTGCTGGGTGGAACCTCGGCTTGGCCATGGTGACCTTAGCTTCCATTCTCTGCATCTCAAACATCCTCATTTGTAAAATAAGGTTAGTAATATAAGCCAGGATTTCCCCGGTTGCTCAAGTGGTAAAAAATCCACCTGCCAATGCAGGAGACATAGTTTTCATCCCTGGTCCAGGAAGCTCCCACATGCCGTGGAGCAACTAAGCCCACGTGCCCCAATTACTGAGTCTGTGTTCTAGGGCCCAGGAGCCGCACTGCTGAGCCCACGTGCCACAACCGCTGAAGTCGCGCACCTAGAGTCCGCGCTCTGCAACAAGAGAAGCCTCTGCAATGAGAAGCCTGCACTCCGAAACTAGAGAAAAAAACCTACACCGCAACAAAGACCCGGCACAGCCAAAAATAAATAAATTTTTAAAAATGGAACGTTGAGTGAACTTAAATAGGTGAAAAGATCTTTCTCTGACTATATTGAAAAGTAATGATTTAAGAACTTGTTATGTTTGATGAAGAGGAAGTTTTCTCAGGTTAAAAATTACATCCATGTCTTTAGCTTTCTTCCAGGGTGTTCCAAACAATCTTTGATTTCTGCCAGCACTTTCTTGGATGTGGTTCACTTGTGAAACATCCTGGGTGAATAGTGATGAGCCTTTCACCCATATCAGTGACAAAAACTGACTCTCATCCAGAGCACGGAGCTGGATTCTAGACAGGGGCTTTAAAACTGACATGAAGAGAAAGTCAGTCCTCCGTGTCAACGTACTTTAGTGAGAAATGAGTCAATGCTCTTAACTGCCATTTTAAAACCTTTTTATCAGAATATAGTTGATTTACAATGTTGTGTTAGTTTCACATGTATAGCAGAGTAAATCAGTTATACATATACATAAATCCATCCTTTTTCAGATTCTGTTCCTATGCCGGTTGTTACAGAATATTGGGTAGATTTCTCTTCCCTGCCTTTGATGTTACATGTAACAGATCAATTTCAATGGTCCCCGAGTTACTGTAGTGACTTTAGAAAGGACATGGCGTGTTTGTTGACACTTTGCATTTTTAACATGTGAATACTTGGAACTATTGGCAACACTATACATAGGTAAAGAGCTTTTGTATTAGCTCTAGTTTTATGTTTTATATATATAACTACAGTTATGAGAAAGCCCTACTTCAAAACAGAATATCAACTTGAATTTATTAGACAGTATGTTCTTAATGCTTCCCTTTTATGTGAGTAGCAAGTACTTTCTATATCCGCATTGCTTTTATTCACCATATTATAGGAATGAGATATATTGAGAGACTACCCAATATATACCCTTACACTATGCTACCAAGATATGTGTGTTGAAACGAACATGTATTGAATAAGAACGATTCCAATGAATGCATGTAGTCCTAACCACTGAGTCGCCAGGGAATTGCGTCCACCCCCAACACACTCTTTTATTTTTAGAATGATTCAATTCTTTCAGTTCAGTTCAGTCGCTCAGTCATGTCCGACTCTTTGCGACCCCATGAATCGCAGCACGCCAGGCCTCCCTGTCCATCACCATCTCCCGGAGTTCACTCAGACTCACGTCCATTGAGTCCATGATGCCATCCAGCCATCTCATCCTGGGTTGTCCCCTTCTCCTCCTGCCCCCAATCCCTCCCAGCATCAGAGTCTTTTCCAATGAGTCAACTCTTCTCATGAGGTGGCCAAAGTACTGGAGCTTCAGCTTTAGCATCATTCCTTCCAAAGAAATCCCAGGGTTGATCTCCTTCAGAATGGACTGGTTGGATCTCCTTGCAGTCCAAGGGACCCTCAAGAGTCTTCTCCAACACCACAGTTCAAAAGCATCAATTCTTCGGCGCTCAGCCTTCTTCACAGTCCAACTCTTACATCCATACATGACCACTGGAAAAACCATAGCCTTGACTAGGCGGACCTTAGTCGGCAAAGTAATGTCTCTGCTTTTGAATATACTGTCTAAGTTGGTCATAACTTTTCTTCCAAGGAGTAAGCGTCTTTTAATTTCATGGCTGCAGTTCTTATCCAAGGACAAAACTGAGTTTCCTGCTATAGTGAGTAGTGAAAGCGGACCTTTACAATCAACAGTCACATAGAAATTAAATTGGGATTAAATGTTAAATGCCTTAGACAACAGACTATAAAATATAGGAATCTTGGACATCTTATTTATTATAACACAGGACTTACTAGATTAATTCTCAGATGAGGAAGGGTTCTAGTGGGCCAAGGAATAAAGGTGTATTTGGCAACCCACCCTAGTATTCTTGCCTGGGAAATCCCATGCACAGAGGAGCCTGGTGGGCTACAGTCCATGAGGTGGCAAGAGTCAGAGCTGACTTAGAGACTACACCACCACCCTTTAATTGCCCTTTCTGGCTATCTCTGTACTCCAGCTGTTAGAAAAGTTTTCTTTATTTCTTTATATATCCCCTGTTTTCTTCCACTGGAAAAATATCTCCCTTTAACTGGTCATCAGAGGTACCCAGGCAGGATGTGATGGAGACACCAAGCAACACACACAGGGTTCCTTCCCACAGGCGACTTAGGCTGTAGCTGGGGAGACAGTCCCACATGGATAAAGCGACGAGCAGAACGAAAGTGACTGAAAGCCACTCACCAGGCACCCAAAAAAAAGCTAGTGTTTGACTTCAAGAAGGAAAGGGGAATAAAAAAATCTCAATGAGGATTCGTTGCAGGAAGAGGGACTCCTTCTGGACCCGAGAGTGGGTTCTTGTCTAATACTTGGAGATGAATTTTACAAGGAGACACACATCCTGACAAAGCAAAAGACTTTATTGGGAAGGGGCATCTGGGGCAGAGCAACAGAGTGAGAGAACCCAGGAGGACTGCTCTGCCACATGGCTTGAAGTCTCAGCTTTTATGGTCACGGGGTTAGTTTCCAGGTGGTCTCTTGGCCAATCAGCTTGCTTGGCCCATATCTGGGGACTTGGGGTCCTTCCTTGTCTCGCAGCCAAGATGGATTCCAGCGGGAGGGTTTCTGGAAGGTTAGGGCAGGACACACTGTCTCCTCCCTTGTCCTTTTGCCTACTCTCAAATTCTCCCAGTTAGTTTTCGGTGGCAGCACCACGTTCTTTATCAGGACTTCCTGATGTGAGACAACTCTTGCAAACGATTATCATCATGCCTGGCCAAGGCGGGCAGTTTCAGTCAACAGTTCCCTCACAGATTCACGATGTAAGACTAAAGGCTGGAAAATAACTGCGGAAAACCAGGCCAACATACTGAGCATCCTGGGAGAGTTTATTTGGCAATAATAGCTCATTTAGGCAAAAGCAGTCTGGTACACAGGCCACAAATGTGAGTGCTCCTGAAATGCCCTTGACAAAGCTCGTTATTGTACACATACTGGGTATGGACAGGCTAGTTCTGGCTCTTCAGTGGTACTAGGACCTACACATGACAACCTGGATATGTTCTGGCTAGAAGAGACAGAGGAGTGTATATAGGGATCACCAACTCCGGAGTAACACAAGAATCTGAGGTCCGGTGCTTGGACCTGAATCAGACAGAGATGGGTCATCAGGAGCTCATCCAAGCTCTTCTGTGGCCTTTGAAGCTGTGTCCTTTCATTTCATTAATTGCCTCTCAGAGAAAGCAGTGGGTAATGTTCGGTCAGGTCCAAGTAAGGACACTTCTTTGACCGTCAGCCTTGAGGGAAAAGTTGGATTAAACCTATGGTGGTTTTATATAGTACTTTTTGGGAGTTATATCTTGGCATTGTGAGTTGCATTCTTGATAAAGCCTGTTCTCAAAAGCATGTTGCTGAGGTTGAGAAGAAAGCAAGAAATAAAAGCCAAGGAACAGTTACGTTCTTAGGAAATGCCACCGGAGCTGAAGAATAAGAAACAAGAGTATGGCCTTGAGGACTTCCCTGGCAGTCCAGGAGTTAGCATTTCACCTTCCTGTTCAGGGGGTGCAGTTCCTCCCCAGGTCGGAGCTATGATCCCACATGCCAAAAACCAAAGCATAAGACCAGAAACAACATTGTAACAAATTCAATAAAGATCCACATTTAAAAAAAAAAGTGTGAAAAGACACAGCTGTGTATAACGGACTTTTGGACTCAGAGGGAGAGGGAGAGGGTGGGATGATCTTGGAGAATGGCATTCTATCATGTATACTATCATGTAAGAATTGAATCGCCAGTCCATGTCTGAAATTTTTTTTTTAATTTAAAAAATAAATAAATAAATAAAATAAAAAGTGTGGCCTTGACAGATAGTTAAACCTTAGAGAATAAACAAGACGAAAATACTAAGTACACTGAAGAATTTTTTTCTAAATTCATGGCTATATGTTAATGAGATCAAATAGAAAATGACTCATGGTAAGATCTACAATAGCAGAGATAAGATACAAAAACATGTCTGAGAACTAAGGGGAGATTGTGTCTGCATGGCCACACAAACAGATTTGAAAGGTTAAAAATTCACACAAACAATTACTTTCTTCACTTATGCAAAGGCCCAGATTGCTGCCTTTCCCACTAAATTGGTGAATAGAAGCTTTGTCTCAAGGATCCTTGAGATTCAGCCTTTGTTGAGAATCCCCGGGGGATGGGGAGGAGCAAGTAGGGGCAAGAGAGGAAGTATAAGGTGGTTTAGAATACAAGATAATTTTTTTAATGGAACAGATTTTATTTTTCTCTTCTTTAAGGTTTCTAATCAGTTGACTTTATTCTTTCCATTACATTTTTAAAAATTTTATGTTGAAATACAGTTGATGTACAATGTTGTGTTAGTTTCAGATGTACAGCAAAGTGATTCAGTTATACACATACATGTATCCTTTTTCAGATTCTTTTCCCATATAGGTTATTACAGAGTATTGAGTAGAATTCTCTGTTATACAATAGGTCCTTGTCGATTATTTATTTTATGTATAATCAGTTTTTGGGGGGAGCACGCCACACCACTTTTGGAATCTTAGTTCCTGGACCAGGGATAGAACTTAAGCCCTTGGCAGTGAAATCAAGAAGTCATCACTGGACCACCAGAAAATTCCCCGAAAGACAAGATAATTCTTAATGCAACTAAGTACTTTTTCTTAGAGTCCCAGGATACGTCCCAAATTGTGGAGGCCTACCAAAGCACACTTTTCAGAAAGCATTCCTGGCTCTGTGTGACCCCTAAGCTGAGAGCTCTCTGTGCACTGCCCACCCTTCCTGTATTGGGGCTACTTGTCACTCTGCAGTCCAGGGTCCAAGGCCTTGAGTGATCATTGTGATCCTCTAGCCAGCTAAACATACCTGAAATGTGATTAAAAAGAAAAAAAGAAATAAAAAGACATCAGGATTCGGATTTCATTGTTGATTACTGAGAGAAAACAATGGTACTGGATTGGTTAGGAGTATGAGATCCCAACTCAAACTAGCTAAAGCAACATGATAAAGTTATTTCAGGATCTGTCATTTTTTTTTTAGTCACTGAGTTGTGGCTAACTCTTTTACAACCCCATGGACTGTAGCGCACCAGGCTCCTCTGTCCATGGGGTTTCCGGGCAAGAATACTGGAGTGGGTAGCCATTTCCTTCTCCAGCAGGTCTTCCCAACCCAGGGATCAAACCCACATCTCCCTCTTAGCAGGTGAATTCTTTACCACTGAGCCACCAAGGAAGCCCCTAGTTTGTCTTGTCTAACAATTACAGTTAAATTGTGTTTTATCCCTAGAACCACACTGTCAATATCACGGTGCTTTGCAGAGAGAAAGTAAGCACTGTATAAACAAAACTGCAGTCAAAGGGACAGTTATGTTTTAATTTGGTGGAGTTGGGTTTTTTTTGTTACTTTGGTTGAATTACAGTCCTCCACTATTTAGAAAAGAACAAAAAGGAGCAGTTTCCTGATCCACCTGATAAAAAGCTTTTGGGCGTAGACTCTCTTTCATCGTCCATGGTATTGACTCTAAGAGTCAAAACATTAGGTTTAAATAGAAAAGAATGTGTTGCAAAAAGGCAAAAAAGGTTCTAATTTTTTAAAAATGAAACCTGAAAGCAGGACTTGAAAGAGAGTCTGAGTATAAAATTCTGTGTGTAAAGCATGTTTATTGAATTTGTACTCTTTATTTTTTGTCTGGGCAAGAAGCAATCCAGACTTCTCTTCAGAATATGAGCTGTGACATCATCATTTTAGGTGGACTTTGCATTCTCTTCCCCCATTAATAAGCAGTCTTGTTTTCTGAATGGTTATGACTTATTTACATAGACGAGAAGTTTTGCATAAACTTTCGCTTACCAAGATGGGCTTCTCAGGTGGCACAGTAGTAATGAATCTAAAGAATCCTCCTGCCAAGCAGGAGACGTAGATTCGATCCCTGGGGCAGGAAGATTCCTTGAGGGAGGAAATGGCTACCCACCCCAGTATTCTTGCCTGGAAACTTCCGTGGACTTCCAGAGGAGCCTGGTGGGCCACAGTCCATGGGGTCGAAAAGAGTCGGACACAGCTGAGCAACTGAGTGTGCATGTGTAGCTGCTTACCAACCAGAGCTCAAGGGTACTTCACACTGTATTTGTGGAATTCTCTTTTTTTTTTTTTTGGCTGCTCCATGTGCCCCTACAGTGGAAACATGGAAATTTAAAATGAAATTCTGAAAGATGAACAGGAGTAGACAGAGTAGAGTAGAGTAGTAGTCTTAAAAACAGGTCTGCTCGGGCTGCCGTAACAGAATACCTCAGACTTGGCGGCCCAAACAGAAGAAACTCGCCTTCTCACAGTCTCAGAGGCTGGAAATCCAAGGTCAAGGTGCTGGCGGGTTTGTTCCCGTGGGGCCTCGCTCCCTGGCTTGCAGACGGCCTCCCTTCTCACTGTGTCCTCACGGGGCCTTCCTGCTGCTCTTCCTCATTCCTGGTGTCTACTCCTCTCATAAGGACACTAGTCCTTCTAATGGGACCCCACCCTTATGACCCCATCTGATCTTAATTACCTCCTGTAAGTCTCTATCTCCGAATACTGGGTTGGCCAAAATGTTCGAGTTTTCCCGTAACATCGTATGGAAAAACCCAAGGAACACTGTGGCTAACCCAGTACATTCTTGTGGAGTTAGGGCTTCAAAACAGGGTTTTTTTTGGGGGGGGAGGGGGAGACACAATTCAGTCCAAAATACAATGATTTTTTAAAAAAATATTTATTTATTTGGCTGTGCTGGGTCTTGGTTACAACATGAGGGATCCAGTTCCCAGACCAGGGATTGACCTGGCCCCCTGCATCAGGAGCGCTGAGTCTTAGCCACTGGACTGCCAAGGAAGTCCCTACAATGATTTTTTAATGTAAACACATTACCACCGTTACACCTGAAAGTAGTAACAGTAGAAGTTATGTATTTTATACTGTGTATAAAGCTACAGGCTATACAGGGAATATACCTAATATTTAATAATAACTATAAATGGAATCGGAGAACGCAATGGCACCCTACTCCAGTACTCTTGCCTGGAAAATCCATGGATGGAGGAGCCTGGTAGGCTACAGTCCATGGGGTCGCTAAGAGTCAGACACGACTGAGCAACTTCACTTTCACTTTTCTCTTTCATGCATTGGAGAAGGAAATGGCAACCCACTCCAGTGTTCTTGCCTGGAGAATCCCAGGGACAGCGGAGCCTGGTGGGCTGCCGTCTATGGGGTTTCACAGAGTTGGACACGACTGAAGCGACTTAGCGGCATAAATGGAATATTCCAGATGGAATATCTGGAGATGGCAACCACTCCAGTATTCTTGCCTGGAGAATCCCATCGACAGAGGAGCCTGGCAGGCTACTGTCCATAGGGTCACAAAGAGTCAGACACAACTTAACGACTAAACCAAACCCTAAATGGAATATAAACTTTAAAAATTGTGACTCACTATGCATGGGGTAACAAAGAATTGGACATGACTTAGCAACTAAACAACATGTTGTATACCTGAAACATATTATGTATCAACTCTACCTCAATTTTTAAAAAAAGAAAAAAAATAGTAACAATAATCTCAATATCAAATATTTAGTCAAAGTTCAACTTTTCCCAGTTATCTTATGAATATTTTTTAAAATAGCCTCAGAGTTTTAGCTCATGGATAGCCTATGAGAATATATTTTTTTAAATCTTTAAAAATCCATCAAAAAGTATGCATTTATTGAAACCTTGCTGTGTACTCAGCATTGTTCTAAGCACAGCAAGGAGCTAAGTCAGGAAATGGTTAGGAATGAGGTCAAGGATGCAGGTTGGGGCCAGGTCATGGGAGATATTAAAACTCATAGCAGGGGAGTTTAAACTTTATTTGCTTGGAAATGGAGAGCCTTTGAAGATTTCTGAATTTTGAGATAGCAAAATGAACTTCAGCTTCTCCAGCAAATTAACACAGGATGGTGGCAATTTCATTCACCTCTCTTAACACCTAACTCCTAGGATGGAAGAGAGATGAAGTCAATGAGTGAGCATTCTATACAGACCTCAACTGTGATGATAAAAGTATAAAGATTAGTTTATAGAAACTTGCTTTTAATAGTCAACTGATGATAATACACATATTCTGCAAAGCAAGGGATATATATGGGGTTGACCAGAAAGTTCATTTGGTTTTTCTGTAAGATTTATGGAAAAATTCAAATGAATTTTCTGGCTAACCCAATACATATAACTATATTTCAACACTCAATAAGAGATTTTAACTAAAGGCTTTAAAATCATAAAGTAGATCAATAAACGCATCCCTGATGGCCAGGGGAGATGGAGTGAAAGAAATTAACTATGAAGACTTAGACATTAGACATTTTCTAAATATACTTTGGTGAAGGACAGAGAAGCCTGATGTGCTGCAGTCCATGGGTTCACAAGGAGCCAGTCATGACTGAGTGACAGAACTGAACTGAAATATACCTTTAAGTTTTTTAATTGTATAAGTCTTCACCAATATTTTAAGATGGTGAAGGACAGGGAAGCCTGGCATGCTGCAGCCCATGGGGTGGCAAAGAATCAGACATGATCAAGCGACTGAACAACAATAACCGATCCTGTAAAAGCCAAGTATATCAACAAACACTATATAAGGGAAATTTAACTCTTGTTATTTTAAACTAAAGGGATTACAAAATAAACCTAAGGCCTCATTAGAGGTCAAGTTTTCACAAAGATAGACACATTGAGCTGTGGTTGGCAGGGATGCATGTGACAGAATTTTGAAACTCTTGTAATCTATGAGTCAGTACTTCTGGAATGTTGGAGAAGAAAGAATGGCGGTAATCAATCCAAGAGGACAAAAAGGCATGTGCTCTGAGAGCTGTTCCAAGTCTATTTTAGCAAGTGCACATGTCTTCAAAATGAAAGATACTCTCCAAATGGTCTAATGGCATCTGGATCATATAGGGTTCTTTTAAAAGACTTAAAAAAAAAAAAAAAAAGAACCCTATATGATCCAGATGCAAAGATACTGCAATATCTTTATTGCAGTAAAACACATGACTCTAAATCAGTGAAAAGGCAGAAGATAGCTCACAAACTATTTTTTAAAATGTTATTGAAGTATTGTTGATTTACAACATTTTGTTACTTTCTGCTGCATAGCAAAGTAACTCAGTTAAGCACATATACATATATATATACACGCATATATATTCTTTTTCATATTATTTTCCTTGATGAACTATCACAAGATACTAAATATAGTTCCCTGTGCTGTACAGTAAGACCTTTATACAGTTGTTTATCCGTATATATGACTAATATATGCATATACTAGTTTGCATCTGCTAATCCAAACTTCCAGTCCATCCCTCTCCCACTCCCCCTCCTCTTGGCAACCATGTCTGTTCTCTATGTCTGTAACTCATAGGTGTATTCATTTGTGTCACTGTTCAGATTCCACATATACATAATATCATATGGTATTTTTCTTTTTCAGATTTACTTTGCTTAGCATGATAATCTCTAGGTCCATCCATGTTGCTGCCAATGGCATTGTTCTATTCGTTTTAATGGCTGAGTAATATTCCACTGTATATATGTACCACTCCTTCTTCATCCATTCATCTGTCATTGGACATTTAGGTTCTTTCCATGTCTTGGATATTGTAAATAGTGCTGCTATGAACATAAGGGTGCATGTATCTTTTTGAGTTAAAGTTTTGTTCATATATGTGCCCAGGAGTGGGATTGCTAGATCATATGGTAGCTCTATTTTTAGTTTCTTGAGAAACCTCCATACTGTTTATCACATTGATGCACCAACATACATTCCCACCAACAGTGTAGGAGGGTTCCCTTTTCTCCACATCTTCTCCAGCGTTTATTATTTGTAGACTTTTTAATGATGGCCATTCTGACTCGTGTGAGGTAATATCTCATTTTGGTTTTGATTTGCATTTCTCTAATAATTAGCCATGTTGAGCATCTTTTCATGGAACACAAGCTATTTTTGAAGTTAGTAGAAGACTGTGTTTTGTTTGGTGGCTCACCAGAAGGATTCTTAAGACTCAGTGGCAGGTCACACTGGTGACTAAAATTTGCTACAGCAAAGGATGCTGAGCCAAAGCAGCAGGAAACAGGTGTGCATCCGTGTGTCCTGAGAGGTTCAGCACAAGCTTCTGATGTCATTCCTCGAAGGTCACACAGCATCACGTACAACCCGACAAGCCAGTCAGTAGAGCACAATCCATTTTTCCAAGTACCTGTAACTAAATTACCTACAGCTAACAGAAAGAAGATTCCAGGGGCCACATTCTGCCATGCTGGTCAAAGGTCAATCATGGCTCCTTTGGAGACATGGAGAGAGTAAGTGTACAGGCCTGCTGTGAGAACTCTTCCATCAGTGATGTTTTGAAAAGAAACAAAGGGAGGAAGCCTGCAAAAAATGTCTTACTCCTGAAAACATGCCTTATTCATCCACCACTCTGCCTTTCTCAAAGCTTCTCCCCCAGCAAGACTGTCCTCCACTTTCTCTCCTGTCCTTATTTCTAAATCCCACATATGTGCTCTTAAACTCTCAAGGCATTGGTTGATGACCCAGAGACCAAGTCTAGCTGGTCATTTGTGCACTCAGGACCAGCAACATAATTTGTGTGTTATTCAAAAGTTGTTAAGAATTTCAATATAGTGACAGGAACTTCCCTGGTGGTCCAGTGGCTAAGACTCTGAGCTTCCAATACAAGGGAGCCTGGGTTTGATCCCTGGTCAGGGAACTAGATCCCTTGTGCCACAACTAAGAGTTCGAATGCTGCAACAAAGATCCCACATTCTGCAACTGAGACCCAGTGCAATAAAAACATATTAAAGAAAAAAACAGGCAATGCCAGAAAAGCATTAAACCAAGTGGCTTTTCCTAGCACAGAGCCCCAGGGAGCTACACTTGTTGCACACCCATGAAGCTCGTCCTAAGTGCAATGATTATCTCCTGGAGGTTGACCTCTCCCAAGAGACCAAGTTACTGATCAAAAGGTGTGGGGACTTCCCTGGTAGTCCAGTGGTTAAAACTCTGCGTTTCCACTGCAGCGGATGTGGGTTCAAGCCCTGTTTGAGGAACTAAGGTCCACATACCATGCAGCCCCCCAAAACAAAAAAGACTTGGTGAGCCTAGAGTCAGGTAGGAAATGGGGCATTGCCTGGAAGCTGTGCATGATGCATTAACTTAGGGCAGTGGGGGCTTTTGGTGCATGTTAAGACAGCTAAGGGGTGGTGGAGAGTAGGCTTGCCGAGAAGTCAGAGTACCCGTAATTCTGTTCTTCCCAAGAAGTGTGACCTTAGAAAGTCACTTAGTTTCCCAGCCTCCACTTCCTCCTCAATAAAACAGACTTGATAATGGCATTGACTTTATGGAGGCAATTGTGAATGTTGAAAGAGATAATGTACACGAAGGCATTTTGTAAACTAAAGTACTGTGCAAATGTTATTATAGCCTTCTCTCTGGAGCTATTTCCATCTAGATAACGAATATTGGTGTATGATTTCCTCTTCCTTGGACAGTACTGGAGACATGCTGGCAAATAGTTTTCTTTTTTTTGCCTCTCTCTCACTCTCTCATTTTTTATTGCGTGTAATAGATTTACAATGTTATGTTAGCTTCAGGTGTATAGCAAAGTAATTTAATTTTACATATACATATACCTGTTCTTTTTCAGATTCTTTTCCCGTATAGATCATTACAGAATATTCAGTAGAGTTACCTGCACCATACAGTAGGTCCTTATTAGTTATCTATTTTATATATAGTGGTATGTATATGTCAATCCCAAACTCCCAGTTTATCCCTCCCCCACTTCCGTCTCTGGTAACCGTATGATTGTTTTCTACATCTGTGACTCTATTTCTGTTTTGTAATTAAGTTCATTTGTACCATTTGCAAATACTTTTTTCTAACTATTTTTCCCCAGATAATAATGCTTCTGTCATTACAGCATTACAACACAACCTTGTATTCTGTTTCCCCAAGTCACAAAATAAAGCTACAGTTATGGTGGATATTTCATCATCCAGATTGAGTAACTCCTATTGATGGCTAGTCTTACGGACTTTTTTGTTCGAATGGACTTCCAATTCAGAGAATGTCATTGTGAGAACTCATCCCTAAATCATGGGTTTGTCACACTATAATACCTGTCGCTGCTGCTGCTGCTAAGTCGCTTCAGTCGTGTCCGACTCTGTGCGACCCCATAGACGGCAGCCCATCAGGCTCCACCGTCCCTGGGATTCTCCAGGCAAGAACATTGGAGTGGGTTGCCATTTCCTTCTCCGACGCATGAAAGTGAAGTTGCTCAATCGCGACCCCATGGACTGCAGCCCACCAGGCTCCTCCGTCCATGGGATTTTCTGGGCAAGAGTACTGGAGTGGGGTGCCATTGCCTTCTCCCTATGTACAAAATACATTTTGTCCTTATTAATCCTTTAGCTTCTTAACTACTGCTCTGCACACATGAAGATCTTGATAAATTTTTGCTAAGTCAATGAATTAGTGAAGGAATAAATCCAAGAAAGAGATCACTATCTGGAGATACCAAAGGATTCAATGCTGAAACTTGTTTCTGAAACAAACATGATTTCTTTGATGTCTGAGATACTAGTTCTTCTGCACATGTTCACGCTCAGTCGTGTCTTTCTCTTTGCGACCCCATGGACTGTAGCCCGCCAGGCTCCTCTGTCCACAGAGTTCTCTAGGCAAGAATGCTGGAGTGGGTTACCATTTCCTTCCCCAAGGGGTTTTCCTGATTCAGGGATTGAACCCGTGTCTCCTACGTGTCTCTGGCATTCCAGGCAATTTTTTTTCTTCCCACCACTGAGCCTCCTGGGAATCCCACTAGTTCTACGTGTTCCCTGAAGACTTGGAGTGAATGGAAATACACGCCAGGCAGATGGGGTATTGATCCCAGGAAAGATGCGGCACTAGTGAAAGCAGCTGCCTGAACTCCTGCTTTCCCCTGATGGGAAAATAGCTCCCACCTTGGGGTCCTGAGTCTGTTTCAGGGTGGTCTAAGGGGTCCTCCCCAGGCCAGATGTGGGTGCTGATCCCTCTAGGAAGGGCCTGTCTGGCTGTCTGTGGTCCTCTCACTTCCTGACTTTGCTTTTCATTTTCCATCTCCCCTTTCTTTTTCCTCCCACTATATAACAAACACACAATCAGGGCCACTGCTGATGGATCTAAGGCCAGATTCAAACAGTGAGTCATCGCGAGGGCTGACCCTGTTCTCACGGAACAACTGATGAGCTGAACTGGTCTTCATAGAAGTACCGCACTGCAGCCTTGGCTCTGAAAGACTAGGCTAGCTTTTGGAGGTGGCCTAGAGGAAAGAAACAAATGGTTCTCTTCTCCAAACCTCTATTTCCTATACCTATTCGGGCCAGGAGTATCATAAAGGCTTAACAAATGTGTTGACAAGCTGAGTAGCACTTTCTTCTCTGGGCAACTCACAGAAATGGAACTCATAGTTGAGAATGTGGCTGTGCTCTCAGTTAAGTCGCTTGGCCTGGATGTTGGGAAACTACCCAAGAAATGCCAATAGAAGTAAATTGCCTGCTCTGAAAATGGAAGCGTTCAGTTTATAATGTTATGAAAGAGACATGTGAATGATTCAGAACACTCAGCCTTTGGATGATTTCAGTTCAGTTCAGTTCAGTTGCTCAGTTGTATCCGACTCTTTGCGACCCCATGAATCACAGCACACCAGGCCTCCCTGTCCATCACCAACTCTCAGAGTTCACTCATGTGAACTTATGTGCATCGAGTTGGTGATGCCTCTCACCCTCTGTCGTCCCCTTCTCCTGCCCCCAATCCCTCCCAGCATCAGGGTCTTTTCCAATGAGTCAACTCTTCACATGAGGTGGCCAAAATATTAGAGTTTCAGCCTCAGCATCAGTCCTTCCAATGAACATCCAGGACTGGTCTCCTTTAGGATGGACTGGTTGGATCTCCTTGCAGTCCATGGGACTCTCAAGAGTCTTCTCCAACACCACAGTTCAAAAGCATCAATTCTTCGGCACTCAGCTTTCTTCACAGTCCAACTCTCACATCCATACATGACCACTGGAAAAACCATAGCCTTGACTAGACAGACCTTTGTTGGCAAAGTAGTATCTCTGCTTTTGAATATGCTATCTAGGTTGGTCATAACTTTCTTTCCAAGGAGTAAGCGTCTTTTAATTTCATGGCTGCAGTCACCATCTTCAATGATTTTGGAGCCCCCAAAAATAAAGTCTGACACTGTTTCCACTGTTTCCCCATCTATTTCCCATGGATGATTTAAGAAACCCCAGATGATGATGACACAAAGCCCTTGAATGAGAATTGGGAGTCATCTGCAAAACCTTCGGGCAAGCTAAAATTTTCATGACTTGTGCTCCCAAGGTCCCTGGAAAACAAAGTGAAAATCATTTAAGCTTGGGTATTGTAACTCTGACAGCACTCATGATTTTGGAAATGATCTATAGCCCTAGAAAGTCCAGAATGCTTTAGTTATAGTACTAATAATTAAATAGAGTAATAAGTCAAAACAGATGATTCTGGAAGAGCTAATGTTCCCTGGGAGTGGTTTTGGTGAATTGAATTTCAGCAGTTAGAATGAGATTGTCCCTGTTGCGAAGGAGTGGCCTTTCTTAGCTATGCAAAGATGAAACTCCCTGTTGATAAGAAAAAGAGATTATAGTAACATATATTGAGATGGAAAAATAAGCATGAACTCTGGCTTTAAAAAGGCATATATTGTCACTAGAGAAGCCCCCATGTGCTGCAACGAAGACCTAGCACAGCCAAAACAATAACAAAAAATACATACATTTTCTAGTTCTTTCACAATTAAATTTGGCCCCACAACAATGGCATCGTATATATTTTCTTATTACAACTGTTGGTACCTAATATTATTCTCTACTATTAGAAGAAAAGAATCCTGGTGATACCTGATTTCATGTCTTGGGACAAGAAAAATCAGGATGGGTTTGGAACATCATGTTTTGCCAGAAAGCAAGAATGCTTTCAAGGAGGCTAGAAACAGAGCTAAAGGGCAAAGCAACTTGCTTTAAAGAGTCTCCCACTGTGAAAAAAGCCTCTGGAACAACACATGTTATTGTTAATGCAGTTAAGACAAGCTGAATCAAGAAAGACCATCCAGTTTAGGACACCCCCAAAGAAACAGCAACATAAACTACACAAAAGGTCATTGTAGTGCACCTTCAAAGGAATAGGTGGTTGCTTTTTATGGCTTGGCAAACAAGAAAGAAGAAAGGCAATTCTATGTTCAGAAGTACCTCCTTCACTCAGAGATAAATAAAGCCGTTTCTTAGCAGCTCTAAGTGACACCTCACACTGACTGGTGGTGGCAATAGGGCAGAAGTGACCTGTTTCTCCTCTAGGTCAACTTGACGGGTCTTTAAGATAGTGGGAAAGTGCCAACCTTGGTACAACTTGAAGGTGGATGCTGGAGAAAGAGGTGAGGCACTTGAGGCTGGCGCAAGATATGGAGTGAAAGATCAGACCATAAGGTAATGTTGTAGGTGGAATCATGTCCCTCTCAAATCCATATATGAAGCCCTAATCCCCAGGACATCACAATGTGACCGTATTTGGAGGTGATTACGTTAAAATGTGGCCATGAAAGTGGGCCCATATCAAATCTGGCTGGAGTTCTTATAAGAGGAAATGAGGACACACAGAGGGGCCCTGGGGGTGTGTGTACACAGAGGAAAAGCTATGTGAAGACACACTGAGAAGGCGGCTGTCTGCAAGCCAAGAAGAGGGGCCCCAGAAGAAGCCAACCCGCTGAAACCTTGGTCTTAAACTTTGAGTCTCCAGAACTGTGAGAAATAAGTCTGTGTTGTTTAAGCCTCCAGTCTGTGGTATTTTATTATCGTGGGAAACTAATACATGTAGGATTAGCTAACAGAGGGCTTCGAAGACCACAACACAGTTAAAAATGAAGATGTATCATTTCATTGATGATACCATTTTTAAAATAAAATTAAAAAGGAGAAATCTAGAAAAATGGCATAGATAATATTATTTGCAAAATAGAAATAGAGACACAGACACAGAGAACAAACCTATGGACACCAAGGTGTGAAGGGCTGGGTGGGTGGGATGAATCGGGAGACTGGGATTGACACATATACACTACGGATACTGTGTATAAAATAGATAACTAATGAGGACCTACTGTATAGTACACGGAACTCTATTCAATGCTCTCTGGTGACCTAGATGGGAAGGAAGTTCAAAAGGGAGGGGATAGGTGTATATTGGGTTTCCCTGGTGGCTCAGACGGTAAAGAATCTGCCTGCAGTGTAGGAGACCCGGGTTCAATTCCTGCATTAGGAAGATCTCCTGCAGGAGGAAATGGAAATCCACTCCAATACTCTTGCCAGGGAAATCCCATAGACAGAGGAACCTGGCAGGCTACAGTCCATGGTGCCATGAAGACTCATACATGACTGAAGCGACTTAGCACAAATACACCTGCATAAAGGAAGATGTCTGCAAGGAAGCGGTTGCAGGAATCCAGGCAGGAACATGTGGGAATCAGAATGAAGAGCTGAGAGTTGAAATGGGTGACTTCGAATTGCACCAGAGAAAGAGGATGGCGATTTAAATAGTTCTCATTCTCTAAGCAAACACATCCATTGTCTCTTTTAAACTTCCCAATCCCTGAGAAAGAGAGGGTGTCATCACTGCTTTCCAGAGAATCCACTCCAAGAAGTTAGGAAAACCCTAGGAGCCTGGAGAGAAGTCTCAGATGGGCTGCTGTCAGGTATCAGGACTTGTTTCCTGTTAGAATCCTTTCCATTGATTTTCCTGTCATATGATCTTCCTTGGTTATACTATTTTATATTGTAGAATGAGCTTTTGTATAAAATATAACAGGATTAGCTATCAGGCTAACTCTTCCATTTTAAAATTTATAGACTATAAATCTCAGAGATGAATAGCAAACTGTTCATCAATCTCCAGACCTAGACAATACACCTCACAATCACATGAAGGGAAAAGAAACCCCAAACATTCCCAAGTCAGACGTTTGTAATGCCTTATTTATTATTAATATTTGGCTTGCTGTGCAGCATGTGGGATCTTAGTTCCCTGACCAGGGATCAAACCCAGGTCCCCTGCATTGAAAGTTCAGAGTCTTAACCCCTGGACCTCCAGGGAACTCCTCATAATGGTTTATTTTTTTAAACGCCTGATTACTGAAGGCCGTAGGTTTCATGCTTCTCCGTATCCCCCATGGTGTCCAGCACCAGGCATTTTTATTACCTGAAGTACAATTATTTCTTAGTTGATTGACCTTGACTAAAGTTTTTATTTATTTGATTTGGAAAAACATAAAGGCATTTCTCAAACTGGAGCAGACTTTAATAGTACCACAAAAGTAATTTTTTTTATTTGTAGATGCCACTGTAAGAGAGCTATGACAAACCTAGACAGCTTATTAAAAAGCAGAGACATTACTTTGTCAACATAACTTTGGCCATCTAGTCTAAGTTATGCTTTTTCCAGTAGTTGTGTATGGATGTGAGTTGGATCGTAAAGAAGGCTGAGCACCTAAGAATTCATGCTTTCAAACTTTGAAGTTAGAGAAGACTCTTGAGAGTCCCTTGGACTGCAAGGAAATCAAACCAGTCAATCCTAAAGGGAATCAACCCTGACTATTCATTGGAAGGACTGATGCTGAGGCTAAAGCTCCAATACTTTGTCCACCTGATGGGAAGAGTAGACTCATTGGAAAAGACCCTGATGCTGGGAAAGATAGAAGGCAGGAGGATAAGGGGATGACAGGAGACGAGATGGTTGGATGACATCACCTGCACAATGGACATGAGTTTGAGCAAACTCTGGCAGATAGTGAAGGACAGGGAAGCCTGATATGCTGCAGTCCACAGGGTCACAAAGAGCTGGACACAACTGAGCGAATGAACAACAACTGTAAGAATGAACCATCTCATGGGAAATTCAGCTTATTCCTGTTCACATGTAACTGTACACACAAGACTGAAGGGATGACTTCTTACACGAATGTAGAATGGCACCAACTGGATGCCTATTTATGCAAGCATTTATTATAAAGCCTGCTTTCCTTAATAGATGGGAGAGTGTCCCTTATTTACGGTGTTCCTGACACATTTAAATAAATAACCAGCTGTTGACAGAACGTGCTTGTTGCTACCTGATGACATGGGCATTTTGTATGTGATTTTGTTGAATTTTCTCAATAGCTCCAATGGTACAAATCATTCTCATTGGGCAGATGAGTAACCGTGAGAGCTGCCTTATTAGAGATCATAAAGAAAGTAATTAACTTCATCCAATAGGAGTTTGAAACCAGGGCTAGGGACTCTCCTGGTGGCCCGGTGGTTAAGAATCCACCTTCCGATGCAGAGAACTTGGGTTCAATTCCTGGGCAACTAAGTCTTCATGCTGCAGCTAGAGAAACCCAAGCCATAACTTCTGAGCCCTCACATTCCAGAGCCCCACACCACAGCTAAAAAGAATCCCTTGTGCCCCAGTGAGCCAGCACAACCGAGAAAAAAAGAGAGAGAGAAAGCCTGGGCTCTCTCCATTGACTAAAAATCAGGGGACCTCCCAGGAACCACTTATGGACCTGGAGACATTATTAAATCCTCCACTCCTCCTCCCCTTCCCCTTGACCCCTAGAAAAAGACCCACATACATACTGTTTTCAATGTCCCGCTCACTGGATGATAACTGTAATTTCATATTTAGATTTTCTTTTTTGTTGTTTTTTTTAAAATTAATTTTTATTGGAGTACAGTGATTCACAATGTTGCGTTAGCTTCTGCTGTACAGCAAAGTGAATCAGCTATACATATACACGGATCCACTCTTTTTTTAGATTCTTTTCCCATATAGGTCACCACAGAGCACTGAGTTCCCTGTGCTATACAGTAGGTTCTCATTAGTTATCTATTTTATATATAGTAGTGTGTATATGTCAATCCGACTTTCTTCTCCCCATGTCCCACATTTAGATTTTCTTTAATTCATGAGTTAAAAACCAGCAGGCAACAGACGGAATCTGATTAACATATCTTGTTTAGCATGGTGATTTTTTAAAACTCGAGTTTGAATTTTTATACAACTTCCACTGGACCCTGTGGTCTCGGACTAGGCTGTTTTGCTCATCTGTGTTACATGTTAGAGGCAGCCCTATAGAATTTAAATCAAAACCAAGTCCCAGGTAAAGTGAAAATATGTCTGGGGTAGGCTAATACTTCCAACTGTTATTAATTTGTACCTTGTTGTGACTAAGTTTAAAATCCTCGACTGAGGAGAGGTTTTGAAAGGAGAAGTGAGGATGGCAGGGTGGGAAACCTCAGTTCTTCTGCATGTTTTTTTTCCTGTCTCTCCATCCTCTCTACATCTCAAAGTTCTCCTTTGTTTCTCTGTCTAAGTCTCAAGCACAAATTCCCAGTCAATAGTTTCCCAATAGGTAGCATTCATTTCTCTGAAAAATCAACCACAATAACTAGACAATAAGTGAATAGTATTCTGTAATGATCTGTGACTCAGCCTTGCCCAGTGCCCCAGCCTTTAATGTTCACTTCCTTTACACCAAAATAGGAATAGTCTGAGCCTCCAGCAGAAGTCCAGTATTCTTACTATTAGTAATAATTAACTTTTATTAAGGACTTATTACGTACCGGGTACCTTCATACTAGTTTAAACAAGAACCCACGGACACACATACACATCTGCATGAATAGTCAATCATTTTCAAGGACAGAAAAGAGCAAAAGCACATTTAAGTAAGAAACTGAAAATGGGTCAAGGCAACCTTCTTTTCAATGCAGTCAGGAAGCCCTGAAGGGGGCGCTCTCACCCACCACAGCTTACGGATCCCAGCCTTCTGACCCAGCTGCTCACCATCTGCAGCCAATGAAGAACCACCCAGCCCACCCCAACTTCCTCCTTCCCCAATAAGAGCAAGTCCCTCTCCAGTGTTTCCCCACTTGCCTGTGGTTCACCATTACTTTCCATTACTTTGCTGGTCCCAGATTGTGATTCTCTGCTATTCTTGAATAAACTCATTTTTCTGGTTATTTTACCAGCATGGCTCTTTTGCCCAACATTACATGATCTTAGGCCTTACAAGATCTCTTAATTTAGAAAAGAAGAGAAGCTAAAGGCAAAGCAGAAAAGGAAAGATATACCCATTTGAATGCAGAATTCTAAAGAATAGCAAGGAGAGATAAGAAAGCCTTCCTCAGTGATCAAAGCAAAGAAATAGAGAAAAACAATAGAATGGGAAAGACTAGAGATCTCTTCAAGAAAATTAGAGATACCAAGGGAACAGTTCATGCAACAATGGGCACAATAAAAGGCAGAAATGGTAAAGACCTAAGAGAAGCAGAAGATATTAAGAAGAGGTGGCAAAAATAAACAGAACTACACAAATAAGATCTCCATGACCCAGATAACCATGATGGTCTGATCACTAGAGCCAGACTTCCTGGAATGCGAAGTCAAGTGGGCCTTAGGAAGCATCACTATGAACAAAGCTAGTGGAGGTAATGGAATTCCAGTTGAGCTATTTCAAATCCTAAAAGATGATGCTGTGAAAGTGCTGCACTCAATATACCAGCAAATTTGGAAAACTCAGCAGTGGCATAGGACTGGAAAAGGTCAGTTTTCATTCCAATCCCAAAGAAAGGCAATGCCAAAGAATGCTCAAACTACTGCACAATTGCCCTCATCTCATGCTAGCAAAGTAATGCTCAAAATTCTCCAAACCAGGCTTCAACAGTACGTGAACCATGAACTTCCAGATGTTCAAGCTGGATTTAGGAAAGGCAGAGGAACCGTTGGATCATTGAAAAAGAAAGCGAGTTCCAGAAAAACATCTATTTCTCCTTTATTGCCTATGCCAAAGCCTTTGACTATGTGGATCACAACAAACTGTGGAAAATTCTTCAAGAGATGTGAATATCAGACCACCTTACCTGCCTCCTGAAAAATCGTGTGCAGGTCAAGAAGCAACAGTTAGAACCAGACATGAAACAACAGACTGGTTCCAGATTGGGAAAGGAGTACATCAAGGCTGTATATTGTCACCCTGCTTATTTAACTTATATGCAGATTACATCATGAGAAACGCTGGGCTGGAAGAAGCATAGCTGGAATCAAGATTGCCAGGAGAAATATCAATAACTTCAGATACACAGATGACACCACCCTTATGGCAGAAAATGAAGAGGAACTAAAGAGCCTCTCAATGAAAGTGAAAGAGGAGAGTGAAAAAGCTGGCTTAAAACACAACATTCAAAAAACTAAGATCATGGCATCCAGTCCCATCTCTCCATGGCAAATAGATGGGGAAACAATAGAAACAGTGGCAGACTTTATTTTTAGGGGCTCCAAAATCACTGCAGATGGTGACTGCAGCCATGAATTTAAAAGACACTTGGTCCTTGGAAGAAAAGGTATGACCAACCTAGACAGCATATTAAAAAGCAGAGACATTACTTTGCTGACAAAGGTCCATCTAGTCAAAGCTATGGTTTTTCCAGTAGTCGTGTATGAATGTGAGAGTTGGACTATAAAGACAGCTGAGCACCAAAGAACTGATGCTTTTGAACTGTGGTGTTGGAGAAGACTCTTGAGAGTCCCTTGGACTGTAAGGAGATCCAACCAGTCCATCCTAAAGGAAATCAGTCCTGAATATTCATTGGAAGGACTGATGCTGGAACTCCAATACTTTGGCCACCTGATGTGAAGACCTGCCCTCATGGGAAAAGACCCTGATGCTGGGAAAGATTGAAGGCAGGAGGAGAAGGGGACGACAGAGGATGAGATGGTTGGATGGCATCACTGACTCGATGGACATGAGTTTGAGCAAGCTCCATGATTTGGTGATGGACAGGAATGCCTGGCACGCTGCAGTCCATGGGGTCAGAAAGAGTTGGACACGACTGAGCGACTGAACTGAACATGATCTTAAAGAAATCATATTTCTTTATAGAAAATAATGGAAGAGGACTTCCCTGGTGATTGAGTGATTAAGACTCCATGCTTCCAATGCAGGGGGCATGGGTTCCTTCCCTGGTGGGGGAACTAACATTCCACATGGCCCAGTCAAAAATTTTTTCATAAAAAGAAAAGAATGGAAGGACTCAGATTTGCAGGGATGTAATGCCCAGATGTTGGAAATACTACTCGGAACAGTGTAGTTCCTCATTATCTTGGATCTGTTTATTACAGAATAGGATCTTTCTTTACCAAAAAGTCTGTTCACATGTTCTTCTAAGAATAGAGGAACAAGAGAATAGTCTGCCCTCAGAGATAAGTTCACGCCTCCTCCTCTGGCAACATGAGACTGAATATTTGAAACTACAAATATCTCAGTTGTAAAGATCCCAGGGACTCAGATAGTCAGAGTAAAGTTATCTGAACTCCTCTCCTTCCAGTTGATCTAGAATCAAGAGCCTGGGTTTGGGAGGAGCATAAGCTCTATTTACCTTGATCCAGCAAGACTTCAAGTTTCCAACTACTTGATTTTTCAGTCTTAATAGGAAATTACTTTAAATATCAAAATTTCTTAGACATATAATTGAACATTTCAGTTGTGATAACTGCAAAACTATAACCTTACTATATAAAATTATAATAATTTTAAAAGTGTAGTGTTGTATTTAGGGAATAGTGTATTGATGCCTGCAATTTATTTGGAAATACACCAAAGAAAAGATGGATCAATGGATAGTTGGATAGAGTAATGGACAGCTGGATGGATACATGATAAAGTATAGCAAAGCATCAGTGAATGTAGAGTCTCCATGATAGCTATGCCCTTGTTCATTATACAGTTCTTTTGACTTTGCTGTAAATTTAAAATTTTATTTTTATTTTTTAGAATTTGCTTTAAATTAAAAAAATTAAAACTGAAGGAATACACAAATAGATCAACAGAATGCTTAATCATAGAGAGCCCAGAAATATACCCAAGAGCATATAGGATCTTGGTATATGACAGTAGCAATATGCAGCAGTGGGGAATAATTAACTATTTAATAAATGGTCCTGTGAAAGGCAGTTGTCCATAAAAAAATGGATCCCTACCTTGATTATCCCCATGGTCTAGTATTTTGCACTGAACTGCTTCAGGTCTTTTCTTTTTTTTTTTCCTCTCTCTGTTGTAACTCCAGGGCCTGGTATCTACTAGGTGGAGAGTAAATCTTTGTTGAATGAAGACCTTGGTCCTGGGAGATATGCTGGAGGTTGGAGGATGTCTGTAATCCATTCTGTGCCCGAGGGTTGGAGCCAGGAAACTCAGGCTTGAGTCCACCCTCTTTTCTGTTCCCCATCAGCTGCACTAAAGCAACTGTCACGTTGAGTCCAGATTGCAAATAAACACACAGCAATGAGTGATGCAAGGTTGCCCTGACTTCATTCAGTGACTGAAAGAGCTTCCTTGAAGATTTGCAGTGACAGACTGTTACTGGCTGTTTGCTCTTGCAGAGATTATTAAGGGCGTTTCCCTGGTGGCTCAGTGGTAAAGAATCCACCTGCCACTGCAGGAGATGCAGGTTCGATCCCTGGGTGGGGAAGGTCCCCTGGAGAAGGAAATGGCAACCCTGTCCAGGATTCTTTTTAAAAAATTTTATTTATTTATTATTTTTGGTTGCACTGGGTCTTCGTTGCTGTGCAGGCTTTTTCTAGTTGTGGTGAGCAGGGGCTACTCTAGTTGAGATGCGCAGGCTTCTCCTGTTGTAGAGCATAGGATCTAGGTGTGCGCGCTTCAACAGCTGCGGCTGCTGGACTTGGTTGCTCTGAGGCATGAGGAATTTTCCCGGACCAGGGATTGAACCCGTGTTCCCTGCACTGGCAGGCAGATTCTTATCCACTGTACCACCAGGAAAGTCCCCCAATCCAGTATTCTTGCCTGGGCAATCCCATGGGCAGAGGAGCCTGGTGGGCTACAGTCCATGGAGTCACAAAAGAGTTGGACATGACTAGCAACTAAAGAACAACAGCAAGGTTATTAAAAGAGGGGACAGGGGACTAGGATTTGAGGTGGGAGTAAGGAGGCAATAATGTAGACATATATGATGGACCTCAAGTTACAGATTATATGTACATAAAATATATATCACAAATACATGTATCATAGAGGTATGTATATATGTTCACATGTTACATATGTATGTGAGTGTGAGAGCATGTACGGTAGTGGGATTTCCCTGATGGTCCAGCAGTTGGGACTCCACTTCCACTGCAGGCGCAGCAGTTAGATCCCTGGCTGGGGAACAAAGACCTCGCCATGCAGTTCAGCCAAAAGATAATTTAAAAAAAATTTTTTTAAAGAGAGAGATAGCAGAGAGTTCTATATGAGCTTGGCTAGATCTTGCACACCGTTTCCTTATAGGCCTAAAGTAGCAGAGCAAGTTATTTTACAGTGAGTCCAGTTTGGCAGAAAATACTTTGAACTACTTTCATCTATTGATTTGAAGATTCTGTAGTCAGGACACATGTACTTTGATGCCAATAAGTCATGCGGTTCTTCTCAGCCTGCCAATGGTAAAATGGAAAAGCTGCGTGTGTAGTATTTCTCTGCCTTTTCATTATATTTTTTTAAACTTATTGTGTTTGAGGTCTCCTTTTCCCAGGCTTCAAAGAAAGTTGAATTCTTTCCTTGAAGAAGGTTGAATTCGTTCTTCCTTTCGGTTTCTGCTCTCCTAAGGTTGGTCCAGTAGTTTGTGTAAGCTTTGTACAGGGTGAGATTTGTGTTGAGTTTTTCTTTGTTTGTTTGTTTTTCCTCTGATGGGCAAGGCTGTGTGAGGTGGTAATCTTGTCTGCTGATGATTTGGTTTGTATTTTTGTTTTGTTTGTTGTTTAGATGAGGCATCCTGCACAGAGTGCTACTGGTGGTTGGATGATGCCGGGTCTTGTATTCAAGGAAACTTGTATTCAATTTTCTTTTGTGTGAGTTCTCACTATTTTATACTCCCTAGGGTCAGTTCTCTGGTAGTCTAGAGTCTTGGAGTCAGTGCTCCCACTGACTCCAAGGCTCAGGGCTTGATTTCTCCCTAGGATGTCCTCCAACACTGTGCTGATCTCTAGACCTGCTGTGGGGGCAGCTCAGATTCTAATCTGGTCCTACTTCTGTGTGTTCTTGCCTCCAACGTCCACAGCTATCAGAACTAGTCGTTTTCTTTTGTGGGAGCTCTCAATGCCCTTTTATATATTCCATAGACACAGAGTTTGCCTAGCTGATCATGTGGATTTAACCTGCACTTTACAGCTGGAGGGAAGGTTTGGGTCTTCTTCCTTAGCCACACTGTCCTTGGGTTTCAACTGTGGCTCTGTTTCCACCTCTATATGTGGGTCGTCCACTGGGGTTTAGCTCGTGAGGCTGCCCTCGAGGACTTGGGTTTGCCCCTATGAGGGCCAGGTGTGGAGGTGGCGCAGCTGCTTGGGTCACAGGGGTTCTGGCAGCACCAGGTATTGAGGGGGGTTGCTAGCTAGGGCAGCAGGAAATATAGTGCTCTAGGAGGGTATGGCAACCAGTATTGGCCAATATGCTCCAGTATTCTTGCCTGGAGATCCCCCCTCCCTGACAGAGAAGCCGGGCAGGCCACAGTCTATGGGGTTGCAAAGAGTCGGATAAGACTGAAGTGACCCTGCACGCATAGACGCAAGACTTTTTTTGCCCGTGGCAGCTCTGCCACTGCATGTGAATTATAGATACCCTATTACGTTTTCCATTCTGACCTGCTAATTCAGTCAAAGTGTGTTTTGTTCCATTTTATGGTAAATGTTAGTATTTACATTTTGGTGTCATCTAACATTTTTACAAGTCTTCTGAATTTTTAGAGGAATAACTCAAATAAAAGTGCTTGTAGACCTTTGATTTTCCTTAGGTATAACATAAGTTCATATGGAAACTTGGCAACTGTTCTCCGTATTTGAGTATTCTATAGACCGGGTATTACACTGACAACTAATATGAAAAATGCATGCTTCCATAAAAAGAATAGAGCCGATTTTGTCTTTGCTTAAGTCAACCAAATATATCAGCACGGTTACTCTTCCCTTTATTTTAATACATACATCCAAATAACCTTTAGAGTAAAGCTAAGAAGATAAAGAGTTGCCAACAAAAAAAATGCTTAATGCCAGATTCCTCCTACCCAAAAAGCTTTGTTTTTACTATTGATTTGAATGAAACACCCCATTTTCCTTCTAGTGGTTTCCTCATTCATCAATAGCTCTTTATCCTTGTGAGCGTGAGAACCACCAACTGCAAATGGGCTGAGTACAAACCACCTTTAGAAACTTTGAACAATCACGTCCATTTTAATGTTGAATAAAAAGTTTGAAACCTAATAGGTTCATCTAGCCAGCAAGCCATTATACACTATTTTACTGCCAGTTTTCTTTAATTACCACTCATACATGATATATTTACAGTTCTGGGAAATTACACCCATACATGATATATTTACAGTTCCAGGATCTTGAAAAAGACCACAACTCGTATAAAGATTGTGTTTATACAGCTTTGCCATTGTAAGTTACTTGATCACTTTGTGTATTTGTACAGCTGAACCCCAAAGGTAGGACACTCCTGCAAAAGGCTTAACTGGAATGGACATGTTATATCATGGTTAGGATTAGGGTGAGAGATATGTCATTTTCTTGACTTAAAGATGTTCCTACATTACGCCTGTCTATACTGCTCTCCACCCCGGTGCCCTTTCCCAATAAAATCTTGCGTTGTCAGCACATGCGTCTCCTTGGACAATTCATTTCTGAGTGTCAGACAAGAGCCCAGTTTCGGGCCCTGGAAGGGGTCCGCCTTCCTGCAACAAATGGTGACTCCGGTGGGATTCTTCTTCACTGAGACTGACATCCTGACCACTCGGGGTACTCAGGGGCCAGCTTGCCTGCCAATGGACCAGACCCAGCGGCCGCAACTGGGACCCTTTTGTCCCTGGTCTCCTCCTGACGTGGACAACTGGCCAGAGTGCCCTGACCGGTAAGGAACAAGAGACTTTATTGACCTCTCTCCCCTTCCCTCTCTCTTTCCTCCCCTTAACCCTTCCTGTCCTTCCCTATTTTTCTAGTCCCCCGGTCCTGGATGCAGGAATCTGGTCGAAGGGCCCTCAGCCTGAGCTGAGGATTAGAGATTGATCACCTCCTCCTGGCAGAGAACTCGAATTCTGGTTCTGGTCTGGTCTGATTTCTGATAGGGCCGAGTTCCAGTCCTCCCTTCTCTGGAGGCCCAGGGAAAAGTCCCATAATGCCTGGGCATTTGTAGGTAGCAGGAGACGTCTGTAAGTCCACCCCTTTCGCCCCCCTCTCCCGCCTCCTACCCCTTCTTCTTTCAACCTGGCTTCCTTTCCTCCCTTGAAATCTTTGATGTTAGTACTTGGATCTGAAGTTCTGTGTCTCTATAGGAGGTTTTCTGAGAGACTGTACTCTTGTATTTAAGGGCTTCCCTGGTGGTGCAGAGGTTAAAGCATCTGCCTGCAATGTGAGAGACCTGGGTTCGATCCCTGGGTCGGAAAGATCCCCTGGAGAAGGAAATGGCAACCCACTCCAGTATTCTTGCCTGGAGAATCCCATGAACAGAGGAGCTTGGTAGGCTACAGTCCACAGGTCGCAAAGAGTCGGACACGACTGAGCGACTTCACTTTCACTTTCATGATAAAATATCAGATCCTTTGCATGGTAATTATCATACTTCAGGGCCTCCAAAATAAGAGAGAAAATTGCATTACCTTTCCAGATAGGCTCTGTGCTGACTTCTAGTCTTCTGGGGTGACAGTAAAGAACAGAACTGAAAGGCAGGTGGGCAGAAAGTGTCTGAACTCCATGAAGGTATTCACTGAGAATGGATTTCGAGTTGTCTACCTTGCAGTTCTGCTATTCAGAGATTTGGTTTCTGTTGTGTTTTTGATAAAAAAGGAGTGCACGGAAAGGCATAGACTGACCATTCCTTACTGTATTTCTTTGCAGAAACAGTATAAAGGCTTCTTAAGTGCCTTACAACATTGGTTTAGTGGATACTGTGATGCACCATTCAAGCTCCTAAGTTCCCCATTTTTGCCTGAGGCTGATGGCAGCTCACCATGTCTGTGGGAACTGCCCTGCACAGGGCAAGCTGCTTCATCTAAGATTAGGTTCCCTCTCCAGGGGCAGCCAGTATCCAATGATTGGCCCTCTATCTCAACTAGGACAACTCCCATGGATGGCTCTAGAGACTGTCATACAAGGTTCAGAAAAACAAATATCATACATTAATGCACACATGCGGAATCTAGGAAAATGGTACATATGAACTTATTTGCAAGGCAGAAGCAGAGACACAGATGTGGAGAACAAATGTATGGACGCCAAGGGGGGAGGGGAGGGGGAAGTAGGGTGGATTGGGAGATGGGGATTTATACGCTACCGATACTATGTACAATAAAATAGGTAACTAATGAGAACCTACAGTAGAGCTCAGCAAACTCTACTCAGTGCTCTGTGGTGACTTAAACGGGAATGAAATCTAAGGAAGAGGGGATATATGTATGGTTGATTTACTTTGCTGTACAGCAGAAAATAACACAACATTGTAAAGCAACTATACTCCACTAATAAATAAATGTGTATGTGTGTGTTAGTTGCTCAGTCATATCCGACTCTTTGTGACCTACCAGGCTTCTCTGTCCATGGAATTCTGCAGGCAAGAATACTGGAGTGGATTGCCATTCCCTTCTCCAGAGGATCTTCCCGACCCAGGGATCGAACCCTCATCTCCTGCATTGCAGGCAGATCCTTTACTGTTTGAGCTACTGGAAAGTCCTAATAAATAAATCAATAATTTTTTTAAAAAACCAACTCTGACAGGCCATCCCTGCTCCAGAGCTTTCCCATAAAATCACTTGAGGCCTCTTTTGAGCCAGCATCACAGGTCAACTCTGCTTAACCCTTCTGTAAGCAGTGCTGTCAAGAGAACTCCCTGCAAGCAAATTTCAGCCTCAGAGACTTCCCCCCTCAAACCCGACCTAAGACATAAAGCAAAACTCTTTGGCAGAATTAAAGATGACCATTTTTTATCTCATGGTAGATTATTGCTCAATTAACCTGGCTTGAGTGAATGAACTGGCCACAGGTAAATTCCTGCTGGCTTTCCTGTGGATCAGTGTGTGGATCGTTTGGGGGTACAGACTTGGTTGTGTATATGTCCCTTTGAAAAGGAGTAAAAATATTTAAGCTTGTAGAATATATACAAGTCTGATATTTAAAAAGTAATGTTTGTCAAATCATAGTAAATATATGAATGAATAGGAGAGACTCTTTAGTTTTTACTTTAGTTTCTACTTTCTCAATTATGTATATTTTCCTTGTAACACAATACATTGTTAATATTGAGTGACTCTATGAATAAGAATGAAACTTTGGGCATTGAAGACATGACCTAGATGTACCTGGTCCTGTAGCGATGTAGATGAACCTAGAATCAGTCATACAGAGTGAAGTAAGTCAGAAAGAGAAAAATAAATATTGTATATTAACACATATATATGGAATCTAGAAAAATTTTACAGGTGAACCTATCTGCAGGGCAGGAATAGAGATGCTGACATAGAGAATGGACTTTTGGACACAGCAGGGGAAGGAGCTGCTGCTGCTGCTGCTAAGTTGCTTCAGTCGTGTCCGACTCTGTGCGACCCCATAGACGGCAGCCCACCAAGGCTCCCCAGTCCCTGGGAGAGGGTGGGATAAATTGAGAGAGTAGCATTGACATATATACACTGCTGCTGCTGCTGCTGCTGCTGCTGCTAAGTCGCTTCAGTCATGTGCGACCCCATAGCTGGCAGCCCACAAGGCTCCGCCGTCCCTGGGATTCTTCAGGCAAGAACTCTGGAGTGGGTTGCCATTTCCTTCTCCAATGCATGAAAGTGAAAAGTGAAAGTGAAGTCGCTCAGTCGTATCCTACTCTTCGAGACCCCATGGACTGCAGCCTACCAGGCTCCTCCACCCATGGGAGTTTCCAGGCAAGAGTACTGGAGTGGGGTGCCAGTGCCTTCTCTGATATATACATTACTGTGCATAAAATAGATGGCTAGTGGGAAGCTGCCATATAGCACCGGGAGCTCCGCTCAGTGCCCTGTACTGACCCAGAGGATTGAGCTGGAGAGAGTAGGAGGAAGACTCAAGAGTCAGGGGATGTATATATACTTACAGCTGATTAACGTTGTCATACAGCAGAAACTAATACAGCATTGTAAAGCAACTATGTGCTCAGTTGCTCAGTCATGGACTGTAGCCTGCCAGGCTCCTCAGTCGGTGGAATCTGCCAGGCAAGAATACTGGAGCAAGTTGCCATTTCCGCCTCTAGGGGATCTTCCCAACCCAGGGACTGAACCTGTATCTCCTGTGTCTCCTGCATTGGCAGGTGGATTCTTTACCACTGTGCCACCTGGGAAGCCCAAAGCAATTACACTCCAGTTAAAAAAAAAAAAGATAGACCTGGTCAAACCATGGTTTATCCAGCCCAATGTTCTGGAAGATTCTGTGAAAGATCTTGACAGTCATTCCTGACATTGACTTCAAAGTGTCAGGAAGTTTACCCCAAATATGTATCCTTTATGCTGTCATGGCCCTGCTTTTACATAACCTATTTCTGTGATATATACTTATTCTAAATCCCCCGCTAGACTAGGACTTCCTCAGTGGGAAATTATTTACATCTGTATCCCTCCCCTCTTAAGCACAGTGATTAATAGGCCCCTATTGAATTCCAGTTTCAATCAGCACAGGATTTATTAGCACTTATGAGATCCTGGGCACCAAGCTAAACATTGTTTGAGAAAATGAGTCACAGTTAACTACCACCCAGGAACTTATTAAATACCTGGGGTTATAACACACTTAAACAGCTGGAGACCATTTGTTGTTGTTTAGTCACTAAGTTGTGTTTGACTCTTTTTCAACCCCAGGGACTATAGCCCACCAGGCTCCTCTGTCCATGGAATTACCAAGGCAAGCATACTGGAGTGAGTTGTTATTTCTTTCCCCAGGGAATGTTCCTGACCCAGGGATCAAACACTTGTCTCCTGATTGGCAGGCAAATTCTTTACCATTGAGCCACTTGGAAGCCCTAGAGTCCATTTAATGGTGGCCGATCAAATATGGTAGGTGAAATATTCACAGTAATCTTTGATTTCTCCTGATGCTCCAGTCAAGTAACAGTACAGAAATGCAAAAACCCTAAAGCCACAAATGTAGAGAAAACTTGAGAAAAGATCATCGGCAAACAGGATTTCAGTGAAACGTTGGAAGTGTGTAACTGCCTAAAAAGCTGGAAGATGGCTAAAACCTAAGCTATCAGGGCAGAAAGCCAAGAAGTCAGTCATTTTCCATCGAGAATACTACCAGACACAAGGAGGGAGGGCTGTAGGGTAAAGCTGAAAACAGGAAAATTTATTTGGCAGTTTATATAGGGATCTGTTAAAATGCAACTCCCCCAACCAAAAGGCCAGAAGATTGCAGCCTTCCCAACACAACAGAGGGAAGGAAGCTCACTGTGGAGAAGTTGAACCAGGAAATCCGTGGATTCGGGGACACCAGACTCAACTGAAAAGAAGGGTGAGTCTGACTGAAAACAGGGAAACAAAATAAAGTCTACAAACTGAATGTTGACATCCCTCAAACTTACTCACCCTGATGAAAAGTGGCCACCAGACTCATGTTGACCTCATAAGAAACTGGAGAATTCCTCTCTTAGGAAACCAGTCCAAAAGAAATGTCTGCACTGGACTTCCCTAGCGCAGTGGATAAGAATCCGCCTGCCAATGTAGGGAACACGGGTTTGATCCCTGGTCAGGGAAGATTCCACACGCCACAGAGCAACTAAAGGCCTGCACCACAACTGCTGAAGCCCATGCACCCCAGCTAGAGAGCAGCCCCTTCTCTCTGAACTAGAGAAAGACCCAGCAAAGCCGCCCCCACCCCCAACAGAAAAGAAATGTGTACGTAAAGTGACAACTTAGAGTTTTCCTGATGAAATAGGGCCTGCCCAGTCCCACAGTGGTGAAAGCCATCAATCTCCAAACTCTGCTCACGTGTACAGAGCTTCTGAGTGTTTCTCACTCAACATATTAGGACACCAAGGGCTACCACATGTTTGAGAAAATCCTCTAACATGACTGACAGGGACCAAAACAAATCACAGAGAATATTTAGAAAACCAAAAACAAAACAGAGTTTCAGAATAAGAGAAGATACTGTTCTATCAAGCAAGAACTGATTTCACTAAAAAATCCATTTGCAGAATAAAAATTCAGAAAATTATGTCTATATACATATATAACCAACAGAACAGTTGAAAGTAAAGTTGAGAGAATCTCTCAAAAAGGAGAACAAAAACCAAGGAAATGGAAAATAGGAAAGAAAAGAGAAGCATAGATGAAATGATACTAAAAACATGCCTGGAAGAAAATGCAGATCCTGCGCAAATGATCAGGCTCAGGAAGAATCAGACTTCTCCACCACAACAGGAGCCAGAAGACAGTGGACAAATGCCTTCAAACTGTCAAGAGTAGCTTTTTCCTTCCAATGAAGATTTGGAATGCATCATCAGCAAACAACTGGGGAAAAATAAGGCAATTATTAACTCCAGGAACAACTAAAAGTTGTACAAGACAGGAAATGTAATGATGGTATACTACATGGCTAAGCTGTGAATAATGATTACTTCAAATGTAAACGTGGCCTACTAATTGTAAAATGGTGACAAATACATTGGAAAGATGAAAAGGAAGAAAATGTGTGTGTTGATTCTGATGAAGGGCAGTGTAAAGGAGTTAGGACTTCATTTAATAATAAAAAATAATAAACCAATAAACAACAGTAAAACAATGTTATTTAGAAATATGAAGGGATTATCATCCAAAGTAAGCCAAAGACAAATATCGTATGATATCACTTATATGTGGAGTCTTAAAAGATACGAATGAACTTACTTACAAAACAGAAAGAGACTCACAGATATATAAAACAAACTTAAAGTTACCAAAGGGGAAAGGGAGGGAGGAAGGTTAAACTAGGAGTTTGGAATTAACATATACACACAGTTCAGTTCAGTTCAGTTCAGTTGCTCAGTCGTGTCCGACTCTTTGCGACCCCATGAATTGCAGCACGCCAGGCCTCCCTGTCCATCACCAACTCCCAGAGTTCACTCAAACTTAACGTCCATCGACTTGGTGATGCCATCCAGCCCTCATCCTCTGTCGTCCCCTTTTCCTCCTGCCCCCAGTCTCTCCCAGCATCAGGGTCTTTTCCAATGAGTCAACTGTTCGCATCAGGTGGCCAAAGTACTGGAGTTTCAGCTTTAGCATCATCCCTTCCAAAGAACACCCAGGGCTGATCTCCTTTAGAATGGACTGGTTGGATCTCCTTGCAGTCCAAGGGACTCTCAAGAGTCTTCTCCAACACCACAGTTCAAAAGCATGAATTCTTCGGCGCTCAGCTTTCTTCACAGTCCAACTCTCACATCCATACGTGACCACTGGAAAAACCATAGCCTTGACTAGACAGACCTATATATATAAAATAGATAACCAATAACCAACAAGCATCTACTGTAAACACAGGGTATTATTGAGTACAAAATACTCAATATTTAGTAATACTGTATAAGGAGAAAGAATCTAGTTCCCTGATCAGGGATTGAACCCAGGCCCATGCATTGGGAGCATGGAGTCTTAGCCACTAGACCACCAGGGAAATCCCAGGAATAGGTATGTATTTGTTTGTTTCATTAAATATGAGACAAATTTTCCAATTGTTCAGTCACTAACTTGTGTCTGACTCTGACACCCCATGGACTGCAGCACACCAGCCTTCCCTGTCCTTCACTATCTTCCAGAATTTGCTCAAGCTCATGTCCATTGATTCAGTGATGCCATCCAACCATCTCATCCTCTGTCCCACCCATCTCCTTCTACCCTCACTCTTTCCCAGCATCAAGGTCTTTTCCAATTAATCAGTTCTTTGCATCAGATGGCCAAAGTATTGGAGCTCCAGCTTCAACATCAGTCCTTTCAATGAATATTCAGGACTGATTTCCTTTAGGATTGACTGGTTTCATCTCCTTGCTGTCCAAGGGACCCTCAAGAGTCTTCTCCAGCATGTCATAAACAGTGGTTATATTCTCAGACCCCCTCCAACTATTTAAAATTAATCTACAATGTAATCCAACCTAAATGCATTTATTATACATAAGCAATATTTTATAGGACTATTTCCAGGAGGAGATAAATTTTAGGTTCCAAGCTGTAGGTAAATACTCCAGTTATCTTTTGCTATATAACAAGTTTTTGAAACTGAGTAGTTCAGGGACTTCCCTGGTAGCCCAGTGATTAAGAATCTGCCTTCTGGTGTGGGAGACATAGGTTTGATCCCTGTTTTGGGAGCTACGATCTCACATACAGTGGGGCAACTGAGCCCATGTACCACAAGTACTGAAGTCTGAAGGCCTCAAAGAAACATCCCACATGATGCAACGAACGTCCAGTACAGCAAAAAAAAAAAAAAAACACACACACACACACACTTTTTAAAAAAGAAATCGAGTAGCTTAAACAATAACCATTTTATTACATCTCATGATTTCATGGATCAGGAATTTGGGCAGGCCTCAGCTGGGTGATTCTTCTGCTCCAAGGGTGCCAACTGGGATTACTCACTGGTACTCAACTGTCGAGTGTGCTGGTCTGGACAGTTCAAGGTTCCTCCCTTGTCTGATGCCTGGGTGGGGATGGCTGGAAGGTTGGGATCAGCTGGGTCTATTGACTCTGACATGGTACTCTCTTTGTAATTGGTCTTCTCACGTGACATGTTAAAATTCCTCAAAAGAGTGTTTCAAGAGACCTAAGCGGAAGCTACAAGACTTCTCATCTAGTTTCAGATAGCATGCAGTATCATACTTCTACCACCTTGTACTGGTTCCAAGTGAGTTAAAAGAACTACCAAGATTCAAGAAGAGAGTGGGGACTTCCCTAGTGGTCCAGGGGTTAAGAATCTGCCTTGTAATGCAGGAGACTTGTATTCAATCTCTGGTCCGGGAACTAAGATCCTGCCTGCTGCAGGGCAACTAAGCCCACATGCCACAACTAGAGAGTCTGTTTGCCACAATGAAAGATCCCCATGATGCAACAGAGATCCTGAGTGCTGCAACTGTAGGCCTGAGACCCCTTGGAGGAGCGCATGGCAACCCAGTGTTCTTGCCTGGAGAACCCCATGGACAGGGGAGCCTGGTGGGCTACAGTCTATAGGATTACACAGAGTGAGACATGGCTGAACAACTTAGCACACATGCACAGCCAAATAAATAAGTGAATAGATAAAAAAAGATTCAAGGAAAATGGCTGCACAACAATGAGATACAAGTAGGCATGGGTCACTAGAGCACCATCTTTGGAGGCTACCTCCACAATGGAGATTTAATGTTCTAAATCTGTATAGGTGAAATACCGCTCACATTTTCATAAGGAAAACAATTATGTTAGTGAGTCTCAAACTGTAGTCTTAAGGAAACCTACTGTCTCACTGTTCATGTTGAATAATGTTGATCTTTCATATATTTGGAATAAAAACTGAGATAAATCATTTTTTAAAAATCAATCTTTTGTTTCCCTATGAAAATATTACTTAAACCCTATTGTTTGATATTCCTCACTTGTGTGATGGAACAATTTTTTGAAATATTTTGTTTTTGGGAATTCCTTGGGGGTCCAGTGATTAAAACAGTGTGTTTACTGCCAGGACCCAGGTTCAGGCCCCTTGAGGAACTATTAATAAGATCCTGCAAGCCACTTTGTGTGGCCAAAAAACAAGAAAAAAACATTTTGTTTTTCACATAGCCTTTTTTCCTTCCTGGTTCTGTGTGGAGTCAGGCTCTTTGCGCTCACTCGCCTAGAAGTGGGGTGTGTGTCAGATTCCAAAGCAGAAAGCTCTCGTAGATACTTCCCTTTCTGGATTTTGTTTTCATAAAGCCTGAGCTTCCAAAATCTGTCGTGCACAAAGAGGAAAGAGGTGAGAGTTGAAAGGCACCTAAAGGACGCTGAACAGCAGAGCTTCCCAGAGCTTCACAGCTTAGCCCTTCCATCCACCTCGTTTCTCTCACCAGACCTGTGAAACTACCTGAGTCACTTCTTTGTATCCTCTACTCCATGGAGCAGTCTGAAAATCACAGCTCTAGAACAATCATTGCTCAGATCTGAATTGGGGAACAACTGGGAATGGTGGAATGGAAGTTGAGGAACTTCAGGTACACAGATGCCCATGTTTCTCTTCTGTAGATTTTTAAAAAATTATTTATTTTAATTGGAAGCTAATTACAATATTGTAGTGGTTTTTGCCATACATTGACATGAATCAGCCATGGGTGTACATATGTCCCCCATCCTGAACCCCCCCTCCCACCTCTGAGATGAAGAAAACAGTGGAGTTACAGGTGACTGAAACTGTTTAAGCCTGGAAATAGGGAAGAATGTTGATGCTGATCATCAAAAACGGAGAGCTGAGTAGTTGCACTCACTATTAGCAGGGAGTAATTTCATCTTTGGAATACTAATAAACCTGAGGTTAAGGGAAAGCATCCTAAACAAGGTGGCCTGCACACAGCTGGAGAGATGGGAACGTCACTCAGGTGAAAAGCTCAGGGCTATAGAGAAGAGACCCCAGCAGTTGTTGAAGTGAGCTCCAACAGCAAAGAGCAGAAGACTGAGGACAGCACCTTAATGAGATCCTGCTACAAAGGTTGAAAACTGGTGACCCGTGGGCTACAACAACCTTCTTCTTTGACTATTGCTTTCTTACTGAAAACGTTGTTCTTTAATATCATAGACTGTCAGAAACTGCCACCCAGAGTTACATCAGTAAGAAGAGAACATTCCATTCTTACCTAAGAGTCTAGGACACAGAGAGGTAGCCTCGACTGATTCTCAAGCCAGGTGCAGAGCTGTGGTAAAGGGGTTTCTGGAGACAATACTCCACATCTATCTTAACTTTGTAGTTAAAAGGAAACAAGACTTTTTGGGTCCACTTGTAGTCCAGATCTGGTATCAAACAGCACCGCTTTGTTGGAACCAATCAAAATACAGATTTAAATTTACCTAAACACCACAATTTCCCCAAAGCTCTGTAACAACTCCATCCTTTTCTGTGTTTGGTGAGATGTCCCAAGATGCCTAAGGTGTGAACTCTTCCCCCTTTGCTGTGGATCAATAAACCTGAATCTTAGACTCTGGATTCATTTCTGCAAGCATTAGCATGATCAGGGGAGGACAGAGAACAACTGGAGGCTCTCATAGTACACTCCTTTAGGATTGATTGGTTTGATCTCCTTGCTGTCCAGCAGACTCTCAAGAGTCTTCTCCACTCAATCCTAAAGGAAATCAACCCTGAATATTCATTGGAAGGACTAAAGCTGAAACTCTAATATTTTGGCCACTTGATCCGACGAGCTGACTCATTGGAAAAGACCCTGATGCTGGGAAAGATTGAGGGCAGAAGGAGAAGGTAGCGACAGAGGATGAGATGGTTGGACAGCATTACTGATTCATTGGACATCAGTTTGAGCAAACTCCAGGAGATAGTGAAGGACAGGGAAGGCTGGTGTGCTTCAGACTGTGGGGCTGCAGAGTCCCACACGACTTAGCGACTAAACAATAGTACACGCCTCTATTTTTTTTCTAATTGTTTTTTTATTTTTGGCCACACTGCAGCAGCATGTTGGGTGGGATCTTAGTTTCTCCACGTGGGATGGAACCCCTGCCCCCTGCATTGCAAGGCGGATTCTTAACTACTGGAGCACTAGGTAAGTCCTACACTCTTCCATTTTACGAACAAAAATAGGGGACTAGGATTAGCGGTCCTAGTTGTCTTTGCAGTTTTTCTGTCTTCACACTCCAGATGTGGAGACTGATGAGTTCCATAGGATTATTACGGAGTCATTGGCACCGCCAGTTCCCCGGGGGTCTTCTCCGACCTTACCCTACTGTTGCACTTTTCTTCAGCACCTTCTAGTCCTCAGACGAAACTTCCTTTTTCTTATTCCTGTCCCCCAACCCCCTCTCTTAGGAATGAGCAACCGCTTGAACCATAAGCCACGTCCCGCCCTTCATTCAAATCTTCCTTTTTCTGGCAAAGCTCTCTAAAAAGGTGGGCTAGAAATCAATGTATCTCCAGACAAAACAGAAAGCGAACACGTCCTAACAGGAATATAGTTTTTCACTTAAACTACAACGTCAAGCACTTTTAACAAAGTCCCTTGTCCTCTACAGAAAAAAACGTTAGGGCACTGCTTAACTCCCTAGAATCCCCTGCGGGGTCGATAGCTCACTCTGCGCTTGCGCGTCCGGTAACTTGGCCCTGCAACCCCGGCGTGGAGCAGCGGCGCGGCCACGGATTGGTCGCCGGGGCGCCGGTCCGCCGCGCGTGCGCAGTTCTCTGTCCGCGCCGCCCATCCCGCCGCCAGTCCGCGGCCTCAGGAGTGGTCAGCCGGCGAGCCGACAGCCGGGCAGGCTGAAGGTGGGCTCGGCCTGCTGTCTCCCAGGAAGACAAGGGGGCTCGCGCTCCCGGTCTCCGGGATTCCTCAGCCCAGCAACCTGCCCCGCCAGTCAAGGGAGAAGCTGAAGAGGCCCCGCCGCCGCCATGGCTGCCATGATGGGTCGGAAGTGAGCCTGTGGGTGACCGTGCCGGCCCGGGCGCTGCCGCCCAGGTCCCGGCCGCCCCGCCGGTGAAGCGCGACGCCGCGGACCGCGGGCCCTCGGCCTTCGCCACGCTAGCCCCCTCGGCTCGGCCTACTTCCTCCAAGACTGAGCGGCGGGGAGTGGCTCCCGGCCTCCGGCCCCGGCAGCCGGGAAGATGGCGGACCCGGCCGAGTGCAACATCAAAGTGATGTGTCGCTTCAGACCGCTCAACGAGTCGGAGGTGAACCGCGGCGATAAGTACATCGCCAAGTTTCAGGGAGAAGACACGGTCATGATCGCGGTGAGTGCCCCTGCCCCCACCCAGGCTCCCTCCTTCGGGCCCGGCCGCCCCGGGAGCTGAGAGAAGTGGGGAGTGAGCGGAGAGCGAGCTTTGGGGCGCCCCAGCCTCCCCAGTGGGGTCCGACGGCCTAGGGGAGGGGCTCGGCGCCTCGTCGGGTGCTCCGGGGTCGCCCCTCCCCGGTCTGCAGCGCCGGGGACGGGAGGCACCCGCCCTGGGTCCCGGGCACTCCCCTACCTGGGGCGCGGGTGGAGCTGTCGAGGAACCAGTTGAGTGCTCGTTCGCCGGCTTTCTGTGCGCCTGCAGGTTCTGATGTAGATTTAGTCGGTGTGTCGGACCTCCTTCCCCTCAGATTCATCATTCATAAAATAAATCAGAGTTCGGGCGAGAACGTTGGGATCTGCATTACCGAACTTTAAATAGTAATGATATTTAGTCTTAAATCTTTAATGTGCGTTAGGCCGTCTTGTTTCCTCCGTGGAGAAGGAAAACCATAACTAACAGTCGCAGTTATGCTGGTACCTTCAGTGTTAACCCAACCCGCTTTTTGAGTTTATAGTCACAAATGGCGAATCCAGGGCTTGTAGAAAGTAGTTTTCTTTTGAAATCGAAGCGCTCGATTTTGTCTCATCCGCCAACGGATCTCGCCGATCAACGTTGGGTTAAATAAGTAACCAAGAGACTCACTTGGTTTTATGGGGTAGCACTCCGGGAAAGAGTGTTTTAACTTTTCGTGTGTATATCAAAATATTATAAAAGCAAATTTAAAAAAATATATATATATATATAAAATTTGATCAGTAAACTAGATTTCTTGTTAGTATCAGATTCCTACTTCTACAATTAGGATCTGCCTTGAAGAAAAATGACTTCGATAATCACAAAGATGGTGAGATAATGTCTTTTGTAACGTGAAACATAACGTGAAAGGTCTTGAAAATAATTCCCAATTCAAGGAGATTAAAATGGAGAGTAAGATAACTGCCTACAGAACAGTGAACTCTGACAAAAAATTAAATTCCTCTTTCTTGCTGATGCCATCTTTCTACATTGCTATCACGCCCCCCAATTTTAGTGTTAACTTTTTCACCTTTCCATTTAGCATAAGTTTAAATATCTTAATGTAGAAATGGGACAGAAATATCACAGGAGATGGAACATTGAAGGTTAGAAGCATTGACATGTAAGACAGAACTCAAGTTCCTTGAATTTTTATGTGAAAGTTTCCAAGTTCCGCTCTAGAAGATTAATGTCATAGCTCCACATTGCTTGGGAGGGTTTTGGCAAACAAGTCATTAGGTTCCTAATAACTGCCAGCTCTTACTGTGTGAAGACTGTCAGGCTGGTTCTTTGTTAACAAGTCCACAGAAAAACCCTTGCTATACATGACATCATGCAGAGGCCAAGAAGTTATGCACAAAACTAATCATCCTTTTCCTTCAGGATGAGATATTTCACATGATTTTAGAGGATGCTCACTAGGCCTGGATTGTTAGTTGGCCAACACTAGTAGGCTATTAGTTTCTCGTAGGATTTTTGTGATTACTCAGCCTCTACAGTGGTTGACATAACCAAGCTATTTTCCTTTCAGGTTTGTGTTAAGGCTGTTTTATTTCTTCAGATTTTTTTTTGTGTGTGGGTATTTACACAAACCTATAGTATTATGAAAATTTATTTGTTGTAATGGTAAGATTTAGGATTCACAAAATGTTTTTTGGTTAGGTTAGAAGATAGCCTTCTATTGCAGGCCAAATATGACATAAGATAGGAGGAAAGAATTAAAAGAAAATAAACAATTACCACAGGAAGCACACATTTATTTTAGGTTGTTTTCCTTTGGATAAAGTTATTTTAAGTTCCTTACTTAGGTTTCCTTAGTACTTAAGTCAGTTCAAGTGGTGATATTAAACATCATGGACAGGTAATTTAGTCATGAATCAGTAATGTACAGTTAGTTGACTTTTACATAAACTGGTAAGCATTTTAGTCGTTTCAGGTTTTTATTTTTTTGTTTTTATGTATGACAACTGAGTGTGATATAGCTTTAGAAAATGTAAGGCAACATGTTTAGTTCATTACTTTCAGAAACCAGTCTTTTGCATATAGAAGTCATTAATTACTCTGAGATCTCTTTAAAAAAATTTTTTTAAGTGCATTCTTTAATTTTTTCTTTTAAAGTTATCTGAGTATTTGTAACGGCAGCTAGAAGTGGAAATAGAAACCTCTAGGTAAAGTCATCTCTTGTTTTTTCTTCATTTTACTGGATACTCACCCTGATTCAAAGTAAATAGATTAAGAAGGAAATGCTGCGGTGCAGCATTTAAAATTAAATTGTCTGAAATAATTTAAAAACATTTTGTACACAGCCTTCTGGTTAAATCAAAATTTAAAAAATAAGTATTTTAGGGTGTTACCTAATTGTAAGTATAATCAGTGCTCACAAGGAAGGTAATTTTTTAGGATTCTGATTTTCATCTAAGTTTAGTTTCCAATATATTGTCCGAACTTTTTTCCTGTTACTCACGTAGTCAGTGATTTTAATGTGATGTGACCCCATAGCTGTGTAATCTTGCAGTGTTTTTCTGTGCTTTGCAGCCTTTGTACAGATATATATATATATATTTTTTGGTAATTAAATGCTCAGTGAAGTGCTATACATATCACATACTGAATGAAATAGAAATGTGTTATTTTTTGAAGATCTTTGACAGTGATATGGTAAAACTCTTTGCTTTAGATAAGCAAACTTGTGATCCACAAAAACTGGGGCACGGGGGAAACGCCTTCTGGAGTTCAAAGGAGCCAGCTGAAAACACTGAATAAAAGAAATCAATAAGAAAAGTTATTCCTTCATCTGTTTATGCATCATAAAAGTGGAACATGCATACATGCATCACGTATCTTTACTATCTATCATTCCTTAAATGGTATACTGTAGAGGCCGCCAGAATCCAAAACGGACTGTTGTGGTTCATTGAAATTAGACCTAGTTCTTACCTCCAGCACAGCACAGTTTCCCTTTCAAATGAATGATGATTTGATGTTCGATCCTGATTACCTTATATATGAAAATAGAAAAAAGGAGCCATCATAATATACCTTTACAGCTGCAGAATGTTAGCCCACAATCAGTGTCTAACTAAGGAAAATCTAATATGATGTAATCCCATGTGATCTGAAAATCACTATCCAGAATTCCAGAGAAAGACATATTCCTGCCAGAAGTGTGTCCTTTGTAACCAAATTTGGTGTTCAGCCTGGTCTGTGCAGATTCAGATAGGAACCACTCAACTTAAGAAATCTAAGGTAAATAAACATTCCTGTTTGGTTTTGTCTCCTTGAAGCCTAAGTTAGATGTGAATACATCTTGTGTGTTGGAGTATTTTTGAAGATACACATTTTTAAAGGCTGCATAATGTATATTTCAAGACCAAGGGCCAAATTTTTAAAGATATGGATATCCAGATCATGAGTGTTTAATTTATTTGAAAGATTATTAGTTATGGGATGTACCTTTGTTATAGACCATTAGAAATAGTTTTTATGTTTCACAAGTCTCATTTTTCATCCAGGAAGCCAGGATCACATTTGCTTTATTTAAGAAAATTATAATTCAGTTTTGGAATTAAAGTAAGGCTATTTTGTCAGCTTAATACTAAGCACTGAAGATAGTTTTTTATTTAACAGTGGTATAACTTCAGACACAACTTAGCCACTAAACCACCAACTTTAAAAAGTCACTCAATCCCAGCTTTATTATCTTTATATCTGCATGTTCATATTATTCTAATACAGTGGTAGTTTGCATATTTGGTGTGAGGTGATGCCTGAATAAACAGCTGCATAAAGTATCAGCTTTTGAGGCAGACTTTATATTACCTGTTATTTTTGGCATATCTTTTTTTAAATGTTTGTGAGCAGTTTAGTCGATGTAAAACTGAAGATAGGACTTCAGTGGTGTTTGTTCTTTTTATCGTTTAAATGTTTATTTTAATAAAATAATCATTTGCCTTATTTTGGAAGGATGCAGTTGTCATACTGTTACCTAACTTCTACTGATTAACTTGTTTCTTCAAGCAAAATTAGAATTATTCGTGAATTCGCTAATGGTGGAGGCTGTCTCTGTTTCAATTCAGTTAACATTACTGATCACTTATATTCAGTTCTCCTATATAAGTGCTTAGCTTACTGTTCGAGAATTTATCCAGCCTTCTCCTCTGTTGTGCTTTGTCCCTTACTCTCATACTAATTAAATGTCATTTCTAAAATTGTGTTACTCGCTTACAGTATCTCATACCATGTCGTCATTTGGTCACTAAGTCATGTCTGATTCTTTGCAACCCCATGGACTCCAGCATGCCAGGATTCCCTGTGCTTCATGATCTGCTGGAATTTGCTCAAACTCTTTTCCACTGAATCGGTGATGCCATCCATCTCATCCTCTGTTTTCTTCTGCTCCTGCCTTCAATCTTTCCCAACATCAGGGTCTTTTCCAATGAGTCGCTCTTTGTATCAGGTGGCCAGAGTATGGAGCTTCAGCATTAGTTCTCATACCTTATAGATTCTAAATAAATGTTCGCTGAGTAAATGAAGAGAGAAAAATACTTTTTTTTTGATAGAACAAAATATAAGTATAGTTTATTTCTGTTATTTTGTACTTGTGTTTTCAGAATTATCAGGAATACATCTTGTGCCATCAGTGAAATAGTAGATTGTCTTTTATTAGCCACACCTGTAGATTTGAATGTCAGTGTCTCGGAATCTTAGCAGAAGGACACTTTATGTGTGTTGTAGCCAAAGAATAATCAGACGTTGAGAAGCCTACATTTAATTGATGCCAAAGGGAGGTCATCTGAGTATATCCTTCAGGAATGCGTTCAGCTGCAGAGAGAAAACAAACAAACAGATGGTGGTTTAAATAAATAAGAGGTTATTTTTCTTACATAGGAAGTCTGGAGATGGACCTTTACTTCTTGCTGACTCAGTTACCCTCTGTCATCCTTAGTTATTGACTTGTCATCATCATATCTGTCTTGTTTGCAAGATGCATGCTCCAGTTCCAGACATTCATCCCAGAAAGGAGAAAGGGCAGCTTTGGCTGAATTGATTCTCGGACACCTCCCAGCAGACTGTCACTTCATAGGGTTTAGAGCTGGGTCACGTGGCCAGTAGTTACAAGGAGACTCAGGTAGCAAGTGGTTAGTTTCCAGCCTGTCTGGTGGGAGGCCAGAAGGGGAATTGGGAATGGCTTTAGCCTTTAGGGGCTGTTTGTGTCATTGTTAGTGTTATTCCAAGCTTTGGGGAGGGGAATTGTGGGGTATAGTTTCTAAAAACTATGATCTTTTTTAGCTAAGACCCTAGGCAGTATTCTACAAGGTGAAGGATTTTTTCTGGGGTCACGATTGTTTATTTTGGGGCCCAGCTCCCTTCCTTTACTTTAGAAGAGACTAGAGAGCTGGCACGGAGAAGGCAATGGCACCCCACTCCAGTACTCTTGCCTGGAGAATCCCAGGGAGCCTGGTGGGCTGCCGTCTGTGGGGTCGCACAGAGTCGGACATGACTGAAGAGACTTTGCAGCAGCAGCAGAGAGCTGGCACACACTTACTTTCAGTTCTGAGAACCCTCGTGCTCCCTCACTCATCTTTAGATGCTTACTTTCTCTCTCAGATTACTAATTGTTCCTGCCAGCTTTTAAACTTGCTCGGATCTTGCCCATCATAAAACATAGCTTTCTTTGAGCCACAGCTAGATTTCTGTTCAGTTACCTCCTGTTCTTTTATCACCTCTTTCCAATCTGATCTTTGTCATTGGAGTCTTCAATTTTGCCTTGACCTCTCCACTATGTATGAGATAGTCACTTCCTCGAAAATTCTTCCTTAACGTGCATGGATAGTATACGCTCTGATTTTCATTTCATGCCTCTGGCTCCTTCCCAAGCTGTATCAGCTGTGCTCAAATTGTGTTCTCTAGGCCCTTTAAGGGATCCACAAAATCAAAACTATTAAAAATAATGTTAAAATGTGTTAGTTGCCTTTTTAACCATGTTGACATTTGATTTGTGCATCCTTGCACTTGAGATTGAAAAACATCCTTTGGTTTCTTGACTCTCCAAGTTCTTTGAACCTCGGGATCCTTAAGCATCTTGTTCCCAGTGCCTGGAGTACTTCCCCACACTCACTCTCTCTCGTGAGTAGCATTGACGAGACTGACAGTTGGTGTGCTCTTTATTCTTTGGTTTACTAACATCCCTTCTCCAGAGTGATTCTCTGCTGTTCTTCTGCCTTCCCCAGCTTAGGTTCTCCCCTAAGTGCTGTCATAGCCCTTCTGAAGTACCCTGTTGTGCAGGATGGAATTCTAGTCACTTAATTATTTGTCTGATATCTGCCCCACTGTTATTTCCACTAAAGCAGAGAGTGAATCTGTCATGGTCATCCTTGTAGTGTGGTGTCCAGCATAACTGGCATTCCATAAATACTTCAATGGATGAACGGTTGAAATGCTGTTGCACTGCATTGAAAAGCTGAATGGGATAATGGAAGGAAACCTGAACTGAAAGGAGACTTGAGATTGAATTTTAATTTTATCGTTTACATATTTGGACCTTTCACGATTCTAATTCCTTATCTGCAGGATGAGTTAGTGTTGAAAATAGAGTCTCTGTCTGCCAGAAAAGAGACTCATTAAGTAAAAATCACTCAACAGTATGAGTGCCCACCATAGTAACACTTAATTTCTGTGCTGGGCCTTGGAAATACAACAGAGATTAAGACAGACATACTTGGTTTTGTGGAGTTTATTTAGTGGGTTTGTTCCTGGGCCCTAAGTAAGGACTTTTCCAGAAAGGTTCGAAGTGATGCATCGTAGGTATCCTATTTTGAAGGTTAAATATATGGTGATGTCTTTAAAGGAGCTTAGAAATGTCTGTTCACATTTAATTTGTGTAGTTGAAGCTTTTGTTTCTGTTTTTTAGTCCAAGCCTTATGCATTTGACCGAGTGTTCCAGTCAAACACATCTCAAGAGCAAGTGTATAATGACTGTGCAAAGAAGATTGTTAAAGGTAAATATATTATACCTTCTAAGTCATCCCAGCAGTAAGTCCAGTTTTGTTCGTGATCTCTTCAGTTTACCCAGCTTTCTTTTTTTTTCATTTTACCTTCCCTTTCTTTTTAGTTAGTTGCAGAAGTTCAAATAATAAAAAGGTCAAATATAGTTAAACCGTATTGCTCAAATTTCATGAAATAATTTATGTAATGTTGTACACATATCCTTGGAATATGCAGTTCTATTAAATATTCCCAAGAGAGTTTCTAAGGTAGCTGTTCTAGAAATATAGCAGCATGAGAATGAAGACAAAATTACTAGACAAGTTTCTATAAAGTAATAGGAAATGGCAGCCTGTCATTCTCCTGTTCCAGTGTTATTCCTTCCCCAGGGACTTGCCCTGTAGTCAAATGAGAGACCCTTGAGGAATTCACCAGAGGTGCCAAAGATGAGAAAAGTGTGCACATTGCTATTAATACCATTAACCTATGCTAAGATATTTTCTAAAAACAGAATCTTAGAGCTGAGAGGGTGTTGTGATTATCTGGATTTATTAATAAACTTTATAAAAATAAGTGCAGAAATATATCAAAAGGATCTGATGATTAAATAACTATTGCTTTGTGAAATGATTTCTTTCACTCTTTGACAGCTCTAATTGTTAAAAAATACTTCTCAGATTGAGGCAGCATCTGTCGTCTTGTATTGTTCACCGAGCTAGTGGGATTGGGATTCAGTATCAGGTGGTTAGGTTAGGATTAAGTAGGAACACAGACATTTCATCCAGTAACAGGGGGAAACAGAGTTTATGGGTAGAAGTAGGTCCATACCTGTGATGGAAGGAAAATGTTCATTTCATATTAATTTCATTTTGTCTCTGATACAGGGAACAGAGTTGTTAACAGAGAGGGGGAATGGGGGAGGAAGTGTGAGGAAAAGGTATGAAGTCGTCTAGCAGTGTGGAAGTGAATGGATTAGGGAGATGTGGCAAGATTGCCAGGTAGCATTTAGAACGCACTTGAGGTTAGCTGCCAGAGAGTTGAGTGTACCCAGTTGTGGGTTTACCTAGTCCCTGTGAGTTTGCCAGGAAGTACACAAGAAGGAGAGGAGGGCAGGAGATGTAGTCAGGAGAGTGATGCTAATGGTGAACTGTGGAATCTAAGCTGGCTGAGGGGGAGAAGGATGCAGGTTGCTAGGGAAGGGGGTGATTTACTATGGGACAGTGAAAAAAGATGGTAAAATTACAGTCTCAGTGGAGTGAAAGGTTTGCTGAAATCAGGGTAATAGAAGAAGTAAAAGGAAGTGAATACTTGATGCTCGGAAGGCAGTGCAGTTGGTAGTGAAAGGAGTGTGACCATGGACTTGGTATCTACAGGAGAAAAGGATAAGACCGTGGAGAAAATGAGGGTAAGGATCTTAGAGGCCAGGTTGTCATCTAGTACACGGACATCTAGTAATGGGATCACTCACTGCTTAGACGTGAAACCACCAAGGGTTATAGCAGGAATGGGATCGGTGTGAGAAGGTGGACAGGAGGGAGAATTAACTGGGATTCTGTAAACAATTTCGAGAAAGAGGAATAGACAGCATTATCTTCTGTTGTAAGCGTCAAATAGTTTTCCACATGGATCTCTCTGTCAGGGACGCAGTTATGCTACATTCTTTGATTTTGGTGTAGTTTTGTCATCAGTACAGCATAAGATTACTTTAGTTTTTTTAATAATATAAAGTTATTGATTCATGAATTAACGGGCAGTTTAAATGTATGAATCATTTTCATATCCGCTCCAGCCAGCATTAGACCCGGTCTGCACTTGAGTATTGTAGATTTTAAAATCTGCATGCAAGCCTTTAAAGTGCAGATTCTATTCTGTCATTTTAGCTCATAATCCTATTTTGAGTTTTGTTCTTACAGTTGTATTACTAGGGATCTAAATTGGCTATCAGCCTGTTTTGATAAGTCTGTTACAGTGTCAAGGATATTGAAGGCATTTTTTTTTTTAAGGTCATTAAGCACACTGGAGTTTGGAAAGTATTACTATGAATCATTTAAAAGTGCTTAATGGACCATGGTCCTTAGCCTAATCTTCTAAAAATGGAATATGGCTGTTGGCGGTTATTTAATCACACTGGATATTTAACTAACTTAAAATTCTCCTTCCTGTACATTTGTCTAATTCTTAGCTTGGCAACATAGTCTCAAGAATATGATGGAAAGCTTGCATCCTTTTGTGAAATCATGGTGCATGACTGGTTTTTCCTCACATACTAGTTGAGTGACCAGTAAATGAGATTAGTTCAGCCATAGTTTTTCCTTAGTGAAATTTTGGTGTACTTGTCTGCTGTTCCCAGAATCTATCATTTTTCACTTTTTGAAAATGAGTGTAGTATTTGCAAGTTAGTCATCTTCTTTTACCTCTGTTCTCTGTGACTTTCGTGAAATGTTTGTCCTTGGGATGTAATTCTCTTAAAACTAGATACTTGAGCTCATTTAAAACCATTCTTTGACCATCCTACCCACCTCAATCCCAAACTCCCTCTTAGCAGTGTTTTTTCTGTTCATTTTGCAGATGATGTTGTAGAAAATGGTATACGTCATTTACTGACATAGGCATCTCTTTTAGGCATTGCAGGTCTACTCATTCGTTACTCTTCTTCTGAACATTTTAAAAGCTCTCTTTAGGGCCTTAGTTTTTGTTTTTGTAAAATTCGCTTATCCCGGGCTTAACCTTTCTCACATTGTTATAGTGATTTTATCTCTTTTGTACATTTCTCAGTGATGCAGTCTCTTAACAAGAGGCTTATACCTGCTTTTTCAGAACTCTGTGGTCTGTTGTCCTGACGTCTAGAGTACTTGTTAAGATGACTTCATCCTTTTTTTTTTTTTTTTTTAATCTCTGTCCTTTTCCTCAACATTTTGATCCCTTTTACTTTTTACCTTTTACAGAAGATTTCTGCTTTACTGTTTGGAACCGAGTTCTGAGTGGCAGTTCCCTTCTTAGCAATGTGATTAAGAGCACAGGCTTTGGAATCAGACAAATGGGGTTGAAGTCTAGGCTTTGCCACTATTTAGCTTTGTGACTTGTGGCAAGTCCCTCAAGCTTTGCAAATCTTTGTTTCCTCTATAATAAGCGTAGTGTAAGGATTTAAAAAGATAAAGGTTTTCACTCAGGACCTGGTAGATAGCAGCTCAGGACCTGGTAGATAGCAACTGCTGTTCATTTCCTTTATCCTCTAAGAAAAGAAATTACTTTCCTAGTTCACTCTGAACTAAGGATAATTACTTAGCCACAACTGAACTTGGGATAATTCATAACCTGTATAGATACTTTCACTCTATAAAATTAGAGTTCAAACAAGTTACAATGGAAGGTTTCTGTCTGTCTCCCTGTGCCGGCTTTGTAATTTATAGAAAGATATCATGGGGCTATGACAGTTTCCTTTTATTTTCACCCAGAAACTCTCTACCACTTTGGAGGAGCCTGGTTGTAGTAGCTGGTAGAACTTGTCCTGGACAAGATACAAGTGAGGTGGAGTTTCTAATAAATACATAGATTTAAGGAGAGTGACATGGTGGGGGAGAATGATGAGGTGTGAGGACAGAAAAATCAGTTAAATCATGGCAGGTTGGACTTGGGACACTCATTGGCACACAGATCAAGTAGAGGGCCATGGTTAGAAACTGGTAGGCAGGGATCAACACAGTGTTGGGTGAGTTGGTGTTTCTCCTGAGATGTGGACTCAAGGAGCAAGCTTCCAGGTGTGAGGTGAGAGCAGCTAGTGTTCTCTGGGTCCCTCAGCGTCCACCAGGGTTGCGTAGTTTCATAAATTTATCTACAAGTATTTAACTTATGTGTAGGGCTATAACCTTTTCCTTTTTGTAGATTCATTAGATAATTTTTTTTTTCTTTTGAACATGGTTTATCCACTTGCATTCTCTTGAGTTCTGAACCTGAGTGATGTCTACCAGTTGGTTTCCCTGGTGTAAAGTAGTTGTCATTTGTTTAGCATTTGCTGTTTGCCAGGCATCTTACCAGGCCTCCTCCGATTCCCTGGTTTCCCACCATAGCTTTCTTCCCTGGACTGTCTGCCACTGTATCCATTTTAATTTTTCCAGATGTAGCCTGCCATGTGTTTATTTTGGTTCCTCTGTTCCTTGAGAGGTAGTGTGGTAGCTAAGAGAGCATGTCTTTGGAGCCAAGACTGGCTGGAATGCCTCCCAGCTCTACCTTACTAGCTGTGGAACTATAGGCCACAGTTTCTCAGTTTTCTCATCTGTAAAATGGGAATAAAATAGTGCCTTGCATAGAGTTTTGTGAGGATTAAATACATTAATACATGAAAGATTATTAGAGCCTCAGGGCTTCCCTGGTGGCTCAGTGGTAAAGAATCCACCTGCCAATGCAGGAGTTGCAGATTCTATCCTTGGGGCTGGAAGATGCCCTGGAAGAAGGAAATGGCATCCCTCTCCAATATTCTTAGCTGGGAAATCCCACGGACAGAGGAGCATGGTGGACTACAGTCCATGTGTGGCAAAGAGTTAGACATGATTTAACAACTGAACAGCATAGAACCTGACATATAATGCCTTCAAATGTTAGCAGTAATAATTTTATATGACTTCTAATGCTCACAGCCTTACCCTGAGCAGACATTTTTGCTGATGAGAAAGCTGAAGTTCAGAGAGATTGTGACTTTTAAGAGGTTGTAAGCTATTGCCTGACTTGCTAAGTATGTTTCTCTTGTTTACAAAGTATGAAAGTATTATTTGTCCATAGTTCCACCTCCATCTGTTTCTCGAAAGAAAGGAAAAAGTATAGAGGGGCGGGACTCTTTAGAAAGGTGAGAGAGATTCTCTGTTTTAGTGTTAATAATAGTCATTCAGCAAGTATTTGAGTTCATCCTAAGTGCCAGGCACTGTGCTAGGAGTTAAACACAGCCCTGGCCTCAAGGATTTTATAGGTTCTTGAGGAAGACAGTGGTCAGTATTATGATAAAATGTAGGTGCTACAAGAACACATAGGGTGGGACTCTTACCCAGATTAAAGCCTAAGCTAGTCTCAAGGGTGCACAGGAATAGGAAGGAGAGTGAGGTGTGCCCTCCAGACAGATGCCTGTGGGCTAAGACTGTCCACATGTTGAGGGAAGGCATACATTATGGTATGACTGTGATGTGGAACCATCTGAAATGGTCAGATTCAGCCATTTTTTTAGCAATAAAAACTGTGAGCGCAAGGATAATGGGAGATAGAGTTGAAAAGGCAAACAAGAGCCAGTTCCAAAGGTGCCTAATTTTATTGCTTATAGATGCATACTCTGGGGTTTTCAAAGAGAAGAATATTTTATTTGTGTTTGTTTGTTAAAGGTCTATACTTTTAAAATATTCATTGCATGTAAATTTTACCTCTGAAGAACAAAACTGCGAAACATTGAGTTCTAGCCAGTGGTGTATGCATGCTGGAGTATTTAGATGGAAATGTACTAAAATCTCTGAAATACATTGAATAAATAAAATGGGTGGATGGATACATGATTAAAGCAAACAGTAAAATGATAAAATGTTACTGATAGAATCTTAGTACTGATTATAGGGTTGTTTACTGTAAAATTCATTGTTTTTCTGTATGTTTACACTTTTTTATAAAAAAAACATTGACAAATTACTCTAGAAAGCAAAAGTCAGGAACGGATTTGGAGGTAGGCAGGAAGGGATTATTTTTCTAATTCATAACACTGTTATTACTTTAATGATAGCCTGGTGCCTCTATAAATCAGCTAATCCTGTTTCTATCCCTTGCTCCCAGGACAGAGAGCCTAGATTATAGTTTTCAGTAAACATTTAAAGATTGACTATTCCATAATCTTCTGTTATCATATAAAAGATTTACGGTTTGCTTAAAGTCCCAAATGCAAACATATTGCATACATTTATTATCCTATAAGCCCTCATGTAATGTGTTTCACCTAACACATTTATTTTTAATATGTAGACATACGCTATTTATATGATCTTAGGAAAGTCATTTATTCATTCATCTACCAGTATTAAGTAGTTTTGTGGTGCTAGGTAATTGGATCATAGCATGGATGAACATTCATGTATAGATCTACCAAAATTTTGGAGTTTATCCTTAGATTTTGTGTGATCGATTAAAAGATCTTTTGCAGAGGGTGTGACATTGATATACAGAGATCAGTTATATATATATAAGAAGTAGATTGGAAAGGGTCTAGTGCTTCTTTTTTAACCCAGACGATTTTGTCTTCAGAATTATTAACAGAAATACTGCAATCTTAATCTGTTTTAACTGTAATTCCTGAAATTATTTTGCTTCTCTTCATGAAACTGGAAAGATATTGAATGAAAGTTTCAAATGTTTGAGATCTCTTAAAATCTTCCCAGAGAAGTAAGTACTAATACCTTCTTTTTCTTATAAATAAATATTTCTATAGCAAATCTAATATCTAGTTAGTCGTGACCAATGTTGGGACCTTTTTTTTCTTTTTTCTTTTTATAAATAGTCAACTTAAAAAAAGACAAGGATTTGCTTGCTTATTACAAATTTATTTTCCACTGTTACCATCTGCTGTTTCCAGCAGAGGCCTCAGTTTGTACTTCGGCTTCCTCTAAAATAGTATATGACTTTATAGTACCTTTCTTTTTACGAAAACAAGGAAAAACAATATAAAAAGTCCCCAACAAACTGAATCCCCCAAACTGGAAACCAGAAGTCACCTTGCTCACTCACATTCCACGACTACTCCTTAGCCTAGTAAAAGAAGCTGCTTAAATGTTAATGGTAAGTCTTGGGGTACACAAAGGGCTAGAAAAAAAAATTGTGTGGTGTTTGTTTTTTATAATTCCATAGAAACTCCCTGATAATTGATTTTGAGATGGGACTGGGCTTGTTATACTTTGTATAATGAGGAATATTGTGGATTTTAACCACCTGTAGGCAACCAATCAGTCTTCCTTCTAAAAGCTAGTTCATAACTGTACATAAACTGGCAGAGCATTTTTTTTCCTTTTAGGTCATGCAAAGCTGTAGAATACTGTTGCATTGACATCTAAGATGTACATTGACAGGAGAGATGATTATAAGCAATGGAATTTAAAATTTGTTTCTTACTGACAATAGACAGTAATTTGGGCTAAAGAGAAAGGAATTCCTTAGGTGAATCCTCAGTAAGAAAATTACTATTATATATTCTTACCAATTTCCCTTAATGGTCTTGCTTAAGGAAAAAAGCCCCCTATGTATTAAATCTCTTATTTTCTCATAGATGTACTTGAAGGCTACAATGGAACCATATTTGCATATGGACAAACATCCTCTGGGAAGACACACACAATGGAGGTAATGTTTTTTAATCAGTATTTGGATGTAGTTTGCAGCACATACAGTGTATTCATTCATTATTTGTGACATTTTATCATGCTTAAACAGCTTTATTTACTCTTTACTGCTTTGTCTCATACAAATTATATACGAGTAACATGGTTACAATCTAATCAGTTCCTGAGTTTGAATAGAAATTGTATATATGATATCATATTGAGCTTTGTTTTATCTGCATAACCACAAAATTGTGCATGTCTTAGAATTAAATAAGAATTCTCTGTCACCTTATAATGGGGAATTTTGAAATTTTTAATGTTTATGTGTTTTCAGTTCTATTTGGAGCACTTAGGTTTTTCTTTCTCTCCTTGGTCGTGTCTCTGCATCTGTCTCATTTCCCAACCTCTAGCCAGGTACTTGTCCCTCTTTGATAATAAGGGCTCCAAAATTATCAGCGCTGCTATTAATAATGAATGTAAACCTGCTCGAGCTTTGCTTCTAGAAAACATCCTATAACCTGCCTCTGGTACAGAGTGTCTGCTTTTGTCATTTATCTGAGCATTCTACATATCTAAAGTAAATGATTGCTTATTTTGGAGTCACTCATTTTCGTCATGTTAAAGTCAGGTAACAGACATTCTTAGCACTTAGATGAATTTGACTTGAAGTAGATAGAATGATGCAGATTTAAATGGTGAGCAACTCACAAACATTTTCCTGGAATGTGTTTATTCGCAAATTGCATCATCTGAATCTAATGATTAAAGAAAAGGCTAAGATCAATTGGTAACCTGATTAGCATACATTATTTATATGTAACTTAACAAAATATCTAACAGTTGAATTGTTTTTTTTTAGGTATTTGTACAGCCACAGTTTTTCACCAAAAAAATAGCAACAATTAGAATTCCTATCCTCTCTTGACTATGAATTGTAAATTAAAAGTTTTGATTTTTTAATTTGTATGTTACAGTTTATTTAGGAACTCTAGTTTTGTTTTCTGTTTAGGGTAAACTTCATGATCCAGAAGGCATGGGAATTATTCCAAGAATAGTGCAAGATATTTTTAATTATATTTACTCCATGGATGAAAATTTGGAATTTCATATTAAGGTAAAATATTGGGGAAAGGTGGTATTTTATTTTATATCTAGAATAATTCTGTTCAATATTTTTTCTTTAAAAATTTTTTTAAAAATTATGGGCAGGTGTAGTTGAAAGATTATTAGAATCTGTAAACTCAGACCCTTCCTCTGACATAGTAAAGGAGTAATCCAAGTCTTTCTTGCCTTAGCTGCCTCCTCTTTAAGATAAAGGAGTTTGTTTTGGTACAAAGCTCAAAAGTTCTGACTAATTAGACCCAACGAGTCTAATTTTAGATGAAGATACCTAGTGGAAAATGCACTTTAGTTACATAAAAGAGCTGAGTGATTTTCAGGCTTCCCATCAGAATATGAGCTGTAGCTGAGTTGTCCCTGGCACTGGTACCTGGCACTCAGGCTGGAGTAAATATTTGATGAATAAGTAAATAAATTACTTTGTAATTTTAAGTGGTTGATTCCCCCCCACTTTGTTTCCTCTGCCCTTTAGGTTTCGTATTTTGAGATTTATTTGGATAAGATAAGGGACCTATTAGATGGTAAGTTAAATTCTTGCTCTTCGAGTTACTGTTGATAGTTGTAAATGTGAGACCGTTTCTCAATAACCTATATGAACCTGACTTGAATTACAGGAAACATTGAAAAATGTTTCTTTCAAAGTTTTAATTGAATCCATTTTAACTTAATTGAAGCATATATTTGTGGGCGCTTCATAGGTAGTAATTAGACAATTGGACTGGAGTTCCAGAGCCTGAGTCCTATGATCTTGTCTTTTCTCAGCTGTCAAACACATTGTCCTTAGCAAACCACAGAACCAATCTGACTTAGTGTTCTTATCTTCAGAATATGAGTGGCAGAGGTTGGCCTGGACCTAAACTTCTCTATAAGTCTTGGTTCTATAGACTCTTGCTTTTGCAGTGATATTTTCATGTTTTTTTAAGTTCATTGTTATTAGGCTGCAGGGGGAGAGAAACAAGAAACAATTGAATTAACTATTTCACAGCCGTTGTTAGCAGTTAGGAAAATGTTAATATTATTTATTTTTCTTTTTCAGTTTCAAAGACCAATCTTTCAGTTCATGAAGATAAAAATCGAGTTCCCTATGTAAAAGTAGGTATAATTCAGAATGTTTAGAAAAGCCCTATAATAACATTTTTTAAAGGGTGATGACATTCTTTAAAAATTTATTTTACAGGGATGTACAGAGCGTTTTGTATGTAGTCCAGATGAAGTTATGGACACCATAGATGAAGGAAAATCTAATAGACATGTAGCAGTTACAAGTAAGTGGCATATTTAGTAATACTAGTTAAGGCATAGACTGCTTTAAAGTTGATTTTTCTTAGGTGAAATAGTGCTTTAGAAATTATTAGTAAGGGAAAGCCTTGTTTGTTGATATTTGGTTGTGTGATTTCTTTGTAGATATGAATGAACATAGCTCTAGGAGTCACAGTATATTTCTTATTAATGTAAAACAAGAGAACACGCAAACGGAACAAAAGCTGAGTGGAAAACTTTATCTGGTGGATTTAGCTGGTAGTGAAAAGGTAAAATCTTTATATTCCGATGGAAGCATTTTTAATGAACTTCAGCTCAGATTTGGGCTTATGTATTTTTCATTGTTAAATCTTGAAAATGTGCGTCAAACTGGGTTTGGTAGTATTTTTGAGAGTTATAAGCATTTATGCCAGTGTCTCGTCATTGCAAATTACTGTCATTTAGGCCATAATCCAATTCTGCCAGTAAGTGTTATCCTTGACGTAGGTGTATGCTTTATTGATAATGTGTTGAATGTATGTCATTAAGAATTTTACTAGGTATCCTTTTCCTAATTTTTGGTGTCTATTTTATTCACACTGACAATGGTCTCCCTCTAAAAACTGCCCATTAATTAATCCTTTTGGATTTTGCCATACTCCTTTTGGAGGATTATTTAAGTATTATATTGTAGTCCTGTACAATCTGATTCTGATTTATGTCAAAATCAAAATAAGTTCAGATGTCTTAATACTGACCTATGTGACCTTTTTTTGTTGTTTGTTCTGCTAATTTGTTTTTTCTTCTGATTAAAGTAACATACCTGCTCCCTTCTACACAAAAATCTTACACACATCCTTCAAAGTCTATCTCTAATTTTGCAGATACAGAGAAGCTGCTTCTTCAGGCATCATTGCTGACATATTATTCTGTTATCTTTGTGTATTTTACATTTTTTAATAGAAGCAAGTTTGCTTATATAAAATTGATATATATAAATTCAGTCTCTCTCTAACCATCACAACATCAACATTGTGCTTTAGTAAATTTTTTAGTTTCATTTTCCCAGTGCATCGAAGGGGGTTAACAAATTAGTAAGCTGTCAATACAAATCTACATGTAAGTAGGTTAATTTCATGAGCACACCTAAAAATAAAATTTGGTATCTCCTTAATCCCATTTTTGTCATGCAAAAAAACCCAAGGTCTCAGAAAAGTCATACTTGATAAATACTGATAGATTAGAGTAAATACTCAGGCTTCCCTGGTGTCTCAGCTGGTAAAGAATCTGCCTGCAATGCGGGAGACGTGGGTTCGATCCTTGGGTGGGGAAGATTTCTCTGGAGAAGGAAAAGGCTACCCACTCCACTATTCTGGCCTGGAGGATTCCATGGACTGTATAGCCCATGGGGTCGCAAAAAGAGTTGGACACAACTGAGTGACTTTCACTACTACTACTAGAGTAAATACTTGGCAAACAAAGTCTTGAAGCTTTCCCTTTTCTTTTTTACTAGTTATTGATGACCTCTGAACGTTTTAGAAAATTAGAATCACTGAAACATAATTTTGTTTTATTCTTTTGCAATCTTATGTATAGGTTAGTAAAACTGGTGCTGAAGGTGCTGTGCTGGATGAAGCTAAGAACATCAACAAGTCCCTTTCTGCTCTTGGAAATGTCATTTCTGCTTTGGCTGAGGGTAGTGTGAGTACACTTGTTTTCTATTTCCCTGTTATCTAATGGGAAGTTAAACATAGATAACATACATACCTGTGGATGTGAGTGAGAGGGATTCACTGGATGAATAGGTATGAATAAGTTGTCTTTTAGGGATTTATTTTATAATATTAGTGTGTATATCCTAATTCCCATTTTAATAACTACAACATATTTTATTACTGAGAAACCCATTTGTCTTCTTTGGTTTTTTGTTTGTTTTTATATGTAGACATATGTTCCATATCGCGATAGTAAAATGACGAGAATCCTTCAAGATTCCTTAGGTGGGAACTGTAGAACCACTATTGTAATTTGCTGCTCTCCATCATCGTACAATGAATCTGAAACAAAATCTACACTCCTGTTTGGTCAGAGGTTTGTTTTTGTTCAGAAAATATAAAGTCTAAATGTAGATAGGCATTTCATTTATTAAATCTAGGTAAGGTTCAGGACAGATAGATTCAAATCAGTATGTATTATTAGTGTGCTAGAAAACATTCAAGTCAAGTGTTAACTCGAGTCAGATTTATGTGAGAAGCTTCAGTTCAGTATTAAAACAAACATTTGAATCAGATAATGAAGCAAAAACCTGAGGGATATAATTGTATGTTAAGCCTATTGACATATGTGACCTGTTCAAATAATGGGATAACTATATGAGGTGGTTAGCCAAGGAAAATCAATAATGATGACTTTGACTATCATTGATAATTGCTTTTCTTAATTCTGCCTTACAAGTGAGTTGGAAAAATAATGGGCCCATGTTTTTTTTTTTCTTATCAGGTTGCTGATTTTTTTTTTTTTAAGCTATTCAGAGGTGTTGCAACTGACCCAAATCTAATGGGTTGTGAATAAACACTATACTAAGTACAGCTCCTAGAATTTAGTCAGAGATAACTAGACAAGAATAGTTAAATTACCTAGCCACATATGCTTATATTTCAGAGATATAGATATCAATTGAAAATAATTAAGTCACATTCTTCCCCTCTTCCCCAACTACTTGTCTTAGGGCCAAAACAATTAAGAACACAGTTTGTGTCAATGTAGAGTTAACTGCAGAACAGTGGAAAAAGAAGTATGAAAGAGAAAAAGAAAAAAATAAGACCCTCCGGAACACCATTCAGTGGCTTGAAAATGAACTCAACCGATGGCGTAATGGTAATAACTGAATTTGTTGTTTAGAGTTTGTGGAATAGAGATTCAGAGCTATTTTATAAATTTGAGACTCTGATATAAATGAAAATAACAACATATTAGGGATCATCAAATAAAAATGAATAAAACCTTTTACTTTAAATTCTGATTTTTACCTGGAATAATAAATAGAGGCATAGAGGCCAGCTAGCTGGCTGTTGAAGTCTCAAGATGGCAAGATGTTTAGCTTAGGATGAAATCAATTAAAAATACAAGATTTGATGACTGGCTTTAGAAGATAAAGGGGACAGTCAAAGATAATTCCAACTTTACAGATCTCAGGGACTGAGCAGATAAAGTTTATGAGAGCTTCTGAAATTGAATAAAATTAAAATTAATTTTCGACAGGTGGGTTTTATTAACCATTCTGTTGTCTTATTTTAGGAGAGACAGTGCCTGTTGATGAACAGTTTGACAAAGAGAAAGCCAACTTGGAAGCTTTTGCAGTGGATAAGGATATTACTATTACCAATGATAAACCAGCAGCCACAATTGGAGTTACTGGAAACTTTACTGATGCTGAAAGAAGAAAGTGTGAAGAAGAAATTGCTAAACTGTACAAACAACTTGATGACAAGGTAAGTATTATTTGTGTTCTATTTTCTTTTAGAACATTATTGACATATTTTTATTTTCTAATTTCAATATTAATGGGTCATCATGACCTATGTACATATTCCTAGGTTTCTGTTAACTTTCTCAACATCATTATATTAACAACAAATATAAAATGACAGTTTCTGTTTCTGTGTAGAAACTATGTATAAGGCATACCTTTCTTCCCCTTCTCTTTCAGCTAAAAGAACTTTCAAAAGGAAATTTGACACAGTCCTTGGAGAGTCTTAATGAAATGACCTTTTAGAATCAGCCCTCTGTGGCGCTAGTGATAAAAATGATGCAAGAGATTAGACTGAGGGAACAGAATCAAGTGGAAATACTGTCTTCTACTTTGATGATATCAGTAGTATGAAAAATAGCACAGTTATGAAGCAAATAAAAAGGATATGAAAAATAATAGTAAAGAGACTAGAAAAAATTGTTCTGATGTTGTCTTTGATTTTTTTCTTAGTAGGTGATGTTTTTAATGTATTTTAAACAGGGATGGTAGGTAGGTTTGAAGTGGCTGCATGGCATTATTTTCAGTAATAGCTTTAAACATGTTTATTATTTTTAGCATTTAAAGTATTTTGTGAATAACTTTCATAAACATAAGCCTTTTTTCTTATTGCATGATAAGGATGTTGCAGTTACTGATAAATGAAAGAAGCTCCATTTGTTTCAACATCTTTCTAAGATAAGAGATTAGAATAAGCTATGTCCAATTTGGGGAAAGCAACTTTGAAATACTGGGGAATGGGTAGTAATCTTAGAGTTTGTGTTAGGAAACAGAACCAGGTTGTGAGCTATTCTGTTAACTTGTAACTGAAAATTCTAGGATGAAGAAATTAATCAACAGAGCCAATTGGTAGAAAAACTGAAGACACAAATGCTGGATCAGGAAGAGGTAAATTGAATACTGCTTCCAGAAAAGCTGTATAGTTTATCATTGTCACTTAAAAGATGAAGGCATCTACAGAGCTCAGAACATACTCCAGTACATTTAAAAATTTTTTTAGTATGTCCATGCTTCACCGTGGATATCCTATGGGAGCAGTACATCATACAGACAGAAGCAAAGATTGACTTCTTCAGGCTTTTTGGGGTTGGGTTTTTTGGGTTTTTTAAGTGTGAGTTAAGTCTAACTGGAGGGGAGAGGATGATTTTCTTTTTTTGCATTTATTCTTTAATATACATCTCCTGGGGTTTTCAACTCTGTCTTTTGCTTTCCTTGTACAGTGCTACTTTGTCTTATTCTCCCCCAAACACTTCTTATTGATCTTTGGACTGGAGTAACCTTAGGTTCCTCCTCCCTTTATGAAAAGTATTTCCACATGGAAATGATGAAGGAAGGAGTATAAAAAACACTTTAACCCCGATATATGTCCAAAGGGATTGTTAAAGAAAAGACTTATTTCTGAATCACATTGGCTTTGTTTTTAGGAATTCATACTTTTGGGTATGATTTTTATCATAGAAATGAGAATGTCAGGGAATAAAGATTATTTTTTACTCTACCATTTCTACCCTCCCCTGACCTGTTTCTCATTTCTGTGATCTTCACTTTCATCTTGTTTCTTTCAAGTTCCTTCTCTCTAGTTTGTCACTTTGGACCCTCATTTTACCTTACTTGGCAGTCAGTTCAGTCTCTCAGTCATGTCTGACTCTTTGCCACCCCATAATCCACAGCACTCCAGGCCTCCCTGTCCATCACCAACTCCTGAAGTCTACCCAAACCCATGTCCATTGAATCAGTCAGTGATGCCATCCAACCATCTCATCTTCTGTCGTCCCCTTTTTCTCCTGTCCTCAATCTTTCCCAGCATCAGGGTCTTTTCAAATGAATCAGCTCTTCGCATGGGATGGCCAAAGTATTGGAGTTTCAGCTTCAACATCAGTCCTTCCAATGAACACCCAGGACTGATCTCCTTTAGAATGGGCTGGTTGGATCTCCTTGCAGTCCAAGGGACTCTCAAGAGTCTTCTCCAACACCACAGTTCAAAAGCATCAATTCCTCGGTGCTCAGCTTTCTCTATAGTCCAACTCTCACATCCATACATGACTACTGGAAAAACCATAGCCTTGACTAGACGGACTTTGGTTGAGAAAGTAATGTCTCTGCTTTTTAATATGCTGTCTAGGTTGGTCATAACTTTCCTTCCAAGGAGTAAGCATTTTTTAATTTCATGGCTGCAGTCACCATCTGCAGTGATCTTGGAGCCCCCCAAAAATAAAGTCTGACACTGTTTCCCCATCTATTTGCCATGAAGTGATGGGACTGGAAGCCATGATCTTCGTTTTCTGAATGTTGAGCTTTAAGCCAGCTTTTTCACGCTCCTCTTTCACTTTCATAAAGAGGCTCTTTTAGTTCTTCATTTTCTGCCATAAGGGTGGTATCACCTGCATATCTGAGGTTATTGATATTTCTCCCGGCAGTCTTGATTCCAGCTTGTGCTTCATCCAGCCCAGCGTTTCTCATGATGTACTCTGCATAGAAGTTAAATAAGCAGGGTGAGAATATACGGCCTTGACGTACTCTTTTTCCTATTTGGAACCAGTCTGTTGTTCCATGTCCAGTTCTAACTGTTGCTTCCTGACTTGCATACAGGTTTCTCAAGAGGCAGGTCAGGTGGTCTGGTATTCCCATCTCCTTCAGAATTTTCCACAGTTTTTTGTGATCCACACAGTCAGAGGCTTTGGCATAGTCAATAAAGCAGAAATAGATGTTTTTCTGGAACTCTCTTGCTTTTTTAATGATCCAGTAGATGTTGGCAATTTGACCTCTAGTTCCTCTGCCTTTTCTAAAACCAGCTTGAACATCTGGAAGTTCATGGTTCACATATTTCTAAAGCCTGACTTGGAGAATTTTGAGCATTACTTTACTAGCATGTGAGATGAGTGCTTTCTTATCTCTCCTTACTATTCTATATTCAAATGGGAATATCTTTCCTTTTCTCCTTTGCTTTTCATTTCTCTTCTTTTCGCAGCTATTTGTAAGGCCTCCCCTGACAGCCATTTTGCTTTTTTGCATTTCTTTTTCTTGGAAATGGTCTTGATTCCAGGCTCCTGTAAAATGTCATGAACCTCCGTCCATAGTTCATCAGGCACTGTCTGTCAGAACTAGTCCCTTAAATCTATTTCTGACTTCCACTGTATAGTCATAAGGGATTTGATTTAGATCATACGTGAATGGTCTAGTGGTTTTCCCCAATTTCTTTAAGTATGGGGGATAATTGAAAAGTGGTCCTTTGTTTGAGGTTCGTTCTGGGGGTTGGAGCAAAGACTTATAACTTCAGTAAGTAAGAGGTGTCTGAAAAGTGAAAGTGAAAGTCACTCAGTAGTGTCCAACTCTTTGCGACCCTATAGACTATACAGTCCATGGAATTCTTGAGGCCTGAATACTGGGGTAGGTAGCCTCTCTCTTCTCCAGGGGATCTTCCCAACCCAGGGATCGAGCCCAAGTCTCCTGAATTGCAGGCAGATTCTTTACCAGCTGAGTTACAAGGAAAGCCCAGGAGATGTCTACCATCAGTCAAATTAATCCTGGTTGAATCATCTTGTTTTTTTCTACTCTAGTAGCATTGTTTCTCCAAGGGGCACTGGTATCATTTGCATAATTCTTCATTTATATTGTTCTGTCCACTTTACAGGACAGTTGACATCCCTGGCTCCCACTTCTAAGTGGCATTAGCACTCTGCCCCTTTAGAAAACTACAAATTCCAGATGCCCCTACTTCAAAGCAACTGACTCACATGATCTCAGTATCCTCCTAAGAGTCTCTTGACTTCTTCCAGTTTAGATTTTATTTGCTGATACCATGTTTTCCTCAGACATAGCTCAGATGCCACCCTCTGTTGCCCAAAGAAAACCTAAACTTTTAAAGCATCTACTCATTTCTTTTTTTCTGTGCATGGTTAGGAGCCTTGTGTGTCTTTTTCTGTTAGAGTGCACCTGACAATAATTTTCCTATTCTAGCTCCTCCATGAATACCCATCCAGAAATATCCCCTTTCCTTACACTGCCAAGCACTTTGTCATGTCCTGTCTCCATTATGGCTCTAACATTTCATTTCGTATTGCATTCGTTTGTGTATCTGTCTTCCACTAGATTTTTCCATCTCCCACAGTGTTGAGCACAGAATGTGCACACAGTAGGTATTTAGTAAATCTGTTGAATGAATAAATGTTACCATGTATAGTAATGTCCACATTTCATTCCCTTTTTGGTGAGCAAGTGATAAAAAGTGGTTTTTTTTTTAACTTGTGTATGTTTTAAAAAACAGTTACTCAGTGTTCTTTGGATAAAATAGATATTTTTATTCCTTCCTACAGCTTCTGGCATCTACCAGAAGAGATCAAGATAATATGCAGACTGAACTGAATCGCCTTCAGGCAGAAAATGATGCCTCTAAGGAAGAAGTAAAGGAAGTTTTACAAGCCTTGGAAGAACTTGCTGTCAACTATGATCAGAAGTCTCAGGAAGTTGAAGACAAAACCAAGGAATATGAATTACTTAGTGATGAGCTGAATCAGAAATCGGTAGGATACAATTTTTTTTCTTAATACTTTGGTAAAGTATTCTTAATTGAAAAGTTACCTGAGTAACTTACTTCTGTAAAAGCTTAAGACTGATAACATCGATTCTTCAAGAACTCAAGTGTCAACTTTATTTTCTCCTATATATGAAGCTTTAAGGTGGAGGAAGAGGGTTATTTTTTTAGTTTCTAAAGGTCTATTAATATGTAATTAAAGTGGTATTTTAATTGGCTACATATTGGCTACTCCAGATATTCTACTGTTCAAAGAAAAAAAAGTTGACTACTAGTTGCCCAGTAAAGTTATTAGCCAACTGTTCAAACTATGATTTTTAAAATGTGCACAAAAAGCAAACTAGCAGGATATATGACTTCACGTAACTTATATTTTGTTCACTGTTAAATTTCTAATACCTGGGCCAGTGTCTTCTGGGACAGTGTAATAGCTTCATCATGGTTCCCCAGGAAATGAAGATTTTTGTTTTCATCACTGTAAGGCAAGAATCCCTGCCCTCTGACAGTGATGCCAGAAATAGTATACAACTGTGACTGCTTCTGTGATATTTTGAGCATCACCATGGATGAGCTCTCTTTTTCTTAAAGTTTTGTTGTTAATGCTGGCTTCTTGTTTAGAAATCATATTTAAAGTTGGACATAGGATCAGTGCTCACTAGTTGTTTCCTTGTCACATCAGTGCTATGAAATGACAATTTTGAAAGCCTTTCTGCTCCTGGAGAAGTTCCTTTTCCCTTTTTGACCTCCCAAGTTACATTTAGCTTGAAGTTATAATTAATATCATGGAAATCAAAATACCTTTATAACTCGAGAGTTGCATTCTTAGCAAACCTAATTTCTGTTTGGACAAATGATAGGAGTTTCTTAAAACTCTGTAAACTGTAAGTTGGTTCTTAGCCACTGATTTCAGCCTTTATGACTATTCTGTTTGTGTCCCAGTTTTAATATGAGCATTGTATTGGTAAGGAGTTAGAAACCCCTGAAGTGGTCTGTATCTTTTTATATACTTGAGTATTGCTGTTCGATTGTTAAAGATATTGTCTGGTAATTTGGACTTGGTAGTATATTGTAGATCAAACTGAGTGAACTCACAATCTCCTGGTTTTCAGACACTTAAGGAAATAACCAGAAGAAATGAGCAGCTGAAACAATGGTATCTTTACTAAAAGATACTGATTAAAAGTTAATAACTTGCATTTAAAATACAGTATATGATCTGTGACACAACTAACAGTTTTAAAGCAGCCAGATTCAGTTGAATTTTCAAAATTGTGGTGACTTTGTTGCTGGTAAGCCAGCTACTATTTTAAATTTATAATTATAGTAATTAAATTCATATAGTAATGCTACTTCACTGTCTCCTGGATAATTGCATGTATCAGAGTACAAAAGTAGTAGTAATTATCAGGTGAATTCTTCTCAGAAACTAAATACTATATAAAAAGCAGATAAAACTTATCAGCCATCTAGAAGACTTAGCAATTCCATACTAACATATATTTTCTCAGACTGTTTCCAAAGGTAATAAATGAAAATCAAATCTAGTTAATTTGAAAGTTTTCCATTTCTAGGTAGAAAACATCCAATCTCAAAAATTTAGTGAAGTAATACAAACTGTCTGCTCTTGATGGAGCTACAATATGGCTACTTTCCATGCTCCTCTTAGGCCTAAAATACATTATAAATTTGAGCTGAGAGCTAGCCCAGGACTCAGTAGAGAATTCAAGAAAATGAAAGCAGAAAATAATGGTTTTGTGAGTACTGAATGAAAATACCTGTCAAAATTTGAGTTGATCTTTCATTTAATAGATTTCACTGTACTTTTTGTATTTTATTCTATTAGGCAAGTTTAGCAAGTATAGATGCTGAGCTTCAGAAACTTAAGGAAATGACCAACCACCAGAAAAAAAGAGCAGCAGAGATGATGGCATCTTTACTAAAAGACCTGGCAGAAATAGGAATTGCTGTGGGAAACAACGACGTAAAGGTAATTGTAACTACTTGAGAGTAAGCATGATTATCTGTATAGAACTCACGCTTTCATTTTTCACAAAGTTCTTTTCATATCCATCATCTCCTCCTCCAAGACCCCTCTGTAGTAGAGGGTATTGGCTTCGTTTTAAATAGATGAGGAAGAGGGAGAGGATAAAGGGTCCTCAAGGAGACATAAGCTCAGTCAGTAGCGTTTATCTGGACTACGTGTTTGGTTTTCTTCTCTAAAAGATTTTTGCACTTAGAAATTATCGTTAATAAATTACGAAAGTGTGTAATTGAAACAATAGCTCCAGGAGTAAACTGTAAGTAAATTAGCTTCTGGTTGCTGTAAGTGTTTAAAAAGATAAAAGGTGAGCACTGCTAATTAATTCTTTATATTTGGAAATTTTTTAAACATATAGTAGTAAACAGGACAATATTGTGAACCTTAGAGTTAATCAGTTATCAAAATTTTGTTACATTTTTTCTTTTCTAATAATCTTTTTCAGGGTGCGGATACTTAGTTATGTTAGCACTAGTGTGTAGTTAAAAAAAATTGCAACCTGGTAGATTTTAAAACTTAAATAAAAAATACAAACTAGACTCTTAACTGAAAAAATGTGCACATAACATGAAAGGTTTGTATGTTGCAGTAGATATTTGTATGGACTTCCTTTTTTAAAACTAAAATCTAATTATAGTGACAAGGAGAGCAAATTTATACTTGAGTTTGTAGTGAAAGTCAGCTAAGCAGCCCTGTTTAACAAGAGTTGGAAATGAAATAAAAGCTTTCACTGTGGAGCACACTTTCCTTCTGTTCTCATTCCGAGCTATTGTTTGTTGATGGAGGCAAGGATTCATTCTCATAATTGTGTCGTTTCTTAATGCTGGCTCACCTGATCAGAACAGAAAAGCGTTGTTAAACATTGAATGATGTGACTTGCTCTTTCTTCACTGTCAGGCTGAACATCCTGCCCTGTCTGTTTGTCGTGAAGTATGTGAGATTGGTTACGTTCTGTTGGAATCTTCCGGGATAAAAAAAAGTAGATTTCCTTCATATTCTGAACACTGGAAATATGTTCAAATTTTTCTTTGTAAATTTGTGGCTTGTTTTTAGAAAAATTCATCCATTTCATTGGAGAAGAAAATGACAACCCACTCCAGTATTCTTGCCTGGAGAATTCCATGGACAGAGGAGCCTGGCAGGCTATAGTCCATGGTGTCAAAAAGAGTGGGACATGACTGAGCAACTAACACTTTTCACTTTCTTCATCCATTTCATGTTCAAATAATTTAGTATGTGAAAAAGTGGTAAAGGTAGAGAAAATAAAGAGTAAGACTGGCTTATGTCTTATGGCACAGCCAGCGATAACCAGACATCTAAACTGCTTTTGTCACTGAACCATTGTAGTATTTGAAAACAAGTCAGACTTGCAAATAGGTAAAGAAAAAATGGACCCTCAGTATTCTTGGGTTTTGCAGGTTATTCTCTTCCTGTTAAACACATCAGTAAGCGCTGCTTGAGTTCTCCGTGTTTTGCATGTTTGGCATTATGTTTCACTCTTTGTGTTATACTAGTCTCTGGATTTTGATGAACGCATAATATAGATCCACCATTGCAGTATCAGACTCATTTCACTGTTCTAACAAGTTGCTTGTGCTTTATCTGCTCATCCCTCCCCCCTGAATCACTAGCAAACAATGATCTTTTTAACTGTCTCTAGTTGTACCATTTCCAGAATGTCATATAAGTGGAGTCATACAGTATTAGCTGTTTCAGATTGGCTTCTTTTACTTCAGTTCAGTTCAGTAGCTCAGCTGTGTCCGACTGTTTGCAACCCCATGAATCGCAGCATACCAGGCCTCCCTGTCCATCACCAACTCTGAGTTCACTCAAACTCACGTCCATCGAGTCGGTGATGCCATCCAGCCATCTCACCCTCTGTCGTCCCCTTCTTCTCCTGCCCTCAATCCTTCCCAGCATCAGTCTTTTCCAATGAGTCAACTCTTCGCATGAGGTGGCCAAAGTACTGGAGTTTCAGCTTTAGCATCATTCCTTCCAAAGAACACCTAGGACTAATCTCCTTTAGAATGGGCTGGTTGGATCTCCTTGCAGTCCAAGGGACTCTCAAGAGTCTTTAACACCACAGTTTAAAACCATCAATTATTCAGCACTCAGCTTTCTTCACAGTCCAACTCTCACATCCATACGTGACCACTGGAAAAACCATAGCCTTGACTAGATGGACCTTTGTTGGCAAAGTAATCTCTCTGCTTTTGAATATGCTGTCTAGGTTGGTCATAACTTTCCTTCCAAGAAGTAAGCGTCTTTTAATTTCGTGGCTGCAGTCACCATCTGCAGTGATTTTGGAGCCCCAAAAAGTCTGACACTGTTTCCACTGTTTCCCCATCTATTTCCCATGAAGTGATGGGACCGGATGCCATGATCTTCATTTTCTAAATGTTGAGCTTTAAGCCAACTTTTTCACTCTCCTCTTTCACTTTCATCAAGAGGCTTTTTAGTTCCTCTTCACTTTCTGCCATAAGGGTGGTGTCATCTGCATATCTGAGGTGATTGATATTTCTCCCGGCAATCTTGATTCCAGCTTGTGCTTCTTGCAGCCCAGCGTTTCTCATGATGTACTCTGCATATAAGTTAAATAAGCAGAGTGACAATATACAGCCTTGCCGTACTCCTTTTCCTATTTGGAACTAGTCTGTTGTTCCATGTCCAGTTCTAATTGTTGCTTCCTGACCTGCATATAGGTTTTTCAAGAAGCAGGTCACATGGTCTGGTATGTACATCTCTTTCAGAATTTTCCACAGTTTATTGTGATCCACATTTAAGGTTTTTACATGTCGTCTTTTAGCTTGATAGCTCATTTCATTTTTGTGTGTAAAAGAAAGTGAAAGTATTAGTTGCTCAGTCGTGTCTGACTCTTTCCAACCCCATGGACTGTAGCCCGCCAGGCTCTGTCCACGGAATTCTCCAGGCAAGAATACTGGAGTGGGTTGTCATTCCCTTCTCCCGGGGATCTTCCAGACCCAGGGATTGAACCTGGTGTCCTGCATTGCAGGCAGATTCTTTACCATTTGAGCCACCAGGGAAGCCCTTTAGTATGTAGGTCCACATTGGTTACCTCCAGTTTAAAGCTGCTGTAAACAGACATTCATGTGCAGGTTTTTCTGAGTACATAAGTTTTTGATTCGATGGGTTAAAATAACTAAGAGCATGATTGCTAGGTCATAGGTTAAGACTATATTAACTTAATAAGAAACTCCCAAACTGTGTTCGAAATTGGCTTGTAGCATTTTTTGCTCCCACCAACAGTAAAATGAAAGTTCTATTAATTCACATTCTCACCAGTATTTGATGTCATCAATTTTTTGGTTAGAGCCTTTTTAACAGATATGTGACATTGTCACACAGTTTTGGTGTTTTGTTTTTAATTGAAGGATAATTGCTTTACAATATTGTGTTGGTGTCTGCTATACATAAACATGAATCAGTCATAGCACACTGTTGTTTAATTTGAGTTTTGGACTCTTATTTTCTTACCTTGAATTTTAAGAGTTCTGTTTGTGTGGTTTGAATAATAGTCCTTCATTAGGTTTGTGTTTTGCAGATATTTCTCCCAGTCTGGCTTATCTTTTTAATGAAGTCTAGTTTGCCGTTCTCTTTCTTTATGGATTGGGGTTTTGGTGTTACACTTTAAAACCTCATCTCCAAACCCATGGTCACCTAGATTATCTCATTTATTATCTTCTAGAAGTTTTTTGGTTTTGCATTTACATTTAGGTATATGATCCATTGGGAGTTCATTTTTTTCTATGAGTATTTACATGTGGATGACTAGTTTTTCCAGCAGTTTAATGAAAAGACTGTCTATTTTCTATTGAATTCCCTTTGTCCTCTGTCAGAGATAAATTGACGGTACTTGTGTATGCTATTCCTGGGCTTTCGATTCTTTTCTAATAACCTGTTTGTTCTTTTGTCAGTACCATGTCATCGTGATAACTGTAGCTTTAGTAAGTCTTGAAGTTGGGTAGTGTCAGTCCTCCAACTATGTTGTTCTTCAGCATTATGTTGGCTGTTTCTTTTAAGTGATAATATGAATGACGTCAGAAAGAGGTTTTTTGTTTCAGATTCCCTTGTTTCTTTGTTTTGCTAGTATATTGGAAAGTGATTGACTTTTTTGTAAATTAATCTTGTATCCTATAATGTTGCTATAAGGTCTTGTTAGTTCCAGGAGTTTTTCTTTAAAGAATCATGTCATCTGCACACAAAGACAGGTTTATTTCTTTCTTCTCAAGCTCCTTATTTTTAAGTTGAAGTATAGTTGATTTACAGTATTGTGTTAATTTCTCCTGTAAACCAGGGTGATTGGTTTATACATAGATACACATTCTTTTTCATACACTTTTTCCATTATGATTTAGCACAGAATATTTAAGATATATCCCTGTGCTATACAGTAGGACCTTGTTGTTTATCCAGTCTATATATATACTAGTTTACATCTGCTAATCCCAACCTCCCACTCCCTCCCCCCCACCCCCCACCCTGCTGCCCCTTGGCAAATAGTAGATGATGCCCAGAAGTGGAACTGACTGCTGGATCATATGGTAATTCTATTTTTAGTTTATTTTGAGAAACCTCCATAGTGTTCTCCTTAGTGGCTGCACCAGTATACATTCTCAGCAGCAGTGTAAGAGGGTTCCCTTTTCTCCACACCCTCTCCAGCATTTGTTATTTGTAGACTTTTTAATGTAGACCATTCTGACCAATATTAGGTGGTACCGCACTGTATTTTTGATTTGCATTTCTCTAATAATTAGTGGTATTAAGCATCTTTTCATGTGCCTTTTGGCCGTCTGTATTTCCTCTTTGGAGAGATGTCTGTTTTAAGTCTTCTGCCTCTTAATGGGGGGGTGAGGTGTTTGTTTTGTTGTTGAGTTGTATGAGCTGTTTGTATATTTTGGAAATTAAGCCCTTGATGGTCTCATCATTTGCAAATATTTTCTGCCATTCTGTAGATTGTCTTTTTGTTTTGATTATGGTTTCCTTTTTGCAAAAGCTTGTAGGTTTGATTAGGTCCCATTTGTTTGCTTTTGCTTTTATTTCTGCTGCCTTGGGATACTGAACTTAAGAAAACATTTCCATGATTTGTCAGAGAATATTTTGCCTATAATCTTTTCTAGTTTTATGGTGTCATGTCTAATGTTTAATTCTTTAAGCCCTTTTGAGTTTATTTTTGTGCATGGTATGAAGGAGTGTCTTAACTTCATTGGTTCATCTAGCTGTCCAACTTTCTCAACACCATTTGCTAAAAGACTTTTTCCCATTGTATGTTCTTGTCATCTTTGTTAGAGGTTAATTGTCCATAGATGTGGGTTTATTTCTGGGTTCTCTGTGCTAGTATCATGCTTTTTTGCTGACTGTAGCTTTGTAGTATTATCTGAAGTCTGGGAGGGTTATACCTCCTGCTTTTTCCTTAGGATTGCTTTGGCAATTCTAGATCTTATGGTTCCATATAAATTTTAGGATTATTTAGTTCTGTGATGAATGTCATGGGTAATTTGATAGTAATCACATTAAATCTATAGCTTACTCTGGATAATATGGCCATTTTAATGATATTAATTCTTCCAGTTCAAGAACATGAAATATCTTTCCATTTCTTTGAATAAACATCAGTTTCCTTTATTAATGTTTTGTAGTTTTCAGCATGTAAGTCTTCTGCCTCCATGGTTTAGGTTTATTCCTGGTTTATATGTTTATTGATATGATTTTAAAGGATACTGGGGTTTTTTACATTGCCTTTCTGATATTTTATTATTAATGTAAAGAAATGCAACCAGTTTCTATATATTAATTTATATCCTGCTACCTTGCTGAATTCATTTTATCAATTCTAGTTTTTGTGTGGATTCTTTAGGGTTTTCTATATATAGTATATTATCTACATATGATAGTTTTACCTGTTTCCTTTCAGTTTGGATATTTTTTGTTTCTTTTTCTTGTCTGATTGATATGGTTAGAACTTCTAGTGCTATATTGAGTAGAACTGGTGAGGATAGGCATTCTTGTCTTGTTCCAGATGTTAGTGGGAGGGTCAGGCTTTTTGTTGTTGTTTATTATTTTTGTGTTTTTGGGTTTGGGGAATTTCTTTGGTCATACATGTGGCTTGTAGGATCTTAGTTCCCCAACCAGGGATTGAACCCGGGCTCCAGCATGAAAGTGAGTCCTAAGCACTCAGCCACTGGGGAATTGACCTGAGCTCCTTATTTTTTGACACTGAATATTGTACTGGAATTTTTTAATGAAACTCAGGAAAGTTACTAAGGAATGTGCACTGACCACAGTTCCTCCTTAGTGAACTTAAAAGTCATTCTTTGCCAGCCACCTAAACCTCATTTGAACCAGACTTAGACATAAACAGTAAATTTACTGAGCGCCTTTGAGGAAGAAATCCACAAATTGAAAGAGACAGAGTTCATTAGTTTTGTTTGTTTATATGTTATATTTTTTTCCCTGTAGGCGTGTGTTAACATTAAGTTTAGAAGGTAAGGAAGGCAAAAATTAAGCTCTCCTTTACTTACCCTTTGGTAAAAACAATATTTAATAAAAAGTTCCAAACTTCCTACAAATGTTGAAGAATATTAAAAGTATTTAATTTTGTTTAAGATTTTAGAACCTAATTGGGTAAACACACACAAAAAAAGACTTTTTTCATCTTTCATTTCTATTTTTCCTTTTCTCACAGCAGCCTGAGGGAACTGGAATGATAGATGAAGAATTCACTGTTGCAAGGCTCTACATTAGCAAAATGAAGTCAGAAGTAAAAACCATGGTAAAACGGTGCAAACAGTTAGAAAGCACACAAACTGAGAGCAACAAAAAAATGGAAGAAAATGAAAAGGAGTTAGCAGCATGCCAGCTTCGTATCTCTCAAGTATGTGTTACAGAACAAACCTTCCTCATTTTTTTGAACAGCCACATATAAATTTTATTTATTGTTAAAGTTCTAAGAAAAATGACCTTTTGTAGGTTATTTTGAGTAACAACATAAAGCAGTTAATTCAGCTACTTTTTCCTACTCTAGCTGCAGTGTGGTAACACGAATGATTTAACTGGGTTATATTTGGTGACGTATATGTTAAGTATAGGAATTTACTAGAAAGCAATGACTGATGACTATTGAATCTGGAATAATTCTAGCATAAGCAAAACTGCAGGGCCAGTTATATGGCTTTGGCAACTAAATGGATGAGACCACTCAGCAGGATAGGAATTGGAGGAGAAAGGTAGAGGTTAATGTTAGTTGGAGATAACAGTAAGAATATTACTTCATAAATCAGCCTTTAAAGTGCCTTATTTTGTAAGTGTTAGAAACTACACAGATGACCATTTCATGGATTAAATTCTTTATCATTATAAAAACTTGCCCCTGAACATTTTGGTCTTAAGTATCTTGTTCTATAAGTTTATTTTATGTTTAATATATTGATAAATCTTGCTTACTCTCAAATATTCTGAACAACTGAGTGTGTATGAGAGGTTTGCCTCCATTCATTGGCTCCACTTCATAACAGTTTATTTTCCTCAAAAGCATGAAGCCAAAATCAAATCATTGACTGAGTATCTTCAAAATGTGGAGCAAAAGAAAAGACAGCTGGAGGAGTCTGTTGATTCCCTCAGTGAAGAGCTAGTCCAGCTTCGAGCACAAGGTACTCTTTTCCAGTTATTCATGAGTTATATCTATGTTATGAACTGTTACTGACTTCAGTATGATTGTAGTAAACATATTCACACTGATGGAGAATACATTAGTAGGAATACAGACCAATTGGAATAGTAAATATTACATTTTAGTGTGGCTTTGAAACATATTTTTGAAATTGTTTTTGAATATGGAAATAACCAATCTAGGAATTTCTAAGTTGTGTGTGTGTGCTCACGCGCATGTACGTGTGCCATGTGCACGTGTCCTGACACGGGACTGAGAAAGCTGTCTTGTTTCCCTACACATGGTAGCCCATCTATTCCAGAATTTGGCAAAAAAAAAAATGAAACCGTAATATCAATACAGAGAATATAACTACGGTTACTAATCAGTATGTCCTGAGTGAAATTTACTATGTGGCATTTGGGTAATTTAAAGTCAAGTACTTTTAAGGAAAGTTGTTTAGTCAGTCAGTCATGTCTCACTATAGCTTGCCAGGTTCCTCTGTTCATGGGATTTTCCAGGCAAGAATACTAGAGTGATTTGCCATTTCCTTCTCCAAGGGACCTTGCCCACCCAGGGATTGAACCCATGTCTCCTGCTTTGGCAGGAGGATTCTTTACCACTGAGCCACCAGAGAAAGCCCATTAAGGAACCTAGCCTCATAAAACCCATTGGCCCCTTGGTTTGTATCAAGAACTCTCTTCTGTTTTCTCTTCCCACCCAAACAGAGAAAGTGCATGAAATGGAAAAGGAGCACTTGAATAAGGTTCAGACGGCAAATGAAGTTAAGGTAAGTTTGGTGTAACATTGGACTCTAATGGTTTTAATTCATCATTATTAATCATGATTAATCTGACTTAAAATCCTTTTCCCCCAATTATTTTAGCAAGCTGTTGAACAGCAGATCCAAAGCCATAGAGAAACTCATCAAAAACAAATCAGTAGTTTGAGAGATGAAGTCGAGGCAAAAGAAAAACTTATTACTGATCTTCAAGAGTAAGTGTGCTTTCCTTTCTTCTGAGGTAGTAGAAACTAACTTGGAAAGACTTAACTGTTTAGACAGGAAGACATAAAAGGTCACTGGTGGGTAATGTTTCTAACCTGCATTTTTCTTTGAAACAATTTTTGACTTGAAAATAAAGAATCTTCATTTGTGAGTGGAACTTCTAGTTCCAGTGGAAGTTTTTGAAAATTTTTCTTAGGTCTTTTGATGTAATATTCAATAAAAAAAATATTCCCCAACTTTAACCATTGTTTCAGATACACATCACTGTCTTCTCCAGATCCTTTCCTTAACGTTTTTAAAAAATAATTGTTTATTTTAGGCTGCATTGGCTCTTGTTTGGGGCATGCAGCCCTCTCTAACTGTGGTGCATGGCTGTAGGGAGTCTGGGCTCTGTAGTTTGTCGCACTCGGGCTCTCTGGTTGAGGCATGAGAGCTCAGTTGCCCCACGGCATATGGAGTCTTAGTTCCCCAACCAAGGATTGAACCCGAGTTCCTCCACTGCAAGGTGGATTCTTAATCACTGGACCACCAGGGAATTCCTGAGAAAAACTTTATGAAAATTGTGGGTTTTAAAAATGTTTCTTTTAATAGAAGTGGTTGTCTTAGTTTTTCTAGAACATATTTTTCTTACTTCCACAGCCATACACATACAGCATAGAATTGATAGAAATTTGAGGTCTTTGACCAAATCATGATTTGAGTAGGAGGCAAAGGAGAGTAACAAAAAATGATGACAAAGCTTGGGGCATTTAATTTTTTGTTAATGAATTTAGGGAAAGAATTCAGGAGAATGAAACATACGAAATCAAGATGTGGTTTCAGACCAAACTGAAAAATATCATATGGCTGAATGTGGCCATATCTTCTTTCTGCCTCTGTGGACAGCAGCCTAAAAGAGGAGGCCTGGTGTATGTGAATGGTGGGACTACAGAATTTAAGACTCTGAAAATTTTTAATTACAGCATTCAGAAAATGATGATTTTGATCTTGTGAGGTGTTTTTTATTTTGTCAGCCAAAACCAGAAAATGATGTTAGAGCAAGAACGCCTGAGAGTAGAACATGAAAAGTTGAAAGCTACAGATCAGGAAAAGAGCAGAAAACTACATGAACTTACGTGAGTAGATGTTTTGATTCAAGCTTAAAAATAAAAAACTAAATTAGAGAATTGCAGGCATTGCCCTGTTATATTCAGTGGATTAATGTTTCACTTTGTGTAGGCGAAGAGGTGTTTTTCTTAAACCTTCTGAGTTGGTTTGTTTTATATCTAAAAACATACAATGCATTCTTGTACTTTAGTGAAACCAAGGTCTTATATTTCACTGTTAATTAAGATTCAGATTACTTCAAGATCCATCATAAAAACAAACTTAAAGCATGACATTTAGAAATTTAGATTTCAGGATCTTCCACAAAAACTGTTTTTGTCAGATTTGATCTTACATAAAAACACATTCTTTTTTGTCTTCAGTAATTTATAATCTGTAATTTTCCTTTAGTCAGAGTTGTTTCTGATACGCTGTATGATAATACATATTCTAAAATTCAGAAAGAACCACTCCTTATTCCTTAAATTCTGCCACATATTCTTTCATCTCTCCCATTGCTATATTATGACAGTTCTTTCCTGATAACCTATAGATTTTAGAAGATTATAAGGCATATAGAAATTTCTTTGAAAGGCTAAACATTGGTAAATTTTTTCAAAATAAGATCTTTTTCATATATGAATTTAAGCATTGATCCTGTCAGATAAAAATATTTGATTGAATACGTGTACTAAATAAAACTAGACCTTATGGACTCAAAGTTGAGCCCATATTTATTGTATTTGTATATTCTCCTGCTGTTCAGGGTTATGCAAGATAGACGAGAACAAGCAAGACAAGACTTGAAAGGTTTGGAAGAGACAGTGGTAAGAAAAACTTGGAAATAAATAGGATTGGGGAATATTAATGGATTCTTCCCCTGGTTTTAGTAAATTTGAAGACCAGCTTCTAAAAATACTGCTTTCTTAATTCAAGGCAAAGGAACTTCAGACTTTACACAACCTGCGGAAGCTCTTTGTTCAGGACTTGGCCACCAGGGTTAAAAAGGTAATAAAATAATGCCAGGGTGGATATTGATGTAGTGGTGCTTGTTGTTTTTGTTGTTCATCGCTAAGCCATGTCTGACTCTTTGCAACACCATGGACTGCAGCACACCTTGCTCCTCTGACCTCCTCTGTCTCCCAGAGTTTGCTCAAATTCATGTCCATTGAGCCAGTGATCCTATCTAACCATCACATCCTCTGCCACGCCCTTCTCCTTTTGCCTTACAGTAGTGCTTTCTGTGTCTGATTGTATTCACAAGGGAAATAACTTTACATTGTCGTAACAGTTTTGGTAGTAGTTAAACTTAGACCTTTTATTTGATCCAGTAATACTTCTTCATAGCATTGATTGATCTTTTTCTAGAGTGCCGAGATTGATTCAGATGACACCGGAGGCAGTGCTGCTCAGAAGCAGAAAATCTCCTTTCTTGAAAATAATCTGGAACAACTCACCAAAGTCCACAAACAGGTAGTAAAGAGTCTATTCCAGTGTCACTGCAATAAAAACTGAGGAGTGACAAGCGTTTGAATCTTGAGTCCTAAGGATTTTCATACCCTGAGCCATTCTGTTACTCTGTCATGCAATTATATAAATAAACCACTAGCAATTTTTACATTAGTTACTATTTTTAACAGCTTTTTATCAAGAGGCCAGTGAAAAGATGGGTTGTTATTTTCTTTGTAGGGCTTCAGATCTGTCAGTTTCCTTAATTTATTCATGGTCATTTTTAAATCTCTGGGAGACAAGTCTTTAAGTTAAAATACCGTTTGTTTGTTTGTTTGTTTGTTTTGGTCTTCATACAATTAATACCTCAGAGTGTGAAATATATAAAATAACAAGGCAGTTCACTTTTTTTTGTAAAGTAGGGACTTCCCTAGCAGTCCAGTGGTTAGAACTCTACATTTCCGTTATGGGGGTCCAGATTCGATCCCTGGTCAGGCAACCTAAGATCCCGCAAGCTGTGCAGTGTGGCCCAAAAAGAGGAATACTTACTGTGGGGTTTGTTTGGTTTACTTTTTTCTTTTATTAAGGCTTGATAACATGATTCAGTTACTTATTTTTTAAGCTCCGTGGCATACTTAATTGTTGTATGCCTTTGTTAACTGTAAACCTGGTGTTTGCACTAGAGTGAGATTCAGGAAATTTTAGCCTTTCTTTCAGCACTTACTAAGGACTTGTTAAGTTTATGTTTAGTTGTGGATCTTACTGTATCTAAAAGGATTTTCATGTCCACCAGATGAGTCTCTTAATGAAGAGACCTAATGCTGTGTTATAACATATTGTCATGGGGGAAAGAACAGTCACCAGCCCCTCAGTATTGAATGAAATTATATTTGGGGGGAGACATGTGAGTATATTTATAGGTATATGTATTATCTGCATGTGGCTGCCTAAATTAAACTAGCTGTGGGAAAATCTTAACATAAAATGTAGTGTTTGTTTTTTGTTTTTTTCCCAAGAGAAGTTTCTAAATGTTTATATTTTTGCAAATCATCAGTAAAGCCAGAATCCTTGTTTTCTGTGCCTTCCTTTAGCTGGTACGTGATAATGCAGATCTTCGCTGTGAGCTCCCTAAGCTGGAAAAGCGACTCAGAGCTACAGCTGAGAGGGTGAAAGCTTTGGAGTCTGCGCTGAAAGAAGCCAAAGAAAATGCGTCTCGCGATCGCAAACGTTATCAGCAGGAAGTAGATCGTATAAAGGAAGCAGTCAGGTCAAAGAATATGGCCAGAAGAGGACATTCTGCACAGATTGGTTAGTAGGACGTGGTAAACCCATGGAACTTTGGTTTGAATATTTTTATTTACTTAAGAATGTAACATGATCTGTCATATGGTATTTGTTAACATTTTCTAGTTTACTAGAGGGTGGCACTGTTGGGAGTGAAGAGCGTTGAGGCATAGCCACCTTAGCAGGGGAAGGAGCTAAGTCAGAACTAGGTGAGCAAGACTGGTCAGGTTTAGAGAAACTAAGAAGAGTACTGTTATTAAAGCAAGAAGAGACTTGCAAGAAAATGTCATCCAGTATCTCGTGCTTTAATTGTAAAGCAGTGATAACAGGAATAAGGTTTTTAAGAGGTTATTAAATTTAACCTTTCAACAAGATTTTTAAGGATTGTGCAGGTCCTCGACAAAAGGATGTAACTGAAAAGAAAAAGAGAGATGGAAGGATTTGCTGAGAAACAAAAAGCCAAAGAAAAAACCTTTGGGAATTTGTTGTAAATAAAGAGAAGAGACTAAAGTAAGCATTTGTTTTTCATACTAGCTAAACCTATTCGTCCCGGGCAACATCCAGCAGCTTCTCCAACTCATCCAAGTGCGATTCGTGGAGGAGGTGCATTTGTTCAGAACAGCCAGCCGGTGGCTGTGCGAGGTGGAGGAGGCAAGCAGGTGTAAGCTCCCCACGACACCCACGGGTTTGTGAGCTCTCTCTGGCTTCTGAATCACAGCTATCCATGGGAGGTGTTCAGCCACTGGTGGTTAAATACTTTTTGGATTCTAACATTAGTAGCATGTTTTCTTTTTTATATATGGGATTCTGAAAGTAACTTACCATGGTTTCCTTTAGAGTTTTTTCATAATTCAGATCATAGTATCTGCATATTCAAATTTGTGTTCTTAATGTTTTTAACCTAATATTGGGTCATTTTTTAAAAACTGTTACTTAACTGTTATCTGGTATAAATACCATGGTTTTATGGCTATTTTACTGGATATTTAATTATGTTAATTTTTTCTTTCATACTTGGAATTTTCCAGTGTTGAAATTTTCATGTATGAAATTTGAAGTAATGAAACATCTTTTTGTACCTCCTTACTTTCAGATTATTTCCAGAAGATTCCCATAAGTGGAATCACAAGAAAGTGAACATTTGTAAGATTCTTGACACATACTAACACACTGCTATTCCATGACTATGCTAAATTACATCATAGCCAAGGACACTGTCTATTTTGTTGCATCTTTGCTGGTATTAATAGTTTTTAAATGTCCAGTTTAATAGGCTGGAATAAGCATCTCATTGATTTGTGAATGAAATGTTTATTGGCCCATTTATATAATTTTTTTTTTCTGGGTCCTTTGCCGTTTTACTATTGTGAGTGGTTTTTCTGACTGATTTATGAGTTCTTGTTTCTTTCTAAATACAAGTAATAGCTGCACCCGGTCGAAGGATAGACAATTATCACAAACCAAGAAAATAGATCTGGAAATACCACCCAATATATATATCCTTCTGGAACTTTCTTTAAATATAACTTTTAAATTAGGAAGGTTAAAATATAAATAACTGTAACATACTACCAGTATACTGTGCTATTCTGAATATGCTGATAGCCTGATTTTTTAACTTGGCAATATATTGTGAACATTTTCTTAGTACAACATGACTAGTTACAGCTGCCTGTTATTTTATCAGATTTAATTCGTAGCAAGTCCCAACTGTGTAGGTGGTTTGGAAACTAAGAAAACTAAAAAATACAGTATAATTATGAGATACTTTACTGGTTTTGTTTCTGACAAACACTAAAGTTGTTTTATTTTAATCTCCCTTGTTTTTACTTTGTCATTTTTGCATAACATTGGCTTGCAATTTGAGTAGAATATTAAGCAGCATTCTGGAGAATTCACATTTCCATAAATTTAATACAATTTTTTGTCCACATAATAGAAGTTTCAAAAGAGAGTGACACAGTGAAAGAGTTATTGGATATTGGAGTCCACCTAAGTTTGAATTCTGATTTTTTTACTTTTAAGAACTTGAGCAAGTTACTTTTTTAACAGTTGATTGCTTTTTTTCACTCCTTTTTAAAAACTGTTAGGCATAAAAGTAAATTATGAAGTTTATGACCCATTTAATGTATCTCTGAAATAAAACATTTTTCTATATACCTCAACATTATCACAACTGACAAAATATTTTAATATTATATCAATCCATATTTGCAGAGAAGGCAATGGCAACCCACTCCAGTACTCTTGCCTGGAAAATCCCATGGATGAGAGTCTGGTAGGCTGCTGTCCATGGGGTCACTAAGAGTCAGACATGACTGAGCAACTTCACTTTCACTTTTCACTTTCATGCATTGGAGAAGGAAATGGCAACCCACTCCAGTACTTTGGCCTAGAAAATCCCATGGATGGAGGAGTCTGGTAGGCTGCAGTCCTTTGGGTCGCTAAGAGTCAGACATGACTGAGCAACTTCACTTTCACTTTTCATTTTCATGTATTGGAGAAGGAAATGGCAACCCACTCCAGTGTTCTGGCCTGGAGAATCCCAGGGACGAGGGAGCCTGGTGGGCTGCCGTCTCTGGGGTCACACAGAGTCCGACATGACTGAAGCGACTTAGCAGCAGCAGCAGCAGCAGCAATCCATATTTGGAACTTTCTGATTACTTACTGATTTTTAAATCTTTTACAGCTGGTTTGTCTAAACCTGGGAATAATCCAGAACTGATGTTTACATTAGGTTATTTGCCTTAAGTCTCTCTCAATGCTAGAATAACACCCCACCCTCTTTTTTTTTGTTTGTTTAATGACATTGACTTACTAAATAGAAAAGGCCAATTTTCTGGAGCATATGCCACCTCTGGTGTGTTTGCTTGTTTCTAGATGCAGCTGCTGTGTTCCTCTGTTTCCTGTTTATTAAAAGCATTTATTGAATTCTTGTGCACATTTTTACAGGATTACCGTGTAGGTGGTATGTGTTTAATACTGTGTCATATCAGCAAACATTACAGTGGTTGTCCTGCCTCTGTTTTTCCCCCTTTGGATTAATAACTTGTTGAGCCTCTTTATTAATAAAATGAAAGTCATTCTTGAGAATTATACAAGTTAAGGCATCATTACCTAGTACAGAGCAGATGCTGAGGAAATGCAAGCTGCCTTTTCTGAAATTGAAGGTGGGCAAAAGAATTTCTAAAGGATACATATAAATAAATACAGGTAAAAGTTTATCTGTTTTGAATATTGTCCTCACATTAAAAGTCACATGTGAACTTTGAACTCCTGTCTCATTTGCAGATAGCATAGTCCATGACCTTTGTTAAGTAAAGCTAGGTTTTTGCAGCAGATTGCTGATCCAGTGTAATGACAGCGCTTAAGCACTTGAGGGAGTTGGCTAACCTAGCTAACACAGGTTTTCAAGACTTGAAGTAACTATAAAAGTATGATTACGTACAGGTTTGTTTCATTGCTGGTCCAAAGGATAATGGTTATTATTTTTAAAAATCTTGGAGTGATCAATCTTAAGCCCAGATTGAGGAGTATATGATAACTACTTTGTAGAGATTTTTTAATTATTAAGAAAAGCATTTCAAAACACTGGATTTATTTTGGGGAGAGATGGCAATGTATGAATGACAGTGATACTCGTAGTACCAGTTTTACGTGGCTGGTTGGTTCTTCCAGCTGCATGATGCTTTGGACAGGTTGAGGTTTTCTAATAAACACAGAGGTAAATAGGCAGTGGATTACAAGGATGCCTTCAGGTAACTCCTGCTGGGATTGTTTACTTTTATTTTATTTTACTTTCTTTTTTTTTTTTTTTTTCTTTTGGCCACACCTCACGGCTTTTGGGATTTTTAGTTCCCTGACCAGGGATTGAACTTTGGGCCACAGCAGTGAAAGTGCCCAGTCCTAACACTGGACCACAGGGGAAGTCTCTGGGATTGTTTATTTCATTGTTGCCTTCGGGTAGCACATGTACTTTGTGCTTATTGGTACACCCCACCCCTTTTTGTTTTTCACAGCTACCATGTATGTAACATTGCTAGTTAATTAGTGGTCCTTGACTTAATGTCACTGACACTGTCTACTGACTGGCATTTTATTGACCATCTTTTTCTTTAAAAAAAACTGTAATTTATATATCAGCTTACTCATAAGTCTTGGGGTAAGTAAAAGCAAATGTAGGGTTGACTTCCTTTCAATACTGTACTGTCCCTAGACAGCTCTGCTTAGGAGACAAATAAAAGGAAAAGAAATAAAATCATTCATTGTTGCAATCTTTTTAGTTTTGGGGGAAGTGGTCAAAGCTGTTGGTTAACTGTTTTTAAACTGATTGGTGTATTTCGTTTCATTCTTTTCAAACACAGGTTTTGTATAAATAATATTTCCTCTGCTTTTTTCCATCTTGCAGGTGTTAAAAGTAATTGAAGTATGAAGAGGACATAATTCAATGACTGTAGCCTGTATCCCTTGGGAACTCTAGAATTATAACGTTTTTTAGTGTATAAATTGTACCTGGCCTGTACAGCTGTTTCCTACCCACTCTTGTAAACTCTGCTGCTTCCCAACACAACTAGAGTGCAATTCTGGCGTCTTAGGAGGGAAAAACGACAGTTTATAACTGTGGCCCTATTTATTACACAGTTTGTCTTTCATGTCTTAAATTTAGTCTTCACTGTGCCAAGCTAACTGTATCATATAGGACTGTGCTTTTTGTACTTGTTCGTGTTTATTTTTTAATCTTAGTTTAAGTTACCTAGCTGCTACTGCTTGTTTTTCTTTTCTTATAAAATAATACCTTATTTTAGGGAAAATGGAACTTTTAGATTAAATGTCTTAAATTTTACCACTTACAACACTACATGCCCACAAATTATATCAGGTCAGTACTGTACTTAAAAATCCTTTGAAATGACTTCAGAGTTAAAATTACATGCATCATCTCTGAAGTTTGCTTCTGAAAACTACTCTCTGAGCACTGAAACCTTTAAAACTGCCTAACTAGACACTTGAGACTGGGCAAGGCTACTTAATTATCTTGTGAAATGCCTACTGCTGAATTATCTTGAATAGAAATATTTCACACTATCAAAAGCAATCTTTTGCTTTTGTTTAAGAAAAACAGTTTGGAAAAGAAATTCATTTCTCTTCTTCCCAGTGCTGTATACACATAGCTTGATGGAATGGAAACACCTTGCTTTGTGAGCCTGTTAGTTAATATATATTAAGAATTGGGTGGATAATAATCTGTCAACTTAATGTAATGAACTAAGATATGGATATTATAGGATTAAACATAATTTTATATTAGTACTGTATTGGTTGATCTAAATTTATAGCATTTGGAAGTTGAGAAAACGTGGAAGGATGGGACAAATAAATGGTGAATTTATAAATATATAGGTAAATTGTGGTCTGAAAATCCCTGAGGTGTCTTTAACCTGCTACACTAAATCATACACTATGACATACTTCTTATTTAGTCTAGGAGTAGTAAATTATTTGCAAGTCACTAATAATCCTCAAATTATTTTGTTGGCGGTAGCTGGTAATTTTATAATTATGTGTATCTGTTTTTGCCACTTCTTCCTCAGATGATTAAACTAAGTCAACAGTTTATTTTAGAAACTATAAAAGTAATAGGGAAAGAGATTTCAATATTTGCTTCACCACTTGGGAGTGGGTAACTGCAACTGTGTTAGCAGAAATTTGCAAAGACGGGATGTAAAGTTACTCAGAGAAGAAAGCTGGAAAGTTCTTAGGATCTGGGTGGCAGAATTAACTTTTTGAAAAAGTTTTATATACAGATATTTGTATTAAATTTGGAGCCATAGTCAGAAGACTCAGATCATAATTGGCTTATTTTTCTATTTCCTTAACTATTGTAATTTCCACTTTTATAATAATTTTGATTTAAAAGATAAATTTATTTATTTTTTTAACAGTCAAAAATCCTTGCTGTTCTGATCTGCAGCAACCTTTAAAATGATTGTATTGTTTTTAGGCTTGATCAAAAGAAACACTCCAAAAATTGAGATGAAAACTTGTAGAGCGGCAGGACTGAAGCAATGCAGTTAACTAAACCCGTGCTTCCGCCTGTTGGTGGTGATAGTTTTCTAAATGAAGAAATGTTTGGCTGCGTGCACACAGACATTTGTATTTTGTTTTCAAATGAGAGCTTGCTTTTTGGGGCAGTATTCTTAAATGAAGCAGAAATTTTTTTCTCTCTTTTGTCTGAATATAGGAGTTTCTTTCTTGTAAGATGTATCACAGGTATTGGTGCTGTGTAACAAACAATGAATTGTAACTAGTGTGTGGTTCAGAATACACAAAGTTAGGGTTTTTAAAATATCTCAGTGGGTTTTTCTATTTATAATTTCAGACTTTCACAAAATGTACAGAGAATTTCATAAATTTGTTTTAATTGAACTGCTTTTGCTATGGTAGGTCATTAAACATAGCCTTTACTCTTATAAGTGAAAATTTCTGATCACCTGGAACATTGATACTTATTTCAATTTACAGTGTCTTTTTTTTTGACTAAATAAATTAATGTTCGTCTGAATGGCATTGATAAATGGTTCAGAAAAGAAACTCAGTGAAATGAAAGTAATATTTATTCATGGTGATCAGTTAAATTATTTGCCTAATTTAAGAAAACTACTGTGTGTAACTCAATTTGGCAGGAGATGATAGAAGAGTCTGAGTCTGCCTGTGGAATACGTTGGTTTCTTTTCAGTGCTTGAAGATACATGCAGAGATAATTGGTTTGGGAAGACGCCATATAATTTTAAGTTGACCTGCATGCTGTAAATGTCTTTTATGTTTAAATAAAAAGGAAAAAATTTTTTGAAATGCAGTGACTTTCTTAAAATGTGATTCAGTGATATATCAGGTTGATTTTACATGACCAAGTGGCCTTTTTTCTTGACAGAATAGTCACTAGTGTGTCATTATGTTTAGTATATTTTGTTTCCTAGTGAATTGCATGTGCTTTGGATATCAAGTATTAAATAGGCTAAAGAATTAAGAGCTAGAAATGGATCATCAATTTATTATTTTACTGAACTGTGATAAGGACATGTCACTGTTATTCTTCCCCCAAAACCATAACTGATCATGAGAAAAATACCACACAATCCAAATAAAGGGACATTCTAGCAAATACCTGGCCAGGACTCTTCCAAAGTGTCAAGATCATGGAAAACCAGGAGAGACATATCTGAGGGGACTCTGGAGACTTGACAACTAGATGCAGTGATGTGGTATGGTGGCCTGGGTTGAGCCCTGGAACAGTAAAAAGACATCAGTTGGGGCTTCCCTTTTGGCTCTGTGGTAAAAAAAATTCAGCTGCCAATGCAGGGGAGGGGTTCAGTTCCTGGCCTGGGAATATCCCACATGCCGCAGAGCAACTAAGCCTGAGCACCACATCCATTGATCCTGTGCTCCACATGAAAAGAAGCCACCACAGTGAGAAGCCTGTGCACCAGAACTAGAGTACGCCCCATTCTCCGCAACTGGAGAAAAGCCTGCACAGCAAGGAAGACCCAGTACAGCCAAAGTTAAAGACATCAGTGGGGAAACTGGTGAAGTCTGTTAGCAGTGGTGTGCTGGCTGACTTCTTGTGATCAAGGTGCAGTGGTGATGGAAGATAGCACTGTTAGGAGGAAGAGTTTGAGGGGATTCTCCGTATTACCTTTGCTACCCTGCTTTAAGTTAAAATTACTCTAAAAGGTACATTTACTGATTTATAAAGCCTCAAAGAACAGGAGACAACAAACTAACATTTGGGGCAGGAAAGCAACCTCAGCAGACCCCAGAAACCTGACTGGACAAGCAGTGGGGAATGCCAAGAAGCAACTTAGTATTCCCCTTGCCTCCAAAAGACCCCCCAAATGGTCATGAACGTGACCTTTGGTAGGTCTGGAAGTAGCGATAAAAGTAGCCTGAAATGGGACTAATTGAAAGTCTGTCTAAACCGGAAACAGTTTGACCTCTGATGCTGGCTTCATTGCTGCACAGCTTGGCGACTGCCTCTCACAACACGCTAGCATGATCCTGTTGTTATCTAGAGAGGGTAAAGGAGAGGGTGTCTGGATAGAAGAGCCAGGAATACTTGAGTGTGCCAGTTGGTGATGTATGATGCCTCTCCTCTCCAAATCTACCTTTATTATAGAGGACATTTGACATGCACAGAGGGGAGGAAAAGGGAGAAGATGGCCATCTGCAAGCCAAGGAGAGGCCGGAAGAGCCCTCACAAGGAGCCAGCCCTGCCCACACCCTGGATTGCAGCTTGCAGCCTCCAGAACTGAAGCCATCCATCTCGACCTCACCTTGTCTGTGGTGCTTGGTTTCCCCAGCCCCAGTAGACTGATAGGATGGCCAACACGGGCAGTGAGCTGGACCCTCGGCATTTCTTTTCTCCTTTCTCAGCTCTGGCATGCTTTGGTTTCCTCTTGGGTTTTGTTTTGTTTTAATATTTGTTAGTCTTAGCTGCGTCGGGTCTTAGTTGCGGCACACAGGCTTCTAACTGTGGCATGGGCTTAGTTCCCCCAAGGCATATGGGATCTTAGTTCCCCTACCAGGGATTGAACTTGTGTCCCCTGCCTGCATTGGAAGGTGGGTTCTTAACCACTGAACCACCAGGGAAGTCCTGGGTTTGTCTCGTTTAATACCATCCTGTCATCAGTGACATGAAGGGGGTTTCAGTGTGGGCGGCACCCAGGGTGCACAGTCCCTTAGCTTGTGGCACTGGTCATGTGCCCACCTTTCTGGCAGCAGGCTGGGTCTCCTGTGTGTTTACTCTTAAGCAAACACAGGTATATCCTGTCCACCTGATCAATGGTCAGGGGTGGGAGGTGGGTGGCCTTGGACCATCTAGATCCCAGCGAAGGTGTTTCCTTCTGCCTGGTCCCAGCCAGCATCTTGACTTGGCCTGACCACCCTGCTTGCCTAGTGACTGTGGACCAGCTGTAGCCTGGGAAACCTAGCAAGCCTCTTCACCATCCCGTGGGCAGCAACTACACTTTTGCAATGAGATCTGAACCCCAAACACTGGGGTGAGGGGGGTGGAATTCAAGTCTGTTTCTTCCCTAGGTACTCTCCTTTAGCCCTAGAGTATTCTTGAAAATTCTCTGTACCCATTTATAGTTAATCCCCATGGACCTGGACTGATGATGGAGGGTGATATGAACGTTTGTGCTAAGAATATTTAGAACCTCAACCTTTTCGCCTTGCTTGATTACCTGAGATTAGATTACTTGCAGATTAGAGATTCTGTGAAAAATTTGACAGCCATACAGGGAGTACCCAAAGAATTGTGGTTTCAGAAATGCCACAGTCAACATATGAACCAGTTGCTTCAGGTCAGCTTCATCATGTCCCCACCCTACAGATGTACAGACAGCCAAGGATCACAAGGCATGTGAAAAAAAGTCTTTAGGATGAGAGAATCAAACAAGGAAAAAAATAATATGGAAGAAAGTGGGACTAGGAAAGGGGGAGAAGACATTTTTAAAAACTAACACTAAGGGCTTCTCTGGTGGTCCAGTGGTTAGGAATCTGCCTGCCAATGCTGGAGACACAGGTTTGATCCCTGATTCAAGAAAATTCCATGTACCACAGAGCAAGTAAGCCTGCACTCAGTAGGATCCATGGACCACAACTACAGGGAATCCAAGTGCAGCAATGAAGACCCAGTGCAGCCAAAAAAAAAACTTTGGGGGTGAGCTATTCCTCAACCAAGTGAGGAAAGAGGAAGATGTGGGACGTACAAAAGAAGGGATTACAAAGGTGAGAGCATCAAGAGCAGCTGGTCCAGATGAGAGCACCCCAGTTAGAAGACTGCCAGAGTTATGTTTCCAAGACGGACAGACAGACTGATGGATGCGTTTGAAGATTTTGAGGGAAAAAAAAGTTTATAGCTGAAGATGAGTTTAGGGTTAAGTGATTGGCACATAGAACACTAAGGGAAAAAATTACGGATTCAAAGAAGGATCTTAAGTATAACCGCCCCCCCAAAAAAAAAGTAGACTCACAGGTATAGAGAACACACAAGTGATTACCAGTAGGGGCGTGTGGGAGGCACAAACTATTGGGTGTAAGATTGGCTCAAGGCTGAGTTGTACAACATGAGAAATAGAGTCAATTCTTGTACATGGAAACTAACTTTAAAAAGTTGTATTAAATTTGTTTTTAAAAAGTGCCAAAAAAAAAGAATCCTGATGTGCAAGAAATGAAAAGTCACCATAGTGTATTACATAACTCAGCTGTAATTGGCACGTTGCATCATAGTAATGGAAGCATGGATTGATAAGTGAATGTACAACATGACCTTATTGAGAAGAGGGGTTGTGTATACGTGTTGTGGTGAAAGAGGGTTCAAGTTTCATCTTCCACAGGATAAGACAACTGGTATCACTCAACCATGAGTAATCAATAAGCAGAAATTTGGAGACAAAATGAAAAGCGCCTGTGTCTGCCTTATTTTTGACAAAGGAGGCAAGAATATACAATGGAGAAAAGAAAATCTCTTTAACAAGTGGTGCTGGGAAAACTGATCAGTCACCTGTAAAAGAATGAAACTAGAGCCCTTTCTAACACCATACACAAAAATAAAATGGATTAAAGATGTAAGACAAGAAACTATAAAACTCCTAGAGGAAAACATAGACAAAACACTGACATAAATCACAGCAGGATCCTCTATTACCCACCTCCCAAAGTAATGGAAATAAAATCAGAAATAAACAAATGGGACCTAATTAAGAAGCTTTTGCATAATGAAGGAAACTATAAGCAAGGTGAAAAGATGGCCTTCAGAATGGGAGGAAAATAAAAGCAAATGAGGCAACTGACAATCTCAAAAACATACAAGCAGCTCATGCAGCTCAAAACCAGAAAAATAAATGACCCAATCAAAAAATGGGGCAAAGAACTAAACAGACATTTCTCCAAAGAAGACATACAGTTGGCTAACAAACACAAGAAAAGATGCTCAACATCACTCATCATCAGAGAAATTCAAATGAAAACCACAATGAGGAACCATCTCACGCTGGTCAGAATGGCTGCTATCAAAGAGTCTATGAATAAATGCTGGAGAGGATGCGGAGAAAAGGAAACCCTCTTACACTATTGGTGGGAATGAAACTAGTACAGCCACTATGGGGAACAGTGTGGAGATTCATTTAAAAACTTGAAATAGAACTGCCATATGACCCAGGAATCCCACTGCTGGGCATACAGACCAAGGAAACCAGAATTGAAAGAGACACACGTACCCCAATGTTCGTCGCAGCACTGTTTACAATAGCTAGGGTGTGGAAGCGACTGAACTGAACTGAACTGAAGGACATGGAAGCAACCTAGATGTCCATTGGCAGATGAATGGATAAGAAAGTTGTGGTATATATACATGATGGAAAATTACTCAACTATTAAAAAGAACACATTTGAATCAGTTCTAATGAGGTGGATGAATCTAGAGCCTATCATACAGAGTGAAGTAAGCTAGAAAGAAAAACACCAATACAGTATATTAATGCATATATATGGAATTTAGAAAGATGGTGACGATGACCCTATATGCAAGATAGCAAGAGATACAGATAAAAGAACAGACTGTGGGACTCTGTGGGAGAAGGCAAGGGTGGGATGATTTGAGAGAATAGCATTGAAGCATGTATATTATCACATGTGAAATAGATCCCCAGTCCAAGTTCGATGCGTGAGACAGGGCACCCAAAGCCAGTGCACTGCCACAGCCCAGAGGGATGGGATGGGGAGGGGGTTGGGGGGGGATTCAGGATGCGGGACACATGTGCACCCCTGGCTGGTTCATGTCGCTGTATGGCAAAGACCACTACAATATTGTAAAGTAGCCTCCAGTTAAAATTAGATTTAAAAAATAAAATGAAAAAAGTGGACGTAACTTTAGAAAAAATTATGTTTCATTAAATATTAAATTCTAATTTTGTCAATTAAAAAAAAGTGGTGTCTGGAGAGTGAGAAAGAGGTGAGGTGGGGCATGGGACCGCTGTTCCATTTTCTTTGGGCTGTGGGAATCACTGTTTTTGTATAAAGTGTTTTAGGCATGTTTGACTCTTTTAGGGTTCTACTTGTATTCCATTGTCAGGTGGTTCTCTGAGGATGGCTTCAGAAGCTAGTCCCAGATTCTTGACCCAACCTAGAATTCAACTTGCTCATTTGTAGAAAAACACTTGAAAACCTCGAGGTGATTGTTAGGCCCCTTGCTCTGTATTTCTGTGATGCCAAGTCATCTTGTCTAGAGTTATAACATCTGGTGTTTACTTCAGCAGGACATATGCTAAAAATTAGAACAAGACAGAGAAGATTAACTAACATGGCTCCTGCACAGGATGACACACAAATTCATGAAGCGTTACATATTTTTGAGTAAAATGTTTCTCTGAGTTCAAAATATATATATATAGAGAGATTACATCTGAAGGGCTCACTTAAATTAAGCCTTCATAATCACTGACTTTATGTGAAAAGAAATCCACAGGCTCTCAAACTGAAATCAGCAATTCTTAAAAGTACTTCTTTCTTCAGTAAATGCATGCTTCCAAATTTCGAAGATTTCGAAGAGAAGTGGGTTTGGTTTTAATTGTGGTAAAATAAACAAAAGTATCATCTTAATCATTTTTAAATGTACAGTTCAATAGTGTTGGAAGAGTCATTTTTTTATATTTGTGTGTGTGTGTGTATGTGCACAAAAATTAGCTCAGACTTGTAAATATTTGAGTCATGATCTACATCAAATATGTATTGTTTTTCAGTTAATATTAGTTTGACAGAATGATGTTAGTAACATTATAAACTTTCAAATATTTCCAGTGGAGGTAAAATCAGAACCAATGACAACTGTTTAAAATATTCAAGAAGTTAACTCATTTTTTTCACCCACTTAGCAGCCAAGAACCATGGGAAATGAAAACTCAAAGTACTGCAACTAAATCTGAGAAATCCCAAATAATTGTCCATTGTTTCTTGAGAGACAGACAAGACATCACCAGTGTAAGCGCCAGGAAACACCCACGTTACCATCTTGGATATATTCTTTTCTCACTGGATAAAAAGTTAGGCACCCAGCTTTTGTATACAATAACTGGAATTGTGCACAGGCCCCCTCCACACTGCTCTGAAAATGAACTTTTGTTTTATGCAAATGTAGGCGAACGAGAATGAACAAAAGGCGCACATTTTAAGGCTGAGAGCATTCATCTGAAAATGAAAAGTGGATTTTTCTTCTGCTAGGAGACCAGCCATGTTTTGCAGTAGGCCGGCTGGGGGCAGACCTGAGGCCTCAGGAGTCCCCTCTTTGCAAGTGACTGTCCTCTGGCAAGGACTTTCTAAATGCCTTTGTTGAAGGTCCTGATGTGCCCCTCCTGCAGGAATGAACAGGAAAAAGCCGAGCTGTCTCTGGTTCCTCCAGCCCCACGCGGGTGGTGAGGGCCAGCTCCTCCCCACAAATTTTTTTTTTTTTTTTAATTTATGTCTTTATTCTGGCTGCACTGCATCTTCTAGTTTCAGCATGTAGGATTCAGTTCCCTAGCCACAGATCGATCCTGGGCCCATTGCACTGGGATCTCGGAGTCCTACCCACCAGACCACCAGGAAAGTCCCTGCAGATCCTTCATTTTGTTATATAAAAAAAATTTTTTTTGGCCTCATTGAGAGGCATGTGGAATCTCAGTTCCCTGACCAGGGATCGAACTCATACCCCTGCATTGCAGCAGAGTCTTAACTGCTGGATTGCCAGGGAAGTCCTGAATCCTTTATTTATTTTTTTTAATGTATTTTATTTACCGTTGACTTACAATGTTGTGTTATTTTCTGTTGTACAGCAAAGTGACTCAGTTATACATACTATATATTCTTTTTCATATTCTTTTCCATTATGGTTTATCACAGGATATTGAATGTAATTCCCTGTTCTACACAGAGGGACCTTGTTTATCCACCCTGTATATAATAGTTTGAATAGTTTGCATACGTCAGTTCTAAACTCCCACTCAGTCCCTCCCCACTCACCCTTGGCAAATACAAGTTTGTTCTCTGTGTCTGTGAGTCTGTTTCTGTTTCATAAATAAGTTCATTTATGTCATTTTTAGATTCCACATATAAGTGACATCACACGATAGTTGTCTTTCTGATTTACTTCACTTAGTATGATCATCTCTAAGTCTGTCCAGGTTGCTGCTGCAGACTCTTTAACTGAACTTTCACAGAGGAAGGAGGGCTAGAGACCCCTGCTTAGGAGGCCTGATGAAAAGATGCTTGGTTATTTAGGAATGTTGGGGTCTTGATTCCTGAGTCTGGACACAGAGGCAACCATCAAAGAGCCTTCCTACTCCACCCCCCCACAACACACACACACATTCTAACTTCACTCTGATATCCAACAATCACTCCATTGAGAACTCTGCAGCCGGCAGCTCCAGCACCGCGTCTTCATGGCCCCAGCCCAGAGCGATGGCACCTCCGCCCTGTCCAGTTCATCCTTGCTTCTCCACTCTTCACTCTGTCCATTTCCCCCAAGGGACTCTTGCATCCATCCCTTGAACTTGGATGTTCCCATTGTTCTCCCAGCAAAACATGCTTTCTGACATGTACCCTCATGATTTTAATGCAACTATTGATAAACCCCAAATCTCCTTTTTCAACACCACCTCTCCCATAAATTTCTAACTCATATATCCAACTGCTTGCAGGCCATTTACACTTGAAGACCCCATAGGCAACTGCAATTCAACACATCCAAAAGTGAACTGAAAAAAGCCCCAGTGATTAAGTCCACAATAGCTTACTTGAAGTCCTTGGGGACCAATGTTTTACGGAATTTTGAGTTTTTCAGAATTTAGAAAAGGTAATACGCAGTATTCAAGAAACAGCACCAGTGAGGTCTGTGCCACGACCTTGTGATCAAACATGGTTTTTCTCTTCAGCAAAATGTACCACTATTCACTTTCAGTGGAATATACAAAGGCTGAAAACATTCTTATGTCAGTTGAGTATCTCCAGCACTTCCAGTTCTAAGAACTGATTCTACTAAAATACACCCATTTGCAAAAATGTATTTTGTAGAAAGATGCTCACAGCATGAGGGAGGAGAATCCTTGGCATGTTTGAAAATCAGAAAGGTTCTGTTATCAAAAGAGCTGCACCAAACTTACAAAAAAACAAACAACTTTTAGAACTTTTTAAATATTTTTATTTATTTGTTTGTTTTTAGTTGCAGCATGTGGGATCTAGTTCCTGACCAGGGATTCAACTCAGGTGCCCTGCACTGGAACCATGGAGTCTTAACCACTGGACCTCCAGGGAAGTCCCTAAAGTTTTTTACACAGTAGAGTTGTAAATAAGTGATTATTAAATTTTGTCACCTATGACATTAAAGGGCTAATATCCCTAATACACATGGAGGTCTTTAAAATTAACAAGAAGAAAATAGATGAAAATAGAAAATAGACCGAGCATAGGCATAGACTATTCAAACATAACGCTTTTAAATGTTCATCCATACTATTTGCAAATTGCAAAGCAATGCAACTTGCAATAGTAAGACTTTCTGTTTATCAGATGAGCAAAAATGAAAAACAAGTTAGCAAAGGTATAGAGAAATAGACACATATATTAGTGAGTTAATATTTGGAAAAACCTTAGGACACTTACCTAATTAGCATGCTGCTGCTGCTGCTGCTAAGTCGCTTCAGTCGTGTCCGACTCTGCGACCCCATAGACGGCAGCCCACCAGGCTCCCCCGTCCCTCAGATTCTCCAGGCAAGAACACGAGTGGGTTGCCATTTCCTTCTCCAATGCATGAAAGTGAAAAGTGAAAGTGAAGTCGCTCAGTCGTGTCCTACTAGTAGTGACCCCATGGACTGCAGCCTACCAGACTCCTCTGTCCATGGGATTTTCCAGGCAAGAGTACTGGAGTGGGGTGCCATCGCCTTCTCCGAATTAGCATGCAGAAAACTTTATATAAGTGCTTGTTATATAGATATTGCTGTAAGTTGTTTTTATTTATTTTTGGCTGTGCTGGGTCTTCATTCCTGCCTGTGGGCTTTCTCTAGCTGCAGCAAACAGGTGTGACTCTGTAGTTGTGGTGTGAGGGCTTCTCTTGTTGCAGAGTGTGGGCTCAGTAGTTGGGGCTCATGGACTTAGTTGCCCCCAGACATGTGGGATCTTCCCAGGCCAGGGATTGAACCTGTGTCCCCTGCTTTGGCAGGCAGATTTTTAACCACTGGACTACCAGGGAAGCCCTGGAAGTATTTATTGGCATAAACTTTTTCAAAAACAACTTAGTAAAAAATCAACATCTACTAAAATTTTAAATATATATGTCCTATTCTCCAGTACTTCCAGTTCTAAGAATTGATTCTACTAAAATACATCCATGTGCAAAAATGTATTTTGTAGGAAGATGTTCACAGCATGAGGGAGGAGAATCCTTGGCATGTTTGGAAAGCAGAAGGGTTCTGTGCTGGAGGGTAATGAGCCAGAGAGGAGAGACTGGAGATGAGGGAAGGGCCCGACCTCACGTGTCGTGAAGTTGTGCTGTGTGTTTAGTCATCCAGTCGTGTCTGACTCTTACCACCCATAGGCTGTAGCCCACCAGGCTCCTCTGAGGATGGGATACTCCAGGCAAGAGTACTGGAGTGGGTTGCCATTGCCTTCTCCAGGGGATGTTCCTGACCCAGGGATCACAGCCAGGTCTCCTGCACTGCAGTCAGACTCTTTACCAATTGTGCTAAGAGGGAGAAGTTGACCTCCTGTTAACCTCCCATCAAGTGATGTGGGTAATGTCTTTTGCCCTTGCTGCTGCTGCTCCTGCTGCTAAGTCGCTTCAGTCGTGTCCGACTCTGTGTGACCCCATAGACAGCAGCCCACCAGGCTCCTCCGTCCCTGGATTCTCCAGGCAAGAACACTGGAGTGGGTTGCCATTTCCTTCTCCAATGCATGAAAGTGAAAAGTGAAAGTGAAGTCGCTCAGTCTTGTCCGACTCTTAGCGACCCCACAGACTGCGGCCCACCAGGCTCCTCTGTCCATGGGGCTTTCAGGCAAGAGTACTGGAGTGGGGTGCCATTGCCTTCTCCGCTCTTGCCCTTAAACCTGGGAAAATCATTAGGACAATTGCCACCAACAGAGTCTGGCAGAAGTGACGCTCTGTAACTTCTGAGGTTGGGCCATGCACTTCTGCCTTGTCTCATTGGGACACTTGGTATTAATAAAAGCCAGCCACCAGATGTAAGGAGGCCAAGACTCCAAATGGAAGGGAGATGTGTGGGTTTCTGGTCAAGCGCCCAAGCTAGGATATCAGGCAACAGCCAGCATCAACCACCAGACTGAGTGTAAGTCTTCAAGTGATTTCAGCTCCCACTCCAGTGTCCAACTTTCCCATATAAGCAAGCGTGGGAGCGAGCTATCCCCACCCAAAGTGCAGGTTTGTGAGCAAAATAAATGATTGTTCATCTAATGGCTATTGTAGGCCTCTGTGTTTGAGATGATCTGCTGCCCAGAAACAAATAACCAGAATACCCACTGAATCAGGTGTTTTTTTTTAACAAAGATCCTTCAGTGATCCATATGCACATCTCAATGTGAGAAGTGTTGGTTTATGTAAAATTGTGTGACATGACCCAGGGAACCCTTCTCAGTGTGGCAGCCTGGATGGGAGGGGCGATTGGGGGAGAATGGATCCGTGTATATGTATGGCTGAGTCCCTTTGCTGTTCACCTGAAACTATTACGATGACACTGTTAATTGGCCATACTCCAATATAACATAAAAAGTTCAAAAAAATTTTTTTAATTGTGTAACAGAAATTTTTCTACTGCCCTCAACAGCACTGATTGCAAATTATGAAAAATTGCATAACGAGTGAAAATGCTATTTAGAGTAATTCTTCCAGAAAGCTGGATAACAGTTTTCTGTGAAACCTGCTGTGTTCTCTAGGTATGAGAAGTTGTCCAAAGCTTGGGTCAGACTTACAGTTGGCAGGTAGTGGGTTGCCATGAGAGAGAAAAAATTGGCAAAATAATTGAGGCAAGTCAAGAGATTTTAGGGGCCAAGCATCCTGAAATGTTGTAGAGATGAGCGATGAGGGTGTATGACTAATATCTAGTAAATTCACTGTATTTCAGAACACTAATCATCTTAATAGCAGATGGCTTTGAAATCTTTCAAAAACAAATGGTGTCATGCTACCAGATTAAGTGCAGATGAATACATGCAGGTGTTTGCTATTATTAAAGCATCACCACAAAGCTGTCATTCAGATCCTCCTCCTGGGGTGAAGTTTGAAAGCATGTTAGCTCCAGGTCTATGGTTTCATATCGCAGTATACAGGAGAAGCTTTCCTAACTACTAGTAAATCTGGCTGGAGAAGGCAATGGCACCCCACTCCAGTACTCTTGCCTGGAAAATCCCATGGATGGAGGAGCCTGGTAGGCTGCAGTCCATGGGATCACGAAGAGTCGGACACGACTGAGCGACTTCATTTTCACTTTTTCATGCGTTGGAGAAGGAAATGGCAACCCATTCAAGCGTTCTTGCCTGGAGAATCCCAGGGACGGGGGAGACTGGTGGGCTGCTGTCTGTCTATGGGGTCGCATAGCATCGAACACGACTGAAGCGATTTAGCAGCAGCAGCAGTAAATGTGGTTAATCCGTATCATGCTTCAGGTCTTCGTTCACTTTAGTTTAGTTAACTGTTCTAAATTCTAAATCTACCCAGATTACGAAGATTGATGAATATCATCAGCCTCCACACCATCTCAAACAACTGGATATTTGAGAGCATCTGAATTTTTCCATGAATTTTCATCTCCAAAATTCCAGACATTTGGCAGTCAGTGGGCACAGCCAGGTCATGTAGCATTTCCTTTTTACTCTCTCAGCCCTCACCTGCCTGCGTGCAAGAGACTATTCCTGCAAAGTATGGTCCTGCAGCTGTAGTTATATTAAGTGCAGCTTGCCTACTTCATTTTCCAGTTATTAAAAATAACTTACTAATAACAGTTCTTAGTAACAACAACAATCAACAGAAATAAATTCTGGCTAATTTAGGCAGAAAAGAATTTATTGGAAGGCTAAGAGGGGCTCCTGAACACAGTAGGAGGAGGAAACCTGGGCTGGAGAAAGGGCAGGGATGAAGCTAATCCCGGCCCCACCCACTTCCCCACCCGCAGTACCATCACCTCACTAAAACCATTTTCCCAAAGACCCACCCTTTCTGTAGCACCACCTCCAGAGCCAAAGCCCTCTTAACTTCCATATGTGAAAGTAGATATGGGAGCCACAAACTGCCCTCCTCCTTCTCCCACAGCAAAAAAGATTATTCCCCATAAGAATACTGGGATGTTATAAGGAATTGGGGTGATGCTGGACATCCAAGAGCCTACATATGTCTGCTATAAATAATATGCAGGGTTTATTTCAATTATAAAATAATTCATGTTCATTGTGGAAAATGCATAGTATTGTCTTTCTTTTCTTTTTTTTCCCCTAAAATTGGAATTCTGTTGAATGTACTATTTATAATCAACTGTTTTTCACCTAACAGTGCACTGTGATCATTTTCCATGCCACTGACTATTTATCTGCAACATGATTTTCAATGTTGGGATGGTCTTTCTTCTCTAATATTAATTTTAAATCCCTTAGGCAATTTCTCTCTCTCTCTTTTTTTTCACCAGTGTAAAAATGACACTAGACTGAGCATATACTCCTTTTTTTCCTTCTTTAGTTTATGTATATTGAAGCCTCCCCATGTTCCAGGCACTGTGCTAAGTGCTTCTGTGTATTTTCTCATTTACTCTTCACAGCATTCCATGCGGCGAATCCTATTATCACCATTTTACCCTGAGTAACATGCTTCCTGGAGGCTATGTCACTTGCCTAAATTCAACCAGTCTCTGACAGCCACCACTTAGCTTGGAGGTCACACACATGGCAGGTGCAGAACCTGTCTGGCAGCCCCAGCTTGTCCAAGCCCCACCTCAGGCTTGAACCACCTACCTTCCTTCTTATATAGATATCTTTGCATAATCCATGAATATTTCCTTAGGATAATAAATCAGAAAAAAAAAAAAAAGGGACTTTCCTAGTGGGTAGGGCTTCTCAGTTCCACTGCAGAGGGGGAGATTTCGATCCTTGGTCAGGGAACTAAGATCCCACATATCGCATGTGGTGTGGCCAAAATAAATAAATAAAAACAAATCAGGAGGTGTGGCACTGGGGGAGTAAAGACTTGATACATACAGTCAGTTGCTGTCCTGAAAGTTTATACCAACTCATGCTGCCCCTCCCCCGCTCCTGGAACTAGATTAAGCTGCTTATTTTTCCACGCCAGGTTGGCCCAAACCTGGTGAGTATCATGTTTACCAGAGAACTTTGGCCAATCTAGCTGGTGAATAAAACAGATGTCTTGGTTTTTGTTTGTTTTTTATTGACATATAGTTGCTGTGTAACATTATATGTTATAGGTGTACGATGTAGTCATTCACAATTTTTAAAGGTTATACCCCATTTATAGTTATTCTAAAATATTTACTATATTCCTTGTGTTGTACAATATATCCCTCTAGCTTATTCTGTACAGAGTAGTGAAATCCCCTACCCTTCTATTGCCTCTTCCCCCTCCCCTCTACCCACTGGTAACTACTACTTTGTTTTCTGTATCTGGGCATCTTCTCAATTGTTTGTTGGACTTTTAATTAATTTATTTATTTTTGGTTGTGCTGGATCGTAATTGCTACTTGCTGGCTTTCTCTAGCTGCAGTGAGCAGGGGCTACTCTTCACTGAGGAGCATGGGCTTCTCATTGTGGTGGCTTCTCTTGTGGAGCACAGGCTCTAGGCATGTGGGCCTTAGTAGCTGTGGCTCACACGCTTATTTGCTCCGTGACATGCAGAATCTTCCCAGACCAGGGACCAAACCCGTGTCCCCTGAATTGGCAGGCAGACTCTTATCCACTGTACCACCAGAGAAGTGTGGTTGTATTTTTTAGGTCCCATGTATAAGCGATATCACACAGTATTTGTTTTCCTCTGTCTTATTTATTGCACTTAGAATAATGCCCTCGAAGTCCATCCATGTTGCTGCAAATGGCAAATTTTCATTCTTTCTATGGCTGAATAGTATTCCATAGTATATATAGACCACATCTTCTTTATCCGATCCTCTGCCAATGGACATTTAGGTTGCTGTCATGTCTTGGCTATTGTGAACAGTGCTGCTATGAACATTAGGGTTCATTTGTCTTTCCCAATTTGTGTTTTCGTTTTCTCTGGATGTACACCCAGGAATGGGATTGCTGGACCATATGGCAGTAACAGTTCTCTCCTTAGTTTTCTGAGGAACCTCCATACTGTTTTCCATAGTGGCTGCATCCATTTACATCCCCACCAGCAATGTAGGGAGGGTTCCTATTTTGGTTTTTAAATTGTGCATCTTTCGTATTTTGGTACAACACCAGCTACGTTTTATGGTTTCTTGCTACGTGTCAGGAGAACGTAAGTGGGGGAGGGTCTCTCTTTTGTTCACTGTTGGTGTCCATTTTGTTCACTGTTGTATCCTCAGCACCTAGCAGAGTGCCTGGTATACAGCAGTCACTCAATAAAGATTTGCTGAATAAACAAATGAACAAGGCAGTGTGCGAGGCACTGAGGGCAGCCCTCCCCCTGGCTCATCTCATCCGGTTCTGACAAATCTCTCTGTTTATCTGCTGTGAATACTCATAGGCGGTGTGCCCAGCAGGGACCCCAAGAGCCTCACTCTGAACTTCAGGTTCTGCTGCCATAAGGAGGACTTCCCACCTCCCTTGGTTTTCCCAGATTCCCCCCGGAAGGATTCCTAGTATAACACTTAGGCTATATTTAAAGTCACACTGGGGAGCTCCCTGGCAGTTCAGTGATTAGGATTCCTCACTTTCACTGCCAAGAGCTAGGGGTCAATCTCTGGTTGGGGAACTAAGATTCCACAAGCCACGCAGCCAAAAAAATAAAAAAGAATAAAAAAAATTAAAATCACACTGCCAGGGCTGGCTGCCAGGAGGAGCAACCCGAGGAGCGGTGGCTGCGCAGGCACAGGAGGGCCTAGAGGAGCTACCCCGCATTGAAGGTCAGGAACGGTGGCGGTAAGGAGATACCCCTTGTCCAAGGTAAGGAGCAGCGGCTGTGCTTTGCTGGAGCAGCCGTGAAGAGATACCCCACGCCAAGATAAGAGAAACCCAAGTAAGATGGCAAGTGTTGCAAGAGGGCATCAGAGGGCAGACACACTGAAACCATACTCACAGAAAACTAGTCAATCTAATCACACTAGGACCACAGCCTTGTCTAACTCAATGAAACCAAGCCATGCCTGCGGGGCAACCCAAGGTGGGCGGGTCATGGTGGAGAGATCTGACAGAATGTGGTCCTCTGGAGAAGGGAATGGCAAGCCACTTCAGTATTCTTGCCTTGAGAACCCCATGAACAGTATGAAAAGGCAAAATGATAGGATACCAAAAGAGGAACTCCCCAGGTCATTAGGTGCCCAATATGCTACTGGAGATCAGTGGAGAAATAACTCCAGAAAGAATGAAGGGATGGAGCCAAAGCAAAAACAATACCCAATTGTGGATGTGACTGGTGATAGAAGCAAGGTCCAATGGTGTAAAGAGCAATATTGCATAGGAACCTGGAATGTCAGGTCCATGAATCAAGGCAAATTGGAAGTGCAAACAAGAGATGGCAAGGGTGAACGTCGACATTCTAGGAATCAGAGAACTAAAATGGACTGGAATGGTGAATTTAACTCAGATGACCATTATATCTACTACTGCGGGCAGGAATCCCTCAGAAGAAATGGAGTAGCCATCATGGTCAACAAAAGAGTCCGAACTGCAGTACTTGGATGCAATCTCAAAAACGACAGAATGATCTCTGTTCATCTCCAAGGCAAACCATTCAATATCAGTTATCCAAGTCTATGCCCCAACCAGTAATGCTGAAGAAACTGAAGTTGAATGGTTTTATGAAGACCTACAAGATCTTTTAGAACTAACATCCAAAAAAGATGTCCTTTTCATTATAGGGGACTGGAATGCAAAAGTAGGAAGTCAAGAAACACCTGGAGGAACAGGCAAATTTTGCCTTGGAATGGGGAATGAAGCAGGGCAAAGACTAACAGAGTTCTGCCAAGAGAACACACTGGTCATAGCAAACACCCTCTTCCAACAACACAAGAGAAGACTCTACACATGGACATCACCAGATGGTCAACACTGAAATCAGATTGATTATATCCTTTGCAGCCAAAGATGGAGAAGCTCTATACAGTCAGCAAAAACAAGACTGGGAGCTAACTGTGGCTCAGATCATGAACTCCTTATTGCCAAATTCAGACTCAAATTGAAGAAAGTAGGGAAAACCGCTAGACCATTCAGGTATGACCTAAATCAAATCCCTTATGATTATACAGTGGAAGTGAGAAATAGATTTAAGGGCCTAGATCTGATAGATAGAGTGCCTGATGAACTATGGACGGAGGTTCGTGACACTGTACAGGAGACAGGGATCAAGAACATCCCCATGGAAAAGAAATGCAAAAAAGCAAAATGGCTGTCTGGGGAGGCCTTACAAATAGCTGTGAAAAGAAGGGAAGTGAAAAGCAAAGGAGAAAAGGAAAGATATAAGCATCTGAATGCAGAGTTCCAAAGAATAGCAAGAAGAGATAAGAAAGCCTTCTTCAGCAATCAATGCAAAGAAATAGAGGAAAACAACAGAATGGGAAAGACTAGAGATCTCTTCAAGAAAATTAGAGATACCAAGGGAACATTTCATGCAAAGATGGGCTCGATAAAGGACAGAAATGGTCTGGACCTAACAGAAGCAGAAGATATTAAGAAGAGGTGGCAAGAATACACGGAGGAACTGTACAAAAAAGATCTTCACGACCCAGATAATCATGATGATGTGATCACTAATCTAGAGCCAGACATCTTAGAATGTGAAGTCAAGTGGGCCTTAGAAAGCATCACTACGAACAAAACTAGTGGAGGTGATGGAATTCCAGTTGAGCTGTTTCAAATCCTGAAAGATGGTGCTGTGAAAGTGCTGCACTCAATATGCCAGCAAGTTTGGAAAACTCAGCAGTGGCCACAGGACTGGAAAAGGTCAGTTTTCATTGCAATTCCAAAGAAAGGCAATCCCAAAGAATGCTCAAACTACCACACAATTGCACTCATCTCAAAATTCTCCAAGCCAGATTTCAGCAATAGGTGAACCGTGAACTCCCTGACGTTCAAGCTGGTTTTAGAAAAGGCAGAGGAACCAGAGATCAAATTGCCAACATCTGCTGGATCATGGAAAAAGCAAGAGAGTTCCAGAAAAACATCTATTTCTGCTTTATTGACTATGCCAAAGCCTTTGACTGTGTGGATCACAATAAACTGTGGAAAATTCTGAAAGAGATGGGAATACCAGACCACCTGACCTGCCTCTTGAGAAATCTGTATGCAGGGCAGGAAGCAACAGTTAGAACTGGACATGGAACAACAGACTGGTTCCAAATAGGAAAAGGCGTACGTCAAGGCTGTATATTGTCACCCTGCTTATCTAACTTATATGCAGAGTACATCATGAGAAACGCTGGACTGGAAGAAACACAAGCTGGAATCAAGATTGCTGGGAGAAATATCAATAACCTCAGATATGCAGATGACACCACCCTTATGGCAAAAAGCGAAGAGGAGCTAAAAAGCCTCTTGATGAAAGTGAAAGAGGAGAGTGAAAAAGTTGGCTTAAAGCTCAACATTCAGAAAACCAAGATCATGGCATCTGGTCCCATCACTTTATGGGAAATTGATGGGGAAACAGTGTCAGACTTTAATTTTTTGGGCTCCAAAATCACTGCAGATGGTGACTGCAGCCATGAAATTAAAAGACGCTTACTCCTTGGAAGAGAAGTTACGACCAACATAGACAGTATATTCAAAAGCAGAGATATTACTTTGCCGACTAAGGTCCGTCTAGTCAAGGCTATGATTTTTCCTGTGGTCACGTATGGATGTGAGAGTTGGACTGTGAAGAAGGCTGAGCCCCGAAGAATTGATGCGTTTGAACTGTGGTGTTGGAGAAGACTCTTGAGAGTCCCTTGGACTGCAAGGAGATCCACCAGTCCATTCTGAAGATCAACCCTGGGATTTCTTTGGAAGGAATTATGCTAAAGCTGAAGCTCCAGTACTTTGGCCACCTCATGAGAAGAGTTGACTCATTGGAAAAGACTCTGATGCTGGGAGGGATTGGGGGCAGGAGGAGAAGGGGACGACCGAGGATGAGATGGCTGGATGGCATCACAGAGTCAATGGACGTGAGTCTGAGTGAACTCTGGGAGATGGTGATGGACAGGGAGGCCTGGCGTGCTGCGATTCATGGGGTCGCAAAGAGTTGGACAGGACTGAGCGACTGAGTTGAACTGAACTACCCCTAAAATATCCCCAGATTTGGTGAAAATGTGCCCATTCACTTTCCCATGACTTAATTTTTTTATGAGCCTTTTGATTTTTTAAACAATTATTCAAAAAGTCCATTTTTTGGTACTGATGAACCTATTTGCAGGACAGGAAAAGAGATGCAGACGCAGAGAATGACCTGTGGACAAAAGAGGGGAAGGAGAAAATGGGACCGATGGAGAGAGTAGCACTGACTTTTATATCCTTGTATATACATGTGTAAAATAGAGAGCTGATGAGAAGCTGCACAGGGAGCTCAACCTGGTGCTCTGTGATGGCCTCCAGGGGTGGGAGGGAGGCTCAAGAGGGAGGGGCCATATGTACAGGTATAGCTGATTCACTTTTTCAGAAACCAACACAACATTGTAAAGCAATGATCCTCCAATTTAAATAAATTTTTAAAAAATTACACAACTTTACAGAAAAAAACAACTCCATTTTTAAATTTAGCTTTTGGTGACAATCCACAATGAAAAAAAATATGAAAAAGAACATCTATGTATACATATATATTAATATATATATCTGAGTCACTTTGCTGTGCAGGAGAAATTAACACAACATTGTAAATCAACTATACTCCAGTAAAATCTAGAAAAAAAAATAAGACATTTAAATTTAGCTTCCTGAGTCTATGCTTGTACCCTCAACACTTTCCTAATGATTTTCTGCTCCTCAGTAAGAAGAGGACACTTGATCCTGTCACGGACACACTTAACAACCGTGGAGGTGCCAAGGGCCCAGATGACGTGGATTTTTGTTTTCAGATCTCAGTGGGATGCTCAGTCTCACAGCATGAATCCCTAGGACTTGACCTGGGCACAGACCACATGTAGACCTTGGTGTCGCCCCTCTCTTCTTGGTATAAAAGTAAACAGTTCTAATACCAGGGGTCAGGGCAGACTGATTTGATTAGAGGCTGTGTCTTAAGTCAGCCTACAATGGTTTGCCAAATGTAACCATTTTCACTGCCTCTATCCCTAGAAGAGGACAAGAAATAGAAAATTTTATTTACGGAGATTAGAAAGAATTCTCTATATATTAAAAATATTAGCCCCAATCCTCTGCCATATATATTGCAGACACCGCCCATTATTTTCAGGTGCCTGTTTGCATTATTTGTGGTATTTTTTTTAACTTGAAAATGTTTTTTTCCCTTTTTTATAGCAAAATCTAGCAAACTTTCCCATTGTTTTTTTTTCCCCTTTGGAATTATATATAGAAGTCTCTTCTGCTCTAAGTAGGCTAATAATCATACATAATAACAATTTCTCTTAGGAATTCCCTGGCAGGCCAGGGGTTAGGACTCTGCACTTTTATTGCCAAGGGCCTCAGTTCAGTCCCTGTTTAGGGAACTAAGATCTTACAAGGTGCATGGCAAAAAAAAAAAAAAAGCAATAAAGCCATAATCAGCTCTCTGTGGAATTACCTTGAATTGGGATTAAAAAAAAGAAAACTTAGCTTTTCAATGTAAAATCAAGGTGGTACATAGAATCCCTCCATAATAGTGTTACAAGGGCGCCAACTTAGCTTGGCCATGATTCCAGGGCAAACAAACCACTCCCAGACTGGGGTGTCAAGGTTCTTGACTCTGGGAGGGAAGATAGAACTATCACCTCTGTTTCTTCTCCAGATCCTACAGACAGCAGAACATCCAACCCTGCAGATACTGTAATAAGAAGTGGGGCCTAGCTGCTCTCTGCTCAAAAGCCAATGAAGAGGCAAGGGTGGTGGAAAGGAAAGCTTGCTTTATTTTGGATGCTGGCAACCTGGTGAGGCAGGGGGACTTGCCAAAGGCTGACTCCCACCACCTGACAGCCAGTGGGCAAGAGCTTTTATAGGTGGAGGGAGGGGGCTCCATGTAGAAACGACACAGTCAGTGGTGATGATCATCTTGAAATTGGTCATCAGTGGTCTGACCAGTTTCTTCTTGATCATTTTAAGTACAGCAAATCTTTAGTTCCTGGGTCGGATTGTTCCCGTTTCTTCGAGGCCAGTTCTCAGAACTGTTGCAGCTTATGTCGTGGCTACAGTCTGATCATAGTATAGTTAACTTCTTCCACCTGGTGGAGGTTTCAGTGTCTATAAGACAGCTCACAGGATATGGCTCAGAATATTATCTTTAAGGAGGAAAGGAAGGCCCTTGACTTTGCTTACTGGTCAAAGTATTATTGTTTGTCCTATTCAACTGCTTTTCTTTGTTTTTGTGTTTTCTCACTTTTCTGATTAAACTTATTCTGTGGCTAAAGTTTTTCCGCAGACAAAAGGCAGCCTGAAACATGGAGGGCAAGCACTACAGGGTTCTGCTCCGTTTCAATACTACTTCAGTTCCTTGGGGTCAATAACCTTGAATATATCCTGGCATTATTGTAGGCAATAAGGAGGTATCTTTGTATCAATGTGTATATTCAGAGAATTTTTCTCATTAAAATTTCTAAGAACTGAAAAACAACAACAAAAATTAAATAGCTTCAGGACTTCCCTGGTGGTCCAGGGAAATTAAGAATCTGCCTTGCAATGCAGGGGACACAGGCTCAATCCCTGGTTGGGGAACTGAGATCCCATGTGTGGCAGAGCAACAAAGATCCCAAGAGCCGAAACTAAGACCTGACAGAGTCAAATAAATAGATAAATAATTTTTAAAAATTAAAAAAAAATAGCTATAAAGCAGCCCTCAACGTTAGCAGAAAATTAGCTAAGGAAAAAAACCACAAAACACAACTCACCCAAATGAAATATATGTTAAAACATGGAATTGTTTATACATATGAATGAGAATTGTTTAGGATGGCAGGATTTGCATTATAAAATTAGTTTACCAGTAACTTGTAATAAATTCTAAGTATTCATTGAATGCCTATGAATTCCAAGTAAAGGGTCCTGCCTCCAATTTCTTGGAAGAAAACCTGGATCCCATAAGAAGTTGGGGGGCATATTAGATGCTTATTTTGAGCCACTGGTCTCCCAAAGTACACAAGCAAATCAAATTTGGTTTTTGGGTTTTTTAAATTATTTATTTTGGTTAGCTAGGTCTTTGTTGCTTCACATGGGCTTTCTATGTTGTGGCAAGGGGGGCTACCCTCTAGTTGTGGAGTGTGGGCTTCTCGTTGCAGTGGCTTCTCTTGTTGCAGACCACTAGCTCCAGGGTGTTGGCTCAGTAGTTGTGGCACACGGGCTTAGTTACCCTGAGACATGTGGAATCTTCCCAGACCAGGGATTGAACTCGTAGCCTCTCCACTGGCAGGTGGGTTCTTAACTACTGGACCCCTAGGGAATTCCAAATCAACTTTGTTTTGATTCTATATTGAGCACGCTCATTATCTGGATGCAGCTACATCTTATAGAAATCACAGCAAATGCAATTTGTCCCCTGCAGAACTTGTTGGAACCTCCCTCTGTTGTGGAGATTCCTTGGTGGCTCAGATAGTAAAGAATCCACCTGCCAAGCAGGAGAGCCAGGTTTGAGCCCTGGATTGGGAAGATCCCCTGGAGAAGGAAACGGCAACCCACTCTAGAATTCTTGCCTGGGAAATCCCATGGACAGAGGAGCCTGGCAGGCGACAGTCCATGGGGTCACAGAAGAATTGGACACAACTTAGGGACAGACTTTCTCTCTGTTGTATTTGAAAAAATAAAGTTACAGCAGCAGTTGGGGTTATGTGGTGACAGGAGGCATGGTAATCAGCTGCTAATTAGAATTCAGTGAAATATTAGGGCAATCATAGCAGGAAACTCCCACTCAACACTATACATAAGTTAAAAATGCCCAAGGGTAGCAATTAACTTCTGGAAATAGTAGTAGGTATGCGTACTTGAATTCAAGTTAATCAACGCATCTCTATTACCTACACAGTTTACAGAGGCTACAGCTTGATATTTTAATGGAGCAATATTGGTCTGGTGTTTATACCCAGAAGTGTGGATTTATACATTTAAAAATATCTTTTATTTTGATTGTAAAACTGCTACTAAAGAAAATTGGCTTCCACAAGACATTCTTTTGATATTGGACTCTCCTCTTTCTTTTTTCCTTGGAGATTATTTAGGCTTTTCTTCAGGGAGAAGTACTTAGGTAACCTGCAAACACAAAGCATAAACAGACCTCAAAGTAGTATTGACCTTATAGGGACCTTCACTTTGTGGAGACTTGTGTCAGATCTTTTAAATGAGTCAAAGGAAACTTGGAAAAATGATTCTTTTCCGCCTTAAATTGCAATTGAAAACCTTATTTGAACCATGGAAAAATTAGAGAAACAGTCCAGAACATGGCCAAATAGCATAGTCTAGACTTTACCTCAGAGAAGGCAATGGCAACCCAGTCCACTGTTCTTGCCTGGAAAATCCCATGGACAGAGGAGCCTGGTGGGCTGCCCTCTATGGGGTCGCACAGAGTTGGACACGACTGAGGCGACTTAGCAGCAGCAGCAGCAGCAGACTTTACTTGCCTACAGGATGCTGTAATTGCTGGGTCTTGATGTAAAATTTGCATTTAAAAAGATGCAAGACAACAACTACACATTCTATTTATAGATAAAAAATAATACCCAGTCATTTCATCTAGTGGAGAAAAGTTCGGTTTCTTCACATTCAACCCAGAAGATATTCAAACATATGGCAGAAATCACATAGGATATTTCAACAGATTTATTTGCCTGATCCTGTATGTATTTATCTATTTTGGGGCATTTGTACATAAGAACATAAATATTACTTTATTGCACCAACCCCAGAGTATTAGTTACTTATTGCTGTTTAATAAATTGCCTCCATAGTGGCTTGTATAAATAAAAATGCTGCTTCTTTCAGTATTTGTGGAGCAGGAATCTGGGCACGGTTGAGCTGAGTTGCATGAAGCTGCAGGTGAGCAGTCAGCTAGGTCTGGGTTCTCATCTAAAGACTAGACCTGGAGGGTAGAAGCTCACACACCTGGTTATTATCAGTCTCAGGAGATCAACTTTCAATCTTACTCACCTGAGCCTCTCCATAGGGGCTGACTGACAACATGGTCGCCAGCTTCCGCAAGGGAACCAGGCAAGAGACAGGCAGCAAAAGTTGGGGCCACCAAGATGGAATCTGCAGTCCTTCATCACCCAGTCTCAGAATCGACACCATCGCCTCCACCAGATTGTCTTCTCCAGAAGTGAGTCACTCAGTCCAGCCCACGTGGAAGGGAGGGCATCATAGAACAATGTAATACCAGGAGGCAGAGATCAGAGGGGGAGGATTTCAGAGGCTCTTTCCATGATCGGAATCAGTCCATGAGGATCTTGTGGAGAGGAAGCAGCTGAATATGCTCTTATTTTTGTCTGCCTTCCATCTGTTTGGGAAGTGACTCCTTGCTCCTTCTCGGTCTCTGTGGCTCTGGAGACTGAAAGCTCGCCTCACCCTGGCTCTTGGGGTTGGGCAGCCACGGTGTCCCCAGCCTGGCCGGTAACAATGCTGCATCTCTGTGGCCAGAATGACTGGTTTGGGGATGAGACACAGAGTCCTTTTGCAGGAACTGACACAGGTGCTGGCAGAACAGGCCTCCTAGGATCACAGGTGCTGTGAAACGTGGGAAACTGGAATTCTTCTGCCTCTTGTGTCTATATATAGGACTCCTTTGCTCCATGTGAAAAAATTCTTAGAATAAAACAAAGCTGAGAGGGGCAGAGTGAGTTAAACACACCAAATCCTCGTATATCTCCTACCCCTCTGAGCCCAGCTCTGCTAAAGTCAGGCTTGCCTTTCCTTTTGCTGGTTTATCTGGCTGCAGTGGATCATGTGGGCTCCTAATTGTGGCACGTTTTCTGAATAGTGATCAAACGTGGACCCCCTGCATTGGGAGCACAAAGTCTTAACCACGGGACCACCAGGAAGCCTTTTCTTAGTTTGCTTTGAATCTGGTTTTTAATCACTTTCATCACAACAACAACAGCAAAATGGTTCTGATATATCCAGATGTTATGGATGTGGTCACAAATACACTATCTTCCCTTAATAAAACCATCATAGCAATGGCTTTCATAAAGTTGTCTAAATGCATTTAGTATATTTAAGTTTTTTAACCTTATCAGCATAATGCTTAGAAAACCAAGCTCCATGTGTTTCCTATTGTTTGAACTACTTCCTTTATTCACCTTAAATTTACTCTTCTCAAGATTCAGGAAACGTCTTCTTGTTCCATTTAAGTTCCCTAAGAACAGGGACAAATGCTTTCCTAATTATTATTTCCTGCCTAACGTGCAGCACAATAACTGGCCACGCAATAGATCCTCAGGAATTGTTAAGTGAATCTTTTAAGTATCCTTTCGATTATTGTTCCATAAGGTCAAGACTTGAGTTGGGGACCTCCCTGGCAGTCCAGTGGTTAAGACTCTGTGCTCCCAATGCACAGGCATGAGTTTGATCCCTGGGAACTAAGATCCCACTTGCTCAATGGCCTGGCCAGATAAATAAATAAATACATAAACAGAATAAAAAAGAAGACTTTATTTTTGCCCGTATGAGAACCAGTTCAGTATTTTCATGTTAACTTCAGGTTACTCCTATATACTTGGGCTTTTCATAATCACTGCTGTAAACAAGTCACAAAATCATTAAGTGAGACTAATCATAGAGGAATGCCAATGTTTATACTTCTTTCGCCGAGAAGTGCTCCTGAATCCTAAACCATTGTTTCTTGTCTCTAAGCAACTTCCCTCTGCTTCACCCCTAGTCTCCATCACACCATGGTGACTCAATTTCTAAAATAGCCTTTTGTGTGAAACTTTGTGAAAGGCTTTTTGAAAATCTTAATGGACGCCATTCATGAGCTTTTGTACATAGGCGTATGTGCCTCCTACAAGGGATTTATTAGCTCCATGAGGCTGGTTTCCTCTCAGAAGACCATAGAGGCCCCTCCAGCTCCTTCCTTGTCTCCCCAGGTGCATAGGTGTGCGTGCACTTGTCTTTTGGGGAGAAGGGCTTAGCTCTTCTCTATGGATCTGTTTTGATGGGTTTTCAATATGCGGCAGATACTGTAGAATACTGTAGAGTGGAGACTGTCAAAGTCAAACTCTCCTGAAAGAGATGAGTAACTTTGGTTCAGTTAGCATGCTGAGGTCAAAAACAGGGAAATAGGGGCTCTGGTATGGTTAATATGGGCTGAAAACAGGAAGTTAGGTTAGAAACACAGGAAGTTGTGGTTGTCAGCCAAGGGTCAGGAATGTCACAGGTCCTTTAGGAATTTGACAGTGTCATTGGTTTCCTCTTTCTTCAGATTCCCTCCTCTCTTGATCTCTGCACATCATGCTTCCATCCTGCCTTGGAAAATACTCCTTCTCAGTCTTTCCTGGAGGCTCTTTTGTCTCTTTAACGTGATTGTTTTCCATCTTTGGTTTTATTATGTCTCCGTCTGCAGGTTGCCATTGTCAACTTCACATCCTCCCTTCGATTTAGGGAGTCTATTTCATAGGCTGATAGAAATGTAAGTCATAGTAATTATAAATGTGTAAATTTGGGTCACGTAGTTCTTCTCTGAGCTCCAGATGAGTCTATTCACCTCCCTAGAGGACACATCCATGTCAATAGCCCACAGATGTTCCAAACCTGTGTCAGAAATCAAAGAACATCTGAACATGTCCAAGATCATATGCAAGGTCTGTACATAATTTAAGGCCGTTTTTCTCCTTTGGCAATGCTTTGGGATCTTAATTCCCCTACCAGAGATTGAACCCATGTGCAATGGCATCCCACTCCAGTACTCTTGCCTGGAAGATCCCATGGACGGAGGAGCCTGGTAGGCTGCAGTCCATGGGGTCATGAAGAGTCAAACATGACTGAGTGACTTCACTTTCACTTTTCACTTTCATGCACTGGAGAAGGAAATGGCCAACCCACTCCAGTGTTCTTGCCTGGAGAATCCCAGGGACGGGGGAGCCTGGTGGGCTGCCCTCTATGGGATTGCACAGAGTCGGACACGACTGAAACGACTTAGCAGCAGCAGCAGCAGCAGCCGTGAAGTAGAAGGACAAAGTCCTAACTACTGGACTGCAGGAGAATTTCCAAGGCCTGTTTCACTATAGATGACCAAAAATAAACAAAAAACCCCTACTATATTTCACAGAATCTAAGGAGAATCTGGACAGGTTGGGGTACAACTAGGTTCAGAAAGACCTGGAACCAGAACCTAAAATCCTGGTGATTTCTCTCCAAATTATACCTCTATACCTCCCACCCCCCCACCATACTCCCAGTTATCCGTTTCATATCTCCTTTTGATGTGGACTAAATTCTTCTGCTTCTCAGTTTACCTGGTGGGAAACAATAAAGATTTCCATTTTCCCTGCTTTAGTCATGCAGAGAGAGACTGACCTGATTCTTTCTGGGTTTTCAATTCAAAACCCTAAAGAAGAAAGTCATTGACTCAGCCATGGTCAAAGTGCCCACCCATCAGCTGATCAACTTTGGCCTCACATGTATGTGTATGTAATTCAAAGTTGTCCTGTAGTTCACTGATGCTCTGGTCATTCTGCTTTCAACCTTTTTTCTCTGTGTGTTTCATTTTGGAAAGTTTCTATTAGTATGCATCATACTCTTTATTCATTTGGCTGCACTGGGTCTTAGTTGTGGCCTGTGGGACCTTTATTTTAGTTGCGCATGTAGGCTCTTAGCTGTGGCATGTGGGATCTAGTTCCACCACCAGCGACTGACCCTAGGCCCCCTGCATTGGGAGCTTAGAGTCTCAGGCACTGGACCACCAGGGAAATCTCTGCATTACTACTCTTTTCTTTAGTTGTATCTTTGCTGCTGCTAATCACATCCAGTATGTTTTTCACTGTAGACATTATATTTTTTGTACCTGTGATGTTTTTTAAATTTTATTCCATTTTGTTACTTAAAGTTGCTTACTCTTTTGTTTAGATTCTTAAACATATGGAATATATAACCACACATAATTATTAACATAACAACTGTTGTGATGTCTTTGCCACTAATTTTATCTTTGTCTAATGTCCATGTCATTTCTGGGTCTGTTTCTACGGATTGCTTTTTCTCCTCATGATTCATGGTATTTTTCTGCTTGTTTGCATGCCTGGTCATTTTTCACTGGATGCCAGACATTGTGAATTTTACCTTCTTAGGTGCTGGATATTTTTCTGTTCCTATGAAAGTTTTCGTGAGCTTTGTTCTGAGAAGCAGTTAACTTACTTGGAAACAGTTCAGTCCTTTCCACGGTCCTGCTGAGCTTTGCCAGGCGGGATGAGAACGGCCTTCATTCTGGAGCGCATCTTGCCACTCCTCTGAGGCAGGGCTCTTTTGCGTGCTCTGCCTGATGCCCTGGGAATTGCAAGGTTCTTCATTTCAGGATGAGTCCCTCTGGTCCTACCCTTGAGTAGTTTCCCCACACTCAGGGGCTGACCAGTCCTCAACCAAAGGCTCTTGGGGACCCTCTGCTGGTCTCTGGAGCTCTTTCCCTGGGTGGCACTCCCATCACTGCCACTGGACCACTCAAGGACACAATGTCACAGCCTCCCTGGACACCTGAGGCCCACCGGGGTCCCCACTCTCTGAGCTGCCCCCGCAAAACTCTCCAGGCAGTAGGCTGAGACAGCCGCAGTGCTCACCTCACTTGTCTCCACTCTCTCAGGGATTGTTGTCCTGGGTGCAGTGTCTGAAAACACTCATTTCCTGTATTTTCCTGTCTTTCAAAATTGTTTCAGAAAGGAGAAAGGTAAATCCAGTTGTTGCTGTCATGCCATCTGGGCCGGAAGTAGAAGTCCAATCTTTTGAAACTAATTGCAGTTTTTTTGTTTTTTTAACTTTAATCTCATGAGATTTCCCTGGCAGTGCAGTGGTTAAGACTCCTGGCTTCCAGTGCAGGTGGCACAGGTTTGATCCTTGGTGGTGAGGGGCCTAAGATCCCATATGCTGTGCGTTGGAGCCAAAAAAATTAATAAAATAGGGACTTCCCTGGTGGTCCAGTGGTTAAGAATCCCTGTTGCAATGCCACCTTACAATGCAGGAGATGCAGGTTCAATCCCTGGTTGGGAAAAAAAGCTCCCACATGCCACAGAGCAACAAAGCCCGTGTGCTGCTACTACTGAGCCCTTTCACCACAGCTAGAGAGTCCACACACTGCAGCTAAGACCCAAATGCAGCCAAATACATAAATATTTTTTAAGTGAAAAAAAAAATTAAAAGGTGAAACTCTAGGCTCTTGAACATCTGTGTACTTTTGGGTCCATTTGAAACATCCTTTCTTTCTACCCCTCTGCCTGGCAGGACTCAGCTGTGGCGTCAGCTCCTCCCAAATCTTCCCAGCACCGCCACACCCACACCACCCTTCCTCTGTGCTCCATGGCATCATTCACACACAGTGCAAGCTGGGTTCCCTCAGTGAACCCCATACCCTGTGTGCACAGATCAGAGCGTCTTCATCTTTGCATCTTGGAATTTAACATAGCAAGCGCTCAACATATGTTTAGTGAAAGGAATTGAAAACTGTATATAATTACACCCAAACAGAGACCAGTCTTCACTGCTTATTCCACAGCATTTTTAAAGCTGTTACCTGCAAACGTGGGCTATAATTTAAACATTCCTATATTCTGGACTTGACTACATGTGTTTAAATCAAGTGTATCATTAGCAAAATTCTCAGCCATCAAACTAAGGCGATTCTCAACAAAAGTGGTTTAGTTAGAAGTGTATTTCTGAAGCCCTCCTACTGATGAGGGTGGCAGACGGTTGGCATATGTCTTCTGTGCATTTGGTTTACTGCTTATGTTGAATATGAGATCTTCTGAGTGTGTCACAGATTTTGAAAAAGGGCTTGTGTATTTACAGCTCATGCTGAGCAGAGTGCAACTGCAAATTCCAAGCAAACAACCTCATCATTTGCTTCCTTGTGTAGTAAAACCCTTCCCTGACCGAAAAGGAAGTCAGACCACAATCTCCAACAGTGCATTTGACCCTGTGGAGGTGCAATGGTTGCTCAGCAGTAACAGATGCTAAAGTTTGATATTAGGTTTTTCAAGAGTCAGACCTTTGAGATTCTGTCATAGGTCCGTCCTGGACTACACATTTTCTCAAATGATAAAAGTCCATCCACAGCCCCTTCCCAAACCTCTGGGACACTTTGTGTAGTTTGAGCTTAAACCTACTTGAGGCCTCAGTGCTTTCTTTTCTGATCTAAATAAAAAATATCCCGAGAAATAAGTGACAATGAATTCTCTAAGTCCAGTGCTTAGGGCTCCGTAATTCCACTGCAGGGGGCATGGGTTCTATCTCTGATCTAGGAACTAAGATTCTACATGCCATGTGATGCGGCCAAAATATTAATTAATCAATTTAAAAAAACCTTTATGGACTTAGAGATTATCATACAAGTCAGACAGAAAGAGGAATACCATATGATATCTCTTATATATGGAATCTAAAAATAGGATACAAATGAACTTATTTACAAAATGGAAAACAGACCCACAGACATAGAAAACAAACTTACGGTTCCCAAAGGGGAAAGGTGGGGGAGACGGATAAATTAAGAATTCATGATTAGCATATACGCACCGTGTGTGTGCTCAGTTGCTTGGTCAGGTCTGGCTCTGCGGTCTCATGGACTGTAGCCCACAAGGCTTCTCTGTCCATGGGATTTTCCAGGCAAGAGTACTGGAGTGGGTTGCCACTTCCTACTCCAGGGAATATTCCTGACCCAGGGATCGAACCCGCATCTCTTGCATCTCCTGCACTGGCAGGTGGATTGTTTACCACTAGTGCCACCTGGGAAGCAGTATATATACACTACTATCTATGAGATAGAAAATCAACAGTAACCTACTGAATAACTGCTCAATACTCTGTAATAACCTAAATGGGAAAATAATTTGAAAAAGAATAGATATATGTATATATATATAATTGAATCATTTTGCTGTACACCTGAAACTAATACAACATTGTAAATAAACTATATTCCAATTAAAAAAAAACTTGAAGACAAAATGCCCAACCCAAAGGAACACTCTCAAGTGCTAGAGTTCCAGGCATAATGGGGATAAATATTTTGAGTACTTTTAAGTTGCTCATTTCACCCATACATAAGGCTAGCCCTGCCAGAGTATGGATGACAATAGCTCTATCACTAAATAGGAAGAGGGGTACTAGAAGAGACCATTTAAAAAATTCCAGATGTACTATTCCACTGCATCCTAAGAGACAGCTGCTTTTACTAACAGCAATGATATAAGTGAAACCTTACTCCCTAAAGGAAAAGTGGTTTGCTACGTTCAGCCTTTTCCAGCAACCTACTCAAGCCAACAATGACCAGTTCCATTGATTTTGTTTATTTTAATCTAATTAAATTATCCAACAGCCACTTTCCTTCCCTTTTATTATTTTGGGAAAATATCATGCTTTGAAGTAGTCTAATCTAGGCTGATAAAAACAATCAATGTTCAGATTTCTTTAGGAAGATATACTAAATTCCATGATGACAGAAATGATGTTTACCTTTATTCTGTCCATTGATTCCTATGTCTCATTTTGTGCCAATGCCATGTTTTGATTACTGCAGCTCTGTAGTATTGTCTGAAGTCTGGGAGGATTATGCTGCCTGCCTTGTTCTTTTTCTTCAGTACTGCTTTGTCACTGCTGGGTATTTTATGATTTCATATACATTTTAGGATTATTTGTTCTAGTTCTGTGAAAAATGTCATGGGTGATTTGATAGTGTTAGTTCCCCAGTTGTGTCTGACTCTTTATGACCCCATAGACTGTAGCTCATCAGGCTCCTCTGTCCATGGAATTCTCCAGGCAAGAATACTGGAGTGAGTATCCATTCCCTTCTCCAGGGGATTTTCCTGACCCAAGGATCAAACCTGGCTCTCCTACATTGCAGGTATCTAAGCCAGCAGGGAAGCACATTAAATTTATAGATTTCTTTGGGTGGTATGGTCATCTTAGCAATATTAATTCTTCCAATCCAAGAGCATGGGATATCTTTCCATTTCTTTGAATCCTCTTCAGTTGCCTTTATTAATGCTTTGTAGTTCTCAGCATATAAGTCTTTCACTCCTTGGTAAGGTTTATTCCTCCTAAGTGTTTTATTTTTTTGATAGAATTTTAAAAGGGATTGTTGGTACTTCCAAGGTGGTTCAGTGGCTAAGACTCTGAACTCCTAATGCTGGCAGCTTGGGTTTGATCCCTGGTCAGGGAACTAAATCCCACATGCCACAACTAAGAGTTTGCATACCACAACTAAAGATCTTGCATGCTGCAACTGAGACCTGGCACAGTCAAGTAAATAAGTAAATATTTTAGAACATAAAAAATAAAATGGATTGTTTACATTCCCTTTCTGGTATTTCATTGTTAGTGTAAAGAAATGCAACCAATTTCCGTATATTTATCTTGTATCCTGCTAACTTGCCAAATTCTTTTATCAGTTCGAATAGTTTTTGTGTGGAGTCTTTAAGAGTTTTTTACATATCAAGTTCACTAATCTTTTCTTCTGTATTGTCTGATCTGCTGTTAATCCCATCTAGTGTATTTTTGGTGTGTTTTCCATATTTAAAAGTTCAGTGTGGAAATGTGGGTTAAATCTTTTCTTTTTCTTTTGGCCATGCTGCATAGCTTGTGGGATTTTACTTCCCAACCAAGGATCAAATCTGTATCCCCTGCAATGGAAGTGTGGAGTCCTAACCATTGGACTGCTGGGTAATTCCCAGATTACATCTCCAAGTATCCCTTTGTCATGCTTCTTTAACACATGGAGTATAGCAACTGTTTTAATGTTCCCATTCACCAATTCTATCAAAAGTTCCATATGGTCTATTTCTATTTACTGATTTTTTTTCTCACTGTGGGTTGTGTTTTCCTGCTTCTTTTTGCTTTGTCATTTTGTGCAGACACTAGACTGTGAATTTTACATTGTTGGATGCAGGATTATTGTTATATTCCTATAAGTATCTTTTGAGCTTTATCCTGATTTGCAGTTAAACAACTTGAAAACCATTTGATCTTTTCAAGGTTTATTTTTACATTTTGTGAGGTGGAGCCCAAGCAGCCTTCAGTCTACAGCTAATCTGGCCCCTCTCCTGAGGAAATATTCTTCTTAGTATTTGACTTAATGTGTAGTAGTGAAGAGGTTTTTGTTCTGGCGGCGGTTTGACCTGTGAGGAGTGTTCAGCCTCTTCCTTACAGGTAGTAGTACTTTTTCTAGCCTTGGGCTCTTTCCTCGCAGGAATGTTCTGATCACAGCTCAGCTGAAGACTTGAGGAGTCCTCTGAAGTTCTCTAAAGCTCTCTTTCAGAGGGTTCTTTGCTCTCCTGTACTCTCCCTGCAAATTATAACCACTTTCACTTCAATTCTGTCATTTTCACATTTCTTCAGAGATTCCCTCAGGCTCCATTTGAGTTTCTCCCTCCTGGAGCCAGAGAAGACTCTTGAGAGTCCCTTGGACTGCAAGGAGATCCAACCAGTCAAGGAAATCAATCCTGAATATTCAGTGGAAGGACTGATGCTGAAGCTGAAGCTCCAATACTTTGGCCACCTGATGCGAAGAGCTGACTCATTGGAAAAGACCCTAATGTTAGGAAAGACTGAGGGCAAGAGGAGAAGGGGGCAACAGAGGATGAGATGGTTGGATGGCATCACCGACTCCATGGATATGAGTTTGAGCAAACTGTGGGAGATAGTGAAGGACAGGGAAGCCTGGTGTGCTGCAGTTCTTGGGGTCGCAAATAGCTGGACGTGACTGAGCGATTGAACAACTACAACTCCTTGAGCTACAGCCTGCAAAGTGTGGATGGGGAGCTGGGACCCCTCAGGTGTTTCCTGTCTGAGGGAACACTGTCTTCTTTGGCTATGCCATGTGGCTTGTGGGATCTTAGTTTCCCAACCAGAGATTGAGACCAGGCCTTTAGCAGTGAAAGCACCGAGTTCTAACCACTGAAAAGTGAAAGTGAAAGTTGCTCAGTTGTGTCCAGCTCTTTGCAACCCTATGGACCATAGAGTCCACGGAATTCTCTAGGCCAGAATATTGGAGTGGGTAGCCTTTCCCTTCTCCAGGGGATCTTCCCAACCCAGGGATCAAACCCAGGTCTCCTGCATTGCAGGTAGATTCTTCTAACAGCTGAGCCACAAGGGAAGCCCCCTAACCACTGAACCACCAGGAAATTCCCAGGAACACTGTCTTAAGCTTTTTGTGGGTCCATATCTGTGAGCCAGTGTTTTGTATTTCCAATTTCTTAATTAAGGTAAGAGGGTAAATCCAATTCCTACTACATCAGGGCTGGAAGCATAACCCACCTGATGTTTTTAATCCCACTAAGTGACCTTATTCATGGTATTACATCTGGTAACAAGACTAACAGGCCCAAGGAATTGCTAGGTGGAACAGTGGTTAGGACTTGGTACTTTCACTGCTGAGGGCCTGGGTTCAATCCCTGGTTGGGGACTAAGATCCCATAAGCCACATGACACAGTGAAACAAAACAAAGCAAAAAATAAGACAAACAGGCCTGTAACTGGAATGACACACTCCAGTGAGTGATATACTCACTCAATTATCTACTGTGTGTCAATGACATCTGTATCATAGGCTGACAAAGAAGTTCTCTTTAAAGTTTTTTAAAGACCAGTTTATTTTTTTTTGGTCCCACTTTTTCTGGCCGCATGGCATGTGCATCTCAGTTCCCTGACCAGGGATCGAACCCCACTGCCTGCAGTGGAAGCTTGGAGCCTTAGCAATTAGACTGCCACTGAAGTCCCCCAACTTTTTATTTAAAAAAATTGAAGCCTATAGCAACTTGAAAAAATTAAACAATGGATATCCATAAGCCTTTCTGCTAGATTCAGAAATTATTATTTTGCTACATATACTTCATTTCTCTATATATACTTTTCAACCAATTAAGAGTAAGTTTTACACCTAAATATTTATTCTGCATCTTCCAAGAAAAAGACATTCTCTTACATAACAAGAGCATTATCTTCTCTAAGAAATTTAACACTCTTATAATATATTTGCTATTATATAGCCTGTATTCAAATTTCCTCTAGTTGTATTTTGCTCTTTCCAGAATCACAGTCCAATCAAGAATCACTCACTGTCTTTGTTGCTTATGTCTCATAAAGCTCTTTTTCTCTGCCATCTTTGTCTTTTATAATGTTGACAGTATTGAGGTGCTCAGATCTGATATCTTGTTGAATTTAGATTTTTATAAACTGTAATAGTGTTAGTAAATTTTATGACAACTTGGGAAAAAGAAACGCCTCATTATTTTGGAATCATATTTATCCTGTCACTTTGAATACTATTAAATTTTGACTATGAATGAATCTTATGTTAAGATCTAATATATCTGAAAATTGCTCAGTGACTCAACTGTGCTATTACAAAACTTAGAAGTAGAAGCAATCTAATACTGTATTTCTCCCTCGTGAAAGGAAAGGCAATTGAGACACTTTAGCTGTTTTGTTTTGTCATTTTTCTGTCTTAAGATCATAGGGTTGCTTAAAAACATAGTGAAACTTCTTTGCAAGCACAGTTCTTATAATCAAAATAGAAAGTCAACACTTTCATGTTGACTCTTAAGCAGCTGAACTTGCATACCCCTCCTTCCTCCAAGTGAAATGGAATAGAAAAATACTTATTCTACTTTTTTTTACTTTTTATTTTTATTGGAGCATGGGTTCAATCCCTGGGTTGGGAAGATCCCCTGGAGAAGGAAATGGCAACCTATTCCACTATTCTTGCCTGTGAAATCCCAGGGACAGAGGAGCTTGGTGGGCTACAGTCCATGGGGTCACAAAGAGCTGGACACAACTTAGTGACTAAAGAACAACAGGTGATTTACAATGTTGTGTTAGTTTCAGTTGTACAGCAAAGTGAGTCCGTTATACATACCCGTGTATCTATGCTTTTTGCAAATTCTTTTCCCATGGCCACCTCATTCAAAGAGTTGACTCATTGGAAAAGACTCTGATGCTGGGAGGGATTGGGGGCAGGAGGAGAAGGGGACGACAGAGGATGAGATGGCTGGATGGCATCACTGACTCAATGGACATGAGTCTGAGTGAACTCGGGAGTTGGTGATGGACAGGGAGGCCTGGCGTGCTGCAATTCATGGGGTCGCAAAGAGTCGGACACGACTGAGCGACTGAACTGAGCAGAGTTTCCTCTGCTACATGGTAGGCACTTGTTGGTTATCCATGTTAAATACAGCAGTGTGTACATGTCCGCTACTTGTCGTTTTCAGATTCCCAGGAATATGCATGAGAGAAAGAAATGCATTTTTCTTCTGATGAAAACGACTTCATTTTACTTCCAGAAGTTTCAAAACTACCATCTGGTAGTCAACCGTGTTTTTCCACCAGATGGCAATAATCCATAATGGCTGAGCACAATGAATGGAATGTACACAAGGGTGTGAGCATTAAAAGGGCTGTGAGTGCTCAACATGTAATGTAGGAAAAATGATAAGTCCCAGGAGAAGAGGATAAACAGTGGGTTGCTAAGCCTGACCCTCTGGAGGCCAACAACAACTGTCATAAAAGGGATCACGTCACTCATCTTTATTATTGTGGAATTACAGAAGGGAACAATCTGCACCATTTCTTTCCTTTTCTTTTTTTTATTTCCCGAATCATAGTAAAAAAAAAAAAAAAACAGAAGATAAGGTGGAGACGGTGTTGATATGTAAGTATCAACCACATTTTTTGGTCACATTCACGGCCAAAAAGATGTTGCATGGTTCCTAACAGAAGTCACAAATTCAGGAAGGGTATTTTAAGAAAAAGGAGGAAGAAAGAAGTTGCAGAAACTGCTGATGAAACCTGAAGTTTGTTTCTCTGTCTTGCTGACACCAATTTGCTGGTTTTTCAAAATCTGTTAGTGTATCTACTTGGTTTTGATTTTAGATGGCATCACAAATATCCAAGCCAACAGTGTACCACCTGGCCCAAATGATTCATGGTGTGCGATAGTCCAAACTCAAGGTGCAGGTGTACTCCTCAACAGGCCTTAGGTGACAGGACTTCCGCCTCCCACCGAATAGCTGTCATTTTCTCCTCCTCTGGGTTCTTTGTTTCTGAGTACTGGATATTTCTCTGATAAAGGCCAGGCTGTTCTTTTTGAAGACTAAATAATACCAACTTTTATCATTGTTTGTAGCATTTTTCTTTTTGAAAAATAACAATAGAGTCACAAAGAAATTTTAAAAAGTTCTGGCTTGTGAGTGAGATGAGAATTCTAGAGTTCACAGTGAACTGGAGAGAATGGAAACAAAGTTGTGTTTTAGGGCACATTCATATAAAATTTCCAAGGAAACTGTTAGGAACATTTCTTTTTGTTTTAATTAATAGATCTGTTAAATAGATCTATTTAATTTAGGTGAGGATAGTATAGAAATCAAAAAGAAAAAATAATAGTTATGAGAGATGTGATCCAGGGAATTCAGTTTTTCCTTCAGACAACATTTTTAAAGGAGATGGTCACGTTTAGTCGCTAAGTCGTGTCCGACTCTTGCGATCCCATGTACTGTCGCCCGCCAGGCTCCTCTGTTCATGGGATTCTCCAGGCGAGAATACTGGAGTAGATTGCCACTCCCTTCTCCAGAGGATCTTCCCAATCCAGGAACTGAACCTGGGTCTCCTGTATTGAAAGCAAATTCTTTACCAACTGAGCTATGAAGGAAGCCCCTTTTAAAGGAGGCTATAATGAAAAATGTTAAGCTTTTATCTTTTTAATTTATTTTTTAGTCATGTTGTGTAGTATTCAGAGTCTTAGTTCCCTAACCAGGGGTCAAATCCATGCCCCCTACATTGGGAGCTCGGAGTCTTAACCACTGAATATGCCAGGAAAGTCCAAGCTTTTATCTTTTTCAAGAAATATTTTTATCACTATACTACTACTACTAAGTCGCTGCAGTCGTGTCCAACTCTGTGCGATGCCATAGACGGCAGCCCACCAGGATCCCCCATCCCTGGGATTCTCCAGGCAAGAACACTGGAGTGGGTTGCCATTTCCTTCTCCAATGCATGAAAGTGAAAAGTAAAAGGGAAGTCACTCAGTCATGTCCGACTCAGCAACCCCATGGACTGCAGCCTACCAGGCTCCTCCATCCATGGGATTTTCCAGGCAAGAGTACTGGAGTAGGGTGACATTAAGTCCTAAATGATCAATATAAAACTACTGAAGAATGCAGAAAAAAAAAAAAAAAGAGTTACCGATCTGAAGACAACTCCTATTAACATTTTAGCAATTTCTTTCATTGTTTTCTTTCTTCTAGAAATGTCTTTTGTTTTTCATCTTTACGCAAAACCTGTTTGTTTTCATGGCTTTTCTGACCTAATTTCCACATTATATAATAACATATCTGTTTTCTTACGAGGTTAGAATCACTTAATTTTAATTGTTTCACAGCGTTTTGGTAAGGATGAGTCATACCTAACTAACCCATTATTGGACAATTATTTAGTGTCTCCTTTTTGGTTTAACAAACCACCCTATGATGAACACATCAGTGTATACAAAATGTTTTCCATACCTAGACTTTCTTAGACTGGATTCCCAAGAGTGGAATTACTAGTTCACTGGTGGTCCGGTGGTTAAGAATCCATCTTGCAATGCAAGGAACAGTGGTTTGATCCCTGGTCTGCGAAGATCCCTCATGCCTCAGAACAACTAAGCCCTACAACTGCGCCGTAACTACTGAGCCCACACGCTGCAAGTACTGAAACCTGCATGCCTAGAGCCCATTTTCTGAAGCAAGAGAAACCAGTGCACTGAGAAGCCAGAGCTCTCCGCCGAAGAGAAGCCACCACGTACGGGAACCAGGGCTTCCCTGGTGGCTCAGTTGGTAAAGAATCTGCCTGCAATGGGGGAGACCCTGGTTCAATCCCTGGGTTTGGGAAGGTCCTCTGGAGAAGGGAAAGGCTGCCCTCTCCAGTATTCTGGCCTGGAAAATTCCATGGACAGTCCATGGGGTTGCAAAGAGTTGGACGTGGCTGAGCGACTTTCACTTCACTTTCACTTTCACAGAAACTAGAAAAAGCAGAGTGTATCAAGACCCACCACAGGCAAATTTTTTTAAATGAAAACATAAATACATCTTTAACATGAAAAAAGCATGAAATATTTTAATGCTTTAGTTTTGATTTTTATCATTGCCAGTTTTCTTTTTTGCAGAGCTGCTGGTTTCCCCTAGCAATGGGCAAGAAAGCAGCTTTCACACTGATGCCAATATTATCAATAACAACAAACAACAAACCACTTCCCTAAATGGTCTCTCATTAGTATTTTAATTTGCATGTCTTTGATTATGAGTGAGGTGGAACCTTTTACCACTGTTTGTCAAAGAACTGAATTTCCTCTTTTGTGAATTGTTTGCTTATGTCCTTTGTCTGTTCATCTCTTGGGGTCTTTGTTATCCCTACTTACAAAGAGGACTAACAAGCACTGTCCAGAGAAAGGCCTTCTGTCTGCAACGCTGTGAATTCCTCCTCTTTATGTCATTTCAGACTCAGCATCCAAACAGCAGAGTCAAGGGGAAACTGGGAAGAATAGGAAAGATAAGTGATACATTTCTCTCTGTTGTAGAAGGGAAATGAAAGGTCATGCTACGGAGATAAAAGACTCTGTTCCTTCACTAAACCCTGTTCTCAATTTAATACTGCTTTCTACACAGTTTCAAATATCACATTATGTATATTACGTATCTTGAGGCATATATCTCAGCATGAGCCTCTGGGAAGCCATGGTGGCTTCACAAAGTGTCCATTCCAGGGAGATTTGTCAATGACTTAATTAGATTTAATTTGGAGTGGCATCCTTAATTTTGTAACCACTTCCTGAAAGGCTGGCACTTCCATGTATTTTTCTTCCCTGGATGCAATAAGAGCACGTACAAGACAAGATGGGGATATAAATACAGACTCCCCAGCTTTGTGGTGATGGGTCAGGAGCTAAATAAACTATTCGTTTTCACCTTGAGCTGGTGACTATGGAGAAAGTGAAAGTCGCCCAGTCGTGTCTGACTCTTTGTGACCCCATGGACTATACAGTCCATGGGATTCTCCAGGCCAGAATACTGGAGTGGGTAGCCTTACCCTTCTCCAGGGGATCTTCCCAACCCAGGGATCGAATCCAGGTATCCCGCATTGCAGGTGAGCCACAAGGGAAGCCCTGTGACTGTGGAGAACTAGCCTCAAAATAGGGCAGAGCTTGAGACCAGTAATGGGAACTCAAATGCTAATAATGACTGCAGCTGCTCAGTTGCTCAGTCGCGTCTGACTCTTTGTGACCCCATGGACTGCAGCCCATCAGGCTTTTCTGTCCATGGGAATTCTCCAGGCAAGAATACTGGAGTGGGTTGCCATGCCCCCCTCCAGGGGATCTTCCCAACCCAGGGATCGAACCCAGGTCTTCCACATTGCAGGTGGATTTTTTACCGTCTGAGCCACCAGGGAAGTCCAATAATGACTTTGAACTCCCCAAATTTCTGCATCTGGAAAATGGGGATAATAGTTCCTCATCTTATCCAAGGAGTATTTGAAAGATTACATTATACAAGAAAAATATATTGTGGCTGAAAGGAAGAGCATTAAGTGTGATTACACTGCAGTGTTAGTTTTAAAAGTTAAGTTAAAGGGACTTCTCTGGTGGCACGGTGATAACGAATCCGCCCTGCAATGCAGGTGACGTGGGTTCGCTCCCTGGTCCCCGCATCGGTAACATCCAGCACGACACAACGAAGCTCCTGTGTGTCGCAACTAAGACCCGATGCAGTTCAATAAATAAATAAATACGTTTTAAAACAATTAAGACCCCAGAATGATTTCCTTTGTCAAATATCTTGAGGTGATACAGAGAATCAAGGAACATTGGGGATGAACAGGATCTCATCCCAGCCAGCTCTCTCGGTTCACTGGGGGAGGAACTGAAGTTGTGAGAGGAAGTACCCAAGATGATACTTGTTTAAAATGACACTGCTAATTAATGACAGAAATGGACTGTTAATCTAGGAGTCTAAATTGCCTCCAGAAGCCTTCCTCTCTCCCCACACGGTCCAGTGAGTTGAAAGTTACTAAGCACCATCAAGTTAAAGAACTCAATTTGACTTTCTTACAATCTTTTCTTTTTTTAGCGCCGGGGGTGGGGGGGTGGTGGGGGGGTGGTGGCATGCAGAACTTCCCTGACCAGGGATCAAACTGGTGCCCCTGCATGAAAGCCCAGGGTCTTAACCTCTGAACTGCCAGTGAAGTCCATTTTCCTTATCATCTTTGACAGAAACTGTTTCCAGCTCCCTTTTTATTCTATGAAAGCTAAAAAGTTTTTGTATCTATTTATTTATTTGGTTGCACTGGGTCCCAGTTATGGCATGTGGGATCTAGCTTCCCAACTAGGGATCGAGCCTGGGCCCCCTGTATTGGGAGCATGGAGTCCCACCCACTGGACCACCAGGAAAGTCTCTAAATTTTTGTTCCTAGTAAAAATAATTACGTCACATAGGCTAAACTATGGGTGTAAAAATGTCCGACAACAGAATGTGACTTTATGTAAGTGTAAAACGCTGTACGTCTAAATGCTTAAGAAACAAGCGTCAAAGAGCAGACTTGAATCAGATGGACTCTTCTGGGACTCTCGCATGCTAGGCACTAGCTCACTCTCTCTGTCAGCCTAAGCAGGACTGTAAACACCCAGGAGAATGAAGGTCACCAAAATGAAGCAGAACCAGTTTGGCAGTGGGTGTGCAATCTCACTTCATTAGATGGACTAGGACGAAAAGAAATAAATCTGCGAGCCACTCACAAAGAGGGCTCTGCAATCAAAAAAAAAAAGTTATTCATTTGACTGCCGAGTCTTGGCTGGGGCACGCAGGATCTTCAATCTTCACTGTTGCACGTGGGATCTTTAGTGGTGGCATGTGAGATCTAGTTCCCTGACCAGGGATTGAACCTGGGGACCCTGCATTGAGAGTGTGGCATCTCAGCCACTGGACTACCAGGGAAGTCCTGGCTCTGGAATCTTTATGATTTAAGAAAAGATCTCTTTCTTTTCAGTTCATTGTTTAAGGAAAAGTGTGTGAACTCCAGCAATGATGTGGACTGCCTTAAGAGAAGGGAATGTCAGTACACGGGAGAATCTTCTTTATCAGAGCCTGAGTGAACAAGCAACATGGTGGCTTATTTGCTGAAGCTATGGGAAGCTGTATTAGTAGATACATTCAAATGGTCAAGAGTTCAAACACGTGAATTACAAGTCGGGCCAGAGAAGCCACATGCTCAGATGGAGAGCTGAGATCATCTGTCAAACCAAGGGAGAGAGTTTTTTCTTTTTCCTCCCCATTTCTTTAACTATTAAAGAACTATTAAATTTTATTTTTATTTTTTGTTGTAGTTGATTTACAATGTTGTATTAATTCTGCTGTACAGCCAAGTGATTCAGTTATACATGTACACATATATTCTTTTTTATATTCTTTTCCATTATGGTTTCTCCCAGGAGGTTGGATATACAGTAGCACCTTGTGGTTTATCTGTTCTAAATTTAATAGTCTGGGGGCTTCCGTGGTGGGCTAATGGTTAGGACTCCACGCTTTCACAGCAGAGGGAACAGGTTCAATCCCTGGTAGGGGAGCTAAGATCCCTCATGCTGCCTGCCCCTCAAAGGTAATAGTCTGCATCTGCTAACCCCAACTGCCAGTCCATCCTTCCCCGCCCCTGCCCTGCCTCCTCCCTGGCAACCACTCGTCTGTTCTCTGCGCCTGTGCATCTGTTTCTGTTTTGTAGACGGGCTCACGTGTGCCATGTTTTAGACGCCACATGTAAGTGACATGATATGATATTTGTCTCTCTGACTTCCTTTACTTAGCATGGTCACCTCTAGGTCTCTCCAACTACTAAAGAACTTTCATTTTCTATCACATGCTTTCTCCATCCTAGTTAGGATTTAATATCTTCTTCGATATACAAAATCCTCTCCTCCCTGGCTCTGTGCAGGCCCATGCACATGTGCAAAGAGCACGACCATGTCAGTCAAACTGAAAAACAATGGTAAGAAAGTCCTGTGTGGCAAGAACTTTGCTGGTGATTTTTCAAAGTAGCCATATTATTTGCCTAGTTTTATTCTGTCTATTAAACGGAATCTTTTCAATTTTGTACACTGTGCAAAAGCCTCAGTGTTTCAGATCCATTAGATGGCTCACTCAGACCTCACAGACCTTTCAGAATTCTATACAAAGCACAGAGGCTTTACCACAACCCTGGATTTGAGTTTGATAGCTCGGACCATTTTAGATTCTGCAGCTGTTATACCATGGAATGAAGATTAAAAAAATACCTCATTTTAGCCATGAGTTTCAATCTTATCTTTTACTTTCAAACCAAACTGGTAAGCCAGCAAAAAGAACTGTTTTACTCTCCCGATGACCTTGCACCCAAAAGATGACAGTGAAGAATAAGTTGCAAATATGATAATATGTTGTTGTTTTTTTTTTAAAAGGGGGCAGAGGAAGGAATTTCCTGGCAGTCCAGTGGTTAGGACTCGGTGTTTTCACTGCTGAGGCCTGGGTTCAATCCATGGCTGGGAAACTAAGATCCTGCAAGCCAAGAGGTGTGGCCAGAAACAAACAAATAACCACAGAAAACATACCGGCAGCATGTTATTTAAAATACATACTAATATATATGTTTGCCTAAAAGACAAAAAGGAAAGTAAAACCTGCCCATAGCACAAAGTAAAAGTTGGTCTCAAAATCAATGAAAATAGATTTTACAGGACTGTGTAATGAAGCCCCTGAGGCCCGTGTCACAGATCACAGAGTGGCTGCATTTTATGTCTCATATAAGGTACCCTGACAACACTGAGTGGGAGCTTTGGTATTTTCCTGACTCACAAGGAAGGGAGCGTGCCATCGGCTGAATCACCCTCCTCGCTTCCTGGGGTGCCTGGCTGTTCCAAGACACTAATGGAGATTAAATTCTGGTTACCATGACAGCTATGTAAATGCTGTCATGCTCTTATCAACAGATGTCGTACAGTGTTCCCTGGAAGTTGAATTCTTTTCCCTGTCAAAAGCTCAATTTCAACATAAATTCTTCAATAACTAGGCATAGTGGATCTAAAGAATTGGGGATATCCTTCCTTTCCTTAACTAGCTGTATTAACATACAACTCATCTTTTACTTAAAATGTATTCCTTCTAGTGAATGGTTCTTATGATGTTGCTTATTGTGTTTTTAGAAATTAAAATGAATAGTATGAATGTAAATAAAAATGAAAAGTATAATCAATTCTCTTAGACTTATAGAAACTCAAATTTGAGAAAACAAATCTGAATACCTAGACATTAGCTGGCATCTAGTGGCAATGGGTTGGTTTCGCCTGTAACAGCACTGATGTAAACTGATGGTGGAGACCGTGTTTTTGGTAGATGTTCTGTCCCTCTCCTTTCTCCATTCCAATGGCTAGAGTCATCCCTGAGAAGCAGAGAAGCAGCCGTAGAGGTTCCTGAAAGTATTAGTTGCTCAGTTGTGTCCGACTCTCTGTGACCCCATGGACTGTAGCCCACCAGTCTCCTCTGTTCAAAGAATTCTCCAGGCCTAGTGAAACCTGTATTTTTATTTTAAAAACTTTCCTTTGGAGAGGTTTACAGGTGCTTCTCAGGTGGCTCAGTGGTAAAGAACCCGCTTGCCAATGCAGGGGATGTGGGTTCGATCCCTGGGTTGGGAAGATCCCCTGGAGAAGGAAGTGGCAACCCACTCCAGTATTCTTGCCTGGGAAATCCCCTTGACAGAGGAGCCTGGCGGGGACAGAGGAGTCCATAGGTTGGAGAAGGCTGGACTCGACTGAGTGACTAAACAACAGCTTTAGGATGATTACCGCCAAGCTTCAAGGACTAGGAGCACTTAAAAGTCTTCCAAATCAACATCATAAAAAAAGGTCAATGACCTCCAGAGTTCTTGAAAAGCCTTTACTAAATGTGTTCAAGACAGCTCTGAGCACTAGTTGCTTTTTTTCTTTTCCCTGCTTTTTATATAGTATTTTCTCATTTCACTTGCCTTCAGATGTTGGTCATTATTATTTTTGCTGAAGTATTCCTTGGAATCCTTCTAATTTCAGTGGCACAAAAAAATTGCCAAGGGCCTGTTGTATTTCTTTGTTTTTTGGTCTGCTTTACATGGCTTGAGGATCCCAGTTCCCCGACGAGGGCTTGAGCCCTGGAGTGCAAGCGCAGATTCCTAACTACCAGGCCACCAGGGATCTCCCAGGCCTGTTATATTTCTAATCTGTTCCTGGTTAGGAAATCAGTTAACCAAATGTGTCAGCCAGGGTCCCATCAGGAAAAGGTCCAGCTAAGTGAATTTAATGAAGGCGCTGGAACTATTCTCAGAAGTGGGGGTGGGGAAAAGGAACAGATAAAGGAGTGAGGTTTGCAGCCAGAAGCCATCCTCAGGCCTGGCCTCTGAGTAGAGGAGGAAAGACCAGGGTCCCAGAGCCTGGAGAGAGCGCGAAGCATGCAGAAGGGCTTCCTCGGGGAACTGCATTTGGGGCGGTGAACAGCTCCCTTTCCACCAGAACTTTCGAGGCAGAGAATGGAGAGAAGTGGACACCCTGGCCTTTCTCTCTGTCCACCCTCTAACCTCTGTCAGCACCTTCCAACCAAGAGCCACAGGGCAAGGGAGCCTGGCTGTGATGTAATCGCAAGGGGTTAGCCTCCAGGGCGTGAAGCAGGGCAGAGAAGGCTGGAGAAGGCATCTGGGCATAGAGGTTGGGGTGGAGAATAACCAGCCTGATGAATTCAGAATTTTGGATCCAGTAAAATTTCTGTGCATGAACTCTGTTCCGCTTCAGGGCCGACATGCCTTGCCCTTTTTTCTTTTTTCTTATTTTTTGGTTCTCAGCTATTTGGATAGCCTATATTGCCAAGATATCTGATTTATAGTTGATCTGACTTAGAGTTTTATAGTATCATCACATTTGGATTTATGCTGGGAATTGATACGGTTATACTTCAGTGTAGCAATAAAGAGGACAATGTGCATTTTAACATTCTAATATTTTAAATGTAATTTGGATTGTACAATAACATGTTTCTTTTTTAAAATTTATTAAAGTTTTTATTTTATGTTGGAGTATAGTTGATTAACAATGTTGTGTTATTTTCTGTTGTATAGTAAAATGACTTGGTTATTCATATACCTATAATTTATTCTTTATCAGATTCTTCCCTCATGGATTATTAAAGAGTTTTGAGTAGAGTTCCCTATGTTATAGAGTAGGTCCTTGTTGATTATCTATTTTATGTATAATAGCGTGTATATGTTAATCCCAACCTCCTAATTTACTCCTCCCCCAAAATGTGACTTTTGAAGTGTGGAACTGAGACAATTCTCCAGGATTGATTCCTCAGTCAAATGTTAGTCATGATTATTAGGGTGAATTGAAAGTACAAAGGCTACAAACAATGTAAGTTTTACAGGCTCAAGTAAAAGTGGCCTAGGCTCCTGCTGTTGTGGAACTGGAGGACTCATGGAGCATATTTGGGAAAATGCGTTTGTGCTGGCCAGCTCCATCTGCACGTATGTTTTGAAAATCCCACGAAATAAAGTTTGTATTTGAGCTTAGAGCCGCTCAGTTGTATTTGAAAATAAAAGAGAGGTTATTATTTCTTGGCTCTCAGAATCTCCATAGTGGGATTAACCTCCAAGTGCCTGCAGGCTGGATTCAGCACCCTGGAGGGACTGCCTTCTTCCCCATCTCACTTCAGTTCAGTTCAGTTCAGTTCAGTCGCTCAGTCGTGTCCGACTCTTTGAGATCCCATGAATTGTAGCACGCCAGGCCTCCGTGTCCATCACCATCTCCCAGAGTTCACTCAAACTCACGTCCATTCAATTGGTGATGCCATTCAGCCATCTCATCCTCGGTCGTCCCCTTCTCCTCCTGCCCCTAATCCCTCCCAGCATCAGAGTCTTTTCCAATGAGTCAACTCTTCTCATGAGGTGGCCAAAGTACTGGAGTTTCAGCTTTAGCATCATTCCTTCCAAAGAAATCCCAGGGCTGATCTCCTTCAGAATGGACTGGTTGGATCTCCTTGCAGTCCAAGGGACTCTCAAGAGTTTTCTCCAACACTACAGTTCAAAAGCATGAATTCTTTGGCGCTCAGCTTTCTTCACAGTCCAACTCTCACATCCATACACGACTACTGGAAAAACCATAGCCTTGACTAGACAGACCTTTGTTGGCAGAGTAACGTCTCTGCTTTTGAATATGCTATCTAGGTTGGTCATAACTTTTCTTCTAAGGAGTAAGCGTCTTTTAATTTCATGGCTGCAGTCACCATCTGCAGTGATTTTGGAGCCCAAAAAGATAAAGTCTGACACTGTTTCCACTGTTTCCCCATCTATTTCTCATGAAGTGATGGGACCGGAAGCCATGATCTTCGTTTTCTGAGTGTTGAGCTTTAAGCCAACTTTTTCACTCTGCTCTTTTGCTTTCATCAAGAGGCTTTTTAGTTCCTCTTCACTCTCTGCCATAAGGGTGGTGTCATCTGCATCTCTGAGGTTATTGATATTTCTCCCGGCAATCTTGATTCCAGCTTGTGCTTCTTGCAGCCCAGCGTTTCTCATGATGTACTCTGCATATAAGTTAAATAAGCAGGGTGACAATATACAGCCTTGACGTACTCCTTTTCCTATTTGGAACCAGTCTGTTGTTCCATGTCCAGTTCTAACTGTTGCTTCCTGACCTGCATATAGATTTCTCAAGAGGCAGGTCAGGTGGTCTGATATTCCCATCTCTTTCAGAATTTTCCACAGTTTATTGTGATCCACACAGTCAAAGGCTTTGGCATACTCACTTCCTCACCCCTAACACTGGTCCTTCCATCACCTTCCAATCTTCTTGTACTTTAATCCTTGCCTCAGGTCAGTTACTGGAGGAACCCAACCGAAGAAAGAGGTATACTTTCATCTTCTACCTGTGTAAATCTGTAAACTTTACAACAATTTTATAACAAATTACTCTTTTGCTAAGAGTTGATAAAAACTCTACAGAACTTCAATTTTATCAATTACTGACCATCTGCCCAATGTTGATCGTTTAGTCCCAAAGTTGTATCCAACTCTTGAGACCCCATGGACCATAGCCCGCCAGGCTCCTCTGTCCATGGGATTTCCCAGGCAAGAATACTGGAGTGGGTTGCCATTTCCTTCTCCTGGGGATCTTCCCAATGTTAGGTGGCAGGAAAAGGGGCTAGATGCTTTTATCTCATTTAATCCTCCAACCCAGCCTGATACAACTGTCATATGGATTTTATTAACATGATTTATTTGGATGCTTGGTAGCTCAGCTGGTAAAGAATCCACCTGCAGTGCAGGAGACCCTGGTTCGATTCCTGGGCAGGGACGATCCCCTGGAGAAGGGAACAGCTACTCACTCCAGTATTCTGGCCTGGAGAATTCTGGGACTGCATAGTCCATGGGGTCTCAAAGAGTCGGACACGACTGAGCAACTTTCACTTTCGTCAACGATACCAAATTACATACCTTTACATAAAGTGTTATCTGCACATTTACTTATCACCAGTTACTTGCTAAGAAGCACTGGTACAGTAATGCCTAGAAGTGGTGAAAGCAGATATCCTTGCCTTGTTTCTAGTTAGGGGAGTAGCTGTATTTTTAAATCAAGAAATAGTATTTCTACCTTAACTATGTTTCACACTGAAACACTGCACTGCTGTCTAGTTTTGGTAAACATTAAATTATGTTGTTCTTCATGCAGTGTAAAAGGCTTAAGTAATGTATTATGGATGATTGATTTTTATTTTAGGGTAATTTCCTTACTGCCTTTTTAAAATGTTAAATACAAAAGTGAAATGAATGCATGTTTTATTTGGAGGCTATAGGCAGAAAAAATTATCAATACAAATATATTTGATTGGCTGATAACAGTCTAAATTTTACTCATTTTCAGCATTGGTCAGTTTTCATTCCAATCCCAAAGAAAGGCAATGTCATAGAATGTTCATATTATTATACAATTGCACTCATTTCACATGATAGCAAGATTATGCTCAAAATCCTTCAAGCTAGGCTTCAGCAGTAAATGAACCGAGAACTTCCAGATGTACAGGCTGGATTTAGAAAAGGCAGAAGAACCAGAGATCAAACTACCAACATACACTGGATCATAGAAAAAGAAAAGGAATTCCAAAAAACATCCACTTCTGCTTCATTGACTATGGCAAAGCCCTTTGACTGTGTGGATCACAACTATCTGTGGAATGTTCTTAAAGAGATAGGAATACCAGACCACATTATCTGCCTCCTGAGAAACTTGTATGCAGGACAAGAAGCAACAGTTAGAACCGGACATGGAACAACGGACTAGTTCAAAATTGGGAAAGGAGTACGTCAAGGCTTATTTAATTTATATGAAGAATACATCATACAAAATGCTGCACTGGATGACTCACAAGCTGGAATCAAGATTTCTGCAAGAAATAACCTCAGATATGCACATGATACCACTTTAATGGCAGAAAGTGAAGAAGAACCTCTTGCTGAAGGTGAAAGAGGAGAGTGAAAAAGCTGGCTTAAAAGTCAACATTCACAAAGCGAAGATCATGGCATCCAGTCTTACTACTTCATCACAAATAGATGGAGAAAAAGTAGAAACAGTGACAGATTTCATCTTCTTGGGCTCCAAAATCAATGTGGACTGGGACTGCAGCCATGAAATTAAGACACTTGCTCCTTGGAAGAAAAGCTATGACAACCTGCTGCTGCTGCTGCTGCTGCTAAGTCACTTCAGTTGTGTCCGACTCTGTGCAACACAGCATATTAAAAAGCAGAGACAAAAAAATAAATAAATAAATAAATAAATAAAAAGCAGAGACATCTCTTTGCTGACAAAGGTCCGTATAGTCAAAGCTATGGTTTTTCAGGTAGTTGTGTACAGGTGTGAGAGTTGGACCATAAAGAAGGCTAAGCACTGAAGAACTGGTGCTTTCAAACTGTGGTGTTGGAGAAGACTTGTAAGAGTCCCTTGGACTGCAAGGAGATCAAACCAGTCAATCCTAAAGGATATCAACCCTGAATATTCATTGGAAGGACTGGTGCTGAAGCTGAAGCTTCAATACTTCAGACCTGATGCGAAGAGCTGACTCATTGGAAGATCCTGATTCTGGGAAAGATTGAAGGCAAGAGTAGAAGGGGATGACAGAGGATGAGATGGCTGGATGGCAACATTGTCTCAATGGACATGAGTTTGAGCAAACTCAGGGAGATAGTGAAGGACAGGGAAGTCTGGCATGCTGCAGTTCATAGTGTCGCAAAGAGTTGGACATGACTTAGCAACTGAACAACAGCTAATTTTCTTGTTCGAGAAAGCCCTACCTATATAATTTTTTTCCCCCCAAACTTGTTGGCTGGACTGTACCACCTGTGGGATCTTAGTTCCTGGACCAGGGATCGAACTGGAGCCTCCTACAGTGGAAGCTCGGAGCCTTCTACAGTGGAAGCTCGGAGCCTTAATTGCTGGACTGCTGAGGAAGACCCATCTGCCTTTATCATCTTGAAAAGAAGTTCCAGGTGGCAATTTTCCCTAAGTAGTAATTATTCATGCCTGCACTTGTTTTTAATGGGTGTAAAAAAACTGATTATGTAAATTTATATGGTGAAAATGGTGAGATTTTACAAGACGATATTAACAAAGTTTTTAAAATCCTTAAAGAGATGGTGTTATGTAAATTGGAATGCCATGCCTATAATTATAATTCCCTTTGATATTTCTGGAAATTAAGTCCACAAATAAATACAGTCAAATACTGAAACATATTAGGCAAAATAATTTCTAGAGCATCTGTGTAACCTGTGGAAACAGGAGGCAGTTGGCATTACCAAGTGGGCCAGTGAACAGATACATACAGAAACACATGCCTTCAGTGTTTTTTCTCAACCTTAATTAGGAGATGAACAAATGATCCATAAAATTTTTATTTTAGTATCTAAAATAGAGGATCCAATTCACTAAAACTTAAGTCTCTACTTAAAGAAAAATAAAGCACTCTTGAAAATGTACCTACTTTTGGTATGATTTATACTAAGCCCCAAACTAAATATAACTCTTAGATTGTTAAAGATAGTTGAACTTAATGAAAATAACTCTGAATTTTTAAACCTGATAATGTGTACTAATATACCTTATATTCTCATTCTAACCAAGTGAACTTTGATAAAATAGATGAAACCTGAATGTCTTAATAACAAAATAAAGATACTAGAAAATTGTAAATATTTTTTTGTTTGGATAAATCCTTTTCATGGTTTGACTATCAAAGTTTAAATAGGAATACAGTGAAAAGTCCTTTCTATATCTTCCATCCACAGATTTCTCATAACTCAACAGTTACTTTGTCCTAGTTTAATACATATACATGTTAGTACATTATTCTGTTCCATTTTTCTGCTTTTTTCATTGAACAAAAAATCTTGGAAATCTTAATTAAAAAAAAGTATTTATTGTTTGGCTGTGTTGGGTCTCCATTCCTGTGTGGGCTTTTCTCTAGTTGCAGCAAGCAGGGGTTACTCCCTAGTTGTGGGGTGCAGCCTTCCCACTGCAGTAGCTTCTCTTGTTGCAGAGCATGGGCCCTAAGTCATGGGGCCTTCAGAAAGTTGTGGTTCCCGGGTTCTGGAGTACAGGCTCAGTTGCTTCACAGCATGTAGGATCTTCCCAGAACAGGGATCGAACCCGTGTCTCCTGCATTGGCAGGCAGATTCTTTACCATGCAGCCACCAAGGAAGCCCCACAAATCTCAATATTAAAACACGAAGAACTTATTGTTGTTGTTGTTAACAGCTACATAGTGGTCAAAAGTATGGTTATATCATAATTTAGTGTCTTGTTGATGGATATATTTAAGCTGTTTCAAGGATAAGAAATACCTTGTCCTTTCTCATGTGTGGAACTACATATGTGGGCTAGATCCCTAGAGGTGAAATTGGAGGTTCAGAGTATGCATACATTTGTAATTTTGATAGACACTGCCAAATTCTTCTTTCTATATATTTCAGCCAAAGCAGTGGGGCCAGATATAATTTTATGCCTTTTTCATTTCATTCAGAAATGCACAAAGTGGGTTACCTATTAAAGAATAAGGAAGAAAGGACAAATTTATTTGGCAATTTAGAGAACGTTTTCATTCAAAAATACATTCAACAGAAATTTACTGTGCATCTACTGCATGCCAAGTGCTTTTAGGCTTTTGGAACTACCTACCTACACAAATCAGACTCAAATCTCTGCCTCTGTGAAGCGTACATTTTGGAACTCTGTGCTACTTCTTAAGACACAAGTTAAATGTCAATATCCTGAAAATGATCTGTTGTGATCCTGGGCACAGGCACCAGACGTATGCTACCAGTGTTATTTAAAACTGACTAGAGGCAATGTTGCATATGATTTCATAGCTTTCCATCAGGTCCTTTTAAACAACACACTTGGGCGAGAGCTCTTTTTATCTGACTCCATCTGCTGTTGGTAGTGATCAGCATACTGTGGGCATTGTGTTAGCATCTGAGACTAGGTTGTGAAATAGGAAGTGGAGTTATGTGCAGATCAGCAAGTGTGTGCAAACTGTTTAGTTCTATCCGAAGCTGAAACCACGGGTGTCCAACTCAGGCTTGGGAAACACGGAAGATAAGGTTATCAGCACATGCCCATCAGGGCACAGTTTCCCTTTTGCTGTCTGTCCCTGTTTTGGTTCTATAAAGAGATCCCTGGGGTTTTATGGAAAACAGTGTCAGAAGCATACACCAGCAGTACTCTTGTCTGCTGAACAAGGGCATGCAAAATGTTACTTGTTAGCAAGTGAGGGAGACAGAAAGGCCAAGTGATGCCAAGGAAAGTGGGTGTATTGTCCAGTGGATGGTCAGAGAAAGTATGGCCTCAGGCTTGTGCATGTTTTCTTTCTTTTTCCTTTCTTGGCTGTGCTGCAGGCATGTGGGATCTTAGTTCCCCGATCAGGGATTGCTGAGTCTTAACCACTGGACCTCCAGGAAATCCTTTTCTTCCTAAAAGAAGATCTTAAAACTTCAGCTCCCCCATTAAGATTTAATTTTATAATAAGTCAGTAACCTACAGTTGTTAAAGTCTTGCCAATATCCCATTGGGTTCTCTGCAGTCACTACAGGATAACTGAGAGTTCAGCTTGTGATGGGGAAGTCAGACACAACAGCATCTTCAAGCATGATGTGAAGAACACAAAAGAGCCAGTTCCAGAGACTGGCTTTTGAATCATACCCTGACCTTTTTTCTTTTGCTTGTTTTATTGAAATTTCATCTCTGCGCCATAATAGACACAATCAACAATTGGTTAGTAACGAATGTTTTCTGCAGTCCGAATACATAGCAGTGATTTTTCTGTCCTTGAATCATAGAAAGAGGCTTTGGACTCGTCAACATGCTCCTTTCACAGTTGAGGTCGAGAAGGGCGAAGTGACAATGGCAGAAGTCAGGTCTCTCTCCCGATTCCCAGTTCGGCAGAACTCCCGCCACAGGCTCCCCAGGGAAACCTGTTATGCCTCCGACTTTTGGATTCCGTGCTGTCATCCTGCAAGCTGGGGTGACTTTGGGCAATGACATCGTGGCCCCCACGGGGCTTGCACATGGCAGAAGCCGCCCTGGAGCCGCCCGCCCGCGGAGTGTGCGCGCTGTTTTCGCACTCTGCCGGGTGGTCCCGGCGAAGGTCCGGGACCGGGTTGTGGACCAGGGTCTCCAGAGTTCCCTTCCGTCAGGTGAGGTCGCGAGGGGACTTTCTCCGATTTCTGGGTCTGGAAAGGCTGACCCTCGCCCGGCTGCGCTCCTACCCGAACGAGAAAGGGGACAGGCGGGCCCACGCCCCCTTCTCCCCTGGGCCCCACTCCTGCCACCCCAGGACTCGGGCCGTTTTCCTTCCGCCCTTCCCTCGTTTTCCCCACGGGCCTCTCCTCAACTTTTCCCACTTGGCGTTTAAAAGCGCCACCGCCCCCCTCCCTCGGCGAGCAGCTCGCGCGCCCGGGCGATCCTCGGCCCCTCCCCCCGCCTCTCCCCTCCCCCCGCCTCTCCCCTCCTCCTCCCGGATCCACGCCGCCCGCTCCCCCGGCGCCCGCCCGGCGGTCACGTGCGCCGCGCCCCGCCCCGTCACGTGGCCCCGCCCCGCCCCGCCCCCGCGCCGGCGCGCTCCGACGTGCCCTGGAACTCACCCGCCCCGGGAGAGCCGCCTGCGGGGACGCGCCGGCCGCGGCCGCCGCTGAGCGAGCGCCCTTCAGGTTCGTCTGGGCGCCCCGCCGCCGCCGAGCCGGGCCAGGAGGGAGCCGCCCACCCCCGCGAAGCCGCCGGGCCCTCGGTGAGGTTGGTGGGGAGAGGGAGCCCGGGCGGAGGGCAGGTCGGGGCGGCGCTGCACAAAGGCGCCCGGGGCCGGGGCTGCGGGGCCGGAGGAGGCGTGTGCGGGCGCGCGGCGACGCCGGGGTGCGCGAGGTGCGGCCGGGGGCGCGGCCGGCGGGGTCCTGGCGCCGGGCCGCTGCCGGCCGCTCGGCCGACGTGGGCGACGGGGTTTTAAATGGCTGGAAGTTGCGGCTCCTCTGCCCCCCGGGTTTCCTGACTTCCTGTGAGAGGGCAGTGCCCGCCGCCCCGCCCCCAGGAAGGAGGGTGGCGGGCTGTGTGTGTGTGTGTGTGTGTGTGTGTGTGTGTGTGTGTGTGTGTGTGTGTGTGTAAAAGGCTGGCGGTGCCGCCCTCCTTTCTGGTCTCCCGCCGGCGGCGAGCCCGCTCCTCAACTGCTGCAGGGGATGCAACCCCCGCCCGCCCAACAGCCCCAGGAGCCGACTTGGGGCTCCTCGAAGGCTCTTGATCCCCCAGACTGGGCATGGGGGCTTCTGCAGCTTCTAGAGGTGCCCCGCCCCTGCTCAGTGGGCATCTGCTTCTTTCTAGCCCTTCTGCGAGAATTCTCCACCGTTTTTAATTTCAGAAAACCCTTTGCGCTCTTCTCGGGTGTGTGTGTGTGTGTGTGTGTGTGTGTGTATTGTCTTCTAAGGATGACTGTCCTGGACGTGTGGCGTCTGAAGTTACCGCAGACCCTTTGACACGAAAAGGCCACAGGGTCATTCTCGAGGCGTGGTGATGTTTTCCTCCTGACGGCAGCCGCCGTTTTCCAGGCACTTGCGAAGGCGAGCATGTTCAAAGCGTGGCTGTATGAAAGTTCTGATGTGTCTCCAAGTGAAGTATTTGTTGTCGGGACAGGCTGTTAACATTCGTGTTGCTTTATGGTTAATTAAGATATGGGAGGTAATTAAAAAAAATTTGTTTACGTTATTTTGAGCAGTGCTGGGTCTTCATTTGCTGTGCGCAGGCGTTCTCTAGTTGCGGGAAGCAGGGGCAACCGTTCGTTGTGGTGAGTGGTCTTCTCATTGCTGTGGCTTCTCTTGTGTCCTCTGGGCTCTAGAGTGCGGGCTTCAGTAGTTGGGGCAGGTAGTTGTGTCTCAAAGGCTTAGCTGCTCCGCGGCCTGTAGGATCTTCTGGGACCAGGGATCGAACCCGTGTCATCTGCATTGCAAGGCGGATTCTTATCCACCAGACCGCCAGAGAAGCCCCGGTGGTAGACTTTTTTGAACATTTAGGCATGTGTTCCTAACGGGAGGTGAATACGGGGAGGAAGGAGGGAACTTTGAATGAAGAGTCCACCCGGATTCTGATTAAGATTCTGCCTCTCAGCTTCTGAAGGTGAGACCTTGGAAGACTCTGAATGTTACAGTGCAGGGTGGCTCAAAAACGTCCAGCTCCTGGCCGCGCCTCTTTCATACCCAGATGCTGGGAAACGGTGGCCTGGAGGTGGATCTATAGCCAGTGTTCCTTACCTGATCCTCAGGAGGGAGCCTGACAGGGCAGGATGTCTTTTGTGTTATCTTTTGGTCGAAGTAGATGGTCTGGCTGCTGGGGCCAGTATTTCTCTCTTTCTCTCTGTTTTAAAAAATGCCTTGGAAATGTTTCTGAGCAGAGTTTCGCTTGAACCAGCCTCTAAAGACTTGACCCTGAGTGGGGCAACTGGAAGAACCTGAGGAGCTGGGCATGTCGGCGTGACCCCTGGTTTCAGGAAGCTCTGCTGTTCTGGAAAGGGACTCTTTTGGGGAAAAATGAGTTGAATGAAGCCTAATATACCATATTGCATGTGCATGCCCCAGTATGGGGTGGTAGGCTTCTGTTCCTACTTTATGGAGGACAGAAGTTGAAGAAGATTGCTAACACACTGATTCTTAATGTGATGCCATCTGTATAGAGGGGTTGTCCACATACAGTCAATATTTTATGTATCTTAAGTTTTTTTCTTTTTTTTTTTACATACTACACTAGTTGTTGTGAGGCACAAGTGAAAATATATAAATACTGCAGAAAAACAGTGTATTATTTGTAGTCAATCATTTGGCGGTTCTTTCATTAATAAAGTATCTGCTGAGTGCTTTTTTTTATTAGGTTGACAGAAAATGTGTTTTACGAATGTAAAGTACTTCTAATGATGCAGTTGACAATTCTGAGAATAAAAAGGGTAACAAACAGTATAAGTTAATTAAGACAGTGACTATGATGCTGTGTAAAATTACTAAATGGTAGCTTCCTTGATGGCACCCCACTCCAGCACTCTTGCCTGGAAAATCCCATGGATGGAGGAGCCTGGTAGGCTGCAGTCCAGGGGTCGCTAAGAGTCGGACAGGACTGAGCGACTTCACTTTCACTTTTCACTTTCATGCATTGGAGAAGGAAATGGCAACCCACTCCAGTGTTCTTGCCTAGAGAATCCCAGGGACGGAGAGCCTGGTGGGCTGCCGTCTGTGGGGTCGCACAGAGTCGGACACGACTGAAGCGACTTAGCAGCAGCAGCTTTTTTGATGGCTCAGCTACTAAAGAGTCCGCCTGCAATGTGGGAGACCTGGGTTTGATCGCTGTCTTGGGAAGATCCCCTGGAGAAGGGAACGGCTACCCACTCCAGTATTCTGGCCTGGAGAATTCCATGGACTGTATAGACCAAAGGGTTGCAAAGAGTCAGACACGACTGATCGACTTTCACACTCACACACTCATTTTTGCTTATATGAGAAAACTGGTGCTAGGAAAAAGCAGTTTAAGGTAAATCTGCCTAAAGTGGGCATTACAGTTTTATAGTAGTGAGAAAGAAGAGTGAAATTAAACTTTTATATAGAATAGTTTTAGTTGTACTTGCAAATATGCATTGTTTCGTTGAATGAATCAAAAGTGAAAAGGCAGGATGGTACCACACAGCATCATTGTGCTTCAGAATCATGCTCTTTTGAGGAACCAGTTGGGCCGCTACCTTTGTGGTTTCTTTAATTGCTAACTGTTCTAATTGTGCCACATCCTCATTTTTGGATGGCTTTGCAGTGATTCAGCCATTTCCCTGTTTTATTGACTTAATATTTTGCAGTTTCAGTGTACAGTTGACCAGTTTTTTAATTGAACTGAACTATCAGATCATGACCTCTCTAAGCACCCCTTGCCTTGATAGTCTAGGGCTTCTCAAATTTTAGTGTACATGGAAATCACCTGAACTTCTTAAACCCCATGTAATACCAGTGCTGCCAGGACCTCAGACTACTGCTGTCGTGTGGAAATGTGATGCCAGTCACCTTTGTAATTCTCAAGTAATTTTTAGTACTCACATGATAACTAAGAAAGAGTCAAAGAAGCCGTGAGGTAAATCTTATTATTATTTTGTCTGTATGACAGCTTCAGACTCCCATGTGTGTTTTACACTTACAGCACGCCTCAGTTTAGGTTAGCCACAAGTTACATGCTCAGTAGGCGCATTTCTTAGCAGTGGCTGCTGTGTTGAACAGCGATGGTTCTGGAATCTGCAATCTAAATCACTGCTGTTCTAAGTGAGCTTTCAGATTGGCTGCATCAGCAACCCTTGGGGACTTGTTAGAAATGCACATTTTTGGGCCCCACCTCAAACCTACTCTCATTGGAATATCTAGGGTTTCATTAATCTACAGCATATGACTACAGAATGCATATGTGGTGTTTTGGATATGATCGTAGAACAGGAAAAGTTCATTAGGGGAAAATTAAGGAGTAGGGTCATTATTGTCAGTATTGGTTCATGGAGTGTGATGAATATACTGTACTAACGTAAGACGTTTGTAGTCGGGAAGAATGTACAGTAAATCTGTGAATCTAAAACTCGTCTAAAAGAACGTGTTTTTATTTTTATTTTTTGCCACACTGTGTGGCATGTGGGATCTTAGTTCCCAGACCTGGTGTTGAACCAGTGTCCCCTGCAATGGATACTCAGAGTCTTAACCACTGGGCCATCAGGGAAGTCCCAAGAATGTTTTTTTAAAGCGGCTCTCCAGGTGATGCCGTCTTTCACTAAAAGTGAGACGCAGTGATCTGGATCACTAATATGACCTGCACTACTACAGCTTGGGTGGGCAGGATGGAGGCTACTCTTAGGTCTCCTAGGGTAATAATAGTATTTTTGTATTAAGAACTAAAACTTACAAAGTACTTAACATGTGCCAGAAATTATACCAAGTGCTTTATGCATATTTACTTAACTCTCCCAACATGTGATATATACTATTAATCAGCTCCCTTTCACAAATGGAAAAAATACTGAGGCTCAGAGAGGTTGGTTGCCTTGTCTGAGGTTACATAGCTAGTAAGAGACAGAAACAGGGACATTTGACAAGGGGCTCATTTTAAAAGCAATCAGTTCAGTTGTGAGTGTTCTCTTTGAGTAAGTGCTAATTAATGTGAATGTTTTGTATCATGCATCCCAGTTTACAAAGTACTTTTTCTCTTTCCATTTTCATAAGGATCTTTTGAGGTGTGTATTTCTTTTGTTTTTTAGATAGTTCAGGTGCTGAGGGCCTGTGAGCTGCTAAATCAAGCCCTGATTTAAATTTCAGCCCTTCATCCCTGAGTCCTGTGCTCCTTCACCACTGGAGAATTCAAACTATTAATACATTTTGAAGTTAGAGCAGTATCTTTAAAAGTTAAGCTGAAAATTGCCTGTATGTTGCTGTATATTATTGGTTTGTTTTAGAAAATAGTTTTATTGCGTTACAATATACATACACTAAAATAAAAGTCAACAATAAAACAGCGTGAGCAGCGACATTGCTTAGCATTGTTCTAAGCAAAACAAGCCAGACATTGAAGGTTATATACTCTATATGGTTGGTGCTTTTCTGTCTCCGTTTGGTTTCCTTGAGGAAGCTGTGATTAATGTGATGCTTTTTTATCATGCTTTATAGTTTACTAAGTACTTTTTCATGTTTTCTCTGCTCATTCTCACAGGGATCTTCTGAAGTTCGTGTTGTTTCCTGTTTTACAGAGGGTTGTACCACAGTTGGTCTAGGCATTCACCAGTTGATAGGCCTCTGGGTCATTTCCAGTTTCTGGCTGTTATGAATGTTCATGTAAGGCCTTTGCAAGGACTTATGCTTTCATTTTTCTTGGGTAAATACCTAGAAGAGGAATTGCTAGATCATAAATGTATGTTTAAGAAATTGCCAAAGTGCTTTCCATAGTAGCGGTACTGCTCTGCATTACCACCAGCAGTGAATGAGAGTTCCCAGTTGCTGGTATCCTTGCCCTGCAAAATATCCTTAATATGTATCTAAAGCCATTCTGGTAGGGGCGTAGTGATACCTGGTGTGGTTTTTTTTTTTCCTAATATTTATTTGTTTTTGGCTGCCTTAGGGTTAGTTGTGGCAGGCATGGTTTTCCTTGCGTTGCGCGGCCGCCACAGCCCTGGTCTCAGCAGTTGCCGTGCGCTGGTTCTCCAGTTGAGGCTCTCGGGCTTAGTTGTCTGGTGGCGTGTGGTATCTTAGTTTCTCCACCAGGGATTGAACCCGAGTCCCCTGCATTAGAAAGCAGATTCTTAACTACTTGACCTCCGGGGAAGTCCCTGATATCTGGCGGTTTTAATTTGCCTTATTAGAGTTTTGTTTAACAGCTTTATTGAGGTGTAATTGCTGTAAAATAAACTGGACATATTTAGACTGTGCATTTTGATGAGTTTTGACATAGGAGTATGCCTGTAGAATCATCACCATTTTCAGGATAACAAACATACCCATCTTTCACCTCCTAATTTCCTAAAGCCCAAAGGTAATTCATTGCTCTTGTTCCCTGGTAAGTATTTCTGTGTATTTCTGATCTGCTTTCTGTCACTATTTATTACTTTGCATTTTCTAGAATGTTATGTAGATATAGAATATGTGCTCTTTCTTGTCTGGATTATTTTCACTCAACCAAATTATCTTGAGATTCATCCAGTTTGTTGTGTATATCAGTAGTTTGTTCCTTTTTATTATTGATTGATATCCCATCGTGTGGATATTACACAATTACTTTATGTGGTCACCTGTTGGTGGTCATTGGGTTGCTTCCAATTAGGTGCTGTTACAAATAAAGCCACTGTATACATTCATGGATAGGTCTTTATATGGACATGTGTTTTCATCCTTGGTAAATACCATGGAGTAGAATCCCTGGGTCATATGGTTGATGTATATTTCAAGGTTTTAAGAATCTGCCCAACTTTTCCCAAAGTAGTTGTACTGTTCTACATCCCCACCAGCAGTATGTCAGAATTCTGGTTGCTCCACATTCTCAGAAATACTGGTATGGTCAGCCTTTTAATTTTAGTCATTCCAGTAGGTGTGTGATGTTATTTGTGTTTTTAATTTACATTTTCCTAAGGACTAAAGATTTTGGGCATCTTTTCATGAACTTCTTTACCATCTGTAAATCCTCCTCCTTGGATATGAGTACTTGTCCTTTCCTATCTTTTCCCCCTTTTTATTGGGTATTTGTCTTCTTATTGACTTCTACAGTTTTTGTGTATTCTATAAGTATGAGTTCTTTGTTGGAGATAAGTTTGTGTCTGAGATATTTGTGACTGTTCATAAGGGATATTGGTCTGTAGTTTTTCTTTTTTGTAACTTCTTTTTCTGGTTTTGGCATGAAGACACACTGACTTCATAGAATGAATTGGGATGTGTTTTCCCTCTGTTTCAATTTTCTGTAAGAAGTTTGTTTACAGCTGGTATTGTTTTCCTTACACTTTGGTAAAATTCACCAGTGGAGCCATCTTGGCCAGGAGTTTTCTTTGTGGGAAGATTTTTATAGACAGATTCAACTTATTTAATAAACATAGAATGATTTAGGTTATCTGTTTCTTAAGCAAGCTTTAGTAATTTGCCAAAGAAATGTATCTGGTTCATTTAAATTGATGAATTTATCAGCTTAAAGCTGTTCATAATGTTCTTTTATATTCCTTTTAATGTCTTTAAGATCTAGAATTACATCCCTTGTTTCATTCTTAATGCTGGTTATTTGTGTTTTTTTGTCTTTAGTCCTTGATCAGTTTGGCTAGAGGATTGTCAGTATTACTGATCTTTTTGAAGAACAAGCTTCTGGTTTTCATTGGTTTTCTCTAACATTTTTCTGTTTTCTCGTTTACTGATTTCTGCTCTGATCTTTATCATGTCCTTTCTTCTGCTTGCTTTGGGTTTAATTTGCTCTTCTTTAGTTTCTTAGAGTGCAGTCTTACATCACTGATCTGAGACCTTTTTCTTTTCTGATTGTTGGCATTTGGTATATAAATTTTCTCTGAGCACTGCTATAGCTGCATCCCACAAACTCTGAGATGTCACCTTTTCATTTTCATCCAATTCATATCTCTTATTTGATTTCTTATTCAACCTATGGTTTATTTAGAAGTATGTTGTGGAGTTGTCAGAGTACATTATTTATGTTATTCCAGTCCTTACAGATTTATTAAGATTCGTTTCATGGGCTAGAATATAGTCAACAGAAAATGTATGTTTATAAGAAACTACTGAACTAGCTGTACCATTTAGCATTCCCACTAGTACTGAATGTGTGTCCAGTTGTTGGTATCTTTGTCAGCCCTTGATATTGTCTTTGTTTTTAAAAACTAACTTTATTCTAATTGGTGGGTAGTAATACCTTGTTTTGGTTTTAGTTTGCATAATTGGTTTTCTAATGTTTTGTAAAACAATTTAAATTTGAATGAGAAGAGTCATGTTTTTTATTTTTCTTTCCAATAGAGGACAGGAACCGGTAAGGCAGCAGTCCCTAAGTTTTTGGGCACCAGGCGTTGGTTTCGTGGAAGACAGCTTTTCCACAGACCCGAGCAGCGTGGTGGGGGCGGTGGGGTTGGGGCGGCAACGAGAGAGATGGGGAGCGGCTGGGCTCCTAACAGGCTGCACACCAGCTCCCGTCTGCAGCCTGGGTGGGCATTGGCAGTAGCAGCAGTTCATCACTGTCTGTGTGCTACAGAAGTGCTGCTTGTCAGTCTTCCAAAAGGCTGAATGTTTATTTGCCTTTCAGTATTTACTTTTTAAGAGGATCTGTGAAAGCTGTGTGAGGATTGAAGTGATTTTTATAGTTTTGGGGTAGACTTGTATAAACTGATTTAAATTATATTCTCCATTTTACATTCGCACCAGCAGTGCACATGAATTCCAGTTTCTCCACCTCCTCACCAACACTTGTTATTTCTGTTGTTATTTTTACAGTAGCCACTGTCATGGATGTGGCGTGGTGTCTCATTGTGGTTTTGATTTGCGTTTGATTTGCTTATTGGCCATGTGTGTATCTTCCTTGGAAAAATGTCTATTCAGGTCCTTTGCCTATCTGACTCTGCTCATTGCAGTTTATTTTGAAGTAGATTGGCATAATTTAAGCTTTATAATGAGTACTTTTTTCTTTTTTTTTTTTAAGTAGGTTATTGATGTCTGACTAGACCTTTGCAATGACCCCACCATAATAATCACTATATTTGTGTTTTTGTTTTGTGAGCTATATGTTTTTGTTTTTTAAGCATGGAATTAGGTTGAATGTAAATAGTCATTTCAGAGATTAGGAGGGTAATGTGTATAGTTGCAGAAGAATATCTGAGTTGGTCAGGGCAGGGTGGCAGTTAATGCTTGGGTAACCAGTGGAGCCCTGAAGTGAATGGAGGCTTTCTTCTAAAGTGAATTATTAGAGGAGTAGAGGTCTTATAAAACTTAGTAAAGACCAAGTTTATGATTTTCTCTTTAATATGTAACAATGATTAGTGATGTGAACTGAGACCCTGGGCAATGGGTGCTTCCCCAGAGGGAAATCAAGATGTTACAACAAGCACAGTGGGTGGGATGCCACAGAGGCAAGATGAAAATTGTGTGAAGTGTAAAAATGATAATTTCTTTTTTTTTTTTAAACTGGTTAGTTAATGTGGCTACGTGGTGAATCTCAGTTCCCTGACCAGGGATTGAGCCCTGGGCCATGGCAGTGAAATCCTGGGATTGTAACCACTAGGCCACTGGGAAACTCCCTTAGCTGATTATTTTAGGAAGTTCTTAGTGAAAAATTAAATTGTGGGACTCAGGTGTTCAGGATCTAGGAGGAAGAATCCATAGACTGGAGTGCATGTAGAAGAGAGTGAGAGCTGAAAAATGTGGAAGCCGAATGTTGATCATAGTTGAGTTCAGTCGCTCAGTCATGTCCGACTCTGCGACCCCATGAACTGCAGCACTCCAGGCCTCCCTGTCCATCACCAACTGCTGGAGATAACCCAAACTCATGTCCATTGAGTCAGTGATGCCATCCAACCATCTCATCCTCTGTCATCCCCTTCTCCTCCTGCCCTCAATCTTTCCCAGCATCAGGGTCTTTTCAAAAGAGTCAGCTCTTCACATCAGGTGGCCAAAATATTGGAGTTTCAGCTTCAACATCAGTCCTTCCAAAGAACACCCAGGACTGATCTCCTTTAGAATGGACTGGTTGAATCTCCTTGCAGTCCAAGGAACTCTCGAGTCTTCTCCAACACCACAGCTCAAAAGCATCAATTCTTCTGTGCTCAGCTTTCTTTGTAGTCCAACTCTCACATCCATACATGACCACTGGAAAAACCGTAGCCTTGACTAGATGGACCTTTGTTGGTAAAGTAATACCTCTGCTTTTTAATATGCTGTCTAGGCTGGTCATAGAGGAGTAGTTTTAAAGGTTCATGGGAAGCTACTATTGTATAGTTAGCGTTTGGTGACATAGACTATGAAGGAAAAAGAAGTTTAACTTGTTGCATCAAGCAAATATTCTTTTTGTTTCTTAGTCTTTTTAATAACTGAGTTTTTTACCTTTAGACTATCCTTTGTGGTAGCCTATGTCATCCCATTAAAATTCTTTGTGTGTGAGTGAATCCGAAATGATTAAAAGCCAGTTTAATGGTTTTTAATATGAAAGGGCTTGAACAGGACTGTTTAGTACAGTACTGAATTTACGAATATTTTGGGAAGACCGTAGGTTCCTTATTTTCTGCTCTGTCATTTGGGTCAGTATTTATATTTCCATGTATAAGATGAGGTCACTTTAGAATGGACCCAGAGCTGTAACAACCACTGATAATGGAGAACTCCTAGTACTTAAATGTAATTTGTGTTTTGATGAGAAAAGCATTGTATGAAAGTAAACAACAGATGGAATGCAAGTTTATTTAAAGTGGGACAGCATAATGTAAGATATGTTCATAGAAATGTCAGGTACGCATGATACCACTTTTAGTTGAGTTACAGTTTAAGAAGATGGTTCTCTAATGATAGGAAGCATTGAAATCAAGCACATAAAAGCCAGGTTGGGAGAATGTGTCACTACAGGCTCCAAGCTCATCTTGTATATTTCCAGCCCCAGCCCTTGAATCAGTTATTTCTCCAAAAAACCTTGGTCCTTTTATTTGAAGAATGGTATTAGAGACCAAATCTGAGTGCTGTGTGTGCTTGTTGCTGCTTAGGTGTCGTTTCTACTGACAGCAGGATTTATGCGTGGTGTACGAAGCATATAGACATATATCTCCCTTGTGTGTTTATAAATTCATATTCCAACATTGGGAATCTTGGCTCCCACCTTCTACGTTCTATAATACTTAATTATATTCAATTCCAGTGTATGTATGCGCATAGCAGTATCACAATTTTTAATTCATACTCTCACAGGAAATGTTGTTTATGTGTTAGTTATATGCATTTCCTTTGTGTTCTAATAAACTTGACTTATTTCCACAGTAAGTGATGTCAGCCTCTGCCTCCATTCCTGCTCTGTTCGGTGAGGTGAGGTCATTCCGTACATGTGTAATACTGTTCGACCATTGAGTCACATCTGCTTCCCTGCTGGGATCCCCTTGACCTCCTAAATGATTGTTTAGAATTTGAAAACATTGGAGTACATGCTTGTGTTGTAAAGATGAATGGGCTTTGACAAGTGCATAACGTATTGTGTACACCATTACAACATCATACAAAATAGTTTATTGACCTGAAAGAATCTGCAGTGCTTCACCTGTGGAAGCCCCCCTCCCTGCCTCCCACCCCTAGCAATCACCGTCTCTGTGGTTTTGACTTTTCCAGACTGCCACACGATAGAATCATTCTATATGTTGCCTCTTCTATTTTTCTTTCACTTAGCAAAATAAATCTAAGACTCACTTCTGTCTTCATAGCTCAAAGCTCTTTCTTTTTATTACTGAATAGTAATGAAAGGTCCATCTAGTCAAGGCTACGGTTTTTCCAGTGGTCATGTATGGATGTGAAAGTTGGACTGTAAAGAAAACTGAGTGCCGAAGAATTGATGCTTTTGAACTGTGGTGTCGGAGAAGACACTTGAGAGTCCCTTGGCCTGCAAGGAGATCCAACCAGTCCATTCTAAAGGAGATCAGTCCTGGGTGTTCATTGGAAGGACTGATGTTGAAGCTGAAACTCCAATATTTTGGCCACCTGATGCAAAGAACTGACTCTTTTGAAAAGACCCTGATGCTGGGAAAGATTGAGGGCAGGAGGAGAAGGGGACGACAGAGGATGAGATGGTTGGATGGCATCACTGACTTAATGGACATGAGTTTGGTGATGGACAGGGAGGCCTGGCGTGCCATGGTTCATGGGGTCGAAAAGAGTCAGACACGACTGAGCGACTGAACTGACTGACTGACTGAATAGTATTGTTTGTCTGGCTGCCTCCGTTTATCCTTTCACCTTTTGAAAGACATCTTGATTGCTTCCAGTTTGGGGCAGCTGCTCTGAACATTTGCATGCAGGACTTTTTGTAGAAATAAGATTTAAAATCATCAACCTTGTTGCTAGATTGTGTGGTAAGACAACATTCACTTGTGTAGAAACTGTTAAATGACTTCCAACTGGCTCCACCATTTTGCGTCCCCACTAGCAGTGTGTGAAAGCTCCCATTGCTCTGCGTCCTTATCAGCATTTGGTGGTGTCAGGTTTTTGGATTTTAGCCACTCTAATAGTGGTACAGTGATATCTCATTGTTTCAGTTTGCTATTCCTGAATGACACAAAGTTGGGTATTTTTTCATGTGCTTATGTTCTTTCATGATGTGTCTTTTCAGATTGTTTTCCATTTAAAAAGTTGGTTCTTTTGTTGAGTTTTAAGAGTTCTGTGTATGTTCTGGATAAAAGCCCTTCATCAGACATCTGTTTTATTTTCTCCTTGTCTCTGGTTCATGTTTTCATTTTCTGTACCTTTCACAGAGCAGAAATTTGTAATTTTAAGAAGGTCCTCTTTAATTTTCTCTTTCATTAATTATGCATTTGGAGGTACATTTAAAAATTCATCATCAAACCTAAGGTCATATTACTTCCTTTAAAAATTGGAATATTTCTGGGACTTCCCTCCTCTTCCAGTGGTTAAGAATCTGCCTTGCAGTGCAGGGGTCAGGGGCTCAATTCCTGGTTGGGAAGCTGAGATCCCCCTTACCACAGAGCAGCTAAACCTGAGCCCTGCAACTTAGGGAGTCCATGCCCAGCAGTGGCAAGGTCCTTCATAGATCTTTCTGAAATACTACATGCAAGTATCACTTTTATTAAAAGCTTGCTCTCTGAAATACTTCTTTTGTTGTTTCCTCATTTTTGTTTTGTATTTAAATCTGGTTTTGAATTTCCTTTATCAGTTTATGCTTGACTGTGTTTTCTACTGCTTTCCAGTTAACTGATTATTTCCTGTATCCTTCCCATTTTTACTGTTTCTTTATGACCAGAATAGTTTATGACAGCAATCAGTATATTTTGCTTGGCTTCTTTAGGCCTAAAGAAATACCTTATATCCTCTATATTTTTATTCTTAGAAAACAGGGATCACGCATTCAGAAGAAACCTTAGGGTCCCTGTCATGGCCTATGGTTTCTTGTTAAGTGAATGATCTAGAGAACTATTTGGTGAAATACTTTCTTATTCTGGAACTTATGCTGGAGTTGTTTTTAACTTTTTTGTTGTGCTCATTAAGGTTTAGTTGATTTCTTTAGTAGAGGCCTATTCAGGGAGTGTTAAACAAGTACTTGTAAAGCTGCTGAAGGACTTCATGTCAAGAATTGGTGCTTAAATTGTGGTATTTTAAAGTGGATCGATAGATATATGAGGCTGTATTAGCATTTTGTTCATGGTATTAAAATTGTTAAATATGTAGTACATATATGTACAAACTTAAATTTGGATATTTGGTCTTAAATTTGGTCATCAATTATGGATGCATTTACCGCAGTCCTCTTGAGACTTTGTTTACTTGTTTACTTCCTGTTGTACCAGGTAATGATCTCATTCTGTGAGATGCAGTTGATTAAAGCAGATGTCCTGGGGGAGGAAGATAGCATTTGCTGAACTGTGTAATTTGTGCTTGGAAAGAAATGAGAAAAATTGTAGACAGAAAGGAGGAGGCCATTAAGAGTTTAAGATAGCATGGTAGAAATGTATCTGATTTGGTGGGGAGAGAAGTAAAAGCTCTAAATGGTTGTGTGTGTGTTCTTATTGAAATACCAGAACCCATGGGTAAGAAGAGCTTCATGCCGCAAAGAAAGGCAGTGGTTTTTACTGGGCAGTAGACGTGCAGAGCTCTATCCTAGTGGTTGGCTTCTTAGTAGCCGTGTGTGTGTGTGTGTGTTTGTGATGAAAAAGGGTGGAGGGGTGTGGTAATGGGTGTTGAGCATATTTCAGTAAGTGGAGTGTTGTGTTCAGAGGGTGGTGGTGTTGAATGAGTAAGGATGCTAACCAAAATATTTGAGAGGTTAAGATAGCAGGATACACAGTAGTGTGTAATAGGGCTTTCCTGGTGGCTCAGTGGAAAAGAATCTGCCTGCAGTGCAGGAGAGGAGTTCAGTCCCTGGGTCGGGAAGGAGGAGGAAATGGCAGCTCACTCCAGTATTCTTGCCTGGCAGACCCGTGGACAGAGGAGCTTGGCGGCCTGCAGTCCGTGGGTTGCAAAGAGTTGGACCCAACTTAGGGACTAAACAACAGCAACAAATAATCTAAAGGGAAAAGAATTTGGAAAAGAGTGTGTGTGTGTGTGTGTGTGTGTGTGTGTGTACTAAACAGCAACAAATAACCTAAAGGGAAAAGAATTTGTAAAAGAATGTGTGTGTGTGCGTGTGTGTGTAACTGAATCTCAGTGCTGTACACCTGAAACTTGCACTATATTGTAAATCAGCTATGATTCAATAAAAAATAAAAAAGAAGAATCCACAGTTTGGGGAATAGGGGAAGAAGCAAACCAAAATTAAAACCATAAACATTTGTTTTAATACAGCTTACGTTTTTAAATGAAAATAGGAGCAACAGTTACCCGCGTAATTGCAAATCAGTCTCCCTTAGGTCTCAGCTTTTAGAGTGTGTGTGTGCTGCGTGCTGCCATACTCTTGTTTAGTGGCAGAGTTGTGTCTGACTCTGTGACCCCATGAACTGTGGCCTGCTAGGTCCCTCTGTCCGTGGGATTTCCCAGGGAAGAATACTGGAGTGGGTTGCCATTTCCTGTTCCAGGGGAAGTATTTTAGAGCCATCCCATAATTTTATTTGTACATATAGTTTTTAATAGGGCTTTTCTCTTCATATTTGTTATGTCCAACTTTTCTTAGACCTTGGATTGTAATATATAATTCCTGCGATGTGACTTTCTAAAAGTTTATTATTTTAACCGTCTCAGGGGCTTCCCACTTCACCCCTCACCCCCATTCCCTTGTAGCTCAGTTGTTAAAAAAAATCTGCCTGCAGTGCAGGAGACCCGGGTTCAATCCCTGGGTTGGGAAGATCCCCTGGAGGAGGAGATGACAACCCACTCCAGTATCCTTGCCTGGAAAATCTCATGGACAGAGGAGCCTGGTGGACTGCAGTCCATGGGGTCGCAAAGAGTCAGGCATGACTGAGCAACTAACGCTTACTTACTTACTTACTTACTGTCTCAGTTCCTGTTATTCCCCTCCTCTCGAGTGCGCCTCCCGCCCCGTGCCCTCTCTGGCTCCTGTCACCTGCCTTGTATCTAACTACCTGTTCTGTCTGCAGTCTTTGAACTGCTTCTCCATCTTTCTCCGCCCTGCAGTTCTCATTTCCTTTACAGTAATGAAAACTTGAGTCTGGGCGTCTCTTGCTGAGTGTAGTGAAACTGCCTTATCATTCTCCCTGCCTCCTCCTCCTCCTCATCTGTGTGCAGCCAGTGGGGCAGGTGTGGTGGCCGGGATGCCTCTCACCGCCCCTCGCCCCTCCCCTTGCAGTTTACTCCTTATTCTTGTTACTTTCTTTGCTCCTTTCCTGCGGATCAGTGTCTGACCACCTCTGGTTCACCTGGGCGCCCCTAGCCTTCTGTGTATTCCCTTATTTGTTCAGTATCTTCAAAGGTGTTTCTTAAGTTGTTACTTCCTGGAAAGTAACAAATTGCCTGAGGATAAGTATTTCAGTGTGGAATTTTGAAAAGCTGTAGTGAAAAACTTTTCTGTAGGTAAAAGGATTAACGCTCCTAGTGACTAATGTTCTGGTAATGCATGAAAGTAAAGGCTGAATGATTGGAAGCTTAGAATTTCTATTTACCGTGTCAGGAAGGACTGGGTGGATTTGGCAAGGTAGTTTCTGGCGGGGTAGATTCTGGATGTGGTGAAGTTTTAGGTGCCTGTTGGAACACCCCAGTGGATCTGGCAGTTGTATCCTAGTTGTCTTTAATCTAGAAGACTCCCTCATTTCATGAAACTGATTGTTTAAAGCATTCAGGTGTGTTTCTCATAGAATGTCTCACATCCTGGATTTATTCAATTTTCATAAAAGTTGTTTCTCATGTTATTAAAAATTTTAAAAAGTCATTTCTGTTAGGATAACAAAGGTGGAAATGAAGTTGAAGCAAAGTGGAAATGAAGTAGGAGGGGCGGTGGTGAAGTATACTTAGTGTTTTTATGTGTTTGGAGGGTGTTGCTGAACACAGCCCTGATGTGCAAAATTGTTGGTGTTCCTTATAGCTGTTATAAAAAAAGTCATGCACTGCTAGTAACATTGCCTTCCTTAGTCTTCTTGCAGCAATCCTGGTTAAAGTTAATGAAATTTTTTTTTTAATAGGTTTAAATGTAATCCTGGATGTTTAGTTCTTCTAAGGTACGTTTCTTATTTTTACTATATTTTGAAACAACATTACTATATTAAATTCATTATCCAACTAGTTTGTTTCCACAGAGTAAATTTGAGTTGCAGAAACTGTGTGACTAGTTATCACCTGGGCTTTGTCTGTTTTGGAGGATGTCGTCCTCAGGGTGTGGTGGTTGTGGCACATAGAGCGTCAGTAATGCCGTGCCCAGTACTTGGGTGCTGAGGAAAATTGGTAGGCTGGCTGTTGTGGGACCTTGTGTAAACATCTCTGGTATAGTCAAGAGTTACTCAGGTTTGCCTGAGAATTCTCGAGTATTGGGCTGAGTGTGTTTTCCTGGGGCTGCTGTATCAAAGGGCTGCGAACTGTGGACTTAAAACTGCAGAAACTTCGGTCATTTCTTGGGGGTCCGCTGGTGAGGGGTCTGCACTCCCACTGCAGGGCGTGCGGGCTCAGTCCCTGGTGGAGGAACTGAGATCCTGCATGCTGGGTGGCGCGGTCAAAAACACCACCAAAAAAGTGGAAACGTGTTCACTTGTTGTGGAGCCGCAGGACTGAGTACTCCAGGGAGGACCCTTCCTCGCCTGTCCAGCCTCTAGCGCGTGCTGGCGGGCCTTGGTGTTCCTTAACTTGTAGCTGCTTCACCCCCAAGTTCTGCCTCTGTCTACACGCGGTCATCTTCCTTGTGTGTCTCCTCTCCTTGTCTTCCGTCTTCCCTCCTTAGAAATGCATTGGATCTTAGGAAAAAAGAGAAAGTGAAGTTGCTCAGTTGTGTCCAACTCTTTGTGACCCTGTGGACCGTAGCCTACTAGGCTCCCCCGTCCATGGAAATTTCCAGGCAAGAGTACTGGAGCGGGTTGCCATGTCCTTCTCCAGGGGATCTTCCCCACCCAGGGATCGAACCCTGGTCTCCTGCGTTGCAGGCAGCCTCTTTACCATCTGAGCCACCAGGGAAGCGCATTGGATTTTGGGCCCACCCTAATCAGCGCAACTTGCCTGAGATTGTCTGCATCTGCCAAGACCCTGTGTCCAAGTACAGTTGCATTCACAGGTCCTGTGTTAGGACTTAAGACATACCTTCTGGGGGAACCGCCTTCATCTCACAGTGGTTGGGGCCTGACTTGAATTGAGCAAAATCGATCTCCTGTGATCATTTTGAAGTTTAAATGCTGTATTTTACGAGGTACTAAAATATTTGAAATTGGTATAGAAATAAAAGTGAATCCTAGATTTCTTAAGCCAGTTTAGGGCTGTTTCTAGTAGATTTTGAGTGGTGTGTATATAATTTATTTTTGACATTTACCACTAAAAAGATTGGATATTTGTTGGAGTTTGTGGAATTCAGCTTAATGAGGATTGTGGTCCTCCTGGGGTGGTTGTAAGAGGAAACGCAAGTAAATTAGCAGTTTATTTTCTCTGTGTGTGTATTTTGCCTAAAAATAACTATTGTTTTTTTCCCATTAATACTAGGAAATTAAACTTACATATTTGGATGACTTTTTTTTTAATGCTCACTCATGCCCTTGATCATTTTAGAAAATAGAGAATTTCCTAAAATTCATTGAATGACATTCAGGATCATTGAAATTCTAGCTTCAGCTTCAAAGAGGGTTTTAGGTGAGACACACAGTGACCCTGGCTTAATGCCTGGCCCTTGGTCAGTGCCTAACATGTATTATTGTTAGTGAGCCTTTCTAAGAGAGAGAAGGAGGTGTGAGCAGTCAGCAAGGGAAGATGACCTCTCACCTCTTATTTTTGATAGTCATACGTCTTACTGGTTAGCGTATTTGCCATTTCAGTCATTGGTTTGGCTTTGGTCATAAATGATTGAAAAATGTAGAATTCCTTTAGAATGAGAGCATTTTTAATGTAGGGTGGTAAACACAGTATTAGGCACAGGTTTACTTTTTAGATTTGAAGGTATTGTTCTTTATTATGTGATGCTTGTGAATGAATATTAAAAATCCAGACCAGGTTAACTTTTTTCTTTATTCTCTTCCCCAGTTAAATAAAAATAGCTGCATTGATCCACAAAGCCACAATGTGGCAAAGCGTCCTTTCTGAGAGGTGAATATTGCTGAATGAAGATGGCTGACAGAGGCGGGAAGATTCTTCCAGGGCCAGTGTACATCGAGGTGGAGTATGATTACGAGTACGAAGCGAAGGACAGAAAGGTTGTGATAAAGCAAGGGGAGCGGTACCTCCTGGTGAAGAAGACCAATGCCGACTGGTGGCAGGTCAAGCCAGACGAGAGCTCCAAAGCGTTCTACGTGCCGGCCCAGTACGTGAAGGAGGTGGGCCGCCGAGCCCTGATGCCGCCGGTGAAGCCGGCCACGGGGCTGCCGAACCACTCTGTGAAGACGGCGCAGAGTCTCCACCTCCAGAGGTCTTCGGAGAATGTGAACAGGTTGCCTGAGCTGTCAAGCTTTGGGAAGACATCCTCGTCTTCTGTTCAAGGAACAGGTCTTGTTCGTGATGCCAATCAGAATTTTGGGCCCAGTTACATTCCAGGTCAGACCGTCAACCTCAGCCTGGACCTGACCCACAATAATGGAAAACTCAACAGTGACTCACATTCTCCCAAAGTTCCTGGCCAGAATAGGACACGCTTATTTGGTCACTTTCCCGGTCCGGAGTTCTTGGAGGTAGAGAAAGCTGGCTTCCCCCAGGAACAGTCTTGTGATTCAGCGGGAGAAGGCTCGGAACGGATCCAGCAGGATTCGGAGTCTGGCGATGAGCTGAGCAGCAGCTCCACTGAGCAGATAAGGGTAAGACCGACCGACAGGCGGTGATGGAACGCTTGTGCCACCTGCAGAACTGTTTGATTATAGGTGTTATTATCTTATTTTAAAAAATTTACTTTATCAAAGTATGGTTGTGTTAATTTCTGCTATACAGCCGAGTAGCTCATGTATCCATATTTTTTTTTCATATTTTTTCCATATCGTTTACTACAGGATATTGAATATAGCTCCCAGTGCTATACAGTAGGACCTTGTTTTTTACACATTCTTTTGTATAGGTGTTATTTTAATTAAAATCTTTGTAAGACTTAAGAATTGTCTTGGTTTATATTTATTTTCAGAGTACATAGGTGTTTTTTTTTTAACTTTATTTTCAGAGTACTTTATTTTTTTAATTTCAGAGTATTTTTTTTACTTTATTTTTAATTTTTACTTTATTTTCAGAGTACATAGGTTTATCCAGAGTGAGAGAGAAAGAGAGAGAACATGGGAAATAACTTTTTGGCTGATGGAGGTTCACTTTAAGGTTTCCCTAAGTATTCCTGTTCCTCTCTAGGACTAGAACTGCCCCAAGTTTGGACACTTTTCTTTTACTAGAAAATTTTTGTTTTCTGACTGCACTTACTCTGGCTTGTTTTTACTAAGTCTTTAAGTAATAATGAAAGTAAGGGAAAATGTCATACGAATACTAATTCTTCCTGTTTGAAACTTGTTTATTAACTTTGAATATTCAAAAAATACATATATATATATATTTAGAGAGAGAGCGAGCTTACACACGTTTATCTGTTCAAGCACTTTTGTGTCTTAAGTGTCTTGGAAAAAATTTTGTATCTGTGGTTTGAATCCCCACCCCACCCCCACCCCCGCCCCCGCCCTGCCCTCTTGTGTGTTTATTTTGAGATTAGTTTGTGCCACTTTGTCAAGTAAAGTGAAGTAATTTTAAAAACATGCATGAAATTGAAACTTGAAAGTATTTAGAAAAGTCTACTATTAAGTGAATTTGATAAGTTTTGGGCCTAAAGCTCTGTTGTAAGATCTCATCAAATTAAGTCAGTGAATAATTGCGAGGCTGCTCTTTGGTGTGGTCTGATTGTAATGAAACTAGTATGTTCTGTTTCTTTTATAGGCTTTAATTTTTCTCGTGACTTTTTGAATGGAGATAGGAAAAAGGAAAGGTTCTCTAGAAAATCTTGCGACACTTGAGGTCAAGGCAGTTACGTGGAGAGTGCTGTCAGCTTACCATCCTTTGTCTTAGTCTTTTCTTCAGTCCTTTTGTGATACTTTCGATGTAGAATATACAGCGTGTTCTGGAATTTTTCTGTACGTGACTCCTTATTGTGCAAGTTGCACTTAGGAAAGGCATGTGTTATTTTTTCCATCTGGCCATCACCACTGTTTCACATGTGAACTTACGCTTTGTGTGTGGGCACACTAGAAGCCCTCTGTTCTGTTCACTGTGCTCATCTTAAATTCACTGCGTAGAAGGTCGTGCCTCCCGATGTCTCATGGACTGTTTGAAAATCCTGTTAGATTTCTCTAGACAGACCCTGTCCTAACTCTTCATGGCAGTTGTTTCAAACCTTTTCCATTTTATTCAGTTCTCTGATTCACCTGCTTTTCCCTGCTCTCTTACCAGGAGAGTCTTTCCTCCTATGTCACAGCAGAAATGTAAGCCTTGGAATGGGAACTGCTTCTGTTTGGGAATGCATGCCCAGCAGTTAATCGAGCTGACTTTAGATTTGAATCTGGGTCCATCTCTCTCTCTCTCTCTCTTTTTTTTTTTAAACTTTACAGTATTGTATTGGTTTTGCCATACATCAACATGAATCCGCCACGGGTGTACACGGGTTCCCCATCCTGAATCCCCTCCCACCTTCCTCCCCATACCATCCCTCTGGGTCATCCCAGTGCACCAGCCCCGAGCATCCTGTATCATGCATCGAACCTGGACTGGCGATTCATTTCACATATGATATTATACATGTTTCAATGCCATTCTCCCAAATCATCCCACCCTTGCCCTCTCCCACAGAGTCCAAAAGACTTTTATACATCTGTGTCTCTTTTGCTGTCTCACATACAGGGTTATCGTTACCATCTTTCTAAATTCCATATATATGTGTTAGTATACTGTATTGGTGTTTTTCTTTCTGGCTTATTTCACTCTGCATATCTCTTACCAGCTGAGTGATGATTGCGGCAAATTGCTTACTTTCTGTGTATCTGTTTCCTCCTCTTGATGTGGGGATCACAGGTGAGTTACTTTGTACCTCACATGCTTAGAACTGTGCCTGGCCTGTAAGTAAGTAGGTAGGTCTCTACTGCTGCTTGGTAACTTACTCCCAGATCTCCTGGCTTAACACAGTAAACATTTATTATCTCACAGTTTCTGTGGGTCAGTCATTTAGAAGCAGCGTATTTGGTGGTTTTAAAGGCTCAGGGTCTCTCAGGAGGTTGCTGTCTCATGAAGACTTGGCCAGGCTGGGGCAGCTGCCTCTAGGATGGTCACTCACACAGGGCTGGTTGGGCCTCTCTGCAGATACTTGGATATTGCATCTCGCTTTTCCCTCAGGAGGAGCTGCGTTGTCTTCTTATGGTCTGATGTTGGAAGTTGCATGCTGTCACATCTGACCACACACCCTGTTCTTTGTGGAGGAGACCACGCAGGGTGTGAGTGTCAGATGCTGGGCCTTGGGGGCCGGCTGTCCCGTGTGCATTCGGTGTCAGAGCTGTCCTCCCTGTTGTCGTGGCTGCTCTTGCTGTAATTTCCACCATGAAACCTACGCGCATCTGTGTCAGCAGTCGTCTCTCCCGGCACAGGCAGCGCAGGCGTGGCCTCTCCTGTCGGAGGGTGGCCTCTTCATATTTGTTTCTTCTTTTTCAGAAACCTCTTGTCAAACATTATGTAGTGGTGTGCTCATGTGGCTTTAAAGTCATTATTTACCAAGTTTGTCCCTTCAGCGTGTAAATTTGCTCATTTTTTTCTGTTTTAATAAAGCTTTTCAGTAATACCTTCCCCTCCGAGGATCACCGTCCCCTCTTTACTGGCAGCGTCTGGGAAGAGGGGCATGTATTTACTTCTCTGCATCTGCTCATTCCCTGCTTCTTCCTTAATCTGTTGTTGTATGGCTTCAGCACCCCATGTAAACAGCTTCCGCTGAAAGCTGCTCATGGTCTCATTGTTGACCAGTTTACAGACACTTAGAATATTATTATATATAATCAGCACCATGCTTACAGTGAACAATATGAATAAGCAAAAGGCAGTGTGAAGCACCTTTTCATCGAGGCATATCGCGTAATCCGTTGTGTGCATTGTACTGATCTTGATGGCTCTGTGCTTCTGCACAGCCGTGAGCCCCTCCAGTCGGTAGCCACACGCCCACCCTCCATTTTTCTGCTAGGAGATTTCCGTTTTTCTGACATATTACCATTGATCAGTCTCCTTTAATTAAACTTTGCATTCTGAGAAGATTGTAGCTTCTTAAGCAATTGTAGGAAGTCATATGGAGGGATCGCCCGTGCCTGCTGTCCAGTACCTGCAGTGGTGACATCTTGGATAACACCACAGTTGAAGTATTGACGTGGGTGCAGTCAGATGCTGACCATTTCCATCAACAAGAGGACCCTTATCACCACACCTACTACCCCCCACCCCCAATGCTACTTAACCAGTAATCTGTCCTTCATTTTTATAACATGGTCATTTCAGGAGTAGTATATAAATGGACTTAAAGCCTATTTAACCCTTTGGGATTGACTTGAGAGATTGATGCAGGTTGTTGCTGTATCAGTGTTCTTTTTGTTGATGACGAGTATTCTGTGGTATGGATGTACCGTGCTTCACCTCACCTGTTGAAGAGCATGAGTTTCCAGTTTCTGGCTATTGCCAACAAAGCTGCTACATGTAAACATTCCTGCACAGATTTTTCTGTGAATTTACCTTTTTATTTCTCTGCCATAAATGCCCACGAGTATAATTGCTGTGTGCATGTTTGATTTTTCAAGAAACTGCCAAACTGTTTTCCAGAGTGGCCATACATTCTACATTCATACCATTAAGAGCAGTGCTTATGATCCAGGTTCTCTGCATGCTCAGCAGCATTTGGTGTTGTCACTTTTTTTTTCTCTTTTTGGCTCCACTGGGTTTTTTTTGTGGTACATGGACTTCTCTCTAGTTGTGGGTGGGCTTAGTTGCCCTGGGGTGTGAGGGATCTTCAGTTCCCCCAAACAGGGACCAAACCTGTAACCCCTGAATTGGAAGGTGGCTCCTTAACCACTGGCCCACCAGGGAAGCCCCTGTGTCACTTTATTGTAGCCATTCTGTTAGGTATGTAGTAATTGCTTGTGACTTTAATTTGCATTTCCCTATCATTGAACCTCTTTCATGTGCTTATTTGCCATCAGTAGATCCTTTTCATTCCATGTTTCTTCATGGTTTTTGCTTTTTTTTTTTTTAATGTGATGGTATGGCTTTGTGTGTGTTCTTTGGTATTTAGATATTTGTGTGGGACATGACCGAGCAACTGACACTCTCACTTTCACTTTGGTATTTATCGTGTTTTCAGTTTGGGAAATTTCTATTGACATATCTTCACGCTCACTGATTCTTTTCCCATCCCTGTCCAGTCTACTGATCATCACTTCACAGGCATTTTCTCTGTTACAGTGCTTTAGTTTGTAGCATTTGTTTTTTATTCTGTCTGAGATTTTCCACTCCTCTGCTTGAATTACTAATTTCTTCTAGTATTTTGTCTATTTCTTCTTTTACAGCTCTTAAGATATTAAAAGTAGTTATTTAGAATTCCCTGTCTGATAACTCCAGCATCTGTGCCATGCCTGAGTTTGGCGCTACAGTGTGGATGGTGTTCTCAGTGCCTTTGGCTGTGCTTGTAGTTTTTGCTGAGAGCCAGATGTGTGTTGTTGGGTGATAGGAACGAAAGTAAATAGGCCTCTAATGTGCAGTGTTAGGTTGCTGCTGCTGCTAAGTCGCTTCAGTCATGTCCGACTTTGTATGACCCCATAGACGGCAGCCCGCTCCCTCATCCCTGGGAGTCTTCAGGCAAGAACACTAGGGTGGGTTGCCATTTCCTTCTCCAACGCGTGAAAGTGAAAAGTGAAAGTGAAGTCGCTCAGTCGTGTCCGACCTTCAGCGACCCCATGGACTGCAGCCTTCCAGGCTCCTCCATCCATGGGATTTTCCAGGCAAGAGTACTGGAGTGGGGTGCCATTGCCGTCTCCCATTGTTAGGTTAACCTGGCTAAAAATTGTTGCTCTTGTTTAGTTGCTAAGTTGTGTTCGACTCTTGAGACTCCATGGGCTGTAGCCCGCCAGGCTCTTCTGTTCATGGGATTTCTCCAGGCAAGAATACTGGAGCGGGTTGCCATTTCCTTCTCCAGGGGACCTTCCCTACTCAAGGATGGAACCCACATCTCCTACATTGGGAAGCAGATTCTTCTTTACCACTGAGTCACGTGGGAAGCCCGGCTAGAAATTGGACTGTTTTTAATGTTTGATGTGGCTATCAGAGGCTTTAACTTCTTCAGGTCCCCATGTTTTTGGCCTCCTCATTAGTGAGAGTTCCTCATTAGTGTCTGGTTCCCCAGTAAATCTGCTGCCTTCCTGGCTGAGGGTGCTGAAATGCCTCATTACTTGCCCCACATGACCCCACTGACCTGCTCAGGATGGGCTCCTTGCCACTCGGCAGTGGTGGAAGCTGATTCCTCACTCAGCCTCCTCTGTGTGCATGTGTGTGTGGTGGGGGTGGGGGGCTGAGGGGAGGTCTTGTGACCATCCTGCAGTGATTGTCCTGGTTACTTCCCCTGCCTTCTCTGACACCACCTTGGTGGGGCTTTGGGGTGTTGTCACCACTGGTGGTCTGTGGGTGAAATCGTTGGTTTGTTCTGTGGCATTTGGCCGGACTATAGTGGTAATATCCAAAGCTTTTGCTCTTGCTGGTGTTCCCCTTTCCTGGATCTCTTGCTCCATCTGGAGCAGGGATTTGTTGGGGCTGTTGGTGTTTCTGGATTTGCTGACTTCCCTCTTCAAACTTGGATGGATGAAGCCACAAGTAAGCTCAGGGAGCTCATCAGCATGTGGTTCCTTGGGTCCTGAGGTCATAGGAGGTTTATCTTTGCTCTGCCTTTGAGTCGTCTTCTGTTTGTTTTATGTGTTTTTATTTATACCTAAGTGAGGAATAGGACAAGGTACCTTTCTTTTTTTCCCCCAGAACTGGAAGTGATTGGAAAGTTTTTAATGGTAGTTTTAAAGTGTTTTAAGTGTTCGTTATCTTGACCTCCTGACAGTCTTGGTTAGAGGGTGGCCTCTCTGCACTCAGCAGTGGCGGGGGAGGGTTCTCTCATCATAAGCTTCCACTGTACTTTGGTGTGCTCATCACACTTCTGCTTGTTCTCTTTCTTCTCATGAGTCAGTCTATATGGAGTCTCCAAGGCCAAGCTACCTACTGTGTCTTGTTCATTTCTGTATTTCCAGTGCCTAGGATAGTACCCGGGTACCCTGAAGAGGGAAATGGCAGCCCACTCTAGTCTAAGAATACTGTGGACAGTATGGATGCCTGGGAAATCCTATGGACAGAGGAGCCTGGTGGGCTACAAAAGGCTTGGACACAACTTGGTGACTGAACAACAGCAGTGATGCATATAGATGTGCCGGATGTGACGATGATCAGTGCTCAGCTACAGATACATGGAGGGGAGACCTGGATTAATATCCCATCGAAGATGCACGTTTCTGTTTGAAGTCATTTTCTGTTTGAAAGTCATCCAAAAGTCCTGTGTGACCTGTGACACAGCTTAGCGTTTATGAAGAATGTTATTAGAGAGGTGAAGTTGGAGGTAAAGAGCTGTGATGCAATATAGAGATTCCAAAATTTGAGTCAAAGAAAATTATAAAATTCAGTTCACCTCCCTGCCCCACCCTCCATTAAAATAGACACATCATACGCAGTGTCTTCATCAGAGCACCATTTTTTTCCTGTCATGCTGTGTGGCATGTGAGATCTCAGTTCCCCAGCCAGGGATGGAACCTGTGCCCCATGCAGTGGAAACGCAGAGTCCTAACCACTGGACTGCCGGGAAAGTCCCCAGAGCAACAAGTTTTTAGGTCATTTCAGAGTTTATACTAACGGTTGATCTGAAGATGAAACTGAAAAATCAGTGTTAGTTCAGTGCTCCAAGCCTTACAACAGCTTAAAAAGAGTGCACTTTGCTCCTAATGTCCTATTTTTCTCTCATGATCTCATTAATATTCCTTTAATATGTGTCTTACCAGCCTTGAGTGTCAGGTTTCCTGATTGCCTGTAGTTTGAAAATGAGGTCTAAAGCTGGAGAGTCGAGATGGTAGACTTTCATCTGTGAGGCTAACGGGATGCCAGAGGGAGAATGATGACTTCAGGAAGAAGGCCAGAATGCTGTCAAGCTTAGAATCATGTTATTTTTAAAATACAATATGAATATTTATGATGACTGTAAATCTAGTAATGTTTAAATTATGTTTATAATAGCTTCTTATGTTGGCAGATATACATATAGAAAGAATTTCTTCATTGACAGTGCCAACTCAATGTATTTCTGCCCTTTGAAGTCTAATATTAAATTAATCTGGAAAATTTTATATATGGAGCAGTTCATCAACATTTCAAGATGTTATCATTGTGTACTGGGCTCATAAAATCACCTCTCTAATTTGTTACAGATTTAAGCTTTGTGTCTAATTGAAAAATATTTAAATATTTCCTTTTAGTCTTCATTCCCAAATTATGTGGACTGTTTAAATAGATGTTTATTGTATTAAAAAATACAAGATTTTAATTATACATGCATATGTACAGCTGTATATTTACAAAGTAAGAATCATACTGTGTGTGCAGTTGCACTCTAGGGAATATTTAAAAGATATCTATTATACAAACAGAATGTTTATTAAACAAAGAAGAATGCTGAGAGATGTAATTTTTCAGGCTAATTGGATTTTTTGGTTGATTCAGGATTAGCTATATAAAAGGTTTCAGTGTTTGTTAGAGATTTTCCTAAATCTGTTTCCACAAAGATGGTGCTGAATCTAAAAACAGATATAAATTAGCTTTGTATAGCACCAGCTAATAATGTCCCCTTTCATCCAAATCCTCGTTTTCCATTGGTGGATCTTTCTGTTAAGTCCTTCCCCTGCCATGGTGCTGGAACCAGGACTTAGCTGTCTTAAAATTTGCTGAAATGCTGCTTTGTCACCTGCTCAGACTCACCACAAACTTCCTGTTTAATTCATTGCTTTACAGCAGTTTGGAAATTAGAAATTTTAGGAGATTTGGGGACTGATGACTTCTGCTAGAGAATGGCTTGACTATGTTTTGGTGAATTTGTCTGAAAACCTAATCTTCAGTATTTATATCATAATTATCTTTGGTCAAGTGTGAATGAAGTTCAGTGTCTTACTTAGAAAGCAGTTGGAATTGTCCCTTGAGTACTGTTGTTATTATTTTAAAATATTTTCTTGGCCACACTTGAGGGCAAGTGGGCTCTTAGTTCCCTGACCAGGGACTGAACCCATGCCCCTGCATTGGAAACTTGGAGTCCCAACTACTGGTTTGCCAGGAAAGTCCTCCCCCCTCTCTTGTTCTGGGTGTTGTTTATTTTAGTTTTAAATTTAGGGCAGTGTGGTGTCTGAACTTAGAATGGATGTGGCTTTTGAGATTTGAAACCTGCTGCTGTGTAGTTGTGTGTCCACGGGCAAGTTCTGAACCTCAGTTTTCTCATCTCTGAGAATGGAGCTGAGACTTGGGCTCCAGCAGTTGCAGCCCGCAGGCCCTAGTTCACAGACTCAGGAGCTGTGGCGCATGGGTTCAGGTGCTTCATGGCGTGTGGGCTCTTCCCAGACCAGGGGTTGTCCCCTGCATTGGCAGGTGGATTCTTAACCACTGGACCACCAGGAAGCTCCCCTCATTAATTTTCTTATCCTGTTAACTTATCGTAGCAAGTAGTACTGTGGTTTGATTGACATTTCAGTTTCATTCCATTTCTTTGACTGTCCCTTGCTTTGAGCATATAAAGTACTAATGGGTGGTAAGAAGTAAAGGAAAAGGATTCTAATAATCTGCAAAAATGATCACCACCTCCACACAATGGAGAGTTGTTTGTATTAAAATGGAATCATATTTCAGTAATATCTTAATTAGTGACATTCCTGAGAGTGACAGGATCAGCAGTGTGTTTTTTGGGTGGTATTGTTAGTGTGACTTTTTCCTCTGTAATCAACCTGATCACAACTGTAAATAAAGAGAGCCACGTTTAGGCAAAACTGTGAGGTTTTCCGCTGCAGCATCCTTTTGGCTTTCTTTTCTTTATATTTTCCTTCTCTGAGTAGTGTTTGGGAAACACCATCTTCCGTTTCTGCTCTCTGGGATGATCATCTGTCAGACTTTTCTACTAAATCAAAACAGGAAAGAATAAAAGTTTTTTTGTTTGGTTTTATGTACTTGACTACATACACGCTCATACACAGTCCCAGGAGTCTTATTAGAATTTGATGGAAAGTGAAAACTCCTTTCTCAAGAAATTTACACACATTTACACCAAATTTTGCTCTAATTTCATGGTACCCAGAAACCCAGATTATTAAAGTGAAGATTTTGGACAATGTAATTATGGAGCGAAAATTGATGAATCTTCTTTAAGGAAGTTTAGGCATAAATGTCTAATTACGTGGAAATTTGGGAGCGAAACTAGATCTGTTTGAAGTTACCCATGGGTCAAACCTGAAGGCAAAATTAATTGAGATCTCTTAGGATGACTGCTCTCATTCTCCTTGGCATGCCTTCTATTCTCCAGGAGAAGAGCACCTGCTTCTAACTGTTGGGGGTCTTCGCTCAGAAACTGCTGGTATTAGAAAGTAAATGCTTTATTATCTGTCGTTAGCTTCCTTCTGGAACAGAGTCTGCTTAATTTAGCATTGATCTGTTTACCAGGCCCCTTTCTCCTGTTTGGTTGCATCCTTTCTGAGCATCTAGTGAAAACCATAGGCCATCTTTCCAGTAAAATGCCTGCATGTATATCCATGCATGCCCCTGGGCTTACAGTCCACATAGAACTTCTTACATTCTCCTCCCTTTCATGTCTTTCCTGACCTTTTTTTTTTTTTTTTTTTTTAACCTTTTCCTTTTCTAAGACAAGTAGGTCTCTTCTTTCAGTTCAGTTGAGCTCAGTCTCTCAGTCGTGTCCAACTCTTTGCAACCCCGAGGACTGCAGCATGCCAGGCTTCCCTGGTCTCTTGTTTACCTTTCTTCTAACCGTTACTTGTCCTTCTACCTCATGATTCCTAGATGCATTTTATGTTTTTTCTGCTGTAGTTCTTGTCTGCTAGTCAGAGCTTAGGGGTAGAAACCCAACTGTGTCCTGTTTAAGCAAAACTGAGTTTATTGACTCACATAATGAAATTGCAGGAAGGATTTATTTATATAGGTGTTAAGAATGATTGGAACTAGGGCCTTTTCACCTTCAGGATTCTTTCTTCTTTTTAATTTTCGGCTGTGCTGGGTCTTTGTTACTATGTACAGGCTTTCTCTAATTGTGGTGAGTAGGGATCTTCATTGCAGTGCACGGGCTTCTCATTGTGGTGGCTTCTCGTTGCGGAGCGTGGACTCCAGGTGCACGGACTCAGTAGTTTTGGCGTATGGGCTTAGTGCTCCATGTCACGTGGGGTCTGCCTGGACTAGGGATCGAACCTGTGTCTGGGAAGGCCTGTGAGGATTCCTTTTATCCTTTCTTGCTCTTATCTCTGATTCTCTCTCCACGATGCCGTCGTTCTTCCACATAGACATCTTCCACATGGCTGTAGACAAGTTGCTGCTGGGCATGAGGGTCACATCCTTAGTTTTTCTATCAGAGCATCTGTTTCTCCTCCGGTAATTCCAGTTCAGAAAATCTTGGAGAAGGAATTGACTTGGCTTGGGATATGCTTATGCTTATGACCTGGGCATGGTTGGACCCTACCCAAACTGCATAGATGAAATCTGAGGAAAAGCACTTCCCCTAAAGTGGCAGACGTGCTGTTCCCAGAATAAGGGAGAGTGCCGGGCAAGCAGATAATAGTGGGCGACCACATCCTCTTCTGAGGTTGAGTCTTGGGTCTTCCTCCTTCATGCTCGTTCTGTGCCAGCTCAGTCACCAAGTGCTGTGAAGGCCACGGGAAGAGCTGGCCACGACGCCGTTACCAGGCTGATTCTAGTCTGGCACAGGACAAGCAACGTAATATTTCCTGTGTATGTGTCCTACTCTTCAGATTGTCGTCTTTAAAGCCAGAGATTGTATCCTGCCTATTTCTGCCAGCAAACTTCTGACAAGATACAATACAGTAAATAATCTGTGTGGTGAAGGCAATATTGAGGTTTTTTTTTAATTAAAAGAACTTTAAAAAATGTTTTGGCCATGCTGCGTGGCATGTGAGATCTTAATTCCCTGACCAGAAATCCAACCCACGCTTGCTGCAGTGGAAACACAGAGTCTTAACCACTGGATTGCCAGGAAAGTCCCAAGGCAATACTGAATTTTTTTTTTTTTAATAGCAATTTAGGGGAATTCCCTGGTGGTCCAGTGGTTAAGAGTCTGTGCTTTCGCTCCCGAGGGCATGGACTCAATCCCTGGTCTGGAAACTAAGACCGTCAAACTGTGCCATGCAGCCAAAAAAAAGGTGGGGGGAGCAACTTAAAATGGTTAATATGATATGTCTGTAATTGGCAATAGATGCACTTGTGATGGTTAAATTTTGTGTCAGTTTGGCTGGACCATGCTGCCGAGATATTTGGTCAAACATTATTCTGGATGTTTCTGTGAAGGTATCTTTTGGGATGAGATTAACGTGTAAATTGGGAGACTCTGAGTAAAGCATGTTGTCCTGCATTTTGTGGGTGGGCCCCCTCCAGTCAGTTGAAGGTTTTAATAGCAGAGAACAGAACCTCCCCTTGGTAGGAAGGAATTCTACCGGCAGACTACCTTTGAACTCAGCTGCTGCTCTTGCCTTGGTCTCCCAGCCTACCCTACAGGTTTTGGACTTGCCAAACCTTCGAAACTTCATGAGCCAGTTCCTGAAAGTGAATCTCTGTGTCTAACTACCTACCTATATCCATCCATCCATCCATCCATCCATCCATCTATTATCTGTCTGTCTGTCTTACATCTTGTAATTATTTTTGTGGAGAACTCTAATACACAGGCTATAGCCATTGAGTGCTCCAGGCATACATCATCACAGTTAGATCCAGAAGAAAGGCCTGAACTTAATATGTGAAATCCTTTGCAGGGACGTCCCCCCTTAGCTTAATTACTCTTGTACTCATCTATGAACCAATTGCTCTGGTAGGTGGGTTGAGCACTCTTATACATCAGCCCCTTCACAAAGAAGGTTTGAGGTGTGCAGGTGGTGTAATTGGTATTTCCATCAGAATCTCATCTTTTGGTGGAGAGCAGATAAAGAAAGGATGGTGCTGGTGCCTAGGTCCTAGAGGCTTAATCGGTAGTCAGAAGCAATAAATGTTCATATGGTACAATTATTTGCTGTACATTGGAATATATCTATCTTTTGGAATGTGGAATGATTGCATTCTTTATGTTTTAGAATTCCTGGATACTATGTAAGATCGATTGGATATAAATTTCTTCACATCTGTAGACTGGTTCTGATAGTCTTTAATGCATGAATTTTCCAACCTATGATTTTAAAAAGTCTTAGACATTGTCTAAAGATTAAAATCACAGTATCAGTTGACTTGAGATTTTAGAAATTTCTCTGTCTCTTTAGATATATGTATGTGTACACACACAGACATAATTTTAGTATGATAGTAGTGAAGCAGTAGAAAAAGATGGTTGAAAAGTTGATATAATTTTAATAGTCATTAAAAAAATGTGTATATTAAAAATGTTCTATGTTTTTACCCTGTTTTCTTTCTTGGAAAGAATTTGTTAATCTAGGTGACATAGCAACAAAAACAACAGATGTGGAAACATTTTTGCTTTTTTGTTGAGAAAAATCTCATCTGTATGCATAGAGTATATTTAGCAATTGCTTTAGTAAATGCCAGACAGATGGTGTAAACTCAGAATGACTCCTCAAACAATTTTATCACAACAGTTATTTTGAAGCATATTCTAACAACACTCGAGCTCAGATTTCTGGGAAATCATGAATGTAACTAGGTACATAAAGAGGGGAAGGACTAGGCTTCTAAACCAGAGAAATTTGTGTCTATGAGATGCTTAATTTCTGAAGCCCTCTTTTCGTAACCTATGGTTGAATACTATCTGTTTTTCTGTCTCATGGAGTGGAATTCAGTAACTTAAAAGTGGTTGAGGTAGATGAGTGACAGGTTGGCCTTTAAAGAGAAATAGAAAAATAAAGAGCTAGAGGGAATTCATTGATACCAATATTGCAGTGAAAGGGAATGGTGGAAGGAGCCCAGTCATTTGTTAGCTGGGCATCTTTGCTGTGTTGTGTGCTGGAATAGATGGTTACATGTGTGGTTGCTTCACAGCTCTCTTTTTACATTGAAGAAACAATTGCATATTTTCAGTTTATGAAGTCACGGGAGTATTTATACCCTTAAAATACTTTAAAATAATTAAATAAAAATCCTGACTTTGATTGAGCTGTGTGAGTTTAACCAGTCAGTTTTTTCATGGAACACCAGTTTTACTTGAAAGAATGGCTGACAAACTGCTTATTCACAGAAGGGCGTTTGTTAGACATTTTCTCAAAAATGAACAAAGTAAGGCTGTCTCTCACGGGAAAAAAAAAAAGGTTGCAAATGATAAAAACCAAGATTTCAAGTGAAAATTAGAATCTTGAAAACTTGCATCTGCTACCATGAGCTTACAGTTTTTCAGTTTTAAGACTTACCTGATGAAAGTGATGATATTAAGGATTTTGTGTTTGGTTTTTGTTTTTGATATCATGTAATGAAATGTTTCAACATTTGGAAAATAAGCCTAACTCAATGAATTAAAAATTCTCACATGACCAGTGCATGATGGATACAGGAATCTTTCAAGGACAAGGTAGACCAGTGGGTTTTAATGTGACAAAGTACTAATAGTTAATTGGTGTGATTTTATTTAGTTATTAAAAAATTTATTAATGTCTTTTTTGGCTGTACGGGGGTTCTCTAGTTGTGGCAAGTTGGGGCTACTCTCTAGTTTGTAGTACACGACCTTCTCATTGTGGTGATGTCTCTTGTTGAGCACAGACGTGGGCTTCAGTAATTGTGGTGCTCAGGCTTAGCTGCTCTGTGGCATATTGGCTTTTCCTGCACCAGGGATCACACTCATGTTCCTGGCATTTGGCGAGTGTATTCTTGACCATTGGACCACCAGAGAAGTCTTGGAGGAATGTCAGAGAATGTCCACAATTACCTGGAAAGCCTGTTAAAATATTTATCCTTTTATTATCTGCATAAGACCATTTTTTTATTTGTGTACTTCAGCTGGAACAACACATTGCAAAGATTTAATGTGGAAGCATATTTGAGAATCCAGATAATGAAGAGATATGTAAATGTAAAATGATGCTGTTTTCCTCACTAGCAGTTTTTGGGAGACCATCGTTATTTTTCTAAATATGTATTCATACTAGCATGTGACAGGTTTATTATTTTGAAATAAATTTAACAATTAATTTAAAAATTTGCTTTTAGTTTTAACTTAAAATACTATACATCAGTAGATAAAACCTGTGTGAGCAAAAGCTCTTCTGTATCCCAAATAATTTTTAAGAGTGTAAAGGGGCTCTCAGACCAAAATGTTTGAGAATGCTATTTTGGTGAAAGGGTGTGCACGTAGCTCAGAGAAAGCAGTATTTGATGGAGGCCTTGCGGGATTCTTCTCAGAATCAAATGCCTTTATGTACAGTTCAGGGTATATGTTAGTGGTTCAGGGCTTGATGATGATAAGATTTTTTGGTAAAATGTTTAACAGTTAGGCTAGAGACATGTTGGCTAAACTGTATCTCAGTTAGACGATGAATTATTTGTTAAAATCTATTATCAGTAAGTTTGGTAAGCCAGATAGTCAGTGATCTTTTAATCATACATAGAATTAAATTTAACTTTTTGTTGTAAATGTATATGGAGTATTATGAATTATAGTAATATTAAAATGCTGGAAATTTTTTTGCATTAGAAATGGTTTATACTTAAGTAAAAAATTACTTACAGTGTACATAAAGAAAGTCCCATCTCCCCAAGGAGGGCACAGTATGAAAATTATCAGTTTCAAGATTGGAAAACCTTGAATATGTAAAAATAGAAGTGAGAAGAAGTGAAAGACTTGTGTCTCTCTACGGATGGAAAAGAGGAAGGAATGATTTCCCGTAGTCAGACTGCTGGAAGTTTTTTTTTTCTGTGTGTGCTGAAGTTAGAAACTGGAAAGGTTGCCAGACGGACAGGGGGAGGGTGAGTCTGCCTGTGTGTCAGTTAGGCTTGATGCGCTGAGCAGAGATGCCTGCATCAGTGGTGGGACTGTTTTCCTGTACTTTCCTACAAGATGAACTCATCATTTCTCTTCTTTTATCTGTTTAGCTTGTTGAATTAACATTTGAAGCAAGTTTGGGCAAGGAAATAATTAACATGAGTCTTAGGGAGTAAATAAATATGTATTTCTCATTGCAGTGAAACCTCAATCAGTTTTTCTGAGGAACAGAAATTTTTGCCTAATTGAATAGCCAGCATCCATGTTTCATTCATCACTGATTAAAGGCTTTCTACGTGCTGAAATAGATGCCATGTCTAGTCTGGCTTCTGCTTTTAAGGAGCTCATAGTTTAGCATATTTCAGCTCACTCTCCAACAGAAGTAAAAGCATATGAAAGGTTACCAAGCCTTTCTTTAAAGAATCAGACGTTTGTAGGCATCATCATTATTACGATTCATCACCTTTATAGTAGTAAATTTATTAGTTTGTAGTGTCTCCAGGACATATGCAGTGTTACTTTTGAAGAAAAAAAATAATCATAGTATCAGGTGTCGTTTGTATAATTCTGCTAAAGTGGAAATGTTCAGAAATTCCAGGTAACAGTTTTGATTAGATAGGCTCTGATTACTATAATTTTTAAGTGTAAATGTTTACTTTTCTATATGTCTGACAAAAAAATACATCTAAACCAAAAAACTTGTTCTCCTACTCTGTGATCTGTTTATTTCTGTGTTCACTATTCTGATATTCACTTAAAATCCTACAGATGTGGACTTATTCTGATGACTCTACCTTTTGAATTTTACTTGTTGGCCTCTTAATGAGAGCCCGCAGCGTACGTCTGACCTTATTTATCTTTCTGTCTACTAACTTTTCCACAGATGAAGACCAGAGTCGTGTTAGCTGTGATCGCATAAGGACCCAAGTGCATCATCTAGCGGAAGGTCCTGAGAGGAGACTGCTCGGCCTCCCTGTCTCTTTGAGAAACTAGTGGAGTGGGAGGCTGTCCCGTCCCTGGTTTGGGAGAGCAGACAGGTGTAGCTCTGTAGACAGAAGAGTATGTGAAGCTCATTTTTTTTTTTTACAAAACCTACTTATTTGTTTTTGACCACAACTTGAGTGGGTCTGCATTGCCGTGTGGGCTTTTCTCGAGTTGCGGTGAGCAGGGGCTACTTTCTAGCTGCAGTGTGTGGATTTCTCATTGCAGTGACTTCTCTTGCTGCAGAGCATGGGCTCTAGGCAAGCGGGCTTCGGTAGTCGTGGCTCCCAGGCTCTAGAGCACAGGCTTAATAGTTGTGGTGCACGGGCCTAGTTGCTCCGAGGCACGTGGGAATCTTCCCAGATTAGGGATCAAACTCATGTCTCCTGCACTGGCAGGTGAATTCTTTACCACCCAGCCAGGGAAGCCTGTGAAGCTCATATTTGAAAGAAATGGGAAGGTGTGTCTTGGGAGTTATTTTATAGTTTCCAAGTGATTGTGATTTTTTTGTTTGTTTGTTACTTCAAAATACTGAAGAACCTTGAAAATGAATCTTGATAATTCTTTTTTTGCTTAAAACTATCTGCTACTGCTAAGTCGCTTCAGTTGTGTCCGACTCTGTGCGACCCCAGAGACGGCAGCCCACCAGGCTCCCCTCTCCCTGGGATTCTCCAGGCAAGAACACTGGAGTGGGTTGCCATTTCCTTCTCCAGTGCATGAAAGTGAAAAGTGAAAGTGAAGTCGCTAAGTTGTGTCCGACTCCTAGCGACCCCATGGACTGCAGCCTGCCAGGCTCCTCTGTCCATGGGATTTTCCAGGCAAGAGGACTGGAGTGGGGTGCCATCGCCTTCTCTGTAAAACTGTCTAGTGCCCCATATTTGTAGATGCTCAGGTATTGAATTATGTAATCCTAGTGGAACATACTTTCGCACTGTTAATTGTCCTGCTTTTATTTTGCATCACAAAACTTAGCTGGAGAGTTACCGACCTTCGGAACTTGGGTTTTTCATAGTGCCATAGTGCAGCACTCACGGTGACACATTTGTTCTGACGAGGATAAGTGAGAATGTATCGATGCTTCTGGGGGTGAGTGGGAGGTAATAGTTGAAATCTGAACTGAGTTGAATGGTTGCCATGCTCACAGAGATGAAACGTATTATTTAATTAGTTAAAATATTTATTGATTACTTTTGCTGTGTTCAGTTCAGTTCAGTCGCTCAGTCGTGTCTGACTCTTTGTGACCCTATGACCTGCAGCCGCTAGGCCTCCCTGTCCATCACCAACTCCTGGAGCCTACCCAAACCCATGCCTATTGAGTCGGTGATGCCATCCAGCCATCTCATCCTGTATCGTCCCCTTTTCCTCCTGCCCTCAATCTTTACTGTGTTAGGTTAAGATTTACAAAAAGTATAAAACAGTATTCTCAAATCTTTTACTAAAAGATAGGCAAAATGAAATTAAAGTGAAATAACTTAGCACTTAATATTTCTTAGTGTTTTTCTGTTTGTAACTTTAGGGAGAGAGAATGTGCCAGTTATTAAATTTCAAAATATTTTACGCCGTAGTAACAAAAGTATTCATTAAACACAGCTCTAAGAAGTTGGTTGGGACAGTATGGGTAGTGAGTAATAGCCTGGACTTTGAAATCAAACAGACCTAGTTTTAAATTGTAGTTCAGCAACTTCCTCATGAGGAGCAGCTGTGAAACTCGTGGGTGCTGAGAACACTAATGAGATGAATAAGGCAGGTGCCTCAAACAGAGTATATGCTTAGTGAATATTCATGTCTGTGTATTTTTGTTGTTGTTATTGTGAAAGGAAAGTTTTATTGAAAAAAAAAAAGACAGTTCAAAACTCTGGATTTCTATTTGGTAATCTTCAAGAAAGATTTTCTAACTTCTAAGGAGGCATGCCAGTTTTCTAAAAAACACGTGGTTGGCACATTGGTTTAGAATCTCTTTGGAATGTGCTTTGTGTATTTTGTATACTGTATTGGGCCTCTTACATGTATCTGTGGGCCCAGGACATCTGTTCCTGTGAGGGATAATGTGATTGTCTTAGGCACATTTTTATTTTATTGTTTTCCCAAGGAACTCTTCTCTGTCCTGTCAGTCAGGATGTATTGAACGTTTCTTGAATGAATAAGCAAATGAAGGAGAGCACGAAAGACCAGTTAGATCAAAAGACATTCCCTGGTGGCTCAGATGGTAAAGAATCCGCCTGCAGTGCAGGAGACCTGGGTTTAATCCCTGGGTAGCAAAGATCCCCTGGAGAAGGGAATGGCTACCCACACTATTGTTCTTGCCTGGAGAATTCCACGGACAGAGAAGCCTGGCAGGCTACAGTCCATAGAGTGGCAAAGAGTCAGACACAACTGAGCGACTAACACTAAGTCAGTGAAGGAGAGCCTGAAAGACTAGTTAAATCAAAAGATATTAAAAAGTATTACTTCTCAATTCTGTTTCATAATTAACATCAGTGCAGTTCAGTCGCTCAGTCGTGTCCGATTCTTTGCGGCTCCATGAATTGCAGCACGCCAGGCCTCCCTGTCCATCACCAACTCCCGGAGTTCACTCAGACTCATGGCCATCGAGTCAGTGATGCCATCCAGCCATCTCAACCCTCTGTCGTCCCCAATCCCTCCCAGCATCAGAATCTTTTCCAGTGAGTCAACTCTTCACATGAGGTGGCCAAAGTACTGGAGTTGCAGCTTTAGCATCATTCCTTCCAAAGAAATCCCAGGGCTGATCTCCTTCAGAATGGACTGGTTGGATCTCCTTGCAGTCCAAGGGACTCTCAAGAGTCTTCTCCAACACCACAGTTCAAAAGCATCAATTCTTCGGTGCTCAGCTTTCTTCACAGTCCAACTCTCACATCCATACATGTGTTGTCAAACAGAAATCTTTTTCACGGGCCAAAGTCTTATTCTTGTTTTTCCAATTTTAGCCTGTAATATACTTCCAAAGACTAGTTTTTGTGTGCTTATAGTACAGAAGTTTTTTTATAGCTTGTAACTGTTAACCTTTTCTGAAAATTCAGTATTATATTTATAATTTTAATAAAATGTTTACCCGTTAATGAAGGATAGAGGTAGTATAGGATAAGACAGGCAAAGAGCCAGATTGCCCGCTTTTAGTGTTCAGGCGGATCACGTTTTGGTTGTCTAAACCTGGACAAGTACTTGAGTTTTTCTGGAAGTATTTCCCCCTCTGTAAAATGGGACTTATCATAATACCTCTGTCATGGGGTTTTTATGAAGATTAGTTGAATTTATATAAGTTCTTAGAGTACTGCCTGGTCCACAAACTATGTAAATCCTTTCTTAGGTGTACTCTTAGTACTGCTGCTGCTGCGGCTAAGTCGCTTCAGTCGTGTCCGACTCTGTGCGACCCCATAGACGGAAGCCCACCAGGCTCCCCCGTCCTTGGGATTCTCCAGGCAAGAACACTGGAGTGGGTTGCCATTTCCTTCTCCAATGCATGAAAGGGAAGTCGTTAAGTCGTCTCCGACTGTTAGTGACCCCATGGACTACAGCCTGCCAGGCTCCTCCGTTCATGGGATTTTCCAGGCAAGAGTACTGGAGTGGGGTGCCATTGCCTTCTCCACTCTTAGTACTAGATAGAGCTATATATTTTTTACTTTTTAATTAAAAATAGAAAAATAACAAAAGCCTAGTTTTATCGTGCAAGATATAAAATTTATTTAGCAAGTGAATGGATGAATACAAATCATAGAAATATAATTATCTGATCAAAATATTAAAGGTGGAACTTAATTACTGGGGTAATTTGATGTAGATACTTACATGTGTATGTCTATATTTGATTATTTTCTATGAAGTGATGTAAGGCTATGTTTTCTAGGTAAGTATTTTTCTAAAACCATAACAAGGCAGAATATTGAAAACAGAATCTGCAGTGTCTTCCCTGTAAGAGAAGTTTGGACACATCAAATTAAGCAATAATTTTTTTCTTTTCCAATTGTATCAAGATATATTTGACATATAGTACTGTGTAAGTTTGATGAAATATAGCATGATGAAATGATTACATACATAATGAAATGAGTGATCACAATAAATTTAGTGAACATTCATCATCTTATGTAGATACGAGGTTAAAGGAAAAAAATGAGTTTGATGAGAACTTTTAGGATTTACTCAACATTCATATATAACATACAGCAGCATTACTTATATTAATTAATCATGTTGTACATTACATTCCTACTGCTTTTTTGTCTTATAACTGTAAGTTTGTACCTTTTGACCACCTTTTCCAGTTCATCTCCCCCCCCCCAGCATTCCCCTTCTGCCTTTGGTAACCACAAACCTGATCTCTTTTCCCATGAGTTTGTGTTTTGAAGTATGATTAACCTACAACACTATGTTAATTCCTTGTGCACAACATAGAGATGCTTTCAGGAATCACCACTAAACGATAGCTTTTTGATACCCTCTGAGAACAGTCGACTTTTAATAGAACTGTTAGATTTTTTTCATACATATTTGTTAAATATTTTAAGCATTTTTTTAATTTGGAAAGGAAAACACTGATGGAAAAGAATAAAACAGGAATCATGGCTTTAGATTTACTGGAATAATACAGTCACGCGTGCATTCCTTAAATATTTGTTGAGCACCAGCTGTGTATCTTGTGTTGTACAAGGTTGTGGGTATTTGATGGTGAGCACAGAGCGTCTCTTTTAATAGAGCTCTACTTTTGAATGAATGCTGGAAACCTGTGTGGTATCCTCGCTATTGCTCCCCTCTTCCCTCCCGGAAGAAAGTTTTGATTGGACGTTCCCTGACCTCCAGGCATTGCTAAAGGAGAGACCTGCCGGAAACCTTGCAGCAGTGTGCGGGAGCCGCGGAGGAGACGGTGGCGTGACTCTGGTAGCGATTTTAGTTGAAATGATTTGATACAAAAACTGCCAGCCTCCTGTCAGTCTGTCAGTCTCTGCTGACTTTTGTTTAAGCTGGCGCCAAATGTAAGCATGTTAGGTGATTTGTGGGGATGCTAGTAGGATAAGGCACCGAACTGGGCAATACAAGATAGAAGGTGAAAGGAAAAGCTTACAGGGAAGGATAAGTTAGACAAGTGAAACAATAAATGAGAAAGCGAGAGATTCTGCACTTAATTTTTGTGACTATTGGACTTAGGCTAGATTCTAATAAAGTTAAATGTTTTAAATAAGATTTTCCTTTCTTTAAAGGAAACCACTGAAGTTCTTTGTGATAACTGTCTATTTTCATAGTTAAGCAAGGGAAATTTTCTTGTCTTTGAAATAGGTGTTAAACTACTGTATAAATTAAAAAAAAAGAGTTGACGCTCACTGTTAACAGGAAGGTGACACACAGCTGAAGATTGCATTTTCTCTTCATCCTTTCTGAGGTCTTTATGGAAGGAGAATGTCAACCTTGAAGATCAATTTCGTAGTTATTTGAAGTAATTACTTGGGAATAATGCAGTATAGTGCATATTCATCTAAGTTTTGTGTACTTGGTTTTAATAAAATCTAGCTTACAATGGGGGAGGGTGTTGACACAGGAGTTGGCAGACTTTCTCTGAAGAGCCAGATAGCAAATATTTTGGGTTTTGTGAGCTGTATGGCCTTAGTCACAAGCATTCAACTCTACTGTTGTGAAATAAAGCAGCCAGAGACAGTGGGGACAAAGGAGCATGGCTGTGCTTCAGTCAAGCTTCATTTACAAAAACAAGCAGCAGACTGGATTTGTTCCATAGTTTGCCTGTCCCCGTACCATAAAGAAATATGGAAAAGCTGTGGTATTTTTTTTTTCATTTTTCATATTTCATTTTAAAAGGTATAAAATACAATAAAATATTCAAATACAAAACTGCAGAAACATTGTTACACAGATAACATTTGAGACTTCTGAAACAGAATTGTTTAATTTCTCAAAAAATTCATCAGCTGGTATAAGACAGTTGAGATTTTTATGTATTAAAGGAAACAGGATTTTCATTTTGAAATCATGGAAGTGCAGGATGTTTAAAAATTAAACATTTTAAGCAAAAGTTCACAGCATGCACCTATTATAGTTACAGCTTCATTGGGAACATCAGTTGGTTATACTTGAGGAATCAATTTTTTGGAGATTTTTCTTTTTAATTATTTTCTCCATTTTCCAGTTTTTTAAAAAAGGGAGGTAGATTTCTTTATAATTAAAATCTAACATTTTGTGCAGCTTATTAATATGTTACTTTTCTGGCCAGCAAAGTGTGGTTTTAAAATTTTATCAGTTACAGGACTTCTCTGACAGTCCAGTGGTTAAGACTCTGTGCTTCCACTGTAGGGAGCATGGGTTCCATTCCTGGTTGGGGAATGAGATCTTGCATGTGTATGGTGTGGCCATAAATAAATAAGTATATATATTTTTCAGTTATCTGCTAAATATCTCCCTTGAGTATGTCGATTTTCTTTTATCTTGTTTCTATGTCATGTGGATGTTATTGCTAAATACTCAAGTAATGTAACATATGTAGAGATAAAAACATCTCTTCCATGTTTCAGTTAAAGTAATTTTTCTCACTGACAATTTTGTTACTGTAATTTAAATGAGATATGGAGAAAAATGATGTTTTTTCATCAATTACAGTAACTTTTAATGTGTGTGTACTCAGTCATGTCCTGACTTTTTGAGACCCCGTTGACTGTAGCCCATAAGACTTCTCTGTCCATGGAATTTTCCAGGCAAGAATACTGGAATGGGTTTCCATTACTTCTCCAGTGGATTTTCCTGACCCAGGAATCAATCCCAAGTCTGTTGCAGCTCCTGCATTGGCAGGAGACTATACCACCTGTGAAGCCCACGATAACTTAACAGCCAGCTGTTAAAGAACTCTTGATATAATCAAGTGGGGAGGAATGTGGTCTTTTTACCTTTTCAGCTACAGCTTTAAAGACTTAAGTAGGAATTAATAAATCTCAGTGTTCCCCTAAAAACAAAAGGTACTGTAATAAGAAAAATGGTATCAGTTCACTTCAGTCGCTCAGTCGTGTCCAACTGTTTGTGACCCCATGAACTGCAGCACGCCAGGCCTCCCTGTCCACCAATTCCCGGAGTCTACCCAAACCCATGCCCATTGAGTCGGTGATGCCATCCAACCATCTCATCCTCTGTCGTCCCCTTCTCCTCCTGCCCTCAATCTTTCCCAACATCAGGGTCTTACCCAAACCCATGCCCATTGAGTCGGTGATGCCATCCAACCATCTCATCCTCTGTCGTCCCCTTCTCCTCCTGCCCTCAATCTTTCCCAACATCAGGGTCTTTTCAAATGAGTCAGCTCTTTGCATCAGGTGGCCAAAGTATTGGAGTTTCAGCTTCAACATCAGTCCTTCCAATGAACACCCAGGACTGATCTCCTTTAGGATGGACTGGTTTGATCTCCTTGCAGTCTAAGGGACTCTCAAGAGTCTTTTTCAGCACCACAGTTCAAAAGTATCAATTTTTCTATGCTCAGCTTTCTTTATAGTCCAACTCTCACATCCATACATGACCACTGGAAAAACCATAGCCTTGTCAAGATGGACCTTTTTTGACAAAGTAATGCCTCTGCTTTTTAATATACTGTCTAAGCTGGTCATAACTTTCCTTCCAAGGAGTAAGCATCTTTCGATTTCATGGCTGTAGTTACCATCTGCAGTGATCTTTGAGCCCCCAAAATAAAGTCAGCCAGTGTTTCCACTGTTTCCCCATCTATTTCCCATGAAGTGTTGGGACCGGATTCCATGATTTTAAGTTTTCTGAATGTTGAGCTTTAAGTCAACTGTTTTACTCTCCTCTTCACTTTCATCAAGAGGCTCTTTAGTTCTTCACTTTCTGCCATACTTTTTAATATAGTTACTTGCTCTGATAACATACGTGCCATAGATATTATGTTAGTGCATTAACCAAAATAGAATATGGAGCCTGAGAAGACTGTTCATTCCTGTGACTAACTTTTTCTTCTATTAAAAGGAACCAGGCATTTTGATGCCGCTTTCAATATGTCTCATTCTGAAGAGCCAGCAGTGCCCCAAAATGACAAACTAGGCAAGACGTTGGTAAATTTTAGCTGAATGTAGGTCTCTGCTGCAGATCTTATTTGTCTGCTTTTATATGGAGAGACTTCCGAATCCTGAATGAAAACCTTTTTATTTGTCCTGTGAATGTTCAGATACCTAATATAAAGGAACAGACATATAGGGAGGCGCCGTGTCTCAAATGAGCCTTCGAACAGAGCAATAGTGTGTCTTTAGATGATGATTGGGGTTAATTTGACTTAAGGGAAATATGTCTTGTATTTAGGAGTCTTTTCTGAAAATTCTGAACAGAGAGCCATTTTTAATGATGAGAGGTCAGCAGGCCCCTAAAAGGATACAAAGGATCTTGGAAAACAAGCTGCAGCTTTGAGTAGCATTAACTCTCTGTAGACCTGGAGTACATTTGTTAGGTAGATATTGTTTTCTGTACTTTGAAATATAAGTAGAATGGCTTATGTTTTTCTCCCAGGGAATGCAACTGTATGAGGTGGTCGAGAGGAGCAAAAAGAAATTGCTTTTAAACTTGGCTGCTGACTGATTTTCCCTTTCTTTTGGATCAATGTTCTTAGCTTGTGTGTAAGATGTTGGGAAGCAGAAAACACATGAAGTATCAGTCTTATTTTTTCATAAATGCCCTCTGAAGGTAGCAGTGAGTCTAAAGGAGTTTCAAGAGAAAAGGGCTCTGAGTATAAATCTCTACCAGTCAGGGTTCTCCCAAGAGACAAAACCCACAGGGTATATATAGATACATATCAGAGCAGGTGTTTTATAGCAGTCGGCTCATGCTGTTCTAGAGACTGAGAAGTCCTGCCGTCTGATCTGCTGTCTGCAGACTGGAGATCGCGGAAAGCCAGTGCGTGATTCAGTCTGAGTCAGATACGCTGAGACCTGGGTGGAGGGTGGAGGGTGGAGGGGGTGGTCCAAGGCCCAGGAACCAGGGGGGCCAGAGTCCTTCGAGCAGGAGATGTGGGCGTCTCAGCTCAAGGTGGGAGTAGATTTGCTCTCCCTCTGCCTTTCTGTTCAGCTGAGAGCCTGAACTACTCAGGATCCTGAACAAGATCCTGGGGTGATGCTTGACCCCACTGGTGAGGGCAGTCTTCTTGACGCAGTCTGCTGATGAAACCCTAATCTCTTCTGAAGATGCCCTTACAGACACACACGCAAAAGTAACGTTTTACTGTCCATCGGAGCATCTCCTTAGCCCAGTCAAATGAACTGGGCTAGTCATCACAGGACCCAAAGGAATTGAAAGCAGGGGCTACAACAGATACTTGTGTGTCCATATTCATAGCATTATTCATGATAGCCAAAAGAATGAAGCACCCTAAGTTCCATCCACAGATGCATACATAAGCAAAATGTTGGATGTGCATACATAGAATGGGATGTTATTCAGCTTAAAAAGAAGTAAATTTTGACATATGCTAGAGCATGGGTGGAACTTGAGGATGTTATGAAATAGGCCAGTTACAGAAAGATGAGTATTGTATGATTCCACTTATCTGAAGAGTAGTCAACTTCATAGAGACAGAAAGTGGAATGTTGGTTGCCTGGGGCTGGGGTAGAGGGGGCTGGAGGGTATGGTGTAATGGGTATAGAGTTTCAGTTTTGCAGGGTGAAAAGTTCTGGAGATGAATGGTGGTGATGGTTCCTAAGAAAGAAGGACTCAGAATGATTACCTAATGTCTAGACATGCCTCAACTTGTGAAACTAGGATGAATGGCTCAAAGAAGTGCTAGACTTTTGACCACTGTCATTACAGAACAGTCCCATTCCACCTGCCCTGCTTTATCCATTAGCTACTTGCAGAACTTGCTAAAGGGAGCTGTGTTCAGGATCATAATTCTAAGTTCAGTGACTACACTTTTGGTCTAGAACGAACCCAGAATACCTATAATCATGATGAAGCACTTCCTTCCTTGCCTGGTCTAGATTTTCTGGGTAAACTTGAAGTTTTGACTATTGACCTTCATGGATATCATAAATGTTCCTACCTTTGTAGCTTAGGCTACAGAACTTGTTAAGCGTCATTCCAGAATGGTTTTGTGGGTTTAAAACTAATGGCCCTTTTTTCCCCACAGATTTTTAATCTTCAAAATAAATGTGCGCTTTGAAGAATAAATTAGAAAACATAGATAAACAAAAACAAAAGCAGCCATAATTCCATGAAATAAATTGCAAAAGCTTACATGATCTTTTGAACATCTTCTTTTGTACATGTATATACGTGTGTGAGAGTATACATATTTTTATATTTATAGATTCATACTACTATGTATTTAAATACCTATTTTGAGTATTTATAAAGGAATTCAGGGCTTTAGTATTTCTCGCTAGGCAATCAAAATGGTGGAAAATCATTATTTTTTTTTTCACTTGGGATACTTAAAAGGTTTTCAATATAACTTTAAGGAAGTAATGCTTCAAAACTTGAAACTAACACTCAGTTTGAAATTAATATAATAATAGATTATCCAAGGAGCTGTATTACACTGTTCTCAGGCAGACTTGTTAATGAATTAGGACATGTGGTAAGTTAGAAACACATTTATTTAGTTATATTTATTCAGAATATGAGTTTATAAATTCTTTTCCTTGGATAATGAAAAATTTTCAAAATATTTTATTTCTGGAATCTTTATTTTTTGAAAAAACATCAAAGAACAGTTTGATGGGAATGTAAATTGCTAACAGCCACTATGAAGAACAGTACGGAGATTCTTTTAAAAAGTGGGAATGAAACTACCATACAACTCGGTAATCCCACTACTGGACATATATCCTGAGAAGAGTAATTGAAAAAGACACATGTACCCCAGTGTTCATTGCAGCACTGTTTACAGTAGCCAGGACATGAAAGCAACCTAGATGTCCATCAATAGATGAGTGGATAGAGAAAATGTGGTACATATATACAAAGGAATATTACTCAGCCATAAAAAAGAATGAATTTGAGTCAGTTCTAGTGAGGTGAATGAACCTAGAACCTATTATACAGAGTGAAGTAAATCAGGAAGAGAAAAACAATGATCATATATTAAGGCATATATATGGAATCTAGAAAAATGGTACTGATGAACCTATTTGCAGGGAAGGAATGGAGACACAGATACAGAGAACAGACTTGTGGACACAGTCGGGGGAGGAGAGAGTGGGACGAATGGAGAGGGTAGCGTAGACATCTGTAAAATGCTAGCTGGCAGGACGTTGCTATGCAACACAGGGAGCCCAGCCTGGCGTTCTGTTGAGGACCTAGAGGGCCAGGATGGGGGAGGGGAGGGAGGCTCAAGAGGGACATTGTAAAGCAATTTTCCACCAATTAAATTAAAAGAAAAAAGCATTTTTCAGAAAGTGAGAGAAAAGATAGTGTGTCACCTCTTTAAATGTGTCCCATATTACTGTGGATTAATTTTGTATCCTTTTGAAATTATTTTATTTTTTGTTCTTGCTGGAAACCTCAGCATCTAAGATTACATTTGTTCGTGTGGTGCATACTTTCAATAATTAAACAGAGCATTTTTTTCCCCTTTGTAATTGTACCCTAAACTTTTACCCTCTGGAAATTTCAGCAACAGAGTATTCTTTGGTCATCCCCTGGGTGCTGAGTGTAGAGTTACCATTCATGTCCCCAGGGAGAGAGATTTGCAATATGAATGGCAGCAGACCAGGCAGTTGGCCTGTGGCTTCATCAGCATAAAATAGTAACTAAGTCTCGTTATTTCAGCAGAATGTCCTTCTGAGGAATTTTGTTTGCTTAACCCACCAAGGGCAAGCATCTCTGGCTGAATACTTTCAACACTGATTAATAATGAGGTTTCATCAATAAATATTAGTTTCTAGTGGCTATCTCCTTTACCTTTCTACCTTAAACAATCTGTGGACTGGGAAAACAGAAATCATTAGACTATTGAGTCAGAACTTCAGGGATCTTCAGTTCTAGACTTTGAAAGCCTGTGATAATTAAGACGTGGTCTTGCTCTGAACTCTTCAGGGGCTTACAGTTGACTAGGAGGCAGAATGACAACTAATTACTCTGTGATATGCTGGGGACAGTTAGTACATTTGAGTATGAAGTGCTGCAGCCCGGCAGCCACTGGCCAAGTATGGTTGTTAACCACTTCGAATGTGGCCAGTAAGACCGAGGAACTGAACTTATTTTAGTTACTCCAAGTTAAAATTTTAAAACTGATACTTGATTCATGTATTGGAAAAGTGTTTAAGATGGTTTGGAATAATTTGAATCTGTGAATCTACTTTTCAACTGTAAATTTTATGAAATCCAAATACATACGCAGTATTTTTGATGAAAGTTTTAAGATCTGAACTGAAAAGTGCTGTAGAATACACTCTGGTTTTGAAGACTTAATTTAAAAAAAAAAGTTCAATTTTGACATTGATGATACAGTAGAATACTAATGTTTTACATACTGGTTTAAACATATGTTATTAGAATTCAGTTCACCTCTTTACTTTTACCTTTTTAATGTGGCCATTGGGAAATTTTAAATCATCTGGCTCACATGGTATTTGCGTTAGTGGTGCTCTAGATGCACAGGAAATCTGGAAATTCTGCCCCTGATGAACAGAGGAGCATCTCAAAGAGAAAATGCCCTTTGAACCAGCTCTTTGTGGTTTGTATGTGGTTCCTGGATTGGGGACAGTTTATCATAGATAGAGGGATAGTGTTTTAAAATTTTTAGGAGCCTTAAATTCTGTGCTGTGAAATTTGAACTTCTACAATCATTGAAATGTTTGTTAATTATATATACATATATATATATAAACTTATTTATTGCTGGGCTGGGTCCTCGTTGCTGCATGGGCTTTTCTCTAGTTGTGGCTAGCAGGGGCTACTCCCTCGGTGCGTTGCACAGGCTTCTGTTAGCGGTGGCTTTTCGTTGCAGAGCCCGGGCTCGGGTGTGCGGGCATCAGTGGTTGTGGCGGGTGGGCTCTGTGGTTGCAGCCCCCAGGCTCTAGAGCACAGGCTCAGTAGTTGTGGTGCACAGGTTAGTTGCTCCTTGGCGTGTAGGATCTTCCTGAATCAGGGATCGAAGCCATGTCCCCTGCATCGACAGGTGGATTCTTTACCCCTGAGCCACCAGGGAAGCTCTTTTTTGATGTTTTTAAAGTAGGTGAGTGATAAGATCAGATTTGTTTTCGGAGAAGGACTCGTGGGACTGGAGGACCATTTGGAAGAAGATGAGGAAATGGGACTTGTACTCATTCAGCCAAATGATGGAGAGAACCCAGACTGAGGTGGTTGTCTCAGGATAAGAGGGGAAGGAATTCAAGTTAGAGTAGGAGAAAGAGTTGGTGGAAGCTCCTGGAGGTAGAGAGAAGAGACGGGGTGACTCTGAGATCTCCCTGTGTGGAGCTCACGATGGTGTCGTGTGAACTTGTGAAGATAGGAGGACAGTGTATCATGGGCAGAGGTTGTGGCCGAGGAGGTGATGAGTGTGGGCGTCTGTGGAGGAGCCATGCTGGTCTTAGACACCACGTCTGCCATCCAGGGGAAGGAGGTGGGTGTTTGAGAGAGAGTTTGGTTTTACTGAAGCAGTGCTGTCAGTTAAGATGTCCTAGGGAGACTGTAAACACAGGAGTCGGAAATTAGCTTCAGTGCATGGGTTTCATGACATCTTCTTTAGTTCTGTCAAAAGGATTTCCCTTCAGAAGCATCCTGAGGGCTTGCCACATGCGGGTGCTGTGCTAGGCGCTGAAGATGAAGAGAGAAACTGGGCAGACATTTGTGCCTGGAAGGTGATCCAGCTCCAGAGAGAGAGAGAGGCACATCTACCCCTGGGATGGCAATGCAGTGTTGTGAGTTCCGCAACAAGCTGCTGAGCAGTAAGGCCCAGGGAGGACGCACGTGAGGGCAGCAGGAGCTGATGCTGGAGAGAGTGGGCTTGATCTCCAAGGGGGAATTTGCCATTTATTCCTTTTGGGCAAATCCCTTACATATGATAAACCCCGCGACTGTGTATGTGTGGTCTTCGGGACCCCAGGCTCTTCACTGTGGTATCTGTCAGATCCTGTCCACCCCCCGGTAGGTCCAGAGTTGTGAGTCACAATGATTTTTGTTGGTCGCAGTTTCTGCAGGTTTGGTGGCAGAGGAGTGACTCTATCAATGTGTTTGTGTGGTCCCCAGAAACCAGCATCCGTCAGGCCTCCCCGCTTTCCTGCTCGGGACCTGCCTTGTTTATGTCTGTCAGGGAGGCGGCGGCGATGACAGACCTGTGATATGTGAAAGGGGTTTCAGGGTGTTGGGACAGTGATCAGAATGGGGGAGGACAGAAGCCAGGTGAAAGTGGGAGCCTTCAGTAGACGAGTGTCAGGCAGCAAGTCCTAGAGAAGTTGAGCGGCCTTGAGTTGGAATACCTGGAGAACCAGTAAGGAAAAAAAAAAAATTATCTACCATGAAAATAACATCTGCAAAAGCTTTCCACAGCACTGAACGCACTTAGCTCCCAGTTATTGGAAGATTGCATTTCATTTCCTTGGGTTATGTCAGTTTAAAAACATAAGACCGTGTGTACTTGGAAGGTCCCTCCCCACTTCATGGAGTCCCTAGCTTCCTTCTGCTTTCCGTAAGGATGCAGTTAACATCTGCTGGGAGTCCTGACCATGTCTTACCCTCTTCTCTCTGTTCAGTGCTGCGCTCACCTCCTGCCGCTGGAGGCCTTTCCTGCCCATCTCTCCTCCTCACTCAGCTGCTGGCCCTGAAAGGCTGCCTCACGTTCACCTCCTGCCTGGCTCGTGTTGTTGCTGTGCCCAACTCTTTGCGACCCCATGGACTGTGACCCGCCAGGCTCCCTAGTCCATGGAATTTCCCAAGGGAGAATACTGGAGTGGGTTGCCATTTCCTTCTCCAGGGGATCTTCCTGACCCAGAGATTGAACCTGCATCTCCTGTGTCTCCTGCATTGCTGGGTAGATTCCCATCTGGCTCATTATTCATTTTTAAGTGATAGTTAAATAAGTGAGTCACAGAAAATATCAGTATACTGTTGAGAGCCTGAGATCTCAATGCTGACATGCTTTTGTCTCTTCAACTTGCAAGTTTTTGTGTTAAAAAATTATTAAAGGGTAATATATTGCTCCCCCTCAGTTTGACTTTTAAGTGAGAAGATTGTTGAAAAGTCAGATTTTTCAGTTTAAAATTGATGTGAAGTTTTCAGTTGTGAAACTAAAATTTCACTCCTATTTTAACTGAACATTGGCTTGTTGACAGTTTTTTTTTTTCTTTTTGTCCTCATTCTGCTAACTGGCCCTAATGTTATTATAATTAGCAATTATGGTAAAGCAGAGTTTAAACAGGTAAATTACCAAAGGCAGTAAATGTCTTTTTCCACATGAATTAAATAGAATTTAAAAAGTAATTAAAATTCTATTTTGGAGTCTGATGTTTTGATAAATGTATTTTTCCTCCCATAAATCTAAAGATATGATTATAGGTTTCAGGGACTTATACTGATTATTCAGTAATATAATTCAGCATTTATGGTAAGGTAAATATAATACTTAATACTGAAGTATTAGTACAGAGTAGCATAGCACTTTCTAGTTAAGAAACAAGAGGTATAGCTAATATGTATTCTGTTGTTCTCTAAAATTTATTTTAGAAGCAGTTATTGAACTAATGTCAAAGAGGACAACTGTCAGTATTTTTGGCATTAAAGTACGGATTCAGGCACAATTGAAGTTTAAAGTTACCTTCTTTGTATGTGGTTCCCCAATTTTTCCTTTCTGTGGATAGTGGGAAGACTGTTTTCATCTGTGTATGGATAAAAGTGGAACAGGCCAGATCTTTTTTTAAATACCAAATTGGGTCATGTGCAGAGGTACTGGTCCCAGTTCAGTTGTTAATTAATGACAGGTATGACCCATAAAAGTAACTTTGTTTCTTTGTTCTCTTTTTGAAGTTTTTTTTTATATGAGAAATCCACTTATTTTTGTTGGTGGCAGTTCATGAACAGTTCAGGTTTGTTCAGTTTAAGCGCATAATGTATATATTTGAAAATGGATTTTTCATTCATATATTGGAAGTACTTCTTATTGCTTATTCTTTTCCTTTGAATTATATGCTGAGTAAGAAGTGATTGGTGGTATGGACTTTAAGAATTGTCTTTTAAGTTTATATATATATACACATATATATATATATATTGATGGCCCAGACAGTAAAGAATCTGCCTGCAATGCAGGAGACCCAAGTTTGATCCCTGGGCTGGGAAGATCCCCTGGAGAAGGGAATGGCAATCCACTTCAGTATTCTTACCCAGAGAATTCCATGGACAGAGGATCCAGGTGGGGTACATACAGTCCTTGGGGTCCCAGAGAGTTGGACACAATTGAGTGACTAACACTTTCACTTTTTTCATAGTTCAAGTATATTGGACCAGGGAACTGGTTTGCCATAAGTACATTTAGAAAGATTCAGTATCTTCTGAACAATAGTACACATAAAAATCACAAAGGGTACTTAAAAATACAGATTCTTCCCGTCCCCCCCAAACACTTTTTTCCTTTCCCTTCCTTCTTAGTTTTTTTCCTTTTCTTGTCACTACTATGTGTTTGGAGCTGATGTGATGACTCTGTGTATAAACTCACTATAACTTTTTTTTTGGCCCTGCTGTGCAGCATGTGGGATCTTAGTTCCCTGACCAGAGATAGAACCCATGCCCCTGCATTGGAAGTATGGAGTCTTAACCCCTGGACTACCAGGGAATTCCCAAGAAAACAGATTTTTAAAAATTGTAATTTTAAAATTTTTTCCTCTGATTTTATTGAGATATTGTTGACATATGGTACTGTACATGTTTAAGGGTATACATTATAATGATTTGGTTTACATACATCATGAGGTGATTATCACAGTAAGTTTAGTGAACATCTCATTCAGATACAAAATTAAAAAGAAAAAAAATTTTTTTTGTGATGAGATCTTAGAATTTACTCTCTTTCATATATAACATGTGGCACTATTAGTTATATTTATCATGTTGTACATTGCATTTCTAGTACTTCTTTATCTTTTAGCTTTTGACCACCTCCATCCAATTTCCTCTGCCTCTGGCAGCCACAAATCTGATCTCTTTCAGTGAGTTTGTTTGAAGTGAAATTGACCTACAACAGTTCATTGGGTCCTGTTACACAATATACTGACTTAGTATTTCTGTCTTTTCTTTCCTTGCAACTTCATGACTGTCTTTATTGCTGTGTTTGAATTCTTTTCTCTTTTCTGTGTGTACTATTGTAGATTTTTGGTTTTGTGTTTACCATGAAGTTTATATCTGTCTGTCTGTAAGTGATTATTTCAAGTTGCTGATCTCTAAACGCATTTTAACAACCCTGCATTTTTATTCCCCTCTCCCATGTTTACTGTTTTTGAAATCATATTTTACACCTTTTCCTGTTTTGTATCACTTACTGTGAATATAGATGATTTTACTACTTTTGTCTTTTAACTTTCCTATGAGGTTGATTTACTTCCTTTCCTGTATATTTGCCTTTACCTTTTGTAATTTCCATGTTTCTAGTTGTGACCTTTTTTGCTTAAGAGAAGTCCCTTTAACATTTCTTGTAAAGCTGATTTGGTACTGAACTCTTACCTTTTGCTTGTCTGTAAAACTTTCGATCTCTCTGTTAGATCTGAGTGAAAGCCTTGTCAGGGACCCATGATGTTTATGAGCTTTTTTTTTTCCTTCATACTTTAAAATTTTAAGTTGGAAGTGAAATGCACTTTTCTATTTTGCTTTTCTCATTAACCGCATAAAATTTTTTTTGTCGTGTTCAGAAACCGTTAACATTTCATTGCTTTTATGGTATTGCCTCGTATATTAGATCATTATTTACTTAACTATTCTTCTATTGTTGGACATTTAGATTGTGTCTCATTTATTTCTGATAAATAACATTGGAATGAATATCTTTGCAGGAATTCTTTTCTATGTATAGATTTTTTGTCTCCCTTTTTCCTGAAAATATTTTTAAAAGCTTTTGAAACATACTGTCAAAGTGTTTTCCGAAAGGGTTCAGCTGGCTAAAATCACCAGCAATAAACTGGAGTTAACATTCATCTTCACCAGCGTTATGTTCATTAAAAAACCCGTAGTTTTGGTTCACCAGGAAAAAATGGTATGTAATTATGGAACCATCCCTTGTTGTAGTCAGTACATGTTTTGTGTACGTATAAGCATAAATTTGGTACTTCATTCTAAGTGTTTTTTCTACCAAGAATTTAAATTTTCAAGAGTTCTTGAGGAAGCAACTTAGTGATCAATGAGTGGTAGTTCCCTTGAATTTTTCTGTCATTTAAACAGTTGGTAATAAACAGGGACAGTGTCTTTTTGCCACGATCGGAATATTAAAAATACTGAGCTCTCTTCTGTTCTCTTTCTATACGTTTTGGAAATTGAAGGTTTGAGTTGATCTTAAGTTTGTACTCAATCGTTCAGTTGTGTCCAACTCTTTGAGACCTTGTGGGCTGTAGCCCACCAGGCTCCTCTGTCAGTGGGATTTGCAGGCAAGAGTACTGGAGTGGGTTGCCATTTCCTTCTTCAGATCTAAGTTTGGAGTTAAGTTTGTTAGAAAAACAAAGTTCTTATTTCTGCTGAAACTATTTGTAACAGCAAATGAACAACATTTCAAATGAACATCTGTCCAAACATTTAGTGGTAAATTAGAGTGTGAAATATTGAAGTTTTACCATTTGTCCATTGTCAGTAAACCTCTTCTAATTGTATGACCTACTTAGATTGCTGTTACGTCTCTTGATTTCAGACGTAACTCGTCTCTGTTTCTTGGTTTATCAGTTTTGAAGATTCTCTAATTTAAAAAAAATTAGGGTCTATTCTTTGTCTCCTTTTCCTTTCTCCTCAGTGTTTGATATTTACGTATTTTCTTTATTTTTTAAAAAATATTTATTTTTGTTTAATTATTATTTATTTGGCTGTGCTGGGTCTTAATTTTGGCATGTGGGGTCTTTTACTTGTGGTGTGTGGCACCTAGTTCCATGACCAGGATTTGAATCCAGACCCCCTGCATTGGAGTACAGAGTCTTAGCCTCTGAACTACCAGGGAACCCCAATTTATATGTTTTCATTTCTTGTATTATTTCATTTGTTACGTTAAGTGGTAATTGTGAGCCTGTCTGTATCTCTGTTGTGTTACTAAGATTCCTAGACTCTGGGTTTCCCCTTGAGTCCTCCAAGTGGAAGTGCTGGGGGGCGGTTGGTGCTTGTCCTTCGTTTCTTCTCTTGTGGATCATAGTTCTGAGCTGCTTGTTTTGTGGTATAAGGCCTGAAAATATTTGTTTCCTGTATTTTATTTACTTTTCTAGTTGTCCATGCCAGGAACATGATTTTGGATCCTCCTGGCTGGAAACTGGAGTCTTTTAATGGCTTCTTAACTCCTGAATCTAGTGATTGCTTCATGGCCCTTGTATTGAAGTCTTCAGAGGGAAGCTAGTTCCTTTTCTTTTTAAATACCATCTTTTCCTGTGAGGCTGCCTACTTCTGACTTTCTGTCTCCTTTACTGGATCCTCCTACTTTGCCTGGTACCTTACTAATTGCATCAGTAATTGTAATATTACCACCAAAAGTCACCTTTGCCAGACCCCATGCTAACTTGATACCTGTGTTCTCATTTTAATTCATAAAGCAACTACTTAGTATTCTCTAGGGGTCTGTGTTACCCCCTACTTTCCTTCTGTGTATTCTCAAGTTTAGGGCCCCATCTGTTTGCTGATGACTTTTATATTTTTAGCATTGATTTCTATACTGAGCTCTCAATCTGTCTACCTGATAGTCTGAGCATTTCCACCCAGACTTTTAAAAGGAATACTGACCTACTTCAGTGTAAGTGGAAGTCCTCTGTCTTTCTGTGTCCTATTCTTCATCTCAATGTTATTTAACCCATGGTTAAATACATACCAAAAAACAAGCTTCCCACAGACACACTCTGCATGTTAATTTAACTTTCTACTCTCTTCTTGCACCTAGCCCTGCTTCCCCATTCCTGCTCTCCTTGTCTAGTTGCACTTCTCATCTTTGGTCTGTTACTGACCTCCTTCCTAACTGATCGCTGCTTCTAGTTGTGTTCATCTAAAATCTGCAGTATTCTTACATTTTAAATCAGAATATGCTTCCTGGCTTAACTTGTCCAGTGATCCCTTAAATGCTGCTGGGCAATATCTGCTTTTGAACACGACACACAAATCTCCTTGTTCAGGCATTCGCTTCTCAGGCATTCGCTTCTCTTTACATCTTTCTTGTGTTGCTCCTATCACCTGCCCTCTCAGTCGGCATCCTCCCCAACCACACCATGCTTTTTTAAAATGTTTGTTCTTGTGGCTTCCTGCATCCACAGCTTTGACTTGGCTAATACTTTCGTGTTCATTTTTGAGGCTTATTCCCTTGTTTCCAGGCCTCTTCATTGTTTGCTCCCACACTCTCCCACGTGTAGCTCTAACAGTATGTCTATTATGCATTTAAAGGATCTTTGTTTCACTTTCTTTTACTGTATTAGAGGTCCTAGAAGACATTTTAAAACTCATATTTGTAACCTTTGGACTGCGGAGTGCTTAACTGTCAGTCCACTTTTAGATAGTTCCTGTCTTAAATGACGACATGATTGTCCATCCTTGTTCCCAAATAGAAATGTGGATGTTTTCCTGGTCACCCGTCTTTATCACGTTTAACCAGCTCCGAGTTTTTCAGTTCTGCTTTTACTGGGGTATATGTGTTTGCATTCTTTTGTTCACTTGTTTGTTTGCTTGTTCATTCAATAAATTTCCCTCAGGGCTACTGCCTCTAAGACTGTGAACTAACTAAATTGCATGCCAAACATTGCATTGAATTTATAGAATTTATAGATTAATTTTTGGAGAAGTAACATGTAAGTATTAATATAATTTTTGGTCCTTGAGGAAAGTTGTATAAGTATTCCTTTTTTTTTTTTTTTAAAGCTTACTTGTGTTTTAACAGTTCTCTTAGTGTAGATGAGATTTTAAAAATTCTGTTATATTTTCTAATTTGTCATTGCTCATCTGTTGGGAACTGACCAAATGATCATCTTATCTGGCCAACTTACTAAACTTCTTAGTACTTTTCATAGGCTTAGGTTTTCAAATATTGGTTACATCAGTGACAGATATCAGGGTTGTTTTCCTTCGAGTACTTAGGAGTTCACTTATTTTTTTTGGGTCTTAGTACATTTCCTATCTTAGTACATTTGTTGAATAAAAACAGTGATATTTGGCATCCTGGAATTATTCTGGACTTTAATGAAAATGCTACTTTCTTAGCGGTACCTTGCTGAGTATGATGTTTATTTTGAATAATTTGTAAAGTTATTTTAAGGAGGCATCACCTATTCACTTGCTAAGAGTTTTATCCTTAATCCATGTTGAATTTTATCAGTAACTTGGTTGGCATCAGTGATGATCAAGTTAATATATTAATGCAAAGAATTACAGTAATAGATTTTCTGAAGACAGATCCTCAACATTTCTCCTTTTTCCTGATTTATTTAATGCAGTGCTAGATTTGAGTGCTAATGGTTTATTGAATATATTTTCATTTCCATTTTTAAGTAAAATTGGTTTATACTTTTATTTCACTTAGTTCTCTGCTTTTGTTTCAGAATTATGCTAGCATTATAAACTTGTTAAAGCATTTCACTTTTTATTTAAATTGGAAAAACTGAGTTGTCTTAACAACAGAAATTAGTTAATTAGTTATTTCTTAAAGCTCTAGTAGCATGTGTCATAAAATTATTTAGAAAATGGCTATTTCTTGGCATCTTTATTTCCCCAAGTCTAGTAAAGTACCAGGGGCAAAGAGCTTCTTTAACTCTTGTTGAATTCTCTAGATAAGTTCCTAGAAAGTGATTTACTATGTAGAATTGTTTGTTATATTAACAGAGTTTGTTTTAGTCAGAGAAGCATTGTTACTCTGGCTAATTCAACAGGATATGGAATTAGTCTGGAAATGAAATACATGGAAATCTGTCTTCATGGATAGATTTTCTTCATAGAAAGATGCTGTTTGGTGATAGTTTGAATTCAAAGCTGACCTTTATAGGAAAATGGTCTCATTAGTATCACTCAATAGAGTATTTGCATAATTACCATGTGTAAAAAGACCAAAGGTAACCATTTTGTAAATGTATTCATGTCTTGGGTTATTTTTACTGTTTTCTTTTTTTTAAAGCTTATTCTGTGATTTAGAGTCATTATAATTAATTTATAAGTAAATGATATTTTAGAAGTTAAAGAGCTTTAATTTCAATCAAATTGATTCAGTATATACATTCACATATCCCCCTTTTAAAAAATTCAGTGTTTTCAGATATTCATAAAACTCTGGTATATTGTAGAAGTAATGGGACATCTGAGTGGTTCTCAGATTAATATGGCAAAGCAGTGGTTCTCATCCAGGGGCAGTGATGTCCCCACAGAACATTTGGCTGCATCTGGAGACTCTTTAATTGTCACAGTGGGAGGAAACCACTGTCATTGAGTAGGTGGAGGCCGGAGGTGCTAGTGGACATAATGTACTGCACAGGATAGCCTCCTATAAAAAAGGATCTGTCCCCAAATGTTAGTGATGCCAAGGCTGAGAAACTCTGTTGTAAAAGGAAAGCTAATATACACAAACACCCAACATAAAAATGTGTTCTTAGATGTGTGCTTATTCTTTCAGCAGCTATAACTCTAACTTAGTACAGTTTACAAGGTCCTTATGCAAAGTGTGTGAAGAGTATTCTGCTCTTGACTGACATCTAGTGAGACATTTACAAATAAATGTAAAACTGAAAGTTGAAATTAAATAAGCATGTAAATCAGAGTTACAGCTAGTTTTTTTCTGCTCTTAGGAATTTCACATATAAATAAACTAAGAAGAGCGTAAAGATTTGTTTAGGGCTACTGAGAAACAGGCTTCCCAGGTGGCTCAGTGGTAAAGAATCCGCCTGCCAATGCAGGAGACACAAGAGATGCAGGTTGGATCCCTGAGTTGGGAACATTCGTTGGAAAAAGGAAATAGCAGCCCAGTCCAATATTCTTGCCTGAAAAATCCCATGGACAGAGGAGCCTGGCAAGCTACAATCCATAAGGTCAAAAAGAGCCGGGCACAACTGAGCAGCTGAGCACACACGTGCGCATGCACACACACTGAGAAATTATATCTGAGGAGGAGTAGTATGTGGTAAATTCTTGGCTGAAGTACTACTATATCTCCTTTATCTTTTACTTATATTCTTGATTTAATATTAGAGCTTAGGATATAAAATTTTTTCATAGTTTTCTGAGTAAGTGCTGACTTCTGTGTAAGACTTTTTGTATTTTAAAAATTGCTTTAAAATCATTTAGTTTTAGAGCCAGTGGAGACCTAAGTGGTTTAATCCAATTTCTTCACTTACAGAGATTAAACAGTTCTGTTTCATAGAGATGAAGCGATCTGATCTGTGGTTTTGCAGCTTGTCAGGCCAGATCTTAAACTGGAGCCCACCGCTCCTGACTTCTAGTTGAGTGTGCTCTCAGAGTGAGGGGAAGTGATTAAGTGCACTCTGGGTTCTTCTGAAAGCTTTTATGTTTGTTTTTCAAACTATGAATATTAAAACTGTTAAATTCTTATTTTTTCAAACTATGAATATTAAAACTTAAATTCTCATTTCCTTTAAAGGAATATATATATACCCCTCCATATATGTTTTAAAATGAATTTGTATTTATGTTTATAAATTTCATGTTTTATTTAATTTTTATTTATCAGCATTATACATGTGTAAACATGGATATTTCAAATCTTTCATAGGCAACGACACCTCCAAATCAAGGGCGACCTGATTCTCCCGTCTACGCTAACCTGCAGGAACTGAAGATATCCCAGTCGGCTCTTCCCCCGGTCCCTGGAAGCCCAGCAATTCAGATTAATGGAGAATGGGAAACTCATAAAGATAGTTCAGGGCGTTGTTATTACTATAACAGAGGTACACAGGAAAGAACTTGGAAACCCCCTCGTTGGACTCGAGATACGAACACAAGCAAAGGAGATTCCCAGAGTCCAGGGGATCAAGAGGTATGAGGAGCTAGGGGGTCAACCAGTGAGTTACGGAGCTTCTTCTCTTTTCGTTCCTCAGAGAAGTAAATAGGTTTGCTTCTAACCTTTGAAATCTCTAAGATACTAAATCTTCTTTCCAAGTTTTATCATAGTACTGCTTGTTGCTTCCTAGTGTGTAGACAGACAGCAGCTGGCCCTGTGGCATGCTTACTTGTCTAGAGTTAACTGGGTTAATGCTGCCTATTGCCCTTGATTTCCCTCACATGCTAGAAGATACTAATCCAGTCATCGTTGTTGCCAAAGCAGTTACGATTTTTTAGAAAAAGAAGGGGAGAAAATATGTGATGTGATTTAGCCAAACAAAAACCCAGTTACTTGATGCTTTTCTTTATGATTTGATGGGACTGGCAAGATACTTCTCAGTTTTTGTTAGAGGTACAAGATCACTTTTTATGACTGTGTACGGGAGATAAGTATAATATAAGTCCTTTGCTACAGGCTGAACGTCCTCTAAGTCTGACAGTTCACTCTAAAAACATTATTTCTTGACTGGCTGGTTGTTTTCTGTTTTTTTGGCCATGCCATGTAGCTTGTGGGACCTTAGTTCCCCTACCAGGGATCGAATCTGTGTAGCTGCAGAAGTGTGAATCTTAACCACTGAACTACCAGGGAAGTCCCTAAAATCATTATTTTCTCTGACAAGTGTCCATACCATTTCCCCAACCTTGGTTTCATAGACACACACACAGAGACACATACTCAGTGCAGCACACACACACACCCCTGGAGGGTGGTCACACACACACACACCCCTACCCCCCCCATCCACACACACGCCCACCCCACCCCCATCCACACACACACAAACACACACCCCCTTACCCCTACCCCCCCATCCACGCACACACACACCCCTACCCCCATCCACACACACACGCCCACCCCACCCCCATCCACACACACACACCCACACCCACCCCTACCCCCTATCCATACACACACACCCCCCATCCCCCATCCACACACACACACACACACCTACACCTACCCCCATCCACACACACACACACACCTACACCTACCCCCATCCACACACACACACACACACACACACACACACACGCCCACCCCACCCCCATCCACACACACACCCACACCCACACCCACCCCTACCCCCTATCCACACACACACACCCCCCTATCCCCCATCCACACACACACACCCCTACCCCCCCATCCACACACACACACACACACACCCCTACCCCCATCCACACACACACACACACACATGCCCACACTACCCCCATCCACACACACACCCTTACCCCCATCCACACACACACACACCCACCCACCCACACCCACCCCTACCCCCTATCCACACACACACCCACCCACCCCTATCCCCCATCCACACACACACCCCTACCCCCCATCCACACACACACACACACACACACACACACACCCCTACCCCCATCCACACACACACACACACACCCATACCCACACTACCCCCATCCACACACACACACCCTTACCCCCATCCACACACACACACACCCTTACTCCCCCATCCACACACACACCTCCTACTCCCCCATCCACACACACACACACACACACACACACACACGCCCACACTACCCCCATCCACACACACACACCCTTACCCCCATCCACACACACACACACCCTTACTCCCCCATCCACACACACACCTCCTACTCCCCCATCCACACACACACACACACACACACACACACACACACACCCCTACCCCCCATCCACACACACACACACACACACCTCTACCCCCCATCCACACACACACCTCTACCCCCCATCCACACACACACACACACCCCTCTACCCCCCCATCCACACACACACACCCACCCTACCCCCCCATCCACACACACACACACCCCTACCCCCTATCCACACCCACACATACCCTTAACCCCCCATCCACACACACACACACACCCCTCTACCCCCCCATCCACACACACACACCCACCCTACCCCCCCATCCACACACACACACACCCCTACCCCCTATCCACACCCACACATACCCTTAACCCCCCATCCACACACACACACACACACACACACACACACACACACACACACACACCCCTCTACCCTCCATCCACACACAGACCCCTACCCCCCCATCTACACATATATACACACACACCTCTACCCGCCGGTCCCCCCGGAGGGCAGTGCAGTGAATTGGCCAGAGATTCCCTGGGACTGTGCAGGTCTGCAGAGAAGCCTGGGTGGGAGGGATGGAAAGGAGTTAGCGTCCTGCTGGTCGGTAGGCGGCAGCCCCTGCACACACCCAGGACACCTGTCCTTAGGGCAGCTGACTTGTCCAGCAGAAACAGAACTCCGGCTAGGTGGGAGCTGGAGAAATCAGGTAACACATCCTGTGTGTAGCAGAGTCTAAGAGCTTTGTATAGTTAATAACCCCTCCTCTTGTCCTGTTTTTCAGTTGGTTATTTATAGCTATGCTTTGGTGGTAGCTTGTATTAAACTTTCAGAGTTGAGGAATGAGGTGGAGGGTTAGTGAGAAATTGTTCACATGTTACTATAATAAGAGAAGTGTTAGGGAAGTGATTTGAATTTGTGTGTCTAGAAAGATTTGAAAGTAAGTTGTCCTGTGTGTCCATAATAAAGTCAAGTCTTATCAATTGGAAGAATTAGGGAAATGGCTAAATTATGGAAGAAAAGGATTTAAAGTACGCACGGAAACTGGAATAGCCTTTCTTAGGTTTCTGTTACACTTCAGAGACTAGATGGGAGTGATCTCTAAATCGCAGTCTGAGCGAGCTCACTCCTCTACTCTCTGCACATATTGTGTAAAAATAGGTGTTTCCAGAGTGGCCGGGGCACACCTTCCAGTAACTTTTTGAGAAAGGTTGTGTATGGAGGTAAAATTGAGACCATGTGTGTGAAAATGTTGACACTGTACTCTCACATTTAATTGAGAGTTTGCCTGAGTGCAGAATTCTAGGTTGGAGATAATTTTTTCTCACAGTTGCGAGGCATTTTGAACTTGACTTTATGGTGATCTTGGTCAGCTGCATGTTGGATGTCTCCAGTGTTGGAACCATGAGGTCTTCCCTTTCACACTGACCAGTCTCTGCAGAAGTTGAATCACTGGCCAGTAAGAGCTACTCAGGGTGTTGGTTGCAGCATTTATTTCACACACAGCCCCTTAGTCTCCCCTCTTTCTGTTTGGTACCCATGTTCCAGTTGTGCCTGTTGTTTCCCAGCTCAGAGTTCCTCTTGAGAGGGAATCAGTCCCTGTGCTTCTGCTGCAGGAAGGGAGGGGGCACACCTGGTGGCCAGGCATGAGAAGGGGATCCTGGCTATCTCAGTCCTCAGATTAGTGCCTCGGTTCCAGGAGGAACCCGAGCCATTTGAAGACGTTGCTGTGTAAACTTGGATTTCATCTTTCCTCCTCAGTGCCACCCCAGCCCCGACCCGTTTAGATTCTGCTTGCTTTGTGGATAATTTAGGTTTTTGTTCATCAGCTTCTCAGCTTCCAGAGTTCTGCAGCTCTTGTGTCTTTCTGTGTTCTCCTGTTCTTGGGGGTTCAGATCTTTTTGAGCTTATTTCAATACTGTTATCTTATTGGGTTTCAAGTGGGAGCAAACCTCTCTTTCATTCTAACTCAGAAGCTTGTTATTTTAGTGGTTGCCCTAGAACAGTGGTTCTCACCTAGGGCAGTTTTGTCTGCAGGGAACATTAGGCAGCGTCTGGGGATGTTTTGAGTTGTTACAGCTCAGGAAGGGTTACCAGTGTCTCGTGGGTAGAGGCCAGAGAAACTATCATGCATCCTGTGATTCACACAACAGCTCCCACCACTAGGAATAATCTGGCCCTAACTGTCCGTGCTGCTGCTGCTAAGAAATGCTACCTTAGAACCTGTAACTGGCGTATGTGTCAACATCTACAATTAATCAGCATCTGCTTGCTCCTTGAAACCCTGTCCCCTGTCTTTGAGTGCTGTGGGGCTTTTTTTTGTTGTTTATTTCCATTTTCTAGTCCCCTTTGCCCCCCACAACTGTTGTACATTTGTTGTTTAGTGACTAATTCATGTCCAGCTCTTTTGTGATCCCATGGACACTAGCCCACTAAGCTCCTCTGTCCATGGGTTTTCTCTCGGCGAGAATACTGGAGTGGGTTGCCATTTCCTTCTCCAGGGATCTTCCCAGCCCAGGGATTGAACCTGTGCCGCCTGCTTGGCAGGTGGGTTCTTTACCACTGAGCCACCAGGGAAGCCTCACTGTTGTACATGGTGACTCTTAAAATTAATCCTCATATTTACCACTTTCTTTTTCAGATTTCTTAGGCAGAATACATTATCTTGAATAATTTTTTTACTGCCTTAAGTACATACCCATACCTTTAAATTTCCTTGGTGAGCCTCCATTAGTGATAGAGTCTTGGTTTTCATTTACCTGGAAATTTATTTTTCATTATTTTTTCAAGACTGCCTTTACCTGGTACACAGTTAAAAGGTGATTGTTTGCTTTTTGTTTTTTCCTAGTTCCTTGAGACTTACTCTCATGTTTTCAGGCTTCTGTTATTAATATGCACAATTTAGTCTGAAGGTCTCTTCTTGCAGGAGGCTTTGAGGACCTTGTGCCTGTAATTTCACTGTGATGTGGTTAGGTGAAGTTATCTTTTTTTATTTCCTGCCCAGGCTTTGTTGGGAATCTGAAATGTGAGGAGTTTCTGCCTTTGATTAACTGTGGGAAGTTCCTATATATCTATATGCATTATCTATATACAGCTCCTGTCTCATTTTCTCTTTCCTCTCATTTTGGGACTTTGATTAGATAAGTGTTTAATGTGCTTACTCCGTTAGTCATGTTTCTTGATTTCCGTTATACTTAACATTTTATTGCTGTCCCTCTCTGTGTTTTGTCTTCAGTCATTTTCAAGTTAGGCTCCTGTTTGCTGTTTGTCTCTTCATCATGTGTGTTTGTTTGATATTAAACCAACCCTTGAACTTAAAAAATGTGTTATTTTTAATTGGTTTGGTGGAACTACCCATGTTACTAGTTTGAAAAGTGTGAAACATACAGAAAAGTGGAAAGAACAGCACATTGAGCTCCTATATGCTAGGGACCCTTCATCTGGATGTGCAAGTTGTTACCACTTCACCACATTTGCCTCGTTTCTTTCTTTCTTCTTTGACTGGACTGGGTCTTCCTTGCTTCACGCAGGCTTTTCTAGTTGCGGCGAGCAGGGGCTACTCTAGTTGCGGTGTGCAGGCTTCTCTGCGGAGCTTGGACTCTAGGGTGCATGGACTTCAAAAGTTGCACACATTTCTTTCTACCTCTCTTCACCCTTCTATCTCCACTATTTTATTCTGAATCATTTGTCCAGACAATGTAATGTTTTATTCTCTAAGTATAAGGACTTTTTCCAGTAAAACAAATTGAAAACATATTGAAAAATGCATTTATCACATCCAAGAAATTTAATATCTGAGTATTATTTAATGCAAAGTTAACATTCGGTGTTTCTCACTGGTTGGTTAATATCCTTTATGTTTTTATTCCTGCAGTAAAGGATCCACCGAATGATCATATGTTGCATTTATTTGTCATATTTTCCTTGGCTCTTGTTTTCTACTTTATTTTTGATAATTTCAGTATGTAAAGTCTTTAAGAGTCTGAATATGCTGTTTTTCTGCTGAGTCTCACTCATGCTGTTTGTTTCATATCGTGTGTGTATGTTTTAATGTGAGGTGATAGTTGTTGGAAATCATAGATAACAAATCTTTAGTGCTAATGTTGACAGTTTCTTCCTCCTGAAAGGCTTTCCTTGTGTTTCTCTCAGGTGCCTGGGGAAACTAGTATCCTATGAACATTTGAAACTAAATTTTCAGTTTTAGTTTCCCTAGGCCACCTAGGTAGTAGTAATTTGAATGCATAAAGACTGGCTTGTTGGGTTCTCCGCTGATTTCCCCCAGTTATTCCTGTGATTTTCCTAGTGTGCAGTAGAGGGACAAGATTTGTTTCTGGTTTACCCTGTAATCTGCAGGTAGAATTCTTTGGGGTCCCGTGTTTATTGGGGGACTCCCTGCCTTACCTACGTTGTCCCAAGTCCTGTTTCCCAGTACGTATGCATGGTCTTGAAAACTAATGTTTTAGCTCAAGGTTTGGCAAATGCCTTCTTGGAGAATGCTGCCTTTTTATTCTCTTTACCGATCTGGATTCTTGCTTCCAGTTAGTTTTGTTCCTGAGTATTTCTTAACCTCTTGCTGCTTGATGGTTTTGGAAAAAATTGTGATGTAATATGATGTGACGTTTGTATATATTGCCAAAATGATCACAATGAACCTAGTTAACACCTGTCCCCATACGTAGTTTAGAATTTCTTTTTCTGGGATGAGAACTTTTAAAATCTACTCTTTTAGCAGATTTCAAATGTGCAGTGTTGTATTATTAACTCTGTAACCGTGCTGTAGATTCCATCCTCGGGACTTAATTTGTTTTGTCACTAGGAGTCTGCACCTTCTGACCCTCTTCACCCATCGCCTACGTCTCTGTCAACCACTAGTCTGTTCTCTGTGCTTATGAGCTTGTTTGTTTGGTTTGTTTTCACATTCCACATGTGAGTGAGATCACTGGGTATTTGTCTTTCTTCTGCAAGTTATTTCATTTAATATACTGGCATCAAAATCTATCCATGTTGTCACAAATGACTAAATTTCTTTTTTTTTAAATGGCTGAATAATATTCTCCGTACAGATTGCCTTTTATTTTGTTTCTAAAAGATTCTTATTGTACCACTCTGATAGTGGCTTATGTTTTAAGTGATCTCAATTAGATTAAAATAATCCTGATTTTTCAGTTAGGTTTTCCATTTTTTTAAACCATTGCTATTACAAAACATGAACAGCTCACTCCATTCAAGACTTTAAGTTGTCTTTGTCAGTTTTTATGGACATGTTACTGACGTTAGGATGTTTGTTATTTGTACAACATTGAGAATCTACACATCTGAGTGTTTCAGACCAAATATGGTGGTAGAAAATTTGATCTATTGAGTAGATGTAATTGTAGACACTGTTTTACCTGAATGTGACCCTGGAAGGGTCACTTGCAGAATTAGCCCAGTAAATATTACACTGAATATCTTAATCTTTCGGTATTATGCTTGAATTCATTCAGTTCTTTTTTTCTTTTAAAGTATAGTTTTGAATAGTTTTTAACAAGCATTTGTGTTGAGTGAGTCAGGAAAACTTTATGATCAATTACAAAATAAAATACAGTGTTACAGAGCTAGCGTCTTTCCCTCCCCTCTCCCATCCCACATTCTTTAAAAGAATTAGCTCAAGATATATTCATTAAGCACTTTTTGCTGGGTGTTTGGCTAGGAACTTGTGATTAATAGGTGAAATTTTCAAGTATCTCAGTCTAATGAAGAGCCCTCACCTCCTGCTTTGCTTATACATAGATGTGCGTGCATACGTTTGCTCTATCCCCATCATTTTTTAACCTGATTTCAGTTGAAAGTAGCACAGCATAGAAGGTAGCACTTTTATCTCTCAGTCTGAAAACACTGTTTTCAGTTTCATTATAGTGAACATTTATAGGCTTGCATTAATGCAATATAATAACTTAATTTCCTCACACCACTTACAATGTACCATTAAAAAGACTAAACAATTTGTTTTGAGAATTAAATATTTGAATATATTCAAGATCTTTAGTATGTATAGCCAAATAAAGTCAATTGCTTAGATTTTCAACTGCTGTATATGTATATTCAAAGAAGAACAATCCTTATGTTTCTGACTATTTGTAGCTTCTTTCATCAGAAGAAAACTACCACAGCATTTGTCTCAGCCAGTCAGATAGTCAGTGTGGTTCTCCTCCAAGGGGTTGGTCAGAAGAGTTGGATGAACGTGGGCATACCTTATATACCAGTGACTATACTAATGAAAAGGTACATTCTTTTTTTCTCATCTAGTTTTCTTGGCAGATTCCTCTCATAAAATCGTTGTGTACTGAAGCTCTAGTAGTATTTTAAAAACTCATGAAAATATTTTCTTGCGATTCTGTAGCCCTGTCAGCTGACAGTCTGAAAACTCAGTGTAACTACTGATTGATTCATGGTTTTAAACTGCTTCCAGTTATCATAATTTTTGTGGTGTCAACCTGTTTAAGACAGAACCTTTTTAAGAGTAGACCCGTTGAGTGTCATTCCATTTATGCCTCTTCAGTAAACATATTTCTTTGTGTTTTTCTTGGCAAATAGTTTTTTGGGAATAGTTTTCTCAACATGTCATAATAATCCCCCTCACTTCCTACATTGCTTTATCTTTTATTACCAAGTTATGTAAAACAAGAACCATGGATCTAGTGCTTTATGATTAATTAATTAGTGTGAGAATACTTGTTGTAATTTTATGTGTTTATCATCAGAGAGGGTAATGGTTGTTTGTGCTAGTTTAACGAATAAAAGCCTTGGGAATAAATGGAGATAGGTTTTTTCACTCCACATTGTTTCTTTAATTATTTAACACTGGAACACATGAAAACAATAATTTTCATTTATTTCACAATCAAGATCATATGTTTTAGTCTTTACTCCTTCATATTTCCGGTATTACATGAAGTTTTGTTGTCGGTGTTACTTAAATTGTATGAATAAGCTGTGTTGGCTACTGCAGGTAATTAATTCCTAAGGGTTTGTATGAAGTTTGGATTAAATCGTCTATTAGTTTCATCCTTAAAGATTGAAGAAAAATTCCCTTTTGTTAATTTCTCAACCCTGATTTCAGGGTTGTGTGTCTTTGTGACCACATACCTACATATATATGTTGTCCACACATGTATCTTTGTATCTTTATGTTATCCATTTCTTGTGTTGCTAAGTGGTGTTTGGATCACTAGCTTGACACTGGATGAAAGAGAGAAAATAAATTTGCATTTAATATTTAGTTTCTTATTTTTATTGACTTAAAATGCAAGTCTGTTAGTATAAGTTTGTTATATTTCTTTTGGAATGTTTTTGAGCAAATAAAATAAAATCCATAAGAATATCATCCAATACCTATGATTTTATAAGCTTAAGCTCAACTCTATTTGTGTTTAAAATATAACACCTGTTTTGTTTTTATAGTGGCTCAAGCATGTTGACGATCAAGGCAGACAGTATTACTACAGTGCGGATGGATCTCGGTCAGAATGGGAGTTGCCAAAGGTAATAAACCTTAGCACTGAGTTTCTGTGTAAAAATAGTGGACGAAGTAATACCTGAAAATGGTTACAACAGGTTTATTTTAAAATTTTTATTCAGCTCTTGAAAAGCAGCAAGACTAGTTTTTCCATAATTCATTGAGAATCTTTTGCTTAAATTACTCTGTGACATACATTTATTTTATAACTATAAAATATTGATAATCCCTATTTAAAAGTTCTTTGATTCAGTTTTTTATTGTTCCTGGATCCAAGATCCCCTTTAAGTGGCAGTAACGTAAAGAGTTCTCTTAAATTTGTTGAGTTTTCTGCAAGAAGTTGGTGTTAAACTTACTTAAAAGAAAAACAACTCAGTATTCAAGTTTATTCTTGTATGTAGAAGTGTATTATAGTTGAATCAGTCATTAGCAGCATGTAGTAATGAGACCTTCCAAGGTCTAAAGATAAATGTACCAGGGCTGAGTTTATCTAAAGCAGTAGGTTTCAAAATGGTTGTGTACTTAACCACTGTTAGTATTAAGATATAAATATATGTAAATATTAATGATATCTGAGCAAACATTTACATTTTAATTGGTACCTTATTTTAACATTTTAGAAAACACCTATGAGTAGCAGATGTATCTGTAGTGTCAATTATCAGATAGACATTAGTTTCTAAATAAATTTTTCTTTTTCCCAAAGTAAGTCAATTTAAAGAAAAATATTAGTAGTTTAGAGATACATGGATATAGAAAAGATCATTAAAAAACATAGTGCAGTGGATAGACTAAACTATATTCAGAGGGACAGGAAGATAACAAATATTAAAACATGGTTAAAGGAGATGGAAGGGGTGGAAAGTTTCCTGTATGTACAAATGAGGAATTCTCAAAGAAGAAAATGGAAGAAGTGGTAGAGAAATAGTATTTTGGAAATATAATTTCTTGGAATTTTCTGAAACTAAAGGAAGGGATGAGTCTTCAGCTGGAGCCTTCAATACTGACCAGAACACAGAAAAATAAATACACATATTGACAAATTTTGCTGAATCTGTGGAACTTCAGTAGAGGGAGACAATCTTAAAAGCCATCAAAAGGTAAAAAGCAAGGTTACCTGTGGTGGCAGTTTGCATCATTTGATCCATTCCTCACCCACTCCTGTATCAGTGCTTTTTGCTGTGTACCTCCGTAGTGACCTCTTGCTGTGAATGGGGGCATATTGTTCTGCTGTTACCATGGCTGAATATAGTCTAGACATGTGACTTGCTTCACTGATGTGAGCAAATGTGTCCTGAACATGGTATTGAAAAGGGCTTGTACACTAGGGCTTGCTTTCCCACCTCTGCCTCTGCTGTGAGAGGAATGTATGGTCCTAGGTAGAGTAAATAAATACATTTTAAGAAGATGAACAGAGTCTCAGAGATCTGTGGGACCATACAGAAGACCTAACATTCATGAGAATTCCAGAAGGAGTGAAGAAAGAGTGAGAGGCTGAAAAATATTTTCAGAAACAATGTTTGAAAACATCTCAGATTTGATAAAAGACAAACCACCAGATTCACGAAGCTGAGTAAATACCGAACAGTATGGACTCGAAGAAATCCATATCCAGACACACTGTAATCAAATTTCTGAAAACTAAAGACTTCACCTCCCCCCTCCCCCCACCCTGCCCCTGCAAGAAATATCATGAAGGCAACTCAGTGAAACAACAAAGTACTTTGTGGGATAATAATGATTTGAATAGCAGAGGATGTCTTATTAGAAACCATGAAGCCAGAAGGAAGTGGTGCAACATTTTACAGATGCGGAAAGAAAAAACTCAGATTGTACATCTAGCAAAAATATCCTTCAGGCATAAAAGTAAAATAAAGACATTTTCAGATTAAAATAAACCCAGAGATTTATTACCAGCAGTCTTATTCTCAAAGAATTGCTGTAAGAAATCCTTAAAACGGAAGAGAAATGATAAATGAAGAAAACTTGGAACGTTAAAAATGAACAGAGTATAATGGGAAGGGTGAATATCTGAAGATATTCTATGCAAATAGAAATCAAAAGAAAGCTGCAATAGCAGTATTCATATCAGATGAAATAGGCTTTAAAATAAAGACAGTTATAAGAGAGAAAGGACACTACATAAAGATCAAAGGACCAATCCAAGAAAAAGATATAACAATTGTAAATATATACATACCCAACATAGGAATATCTCCATATATAAGGTAAATGCAAACAGCCATAAAAGGAGGAGTCAACAGTGACATAACAGTAGTGGGGGACTTTAACACTCCACTTTGGTCAATGGATAGATCGTCCAGACAGAAAATTAATAAGAAAACATAGGCTTTAAATGACACCCAAGGCTGGATGGACTTAATTGATATTTAAAGAGCATTCCATCCAAAAGCGGCAGAGTACACATTCTCAAGTGCACATAGAACACTCTCCAGGACTGATCACAGGCTAGGCCACAAGGTGTGCCTCAGTAAATTCATGTCAGGCATCTTTTCCAATCACAGTGCTTTGAGATTAGGAATCTAACTGCAAGGAAAAAACTGTAAAAAACACAAACACGTGGAGACTAGACTATATGCTACTAGACAACCAATTGATCACTGAGGAAATCAAAGAGGAAATCAAAAAAATTATATCTGACCTTTAAAAAAATTAGAACATTTCTAAGGTGGAGATGTTATCTAGGACAACTGTATTGTGAAGAGGGGAGAGTAGTGTGATAATTGTTGGTAAGGTTTCTACATTTCACTTGAAATAGTAAAATTCTGATATTGGTAGACTGGGAGGAATTAAATACATAATTTGTAATAGCTAGAGTAAGCACTAAAAAACTGTAAAGCAAAAGAGACTCAAAGAGCTATAGATTAAACTACATTAGTAAGAACTCAGGATAGTCCATAGGAAGGCAGGAAAGGAGAAACAGGCATGATAAACAATATAAAGCAAAGCAACAGACTTAAATCCTAACATTTAAATAAATTACGTTAAATGTAAATGGTTTAAACAGAGCTATTGAATATTTTTGGAAATGATAAAAACCATGACCCAATTATATGTTTCTACAAAAAGATCACTTCAAATGTAATGATACATTACATCATGCTGAAGATTACTTATCATATAGTTTATAGTAATCTCTTACTTCATGGTGCCATTGCAAAAGCTTTGCCATTAGAATTAGGTCTTAGACTATAACTTTCCTGTCAATGCTTCTATTCAACAAATTAAAAAAAAGAAAAGAGACGCAATTGTTCTTTTATTATTAGAAAATCAAGAGATTTGGCAAACTCAGAACTGTTACTGGTTCAGCAAGTTTGCTGGACATAAAATCAACCTAAAAACTACCCAATTCTCTAGTAAAAAGTTAATTTGAAAATATGATAGGAATAAAGTTCTTTTTTATATTAGCAGCAGCAACAGTGCCAAGAAGAATCCTAAGATTATACCTACAGAAAGTTTGTAAGATCTTAAGAAAATTTCAGAGCAGAATTGAGGGACATAAAAGATGATCTGAAGTGATGCGATATACCATTATGATCTTGGGTTGGGATGCTTAACATGGTAACAGTGTCCCCATTGATCTGTAAATTCACTGCATTTCCATTTACTGTTCCTGTCTCCACCTTTTTTGTTTTTTTGAATTGATGCTAAATTTTACTTGCAAGCAAAAGTCTGTAAAGAACCAAAATATTCCTGAGTAGGGAGAATGTCTACTTAAGAATAGGAGAGGGGTGGGGTCCCTGCTCTAGTGATTAAGTTGTGGGCACATGTGCAGAGAAATAGACCAGCAGAACAGAATAGGAACCTCAGATGTAGTATCACAAATCCCTGGGTAAAGCATGGACTGTACAATAAATATTTAGAAGATTATTGGTTATTTCCACAGGAGGAAAATGAAATAAACATAGATCTTGACTTCTCACCTAATGATTAATTCCAGGTAGATGACAGTCATAAATGTAATAAGCAAAACTTTAAAGGCTGTAGAATGCTGGATCAGAGAATGTCTTTGACTTCAGAGTAGGAAGCATTTCTTCAAAAAGACTGTTTAAGGAAAAACTATAAAGGAAAAGATGGACAGACGTGACTACATACAATCCAGCAGAACACCTTTTAACATTAACGATACCATACACAAAGGGGACAACATGAGCTTTGGGTTCAGAAAAGGTACATTGAATTTGTAAAGCTTACAAAGGCTTAGAAACCAGAATGTGTAAAGAACTTGCTGGTTCTTTATGTATACACTAGTGAGAGAGAGAACCTAATTGAAAATAGGCAAAATATATGACTGTCAGGGGAGTGTGTAATTTCCTTGGTTCTGTCTCATCACAACAAAAATTTGAAGTGACGGACTTTGAAGCCCTAGGTGTGTGTCACAGCTCTCGGACAGTGTTACAGCTCTGTGTTACAGCTCAGTTTTATTTAGAAAGTAAAGGAAAATATATCATCTAGGCATGAGGGCATGCTGACCCAAAAGTGGAGGGAGAGAGAGAGAGAAAGAGAGAGAGTGCGCGTGGGAGAGAGAGACCCTGGGCCCTTTGGCTCCTCTTTTTATATGTTTTTCCCTCCCCCCGGGCCTGCCCTGTGTAAATGGGGCCAGCCAGGAGTGCTCTTTGTTCTACCTGAGGTCCTCACTCTGGTCCTCAGACCTTCCTTTGTTCTATTTTCATGGGCTTTTCCCTTCTTGTCTTTTAGCCACCACCATTTTGGACTCCTTTTTCCTATTCTAACTACCTAATATGACTAAGCCATACGGAGGAAAGGAAATTCATGAAATAAGTAATTGAAAAGAATTTCCAAGTCACCAGGAGAATGAAAGCAATGAAGTAACATCATACATAGTATATACATTTATTTTCTGTACACAAATGCGTATAAATTCAACAGTACCAAGTAAGGCAGTGGAGAGTATTATATTCTGCTGGTTGGAGTGCTGTTAGTTCCCCACCGTTGAGGTTAAATTGTGCTGTCTGTGAAACTGCTAGAGATGGAGTTTTGCTGGGCTCCAGAGAGCTCTGGTCCTTTGTATCTCAGCACAAAAAGAATTCAGCAAGAGGCAAAGTAATAGATAAGATGTGACTATTAGAATAGGACACTTGTGGGGCTTACAAGTGGGTGGGTGAGAGAGTGACAAGTGCTGAGAACTTACTGGGTTGCAGGTTTATAATCAAAGGAAAAGTAGGGAAGGGCAAAAGACCATCTGTCTCATGCTTTCACCATCAGCTCCTTCTCCAGATTGGGCAGGGGAGTTTTGTTGTCCCTGCCTGGTCAACCCAGGGCTGTCATGCCACTATGGAAAACTTGCTTCAGGTCTCAGTACAGTGAGGGTCTTTCACTTTGAAGTGTCACCTTTCCGTAAATTACTGTCTTCTTTATGCCGGCAGAGAGCATGTCCTAGGTATCATTAACTTGCTGAGCGCACTGGGCAGGATGTGGGCCTCATGCCACCACTGTTTTATTGTTTGGGGGCATGTCTCCTGCTTCAGTTGCATGGTTTTGCTGCTAAGCAAGCGCGCTTGGTTTTGTGGTTAAGTAAGCCTGCCTTCTTCAGTGGTCATTAACATATTGTGGTCTCCCAGAGCCCCCTAAAGTTCCTCTCTATCTACAGTCCTTAAATGGTATTTCTGAGCTATTTGATTATCCTACTCTACCCCTGTCATCCACATACAAGGTAGTGTTACGAGGAAGTGAAGTATAAATGAGTTCGAGCTGCAAACTCACCAACATGGATTTAGTTTTTTTTTTTTAATAAAAACATTATTGAGAGAAAAACCAAATTGAAGATTGATATGTGTGATATAATTCCACTTATATAAAATTTAAAAGCCCACAGGTAATACGTAGTTATAGATACAGGTATATGTACTAAAGTGTAAAGTTCCTGAGAATGGTGAAGACTGAGTTATATGGTACTGCCAGGCGGGGGTTAATGTGTGTGTTAGTTGCTCAGTTTTGTCCAATACTTTGCCACCTTATGGACTGTAGCCTGTCAGGCTCCTCTATTCGTGGAATTCTCCAGGCAAAAATGCTGGAGTGGGTTGCCATTTCCTTCTGCAGGGGATCTTCCAGACCCTGGCATCGATCCAAGGTGTCCAGCATTGCAAGGCAGATTCTTTACTGTCTGAGCCACCAGGGAAGCCGTTGCTGGGGAGGGGAAGAGGAACGGAATCTAAAAAATGTGCTCAGAGAACCCTCATATTTCATTTCTTTAGAAATCAGAAAGTTACCTGTCTTAGTTATATTGGAGCTCAGTGGTGGGTTTTTACTATAGTTGCTGTTCTCTTGTATGTTTGAAATTATTCGAATAAAAATGCAATTAAAATTCTTAAAAGAGGTTTTTTAAGAAGATTTTTTAAACGTTTTGGTCATCTTGTTCAACTAGATGTGTTTGTGTGTTTTAACTGGTGTCTTATTTTTCTTTAATTATGTGACACTTTATTTTTGTCTTCTGTCTACACTAGATTTTATATCACATTTTATTTATGCTTTATTTGCTTTTATGAACATACTGTTGCCAAGTAAAACTGTCAACACCTTTAAAATGGTGATTATTACCCAGTTTAATTTTACATTATTTTTGTTGCCCTGCGGAAAGGATTTCTAAACAGTTGTGGTAATTATAAAATTCAAAAGCTAGGGTAGATGTCCATTAAAGTTCATAGACAAGCTTATACACAACTGCATATTTTAATTGTTCCTAACAGTGATTGTATTGAAGTGATAATACAACTCTACCTAATGACTGGGTTTCTGCATTTACGAAATTTATTTCACAGAATTTTGGGGGGGAAGCCTTTAATCCTCATCTTTGTTCCTTCTATAAGTGATTCTTCTGTGAACTTGTGTGACAGATTTTAAGATTGCTGTTCGTTAGGCAACAGTGAGTGAAAGACATACACCCATGTGACTACCTGGCTTTGGCAAATTCTGTTGTGAAAAATGAAGTAACAGCTTTGGGAAACAGTTTACAGGGCCTGTATGGACTCATTTTGGAAAGTGAAGAAATGACATACTGTGGAGAAAGATGTTGGAAGGTTTTTTAAAATAAGAAAAACAGTATAAATTATGTATTGAAATTTAATAATAAGATAAAACAATTTAATTTCACTGAAATTACAATGAGTCATTAAAATTTAAGATTTACTGGGGTTTTTTGAAGTAGGTATTAGGAATACTTTGGTTTCAGGAGAAGAATGTATCCCTTAAAAATAGATGAATTTTCTTTTGTCATTTTATTATAATTTATTATTTATAATATATTAAAACTTCCTGTATGAAACAGCATAACTCTTAAACCTCACATTTCTCAGATGTTTATGCCTGGTGGTCTACCTGACATTTCAAACATTGTAAGACTTAGAAGCTTATTAATAATGTGTTCTTAATTTTATATGTGATCTTTGTTTGGCAGTTACTACTTATCCTTTGTGAGGAGGGCATGACGACCCACTGCAGCGGAGAATGCCCATGGGCAGAGGAGCCTGGTGGGCTACAGTCCATGGGGTTGCAAAGTGTGGGCCGCACCTGAGCGGCTAAGCACAGCACTTATCCTTTGTACACAACTGATATATTCACAATTGGTGTCTGGCACTAGTACGGTCACTACTGTTTGACTTGGTTACATTTTACCACTTCAGAGAAATAAATAGTAGTGTGCTTGGCCTATAAATAGAAAGTAAAAGTAAAAACAAAAAGCCCTTTAAATGTGAATATACTGTTGTGTATGAAAGTGTCATTTTAAAAACAAGACAATAACTGAATTCATGTGGATTTTCAAGGTAGAAGGAACTTTAAAAAATTAATTAGTCTGATGACCTCATTTTACAAATCATCATAACTAATATTTATTGAGACCCTATCAGGGCAACATTTGGCACTTTTTGTATGCGATTTAACCCTCTGCTTCTGTTGTATCTGTTTTACAGTGAATGCAGGTTAGACTTGGGGATGTTAAGTGTTTTGCCAAAACTAACATGAACTGGGTCTCTCCAACACCCAGGTGTGTGAACCTGTGCCAAGTGCTGGTCAGAGATGAGTGAACTCCTGTTAGTGTCACATGGTGAGCTTTGCCTGACGCCGTGTGTCACTCAGAGCCAGCATGTGTAGATCCCACTTTTGTTTCTATTATTTATGAGGTGTAATTTGTTTTCTTCAGTACAATGCTTCATCTCAGCAGCAAAGAGAAATTATTAAAAGTAGGAGTCTGGACAGGCGGCTGCAAGAACCAATAGTATTGTCAAAGTGGAGACATAGCACCATTGTGCTGGACGCCAATGACAAGGTAGGACATTCTGAGAAGATAAATCTGTTGAGAACTCGGGCAGGTTCTTTATGCTTTATTTTCTTCTTTGTTGAGTCTCATACCTTGGTGGTGACTGTTTTATTGCATGCCATATCTGTTTGTCCCAGAGTGGGGATTGGTTTTGAAGTTTTCTGGTTTTTGACCTATGCCATAATGATGTATGTATACATGATACATTTGGGCCTGGTGGGTGATAGGTTTTTTTCATAATCTCCTTTTAAAGTCACACATCATTATTGTCTTCAGTTTCTAAGAGATTTAATGGTAAAGACATTTAATTAACTTTCCCAGCCCAGGGAAGATTGAAAGCCTGCTTCTCCTGTTTCGCTAACAGCTCTCTACTCAAAGTGCTTCTGAGAAGTCATGTTCTCTGTTTGAAATAGGGAGTGGATTTTGATGCAAACATGAGATTGGAAAAGCGGTAGAATTTTTAACTTCCTTGTGAGTTACATCTTTACCTTGTGACCTCAAGTCTGCTGATAGAATCATTAATTACTACAAATTTGTGGACATCAGACATACTGATGTTAAAGCGGTGGTAATGATGTGAGAGTGGCAGTAACACCCTAAAATTGAAATATTTGGTACTGGGGACTCTTATTTTGCCAACAAGATTCTCTTTCGGCATAGTTAATAGGTTTCCTGCATTTGCAGGCATGTTAGTGAAAGCAAGAGGCCCTCTCCTGAGGCATATTTCTCTGTGTTTGGATACTTTCAGTCTTAAATTCATTTTTAAAGGATCTCTATCAGTCTGTCAAATAAGTACTTCTAATTTCTGTTTGTAAGGATATTAGGTGGTGGAGTGTAGAGGGCATATTAAAGGAATGAAATTCTGGAGTTTGTCCTATTGAAGACTTGGAAATATATTAGCATTGAAGTTAACATATGTAGGTAATAGTCCTAGAGATTTTTATTAATAATAAAAAAATTCATTTAACTATAAGAACCAGATTACACTTCAGTGTATACCAAAAACTCCTGTACTGTATGTGATGAATGCTCTAGTGCCCAAGCTATGGTTGAACCAACTCTGTTGAATCATCCAGTGGACTCTAGAATAAAAAGGATGCTTGTTTTGCTGATGCAGACTTAAAATTTCTTACCTCTTTGTAATCTTTCTTGAGATTCATTTTCAGTATATTATTAGAATAACATGTGGAGTTCTTATTTCATATCCTTTTTCATCTAATTGTTTCAGAATATGATAATGTGATTTTCTTGAGACTAGACTTATTTCTGTAGAAATGGCTCCCCCCCACCTTTATAAATAGGAATCATAGATAATTACTTCATCAGATAAACTCTGTTACTTATCATCATCTTCTAGTATATATGTTTTTAAGATTTCAGATTATAAAAGAGGGACTATACCAGAACAAGCTGGTGGACTAATACAAGGGGTAAAATCTGTATAACTTGAAAAGTAATCATAGAAACCTAATACTGTGTGGCAAATGTTACAATGCTATAGGTCCTAATTCAGTTGCCAGACAACCTTGAAGGAGGTAGGTGAGGGTATGTAGTTACCACTCATTATTCAAATAGTTACTTATTTTCTAGTTTATGGGTCATCAAATCTTTCTTCTTTTTCTCACACTGTTTTAATATTAGGCACTCTTTGAGAAGTCAAGAAATGGAAAAGCAAAACTTCTGAAGCTGTTGGAAAAAATACTTAAATGAGGCTAAACTGACATGTGGACATTAAATGTAATTTCTTTTTATAAAGAAATATTTGACATGATTTTAATGTTTTCTCTATTTGTATGTAGGCCTTGGATGTTTGCTTTTAAGGTTGTCCCTTCAAGAATTTTCCCTGTAACATTTCACTGCTGCCTAGTTTCCGTATTTACAAATTGTATAGTTATGAACCTGAAGACTTTTTTCCAAGTAAATGGATGTTGACTTAACGGTTTTGTATTGTGATTTAATAAAAATTCCCAGGCTCGTCACCAGTATTTTATCCACTTTCATAAGTATAGAAAAGTAGATGATACAGATGTGAAGATGAATGTCCAGAGAAATCATCTGGCTTTATAGGAAAGTTAATAATAGATATTGGCATGTGATTTTCCTAATTCTCTTTTCCTGAAATTATTCAAAGCTTCTAGGAGAACAGAGAACATTTAAATGGAACTTGGCTGTTGGTACCAATAAAATGTTTCTTTGGTCTTATCCTCCATGAATAGTGTTACAAATACCTGAGGTAGAAATCACATACCATGCTAATATTGACAAAGCAGAATTTCTTTGAAAATGCACATTATTGGCTTGTTTCTATTATATTCTTGTAGGCTTAGACTTTAAAATGTTCTTTTTTTTTCTGGTGAGTTATTAATCTGTAAGTCTGAGGTTTCTTCTTTGCATACTAAAAAAAAATCTTTGTTTATTTCTAATAACTGAGGTTAGCTATAAATTATATTAAATATTAATAGCAATTTAATTAAATACAAGTTCTCATTCTGGCAGTTGCCAAGTAGTTCCTGTGAGTGTTCTGTGTCAAATCCTACCAGGATTCACACCAAGAGCAAATTAATATGTTGACTGTTAACATTTTTATCCACAAGTGTGCAGATTGTACTTATTTTAAATATGGTTAATTTAAGCTGATGCAGCATCATGATTTTAAGGCAGCATGCCTCATTTCTTTTGAGTAATCCTGTATATGATATTTAAGTTTATAGTAATTGGTACAAAATATGCCATATTTTATAAACTTTATGACATCTGTAGTTTTCACATCTGTACCATATTAGTTTCATAGCTAAATATAGAAGGGAAGTAACTAGGAAAAAATTTTTCTCAGCCTCCCTTATTAAGCTCTCCCTCTATGAGTAGAGGGAGAAATATAATTATATGAAATAGAGTAACATTTTTCATTACTTATTTTTTGTAGGAATCTCCATCTGCCTCAAAACCCTGCTATCCTGAACATGAGTCTTCTCCCTCTTCACCAAAGCACCAAGATACAGTTAGTATGATAGCAGCAAGTAGAAAATATAGTCCAATTATTTCAATCAATTTCAGCAAATTAATTTTCTCTTAAGTGTAATGTTTAAATATCTCTTGGGCTTCTATAAAATTTCATTGGTCTCTCAAAAAATAACCACATAATAGGTTTAAATTAAAAATCAGATTTTATTGATTTAAAAATTCCCTGCTTTGTGCAAAATATGGTACCTTCGTGATCAACTTGTATACCATATTTATAAGGGATGAATTTATGTTTGGCTTTTGAACATAAATGTTAAAGTCCCTGGAGAATACTATCAAGTTTACACAATATCCTTTCTTCCTCAGGCCAACAGTCCAAAGGTAAGAAGCACCCTCCTCCTCATTAACGAGCTTAGATGCCCTTTTCCCCTCTAAACCGTCAGATGCATCACCCAGCCTATGCCAGGTAATATTGGCAGAACCTAACTCAACCTGAGGTTTCTCCTAAGCTTGGAAAACTGCCGGTGACTTCTCTTCAGTCTTAACGTTGGAGAAATTCTGCTTGACCTCAGTGTTTGCAGGACACCCCTCCCCAAGTCTCCCTATAATTTGCTGCTCCTCCTCTTCCCCGCCAGTGGCCCCATTTCCTTTCAGAAAGGGGGACTAAACTTCGTGTTGAGGTCTGCGAGACTGTGCCTGTCCTGGGTCCTCAGGCCCGCTGTCTCACTGCCCTCTGGCTCTTCAGCTCCAGGGCCTTCATGTACTGAAACCCATGTCCCTCACATCTTTGTCCAGTCAACTTCTAGGTCATTTCTTAGAGCTCAGTTCAGACTCAGAATTTTATTCTAATCCTCTAGATTTGGTCAGATTTCCCTGTAGTGGATTTCCCTGGTGGCTCAGTAAAGAATCTGCCTGTAATGCAGGAGACCTGGGTTCAATCCCTGGGTCAGGAAGATCTGGAGAAGGGAGTGGCTACCCATTCCAGTATTCTTGCCTGGGAAATTCCATGGACAGAGGAGCCTGGCGGGCAGCAGTCCATGGGGTCGCAAAAAGTTGAACAGGACTGAGCGACTATCATTTTCACCTTCATACTTTCCCTGTAGTCCTCTTCATAGCATTTAAGTATATGTTATTTGATTCTGTAAAATAGAGCAACTCTTTTCATTTCTTATTTCTTGTAGGAGCTTCCAGCCCTTAGTGAATATCTTCCCCACTAGACAAAGGAAAGCTTCCTTAGAGCAGAACCAGAGTACTCAGTGCGGCAGAGTTTTGGTGTTCCAGGGAGTTTCGCTGAATGAAGAAATTAAATTTGTAAAGTTTTTTTAAAAATAAACTTTTATTGTTATTTCCTTAATTTTAAGGAATAAACTTTATTAGGATACTTCTGATTTCCTAGGGGCACAGATTTTCACAGATGGCACTTTCCTTTTACAGGCTCTTCCTCCCTTCCCTGAGCAAGTCTGGTCTTTTGATTCATCTAACATGTTGTCCATCTGTCCTTCTGATGTTGCTCAGAAGGTTTCACTGCCTACTCTGCTCCTTGGCTTCTCTGTACCTACAGTTAATCCTGAGCTGACTTGTAGGAGGACTCTGTAGGTCCTGCCCCGACTAACCTCAGCATAACCACATCTCTTCTTTTTCTCTGAGCTCCAAGTCATTGACGGCATCGATGAAGTGGAAGTTACCTTGTGTTCCCCCATCTCCCTGCTGAGAGTTTAAACTCCAAAGGGACTCATAGGGATAGATAGGGGCTGCTTTCTCCTTTTTTATTTTACATTGTTTAACACAGTCCTGGGTACATAAACATCAAATAAAGGTGAAAGTGAATGTGATTTTAGTGCTTTTGTTAAGAATTATCATATGAACCTAAGGTACTGTTACTACAGTATGCTTAATTTATCCATCTATCTAGAAAAAGGAAAAAACCTTTTTAAACTTAAGTATGGGTACTGTATAACTTCTAAGAAGACCTTTTATAAATTATTTATATTTTGGTAAAAGGGAATTTCTAGGTAATCCTAGAAACATGAGTTTATAAATGTCACATGTAGGTTACAAAGGACTGTTTGCAGATTATTCCCCCAGGCAGTTATCCTGTCTCAAGGGTTTGCTAAGCACCCTGACTGTCCTGGACTAAGGGTCCCCTCTGATGGCTGTGGCAGGGAACTACCTCACCAGGATTCTGTTTCATTCTTTATTTTCTTGCACGTGGAAAAAAAAATGAAACAACTCTGTTAATTCTGCCTAAGGCTGTTCTGTTTTCTCATAAGTGTAGAGTGTCCTTCCCTCCATCCCCCAGTTCAGCACCCTCCAACCTCACCCCACCCCCCACCCCCCGCCCTGGCCAGAGGCTTCTGTCCCCTGAATATCTTCCTCAGCCTCTGCTCCCTGTCCTCCACTTGCCTTGTTTGAACTGAGTCTTTTACCTGTCTTTCCCACTCTTACCCAATTAATATGAGCAAATATTTTCTTAGTTCTTTGAGTTAAAATCTGGTTGGGATAAAGCCTTACTGGTAAGAAAAAAGAAGCTACAAATGTAGAAATGAAACTGACACTATAATCAGTGTTAGTTTCTCGGTGTCATCTTTAAATCTCTGCAAATTGCCCAGCTACCTCTCAAATCTCTCTTTTTTTAAAATTAAAACTGTATTGAAATAATAGAACTAACATACTATACTGTTCACCCATTTAAACTGTACAGTTTGGTAGTTGTTAGTGTTAATATATTCAGATACATGCAGCTATTGTTACACTCATTTTAGAATATCTTCATCACCTCAAAAAGAAGTACTCATCTGTCATGACCCCCTCTACCGCCACACCCCATCAAGCCCCAAGCAGCCAGTAGTTACTTTCTATCTCACTAGATTTCTCTGTTCTGGTCCTTTCATATGAGTAGAATCATATGATACGTGGTCTTTTTTTACAAGCTTTGTTCACTTGCATTTGATGTCTTCAGTCTTTTCTAATCAAAGCAGATTAAAATTTCATCCTTTAATACAGATTTTAAACATGTTCATTTTTTTCTTGTTTTCTTTCCAGTTTTCAAATACATTATTTTTCATAGTCACCTGAAGTCCTTTTTAGAAATAGGTAGTGTATACATCTTTTAAAAAATTGATAATGTTTCTCTACAGTGTGACTAGAGCATGGATTCAGTAGGATTTTGTAGGCTGATCTAAAGACCTAATCTCTATTTGTCCCAATGTGCCTATGAGAATATGCGTTTTAAAGTTTTCAGTTACTGAATAGTGAATACAGTTTTGAATATATAATTTGGAAACAAGCTTTGACCTTAGGTTTTCAGACAGTGGTATTAAAGTGCTCTACCCACTTTGGAGCAAAGGACATTTCAACACGTTCTTTAAGAAGAGTGTTTAGTGGACAAATTGTCTTAATTTTTTTCCACTGAAAATGATTTAGACATTAATTTTTTTAAAATAAAACTGGTTCTTTAAACATTTTTGGAATCTAGGTGAAACTCACTTAACATAAAATTAGTCATTAACTATTTTAAGGGCTTCCTTGGTGGCTCAGAGAGTAAAGCGTCTGCCTGCAGTGTGGGAGACCCGGGTTCAATCCCTGTGTCGGGAAGATCCCCTGGAGAAGGCAATGGCAACCCACTCCAGTACTCTTGCCTGGAAAATTCATGGACAGAGGAGCCTGGTAGGATATAGTCCATGGGGTCGTGAAGAGTCGGACACGACTGAGTGACTTCACTTTCACTTAACTATTTTAAAGTTTGTAATTCAGTGGCTTTAGTGTATTTACAACATGTGCCTAGTTTTAGGACGCTTTCATCAGGAGACCCCTACCCATCAAGCAGGCACTGTACATTTCCCCGCCCCTTCTCCCCTCCCCCCAGTAAGCTCTAGTTTGAAGATCTGTATGGATTTACCTGTCCTGGAAGTTTCATCACTGTGGTTCTTTTTTGACATTATATTCTTCCTCTTGTATAGAAAGAATCTTTTTATTACATTATTATAAGATGATTAACTGAAGATAAAAGTTTTCTTGGGAGATATTGATTTTGATAGTAACAGTTCTTACCCCAAATTGGGAAATGCTTACTTTACTAAATGAATGCAAAATCAGTTACAAATTCTGGAGCCTGCAAAGTGGTTATGAACCTGTGGAAGTTTTCCCAGATTACTCAATGGAACAAATATTTTATTGTTTTCTTGCCTTATTTGGATAAGACAATCTTATTACAGTCTTTTGGTTCAACCTTAACCAATTTTGCTAGTTCTTATTAAAACATTCCTGCTTATTTTCAACTTGAAGTTTCCTTTGGAGTATCAGCATATTCAGACTAAGAAATATTCATGTGTGAGTATGGACATTTTTTAGAGGACTAAGAAATATTTGTGTGAGTACGGACAGATTTTAGAGGACTTAACAAAGTTTTTATGAAGTTATTTTAGTAAGCTACGCGAACACATTGATGGACTTTGATCCTAAGTGGAGAAAAGCACACCAAATAGTATGAAATAAAAATCTGTCTAAATTCCTTCCTCCAAAGCTCACACCTGAATAGTCAAACCTGTATCCTCCTGCTCATCACTTTTATGTCAGATGCAGAACTTCAGTGTTTAAGAGCTAAAGCTTTATTTTCTCCATCACTGACCTCTTACATTTCTTTTTTAAATGCCTTCTTTTATTTATTTAATTTTATTTTTTGGCTGTGCCACACAGCATGCAGGACCTTAACTTCCTGACCAGGCATCAAACCCACACCCTGTGCAGTGGAAGAGAGGAATTATCTGTTTGTTTGTTTTTGGCTGTGCTGGGTCTTTGTTGCTCTGCACGGGCTTCTCTAGTTGCAGCGAGCGGGAGCCTCTAGAGTTGTTGCGCCAGCCTCCCACTGTGGCGGCCTCTCTGGTTCCGGGCACAGGCTCTGGGTGTACTGGCTCCTACCGTTGCGGCGTGCGGGGCCTGCATTGCGGCGTGCGGAATCTTTCATTGTTGCTCTGTGGCACGTGGGCATCTTCCTGGACCAGGAATGTAACCTGTGTGCCCTGCGTTGGCAGGTGAATTCTTAACCACTGGACTCAGGGAAGTCCCTCTCTTACATTTCTTAGTAATGTGATAGCACAGCTAGTTTGTTGGTTAATTTCTGACCTTTCCATCACTGAGCTCCTCTTATATTTCTTTTCTTAATGCCCTCTTTTATTTAATTTTATTTTTTGGCCGCACCACACAGCTACTTTGTGGGTTAATTACTTCAATAAATATATATTGAGCCCCAGGTTGCTGCTAACCACTGTGCTGGGCGCTGTCATACAGCGATGAGCACAGCAGATCTCGTTCCAGCATACAGCCTGATGGAGGGTGAGTAAATTATATGTAATAGTGCTTTGCATTAAGTGCAACACAGTAGGCAAACTAGGGGCTATAGTCATAGGTGGAGGAGCTCCTACTTGAGGGGTCGGGAAAGCTCCTCTAGAGAATGCCTGGTGGTCCGGTGGTTAAGACCCCATGCATCCAATGCAGGAAGGACAGATTCAGTCCCTGGTCGGGGAATTAAAATCCCACATGCCACTTGTTGCTGCGAAAAAGTGGGGAAAAAAACCAAAAAAACAAAGAGTGTTCTTGCTGCTGAGGGATCCCCCTCTACCCAGCTGCTCAAGCTTGGGATATTCCCAGCTCTTCCCATCCCTGTCAATGCTGTCTTCTGAACCACTCTCACATTTGGCCCCTCTTCACTCCTTCACTGGAGAAGGGAATGGCAACCCACTCCAGTATTCTTGCCTGGAGAATTCCATGGACAGAGGAGTCTGATGGGCTACGGTCCACAGGGTCACAAAGAGTCGGACACGACTGAGCGACTAACACTTTCACTCGCTCACAGCCATTGCCCTGGTCCAGGCCTGAGTGTCTCTTGTGGTAGTAACTAGGAATGTTCTGCCTGAGTCCATTCACCTGCGTCTGCTTCATTCTCTCCGCTGCCTCTGGTTCTTACTACTTCTCCACTTCAGTACGTGGAGAGAACTTAAGGCTCTTGCAGCTGATTCTCCTTCGGCCTCTCTGGCCTCACCGGTCTGTTATCTCCACCCGCTGTGTTTCCGTCTAGCTCCTCAGTCTCTAGGAAGCTGCTCTGATTCCCTTCCTTCCTCACAGGGGGAGTTAGGTGTGCCGTTCTCACTGCACTTCTCGTTGGTGTGGTCATTGCTTTGCACCTGTACGCTTTGTGGCAGATTTTGTTCTTATGTTCATGTTGGAGTGCTTGCTCCTTACAGCGCTAGTGTTGGGTCTTGGTCCCTGTGAGAACTTCCTGGGTACTCTGGGCCCTGCCCTTAAACGATGCCTGTATGGGCACGGTTCTGTGCTGTATCGGTCCATTCATAGCTCAGGTAAGAATCCCTGATCCAGAGTGTCTTTTCCTCCCTCAGACTCTGGCCATCTGTCACTGCTGCTGTCCCTTCCGTTTCTCTTCCTGTTTTGATGCTGGCATTTCCGTCATGTCTCTGCTTTTTCACCCACACGGTTCCAGCTTTGGCGTTTTTAGTAGGCTTACTCCTGCTCCTGTGCTTACACAACCAGGGCCCATCCTTTCAGATTAATGTTACTTAGTTTCTGGATCATTGAAAGTATTTTTCCCTCCCCTTCTCTGCTTTTGATAGTAAATCAGGAATGTTCTTAATGTCCTGTCATGTTTTTAACTGTGTAATTGATGTTTTTATTGAGAGGCAATAGAGAGTTCTTAACGAAAAGAATCAGACTTGACATATCTAAGGAGAGCCAACCTTATGCTTTGTGAAAAAAATTGCAGTAGTATGGATATTTCCCAAGTTCCCAGTGTACCAAAAGTGAATAATAGTACAGTTTGTCAGCTTTGTCTATAGATGTGATTTTTTCTTATCAGACCAGGCAAGCATTATCTTTTAGACATTAGTGAGAAAATACTCAATATTTATCTCCCGTACAAGAAAAGTTTGGTTGTTTTTCCTAATTAAAGTACATTGAAAACATAGCTGAGGTATGAGTCAAATAGTTAGAAACAAATTCTGAATTGGGAGTCTTTTTTTTCCCTGTGTGTGGATATTGTGTGTATGTTTTAGTTGAAATAAAATTGACTGCTTTGTCCTGTGTGTACAGTGCTCACTAATGCTGATGATTGCTATAGGCATTAACTCATTTTGATTAAATTGATTTGAATGTAGGAGGCTAGAGCAGTGAGAAGCGCTTCTTTAGTCCCACCTGGAAGGATGTTAAGATGATATTTAACTTCAGCACAGCGGCTTTTGCCTTCCTAGGGTGTGATGGTAAAGCCGCGTAACTGGTTTTTGCATCCACTAATAGATGTAGTTAGTCCAGAGTACAGTTCACCATGTGATCATATGTTTAATGGAGCATGTAGTGAACTCTTTATGCCACATTAAGGCCAGTTCTATGCAGAGTACCAGTTACTTTAATTTATTAAATACAGTCACTGCATTTGTTCCACCTGGTTATTTTTACATCCTGACGAAGTGGGTATCTTAAATAATTTTCAGACTATACTGTTGTACAGTCACAAAATAAATAATTCCTTTTCTGTGATATTTATCCTTATAGCACTGTATCCCTTGCTTTGAACAGAAAGTCATAAATCACTTTTCCAGTGCTGACTTGTAGTGTTCATATGGAAGTCTAGTTTGACTTTACCTTATGGCTGCTGTTACTTGAGAAGACCAAGTGCTTAATTATAAAATAACTGAAAATAACTTTTTTTAACTGAAAATAGCTTTACAGAAGTATTAGAAAATTGTATTTTTAACCTATTATACAACTAAACATATTACTACTGACTAATCTTTTCTTTTAAGCTAATATTAGAGTACCAGATCATTTTGATTCAGTTGTATGTAAGAATTTAGACCTCATTGCCTATATGAATGATGTATAAACAGTAATACCTCTGTTCCATACCATAGGGTCAAGAGAAATATGGATTATTAAATGTAACAAAAATTACTGAAAATGGAAAAAAGGTTCGGTAAGTACACAAATCATTAATGATATTTTTTCTCTGATATAAATAAAAACTATATAAATTATATTCTAGTAGAAGTGATTAATAGTTTCAAAGCATTTCAAATGTATTTTCTATTATTATATATATATATATAAAAGATTGTTAGGAAGTGTAGCAAAAATTTTCTTTATTTTGACACGTTTCTTAGGGTAAGGTTAAATTCAGAAATGATAAGGCAGGCAATTCTGAGCAACTATTAGCTTTATTAAAATTCTTTTTCAATAAGTAATAAATGCACATGGCAAAACACAAAGGTACATAGAATAGTCACATCCAGTCACCAGCCATCAGTTCCTCCCCAGAGGCAACCAGTTAGGTCTAGTGAGATGTACTGTTTTCCTCCAGAGATAGAAAATACACACACACACACACACACACACACACACACACACACATGCATAGATTACTTTTAACAATCTTTTAACAGCTTATCTTGGAGATGGTTCTGTTTCATTCCATGTACAGTTCGCACATTGTTTTTAACTTCTGCATGTTGATGGTGTTCTCAGTTGTGTCTGACTCTTTTGTGACCCTGTGGACTGTAGCCTGCCAGGGCCCTCTGTCCATGGATTTGTCAGGCAAGAATACTGAATTGGGTTGCCATTTCCTTCTCCAGGGGCTCTTCCCACCCCATGGATGGAACTCTTGCATTGGCAGGCAGATTCTTTGTTTCCCCAGAGCCACCTGGGAAGCCCATAGTTACATGGCTGTATCATAGTTTATTTAATTGTTCTTTGCAAGTATATGCCTGTCTATTGGTAGACATTTAGGACTTTTACATCTTTTGCTATTACAAACAGTATTACACTCAGTGTCTTGCACAGCTCATTTTGTGAGTATGTAGATATGCCTGTAGAATAAATTTTATAGAAGTGGAGTTGCTAAGCCATATGCAGTGGTCCCATTGATACAATTCCAGATTATGCCTCAAGGTCCTCAGTCAGTCCCATTTCCAGAAGCCTGGGTTTTCTCTGCACCTTTGCCAGTTCATTATGTTGTCAGACTCTTTGATCTTTGCTACTGGAGGTTAGAGAGAAATTGTATTTTTATTTGCATTTCTTTTAGTGGGGTAGAGTGTCACAAACCATATGTATTTCGTTGTTATTGAATTATCAGTTTATACTCTGACTCTCTTTCTCTTGGGTGGTTGGTTTTTTTTTTAATTAGTTAATTTTGGCTGCACTGGGTCTTTGTTGCTGTTTAGGCTTTCTCTAGCTGCAGCAAGAGGGAACTACTCTGGTTGCAGTGAACGAGCTTCTAATGGGAATGGCTTCTCTTACTGTGGAGCGCAGGCTCAGTAGTTGGCGGCACGTGAGCTTAGTTGCTCCACTGCTGTGGAATCTCCCCAGGTCAGGGATAGAACCTGTGTCCTCTGCATTGGCAGGCAGATTTTTATCCATTGCGCCACAGGGAAAGTCCAGGTGGTTGGCTTTTTGGGTAATGAATTTAGGAAATTAACTCTTTTTAAGTTACACTTTCTCCGATTAAAAAAAAAACCTGTTGAAATGGTGTGGTTTTACAGCCAAAGTGTCAGTTTGTGTAAGAAAGAGTTTAAAATTTACATGCAGTCGAGGTTTTTAGATTTGCTTTAATTGAACTGTCTTTGTCATATTTTGGTACTTAGAAGTTTGTCTCTTAAGTACTCTGAAATAACTTTTACAAGTACTGCAGTTGTCTACTTCTAAAGCTGTTCCTTGGAGAAGTCGGTGAATTGGATCTTTCTTTTGGGAATAAGTAGTGCAAGTAGGTCTTTGGCCACTTTGTCTGTTTTTGTTGTCATTTTTCTCATGATAGTCTTTTGGATTTTCAACTTTTAGAATCCTTTTCCTAAGAGTACATCTATTTCATTATATTCAAGTTTATTCATATTTTGTTGTTCAGTCACTCAGTTTTATCTTGACTCTTTGCGACCCCATGGACTGCAGCACACCCTGTCCATCACCAACTCCCAGAGCTGGCTCAAACTCATGTCCATTGAGTCAGTGATGCCATCCAACCGTTTCATTCTCTGTCGTCCCCTTCTCCTACCTTCAGTCTTTCCCAGCGTCAGTGTCTTTTCCAAGCAGTTAGTTCTTTGCATCAGGTGGTCAAAGTATGAGTTTCAGCTTTAGCGTCAGTCCTTCCAGTGAATATTCAGGACTGATTTCCTTTAGGACTGACTGGTTGGATCTCCTTGTAGTCCAAGGGATTCTCAAGAGTCTTCCCCAACACCACAGTTCAAAAGCATCAGTTCTTGCGTGATCAGCTTTCTTTATAGTCCAATTCTCACATCCATACATGACTACTTGAAAAACCATAGCTTTGACTAGACGGATCTTTGTCAGCAAAGTAATTAATGTCTCTGCTCTTTAATATGTTGTCTAGGTTCAGTCAGTTCAGTTCAGATCAGTTCAGTTGCTCAGTCGTGTCCGACTCTTTGCGACCCCATGAATTGCAGCACGCCAGGCCCCCCTGTTCATCACCATCTCATGGAGTTCACTCAGACTCACGTCCATCGAGTCCGTGATGCCATCCAGCCATCTCATCCTCCGTCGTCCCCTTCTCCTCCTGCCCCCAATCCCTCCCAGCATCAGAGTCTTTTCCACTGAGTCAACTCTTCTCATGAGGTGGCCAAAGTACTGGAGCTTCAGCTTTAGCATCATTCCTTCCAAAGAAATCCCAGGGTTGATCTCCTTCAGAATGGACTGGTTGGATCTCCTTGCAATCCAAGGGACTATCAAGAGTCTTCTCCAACACCACAGTTCAAACGCATCAATTCTTCGGTGCTCAGCCTTCTTCACAGTCCAACTCTCACATCCATACATGACCACAGGAAAAACCATAGCCTTGACTAGGCAGACCTTAGTCGGCAAAGTAATGTCTCTGCTTTTGAATATACTATCTAGGTTGGTCATAACTTTTCTTCCAAGGAGTAAGTGTCTTTTAATTTCATGGCTGCAGTCACCATCTGCAGTGATTTTGGAGCCCCAAAACATAAAGTCTGACACTGTTTCCCCATCTATTTCCCATGAAGTGATGGGACCGGATGCCATGATCTTTGTCTTCTGAATGTTGAGCTTTAAGCCAACTTTTTTGCTCTCCTCTTTCACTTTCATCAAGAGGCTTTTTAGCTCCTCTTCACTTTCTGCCATAAGGGTGGTGTCATCTGCATATCTGAGGTTATTGATATTTCTCCCGGCAATCTTGATTCCAGCTTGTGTTTCTTCCAGCCCAGCGTTTCTCATGATGTACTCTGCATAGAAGTTAAATAAGCAGGGTGACAATATACAGCCTTGCCGTACTCCTTTTCCTATTTGGAACAGTATGTTGTTCCATGTCCAGTTCTAACTGTTGCTTCCTGACCTGCATACAGATTTTTCAAGAGGCAGGTCAGGTGGTCTGGTATTCCCATCTCTTTCAGAATTTTCCACAGTTTATTGTGATCCACACAGTCAAAGGCTTTGACATAGTTAACAAAGCAGAAATAGATGTTTTTCTGGAACTCTCTTGCTTTTTCCATGATCCAGTGGATGTTGGCAATTTGATCTCTGGTTCCTCTGCCTTTTCTAAAACCAGCTTGAACGTCAGGGAGTTCACGGTTCACATATTGCTGAAGCCTGGCTTGGAGAATTTTGAAAATTACTTTACTAGCATGTGAGATGAGTACAGTTGTGTGGTAGTTTGAGCACTCTTTTGCCTTGCCTTTCTTTGGAATTGGAATGAAAACTGATCTTTTCCAGTCCTGTGGCCACTGCTGAGTTTTCCAAATGTGCTGGCATATTGAGTGCAGCACTTTCACAGCATCATCTTTCAGGATTTGAAACAGCTCAACGGGAATTCCATCACCTCCACTAGCTTTGTTCGTAGTGATGCTTTCTAAGGCCCACTTGACTTCACATTCCAAGATGTCTGGCTCTAGATTAGTGATCACATCATCATGATTATCTGGGTCGTGAAGATCTTTTTTGTACAGTTCTTCCATGTATTCTTGCCACCTCTTCTTAATATCTTCTGCTTCTGTTAGGTCCATACCATTTCTGTCCTTTATCGAGCCCATCTTTGCATGAAATGTTCCCTTGGTATTTCTAATTCTCTTGAAGAGACCTCTAGTCTTTCCCATTCTGTTGTTTTCCTCTATTTCTTTGCATTGATCGCTGAAGAATGCTTTCTTATCTCTTCTTGCTATTCTTTGGAACTCTGCATTCAGATGCTTATATCTTTCCTTTTCTTCTTTGCTTTTCACCTCTCTTCTTTTCACAGCTATTTGTAAGGCCTCCCCAGACAGCCATTTTGCTTTTTTGCATTTCTTTTCCATGGGGATGGTCTTGATCCCTGTCTCCTGTACAATGTCACGAACCTCATTCCATAGTTCATCAGGCACTCTATCTGTCAGATCTAGGCCCTTAAATCTATTTCTCACTTCCGCTGTATAATCATATGGGATTTGATTTAGGTCATACCTGAATGGTCTAGCGGTTTTCTCTACTTTCTTCAATTTGAGTCTGAATTTGGTAATAAGGAGTTCATGATCTGAGCCACAGTCAGCTCCTGGTCTTGTTTTTGTTGCCTGTATAGAGCTTCTCCATCTTTGGCTGCATAGCTTTTCTTCCAAGGAGCAGGCGTCTTTTAATTTCATGGCTGCAGTCACCATCTGCAGTGCTTTTGGAGTCCCCAAAATTAAAGTCTCTCACTGTTTCCATTGTTTCTCCATGTAATTGCCATGAAGTGATGGGATTGGATGCCATGATCTTTGTTTTCTGAATGTTGAGTTTTAAGCCAGCTTTTTCACTCCTCTTTGACTTTCATGAAGAGGTTCTTTAGTTCTTTGCTTTGTGCCATAAGGGTGGTGTCATCTGCATATCTGAGGTTATTGATATTTCTCCCAGTAATCTTGATTCCAGCTTGTGCTTCATCCAGCCTGGCATTTGCCGTGATGTACTGTGTATAGAAGTTAAATAAGCAGGATGACACTATACAGTCTTGACGTACTCCTTTCCCAATTTGGAACCAGTCTGTTGTTCCATGTCTGGTTCTAACCATTGCTTCTTGACTTGCATACAGATTTCTCAGGAAGCAGGCAAGGTGGTCTGGTATTCCCATCTCTTGAAGAATTTTCCACAATTTGGTGTGATCTACACAGCCAAAGGCTTTGGCATAATAAATAAAACAGAAATAGATATTTTTTGGATGTCTCTTGCTTTTTCTATGATCCAACGGATGTTGGCAATTTGATCTCTGGTTCCTCTGCTTTTTCTAAATCCAGCTTGAACCTCTGGAAGTTCATGGTTCATGTACTGTTGAAGCCTGCCTTGGAGAATTTCTAGCATTACTTTGCTAGCATATAAGATGAGTGCAGCTGTGTGGTAGTTTGACCATTCTTTGGCATTGCCTTTCTTTGGGATTGAAATGAAAACTGACCTTTTCCAGTCCTGTGGCCACTGCTGAGTTTTCCAAATTCGTTGGCATACTGGGTGCAGCACTTTCACAGCATACTGTTTCTGTCCTTTATTGTTCCCATCTTTGCATGAAATGTTCCCTTGGTATCTCTGATTTTCTTGAAGAGATCTCTAGTCTTTCCCATTCTATTGTTTTCCTCTAGTTTTTTGCATTGATCACTGAAGAGGGCTTTCTTATCTTTCTCTGCTATTCTTTGGAACTCTGCATTCAAGTGGTATGTCTTTCCTTTTATCCTTTGCCTTTGACTTCCCTTCTTTTCCCAGCTATTTGTAAGGCCTCCTCAGACAACCATTTTGCCTTTTTGCATTTTTTTTCTTGGGGATGGTCTTGATCCCTGCCTCCTGTACATTGTCACAAACCTCCGTCCATAGTTCTTCAGGCACTCTGTCTATCAGATCTAATCCCTTGAATCTATTTGTCACTTCCACTGTATAATCGTAAGGGATTTGATTTAGGCCATATCTGAATGATTTAGTGGTTTTCCCTACTTCAGTTTAAGTCTGAATTTGGCAATAAGCAGTTCATGATCTGAGCCACAGTTCCCAGTCTTTTGTTTTTTTGCTGACTGTATAGAGCTTCTCCATCTTTGGCTGCAAAGAATATAATCAATCTGATTCGATATTGACCATCTGATGATGTCCATGTGTAGAGTCTTCTCTTGTGTTGTTGGAGGAGGGTGTTTGCTATGACCAGTGCGTTCTCTTGGCAAAACTGTCAGCCTTTGCCCTGCTTCATTTTGTACTCCAAGGCCAAATTTACCTGTTACTCCAGGTATCTCTTGGCTTCCCACTTTTGCATTCCAGTCCCCTATGATGAAAAGAACATCTTTTTTGGGTGTTAGTTCTAGAAAGTCTTGTAGGTCCTCATAGAACCATTCAGCTTCTTCGGCGTTACTGTTTGGGGCATAGACTTGGATTACTGTGATATTGAATTGTTTGCCTTGGAAATGAACAGAGATCATTCTGTCGTTCTTGAGATTGCACCCTGGTACTGCATTTTGGACTCTTTTGTTGACTTTGATGGCTACTCCATTTCTTCTAAGGAATTCTTACCCAGAGTAATAGATATAATGGTCATCTGAATTAAATTTGCCCATTCCAATCCATTTTAGTTCACTGATTCCTAAAATGTCGATGTTCACTCTTGCCATCTCCTGTTTGACCGCTTCTAATTCACCTTGATTCATGACCTAACATTCTGGTTCCTATGCAGTATTGTTCTTTACAGCTTCAGACTTTACTTCCATCACCAGTCACACCCACAACTGGGCGCTGTTTTTGCTTTGGCTCCATCTCTTATTCTTTCTGGAGTTATTTCTCCAGTCTTCTCCAGTAGCATATTGGGCACCTACAGACCTGGGGAGTTCATCTTTCAGTGTCGTATCTTTTTTGCCTTTTCATACTGTTCATCAGGTTCTCAAGGCAAGAATACTGAAGTGGTTTGCCATTCCCTTCTCCAGTGGACCATGTTTTGTCAGAACTCTCCACCATGACCCTTCCGTCTTGGGTGGCCCTACAGAGCATGGCTCATAGTTTCATTGAGTTAGACAAGGCTGTGGTCCATGTGATCAGTTTGGTTAGTTTTCTGTGACTGTGGTTTTCATTCTTTCTGCCGTCCGATGGATAAGGATCAGAGGCTTAAATGGAAGCTTCCTTTTGGGAGAGACTGACTTTTTCATACTCAGTTATGGTAAAATTCATGGGTCTATGTTGCATTTTGCATGAATCTTTTACCTGTGCATATTTTGTAGCATCTTGTAGGTCATTTGGAAAATACCAGTTTATGAAGTTTGCTGAGTTTTCAAATGTTGGCACATTTTATTTTATGACATCAAAGAATCACAAATCAATATTATCATTGTCAAAGTCACTAAGTTTTGGAATATTGTCAACCTTACCGTGGCATAAGTGCTGAATTTTCCAAAATTCTGCTTTCTCTTTGACAGCTTTAATTTGTTATTGTCAACATATACTATCATTTATTTTCCTTGAAATGACAGGCTCTCTTCATCCGTTTTTGAGATAATGTCTACCTGCCAAAAGTCAAGTTTAAATAATCACAGTGTATCACAGCCAGTTTTTTTTTTTTTAGGGAAAAAAAATTGGTTCCATGAAAAAAATGTGACTAATTTCTGCCTGCAACTCAGTCACACAGACCTCAAGGGAACTATCATTCACTCAGTATTCAAATATCCATTATTTATCTTGAGGTATACATTCCACAGTTTTTCTGATTTTGAAAATTAAACTCAAAAAGCTTATTTAAAGTGGAAGTATATTTGAAGTGGAAATATATTTTAGCATTTTTCAGAGAGGTTAGTAGATACTATCTAAATAAATATAAGTGAGTATAAAATAAACTTAGAAATGAAAATAAATCCTTCTAAAATATGTTGCTCATTGAAAGAAAAACGTGCTCAGAGTGAAGCACAAAGCAAAATCCGGCTCAGTCTTAAAAGAGAGCTCTGAAAAACGATTTAGAAAAATTAAACACAAAGGCATATCAAAGGAATATGAGAATATCCATTTCCATAGAGAAAATAGATAGTTTCAACTAAGGGGGATCACTAACATCTTTAAAATGATAAAGCCCTATGCATCAACTCAGTGAAAACCTAATCATTAGAAATAGTTCAAGTAAGTAGCATAATGACTATTAGCAAAACAGGAAATAAAAGGAAAAATAGAGACTCCATGGGAGTAAACTTTATTTTACTTTTCAAGGTCAGGTAGATGTAAAAAGTTGTAAAATAACAAAGTAGGTGTAATTGATAGATACTGAATTCTACATTCTGCAAATGGAGAATAAACGTTCTTAGGAGTGTCTATAAAGTTTTCACAAAACATGCCATATGTTTGGCTGTAAGGTAAGCCTTAAAGTCCTGTGGAAGACTTTGATGTTCATTTTAGCCTGCCAGCAATTACATCACCTAAAAGGTAAACATTTTTACCTCTAGATTAGGGATTGAAAGAGAAATGAGGCCTTTCTTTTACACATTTCTGTGCTCAGAATTTTGATAGAGTATGTGTGTTGATTTTATAATTTAGAAAAGTTTTTGAATGCCTCACTTTAGTAACCTTAGTGATGATCATTCAGCATGGAATTTAGAATGTACCTACTGCCTAGTCCTTACCTAGTGCAGCCTCATTAGGGGAAGACATATATATAAAACAATCTACAGTGAATTAGGTAAGATAATCCTGTTTGTCTACTTTTTGAGTGTGAATAAGAATTCTTGCCAAATGTAGCGTTCCGTTCATATGATTTTGAATTAGTGTCCTTGGTCACAGATGTGCTTGCTAGATTACTCCCTTGTGAACATGATTAGATGGGTAGTTATTCTGATAATCTGTATCTCTAATTTACTTCATTTGCTTTGGGGATATAAAATGATTGTAGTTTCCATTTGAATTATATCCCCAGTAAAAACAATAAGAATGTCAGTAATGAGTATAAATTGTGGACCACATTGATATCAGTGAAGTAGATTTTAATTTTTTAAGTTTGGTTGGAAAAATAGGATATGGAGTTCTCATTGGCCATCTTTTCATTACAGAAAGAATTGGTTGTCTTCTTGGGCCGTTTTGCAGGGTTCATCTTTACTCTTCACCAAAACCCAAGGAAGTAGCACAAGTTGGGTAAGTATTTCTTTTCTTTGGAGGCTTTACACATTTGAATTATGTGGACAGTATTGCACTTGAATTTCATAAGGTAGTCCAGAGTCCTTAACTACCACTCATGTGCAAATAAATGAGGCTTTCTTAGTTAAAGACGCATTTTGACTCATAAGAGAAACAAAAGGGCCACTTAGAAAAGTTGACTTGTATTGTTAAAATCCTGACTTTGCTCTTTTAGGTATTTAGTTAGAAAATAAGCTGTCATGTGGCAAGCCCCCCCTTGATATGTGACCTGACACTTGGATACTAGTCAGGTTTCCATGTCTATATATGATATCAGCCCCGCTTTCAGAAGAAAATAAAATGTTACTATTACTTGTGGAACTTTGAAGTTGTTTGTATATTTGAGTGTTTACTACTGTTAATTCTTGGTTATTTATAATACAAATACCAAAAATTATAATTTGTGACATACCATAATAGGTTAACATTTTTTGAATCCTGAAAATGTATGAGATACTGTTCTAAGTATAGAGGATGGAAAAAAAAAAAAGTATAGAGGATGGTGTGTGTGTGTGTGTGTATATGTATATATCTGTATTATTCTCTTAACTTTGGGGGAATACTGTTTGTCATCCCCTCTCCCTCTGTTGTAAATGAGAAAATGAGGTGTGAAACAGTTCAGTGACTCGCTCAAAGTTTTAGAGCTACGTAAGTGACAGATCTGGGTACCATTTTGGCTCCAGAGTCCATGCTCTGGATATGTCCAAAAAGATTTAAAAATGAAATTAAGCTAGTATCTTTCGTCTGCTTTATATCCTACCTTAATGAATATTTCTTAAAATTACTCAGTTACTTTAAAATGACTAGGATCTGTTGGCCTTATCTTTGATAAAAGAGAAATCCATTTGTAAAATCAAAGCAAATCTTAGTCACATACCTTTACAGTCATGTAACATTGTTCAGAGCATGCTAGTCCTCAAGTACCATGGTGTAGTAACCTCCAAAACTGTTGGGTTGAGTGCAGATAGGAACTTTCTGGAATATTTCTTCTCTTTTGCTTCTCTGAGGCTTTGATTTGCTCTCTGGTCTGCCAGTACAGTGAAACTGACCTGTGATACGCTTATCCACATTAAACGATTGAAATTTTTATTTGACTTGTCTTAAAGTAAATTGATAATTATTTTTCCTTTGTCACCTGAGGTGAAGCGTATGGTACTTTTTTGTTATATTAACGCATTTCTAGAAGATGATGCATTTATTTATTCTTCCTACTTGTGGCTCAACTTTTATTTGAAATTGAGTGAAGAAAGTGAATGAAAGCAATGGAGAAGCAATTAGAGATTAATAAAAAATTCCTGAAGAAGGTTGGATAATGATCATTTATTTGATAATTACCAATCCCTAAAGATTGCAAGTTGTAGTATATACAGATAAAACAAGTACATAGATCACTGTGGTAAGTGAGGCATCATTGAGGTAGGCAGATAGTCCGTGCTGCTAATTTGCTTCAGTCGTATCTGACTCTTTGCAGCCCTATGGACTGTAGCCCGCCAGACTCCTCTGTCCATGGGATTTTCTAGGTGAGACTACTGGAGTGGGTAGCTGTTTTCCTTTTTTGAGGGATCTTCCCCACACAAGGATCGAACCTATGTCTCTTATGTCTCCTGCATTGGCAGGCAGGTTCTTCACCCCTGGCGCCACTGTGACTTAAAGAAAATGATTTTTTTTTTTTCTAATTAGGGGATGTTAAGTGAATACCCCAGCACAGAACCATTAGTATAGACTAATGGTTGCATTTTAAGAAGGGCTCTTGAAGACTACATAAATCAGAACTCATAATTTAAACTAATGCCAGCGGAGGGCATAGGGTATTTCTGTTCATCATCTCAAGTTGGGTTACTGCATTACCATGTGATAATAGCAGAAACATAGTTTAAAATTCACTGAGCTCACCAATTTTGAAATTGTGAAATTCTTAATAGCGTTTTAACTTTAGAGATTCAGTATTTGAGTTTTTGCCTTTAAATGAAATTTTATTAATATTTTGTCAGTAATACATTACGATAATCATTTCAGATTGATATAATTCAATAAAACATAGTCACACTGTGTTTTATAGTCTTAAAAACTAAACAGATGTGGGATATGATAAAATGCTGGATTATGCAGTCAATTCTTAATTTTTATTATATGGCTAACAAAAAGTCTCAAACCACCTTGCTTTTTCTTCCCATATGTAACACATAATAAGGAAATTGAAACTAATTTAAGTGGCCTAAGTAAAAGCAAGTAAAATTATTCAAATTAAAAAATGTGTAAGTATATGTAATATATTTTGGTGTATATAGCACTCATAAATATTAAAAATTGAGGAAATATGCAAGATGCTTTTTAATTGACTCTGTAATTAGGATTGTTCACAAAGGATTTGAAAGACTCCTAGTTTTGTTTGTCTACTCAGTCACCAGCTAGATCTATCACAAGTAAAATGTGTCCTGTTTATACAGTGAAATCATGTCTTGCCTGAGGCTGGCATGTAAGCCAAAAAGACAAGAATCACCTCCAGTGAAAATTTCCATTGAGTGTAACCTAGGAAGATGCTGTCAAGGGTCAGTCTCTGGCAGAGTCAGTTTTTCCCTTTGCTGTTGGAAGACATTATGTTTCCTTCAGTTGGGCTCAGATGGTTTGTTCCAGGGCCGTGTTGGAGACGTATGATTCCTCACAGATTAGTTTCATGCTAAGTACAAAAACCTCTGCTGATATCCCCTGGAAGAAATAGCCAATTCAGATCTTACACTCACTCCTGGGCATATACGCATTGATGGGATGCTGAGCAAAACCATCCATACTATTTGAGCCTCTGTTTTTAGAAAACCGTTCACGCTTTGTATTTATTTTTTATTTCATGGGTATTTAAGATGGAGCAAATGGAATGTGCACACGCTGCCCGTAAGATAACATTACACCAGTGCACATCATCCAGAATCCAGCCAGCCTCTCCTTCTCCTTTGGGATGGGGAGACATCACTTGTTTCCTGGAAAGTATTAGTTGTCCCATGGGTTGTTAGATCAGTAACTTTAATTATACTTGTCTTTTTCTTACCTCCTTTCACCTTATTTGTTCAGCGGGTCATAGCAACAGCCCCACCTCCAGCTCGTCTCCAGACCTCTCCAGGTGTTCCCTGGGTGACAGCCTTGCCTCTGGTAGAGAGCCACAGTCCCTGAGTAAGGGGAAAGCGAGCTGGACGGTAGGGCCTCTCCTCAGAGAGATTTTAGACAGGAACCAGAGTACGTGGCCCTGCCAGCCACAGGGAGGAGGCTCAAGGCTTTGTGAGGAGGGGCTGTACGACTCATCTCTGTTACCCCCCAAGTCTTCCCTTGGTGGGTAACAAGTCTGTTAAGGGAGGACAGGTCTGTTCAAAGTAAGTTGTAAAAAGCATTCATCTCAAAGATAACAGTGAATTGATAGAATGACAAAGTCAGAAAATGCCCTGAGGTAAATTCTAGGGCTTCCTTGCCTGTGTTGTGTCTGCTTGCAGAGTTGTATTTTTGTCCCGCCTGGTTCCATTGTGGTTTTCTCTTGTATGTCATTTTGCCATTGTGCACTGTAATGACATCGTCATTTTCTTCCCTCTTCCCATCAAGTCATTCTGCCAGCAGGGCTCAGTCTCTGAGCTCCTGCTCTCGCTGCTTTCTTCCTGGAAACTCTCTGTCCGCCGCCGGCCTGCTGTCGCATATGTAAAATCTGATCCTGTTTCCACTGCCACTGTATGTGTTCTTGTTGCATGTCCCTTGCCACAGCAGTTCTGTTTTCTTTTCCATGAATGCATTGGGGCGTTGATTACAGTAGAGAAAAGCAGGACTGGGTTTTGAGGAATAATGGATAGCAAACATGAAATTTTGTTGACCACAGTAGAGCATTTTTATAGCATTCCTTGTCATGTCATTGTATTTGGTTACTGTAACTTATTTGGTTGGTTATTTATATCTTAGCTTATAACCGTCTACCAAGCATGTCATGATGACAAGTTAAACTGTATTAAATTTTTATCATTTTGTTAAATGTATCCATTTAAGTTTTATAACTTTGGAAATACATCAGATTTGCTCAGAAAGTTATCTGTGCCCATCATAGCTTTGTGATTTAATTACAGTGATTTTGAAATTACAATGTGAATTAATTTTAATGTTTTTTTGAATGACAAAAGGTATAAGAAGGCAGAGGCTCTGTGGAATTTTAAAAATTTGTGATTTTTTAATTGTTCTAGTTCCATGAAATAGTCTGAATTTTGTTTTGATTCCACTAATAAATCCCATATAATACCTTGAGTTTTGTTTAGTTATGTCACCTATAGTATTTAAGACCAACTGAAAAGATGTAGTAAAAGGGAACAGATGAGTTGAAGCATTTATTAAAAGTGAAATTACAAATGTTGTCACTGATGCTATGAATAGTGAATAAGTTATCACAAGGTTGGTGGGTAAGATTCATTTCTGATGACAAATAGAATTTGAAAATATTTTAGCAAGTGAGATTTTCTATAACAAATCTTTATGAACTTGAAAACTACAATTCATCAGCCTGTACGGATTTTTTAAACCCCCAAATCCTACAGTAACATAGGAATGCTATTTTCTATTCTCAGTTAATAGATGAAACAGAAATTTAAGTTAGTGATGGCAATATATAGAGTAGGTCTGTATTTAACATACATTTTTGTGCTGCTTACTAACCTTTTCCTTATCTGGTTAACAAAATATAATAGCCAACTAAGGGCTGCTGCTTCTCAAACCACCCATGTTCACTGTCTTGCTGATCTGTTCACCTTTCCTCTTTCAATTGCTGAGGCTTTAGAGAATCCGGCTCCAGCTTTTATTTCCAATAAAGGCTGAATAAAAGAACATGGGGCTCAGGATTTTGTTTTTACAAGTTATTGTTAGTTGTTGACAACATAAAGAGTCAATAAGGAAATAACCTTTGAAAGTACAGAATCAGGTTTAGAGAATGTTTGTTCGGTAGAAAAGAACTTGGTTATCTGCCAGATGTTATTTATATGTATATAAGAATATGACCTTTTGAACATGTCATTTTACATAATTATGGATAGTTTAGAATAAATTCAAAAAAATAGAATTGCTCAGCCACAGTATACATGTGTTTATAAATTTGAAAATATAGTATTAGCAATTTTTCCTCTCCAGGAATTCTGGTTTATAGCCCACTTGAAAATGAGGGCCTATTACTCTCTAGCCTCACCAATGTAATTTTTCATCAAACTTTTTGTTGTTGTTTTTATACTAATGGGTGAAAAAAGATTTTAGCGTGGCTTTACTTTGTATTTTTCTTATATTGATGGAGGTTGAGCCATTTTGTTTCCTTTTAAATGAACTGTATGTAATCATGTCTTACAAACATTTTTCAATTTCAAGTAGGAATTGTTATTTTATGATATAAAAAGAGAAGAATTTGAGGTAACCCTCCGTTTCATTTATTGTTAATAATACAAAATTGGTCTTAATTCTTCTTGGATACATGTATGTACATAAGTATAACAAAGGTTTTTCCTTTTTTCCGAAACGAAGTTTGGGAGTAATCAGTCCAAACCAGAGTTCACGGTGGACCTTAAGGGAGCAACCATCGAGATGGCTTCAAAGGATAAATCCAGCAAAAAGAATGTATTTGAGGTAATAAATTATTGTCTAAGTATAATCCTTATTCTTAACCATAGTAATTTTATGTTCTGAGTTATTGGGGAAGTTGTCTTTCAGTGTGACTAGTTAAGGCAGAGTTAGTCATTAAGTCAGTTTGTATTTGACTTAACTTTTAAGTCAAAAAAGCTGGTGTAAAGATCTAGCTTTATTTGCGTAAGTGATTAGATCTCAGACTTTATATTACAAGCCTTTGTTCCAAGTCTTCAATTTCCCTAGCAACAGTAAAAGGTGTGGTTCCCTTTACCCACAAAATCCAATATTAAAAAGTAAGTTAAAGCCTTCCCAGTGTCATAAAAAGCTCCCCACAGTAACACATACTTATTGCTGCCTAAGAGACCACCCCAAACTCAGTAGCCCAAGAAAAGACGCACGTTGTTTGCTCAGTTTGGCCTGCCCGGAGCGGAGTGGTGGTTCTGACCTCACTCAGGTCCGGTCACCAGGCTTCAGTCATCCAGCAGCTTGAGTAGGGCTGAACAGTCTAGTTGCCCTCTCTGGGCTCCTTCTCACTGGCTCTCTCCTTGTTCAGTGGAGCGACTCTAGGCTTCTTCATATTCAGGGCCAGAGTGGGAGCCTCGGGGCTTCTTGAGATCTGGATGAAGAGTCAAACACCAGTGTGCTCTGCGTCTTAAAGCAAGTCAGGTGGCTGGCCGAAAATTCAGGGTCCTCCTGCTGGTGGAGGAGTCGCGGTCACACTGTGTGTGGAAAGCAGAGGGGTGTTCATACCAGCTTTGCAAATAGCCTTCCTTTAGAGTCTCCTGTCTCAGGCCTTTTCTCCTGTTGTCCAGGGGGATTGGAAGAGTTGACGTTTCCCTAAGTGTTTCTGTCCTGTTGATTTTTACTCCTGATGAATCTACCTTCAGTACCAAGGGCTGCTAGTCTCTGCTTGTCAAATGTTTCCTCTCTTCCAAGACTCACAATAGAGATGTTGCAAGTTTATGCATTTAAAATAGCACCTGTTTCATGAAGCTGGAGTTAATATCATCTGTAAATTATTTCCCCACTAGATTATCCAAAAAGAAGAAAAAATTTTCAAGCAGAGACTGCATTTTTTGCTTGTTTTTATTTTTTTAGCATGTATCAAACTTTTATTTCATTCATTTTTAAAAATTAAATTATTTATTTTAATTGGAGGCTAATTACTTTACAATATTGTAGTGGTTTTTGCCATACAGTCACATGAATCAGCCATGGGTGTACATGTGTCCCCCATCCTGAACTTCCCTCCCACCTCCCTCCCCATCCCATCCCTCAGGGTTGTCCCAGTGCACCCGCCCTGAGTGCCCTGTCTCAGGCATCGAACCTGGACTGGTGATCTATTTCACACGTTTCAATGCTATTCTTAAGTGAGAACCTCTAACAGAACAGAGTATCTTATGTGCAGTGAATATTCACTATTGATTGATTGCTTGGGCTGCTCTCTAGGAAGAAATTCAGGGAAGGAAGTCACTGTTTCCTGAGGTAGCCTTGTTTCATTCCAGAATGAGGAGGGTCCCATGGCCAAATAAATTGGGGAAATAGTGTGTATTTTATTCCTCTGTTAGAAAACCACAGCGCACCCTGGAGGAACAAAACTCCAAGAAGTCTGGAAGGATAGAGTCTTGTTCAGATCTCCTCAATCCAGTATTTTCTAAATTAACGTCACATAATGAATCCTTTGTTTATTTTTTGAGGGATATCTTTTAAAACATTATTACAGGAGTTGTTTGAGGAATATATCTCAGAATGTTGTTTGAGAAGCATTGCCATATATTCCTCTGGGAAAAGGGAAATCAAACATTCACCAGCCAAAAAATAGAAGGAATGCTCTCTATGGCTAACTCAAAATCCTTCTTCAGTTGAACCAAGGATGTCATATGTAAATTTGTTATCACATTCATATAGAATCATACATAGTATCCTTACTTTAGTTCGTTCATGGTTTGATAGCTCAGTAATGTTTCTGTCTAAAGGGGATGTGAAAATTATTGTCTGTGCCCTCTCTTTGTACTAAGTCATTATATTTTCATACTAAGTAGGAAATATTGAAAGTCCAGCCCTTCTATATTCCCTGTCTACATTTATTTTTTTTAGCCAGAGAGAAAAAATTTCTCAAGTTTATGTAAAACTATCATAGGTTTTATTTCTTTACAAATTATATTTCAATTCTCATTTAAAATGCATAGCCTAGATACTTGAACTTGTTTTTAATGATGACATATATAAGATTTCAGCAGGTTTTGTGGTGTTTGTGTGATAGTTTGGTATCCTAAATTATTAGCTTTTCATTGAGAATGTATTGTGAGAAAAACATCATGTTTTGTAAAATAATTCAGCTGGTATTATTTTATACTGAGATAAAGGATAATGGCATCACTGTGGAATCTGTAACCTTGCATCACCATTAATAAAATATATGGCATCTCATCTTCTGCTGGTGGTTTAGTAGACTTTGAATTAAATCCATTTACTTGATTGAAAGTACTAACCTCATATATATATATTTTTTTCCCTTCTTTAAAGCTGAAAACCCGTCAAGGAACAGAATTGCTGATTCAGTCTGATAATGACACTGTTATCAATGATTGGTTTAAAGTTCTCAGTAGTACTATCAGTAATCAGGTATGTGTTTGACTTAGGGTTTATTTATTTATTTTTTTGACCTTAGAGCTGTTTAATCTTTCTTCCTTTTTTTTTTTGGCTATTTATTGTATGTCTAGTTTCCAATTTATGTGTGAAAAAATACTTTTTAAAAATGCATATTTGACAGTGATCAGTTTAGCAATTCCTGGGCCTGATGGGGCTTTCCTGTTGGCTCAGCGGTAAAGAATCCGTTCGCAATGCAGGAGACATAAGACATGCGGGTTTGATTGCTGGGTCAGGAAGCTCCCCTGGAGGAGGGCATGGCAAACCCGCTCCAGTGTTGTTGGCAGGAAATCCTGTGAACAGAGGAGCCTGATGGGTGACAGTCGATGGGGTCGCAAAGAGTTGGACATGACTCAGCCAGGAGCACATGAGAGGCTGATGAGTGATTTAGCATGCACATTTATAGGATGCTTGCCACCAGTAGATTTCACGTAACTGTCACGTGAGGCGTTGGTTCAAAAGCAGTTAGCGCCAGAGGCAGGGCCAGCCGCTATGCCCAGTCTGCTCTATTGTCATCTTGTCATCAACTGGATGTGCTGGAAATCATACCGTTTGGTGGAAACTGGTACTGAGCAAAATGGTGAGATGAATGAAGTCGTCTGGTCATTCGCACTTTCTCCTTCCTAGTACCTTTTCTACTTACAGTACCCTTGTGTTCGTGGTAAATTTCTTCTCATATGTATTATGCCTAAAAGAACTTCCTATTTATATTCTGAAGCTGAGTTAGTAAGAGCAGTAATAAACAACTTGAAGTTGCACTTTCTTAGATTGTATTCCTGCCCCCTCAGCATATGGGGACATGGCTCCTGATTAAGGATCATGTGTCAGTGACAGAAGTGAAAGGAAAGCGGATACTTAAAAGTATAATGATTTTAAACTAAATGGAGACAGAAGAAAGTTGGGGAGTCACTTGGTTTAGTAGAGATTGAGATGTGTCTCAGAGACTTTGTTGGTAATGCTTCATTATTAACAAGGTTTGTGATCATATCCAAGTGTTGTCTTTCTGTGGGTCTCAGTTTTTCTACTAAAAAAAAAAAAAAATTGGACTGGATTATCTCCAAGTATCCTTTTATGCTCCCAAATTTTGTGATTCACCCAATTTAGAACACTCAGATTTGAAATCTGAATTTTTTTTTTAACTCTTCCACCTCCAACTTTTACTCTTCTAGTAAATTATTCACCAGTCTAGATGTGAATTCTTCCTTTGCAGTCTGTAATACTGTATGAAATTTCTGAACCTTGTCTCTTTTCATTTATTTCTGAAACCACGGACAGGTCTTGAAATGTTTATACTAAGAGTAACCCCCGAACAGTTTTCATTATTTCATCTCACACCATCCCACACCAATCCATTCTTAATGCCACTACAGTATGAAACTTCCTAAGTCACTTTTATAATCCTCTCCTGCTTGGAAACCTGATATGATTCGTATTAAAGTTCAACAGCCTGAGCCCAGTCTGTCTATCCAGATGTACCTTTTCCTCTACCCAGAATGGGCTTTCCGCTCTAGTCACAGTAATCCATTCACTATCCTTTGAAAGCAAGGAATGCTGCTGTTCATTTACCAAACGTGTGAGTGCCTTACGCACCAGGATGTAGCAGCGTGCAGCCAGATGCACAGAGCTTACAGTCAAAGGCAGAAGATTACTGAAGACAGACAGCCGAACTGTTACTATAATGAACGTGTAAAGACTCTGATTAGGTAGAAGCTAATGCTAGTGGAGGGATCAAGGGAGGCCTTGCGGAGAAAGTGGTTTTTTAAATTAAGGCCTCCAGGTTCAGGGAATAAGCCAACTGAAAAGGGAGGACTATATTATTGATTATAAAAATTTTATATGTATACTGTTTGCAGATTAGCAAAAGATACTGAAGGCAAGAGATGGGCAAAACTTCTTCAGGGAAAAATAAAAAACTTTATTGAGAGACATTGCCAAATCTTAATTAAATGAGAAGTATATTATGTTCATGGATTAAAAGATTCAGTTATATAAAGATACAGTATTCTTCCAAATGATTTATACATTTTTAGGTTTGAGGTATTTGGATCTCCTTCAGAATCCCAGCAGGTTTTCTGATAGAACTTGACACGCTTTTTCTAAAATTCATTTAGAAATGCAAAGGGCTAAGGATATGCAAGACACCCTTGCAGAAGACTTGCAGTTTTGTATGTCAGGCCCTGATAAAGCTACCTATCCATAATGGGAGAGATACACAGACCTGTGGAACAGAATAAAGAAGCTGGAGACAGACCCACATACCTTTCAGTGTGCCAGGACAGGGCACGTGCTGGTCAGCTGGAGGCCCAAGGAGAAGCCGGAGCTTTTCCTTACACTGTGCACAGAAATGGATTCTTGGTGGAGTAAGGATCTCAGTGAAAGGCAGAGCAGTGTTTTCAGTTTTGAGAATTCAGTCTTCTTTTTAACTTGTAAAAGTAAACTTAGTTAGGCTTAAATGAGTTCTAGGGTCTGGGAGTAATGATGAACTGTTGACGCAATGTGCAGTTTTAAAAGACTGTTGCTGTGAAACAGTTAAGGTGCCACTGCAGGTAAGCTTTGTCTGTCCTGTTATCAACAATGTAGCCTCATCCTGATCTGTCACCGCAGGTTATAGCCTGACCTTCTAATGGTTATTACTGCCACTTGATCAAATGATTATTACTGTCACTTGAGGCAAGATAGTGTCACTATTAGTACAAACCCATTATCCTTGTGAATTATCAGTAATTTTTTTCTTTATTGAAATTCAGAGTTAATGCCATCAATGGGGGATAGAAAGTATTTTTTATAATATTTATCAAATATCTAAGTCATGGGTTCTGTATACTAAATCGTTCCTTAAAGTCATTTGGAAGAGTTGATCACTGATCATTCTGAGAATTGCATCTAAAGTAATCATAAAAGTAATATGTGTTTGGAAAATCTCTGCCTAACAGACAGTAGAACCCGATGAAGCAATTGAAGAGGAGATACCAGATTCACCAGGAATAGAAAAGCATGATAAAGAAAAGGACCAGAAGGAGCCGAAGAAATTGCGTTGTAAGTTTTTCTTTCCCAGTTTGCTAGTGGTTTGAGTGAGCTTATTATTCTCTTAGCTCTTCAAAGTTTTAAAGTAAAGATGTAAATGCTGGGTGGAATCACCGTGTTACAAGAGTTGTAAGAGTCAGTAGTTGCAGCCTCAGTGTTTCAGTGTTCCCTATCTTCATTTACTCACTGTAATTTTTCACCCTAATCATATGTACCCCCATGGCAGCATATATTGCATTACCTTTTCAAGAGAAAAAAAAAAATGCACACAACAGAATGCACTTATGTTGAGGTCTCTAGGAAGCTGAATTTTATGAACTGAAAAATATGTAATTACTGTTTGAGATCCTTACACGTTAAGAAGTCAAAAGTTAGGGGATATGTACCATAGATCCAACACCAGGCAGCCGCCTCTGACTCATAGGTGTCTGTGCAGGTAGGTGCGTGAATTTAACCTCCAGACAACAGAGTGAGCCAGCAGTTTCAGGGCTTGCATTTTCTCAAGCAGGCCTCTTGCAAATTACATAGTTTAAACAGGCCGTTAGCCATGACTCTGAACTTTGTTAAATCTATTTGAACAAATCCACATTTAACTCAGAACTTTTGGTCTTCACAGTAACTGAAGGAGTAGAAAAATCAATTCTTTTGTTCTTTTACATTCTAATTGTTCAGGCCTATTACTGACACTGTCACCGTATAACAGTGTAAACACATGAAAATTTTGTTTTAATCCTTTCCTCACATATTGTTTGTGCTCTCAGCTTTCTTCACATATAGTTATTTTCAAGAAATTTACTTTTCAAATTTGTGTTATGGTAATCAAAAAAGAAATCAGGACTACAAGAAATGTAGAACATTTTCCAGGTGATCCCATCCTTAGCTCAGGGTAGGGATACTTACGATGAGTCTGAGTTCAGCTTGAAGCACAAATAATGGTGATGGATATGTATATACATACATGTGTGTACATATGAGTACATCTTTATATATATGTATACATACACAACCCCCAGCTCCCCATTCAGTAAGGATAGAGAAGGTTGGAGGCTTTGTTTATGTTTTATAGGATGGTTTCTTTACTTTTTGCTCTTCATTTTATGCTCTAATACTGGGGGATAGTCTAAGACTATACATAGTATCTTTTATTAAATAATGAGTATATATTAGAATAACTTACAGATGTCTTGGCACACGTACCAAAGAAGGCACTGTTTGTGGCCAGTGTTTAGTGATAGAAATGGAATGTTTTGTGTGGTGTATTACTTTGAAATTGGGTCTGTGTTAATTTAATTCTTCATGAGTTACTCTTAAACCATATTAAATTTAGAATAGTTGATTTACTGTGATTTTTATATATGAGATTAATACATTTTGAATGCTAGGTGGAAAAATTTTTGTCAAAAAAGCCTTTTTCTTATGAAATGCTTAATATCTATCTGTCTTAAGCCACAAAAGTATCTAGCATAGATTCTTCAGAACAGAAAAAAACCAAGAAAAACTTGAAGAAGTTTCTTACACGACGCCCCACTTTGCAAGCTGTTCGTGAAAAAGGTTATATTAAAGGTAGGTAGAAGTGATGTTTATAGCAATGAACTTTGGCCAGAATCAGAAATAAGACATTTTACATTGATAGCTGAGTAATTTCGAAACAGTAAAAATGTTTTCATTCGTTATTCGTTATCAGTTCAGTGATTGCAATACATTTGAGTAATTAAAATTGATTTTTAAATGCATGTGAGTTTAAAGCATTGAACAGACATAAATACCAAATTCAGTTTTTAGAAACCCTGCACCAGAGGAACTACACAGATGTGATGGGTTGGGTGGCAGACTTTCAAAGTGACAATTAAGATTTTTAGTTTTGAGATACACAGATCAGAAGAAATATTGAATAGTCACTAACAGTAGGAAAAAAGAAAGATAATGAACAATTTTATTCTTGATTGTTTGCCTTCAATTCTCATTTAAGGTAGTTACAAAATTAGTATAAAGTGTTTTTTCCTAACTAATTTTTATATTTTCTTCAAGTGTAAGAGTCACAATTCACTAATAAGATCTTTTAATATTCTTTAAAATAACATGTGCTGTGTATACCTTTAATTCTTAAAAGTGTGTTTAATTTCAAAGGTAGAATTTTCTAATACCTAACTCAAAAAACATTTGTTCATCAGTAAAAAAATATAATAAAAGGTAGCATAATATATATATTATGCCTCTCTTTTGTGAAGATTCTAACAGAGACTATTGTTGGGACATCTGTTTGCAGAGCATCTAAACTAAAATATACAAATAAGTTTCAGTAAACATTACTTTGTGTAAAGTGGATAACTAAAGAGAACCTACTGTAGAGCACAGGGAACTCTACTTGATGCTCTATAGTGGCCTATAGGGGAAAAGAATCTAAAAAAGAGTGAATATATGTATGTGTAACTGCGTCATTTTGCTGTTATACCTGAAATTAACACAACCTTGTAAATCAACTACAGTCCAATGAAAATGTTTAAAAGCAAAGCATTTGCTGGGGAAAAAAGAAACTTCTATAAAGCTGAGATACAGGCAAGATAACTTAAAATAGTGATGAGTTCCACAAAGAATTGAACACAGTGATAAAATAGAGTGACTAGAATTGGGTTACCTTAGGTAGCATAGTCCGGAGAAGGCAATGGCACCCCACTCCAGTACTCTTGCCTGGAAAATCCTATGAACGAAGGAGCCTGGTAGGCTGCAGTCCATGGGGTCGCTAAGAGTCGGATACGACTGAGCGACTTCCCTTTCACTTTTCACTTTCATGCATTGGAGAAGGAAATGGCAACCCACTCCAGTGTTCTTGCCTGGAGAATCCCAGAGACGGGGGAGCCTGGTGGGCTGCCATCTCTGGGGTCACACAGAGTTGGACACGACTGAAGTGACTTAGCAGTAGCAGTAGGTAGCATAGTCAGAGGGTTGTTTTTTTTCTTCCCCAATATTTATTTGGCTGCTCTGGGACTTTGTTGTGGCACACGGGATCTTCAGTTGCAACATGTGAACTCTTAGCTGCAGCTTGGGAAGTCTTAGTTGCAGCATGTGAGCTCTAGTTCCCCAGCCAGGGATTGAACCTGGGCCCCCTGCATTGGAAGCATGGAGTCTTAGCCACTGGATCACCAGGAAAGTCCCAAAGAAGGTTCGTCTCAGGAGGTGACATATTAGCTGAGACCAGGAGTGATGAGAAGGAGCTCCATTTGGGGGGCAAGATTGATCCTGTCCTCTGCACAGGATGAGAAAGTAAGAAGGGAGTCAGGGACTTCCCTGATGGTCCAGTTCTTAGCACTTTGTGCTTTCAATTGCCAAGTGCAATTGAAAAGGTTCAGTCCCTGGTCAGGGAACTGAGATCCTGAAAGCCGCGAGGTGTGGCCACCAAAAACAAGAGCAGAGGAGCCAGGCAGGAGTGAGGGAAGGTGTTCCTGGAGCTGCACGAAGAAGGAAAACCGTGTGGCGAAGTACAGTTGGAAGCAGTCAGCAAAGTGCAGATGAGACAGGCGTGTGTCGTGGTGAGGGCACCTTTGCAAGGACACCTTCTGTTGCGCTCCCAGTGGTTTAGCCTCTGTATGACCTATTATTTCTTAAAATCTCTTCCAGATCAGGTATTTGGAGCCAATCTTTCTAATCTGTGTCAGAGAGAGAATAGCACAGTGCCAAAATTTGTGAAATTATGCATTGAACATGTCGAGCAATATGGTAAGAAAAAAATTTTTTTTAATGTTAAGCACACCAGCCCACTGTTTTGCCATTCAAACCCCTAGGATTTTTGATTTTAAGTGTTGGAACCAGAAGTTCTTTTTAGTTGTAAGTTGTCAAGAAACGTATGTTTTGCAAAAAAAAGAAAAACTTACTCTTTTGTACAGACTAAGACCTTTGCAGTCATCTGTTGAATGTTCAGTACTTAGGGCTGATTAAGGATATGGTATTCCTTGAAGCCATTTGGAGTTGACATTTGCTTAAAATGAAAGTGGTGATTGTGAAACAGTGTTTATTAAGAAATGATTGGACAGTATTGGAGATGGTGTTTACTTACCAAGAGAAACTTTCTTCTGTTTATAATAAAAATGAGATGACCTTCCAAAACTGCTAAGTCAACTATAAAGTGTCCAAATAGACAAATCCTCTTTATATCATTTCTTGTAAAAGAAGACTTAAATTAATTTCTGTTTTGGTTAATTTTAGCATGTTATTTATTAGTGTTATTTATACTAGCTTTTAAAATAACAGTATCTTGACTGCAGTCACATTAACTTCCATCAGTATGTCATCAAAAAAATCTTGTGTAATAAAAATGTTTGCATAAAATGTAATTACTGCTGCTTACGGATCTCTTGTCTGATCTTTATCAGCCTGACAATAGAGAAGCCATGGTCCTTGCCTTTACTGGAAGTTAAATGAATAATAAGCACATTAGATAATGTTAATATGTGCATCATCATTTATTGAATATTTGAACTTCGGGGGATTTCATTGTGTGAATTTCAAGTGATTCTGTTTTACATAATAAATAACAAATTAATAGCTATCTCAAACGATCAGTTGTTATAGAACCATCATTTTAGTTGCTGGCTTGTATTAAGTTTATTGGGCTTCTCTGGTGGCTCAGATGGTAAAGAATCTGCCTGCAGTGCAGGAGACCCAGGTTTGATTCCTGGGTTGGGAAGATCCTCTGGAGAAGGGAATGGCTACCCACTCCAGTATTCTTGCCTGGAGAATTCCATGGACAGAGGAGCCTCGTGGGTTACAGTCAATCTATGGGGGTCCCAAACAGTAGGACATGACTGAGCGAGTAACACTTCACTTCATATTAAGTTTATTATAAACACTGACTCTTGAGTCCTTTGGACTGCAAGGAGATCAAGCCAGTCGGTCCTAAAGGAAATCAACCCTAAATATTCATTGGAGGGACTAATGTTGAAGCTCCAATACTTTGGCCACCTGATGCGAAGAGCTACTTCTTGGAAAAGACTGTGATTGCTGGGAAGGGTTGAGGGCAGCAGTAGAAGAGGAAGGCAGCAGAAGATGAGGTGGTTAGGTAGCATCACCGACTCAATGGACATGAATTTGGGCAAATTCTGGGATGGCAACCCACTCCAGTACTTTTGCCTGGAAAATCCCATGGACGGAGGAGCCTGGTGGGCTGCAGTCCATCGGGTCGCTAAGAGTCGGACATGACTGAGCGACTTCACGTTCACTTTTCACTTTCATGCATTGGAGAAGGAAATGGCAACCCACTCCAGTGTTCTTGCCTGGAGAATCCCAGGGACGGGGGAGCCTGGTGGGCTGCCGTCTGTGGGGTCACACAGAGTCGGACATGACTGAAGCGACTTAGCAGCAGCAGCAGCAGCAGTGAAGGACAGGGAAGGCTGGTGTGTTGCAGTCCATGGGGTCATAAAGAGTTGGATTCGACTTAGCAACTGAACAACAGCAATAATTTGACAAACATTTTTTAGAGGGTGCCTTAATACGTACATTTATACTATCAAATGATATACAAAGAGATGGGTAGGCTGATTTTATCTACCAGCTTTCTTTACTGTTTGATTTATCCTCAAGTGTTTGCTGAAGTTTCTCATAAATTGTTAGTATTTCAAGGTTGAGATGACTTCTGTGAGGTCCACAGTCTGCATGATAAGGTAGATTTGTTGCTGTTTACCAAACAATTCAGAGTGAATCTCCACCCCTCTTTCCCTGCCAAGTAGCTATAAAAAGCCATTGAGAGGAAAAGAGAAATTTTATTTTAGGCTAAATGTTAATAAATAAGAATTCTAAGACGTGAAAGCATCTGTAGAGGAGGCCAACAAGAACTTCAATCTGAATTATTGTCATTTGTCTCTTAGGGCTGGATGTTGATGGGATTTACAGAGTTAGTGGCAACCTAGCAGTGATCCAGAAGCTGAGGTTTGCAGTCAATCACGGTGAGGTCATATTCCCTGTTGTTATATACAGAGGAATCACTCATACTGTTAGAATTGGTTTAAAATAATTTCCAAGAATTTCTTTTTCCTTCTGTTTTACAGATGAGAAATTGGACTTGAAGGATAGTAAATGGGAAGATATTCATGTCATCACTGGAGCCCTCAAAATGTTTTTTCGAGAATTACCGGAACCTCTCTTTACGTTTAATCATTTTAATGATTTTGTTAATGCAATTAGTAAGTACGTAGTTGCACTCAGTTTTCCCCACAGATGTTGAAAACCCTCTGTACATACAGATTAAGCTACTGCAATTCCTTTTGGTCTTACTTGAAACAAATTTTTTTCAGAATTGCTTCACTCCAGAAATTTTAAATATGACCACCAGGTGTCACTGCGTAACACCAAATACCAGGTTCCAAAACCCTGTCACCGCTTTCAGTTTCTTGCAGACTCTCCATTCGTTGTCTTTTTTTCAGAACAAGAACCACGACAGCGTGTCTCTGCTGTGAAGGACCTGATCAAACAGTTGCCAAAGCCAAATCAGGACACAATGCAGATTCTCTTCAGACATCTCAAAAGGTAAGAGTCTCACGGCAGGAGAGAAGGAGTAATTGGGGAAAAAGAAGGTCAGAGAAGTGCACAGGTATGATATGTGGTGTGGGACCCCCCGGGGCCAGGCGACCAGACCCAGGTTCAGAGCCCAGCTGTGCTGTTCTGCTGTTTTTGTAACATAAGAAAGATAATGTCTCTGAACCCCGGTTCCTTGTAGGTAACATGGTTTGGTATAAAGAATACATTAAAGTTAATTTTATATGTGAAACTTTTATTAATATATAATGCCTAGCATATTGTAAGTGTTCAGAAATAGTTGCTCAAGTTAATTATTATGGAGATGAGATTGGTTATTAAGTGAGGAATATTCATTTACCTTAAAGTCGGGGTAATTAGGTCTAAATTACCATATAGTTACTTTAAAACTTCGGATGGGAAGAAGACCAGTTTACTAAAGTAAGTGATCACAGCGTGAGATTTTTTTTTTAATAGCAAAAATGAGTAAAATTCAAAGTTTATTCTCTGTGCTCTAATAAGATTTCCCCATCACTTCAGTGGGGGAATCATTGTCACCTGAATTATAGCAGGTGTTCAGTTATACCTGTCACCTAAGTTTATCCAAAAGAAAACTTTCCATATTATTCAGACTGAATTCTGTTTGGTTAAATAGTTTATATGTACCTTAGGGAAATGAGCATTATTTCTCTTTGCTCAATGTAAACTGTTTAAAACACTGAAGAGTTTCCCCAATTTTTAAATTTTCTCTTTTAACAATTTTATTTTCCTCTTAGAGTTATAGAAAATGGAGAAAAAAACCGAATGACCTATCAGAGCATAGCGATTGTTTTTGGTCCCACTCTGCTCAAGCCAGAGAAGGAGACTGGTAACATAGCAGTCCATACTGTCTACCAGAATCAGATCGTAGAATTAATTCTTCTCGAGATAAATTCAATCTTTGGACGCTGACACTTACTGAAGACAACCTGTGGAATAGAAGCTGGATTTCATCAGATTCCAGATCCTTGTACCTGACGTATCTTATGTTTGGACCAAGCAGTGACTCTTTGATTTTGCACTTTTCTGAGGGATCAGAAGGGAAGGGAAGAGTCCAGAGGTGTGTTAGGCCCTCATATTTGCTGCTTTGTTGCAAGTTGATAAACCTGTGTGTACCTTTGAATTAATTTTATCCTGAATGTTTTCATTTCACACTCTGAATTTCAGTTAAAAAAAAAAAAAATCAAAACTTGTGATTCTAACCAGTCATATACACTGGATAATTTGGTAAGAATACATTTTTTTTTCTCCTTAAACTGGATAATGTAGAATTTCTTCTCATGATTTGATAGGTTCATTACTTGATAGAACAACGCTTACAATCAGTTATTTTGAAAACGCTCCTGGGCATTTAAAACAAAGTGAAGTATGTCTGTTTCGAAACCTGTGTATTTCTTTCCCAGGGTTTCTGCATGCAGTGGCAGTCTGAGTGCTAGGACTCATTACAACCCAGACACCATCCCTTGATGAAGGCTGGGTGTCTTCACTGTGTAACACAGCAGCACACTAATAGTACTTAAAACACTGTGATATACTAGAGTTGAATTTAGCATAAGCCAGTTCAGGGTATTTTGGGGCTGTCTATACTACACTGACTTGTAGCTAACAATCCTAATTCTCTCTAGTGCCATATTGAGTTCTTGGTATGACCCTGTGGAGAAACCAACTTTCTTTGATGTAAGTTCAGGCTGAAGACTGTCCTTTAGCTTATGTATATAATTGTGTTGTATAGTCTCAGAATACATTCTAACCCTTTGTTTCTAATCACGATACTGGTAATTCTTCTCCATGAATATTAGGTTTCCTCCAGAAACAGGCCGTTATTTGAGGAGGTTAACTGTGTGCACTTTTAGATTTTAATTACATTTACAGCAAATCACTGTAATGCAAATGGTACTGGAAAAATGCTGAATAGACTTGCTAAATGGTAAATGCACTACAAGAGGAACCTTTTAGATTATTTAATATGTACAGAATACATTAGAAAAAATTTATTACAGAATTCTAACTCTGCAGTATGAATAGTGGAAACCCATATGTAAATTAGATAGAAGTCAGATTGAAAACGACATTGCTAAATCTGAGAATTTCTTTTTACATTACTAATGACTAATGTAGATCAGTTTGTATAATAAAACAGGGTTTGGAAGGTTTTGTTACAGAGAGCATGGTCTGCTGAAGATTTTTTTAAAATGTATTTTTCTAGATTAACTGCTGTAAATGAAATGTCTAATCCGAATAAAGAAAACTATAAGGTTTAGAGATTTTTTCCATTGGAAATGTGCATTTTGGTTTTTAATTTCGTTTTGTTTTTGCATTTACTGGCACACTTTTTATAATACCTCATTTTAAAAAAACCAAGTGAATCTGACATTTCCTGTGGCAAATACGTCTCCCTCATGTCACGCCTTTTCTGCTCCCCACCTCACTAGTGCCCTCTCCATCCCCCTGCGCCCCCACCCCCTCCAGTCTGTTTCTTCATCAGTATCTGAAAGTGAATGATTAGTAACCAAGACTCTTCTTCTTAGGATCACAATTACAATTTGCAGATTCGCTTTCTTGGGAACAAATATTTTTTGTATGACCTAAAAACCTTTCGCCTGAGTTTTGTGGTAAAAGTATTGTTTGTGGTTGTGATCTTATTAAATTGATAACAAACTAAGCTATTTGACAGCAGTGGGAAAGCAGATTGTTTGGGCAGGGAGAAAAATCCCCCAGATAAGAATGTTTATATTTGCCTAAAGATGTCCATAACCATATACAGTATGCCCTAGGCCTGGCCTGTGTAGTGATTGTATGCCAGGAAAACAATTAGATGCAAATCAGTGATGTTCTTTCTCTTGGTAGTTACAACATATCAAAGAATAAAATTGTCCTGTGTTTCTTGTTTCAAAGTACACGTGTGTATGTGAAGTCTTAAATGTTTTAATAGTCCACGGCTAATCAGCTTATTGTAATATTGTATGTACAATGAGATCAATGTCTTGTGTTTTCATCCTCTGTGAATTAAAAGTTCTCACTTGTTTTGTCATAACAAAACCAGTAATTTTTCCTGTCTTGATAGCTTGATTTTTAGTAGAAAATATATTAAAGGCTGAAATAAATTGTCAGTGAAATTTCATTTACTAATAAGACTTTCCTTCAGAGTGTCATTTAAAAAACAATAGTTGGAAATGGAAAGAAAAAAGTGTATTTAGGTATGTTGTTCTATTTCAATACAAGAAAATACTATTTAAATTTTACTGCCATAAGAAATTTTGCCTTTTACTTTAGAAAAAGTTAATTAAGAAAAAAAGCAGTGTTACCTTTTAGGTAGAGGCAAACCTATAGACATTTTTTTTCTTATGTGAAAAGCACAAATGGAATAGTTCAGCCACTTTGGGCATAGACAGTTGTGTTAATATATGCATACACACGTATATGTGTGTGTAGATTGTTCAGTTGCTAAGTCCTGTCCAGTGTTTTGCCACCCAGTGGACTGCGTCATGCCAGGCTCCTCTGTTCATGGGGTTTCCGGGGCAAGAATACTGGAGTGGGTTGCCATTTCCTTCTGCTGGGATCTTCCTGACCCAGGAATCAAACCCGTGTGTCATACATTGGCAGATGGATTCTTTGCCATTGAGCCACCAGGGAAGCCCGAATGTGTCATTGCTTACATACAAATGAAAACTCATCATTAATAATAGTGGTAGATACCTGGAGACCTTTGTACTATTTTAATTTTATCCCATGGTACTTTATAAACCTGTAATATTAAATATTAAGATAGCAGTGAGAGGAAAAAAAGGTTATTCCATAATTGTGCCCCGAGATTTCTTTCTCAGTTCATGGGAGAGGCTTCTGATTAAATGTTTACACATGCCGTTTTTCACAACACTGATCTCTCCAGCATCTTTGAGCATTTAGAAGAAATACATAGAGGAACCTACAACATGCGTATTTAGTGAAAAAGAAATCAGAATAGTCAGATGATGGGTATCATCTTCTCATTGGTCTTATAAAAGTCAACTACTCCAATATTGCATCCATAATGGGTAGAAAATAATATTTTATTAAGTTTCCTGGTCTCTCAACTCCAGCCTTCTGCACTAACGATCCTCATTTATAGAAAGCATGCCTAGTTTGACCGAGGTGTTTTAATTAGCGAGTTCAGCGTGTTTGTTACAGTCCCTGAGGTGGGGCATCGTTTCTGTTTTTGTTTTTAAACGGTATTCCAGTATAACTAATACAATCATGTTACCTGCAACTTCAGTTTGAAACCAAAAAAGAAAAAAAAAGGCAAAGGGGCTGCAAAACAAGATCAGTAGCCTTACAATGATGGTGATTAGAATCTCTTGAAAATTCACAAGCCCGGAGCCCAGGCACTGCGAAGTCAGCCCTAGGCCTTGGCAGAGAACGGGACGTCCAGAATGCTAATAAGACCGTCTGTAGCTACGGAAGGCAGGGAGTTCTCCTGAAGAATCTCAATTAGGCTTCTCAACTGAAATTTTGTGGACCAGGGGTGGCTGTAAGTGTATTCAGCTGGACTGATCTTTTTTCAGATTAGCCTTATGTGACTGTGTCACCTAAATGAATTCTTTCATTTCCTTCATTGCTTCCCTTCTCCTGCAGGAAAAAAAAAACAACACCAAAATGCAAAAAGCACTTTCATGATACTCATAAACAGAGCACATCGAGAACAAGGTAACTGTTTAATGCACTGCCACAATATGAGTCCAGAAAAGTTTGGTTTCTTAATTTTTCTCATCAACCCGATCTTCCCTTCATTTTACTTCCTCTCCCAATGTTTTCAGAAGAACAGCCTTTGGTAAAGATTTTAACCAGGAGCCAGATCTTCTAGGTAGTTTTTTGTTTTGTTTTGTTTGCTTGCTTGTTTTTGCTTTTAATATTTTAAAAAATTTGTTTGGCTCTGCAGGGGTCTTAGTTGCTGCATGTGGGAACTTTTAATTGAGGCATGTGGAATCTTAGTTCCCTAGCCAGGGATCGAATCCATGCTCCATGCAGTGGAAGTATGGATCTCAGCCTCTGGACCGCCAGGGAATTCCCTAGGTAGTTCTAATTGTTGTGGCTCACAGTGCAAGTAGCAGTGACACCTGCAAGTTGTGAACCCTGTGATGTTGATGAAACCTGTACTGACATCAGAAGGAGATGTGACGCTGTGGGAACTATCAACAAGGCCTATGCGTAAGTAGAAGTCAGAACAGCTGTCAGGTCAGGGTCATGACAAGTGGAGACTCAGCCTGGTGTTCAGGGCCTCCTGCTGGACATTCTGAGAGGTTGTTTATATATTTGGTCAAGAGAAATGGGTATCTTAACACTTAAGTAAAACTGAGTCTCATCGATGGATCAAGCAGGACAGACCTACTGGGACCTCACAGTCACAGTTTTATGGAGGCCCAGAAGGATGAGCCTAAGGGAAGAAACATTTTAATTAGTTACGTTATTTCTGTTTAAACTTTGTGATGCATTTAGGTAAAGCATATTCTGGCATGTTCACATATTGTTTGATGAAGAAACAGCTTGTCTACCTGTTGTGGGCATCTGTTTTCAAGCTAAGTTCATTTTTATTTATGGGACATATTGAAATTTCTCTTTTATGTGATACGTGCATTCTGGTGACTGTGCACGCAGCCTGTCTCAGCAGTTGCTGTTTGCCTTGGATTGTCAGATGAATGGCTGCTCACACAGGCTGTACTGGGGCTTCCTGAGGCCCTTGTGTCCATGGCATCCAGATTTCCTGGAGCAGGTAGACTTGAATCAAGGGCCTCTGTGGAAGCCAGCACAACTGTGTGGTCCCCCCTTTATAGATGGCAGGGTCCCAGTATTTTTAGTTCTGTGTTTCCCTGAATTCAATACTCATGTTGGAAACCGGATCAGATGTGTCATTCCTGACACCCTCTGATTATGGCTCTGCCTCCTGACCTGTTACATCAGCCAAATTGATTCTGAGCATGGCCAGTACCAACAGCTGAACCTTCTTACCCATCTAACCACTCTTGGAAGCAGCTGGAGCATATTCATTTGGCGTCAGTGTTCTACAAAGCCAGCGTCAGACGATATGAAATCTTTTTTTCAGATAACAGGCAGCTCTGAAACATCTCCCACTGCATAGGAGATTGGGAAGACACTTTAAACAGTCTTCTAAGATCCCATTTATTCATTCAACAAATTCATTGACTTTGTTTAATAAATATGAATATGTTTTGTTAACAGAGCTTTAACCTTTGGGGATATGATGGTGAATGAAACAAGAGTCCCTGCTTTGGTGTTTATGTTTTTGAGATTGGTATTATGACAACTGGTGTATATTTAGTTCTGACGTAAAACCCTTACTGAGTAGGTGAACTGAAATGGTCAGTGTCAGTAGTTTTATTATAAATTATGAATATGCCTTCCAGTCAGCTGCTAGTGTTGTGTGTGGTCAGGCCAGCTTGCTGAGATTGAGCTGAGATTTATTGCTATGGGATTGGGTAGATTGAGTTGAGAATGACATATATAATTTGAGTACTTGTTGAGTTGAAGTTAGGCAAGTTTGTCAGATAAATACAGGAAATATTGATGGCTTTGATGAACCATCGTTTCAGTGGATGAGGCCTGGTTTTAAACAGCAGATGGATCATCATGGTGGGAAGCAATAAAATGTGGAGTGGAACATTAGCTAAAGTTTCAGGAAAATCGTGGATTTAAAACAACATTGTTAGCAGTCACATAAGTAATCCACATCATACCTCCTGTGTGAAGACACATGGAAAGGATTCTGGGAAGATGCTGGTTACAGCATTGTTTTTCAGTTCTCACAATAAAACAGTGTAATGACGACAGCAAAACTAGGTAACATACCCTCACAACCCCCAAAAGACAAGCGACTGTGGATAAAGCTCCACCAGCTCCAGGATCTGCAAGAATACGGTGTCTGTGAGAGGAGCAGGAAAGAGACCATAGGGTAGCATCTGACAGACCCGAGGACAGAGGACTGCAGTATGACCACCAGGACTGGAGGGGCTGAGTCACTTTCTGCTAGGAATTCTCAAGACTAACTTGTTAGAGGTCCCTTTCAGGGCAAGGCCTCTCATTGAAGAAGGGTTGCTGGGAGTGGAATCAAAATTGGGCAGGATAGGGACAGTGGATCAACAAGATTGTCTACATCAGGTTGCACAGGGGAGATGGAGCCAAGAAGTCCCAGAAATCAAACTGCCGTGGTTTTTTTTTTTTCTTGTGAATAACTTTATTATCTAGGGTCAAAGGTGAGGTACAGGCTCAGCACTCTTCAGGACATGGGTTGGTGGAGGGGGTCTGCAGCTTTTTCCTCTCTGACTCAGCCTCTGTGAGTTTGACGGTGGAGAAGGGAGACAGGACCATCCGGAGCTCAACAGCTGCTGGTGTTGAATTGCAGGTAACATTGAGCTATACGTTGATTGGTGTAGATTACTGAATTCAGATAATTCTGCTGAGCTTTTTGCTCCTCAACCAGCTGCTGGTTGAAGGAGCCTGCTGCTGCTGCTAAGTCTCTTCAGTCCAACTCTATGCGACCCCATAGATGGCAGCCCACCAGGCTAGCCCCCTCCAAAATTCAGCACGCAGCTCCCTCCCCTGCTCTTCCATAATGTTTAACACAATTCAGAAACAACACCAGAATGAATCTGATAAGGTAATGAACCTTTCTTGAATCCTTAGTCCAAAAGTTCAGGAAGATTACTTTCACCTTAAAATGAGCAAAATAATAGCATCAAAGCTAACTCTCATATGAAATTATGAGGAAAAAAAGAATTAGTATAGTAGCATCCCTATGGAAATGGAAGCGTTCCAGAAACACATGCCCATAAAGAAAACTGTAATCTTTTATTTCAAAATGAACTCAAGGTTTTTAAGGAATAGTATAAGACATGAAAGAACATCAAATCAGAATTACAGGAACGAAGATGACAGAACTCAGAACAGAATTAAAATGTTTCAGAATTGTAAATAGAAACATAAGAGCACATAAATAAAACATAATGCCTTAAAAGATGTGAAGAAAATTTTTAATCAAAAGTGACAATGGAGATAGATAAGGTCAAATACAGAATCAATAGGAGTTCATACGAAAACCAAGGGCAAGTAAAAGACATTAAAAATATTTCGGGAGTACTTTCCTTAAAAAAGAAATTAGAACACACCAAATAACATTAATACAGCTAACATAAAACTAATATCAGTATAACTAATAAGATAACCATCAAGACATTTAATGGAATTACTGGACTGTAAGGAAAAGCGAATCTTTGGGCCATCTGTTTCAAATGACACGTGACTTGTAAAGGAAATTATTAGATTATCAGAATTTTCAACAGTAACACATTATACCAGATGCAAATAGAAGCAATGTGTTTAAGATTCTCAAGGAAAGAGTCAAGGGATTTTTCTATCCAACTTTGAAGTAGAAAAGGCAGACATTGTCATCTGCATTTAATAATTCAAGACTTCTCATGATCCCATCTTTAGGATCAATTACAGAAGTTTAGATTAGTTTCAGGCTACCAAAATGTCTCGGAAACATCAGCATAAGGACTAGTTGTGTATTAAACATTTAACTGCTCATAGAAATAAGACTCAGCAAGGACCAACAGGAGGGTATATAGTCCTTAATGACTACATACACCCTGCAAGTGAAAATTTAATGCCACTGTTACAGAGAATGAGAAGAAAGTATGCCAAAGTTAATGTTTTCAGTTATCGTGTTGGTGAAGTAATCAACTTTTTTCATAACATCTGATCTCTTGTCCTCAGTTCCTAAAAATTCTTCACAGCCATAAACACGGGATGGTGTTTCTTCCCCTCCTTCTTTTGTCTTGTCTCTAGTAGTTTTCAATATTTCACTTCTCTTACTATAGCGATTAGCTGTATATTTTTTACTATTCTTTCATGATTACCAGAATCTGTTACAGATGAAGGGCTAATCTCCCTAATATTTAAAGATCTGTTAAAAAGTAAGAAGGAAAAGGCCAATAATCCAGGAGAAAAATGAATAAAGGAGTAAAGACGAGCAACGGTGAAGTGATGTGCTTCATGTAAGAATGGATGCTGAACCAGCAAGTGGAAGGTGAACGAGAAGCGACACGTTCCTTCCTTTTGTTTCATTTGTCCCCACGCTGCAGGTGCTGTGTTTTCTGTACACTGCAGCCCTTGCTACAGCTTTATTATTGTTATTCCTCTCTCCCTTTTCATATCAGCCCTCAGCATATCTGTGGTAAACAGAGCTAGGATGGACCTTATTAAGCCTTAGAAACTGCCTTTCCCCTGTTTTGGCCTTGCTCTTGAAATTATTGTCTTTCTGCTTCTAAGAAGACATTATCTTGAAACTTTTCTTGGATCCTCAGCTACTTTGTTTGGTAGCTGGTCATAAGGGCCACAAATGGTAAAATTAGGAACATTGAAATTACATTTGAAGAGCAAGGAATCTAAACTTGTTTTCAAAGTTGTATTCCATCTCATTGTTTTTTCAGAACAGAGCATTGGGAAGAAGAATTTCTCCTTATGACAGGAATGTTTGTGTGTGAAGCTCATCTCAAACAATTCAACAATTTTTGAAAACTCAATTTCTGAAAAGTCTGATAGGCAGGGGGAACCTGCCATCATTTCTGGATGAGTTTATACCTGGGCTTAGGGCACCAGCGTAAGTGTGACATTTATTTATGTCACATATTGATGTAAGGTTTTTAACAACTTTGTCCTCTGTTGCTTTGGGATGTGATAACCTGCACAGAACTGTCAACTCTTTTAAAAATGACCACATTCTGCATGACATTCAAAAAAGGAAAGAGAAGCAGCTCTCATTTAGTGGGTATGGAAGTTATTTGTGTGGAGAATGTCCTGTTTCCCTTCATTTCACCTAAACAGAGTGATAAATTTGCATGGTTTTCCAGCTGTCACCGCAGTCATCAATAAAAGGCGCATGGACTCTTTCTCCAAGTAGCTGAGTCTGTTTGAAATTGTAATAGTACTATTTTATTAGCCAAACTGCTTAAAGTTTTTCTCTTAGAGAATGATTATATTTTACTGAGAATAATTGTGCTGCCAGGTAATGGAAAATAAACATTAAACACTGATACTATCGGCCTCTTGACTTGTCTAATTTTCCTGGCTCATAATGCACTGTGGATAGACTGATGAAATGAAACAGTTAGTGGTAAATTACCTGTCAGCTTGATTTGTCTACTCTGTTCATTATCTTTGGTGAAAATACGGATGAGACGAGTGTCTGTGTGTGTGGTGTTTTAATTTCCTTGAGCTTCGAGTAGGAGTTGGAAATGTCTCTGCAGAAAGTAAACTTAGTATTTAAGATAGCTACCCACTCACAACCTGGTTAGACATTCAAAACATAATTATCAAGCTCTTACTATTTTGACTTTTTTGGGGGGGTATTTTTTGTTTAGAGTAATTAATCTTAGGGTCCTAGAAAACAAGAGTGGAACCTCTTCTGGTTGTCACTTCAAAAAATTTGTTTTTCAGTTTTATTTTTTTTTCTGGTTGTCAATTTTTTTTCAATTAATATTTATTTTTGGTTGCACTGGGTCTTCATTGCTGCATGTGGGCTTCCTCTATTTGTGGTGAGCCAGGGCTACTCGTCATTGTGGTGCAAATTATATGCAAAGAACATCATGCAAAATGCCAGGCTGGATAAAGCACAAGCTGGAATCAAGATTGCCAGGAGAAATATCAGTAACCTCAGATGTGCAGATGACATCACCATTATTGCAGAAAGCAAAGGGGAACTAAAGAACCTCTTGATGAAAGTAAAAGAGGAGAGTGAAAAAGCTGGCTTAAAACTCAGCATTCAAAAAACGAAGATTGTGGCATCCAGTCCCATCAGTTCAGGTCAAATAGATGGGGAAACAGTGGAAACAGTGACAGACCTTCTTGGACTTCAAAATCACTTGGACAGTGACTGCAGCCATGAAATTAAAAGACACTTGCTCCTTGGAAGAAAAGTTATGACAAACCTAGACAGCATATTAAAAAGCAGAGACATCTCTTTGCCAACAAAGGTTGTACAGTCAAAGCTGTGGGTTTTCCTGTAGTCATGTATGGATGTGAGAGTTGCACCATAAAGCTGAGCACCAAAGAATTGTTTTGAACTGTGGTATTGGAGAAGACTCTTAAGAGTCCCTTGGACTGCAAAGAAATCAAATTAGTCAGTCTTAAAGGAAACCAACCCTGAATATTCATTGGAAGAACTGGTACTGAAGCTGAAACTCCCAATACTTTGGCCACCTGATGTGAAAAGCTGACACATTGGAAAAGACCCTGATGCTGGGAAAGATTGAGGGCAGGAGAAGGGGATGACAGAGGATGAGATACTTGGATAGCATCACCAACTCAATGGACCTGAGTTTGAGCAAGCTCTAGGAGATGGTGAAGGACAGGGAAGCCTGGCATGCTGCAGTCCATGGTGCGGCAGAGAGTCTGACACGACTGAGTGACTGAACAACAGCAAAGGGCTTCTTTATTGCGGTGGTTTCTCTTGTGGGCTTCAGTAGTTGTGGCACACAGGCTCAGTGGTTGCAGTGCACAGGCCTTGAGCACCGGTTCACAAGTTGTACATGTGTGTAGTTGCTCCGAGGCATGTGGGATCTTCCTGGACCAGGGATTGAACCTATGTCTCCTGCGTTGGCAGGTGGATCTTCATCCACTGAGCCACCAGGGAAGCTGCTTGCTGTCCCTCTTCATCGCTACTCCTGAGAGGTATTTTAAGGACATACCTGCACACACCACCAGACAGAGCACTGAACACAGAGGGTTTTTCTGCTCCTTCTGTGACTGACATTGAAAACAACTTGCCATAAACACAGGAAGGCCTTCCAAAGAGCAGAATGGAAACTGTACATCTATTCCAAAGTGGACTAAGTGTGGTTCTATTCAAACACTTAGGAAACAGTGCTTTTGGATCTGGAGACAGTAGCAAAAATTTAAAGCTGGGTTTTGTCTTAGGTTGAAAGATCACTTTTAAAAACACGTTTCTAAATTGAAAGAGCGCTTCCTTTAGTGTCTCTCACTGCGTGATCTTATAGACACTTGAGGGCTGTTTGAACCTCACACCAGGGAGTGGAGGGCAGGGTAAGGAACATGAACTGAAGCAGATTTTGGTGACATGAGGCAAGTGGCCCCTTCACTGGAGTCAGGGAGATGCTGGCACAGTGGCGGAATTGGGATGCTCTGCAGAACTGGGTTTCCCCAGGAGATCCGGGTCCTTGCTCAGCTGCCCTTATACTAGGGTATGTGGTACTCTGCATTCCAAACTTCTAGTGAGTTTGGGAAGGACATGGAAAGCAGTGACCCTCGACATTCCCTCCTGGATTCTAGATGGCCAGCAGCTGGTCGGTTCCAGGGTAGTGCTGGGTGAGGTGCACCCTGGGAAGATCTGGAGTCTTGGGGTCAGGAGAATATGGGCACTGGGGTCAGAGAGACCTGAGTTCCAATCTCGTATTTCTCAGCTGGAGTTGAAGCAAATTTCTTGAACTTTTAAGGACTTCAATTTCTTTAAATGTAAAATTCAGACAATTATACCTTCAGTTCTAGGACAAGGATTAAATGAGAGAATGTCTTGGAAGCACCTTGCATAGTACCTGGTTTATAGTAAGTACCTAATCATTTGTGTGTGTGTGTGTGTGTGTGTATGTGCGTGTGTATGTGCATGCACTTCAGTTGTGTCCAACTCTGCAACTCTATGGACTATAACCCGCCAGGCTCCTCTGTCCATGGGATTCTCCAGGCAAGAATACTGGAGGGGGTTGCCATGCTCTCCTCCAGGGGATCGATCTATCTATCTATCTATATATTTGGTTACACCTCGTGGCACACAGGATCTTAGTTCCCCCACCATCTATGGAACCCGTGTCCCCTGCAGTGGAAGCATAGAGTCCTCACCACTGGACTGTCAGAAGTACCATACATTGATTTTATTTGGTCCTTTTAAGAGCCCTGGGAATTGTGATGTTTAACAGACATTTTTTCAGTTTCAGATGGCACTTTTAAAATAAAATTCTCTCCTAATGATAGCTCGAGCCCAGCCACTCGATGGGAGAAGCAGCAGGACCTGTAGGATCTTATTTGCAGTTGACACTCTCTATTGTAATTTTGTTCTTGGTTATTTTTCAATTTTCGTTTTGTTTCACTAGAAAGGAAAGATGCTACTCAGTTTTAAATGTTAAAAGGGTACAAGTTGCTTTGTTACAAAAACTAAATTTCGGCAAGATCAGTGGCTGACAAAGGGCACAGAACAAGAGGCAAAATTGAGACAAACCCCAAGTCTTCTAAGCTGTTCGTTCAAAAACAATTTCGGGTCCTTCCAATGTATGAGATGCTGGGATTATGATGAATGTTACCAGATATGTTTCCTGCTGTCCGGGTGTTTATTGTCTAGTGAGGGATAGAGATGTTATTCAAATCATCCTACTAATAAATGTATAATTCAAAACCGGCGATTTAAGTGCTCTGAAAGCCAGGAACTGGGTTTATAAAAGGGTAATTACAGAAGGGCCTGGGTTAGATTTGGGGTCAGAGCAAGCTTCCCTGAGGAAATGCCTCTGGGGCTGAGGTCAAAAGGATGAGAAGGTTTAGCTGGTCGCACAGAGGATGTCCAGCCCATGTGGGGCTGGGGCAGGAGAGAGGAGGTGGGGGGCTCCCAGGAAATGGCAAGAAGGCAGAGCTGTGGACAGAAGAGGGGCAGGAGGCAGGGGGTGGAGGGGGTGATGGGGAGGGGTCACAGTAGTGAGAGAGGCTGCCAGCATCCATTAGCCTGTGCCAAGTGGCAGGTGGGCGCGTCTGGGACCACCTGGCACCGCAGGCTTGGCTCGAGTTTCCCTGGGAGTCTAGGCTGCAAGGCCTTCCTGCATTTCTGTGCAAGCCTAGCTGCAAGCTGCGTGCTTGCCTTGCCTTGTCAGCTGCCAAGGTCATTGTCACAGGTGCTGCTGTGCTGTATATGCTTCTGGGCAGAGACAAAGTGTAGCCCCAAGGGCGGGCATCCCTGCAGGCAGGGCCTCCTGTTGGGCGCCTATCACAGTGGTGGTTGTGGGGGCAGCCCAAAGAGGCTGTTAAAGCTAAAACCCATCAGTCTGCCCATTTTGACGACGGTTGAGCAGCTGAGATGCTCAAATGTTCTGTTACCTCTCTCGCTGGTCAGTTTCATGGTGTTTCTATTGTCTCCAGGATTTAATTGTTTCTTCAGTGGACAATGTGATCTGGAAATCCGGCGTGCTCCTACAGGAATCAGAAGTTCACCCAACACTCTTGCTTGCCGCTTCTCCCAGCCTCTGGAGGCCTGAAGCAAACCTGGGAGTGAAGTGGGTTTTTCTGCTGAGGAATTAAGTAACTGAAGAATTGCTTTTAATGGTAGTAAAATATACATACATGAAATTGATGATTTTAAGTATACAGTTCAGTGGCACTAAGTATATTCATTCAGAAATCTAAAATCATAGCCTCCAATCCCATCACTTCATGGCAAATAGATGGGGAAACAGTGGAAACAGTGGCTGACTTTATTTTGGGGGGCTCCAAAATCACTGCAGATGGTGATTGCAGCCATGAAGTTAAAAGACGCTTACTCCTTGGAGGGAGAGTTATGACCAACATTGACAGCATGTTAAAAAGCAGAGACATTACTTTGTCAACAAAGGTCCATCTAGTCAAGGCTATGGTTTTTCCAGTAGTCATGTATGGATGTGAGAGTTGGACCATAAAGAAAGCTGAGCATTGAATGATTGATGCTTTTAAACTGTGGTGTTGGAGAAGACTCTTGAGAGTCCCTTGGACTGCAAGGAGATCGAACCAGTCCATCCTAAAGGAGGTCAGTCCTGGGTGTTCATTGGAAGGACTGATGTTGAAGCTGAAACTCCAATACTTTGGTCACCTGATGCAAAGAGCTGACTCACTGGAAAAGACCCTGATGCCAGGAAAGATTGAGGGCAGGAGGAGAAGGGGATGACAGAGGATGAGATGGTTGGATGGCATCACCGACTAAATGGACTTGAGTTTGAGTGAACTCTGGGAGTTGGTGATGGACAGGGAGGCCTGATGTGCTGCGGTTGGGGTCGCAAAGAGTCGGACACGACTGAGCGTCTGAAATGAACTGAAGTATATTCACAAGGTTGTGCAACCATCACCACTATTCATTTCCAGAAGTTTTTCATCATCCCGAATAGAAACTCTGTCCCCATGAAACACTGACTCCCTGTTCCCCCTTCCCCAGTACCTAGTAACCCCTCATCTCCTTCCTGCCTCTGTGAATGTCATTGCTCTCAGCACCGCATGTGAATGGAATCATACGATGTTTGTCCTTTTGTGAATGGCTTATTTCATTTAGCATAACATTCTCAAGATTCATCTGTGTTGTGGGATGTGTCAGAATTTACTTCCCTTTTACAGCTGAATAGTATTCCATTGGATATACACCATCTGTTGTTTATTCCCTCACCCACAGATGGACACTTGGATTGTGTCCTCCTTTTGGCTGTTGTGAATAATGCTGCTGTGAACATGAGGGCACAGGTATCTGTTTGAGTCCTTGCCTTCAATTTTGGGCACATGCCTGGGAGTGGGTCATAAAGTAATTCTATGTTAACTTTTTGAGGAACTGATTAAAAAATTGAAGTACAGTTGATTTATAATACTGTGTTAATTCCAGGTGTACAGCAGAATGGTTTGGTTACACATATATATTTAATACATGTCTATATCTATAGTCTTTTAAACAATTCTTAGATTAAATATTAATACAAGATATTGAATATAGTTCCTTGTCCTATACAGCAGGCCCTTATTAGTTATCTATTTTATATATGGTGGTGTGCTTATTAACCCCAAGCTCCCAATTTATCATTCCCTTCTCCCCTTTGGTAACCATAAGTGTGTTTTCTGTATCTGTGAGTCTGTCTCTGGTTTGTAAATAGGCTCAGTTGTGCTGTTCTTTCAGATTTCCACATGTGAGTGATATCGTGTGATATTTGTGTTTCTCTGTCTGACTTCTCTTGGTATGATCGTCTCTAGGTCCATCCATGATGCTGCAGATGGCACTATCCATTCTTTGGTGTGGCTGAGTAGTATTCCATTGTTTCTGTGTACCACGTCTTCTTTATTCACTCATGTGTTGATGGCCATTTTGGTTGTGTCCAGGTCTTTTTTGTTTATTGTAAATCGAATCATGTATTTCTTTTTTTCTTCTTCTTATGGCTGCACTGCGTGGCTTGTGGGATCTTACGTCCCTGACTGTGGATTGAACCCAGCCTTGGCAGTGAAGGCATGGAGTCCTAACCACTGAAGTGCCAGGGAATTCAGATCATGTATTTCTTGAAGTCAGTTTTTGTGACATGAACTTTATGCCCTAGGCCCCTCCCGGCACAAGTCCTCAAATGTGATCCTCTCTACGACAGTGTCCTGCCTGTGTGCTCCTGCAACCCCGACCCTGGCACTGTGACCACACAGACAAGACTTAGGTGCATCTCCTGGGGGTTCTGGCAGGGCAAGGTCTGTGTCTACCAGATACGGGTTCTGGCTAGCTGAATCAATTCTCTTTGATGGTCGTTTCCCTTTCAGTGACTGTGGCCTTGGAACATGGCTTCTGAGAACTGTTTCCCTATTAATTAGACTTATTGCAGGTATAGCCTGGTCTGAATGCTCTGAGCTCAGCCCTGCCCTGACTCTGGCCTGGGGGACACAGCAGCCTTGGATTTGCCCTAGCTCCTAAGGGTGCAGGTAGAGGGTGCAGCAGGGTGCCTGTGCCAGGCACCACTTGTTGGCTGGGGCTGGGAGCTTGCCTGGGCCAGCCCTCTGAGCTCAGTGCTGTTCCAGGCTCCTGGGAGCACAAGGGCTTGTGCCATCTCTCTAGAGGCCAGATCTTAAAACATGGACCAGTCTTTTCTTTATTCCCATTAGGAGATTTCCCCATTTAGAAAACGATGTTAAAATACACATAACATACAATCTACCATTTTAACCCTTTGTATTAAATAAATGTCAGTTCAGTGGTAGCACACTCTTAGTGTTGTGCAACTTTCCCATCCATTTTAGAAAGATCTGTATTTGTGTTCAAAAGAGGTTTTGCTTTTCTAAAAGCAAAGGGTTTTACCTGAGGGAGGTGGGTGCCCCCCAGCATGTGTGGTTCTCCTGAATTCGCACAGAGTTACAATCAAGTCCACACAGCCAGGCTGGCCCTGGGCTGGTGAAGAGACCACGTGGACCAAGAACGGGGCCTCTCCCCGGGCTCCTGTCACCCCATCCTGCCTCTCCTTCTCCTCCTCCCCCTGCTTTGTTTGCATAGTATTGGAAGTCGATGTTCACCCCCTCCCAAGGCTTCAACATCTTTGAGAGGCTACACGAACACTGCTGCTCTGTGAACAGCAGTGATTAATTCCCGCCTTTGTCCGTAGGAGGTGATGGGGGTGGGGGTGGGGGACAACACTAAAGAGCTGGAGCAGAAGGCTTTCTTATTTTTACCAATCACTAATTAAAGCTAGAAACCTGTTAGCTTTTGTTTCAGCGTTACTGTTTCCGAGCACAAGTGCCATTTCAGAAACCAAGCAGCCACAGAGCGGAGCCTTGTTGCCTCAGGCTACTGAGGAGCCTGGGTCCTGCCCTCAGCTTCACCTTTAACCTTGGGCATGTCTCTGATATCTCTGCAGCTCAGGTCTCCTCATCCACAAAGCGCAGGAGGTGGGCTCCATGCCTGCTGGGATCTCTCTCCCCGCTCGGAGGTGCTAGGACCATCCTCCTTCCCGCCTTCAGCAGAAGTCTCTGCCCAGTCAGGATAGGAGGAGCTGGAAGGATCAGAAGGAACTAACTCTGCACCGACTTAGCAGAAGAGATCATTGTGGTTCTCGGGGAGAGCACCTTGGAGCTGCGTAGACGCAGGAGCGGAAGCAAATCCTGCCGAGGGACCAGCATCTCCTCAGCGACGACAGGATTGTCTGCTGTGGACTGGGCAGCACTGACCCATGTCGGCCACCCTAGGGGTCCTGCTACCGAACCAAATGGAAGTTCACTTGCCCTCAGAGCAGCAAAGCCAGCTTACTGACACCGAGCTGCGATGGAGGAAGTTACAGCATTTATTGCAGACGCCAAACAAGGAGCAACTCATGATTAAAAGACCTAAATCCCCTGATGATTTTCAGGGGAGCGTTTTTATAGGCCACATTCGTGGGGAGGGCTGAAGGATGCATGACTTTCTTCTGATTGGTTGCTGGTGCAGGGTGATGTTGCAGGAATCTCAATTGTCAACTTCTGGTTCCAACCAGTCTGGGGTCTAGTGCTTGTGGTCAGCATGTGGTCAGCATTCTCCACCTGGGGGGCAGGGTGTCCTTGGTTCCTAAAAAGTCAGAGATACCCACTAGATCGCTCTGCCTATCCCTGAAGGAGGAGCTAGGACACTGTTTTATTTTTGGCCACACATGGCATGAAGGATCTTAGTTTCCCAACCAGGGATCAGATCTGAGCCCCCTGCAATGGAGTGTTAATCACTGGACTACCAGGGAATTCTGAACTAGGACTGTTTTATTCCTGAACTAGTGTTATTATTCTTTCTTAACTGCATTTTCTTTGTTTCTGTGTTCCCTAGCTTCCCTAACTAGCAACTGCTTAAGTCTGGTCTGGTGGCATAGTGGTAAAGAATCTGCCTGCCAATGCACAAGAGACGCAGGTTCGATCCCTGAGTTAGGAAGATCCCCTGGAAGAGGAAATGGCAACCACTCCAGTATTCTTGCTGGGAAATCCCATGGACAGAGGAGCCTGGGGGGCCACGGTCCATGGGGTCACGAAGAGTCAGATGCGAGCATGTGAGCGCGCGCACACACACACACACACACAGCCTGCTCTTTGGAATTCAGACAAGACCTAGGAGACTAAAGCCTTTTTCTACAAACAGGAAACGGGCTTTCGTGCCAGGAGGGCCACACAGGGCCCTTCTTTGTTTCAGTCCCCTCTTTCCTTTGACACACTTCCATCTTGAGAAGAGATAGAGGGCAGGAAAGGGAATAAAGTTTTGGATAGAGTAATCACAAACTCGGCAGAGGAACTGGGTTTAAGGGAACCTGGTTTTGGTTCAGAGCCCTGGGATTCTCCTGGGGGAATTAGGGAGTTTAGGGATTCCTGAGGTTCTTTCCCTAACTCTGCCCTCAGGGCCCTGTTCTCAGTCATGGAGGACAGCCACTGACCCCTTCTTTGTTTTTTTTCTCCTCTTTTCCCAGGCAGGAGGCTTGCAGGAGCCTTCCTGAGATGTGGGCCCACTGTTGATTTATGAGAACGGCCTCCCTGTGTGTACCAGGTGGCATCCCTTAGCGGGATCTGTCACCTTCTGTAGTTGGCCACGTGGCCGGGGCCAGGCAGCGGGCAAGAGTGGCTGCCTCCTGGCCTCTGTGCTCTCACCCGCCCAGAAGCAGGGGCCCCTCTCCTCCCCTGGGATGAGGGCTGATGGCCCTGCCCCCCAAGTGCTCGCCCTGCACACAGTTTACGAGAGTGACGGTGAGCAAAGGTCCTTCATAAACACAGAGATGTGGGTGGTAGCATTAGCTCTTAAACATCGTAATCGGCTCTGCTGGTGGCCTCTTCAACTTGCCTGGGGCTTTCCTTCCCCCCTATAAAATAGGAGGTCAGAGCTGGTGAGAGAGGAGCACATGTGGGCTCTGGCGCCTCAAACTAAAGTACCTCCCCAACCCCGGCTGGTGAGAATCTGTGTCCTCTTCAACACACGCCTGGACATGTGCTCACACACACAGACACACACATGCACACTCATGCACACACACTGAACATGCACTCACACACTCACACGTGGACATGAACTCATCCACACATGCATGCACACACACACTGGGCATGTGCACACACTCACACAAGCACGCACACACTCACACAAGCACACACGCCCTCACATGGATCTCAGTGGGCTGAGCTGAGGGCCCAGGAAGCTGGATAATCTGCAACACGGGCTCACTGCAGACTCAGCTATATTCCATCCAGATTTTGGCTGCCCCCCATCCCAGCCGCCCTCCTGTCGAATCTCAGTTCTGTCCCCTCCACTCTGTCCTCCACCATCTCAGAGAAGAGCTGGTATGGTTTGGGAAAGCCTGGTCCAGGGACATTTGCGGGACTGGGGAGTGAAGTCCTAATGAGTGGGAGGGACTGTGTCTGGGAGCCTGTGCCCACTGCTGCCCCGGGGGCCACATGCCAGCCAGCTGGTCTGCCCTGTTCTAGGTGGGTACCATAGTGGACCTTGGGACAGAGTTCACGAGAGGGCTCTGAGGGACCTGCTGACTGGTCAGACTGCTCAGTGCTGTCTCCAGGACAGACTGAAGGGTCCCCAGACACACTCCTGGGCTCACAGGTCTGGCTCCCCGCTTTCAGTCTGTGAGATGTCGGTCAATTTATTTATTCAACTTCTCCGAGCCTGTTTCCTCATCTGTAAGACTGAAGATGAAAGAGCCGACCATCCCAAGGCTGTTGATGGGATTAAAGACAGCACGTGTGCAAACGGTCCATGGTCTGGGGTTCGGTACACGGCAGGTGCAAGAAATCACATCTTCAACTTCTTCTCTCTCCGGCCTGAGGCTTAGATCCAGGTACAGGATGCACCTGTTGGCCCCACACGCCGCCGCGCCCAGCACTGGTTGAGCAGCCGAGCTGGTGGGAACCTCATCTTTCAGATGAGCGTCTGCGAGGGAAGAAGCCCAGGCCCTGTGGGGTGAAGCTGACTCAGGACCCCTGGCTCATCCCCTCCGGCCAGGAACAGGCAGTCAGTACCAGGTCACCCCAGGGATCTGTGCTGGGCTCCTGCCGGGCCTGGGCGGCCTCCCAAAGTAGAAGTCAGAACGAAGGCTGGGTGCCCCCATTAGCTGTTCCAGATCAGCCTGGGCCTGAGGCCAAAGGAACCCCTGCATTGCTGGGCGGGGCGGGGGAAGGGGGGGGCGTGTGTGGGGGCGGGGAGAGATGTGCATGGGGGCTGGGAGAGGCGTGTGTGGGGGACCTGGGGGATGAGGCCCGTGTCAAATGGAGGCCGCGGCACCCAGACGGAAGGCTGAGCAGGCCTGGGGCAGCAGGGAGTGCGGTCCGCAGCCTTGGACCACCGGCTTCCTGTTTCTGATGCCTCACCTCTGTGTCACTTGGGAAGACTACTCTCTTCGGACCCAGGACCCAAACATTGTCGGACATGTGAGCCCAGGACGTTAAGTCTGGTAAGGATCCTTTGGAAAAATAGCGTTAGAATAACACCGGTCATTGCTGAGACCAAGCTGACAGGCAGTCTTCTGCCAGGATCAGGGCTGGAAACTGGGAAATGGGCCGCTGCCCCTTGGTCCCCCGGCCCCAGCATCTGGGACCCGACAGCTTTGGGCATCTTCTGGCTCACCCTCCACCCCCATCCTGCATCAATACCCCAAGCACAGAAGTTCAGCTCTGCTGCTGTGTTCACTCTCTCCTTTCCAGGAGGACGTGTGCACCCCACACCCACTTAGCCCAAAGGGTGCTGGTCCTCACAGTTTATGACAGCATGAAGCTTTTGCCCCTGCCGTTTATGTAATAAATGTCATGTGCATGTATACACCTTTTTCTTTTTAAATTTATTTTATTGAAGTATGGTTGATTTACAATGTTGTGTTTGTTTCTGGTGTACAGCAAAATGACTTAGTTATATATTAGATTCTTTTTTAGAGTCGTTTCCATTATAGTTTATTACAGATAGAAAATAGAAGGCCTGCTTTAACCAGAAGATTCTTGAACTTCAGTAGATAGACATAGACACGTAGATACTGGTCTACCCAGTGGGGAATATAGTTCCCTGTGCTATAGGGTTAGACATTGTTGTTTATCCCTTCCGTATATAATGGTTTGCATTTGCTAACCCCAAACTCCCACTCTGTCCTTCTATCCTCCCCCCACGCCCCCACAAGTCTGTTCTCTGTGTGAATCTCTTTCATAGATAATTTCATTGTGTCAAATTTTAGATTCCACATGTAAGTGTTTTCATATGGTATTTGACTTCCTCTTTCTGACTTCACTTAGTATGATAATCTCTAGGTTCATCATGTTGATGCAAATGGCGTTACTTTATTCTTTTTAATTGCTTTGTAGTATTCCATTGTATATATCACCACATCTTTATCCATTCTTCTCTGGATGGACATTCAGGTTGTTTCCATGTCTTTGCTATTGTAAATAGTGCTGCTATGAACATTGGGGTGCATGTATCGTTCCAAATTAGAGTTTTCACCTTTTCTGGATATATGCCTAGGAGTGAGATTGCTGGATCATATAGTAGCTCTATTTTTATGTTTTTAACGAACTTCCATACTCTTTTTCATAGTGCTTGCACCAGTTTACATTCCCACCAACAGTGTAGGAGGATTCCCTTTTCTCAACACCCTCTCTGGCATTTATTGTTTGTAGATGTATACTTTTTGCGGATGACCGTTCTGACCAGTGTGAGGTGGTGCCTCACTGTGACTTTGATTTGCATTTCTCTGATGGTTAGAAATGCTGAGCATCTTTTCACGGGTCTTTGGCCATCTCTGTGTCTTCTTGGGAGAAGCGTCTTTTGCCGGTTCTTTTGAGTGGATTGTTTGTTTTCTTGTTTTTGAGTTGTATGAACTATTTGTGTATTTTGAAAGCTAAACCTTTGGTGGTTGTGCCATTTGTAAGTATTTTCTCCCACTCAGTAGGTTGTCTTTTTGCTTTGTTTATGGTTTCCTTTGAGGTGCAAAAGCTTATAAGTTTGATTAGGTCTCATTTGTTTATTTTTGCGTTTATTTCTGTTTCCTTGGCAGACTGATCTAAGAAAACATTGGTGTGATATTATGTCATCGGTGTGATGTAAATAATCTCCTTTATTTTGGCTGTCCCGGGTCTTCATTGCTGCGCACGGGCTTTTCTCTGGTTGTGGCAAGCAGGGGCTACTCTTTAGCTGCAGTGTGCAGGCTTTTCAGTTCTGTGGCTTCTCTTGTTGTGGAGCACAGGCTCTAGGGCATGGTGGCTTCGGAAGGTGCAGCACGTGGGCCCAGTAGTTGTGGTGCACAGGTTTAGTTGTCCTGGCAATGTAGGATCTGGGATCCAACCCTTGTCTCCTGCATTGGCAGGTAGATTCTTTACCACTGACCACCTGGTTACAGCATTTGGTGAGTTCTGTTGCAAAAACAAAACACATGAATTATGTTTTTGTAAGTCACTTCAGGAAGGATAATTGAAGGGTGTATATTCTCAGCATTAAATAATGCTTTCAATAATGGTTAAAAACAGCAATAACAAGATGTAGGTAGAAGAGCAGATAGAAAATTCTTGAACTTCAGTAGATAGACATAAACACATAGATAGTGGTCTGCCCAGTGGGGAAGAACATTATTCTTGCAACTGGACCATCATGGTTCAAATTCCAGTGCTTCTGTGTGACTTGAACAAGTTCCTTGACCTCTCTGGGCCTCAGGTTCCTCACCTGTAAAATGAGGATAATAATTGTATCTGCATGAGACATACTTGCAAAAGGTAGATGAGCTAATGTATGTAAAGTGCTTAAACTATGCCTGACCCCTAGTAAGTGTTCCACAAATAGCTAATAATTTATGCCTTGCTCAAAATTTATTTATGAACAAATTACTATAGCAAGGAATTTGAAACCGGAGTGCAAAGTTCTACACTGAATATCAGGGACGTGGCTCCACTTATATGGACTTCCCTGATGGCTCAGTGGGTGAAGAATCTGCCTGCAATGCAGTATACATAGGAGATGTGGGTTTGATCTCTGGTTGGGGAAGATCTCCTGGAGCAGGAAATGGCAACCCACCCCAGTATTCTTGCCTGGTTCCATTTATAAAACAAAGCTTTAAATATATAGCAAAATCTTTATGATAATTTTTAAGGACATAGGGAATGACCAAAAAAAACCTTTTATGTACACAGGGTTGGATGTGTATCATGCACCAAATTACTTTAAAAAGCTGATAAATATAGGAATTTGGTGGCTTCTCATACTCTGTCACTTAACTTTCAAAACAAACACACGGGATCTTCCCTTCAGGTTTTGGTGACATTTTAACAATGAAAAGTAGTGCTTTTTGAGTGAAGTAGTGAGAACATTTTGATTTCCAATGTTATGCTATTTTGTTGCTTGGAAAAGTGCAGTTATATATACACACTCTCATATTTACTCACTCAAAAATGTGGATAAGAATTTTCTAACTTGTTTAAAGATCTTCCTATGAAACTGTTAGTGTTTTGGTTTCATTCATTAAAAATATTTAAAAATGTAGACTGGATTAATTGACATCACAGAAATGGGAAATTTACTTAGCTCAATTCCAGTACAAATCTCATATACTAAGCATGTATATAAGAATGAAAAATTAATTGATTTATTATGTGCCCAGGTATGGCTTTCTCCTATTTGTATCTGCCTTCACAAAAGATTGTTTTAGATTATGGCAGCTTTCTAACCAAGCAGAGAAATATATTGAACTTTCAACAGTTGTATCACAAAGTGGTACCACTAAGGATTTTAAGAAATAATTTTTGTTGTTCAGTCGCTCAGTCGTGTTCGACTTTTTGCAGCCCCGTGGACTGCAGCATGTCAGGCTTCCCTGTCCTTCACTATCTACTGGAGTTTGTTCAGATTCATGTCCATCGAGTTGGTGATGCCATCCAACCATCTCATCCTCTGTCGTCCCCTTCTCTTCCTGCCTTCAGTCTTTCCCAGAATCAGGGTCTTTTCCAGGGAGTCAGCTCTTTACATCAGATGGCTAAAGTATTGGAGCTTCAGCTTCAGCATCAATCCTTCCAATAAATATTCAGGGTTCATTTCCTTTAGGAGAACCCCATGAACAGTATGAAAATGCAAAAAGAAATAACTGAGCATGTCCAAAAAATCACATTACTCTCTTGAAGCCTAAATGTTGCTGTGCTATTAATGAATAAAATAAAAATTTAAAAATTAAAATACTGCTTAAAATGCCCATATTATGTGTTTTAAATGCACATAACATGTTTAGTGCTATAGTACCTGTACACAACTTATTATAAATAAATACTCATTTATCAGGATGTGTACTCAAATGTTGCATTTGCTAGGGGTCTGTAACTGTTGTCTCAAAGTACAAGACACCTTTCAGTCCCCTGTGATTAGGCACTTGGGTTGTTTCCCGTTTTTTCCTGTTTGCCATGTTCCTGGCTTAGCTTTAGGGGTTGGATTCTTAGAAGTGGAAATGCTTATTCAGAGCACTGTACATTTTAAGGGAGTGTTTTATGTTTATTTATTACAAATTGCCTACAGTGACTTAGGAAATCTGTTACAACTATTGTGCTTACCAGCGTCCTTCAGAGTGCTCTCCCCCAGCCCTGGGTCTGTCTTCATGTGAATTCATCTGCCTGCTGGAGGAGAGGACCGTGGTCTGTCTGGGGCATTTGTGGAGCCCAGGGGCCCCAGGGAGGGCAGTTCTGGGCAGGAAGCCTGAGTGACCTCAGACAGTGGCCCCCATTGGCATCCTTTGCCACAGGCCCCTCCTGTTCTGCCAGGATGAGTGTCCTGGCCCCGGGTGGTTTCCGGGGGCAGGATGACATGGGGACACAGTCACCTCCCTTAGAGGTGGGTGTGAGCCAGCCAGGGAGGTCCTGTTGCTGGTAACTGTCTATGGGATGATAACTGTTCACATGCCGCAGTGTCCAGGGATCAAGCGATCAAGCGCTGGGGCAGAGAAACCTCCTGTACTTAGACCCTGGGGAAAGCATTTCCTTCCCTCTGGATAGACCCTGGGGAAAGCATTTCCTTCCCTCTGGATAGACCCTGGGGAAAGCATTTCCTTCCCTCTGGACCCCTCGCAGGAAGACAAAAGCAGACCTTGCTGAGTACTTTGGCCCCAGCGTTCTCCCTGGCTCCCTCCCTCCTTCTCTGTCTTTTTGCTAAGAAAAGTGGGGCTCCCCCTCAGAATCTGGAAAGCCAGTTTTCCCAAGTGGGGTGGCCTCGCACTAAGGTGGTGGCATTTTCTTCTGCGTCTCTTGGTCCCCTAAGCCGGCACATGGAGCTTGTCTCTCTGTCCGGAGGCTCCGGCTCTGTCCCCAGGAAAGGGGTGGGTGATCTGACACAGGAATCAGACCAAAGCATTGAAAGCGGCTTCTGGGGGAGGCGGCAGCCTCACACACGGCAGGCGTGGGTGGCCTGGATTCCCTGGGTGGTGGGGGACAGTGGCGTGGTCAGCAAGCTTTGGCACCGCCTGGCACTGCGATGGCACCCACCAGCGTGCAGGGAGCAGTCGTTGTTCATCACTCAGTTGTGTCCGACTCTGTGACCCCATGGACTGCCGGACGAAGGGGCCTTGGGAATCCGAGGACCAGCCTTGTGGTTTGGGTAGGGGTGGATTCTGCTTCCATCGTTGTCTCTGGCCCCACAGGGAACGCTGACCTGGTGTCTCAGCAGCCTGCACCTCCCTTCTTTCTTCTTGGGTTCTCCTAACACCGCTGGGGCTGGAGTGGAAATCTAGGGAGGTGGAAATCCTGTGGCCCAGAGCGGGGGACGCAATCATGGGGTCTGAAGAGAAGGGGATTTATTTGCCCTCAAGGAGAAAGCACTTGAGGAGATTTATGACGCTTGCTTCAGGCCATTTTCTAGGTCTCCAGGCAGCTAAGGAGCTGGGAAGGTGGACTGAGGGCTGAACCAGAGTAAGCAGATGGCCGCTTAAGAGGTGAGATCAGCGTCTCCACTGCTGCCCTTGATCATCTCTTCTCCCCTTGGACCTTTCCCTGGCTCTTTCCAACGTGCGCACACGTTACTTCCATCCCACTAGCCAGCCAGCCAGCCATCTACTTGGTATTTCGTTGGTTCATTCAGCAAACATGACAGTGGTTTAAAGCAGAGGGCGAGGGACTTGCTTGGTGGTCCAGTGGTTGAAACTTGGAGCTCCTGATGCAGGGGCCTGGTCCTTGGTCAGGGGACTAGATCCCTCATGCCACAACTAAGGATCCCACGTGCAGCAGCTAAGACACAGTGCAGCCAAATAAATCAATATTAAAAAAGAAAAAAAGGCAGAGGATTGTAGGCAAGAGACCCTTGCAGGAAAGACTTTGGACAAAATCTAGTTCATAACTTTGCATTAGAGAATGTTTTACGAACCTGGAGGTCCCTAATCAGTGATGCCCCAAGCCAGACTGGGTGGAATGAACAATCCCCTCCTGGAGCAGATTCAAGTGCAGAAGAGGATGTCTAGTCACAATGGCTGCGTGGATTTATTCTCAAGCCAAGAAGACTCCTCTCTGGATAATGCTGCATGAGCCCCACAGCAGCCAGAGCGAGTTTACAAACGTGAATCAGATCACGCAGCTCTGCTGCTTAAACCCTGCAGAAACTTTTCATTGTACTTAAGATACAGATAAAATTCTAACTCTTGACGCTGAGTATGATGCTCTGGGAGATCCGCCCCCCGCCCCCAACCTCGTCCCCTCTGAGAACTTGGCTCCAGTCACGTCTCCCTCCTCTCATTCTTGCACTGTCCAACCTGAACGCTTCACGCTGTTTCTGAGCTGGGGGCCCAAGCCTGTGGGCTCTGAGGGGCCTGGACTTGGCTGGCTCATTTGCTAGTGTACCCCCAGGGCCGGCACAGAGGAGGTGCTCCAAGTGTTGGTTACATGAATGAGCGATGCAGTTAGTGATGGGTAGGCTCTGCTATGAACCTGGTGATAAAAGATTTTGGGCTTTGTTCTGTAGGGTAAAAAGGGATCCATTTGTATTTTATTTTATATTGGAGTGTAGTTGATTTACAATGTTGTGTTAGTTTCAGGTGTACAGCAAAGTGGCTCAGTTATACATATACCCGTCCTTTTTCAGATTCTTTTTGAAGGGGATATATTTCAGCCCTTTGCCTTCTGTTTTTTCTTCTTCTGTTTCTTCTCCTCCTCTTCCCCTCCTCCTTCTTGGTGACATCACCTTCCAGTTTCTGCAGTTGGTGAACCAGTTTGGCTGATTGCTCTTTGGCTGTCTCAGAGCAGCACTGGACAAACTTTGGAGGCAACGGAGAAGTTGGATTTTGGGAATTAGCTAGAAAACTAGGAGAAAACCATGGGAAGCCTGAAAAGTGTTTTGAATTGGCATGTGTGATGGGAAAGCAGGAGGCCACAGCCCTGTGTGGAAGGTGGGCAGAGGCAACAGGGCGAAAATAGACCAGAGAGAGGCTTCTGAGATTACCTCTTGTCTCATATGTGCTGAGACTGTATAGGAGTTCAGGAACACATGATGTTGGGTAAAGGAGGTTATCCAAGATGACAGGCAATGAGGTGGGTTTGGTAAAATGGAGGAATTGATTCTGGGATGACAGCTGTAAGGCTTTGCAGGTGACAAATCCAGTGGATTCTGTTCTGTGGATTTGGGAAAATCGGGAAATAGAGGATCTGCTGTCTTTGTCACCCCCATCACTCTCCTCTTTAAGGCTTTGAAAATTTGTGAAACCAGCTGCAAGTCCTGTAAAGCAGAAGCCTTTGTGTTGCAGAAACACTAGCATTTTCAGAACTTCAGATTGTGGCCAAGTTAAAGGCAGCCTATTCTTCCTTTTTAAAAGGAATGCGCCAGTCGCTCAGCTTGGTCCTGGTCTCTGAAGTTCCACGGTTGGATTGTATGTTGCCAGGTATTAGTGGGCAATGTGAGAGGAAGAAGAGGGGGCAGCACAGGAAAAGGGGGTCCCTACATTAAGCAAGTGGCCAAAGCTGTCCACAGTGGTGTGTGGCAGCAAGGGCATTGATTTGTTCCTGGCCCTGACAGCTGGGCAGCCTTGCACAAGTCTTCTAGCGTTTCTGGGCCCCAGACTCCTCATCTGTAAAGCCGGTGGGGGTGGTGCTGGGGGTAGTGTTCTATGGGATTGTTTACCGGCGCTGTCAGCTCTGGTATCTGACACTTCTATCAATCCTCAGCCCAGAGCAGTCCGGTATCTCCTTGACTTGGAAGGGAAATTCATCTCCCTTGCAGATTAAACACCTATTGATTTTTTTCCTCTGGCAAAGGGGAATGAGACAGCTCTTTCTTCTTCTGCAGACATAGGCGAAGGGGAAAAAAAGTGAAGTTAAATCAGCGTCCCACTCAATGCTTTCCCATTCAAGTCTGAACGATGAACAGCGTTGGGTCCCGTGCAGTAACTTAGACTCGGCAGCTCAGAGAAATCTGGAGTTGGAAGGGTTCTGATAGACTATCCAGGCCTTCTCTCTAAACTGAGGACACCAGGCCCCCCGGATGAGAAGTGATGCTGAATCAGGAAGTGATGGAGCCTGAACTCCAGTCTAGACGGACAGACATCCAGGAGTAGTCAACCTGATGACTCTTTGCACAGACACGGTCCAGAGCCGGTCATTAGGAGCTGCTTTTGCTCTGGGATTGCTCCTGTATATATACGCGATTAGATCATCCTGCTTGCTTTTTGCTGCTTCGATTGGAGTTCACGTTAACCTAAATTAAGCCATCAACTTAGCTTTCATCCGAGGGCAGCTTCTGGCCAGAGGCGTCTCTCCACCCTTTGTAAGGAGACGTGGCCGGTGATTGGTGGCTTCGGGGAGCGCTGGAACGTGTGGCCAATGGGGAGCGGGGGGCGGGGCTTCAAGGGGCGGGGCGGGGCTTCAAGGGGCGGGGCGGGGCGGGGCTTCAAGGGGCGGGGCGGGGCGGGGCGGGCGCGGTCGCTGTGGTTACCGCTGCGCTGTAGACTGAGGTTAAGCCTAGAGCCTGGAGTCAGTTCGCATGCTGGAGGCTGAGAACTTCTTAGCCTTGCCGGTACTTTGCTGTGGTTCACGGCTCCTGACTTCGAGTCTGTCGGAGCACATCTATGTCACGTGCAAGGCTTCCTGACGGGACGTCAAGGGCTGTTGCTCGAAGGAAGACTGCTTTCTCCATCACAGCAAAGCCCTCTGCACAGGCCTGGTGGGCGAGCCCTGGTCCCTGATGGAGCAGAAACACCTCTTCCTGTGCGAGGGCCGAGGTTGCCCACCTGGACGCCCGGTAGGGATGCAGGGTCAGGGCTCAGGTAGAGCCTGACTCCTCTCACAGGGGCAAGTGGGCGCTCACCACCCCCTCCCCTCCCCACTGCCCCACCCACCCCACCTGTGCGTGGGCTCTGAAGGGCCTTGCACCCAGCAGTGAACACCCATCTACCGTCTTCCCAGTCCCGGGACTCCGGCAGGCTTGTTTCTAAGTATTTGGTGAAATGAGTTGGTCTGCAATCTTTGTATTCAGGGTTTGTTTTCCCTCCGAGTTTTAGAGAATTCCGTTTTTTCCACTAGCGCCCGTGACACAGTCTGACTGATGAATTGCCCCAAGGATAAAGTGGACCCGTTCGAAATACATCAGTTTTGTAAATTTCAATTTCACTGGGGCTGGAAGGCCAAGAATTAGGTGTATGAGCCTTTCAGGGCCCTGAACGGCAGCTCTTTCACCCCCTGAGAAAAAAAATGTTCTTCCATCATTACTCTGTGCAGAACACCTAAGCTGATACCTGGTTTTGCCCTCAAGTACTAAAAACACAAACTCCTACCTTTACCACCTGAGGCCTGGAACTACTGCTCTAATTAAACCAGACGGGCTATGTTGTCCCCACTTCTGGGCTCAGTTGTGCTGGAATCCCTTTCTCTTCTCCTCTGACTCCTTCCCACCCTCCACGTTTTCCTTCTCCATCCACATCCGGTCAGCCCCACAGTCCAGCCCGTAAGGGCATCTACCTCCTTAAGTACTAGCAGAAAAGGCCTTTCAAATGGGAGGTTTAGTCCAGTCCTGGGTGAGGGGCCATCTCTGCCCTCCATGTGGTCCTGGGTTTATGGAGCAGTGGAGAATTTACTTGTCATCAGCAAGCATGAGTGAAGATGAGATGGGGAAGTTGAGAGGTGGTAGCACAGATCAGCATCCTTGACAGCTGAGACCCGTTTGGAGTTTGTCCCAAGCTCCATAATAACCCCAAGTTTGAACCAAGTTTGGGAGATGGTGAGGGACAGGGAAGCATTCTGCAGTTCATGGGGTAGCAAAGAGTTGGACACCACTTAGCGACTGAACGGCAACAACCACATAACCCCAGACAAGACAGCAGAATAATTTGGAGAGCTGTTTTTCCCTGTCACCTTATGACTGGCTGCGTCTGGCTGAGAAAAAGGAGTTGGAGGAAGCAGGCCAGGAGCGATTTGCCAAAAGGCGCTGTGACTGAGTCTGAAACCCAGGCTGGCCAGAAATTGCAATTAATGTGGAAATGAAGATCTTTTCAGAAAAGAAAACAGCCCCAGTGCTGGTTCCCTATTGTATATCCCCTCCCCTGGCGCCCACCCAGACAGCCCTGAGACAGCGCCTGGGCTCACAGACCTGCTGCCAGGACAAGGGGGAGCGTCTCCTACCCTTACCTGCTCCTGGAGCTGCTGTGGGCCTGGTGGCAGGTCCCCCTCAGCAGGAACATCAGCTTTTGGGCAGTGTTTGTAGTTGGCCTTCCAAGGAAACCCTGTAGTCAAACTGTGCAGCGCTTAAAAGAGTGTCCAGAGATCAGAAGGTGCACTTCATGAGAAGACTGGGATGCTACCCTAAAGTCAGAGGACACAAAATTGTTCATGGTTTTTGGCGATGAAGAGGATTGGGTGTTTTTGCATTTCCGTCTTCCTTTTAAAACATTTTTTTGATGTTATTTTTGTCTGCTCTGGGCTTTTGTTGCTGCGTTTCTCTAGTTGCAGTGAGCAGGGGCGGCCCTGTGTTGTGGCACACGGGCTCCTCATTGCAGTGGCTTCTGTTGTGGAGCACGAGCTCTGGAGCACAGGCTCAGTAGCTGTGGTTCTTGGGAGCACTGCCCCACAGTACGCGCAATCTTTCTGGATAAGGGATTGAACCTGTGTCCCCTGCATTGGCAGGTGGACTCTTAACCCCTGAGCCACAGGGAAGTCCTCATCCTTATTTTGTTTGCCTCCTGTGAGTGGAAGGGGCCTCATGATGTCCCTTGTGATGATGCTGGCCATCACTTGACGGCTCGCCCCTGGGATACATGCCTTCCCTGCCTCCCACTCCTCCCACTCCTTCTCCTTCATTAAGTACTGGGGCAGCAAGTCATTACTTTATATATGATTGTGCATATATTTCAATCCCAAACCCCTAATTTATCCCTCTTTCCTTCCCCTTTGGTAACCATAAGCTTGTTTTTCATATCTGTGAGCCTGTTTCTGTTTTGTAAATAAGTTCATTTGTATCATTTTTTAGATTCCACATGTAAGTGATATCATATGATATTTGTTATTTGTCTTTCTCTGATTTACTTAGTGTAGCAATCTCTAGGTCCATCCATGTTGCTGCAAATGGCATTCTTTCTTTCTTTTTTTTTATGACTGAGTAAACACAGCATTCAAAAAACGAAGATCATGGCATCCAGTCCCATCACTTCATGGCAAATAGATGGGGAAGCAATGGAAACAGTGACAGACTTTATTTTCTTGGGCTCCAAAATCAGTGCAGATGGTGGCTGCAGCCATGAAATTAAAAGATGCTTTCTCCTTGGAAGAAAAGCTATGACCAACTTAGCACATTAAAAAACGAAGATATTATTTTGCTGACAAAGGTCTGTCTAGTCAAAGCAATAGTTTTTCCAGTAGTCATGTATGGATGTGAGAACTGGACTATAAAGAAAGCTGACTGCTGAAGAATTGATGCTTTTCAACTGTGGTGTTGGAGAAGACTCTAGAGAGTCCCTTGGACTGTGAGGAGATCCAACCAGTCCATCCCAAAGGAGATCAGTCCTGAATGTTCATTGGAAGGACTGATGCTGAAGCTCCAATACTTTGGCCAGCTGATGCAAAGAGCCAGCTCATTAGAAAAGACCCTGATGCTAGACCCTGACTGAGGGCAAGAGAAGAAGGGGACAACAGAGGATGAGATGGTTGGATAGCATCACCACTCAATGCACATGAGTTTGAGCAAGCTCCGGGAGTTGGTGATGGACAGGGAAGCCTGGTGTGCTGCAGTCCATAGGGTCACAAAGAGTCAGACACGCCTGAGTCCCTGAACTGACCTGAATATTCCATTGCATATATGTGTTACATCTTTCTCCATCCCTCTGTTGATGGGCATTTGGGTCATGTCCATGTCTTGGCTATGGTGAATGATGCCACTGTGAACATTGGGGTGCGTGTGCCTTTTGAAATTATGGTTTTCTCCAGGTATATCACCAGGGGTTGGATTACACTCAGGTGGTAGCTCTGCGTTTTTTTTAGGAGTCTACGTTTTGATCAGTCTCCCCAGATGATCCTGACAGCTACATGAGGACTCACATTTGAGACCCCCTTCTGCACCTTGCCTGAGATACACAGGACACACTCTCCCGGATGTCTTAGCAGTGGGGCAGAAATCACCCCTGCAGTGGGTGTCTTTCACTGAGAGTGTCCTGGCCTGACCGATGGGAGCACCCCTGACCAGGCGTCGTGCGCGCTCAGCAGAGTCAGCAGTTCTGTGGGACAGCACCTGGGGCCAGAAGGTCAGGTCTATATCTGTTCCCCAGGGCGACTGTTACAAAGTGTCAGACAGGGAGCTTAAACAACAGAAATACATCCCCTCACAGGTCTGGAGGCTGGAAGGCAGGGGTGGAAGTGCGAGCAGGTTGGTTTCTCCTGAGGCCTCCCTCCTTGGCTGCTTCTGAGCCTTTCACAGGTCCTCCCTCTGTGAGCATCTGTGGCCTAGTCTCCTCTGCTCGTCAGGACACTGGAATATTGGGTTGGGGCCCACCCCCAGGACCCTGTTTACACTTGACTACTTCTTTAAAGACCTCAGCCACATTCTGAGGTGCTGGGGGTTAGGACGTCAACCTCTGATCTTTGCGGGGGCCACTTCAGCCTGTGGCAGGAGCAGCCTGGGGAAAGGGGGGAGGAGGAGGTGGGCCCACCCTCCTCCTCGGGGCCCTCCTAGCCTTTCCTGTGCCCTGGCCTCCGAGGGCTCACCTTTCCATGGAAGGGAGCATTGGGCTTGCCTGACCCTCTCCTGGTTCTGATCCCATTTGTCCTTCACAGCCATCCAGTGAGGCAGGCAGGACGTGTTAATTTTGGAGGGAAACAATTTCAGAGAAGTTAAATGGTGGATCCAAGGGTGCCATGATGGGCACCCAGAGCACTGTTCTTTCCATGGGTGCCCTGGGCCCCTGTCGTGCCGTCTGCATCCTTATTCCGGGCTCCCAGGGGCTCAGGTGCAGAGCTGAGAGCTGCATGGGGCGATGCAGGACAGGTTCCCTCTCTCTTTTGTTTTGATCGCTTCCCACACTCTTGTCTCTGGAAGAACTCCTGGGAGAGTAAAGTCCATTCCGTGTCTGTGGCTAAGTGTTTCCCCCCTTTTGCCCTGTTAAAAGCATGGGGCTTGTCTCATTCATTAAAAATACATGTTCCATTTGCTATGGTGTGGGTGCTGAGACAGCTGAAGTGTCAAGGAAACCAGGCTGGCTCGCGTTGGGCCGGGCCCTTGGGGCAAGGCCTGGGGGACGGCTGGCCTTGGTGAGCCATCTGGAGGATTCTGTTCAGGTCAAGCGTACCCCATCCACGACCACAAACAAGTGCTGCCGCTGCTGTCCCTTCTCAGAACTAGAGAGGCAAAGAGTCGCGTCACCGGACGCCGTCAGTGTCGTGGCAGCATAGTGAGCAGAGTAATGAGATGTGAGCTTCAAGGCCCTCAGTGATGGCGTGCAGACGGGGCAGCGGGTGGGGAGGAAGGGGGAGAGGAGGGATAAAGGAGCTAGGCAGGGAGTGATGCTTACCCCAGTGTGTGTGTGTGTGTGTGTGTGTGTGTGTGCGCGCGTGCATGTGCACACACAGGCTCTTGTGATGTGCTGTGATATACACACACACACACACACATGCATTATGGTGGACACACAGACACACGCTCCTGTGATGTGCTGTGATACACACACACATGCATTATGGTGGACACACACACACGCGCTCCTGTGATGTGCTGTGATACACACACACACACACACATGCATTATGGTGGACACACACACACGCGCTCCTGTGATGTGCTGTGATACACACACACACACACACACATGCATTATGATGTACACACACACACGCTCCTGTGATGTGCTGTGATACACACACACACACACACACGCATTATGGTGGACACACAGACACACGCTCCTGTGATGTGCTGTGAGACACACACACACACATGCATTATGGTGGACACACAGACACACGCTCCTGTGATGTGCTGTCACACACACACACACACACACTCTCACTCTCACTCTCTCTCTCTCTCTCTCTCTCTCTCTCTCTCCTGTAATGCACTGTGATGTCTTGGTCTGCTCGAGGACCATCCATGCCCGAGCCATGCAGGGGGAAGCTCTGAGTGATTCTCACGACTCCCCAGGCCTCCCTCCCACTCTCTGCCAGGGCTGGAGCTTCTCAGAACCCAGCTGGGGGTGCCCAGCTGGGCAGCGGGGAAGTGACCGGAATGAAGTGTCACGGGACTCCCTGCCTGACGCTCCCCTAGTACACGAGCTCCTCTGCCTAGGAGTTGTTCTGATGCATCTGAGTCACCAGGGGTGGGAAGGAAGGTAGAAGCGTGATTTGCAAAAACCAGAAACATCTGGGCAGATGTGATTCCAGCCTCCACAGGGACAGGGCCTGGAGGTCACGCCATCGCCACCTGCCGCTGAGTTCACGGCTTCCTATTCTGGGCGCTGCTAGCAGTTGCCTGGAGAGAAGTCATTCTTGGGCCACAGAATAGTCTAGGCCCCGCAGTCACTTTATAAACTGCTCTCTCTGGCGAGACCAGGGGCAGAATACTGCTTGCATGTTTTTTACATCCTTATGCTAATGAGGGGATGACGACAGGCTTTTTACTTGCTTCCAGCCAGGCTCATAGAAGTGGGTTGGGGTCCTTGATGTAGGTTTTCACCCCCAAACTAATTCCCCCCGCTCCCAGGCCTGTGTCCGCAGCCCCCTGCTTCCCCGTTCAGTCGGGAGCTCTGGCCAAGGGTGAGAGAAGACCTGATTGGAGTTGGGGGCTGCTGCTTCGCCTGACGCCAGGGAGGCTCCAGGCTGGTGATGGAGTGACAGGGGCCTCCCGCTCATCTGTCACTTGTGGTCCCAGCCCCACACTGCCCTCCCCCTCCCCCACCCCCGCACGCCCATATCTGCGTCAGACCAGGCTGGGCAGTACCCTGCCCTGGCCTGGCTGGGGCCCAGAGCTGTGCTCAAGGAGAGGCCTGAGGTAGGGGGTGCAGGGCCCCCGGGGCCGCCTGGACAGCCGCCAGCAGACGGCTTTGTTTGTGACACTTCTCTTCCCGAGACGCCAGCTGACGGGGGTTGGGGGGGAGAGGAGCAGGCATGAAAGGCGTGGGGTGGGGACCCGCTTGGCACAGCTGCAGCGAAGGGACTGCCCCCTCCCAGCTCCTGCATCCGCCCCTCAGATCTCGGGGCCAGGGGAGCAGATGTCTTGCCAGAGAGGCTCCCCATCCAGAGCCCCCCTCCTCCCTGGGGCCCAGCGGGGCAGGCGCCGGGCTGAGGGATGGCCTGCCAGCTGTTGGCTCCCTCGGGCGTTGGCCTGGCCGGGCTTTGTGTGTGCCAGGCGGCAGGTGCCATGCAGAGGGTGGGGGCTGGAGTGTGCAGGGGGCTCTGAGGTCGGGGTGGGGGGTCGGGGATCTGGGGCTGCTCAAGGGGCAGCAGGTTGTTGAGATGAAGGGGCAGCTGGCTCTTCAGGATTCCAGCCCCCCACCAGCATCAGCTCCAAAGTGGACTCAGTGCCAGGTGGACAAGGGGATCAAGTCTTGGCCTCAACCAAAGAGACCACGTCTTTCCCTTTTCACATGAAAAAATGCTTTCCAACCACGTTCTCTCCTCTAGGCCTCAGACTTTCCCAGGATGTCGAGACAGCGGCGAGAGCATGTGGGTGCCCGGGGGCCTTTTTCAGGCTGGCCTGGCAGCATGTGCTCTGAAGCAGCCCCTGGATTCTGCTGGGAGCCACGGGAGAGGCTGCGCAAGAGACCAGGATTTCCTGAGGCTTCAGGCCTCTGTGGGGCCTGCCCTGGCCCGACTTGCAGCAGAAGTAAGCCCTTCAGACACCTTCCCAAGGGTGGGGACCGTAGCAGCTGCCGGTTGAGAGGTCACCATGGTGATGGGCGACAGCCGGCAGCCCTTGCCTGTTTCTCCCCCCCACCTCCAGCCTGGCAGGCCTGCCCCAGCTCCCAGCCCCAGGGACCAGCAGGGCTGCAGGGCCTGCCTACCGGCTGCCCTGGGGCCACTTCTCAGCCTCTGCTTTTCCTCTGGCAGCCCGGATTCAAAAGCAGATTCTAAGTTGAGTCAAATGTACATAAAAGCATCTCTTGAGAACTCCAAGGCTTACAAGTGTAAGCTATTGTCCCTGTTATAAATAAAATCGAACTCATTACTCAGGAGATAATAAAAATTATGATGTCAGTAAGAACCTTGCCTGGTCAGAGCGGCCCAATTTTTCCTCCTGACGATCCTCGGGGCCTGGTGATACATTCTTCTGTTTCCTGGGGTCCTGCTGAAATCTGTGCTTTAAGATGGTTTACTTCCAATTTGTCTGAGGTGAGGAGTAACTGATCAACTCCCTTCTCAAAATTCTTCAGCTCTTTTAAGGCCAGTGAAATCTCTTATGCAAGCTAAGCCACCCCAATTATTCTGACTCTTGCTTTTAACAACTGAACATCTTTTTTTCTTTCAGGATGACATTGACATATCTGCTCAATAAATTAGCACCAGCTGACTTATTTGGCTTGGCCAGGTCCTCCAGCCCATAGGAAAAAGAGAGGGGACCAGAGGATTAGAGGAAAGGGCTGGGGAGTCATCTCAGCACTTATCAAGGTTAGAGGACCAGCACCCATTTTTTAATAAAAATGCATTAATTGTAACCTTTTTTTGAGGGTCCGTTTCTCATGTCTTTAATCATCTCTGTTGCTCTTCTCTGAGTCCCTTAAAGTTCTCAATGTTCTTTTGAAAGGATGTTCATAAAAATTCCCCATCATTCTGATCAGGGGTCAGGGAGCTACATGAAATCACAGAAGAATCACTTTTGAATCTCTGTAAGTCATACAAGCACCCATTCTTATAGCCCAGCTGTCAGGCTGGCTTGCTTTCTCTGCATCTAGTAACATGACTTGTCACTTCACAGTCAGAGCTTCTGGTCAGCTGGGGTCCCTGAAGTTTTGTCTTTGTCTTCTGTCTTCCAGACCCAGTGCCTGACTAGCAAGGACTTTGTGTTTGTATGGTGTATCTCTCTGCCATTTTATTTAAAATATTTTCACTGAAGCAGAATACACAAACACAAAAGTGCTCGTGTAAGAATACAACTCGATACATTTTCACAAACAGAAAGAGCCCATGTAACCAACATTTAGATTGAGGGACATTACGTTGTCAGCAGCCCAGAAGCCCTTCCTGTGGCCTTTCCCCGCCTTCCCCCCACTGCCCCCCACCCCCACCTGCCCGTGTTAACCACTGTCCTGATTTCTAAGGTCGTAGATTAATTCAGCCTGTGCTTACTCTTTGTGAAATGCAGTCCGAATGTGCGCTCTTTCGTGTCTGGTTCATTCACATTACTCCTGCTCTCTTTTGTTAAGCTCTCCCTCTTTATCTGGATTCCTAGAAGGATCCAGAGACCTGAGGACCCAGACACTTCAACCTCGGATGTGGCAGTGTCAGCTGTGGCTAACTAACCTAGTCCCCGTGACACACCAGGGTTCTAGGTAGAATTTCTCTTTACCATTTACTGGTTATTTTGTCCCTCTTTTTCCTCAAAACCCATCGTCTCCTCCCAGGTTGACTCATACTGTTACCTCAGGGTCCTCTCAGAAGACATTGCGTGTGTGTGTGTTGCCATATAAAAAACCCAGAAGGAGGGTTTTAACCCTGTGGAGAGTTATTCTTGTTATTTTGAGGGAGATGATTATGAGAGGTGAGGCTGTGTTTAGGGAGATTCCATTTGGCGATCAGTCCCTGGTTGTTTACTGTGCTGTAGGCCTGGCAGGTGTCGAGGCAGGGAAATGAGGGCCTCTAAGATGTTAGGGCAGAGCTTCCAGCCTTTCCCACCACATAGCACCCAAGAAAATAGCACTATTTACATGGCAAACTGCGGTGCATGGAGGAGATATTTCTGTAGTAGTAAGTGATAGAATGTAATACAATGCGTTATACCATTCACATACTTAGAGCTGTTGCAGTTATGTATATATTTATATGTAAACAAATAGAATACATTTAAATATATTTAGTAAATATGTGTAATATATGTATTTCTCTTTTTATATGGATGTGTATTTAAGGAATCTTAACAGCTCCTTCTTCGTGCCATGTATAATGGTGACTTGTGTGTCAGGGATGATGTGACTGGGATTTTGAGTCCAAATTAGTTTTCTGTTGTTTGGCTGCCCAGTCGTGTCCTACTCTTTGGGACCCCATGGACCACAGCACGCCAGGCCTCTCTGTCCTTCACCATCTCCTGAGGTTTGCCCAAGTTTATATCCATTGCACTGGTGATGCCGTCCAGCCATCTCATCCTCTGACGTCCCCTTCCCCTTCTGCCTTCAGTCTTTCCCAGCATCAGGGACTTTTCCAGTGAGTTGTCTGTTTGCATCAGATGACCAAAATCCTGGACTTTCAGCTTCAGCATCAATCCTTCCAATGAATATTCAGGGTTGATTTCCCTTAAGATTGATTGGTTTGATCTAAATTAAACTAGTTCAGTTCCCATCAACTCTTTTTAATAAAGCAGTTCTTACTGGCAGAGTGAACATGCCTTTTTAGAGTGATGCTTCCTCCGTTAGCTTAGACGGCTCAGAGGCCTGTCACTCAAAATCACAATGAAAGTGCCCAGTGTAAGTGAAGCTGAGGTTGAGCTGACCCTGCCCAGAGCCCCTCCCCACCCCCATGGGCCTTCTCTGGGCACACGGAACACAAAGTCCTCCAGCAGCGCCCGGGCCCCTCGTTCACGGGCAGCAGCTGCAGACTCTGGCTGGCTGCCCAAGCCCAGCGCCAGGTGGCGGGGCCACAGGTGTGGGGCGCTGTTCTCCTGTGTGCCTTCAGGACCTTGAGCATGCCATCGGACCCCGCACCCCTGGCTGCCGGCCCAGGAGCCTTCAGTGAGGCGGCACAGCTGCTCAGGACCTGCCCAGCTGCAGGGGAATGGGGTCTCCTCCCATGGCCTTCCTGGAGCTCGTTTGCAAGCACTCCAGTTGGCCCACCATTTGGGACATTCTTCCTAAGATGTTGCCATGAGTCCAGTGCTCCAGAACCCTTGCCTCAGGCTGTTCAGACTGGTTAACAAAGTGCTATGGACTTGGGTAAATTTATTTCTCATTGTTCTGGAGGCTGGTGCCAAGATCAAGGTGCCAGCATGGTCAGGCTCTGGTGAGGGCCTCTTCCAGGTTCCTGACTCCTAACTTCTTGACGTCACCTCACGTGGTAGGAAGAGAGGATGGAACTTGTGGGAGTCTTTTGATAAGGACATTAATCCCATTCATGAGGGCTTCACCCTCATGACCTCATCACCTCCCAAAGGCCCCACCTGAAACATAACATAGAGGTTAGGATTTTGAGATGGGATTTGGGGAAAACAGATTCAGTCCATGACACCCCTCCAGCAAGCAAGCTAGTGTTTGAACCAGGTGAGACCACAGTAGAGCCTTGTTGGGCAGCTTCTTGACTGTCTATTCAGAGGCTGGTGAAAAGATGTCTGAACATGTGTGGGGCTGAAGACCTTTACATAGGATGCACACAGGTGAGCCATGGACTGGCATTATTGGAATAAACCCTCTGGTGCATTTTCTTTGCACATAAAGAGCATTTTTTCCTGGTCTTAGGCAACATGTGATCTATGGTGAATAATTCCCTATGGAGGGAATGATGGTGCTGGCAGAGTGTTATGGTCATGGAAAGCGACACTTATGTAGACTGTTGCATCTGTTCCTACAAGGCAAATTGCTGCCCCCACCATGGTGGAAGGGATTCAGAGTCATCAACGTGTCCCCAGGTGACTGATGATTCAGCTCAGGGAACAGTGCTGTCTGGAGAGCGCATCTGCATACCTCTTCCAAGCCCACCTCATCACCAGTCTTCCAATCTCGTTCTGTTTAAGTTCTTGACTAGTTGGGCAACCCATTAGTCTCTGCTCATGAATCATTGTAGATCCATGCTTCAGTCATTTCCCTTGTAATGGATCAGAGCAGCATACCCAAGTGTGATGTGTGTTAAACCCCCAAACCCACAGGTCTACCAAATATGGTATCTCTTTCTTTGTATTAGTAAGTGCACTTTGTCACTCACTCCTGACATTTTTTGGACCCCTCGGTTAGTTCAGTCGCTCAGTTGTGTCCGACTCTTTGTGACCCCATGGACTGCAGCATCCCAGGCTTCTGTGTCCATCACCAACTCCCGGAGCTTGCTCAAACATGTCCATCGCGTCGGTGATGCCATCCAACCATCTCATCCTCTGTCATCCCCTTCTCCTCCTGCCTTCAATCTTTTCCAGCATCAGGGTCTTTTCCAATGACTCAGTTCTTCAGGTGACCAAAGTATTGGAGTTTCAGTTTCAGCATCAGTCCTTCCAATGAATATTCAGGACTGATTTCCTTTAGGATGGACTGGTTGGCTCTCCTTGCAGTCTAAGGGACTCTCAAGAGTCTTCTCCAACACCACAGTTCAAAAGCATCAATTCTTCAGCACTCAGCTTTTTTTATGGTCCAACTCTTACATCCATACATGACTACTGGAAAAATCATAGCTTTGACTAGACGGACCTTTGACAGCAAAGTAATGTCTCTGCTTTTTAATATGCTGTCTAGGTTGATCATAGCTTTTCTTCTAAGAAGCAGGTGTCTTTTAATTTCATGGCTGCAGTCACCATCTACAGTGATTTTGGAGCCCCCAGAAATAAAGTCTCTCACTGTTTCCATTGTTTCCCCATCTATTTGCCATGAAGTGTTGGGACTGGATGCCATGATGTTACTTTTATAAATGTTGAGTTTTAAGCCAGTTTTTTCACTCTTCTTTCACTTTCATCAAGAGGCTCTTCACTTTCTGCCATAAGGTGTCATCTGCATATCTGAGGTTACTGATATTTCTCCCGGCAATCTTGATTCCAGCTTGTGCTTCATCCAGCCTGGCGTTTTCCATAATGTACTGTGCATGTAAGTTAAATAAGCAGGGTGACAATATACAGCCTTGACATACTCCTTTCCTGATTTGGAACCAGTCTGTTGTTTCATATCCAGTTCTAACTGTTGCTTTTGGACCTGCATGCAGATTTCTCAGGAGGCAGATAAGGTAGTCTGGTGTTCCCATCTCTTTTAAGAATTTCCCACAGTTTGTTGTGATTTACACAATCAAAGGCTTTGGTGTGGTCAATAAAGAAGAAGTAGATGTTTCCTGCAACCCTTTTTTTGGACCCCTGGGTCCCTAGAAAATTCATAGTATGAAACACCTCCAGACTTTCATGGGGTTTATCTCCAGTCCCCTGAAATGCATGTGACTTACTAAGGCACCTAAAATATTTTCTACTTCCTGCTCACCAGGTCCAATTTGCACAGTGACACCAAAGAAATGCAGTGATGTTCTCTGAGCATCTAGATGATCAAGTTCTTGTGGACTATGGTACAACAGAGCACAAGTTGATACGGCCCTGACATAAAGCCTCAGGTGGAGCATACGGGCGTCCCTGCCATGTGAAGGCAATCAGCTTAGCTACTTGGAATCAAAGACATGCTCTCCCTAGGACTGTAGCTTCATATCAGGTGCCAAGTGTGTTTTTGCCTTGTTCTAGTACAGATACCCATCTGGAACTGCATTTGCACTTGGCAGCACCATATGACCACTCTATAATCTGTAGTCATTCTGTATGATCTGTTTGGTTTCTGCACCAGTCAAAAGTGAGTTAAATATTAATGTGGTCAGGATCTCCACTCCTGCATCTTTTAAGTATCTGATGGTTGCACTAAGCTGTGCAGTTCTCTAAGGGGTTTTGATATTTCTTTGGGTTCACTATCTTGGTAGCAGGGGTTGCGGGGAGGTTCCACTTGAAAGGAGATAGTTTCCTGTTGGTCTTTACTACCATAATGGGCTTCATTCCATGAGTCAGCGAGCCACTGTGAGATTCAGGGAATGATAGTAACTTATCTATTACTAGGATACAGTCTGGGAAAATGACAACAGGATAGACCCTCAGGGACCCACTGTAAGGTCTGATCTCCAAGAGTTCACACTCTGACTGTGGGACTGTTGCGGAAATTTGAGTCTCCTGTGGTTAGCATGAGATGAGAAATATTAATAGTGCCTAGTAGTCCCTAGAAAGTCTGGATAGTTCCCTTTCCCTCTTCTGTTCAGTGGCACCAGGTCTCTTTTGGAGAGGATTGGGGGGAGGTTCACAATAGACCTGTGGCTGCATTGTACATGCTTGCTCACAGAGATCCCTTCCCCCACCCCCAAGTCAAGGGATCCTGGGCCTTTGGGTCCAAACACAGGGTAAGTTTTGTTTCTCCACTGTGATTTTGCCCACTAGACCCAGGATTTCTCTGCTTATGTATGTCAAGCAGCACCTTTTCTTTCTTCGGTGTTCATTTATTTGGCTGCTTTGGGTCGCAGGTGCAGCATGTGGCGTCTCTAGTTGAGGCCCATAGTAGCTGCAGTGCCTGGGCTTTTGCTGCCCTGTGGCACGTGGGATCTTAGTTCCAGCAGTCGTACCCACATCGCCTGCATCGGAAGGCAGATTCTTAACCACCAGGGAAGTGCCATCAAGCAGCATCTTAATAGCCTGCACATGTCCTGCAGGCCAGGGACCCCATGATCTGTGAGCCAGGGCCAGAGGTCCCTGGAGGCCCAAATGTTCCCGTGGCTGCTCCAGCCCAAGTTCTTATGACTGTGTGCATTGTGTCTTTGAAACCCCCCCGACCCCTCCTCTGCTGGAATCTCACTTCTTTGCCATTAACATCAGGGAGCCTAATTCCACTACAGCCTCTCCCACTGTCATTTCCTGCTTCCAGGAAACAGCCAAGAAGAGCTTCTCAGGGAGGCCTGTGAACACTTGACAATGGAATTCTCTGGCCCCGTGGAGGGAGCTACGGTCTGGGCCTCCCGGGGAGGCGGTAGGTGTGGCTGTGATGTTGTGCGGAAGAGGTCCCGCCAACATTCCTCATGTCCTGAGCCTACATTTTCCTTTCCTTCAGAGCGCTGGAGAAGTCCTCCTTCTCTGCCAGCCACTGCTGAGTCCAGCGTAGCTCAGATTCCCCTCCCAGGGGCTGACACCAGCACATGGAATTCTGACTCTTCAGTGAGCATGACTTTCATTAAATTCTCTCTGGTCCAGTTTTATGTTTTATTCATCTCTACTCAGTGCCCTTAGAACTTCCTTTGAAAGATGCTGCATGGATTCCTGCTGGTTCCCTATGAACCTTTTGGCCTACAGGCCCTCTCCTCCTGTTCCAGGCTGTGTCCATCTCCATCTGGGCTACCCTAGAATAGAACTCTGATCATGGGCTTGGATGAAGGCCACACGAAGGGTGTGGGATGGTCCTGAGGTGACATGGCAGCCACGTCTGTCTGCTCAAATGTCCCAGCCTGTGAGTCGGGATCCCACCTTTTGCAACCAGTGGGAAGGATAAGAAATCTGGTGGAGTTGAAAATGTAATTGCATGTCTGTCACCTGGTTCCCCTTATAATCAGTCCCTGGGAATATCTGCCCAACAGGACATCAGTGACTCCCTCAAGACTACCCCGAAGGACTTGGGGACCTCTACCCATGTTCTGAGTTGGTCATTCAGGACCTTCAGTTTGTCCCTTCTCTGTGTATGGTCTCCGGGGCTGTCAGAGAAGACCTCCTACCCCACAGACCTGTAATCACCACTGTCAGCACAGCCAAGCCACTCCGTCTGCCGAAGTCTTGCCTTCCACCTGCATTTCTCTAGTGCCACTGCCGGGGATAATTTGAGCAAGTATGATGCTACTGTATTTTAAAGGTGACCTGCACCTTCTTTCCCTCTGGTGAAGGGTTCATCCCGGTACATCTCCAGGATGTGAGCAGTCCCATCCTTGAATTTCACGAGTTATGTTCCTCTGGGTCCATCCTTGATACCAGTGACTTCATCAGTCAGGGTCTCAATGGGAAAGAGAAAGTGCCGGGAAGTGGGGTAATTGAAGAGGACATTTACAAAGTTGTGAGCAGGGTGAAAGGAAAGCAACAGGTACAGCACCTTTGGCTGGGAGGAACCGGGATCCCCTGTCTTATCTGGGTCTGAGTGGTTCCCAGAACCTGGAGAGAGAGCTGTAGGTGTAGGAAGAGGGTCTGTCGTTTTGGGAAGAGGAATGCTGTTCTGGCAATCTTCTGAAAGGGCCAGAGAATGTGGGAGGAGGGCAGCGATGTTGGCAGGTGGGTGCTGGGGAGGGAGAGGGGCAGCCTTTCAACCCAGTGCTCCTCTGGGCACAGAAGACCTTCTGTCAGCATGCCAGCCTGGAAATCCTCAACCTCTGTCTAGACTGGCCACCTCAAAAGTGGTAGTGACACGTCCTGATTTACGGCTGAAGTCATGCTTCTCCATTAGAATGTCTTTAGAAGATAGTTTGTGAAGTGTGATGAACTCTTGTGGACAGTAGGGAAATAGCTTTCATTTTCAGATGCAGTTTTTAAAACATCACACTGTCTGTATCATACTTTAAGACGGTTCAGGCGAAAAGGAAATTATGTGGCTGTAAATACAGACGCAGCCACGCTAGCAGTTCTTTAGTCTGGGTGGTGGGTCTGTGGGTGGTCATCCATGTAGTCTTTCTCCGTATGTTTGAAATTTTTCAAAATAAAAAGTCAGCAACACGGTAGGGCGTCTGTGGCTTCCCGTACACTCACAGAAGTGGGAGCAGACGGACATGTGTGACAGCTCGCAGCTGTCTGGCCACACAGGCGGGGCAGCATTTCTCACCTTGGGGTCACTCCACCAGCCTGTATGCAAATACCGAGGGAGCTGGATGAAACGCAGGTTCCTGGGCACCGCCTGCCTGAATCGGCGGTTATGTCGGGGGTGGGGGGCAGTGGCATCTGCCTACAGAAAGGACTCCCTAGATGAGAAGCCTGACTGTGGTCAACTACCCACCCAACTAAGGGTCAGGAGAGGAGTGAAACAGTTTGATTCTGTTTCCCACTGACCTTGGGCAGTTGACATTGGGCAATTGGCCTAACTTTCCAGAGCCCCGTGGTGTCATATGCAAAGTGGTGACCTGACATGAAAACCAGCTTCCCTGTCTCACTGGTGAGTTTAACTCCATGTTGTGTTTTCCTTAATGCTTTCTGAGGTGTTTTCCAGGTGGAGGTGACAAGCTGGGCAGTGAGGAAGAATTATTGTTTACTGAACTATCATTATTAATTTCTGTTAGCATGGCGTTATGACATTGGGTTTGATGCTCGTAACAGTGGTTAGAGACAGTGATGACCCTCCCTTTCCAGGGGAGGAAATGTGCTTGTCCAGGTTTGTGTCGGCTTTCCTGCTGCTGCTGCAATGAGTGACCACAAATGTAGTGGCTTAAAACTACACAAATCAGGGACTTGCCTGGAGGTCCAGTGGTTAAGATTCTGCTCTCCCGATGCAGGAGGCACAGGTTCAATCCCTGGTTGGGGAGCTAAGATCCCACATGCCACACAACTTGGCCAAAAAAAAAAAAAGAAAAGAAAACTACAGATTTACAGTTTTGGAGGTCAGATGTCCTAAAATCAAATTCAACAGGGCTGTGTTCCTTCTGGAGGCCCTGGGGGGAACTTATTTCCTTCCCTTGTCCAGCTTCTAGAGATAGCCAACATCCTTGGTGAGGGCCCCTACTTTCATCTTCACCCTGGCTGTGTGGCACCTTCAAATCACTCTCTCTGACCTTCCCTTCTATTGTCACATCTCCTCCTCTGACTGTGACCCTGCTTCCCCCTTAACAGGAAGACCCTGAGGAATACACTACTGCGAGCGTGCAGGTGTGCTAAGTCGCTTCAGCTGTGTCCCACTCTTTGTGACCCCAGGGACTGTAGCCTGCCAGGCTCCTGTGTCCATGGGATTTCCAAGGGAAGAATACTGGGGTGGGTTGCCATGCCCTTCTCCAGGGGAACTTCCTGACCCAGGAATCGAACCCAGGTTTCCAACACTGCAGGCAGACGCTTTACCATCTGAGCCAGCAGGGAACCCCCAGTGATTATGCTCTGCCCTCTCCTGAATAACCCAGGATCATCTTGCCACCTCAAAATCCTTCATCACGACTGCAGAGTCCCTTTTGCTGGGTAAGTAGCATCATATCCTAGACTTATGTTTAAAATAAAAATGTAAAGCAAAAATCGAGTACAGGTAAAACTCATCTTGAAGAAAAACTCTTACACTTCATTAAGGCCACTGGAAACTCAAAGCTGAGAATTAACCATTTGTAGGTCTCTCTCTTTTTAATCTGTGGCTTCTTTTCCTGGGGCAGCAGGGGACATGTGGCTGACTAAGAAGGATTGATAGAGTAAATGAAGGCATTTTTCCTCTTTCTGTTCCTTTCTGTTCCACCTCCTCTCCTTCCCTCTCTCAGTTAAGCACACATCCGCTTCGTCCCCTAGATGGATGCTCTGAGGGGTAACGCCCAGACAGTGCATGTGCTGGGGCGTCCGTGGGCACATGTGAGCCTCTTCCCCTTCCTCTGATGAACGCCAGCTGGTGCAGGTGCATCCTGTCAGCGCCTCCCCTTGGCCTCTAGATCTCTGTCCTGGGGCTCTCCTAAGCCTTGGCATGGGCAGTGCCTGCAGGCTGTTCACACCCCCAGGTGTGCCATCCGGAAGCGTCAGTGCCTCAGAGGCTTCTTAGACCTGTGGCCACCGGAGCGACTGTGGGACGGCTTCCCCTTCACACTCAGGTGGGCACTGATAAAACTGGGTCCCAGTGTCCACCTAAAGTGACTTGCTGACAAGTCCTCAGGCTGGTTCCCTCCTCCCCTGTTTCCCACCCTTTTTCTGCACTGCTCCTTCCTGGGGTCACTCCAAGCCCATTTCTTGGGTAAATTAGGATGAGACCTGGGACCCAGGACCCTCTACTGCAGTGCTTACAGCTGAGCAGACATCTCCTCCAGCAGAGAAATTATACAGGACTAAAAATAACTACACTCAGGCACAGTCAGGGCATTTATGAACAATAAGATATAGAAAGGCCGCAAACTAACTGCCACTTTGGAGGGGCTGGGAGCAAAGGCAGGGGGTACTGTGCAGTGACCCCTACACAAAGCACCATCAAGCAGGTGGGCAGCCACCTAAGCCACGCCTCCATTGGGACCCACGATCCACGCCCACCGTCACCTTATTTAAGGAGCCAGCTCGCCCTCCTCCCAGGGGAGCAAGGGCACCTGTGACTTGTTCTGCTCCTTCCTGCTGCTGCGTGAGTCCCTTGCTTGATACAATTTTAGTCTTCTTAAATGTATTAAGACTTGCTTTGTGGCCTAACATACAATTTTTTCCTGGAATATGTTCCATGTGCCCTTGAGAATAATGCATACTCTGCTGCCTTTGAATGGAAAGTTCTGTGAATGTCTGCTAAATCCATCTGGTCTAATGTGCAGTTTAAGTCCGTGTTTCCAGACTGACATCTGTCCATTGTTGGAAAGCAGGGTATTTAAAATTTTTTTAAGTCTATTTTTGGCTATGCCGAGTCTCCGTTGCTGCTCATGGGCTTTCTCTGGTTGTGGCCAGTGGGGGCTACTCTCTAGTTGTGGTGCATGGGCCTCTCACTGTGGTGCCTTCTCTTGTTGCAGGGCTCTAGGCACACATGCTTCGGTAGTTGCAGCACAGGGGCTCATCAGCTGTGGCTCGTGGGCCCTGGGGTGTGCTGGCTTCAGTAGCTGCAGCTCGCAGGCTCTGTGAACTACTGAACCTGTGCTGTGCTGTGCTGTGCAGGTTCAGTTGTTGTGCCACATGTGAAATCTTCCTGGACCAGGGATCAAACTCACATCCCTTGTATTGGCAGGCAGATTCTTATCCATTGTGCCACCAGGGAAGTCCAGGACTGTCTTGATTACAACTGGTTCCCCAGCCTGATCCAGCAGCTGGCAACCATGGGGGCTGCAGAAGTGTTTGTTGCATATCAGACAGGTGCTTGGAGTGGAGACTGGGAAGGGTGAGTTCATGTGGGATGTTAAGGAATTGGACAAAAAAAGGGAGAAAGAAGAGAAGAGGGCATGGTTGTATGAGAAGGATGTTGGGTTGGGAAGAACAGGGGGAACTAAGTAGTTTGCTGAGAGGAGAAGGCTGTGTCAGTAGCAGAACTGGGAGATGAGGGCGGGAAAGAAAGCCTGGCGTGAGAGTGGAAGAGGCCCTTGTTCCAAGGTCCAGCTCCTCCAGGAATCAAGGTTTAGAAGGGGTCCCTGTGGGGTGGGAGTGTGGGTTTTCCGAGACTGCAATGACTTGAACTTTACTCTGGGTTCTACAATCATTAAGTGTGAAATCAACAGAGGACAACAAGGCATCCCATGATTTGTGGAGGCTGTTATCTCTTGGAGATCCCCGAATGAGAGAGCTGCTCTGTTGTAGACAAAAAGCCCACTCAAGGCTGCACCAGAATTCTTCTTAGGGAGAGAATTGTCTTTGTTTGGGAAAATATCTTGACTAGACTTTTTTGGGACACAAAATGACACTATGAAAGGCATGGTTTTGCGAGAGACCCAAGCAATGAAAGATCTTTTTAAACTAGACTTCAGAAGAAAATGAGAACTTGATCTCAGAGGCGAAGGGAGAGGAACTGTGAGTTGGTGAAAGGCCATGTGGCCACAGGAAGCAGGAGGTTTCTTAAAGTGGCTGGAACGTGGGAGAGGAAACAGTCTCCCATGAGAAGGGGTCTGAGGTCAGTGGTTCCGGAGGACCCAGCTCTTCCCCGCTGTCCTCAGCCTGGGGACCCTCCCTTCTGGTGGTGTGACATCTGTCCAGCTCTGGGCAGACAGTCCTCTTGCCACTGCATTTGAAGGCAGGGCAGAAGGGGATCAAGAGAGAGTGTTTCCTTTTGTATCTTATAATTTTTACCAAGAAGGAACTTGTTTTCCAGAAGCTTCTAGGAGGCTACCCGTGGCTAGCTCTGATTTCCCTGTTTGCATGTGTCCATACCTTTACCTGTCCCTGACCAACGTCAGTGGGATTGTCAGGATCAGTCAGGCTCATTGTGGTTCATCCACTGGTCCTGTGGGAGGGCTCACCTTTGGAGAGCATAGCCCCCAAACTTGAATAAAAATGAGGTTTCGTTACCTGGAGAAAGGCAGGAGGCAGCTGTTAGGGAGACATCTCATGGTGTCTGATGTGAGTGAAAAGCACGAGAGGTGGGGGCCCTGATGGGGGTGTCACCACAGTAACTTTTTGAGTAAGAATGATGATCTAAGATTGCTTGGTATACAAATGACCTCTCCTCTCAGCTTTCAACAGTTTGTAAAGTGTGTGTGCCTGTGGGAACTCTCTGCCTTGCTTGCTTGCTTTTGTTCATCTGGTAACCATGGTGGGGTCGCCCCAGTGCTTATGCCCTGATGGGCAGGTACGTCTAGTGCCATCCTGAGTGTGCATAAGTCAAGGATGGTGTGATTGTCACGTCTTGGTCAGAAGGCTGTGAGTCCAAGATTTCAAGGGGAGTGGCAGAAATGATGTGACAGCTGAAGCCCCTAAGCGAGTGTGTGACATCTCTGAATGCCCGAGGGTCATGGGAGAAGAAGTGGAGCCAACCTTATATAGATTCTAAGTGGACTGAAGATTTAGCTGACTTGCAGGTCCCCACTGCATGGTACAACCAACTCACCATTGATGGGGAAGTACAGGCTCAGGGCACTTTTCAGAGAAGACTCGGAAGGGTCTTTAGAGTACATCTTCATCCTCTCTCTTTACTTGCCCTGGATTCTTCTTGCTCCTTCTCCCCAGAGTTCATCAAGACCTTGCTGGGGGAGGTCTGTGCAGCTGTAGCCCCTTGCTTCCTCCCCAGACCTGCCAGTCATCTTAAAGAGGAGTGGAGTCCCATTTCTCTCTCTCAGCTCTGGAAAGAACAGTAGGAGCTTCCACCTGGACGGACCACCTGAGGGCAGGGAGGCAGGAATCAGGGGTCCAAGGCTGGGAGGATGCTCCTGAGGGTGTCAGGTGGGGTCCCTACACCAGTGAACGGGGCTCCTTATCTAAAAGGGATTCTCAGGCATGTTCATCCTACATGGATTACTCACACGTGGGCTCCTGAGACATAGCTGCTTTTGATTCTCTTGCATATAGAGCCAAGGAGGTGTTTGGCAGCAATTGTGAGGAGCTCTGAATAAGACCTGCAAAGACAGTTATTAAACTAATCCAGGATAAAGGCAGGAAGGGGTGTTAATTGTACCCAGCTTGACACCAACCTAGTTTCTCTGGCATCTTTCTACAAGCTGAAAGTGGGTAGGAGGTCTAGCTGATGCAAAGAAGAATGGCATCTGGTTATGCAGAGCAGGTGACAGCTGATTTGCAACTTTAGGAGGTGAGCATCTCAGGCAGTGCTTGATAGGGGGAAACTTGGCAAAGAGGAACGCAGATACCTCTCCCATCAGGCAGGAGACAGAGCCTCCTCTGAGGAGGCCAGTGCTGTGCCTCCACCTTCCAGCCTCTTCTCTTTGCTGGCCCCAGATTCACCCAGCCTTTGGGGAAATTGTGCTCACCCTAAGGTCAGCCAGCCCCCTGGGCTCATATATCTTACTGCTCCGTTGTGCTCTGTTTGACAAGTTTACCTCGTGCCTGTGATGGCTGCTTCAGCTCTAGCACTTGTCTCTGCATTTCAGCCAGCAAGAAGGAGAAAAGGGGAAGATATGGGCTCATCTCCTCCTTTCATGACACCTAGAAATTGCACACACCATTTCTGTTAATGTCCAATTGTCTGGAACCCACATGCAGTTGTGAAGGAGGCCAGTTTGCCAAATGAGGCAGAGAGACATCTGGGTCTCTTTGCTGGAGCCTGTTATACAGAGTGAGGTAAATCAGAAAGAGAAACACCAATACAGTATATTAATGCATATATATGGAATTTAGAAAGGTGGTAATGATGACCCTACATGCGAGCAAAAGAGACACAGATGTAAAGAACAGACTTTTGGACTCTGTGGGAGAAGGTGAGAGTGGGATGATTTGAGAGAATAGCATTGAAATGTGTATATTACCATATGTGAAATAGATCGCCAGTCCACGTTCAACGCATGAGACAGGGCGCTCAGGGCTGGTGCACTGGGATAACCCTGAGGGATGGGATGGGGAGGGAAGTGGGAAGAGGGTTCAGGATGGGGGACACATGTACACCCATGGCTGATTCATGTCTGCTGCTGCTGCTGCTAAGTCGCTTCAGTCGTGTCCGACTCTGTGTGACCCCATAGACGGCAGCCCACCAGGCTCCCCCGTCCCTGGGATTCTCCAGGCAAGAATATTGGAGTGGGTTGCCATTTCCTTCTCCAATGCATGAAAGTGAAAAGTCAAAGTGAAGTCGCTCAGTGGTGTCCAACTCTTAGTGACCTCATGGACTACAGCCTACCAGGCTCCTCTGTCCATGGGATTTTCCAGGCAGGAGTATTGGAGTGGGGTGCCATTGCCTTCTCCACTGATTCATGTCAATGTATGGCAAAAACCATTATAATATTGTAAGTAATTAGCCTCCAATTAAAATAAATAAATAAATTTTAAAAATAAAAATTATTAAAAATTATAATGTGACAAAGGAGTCGGGAGCAGTGGGACAGAATAAGCACAGCACCTGAGGGAAGAAGGCAGCAGGGGCTCTGGGCTTAACACTAGGCTCTCCTTGGCCCATCCAGACCTGGCCCTAGGCTTTCTACAGGTCTGGGAAGCAGAAACTGAGGCATGGAAGGTATTCCCTGCCAGAGATGGATAAGATAGGTTGGCAACACCTCTTTCTGCAGATTTCATGATTAGAACTTTTGCAGTAATAGCATATAATAAGGATAATCATATAAAGACTATTTTGTTCTGATAGTATTTCATCATAAATGATCACATTACTGAGTCCAAGCTCAAACTGCTCACCGCGTAAGTCAATAAGTGGAGAGACAACTTGTTGGGAGAAGGAATCATGAATTTATTCAGAAAACCAGCAGACAGAGAAGATGGTGGTCAGTGTCCCAAAGAACCATCTTACCCGAGTTAAGATTCAGGCTTTGTTCATACTAAAAAGGGAGAGAGTTGTGGCTCGTTGTTGAAGACTTCCTGGTTGTGGGAATCCTCTGTTCTTGCAGCTGTTCCCATAGGTCTGGTCACAATGTTCCTATAAACCTCCAACCATAGGCATCTGATCCCATCACTTCATGGGAAATAGATGGGGAAACAGTGGAAACAGTGTCAGACTATATTTTTGGGGGCTCCAAAATCACTGCAGATGGTGATTGCAGCCATGAAATTAAAAGATGCTTACTCCTTGGAGGGAAAGTTATGACCAACCTAGATAGCATATTCAAAAGCAGAGATACTACTTTGCCAGCAAAGGTCCATCTAATCAAGGCTATGGTTTTTCCAGTAGTCATGTATGGATGTGAGAGTTGGACTGTGAAGAAGGCTGAGCACCGAAGAACTGATGCTTTTGAACTGTGGTGTTGGAGAAGACTCTTGCGAGTCCCTTGGACTACAAGGAGATCCAACCAGTCCATTCTAAAGGAGATCAGTCCTGGGTGTTCTTTGGAAGGAATGATGCTAAAGCTGAAACTCCAGTACTTTGGCCACCTCATGTGACAAGTTGACTCATTGGAAAAGACTCTGATGCTGGGAGAGATTGGGGGCAGGAGGAGAAGGGGACGACAGAGGATGAGATGGCTGGATGGCATCATGGACTTGATGGACGTGAGTCTGAGTGAACTCCGGGAGTTGGTGATGGACAGGGAGGCCTGGAGTGCTGCGATTCATGGGGTCACAAAGAGTCAGACGTGACCGAGTGACTGGACTGAACTGAACTGAACTGAATACAAGTGTTATTCTCTGTTCTGCAACTTTTTATCTCTATGAATGGGAAAATATTATGCCTTTAAAGGTCAGGGCCTTGAGAATGGACTCTCCTGTATATTTCAGGCAATAGAAAAAGCACAGACTACAAAGGTTAAAGTAAAGGAAACATCTAATATGGAGTCAGATTTGTTCTTCTCTGTTAAAATAATGCTATTGACAACCGAGTTATACCCTTCATTGTGCCTCACACTCAGGAGGCAGGAACATAAAGCATTGTGACCAGAAGTGTTTACAAAGTTTCTGTTTCTGCTGCTTCTTGCAAACTCTGCTCTTAGCCTTAGTCCGTCTGTGTGTGTGGTGGGGGTATGCTAGCTAGAAGGATCTCACGTGCTTAAAAGCTTCACATCTACTCTTGGCATTATCTCCACATGATGCTTTAATAGTGTTGCATTTGTTTATATTTTTATAAGTATTTAAAGTGTTTGTCAAATGTTATTATATTTGAAACCTTGTTTTGGCATTTCTTAATTTCTTTCTATGTGGAGAGGTTCAGAAATGGAAGTGACTCATGTCTTCCTGTGTCCACCCTGTGGGTGTATCTTGGCATTTCCTCTCCCTGCCTAGCACCATTGATCAGTGATCTGCACGGAGCCCTGCTCCCCCTGCGCCAAAGATTCTCTGCCCTCCGCTTGCCTGTTCTCTTTTCACCTTCATTAGATTTTGGTGTCATGTTTATGTGATTTATTAAGTAAATTAAATAACTTTCCTTCCACTTTTTTTGTGCTTTCTGAAAAAGTTTACGTAACACAGGGGTTAATCACACATTGACAATTTAAAGAAATCTGCCAGGAAATCCACCAGAGTTCCAGGTCTGCTTTGATGGTGGTTCTCACATAACTTTCTCAGATCTTGTTCTTTTCAAGCCTTCTAAATCTAATTGCATTGATTTGCATTGCAAAAGCACTGATTATTTATATTTACTATGAGAAGCATTTTTGGGGGGTCATTTCCAAGTTTATTACCGTAAAATTGTGAATAGTTTTAATCACCTTTGTACCTTTATCTCCGATGTTTATCACTTCCTCATATCCAATTTATTAATTTTTTTGTTAAAGCTGTTTTCTTTATTACATTTGCCAAATGTTCTTCAATTTTGTTTCTTGTCAAAGAACCAGGTTTTTTATTAATTCATTTTTTACTAACTTATTTTTTCTGTTTCTATATTCATTTTAAGATAATTTTCTTTGTTAAATGTTTTATATAAAAAGAATATTTATGGTTATGATGGGCCTCCCTGGTGACTCCGTTGGTAAAGAATCCGCCTGCAATGGAGGAGACCCGGGTTTGATCCCTGGGTCAGGAAGATCCCCTGGAGAAGGAAATGGCTACCCACTCCAGTATTCTGGCCTGGGAAATGCCATGGACAGAGGAGCCTGGTGGGCTACAGCCCATGGGTAGCAAAAGGTCAGACACAACCTAGTGACCAGAGCAGCGCAAGGCTATGATGTTTCCTCCGATTTTAACAGTTTTTTTTTTTATTTTAAAGCAGACTTTATATTTTAGAGCAGTTTTATGTTCACAGTAAAATTGATTGGAAGGTATAGAGATTTCCCATAAACTCCCCTCCCCCCACATACGTTGCTCCCCCATTATCAACATCCCCCACCAGAGTGGTATGTTTCTACAGTTGTCAAGCCTGCATTGACACATCACAATTACCCGAAGACCAGTTTACATTAGGCTTCACTTTTAGTGTCATACATTCTATATACAGAATGGGTTTGGACAAATGCAAAATGACGTGCATCCATCCTTATAGTATTGTAGAGTATTTTCACTGCCCTGAAATCCTCTGTGCTCCAGCAAAAGAAACTGTGAGCAAGGTGAAAAGACAACCCTCAGAATGGGCGAAAATAATAGCAAATGAAACAACAGATGGAGGGTTAATTTCCGAAATATACAAGCAGCTCATACAACTCAACACCAGAAAAACAAACAACCCAATCAAAAAGTGGGGAGAAGACCTAAACAGACATTTTTCCAGAGAAGACATACAGAGGGCTAACAAACACATGAAAAGGTGCTCAGCATCGCTCATTATTAGAGAAATGCAAATCAAAACTACAGTGAGATATCACCTCACACTGGTCAGAATGGCCCTCATCAAAAAGTCCACAAACAATAAATGCTGGAGAGGGTGTGGAGAAAAGGGAATGCTCTTACACTGTTGGTGGGAATGTAAATTGATATAGCCACTATGGAAGACAATATGGAGATTCCCTAAAAAACTGGGAATAAAACCACCGTATGACCCAGCGATCCCACTGCTAGGCATATACCCTGAAAAAAACAAAATTGAAAAAGACACATGTATCCCATTGTTCATTGCAGCACTATTTACAGTAGCTAGAACATGGAAGCAACCTAGATGTCCATTGACAGATGAATGGATAAAGAAGCTGTGGTACCTGTACACAATGGAGTATTAGTCAGCCATAGAAAGGAACACATTTGAGTCAGTTCTGATGAGGTGATGAACCTAGCGAGTGAAGTGAGTCAGAAAGAGAAAGATAAATGTAGTATTTTAATACATATATATATGGAATCTAGAAAAATGGTACTGAAGAATTAATTTGCAGGGCAGCAGTGGAGAAACAGACATAGAGAATAGACTTATGGACATGGGGAGAGGGGAGGAGAGGGTGAAATGTATGGAGAGAATAACATGGAAACTTACATGACCATATGTAACATAGATAGCCAACAGGGATTTGCTGTATGGCTTAGGAAACTCAAACAGGGGCTCTGTATCAACCTAGAGGGGTGGGATGGGGAGGGAGACGAGAGGGAGGTTCAAAAGGGAGGGGATAAATGTGTATCTATGACTGATTCATGTTGAGGTTTGACAGAAAACAACAAAATTCTGTAAAGCAATTACCCTTCAATAAAAAATAAATTAAAAATCCTCTGTGCTCTACTTGTTCATCGCTTCTCCTTTTTTATCTCGTCTTTGAGCAGTTGGTTTCAAAAGTGATCTCATTATTATTTTTCTCAAAATAGCCTGCCATTATATTCTTAAATTTCTTCTTAAACCATTGCTACTTTAAAGGGTATTTTTAAAAATATCCAGCTGATTAGGGTTTTAAAAATCATTGTTTTAGTATAAAACTTGGATATTATCATTTGAGATCACAGAAGATGGATTGAAAATTTTTCTGAGCAAAATTTTATTAGGCATGTCCGACTCTTTGCGACCCCATGGACTGTAGCCAGTCAGGTTCCTCTGTCCATGGAATTTTTCAAGCAAGAATACTGCAGTGGGCTGCCATTTCCTACTCCAGGGGCCCCTCTGACCCAGGGATAGAATCCACCTCTCCTGTAGCTTCTGCTTTGTCAGGCGGATTCTTTACCACCAAGCCAACTGGGAAGTTCTTGACATCATAAATCATCTGCAAATGCAAAGATTATGTAATCTTTGGAAATACATTCACTGAAATGAAAAAAAATTTATTAGGCAATTTGTTTTTGTTACTTAGCATTTTATCAGTTTTATAACTTTCACATAAACTCCAAAAGAATGTGCTTTGTGTGTTTCTTAAGAGCCATCAAATAAGTCAACAGAACAGTTAAGGTTAGAAAATACACTGTGTAATATTTCTTCTTTTTAGTTAATTTTTATTGGGGTATAGTTCATTTACAGTGTTGTGTTGGTGTCTTCTGTATAGTAAAGTGAATCAGCCATACACATGGACTGGCTCTGCTGGGTCTTTGCTGCCGCCGGCGGGCTTTCTCTAGTTGCGGCGAGTGGGGGCGACTCTCTAGCTGCGCTGCTTTGGGTTCTCATTGCAGTGGCCTCTTTGTTGCAGAGTGTGGGCTCTAGGTGAATGGGCTCCAGTAGCTGCAGCTCTCCGGCTTGAGAGTGCAGGTTGTGAGGAACAGGTTTAGTTGCTCCAAGGCATGTAGAATCTTTCCAGACCAGGAATCGAATCTGTGTGCCCTGCATTAGCAGACAGATTCTTGACCACTGTGCCACCTGAGAAGTCCCTGCTCTGTGCTGTTTCAATCCTTTGATATTCATGGAGACTTACTGCCCAGTTTATGGCCTACTTGGTGTCCTAAAAAGGTTAATTCAGTTCAGTTCAGTCACTCAGTCATGTCCTACTCTTTGCGTCCCCATGAGGGGTCACAGGCACGTCAGGCCTCCCTGTCCATCACCAACTCCCGGAGTTCACCCAAACTCATGTCCATTGAGTCGGTGATGCCATCCAGCCATCTCATCCTCGGTCGTCCCCTTCTCCTCCACCCCCAATCCCTCCCAGCATCAGGATCTTTTCCAATGAGTTAGCTCTTCGCATGAGGTGGCCAAAGTACTGGAGTTTCAGTCTCAGCATCAGTCCTTCCAATGAACACCCAGGACTGGTCTCCTTTAGGATGGACTGTTTGGATCTCCTTGCAGTCCAAGGGACTCTCAAGAGTCTTCTCCAACACCACAGTTCAAAAACATCAATTCTTCTGCGCTCAGCTTTCTTTATAGTCCAACTCTCACATCCATACCCAACTACTGGAAAAACCATAGCCTTGACTAGATGGACCTTTGTTGGCAAAGTAGTATCTCTGCTTTTAAATATGCTATCTAGGTTGGTCATAACTTTCCTTCCAAGAAGTAAGCGTCTTTTAATTTTATGGCTGCAATCACCATCTGCAGTGATTTTGGAGCCCCCCAAAATAAAGTCTGACACTGTTTCCACTGTTTCCCCATCTATTTGTCATGAAGTGATGGGACCAGATGCCATGATCTTCGTTTTCTGAATGTTGAGCTTTAAGCCAACTTTTTCACTCTCCTCTTTCACTTTCATCAAGAGGCTTTTCAGTTCCTCTTCACTTTCTGCCAGAAGGGTGGTGTCCTCTGCATATCTGAGGTTAATTAGGTAAAGCTAATTGATCATATTGTTTTAATCATCTGTATTATTACTGGTATTTTTTTCCTGTCAATTATTGAAACAAGGATGTTAAAAATTCTTCCACTATCTCTGTGGCTTTGCCTATCCTCCCTTTAGTTTCTTTGATTAAAAAATATTTTTTTTATTTGGCTGAGCTGAGTCTTAGTTGCAGCCTGCAGAATCTTTAGTTGCAACATGTGGGATCTAGTTCCCTGACCTGGCCCGGGAATAGAACCTGGGCCCCTTGCATTGAGAGTGGGGTATCTTAGCTACTGGGCCACCAGGGAAGTCCCTGGTTTCTTTGATTTAAAAAAAAAAAAAGTGTTTTGAAGACCACTTACGAGTTGCATGCATTTGTTTTCTTGACGGATTAATCCTTTTATTATTAGGAAGGGATCCTCTTTAGTAATGCTCTTTGACTTAAAGTAATACTCTTTGACCCAAAGAGTCAATATTCTTTGTCTTAATACTCTAGTAATACTCTTGTACTTAAAAGCTACTTTGATAGGTATATAGCCATACCAACCTTGGTGGCTCAGACAGTAAAGAATTTGCCTGCTATGCAGGAGACTCAGGTTTGATTCCTGAGTCAGGAAGATCCTCTGGAGAAGGGAATGGCAACCCACTCCAGTATTCTTGTCTGGAGAATGCTATGGACAGAGGAGCCTGGCGGGCTACAGTCCATGGGGTCACAAAGAGTTGGATACGACTGAGCGACTAACACACAATTCTGTCATGATTAAAATTTGCATGGTATGTTCCACTCTTTTGCTTTCAACCTGTGTCTTTATATTTAACTATATATTTCATCTTGCTTCTATATTCAGTCTGTCAAATTGACCCTTAATTGCTATATTTAATCCATGTTCATTCATTGTCATTATTATATGATTGGATTTATGTCTCCCAATTGAATTGGTTATTATCCATCTCATTAATTCTTTATTCTTTCAATTTTTTTTGTCCCTAACTTAAACACTTTATTGAAATTTGACATACAAAAAAACTGTCTATATTTAATGTACACACTTCAAGAATTTGGAGATAAGTGCACGTCTATAAAATCATCACCACAATCAGTGCCTTAGTCCTATCCATCACCTCCAAAGACTTCCTCCTACTTTCTCTTTGCTTTTTTTTTTTAATGTGTACTTCTGTGTTTTTATTGCTTTTATCTTTTTTTTAAAAATAAGAACACTTAAGATCTGTACTCTTAGTAAATTTTGAAGAATACGGTAGAGTATTATCAACTGTAGACTATGCTATACAATAGCTTCCCTCACAGCTCAGTTGGTAAAGAATCTGCCTGCAGTGCAGGAGACCTGGGTTCGATTCCTGGGTCAGGAAGCCCCTGGAGAAGGAACTGGCAACCCACTCCAGTATTCTTGCCTAGAGAATCCCCATGGACAGAGGAGGCTGGCAGGCTACAGTCCACGGGGTCGCAAGGGTCGGACACAACTTAGCGGCTAAACCCCCACCACGCAGTCGATCTTCAGGGCTTCCCTGGCGGCTCAGACGGTAAAGCGTCTGTCTACAATGCGGGAGACCTGGGTTCGAGCCCTGGTTTGGGAAGATCCCCTGGAGGAGGAAATGGCAATCCATTCCAGTACTGTTGCCTGGAAAATCCCATGGACAGAGGAGCCTGGTACTCTACAGTCGATCTTTAGGACTTATTTATCTTAGTTGAAACTTTGTACTGTTTGACTGATACCCCTGTCTCCCCTCCCTCCATTTTCTGCCCATTTTTGGGGTGTGAGAACTGTGTAATAACATTGAATATTCTGTTTTATTTCTTATATTGACTTTTTATATCTTTGTTATATTTCTTGTAGTGGTTGCTCGTGCCGTCTAATAATACATCCTTCATGAGCTATGTAAGAATTTCATTTGTTCCAACCCATATTTTGTGTTCTCATTGTCTTATGTTATAATACCCACAATGCATATTATTATTTTTGGTTTAAATGACCAGTATGGTTAAAAATTATTTTAGAATATTATATACATGCATGCACGCACATATACACATTACTATGAAGATGAAGTCTTTTATATTAACTATTTGCACTGATATTTACCCTTCTTGTTGGTCTTCATTCCTTCCTGCAAATCTGGGGTTCAATCTGGTATGTTGTTTCCCGTCAGAAAGATATAACTCTTTAAGTTTGGAAAGTCTTCTCAGCATTTCTTGTAGTGCAAGTGTACTGGAGACAAATTTTTAAAGTTCTTATGTGTCTGGAAATACCATCATTTTGACTTCAGTTTTGAAGCAACTTGGTATTGATTGGGTATAGTATTTCACGTTAACAGTTTTTTTTTCTTTCAGTGTTAAAAGAGATATTCCATTACCTTTTGCCCTACATTGTTTCTGGTGAAAAATAATATGTCCTTTTTCGCTGGTTACTCTTAAAATTTGCTCTTTATTTTTGATTTTCAGTAGTTTGATCATGATGTGCTGAGGTGTGGTTTTCTTTTAATCTGTCTTGCTTGAGATTTGCTGGGTTTCTTGGATTTGTGAATTTGGAAGTTCACTGACCATTATCTGCCTGAATAATTTTCTGCTTTTTCCTTTTTTTCACTCTCCTTCTGGGACTCCAATTACACATATATTAAGATACTAGATATTTGATATTGCCTCACAGACGGATCTCAAATTCTTTGTATTGTTCTTTTCTCTCATTTTTCCTTTGGTTTCCTTCCATCTGAAAATTTCTATTGCCCTGTCTGTGAGTTTGCTGATTTTTTCTCTTTGGTGAGTCCAGCCTGCCATTAAGGCCATCTGTTGAGTCCTTTATTTTTAATGTGGTTTTTAATTTCCAACATTTCCATTTGATTCTGTTACAATTTCTATGTCTCTGGAAATTACTCATCTCATTATGTTTTCCACCTTCTTACTAGGTCCTTTGGGCTTCCCTTGTGGCTCAGCTGGTAAAGAATCTGCCTGCAATGTGGGAGACCTGGGTTCAATCCCTGGATTGGGAAGATCCCCTGGAGAAGGAAAAGGTTACCCACTCCAGTATTTTGGCCTACAGAATTATATGGGGTTGCAAAGATTCAGACACAGCTGAGGGACTTGCAGTTTCACTTCACTTCACTAGCCCTTTAGCATTACTTTCATAGTTATTCTAAAATCATTGCCTGAAAAATTTAAAATTTGGATCAGAGCTTACTATTTGCTTCTATTGATTATTTCTTCTTTTGATCATAAATTATATTTTTCTGATTGTTCAGATGTTTTATGATTTTGTATAAAATAACAGAGAGTGAAGTAAAGAATATTTACCTCCAGGAAGGGACATTAAAATTGAGGAGCTGAGTTAAAGTTTGTGAAATTGGGGCTGAGTTTTATTTCATCTTTCTTTGAGTGACAAATAGATGAAACTGTTTTGAGAGTATAATCAGGACTTTCCCTTCTCTAGGCCTTGGGGATCTGAGTACCGCTATGATTCTGGAGAATTCTTTGTTCTTTTCAGCTGGGTGGCCTGTTTTCTGAGCCATAGGTGGTCTCTCCTATTGCATTACAGGTTATCAGGATTCTGAGTTATGAGGCATTTTCTTTGCTCTCTGCTTTTGCTCCAGGCTTATTATACCTGTATAGAAAGGTATTCCTAGAACAGTTTCTCTCAGCCACCCTTCCCTGCCTCCATCTCTTGGAAGCTGGCATTCCGGTGCACCTTGTATTGATTTTTCTCAGCTTTCCTACTCTGCTCTCACTCTACCTTCCCAGATTGGCTGGCTGCCTTGAACTTGGTGGGGCCCCACATACTTCAGGTGATGTCTCTCTCAGATCTCCTGTTTGGCATCTCATCCTTTGGCATATGGCTCTGAAAACTCAGTGAAATCTGTGGGGAAGCAGTGTTGGGAATAGACTGAGTTTGATGCTGTGAAAGTGCTGCACTCAATATGCCAGCAAATTTGGAAAACTCAGCAGTGGCCACAGGACTGGAAAAGGTCAGTTTTCATTCCAATCCCAAAGAAAGGCAATGCCAAAGAATGCTCAAACTACCGCACAATTGCACTCATCTCACATGCTAGTAAAGTAATGCTCAAAATTCTCCAAGCCAGGCTTCAGCAATACATGAACCGTGAACTTCCTGATGTTCAAGCTGCTTTTAGAAAAGGCAGAGGAACCAGAGATCAAATTGCCAATATCTGCTGGATCACTGAAAAAGTAAGAGAGTTCCAGAAAAACATCTATTTCTGCTTTATTGACTATGCCAAAGCCTTTGACTGTGTGGATCACAATAAACTGTGGACAATTCTGAAAGAGATGGGAATACCAGACCACCTGACGTGCCTCCTGAGAAACCTGTATGCAGGTCAGGAAGCAACAGTTAGAAGTGGACATGGAACAACAGACTGGTTCCAAATAGGAAAAGGAGTACGTCAAGGCTGTATATTGTCACCCTGCTTATTTAACCTCTATGCAGAGTACATCATGAGAAACACTGGACTGGAAGAAGCACAAGCTGGAATCAAGATTGCCGGGAGAAATATCAATAACCTCAGATATGCAGACGACACCACCCTTATTGCAGAAAGTGAAGAGGAGCTAAAAAGCCTCTTGATGAAAGTGAAAGAGGAGAGTGATAAAGTTGGCTTAAAGCTCAACATTCAGAAAACGAAGATCATGGCTTCCGGTCCCATCACTTCATGGGAAATAGATGGGGAAACAGTGGAAACAGTGTCAGACTTTATTTTGGGGGGCTCCAAAATCACTGCAGATTGTGATTGCAGCCATGAAATTAAAAGACGCTTACTTCTTGGAAGAAAAGTTATGACCAACCTAGATAGTATATTCTAAAGCAGAGACATTACTTTGCCGACTAAGGTCCGCCTAGTCAAGGCTATGGTTTTTCCGGTGGTCATGTATGGATGTCAGAGTTGGACTGTGAAGAAGGCTGAGTGGCGAAGAATTGATGCTTTTGAACTGTGGTGTTGGAGAAGACTTTTGAGAGTCCCTTGGACCACAAGGATATCCAACCAGTCCATTCTGAAGGAGATCAGTCCTGGGATTTCTTTGGAAGGAATGATGCTAAAGCTGAAACTCCAGTACTTTGGCCACCTCATGCAAAGAGCTAACTCATTGGAAAAGACTCTGATGCTGGGAGGGATTGGGGGCAGGAGGAGAAGGGGACGACCGAGGATGAGATGGCTGGATGGCATCACAGACTCGATGGACGTGAGTTTGAGTCAACTCCAGGAGATGGTGATAGACAGTGAGGTCTGGCGTGCTGCGATTCATGGGGTCGCAAAGAGTCGGACACAACTGAGCGACTGAAATGAACTGAACTGAACTGAACTGAGGCCGGGACTCCTTGGAATTCCAGTGATTCCAGTCCACACACGGTTGTTAAAAGGGCTTTTACAGTTTCAGCTGGTTTCTCTTTATCCACAACTATGGAGGATTCTTCCTCCTCCTGACCCTACCAGAAGTGAGAGAAGCTGTAGGTATCTTATCTATCTCAAATAGCTTGTCATGTTTGATGGTTGAGCTTACTTTGCATCCAGTGTTCCCTGACAGGCTCAAAAAAACTATGGTTTTGTAGTTTATCCAGATTATTTTAGTTGTTAGGGGGAGAGTAAGAAGCTCTTGCAACTTTCTACGTCCTACCCAGAAGCAGACTCAACACAAGATGTTACCATTATTGTTTAAAACTGTTTTTCAATTTACTTTGTCTAGTATTGGTGCATCATGGATCTATTGATATATCCCCTGGCAATTGTGTTTCTGTCAGTATGTGTAAATAAATAGTTTTTTTTTTACACTACGTAATTTGTTGTCATAGTCGGCAAATGAATATTCAGACTGTTTTGCTCAGAAAGCATTGGATTGAATAAATAAATCCTAGAATGATTCTTTAGCATACCCCTCAACAAACAAATGAAACCCATAAAAATAAATAATTCTGTGGCAAATTCAGTTGCTTATATCTGTGATAATATAAAATTATTTGATTTAATGATCTGTCTTAAATTCTACTTCTATATCAATGTTGTCAGTTCTGTTTTCTCTGTGCTCATGTTTCTTTTTACATTTCATTCAGTTCAGTTCACTTCAGTCGCTCAGTCATGTCCGACTCTTTGCGACCCCATGAATCTCAGCACGCCAGGCCTCCCTGTCCATCACCAACTCCTGGAATTCACTCAAACTCATATCCATCAAGTCGGTGATGCTATCCAGCCATCTCATCCTCTGTCGTCCCCTTCTCCTCCTGCCCCCAATCCCTCCCAGCATCAGAGTCTTTTCCAATGAGTCAACTCTTCTCATGAGGTGGCCAAAGTATTGGAGTTTCAGCTTTACCATCATTCCTTCCAAAGACCACTCAGGACTGATCTCCTTTAGAATGGACTGGTTGGATCTCTTTGCAGTGCAAGGGACTCTCAAGAGTCTTCTCCAACACCACAGTTCAAAAGCATCAATTCTTCGGCACTCAGCCTTCTTCACAGTCCAACTCTCACACCCATACATGACCACAGGAAAAACCATAGCCTTGACTAGACGGACCTTTGTTGGCAAAGTAATGTCTCTTCTTTTGAATATGCTACCTAGGTTGGTCATAACTTTCCTTCCAAGGAGTAAGTGTCTTTTAATTTCATGGCTGCAATCACAATCTGCAGTGATTTTGGAGCCCCCCCAAATAAAGTCTGACACTGTTTCCACTGTTTCCCCATCTATTTCCCATGAAATGATGGGACCAGATGCCATGATCTTCATTTTCTGAATGTTGAGCTTTAAGCCAACTTTTTCACTCTCCTCTTTCACTTTCATCAAGAGGCTTTTTAGCTCCTCTTCACTTTCTGCAATAAGGGTGGTGTCATCTGCATATCTGAGGTTATTGATATTTCTCCTGGCAATCTTGATTCCAGCTTGTGCTTCTTCCAGCCAGGCGTTTCTCATGATGTACTCTGCATAGAAGTTAAATAAGCAGGGTGACAATATACAGCCTTGATGTACTCCTTTTCCTATTTGGAACCAGTCTGTTGTTCCATGTCCACTTCTAACTGTTGCTTCCTGACCTGCATACAGGTTTCTCAGGAGGCACGTCAGGTGGTCTGGTATTCCCATCTCCTTCAGAATTGTCCACAGTTTATTGTGATCCACACAGTCAAAGGCTTTGGCATAGTCAATAAAGCAGAAATAGATGTTTTTCTGGAACTCTCTTGCTTTTTCGATGATCCAGCAGATATTGGCAATTTGATCTCTGGTTCCTCTGCCTTTTCTAAAAGCAGCTTGAACATCAGGAAGTTCATGGTTCGCGTATTGCTGAAGCCTGACTTGGAAAATTTTGAGCATTACTTTCGTAACGTGTGAGATGAGTGCAATTGTGCGGTAGTTTGAGCATTCTTTGGCATTGCCTTTCTTTGGGGTTGGAATGAAAACTGACCTTTTCCAGTCCTGTGGCCACTGCTGAGTTTTCCAAATTTGCTGGCAGCACTTTCACAGCATCATCTTTCAGGATTTGAAATAGATCAACTGGAATTCCATCACGTCCACTAGCTTTGTTCGTAGTGAAGCTTTCTAAGGCCCACTTGACTTCACATTCCAGGATGTCTGGCTCTAGGTGAGTGATCACACCATCGTGATTATTTTGGTCGTGAATCTTTTTTGTCCAGTTCTTCTGTGTATTCTTGCCACCTCTTTTTAATATCTTCTGCTTCTGTTAGGTCCATACCATTTGTATCGTTTATCAAGCCCATCTTTGCATGCAATGTTCCCTTGGTATCTCTCATTTTCTTGAAGAGATCTCTAGTCTTTCCCATTCTGTTGTTTTCCTCTATTTCTTTGCATTAATTGCTGAAGAAGGCTTTCTTATCTCTCCTTGCTATTCTTTGGAACTTTGCGTTCAGTTTCTTGTATCTTTCCTTTTCTCCTCTGCTTTTCACCTCTCTTCTCTTCACAGCTATTTGTAAGGCCTCCCCAGACAGCCATTTTGCTTTTTTGCATTTCTTTTCCATGGGGATGGTCTTGATCCCTGTCTCCTGTACATTGTCATGAACCTCCCTTCATCATTCATCAGGCATTTTGTCTATCAGATCTAGGCCCTTAAATCTATTTCTCACTTCCACTGTATAATCATAAGGGATTTGATTTAGGTCATACCTGAGTGATCTAGTGGTTTTCCCTGCTTTCTTCAATTTAAGTCTGAATTTGGCAATAAGGAGTTCATGATCTGAGCCACAGTCAGCTCCGAGTCTTGTTTTTGCTGACTGTATAGAGCTTCTCCATCTGTGGCTGCAAAGAATATAATCAATCTGATTTTGGTGTTGACCATCTGGTGATGTCCGTGTGTAGAGTCTTCTCTTGTGTTGTTGGAAGAGGGTGTTTGCTATGACCAGTGTGTTCTCTTGGCAAAACTCCATTAGCCTTTGCCCTGCTTCTTTCCATATTCAAAGGCCAAATTTACCTGTTACTGTTATGCCTAGTGTCCAAGTCCCCAAAACTGAGAGAATAAGACATCCACAGCAATGCAAAGGCATAAAGGGGTTTACTGCTAGCTCAAGCCAGGGCTGCTGTCACATCCAACACAGTGGAGTAGAGCAAGAGCGCCGAGCCCAGATTTACAGCAGTATTTATAAGTTTAGAACAAAGATAGGGAGTTGGCAAGGGTTAATTTGTTGCAGGGGTTTCCTGGTATTTACTGATTGGTCAGTTATCATCCCTCTGATTGGCCAGAGTTATCATCCCCAGAAGCCCCGGAAGCATGACTCAGGGATTATTTTTGGCTTAGTGCACCTCTCTGAGCCTGTCATAGCTCTGGTGAGGTTGTAACAGTTACCCCAGCTGTTTCTTGACTTCCTACTTTTGTATTCCAGTCCCCTATAATGAAAAGGACATCTTTTTTGGGTGTTAGTTCTAAAAGATCTTGTAGGTCTTCATAGAACCATTCAATTTCAGCTTCTTCAGTGTTACTGGTTGGGGCATAGACTTGGATTACTGTGATATTGAATGGCTTTCCTTGGAAATGAACGGAGATCATTCTGTCATTTTTGAGATGGCATCCAAGTACTGCATTTCAGACTCTTTTGTTGACCATGATGGCTACTCCATTTCTTCTAAGGGATTCCTGCCCACAGCAATAGATATAATGGTCATCTGAGTTAAATTCACCCATTCCAGTCCATTTTAGTTTGCTGATTCCCAGAATGTTGACATTCACTCTTGTCATCTCTTGTTTGACCACTTCCAATTTGCCTTGATTCATGGACCTAACATTCCAGGTTCCTATGCAATATTGCTCTTTACACCATTGGACCTTGCTTCTATCACCAGCCACATCCACAACTGGGTATTGTTTTTGCTTTGGCTCCAATCCCTTCAGTCTTTCTGGAGTTATTTCTCCACTGATCTCCAGTAGCATATCAGGCACCTACTGACCTGGGGCATTCCTCTTTCAGTATCCTATCATTTTGCCTTTTCATACTGTTCATGGGGTTCTCAAGGCAAGAATACTGAAGTGGTTTGCCATTCCCTTCTCCAGTGCACCACATTCTGACAGACCTCTCCACCATGACCCACCTGTCTTGGGTGGCCCCAGAGGCATGGCTTGGTTTCATTGAGTTAGACAAGGCTGTGGTCCGTGTGAGCAGATTGGCTAGTTTTCTGTGATTACCACAGTCCTATTGTATGTAGCATTTGGGGGCCATGCATTTTATATTTGAGATATAACTTTCAAATATTTTTGTCTGTTTGGCTGCGCCAGGCCTCAGTTGCGGCACATAGGATCTTCGGGTTTTGTTGCAGCAGGCAAGATCTGTGGCTGTGGCGTGTGAACTCTTAGCTGTGAAACACAGGCTTTTAATTGCGTGTGAACTCTGTAGCTGTGGCCAGTGGACTCTAGTTTCCTGACCAGAGGCTAAACCCTTGCCCCCTGCATTGGGAGTGTGGAATCTTAATCACTGGACTACCAGGGAAGTCTCTAGATATAACTCTTAAAAGCAAAAAAGTTTAAGATTTTGTTTTTCAATTTAATCTGAGGCTTTGAAGAAATTTTAGCCATTTATGTTTATTGTCATAATTTGATACTTAGACTTTACATATTTATCATATATTTATTGAACACCTTTCTGGAAATAAATACATGAACAAAGCAGAATTTTTGCATTTTGGGAGATCACACTGTCTAGTAAAAGACTGTGACAATCACCACCAACAGTAACTGTAACCAGGGAAAATGAAATACTGTTATGAGGACTGACTCTAGAGAAAAACTGATTTTAAATTCTAATCTGTTATTCAGTCCAACTGATATGAGGATACTAAAACTATGCTTATTCCTTTTTTTTTTTTTTATGGTTACACAGAAGACCTTTTTCCCTATCAAGTAATATGTTGTAAAAATAAAAGAGTTTTCTTGGATCCTATACTCAGTGTATGATGTTTCTGGAAGAATAATTGTATCTTTGTAACCATGGGGTCATTTCAGTGTTATTTCAATGTAATTTTTGCCTAGAAGTTGAGGATCAGGTATGTAGTAGAATACCATTTTGTAGGCCAGTGGATTGTTTCTACCCTAAAAAAGAATACCTTTTTCAAATAAATGAGCAAGTTTCCATCAAACAGTTAAGACCTTTTTTATTTTGGTGGCAGTGAGGAGCAGATCTGAGGAGAGAAAAGTTAAAATGTAACTGCTTCAGATAATTTGCCTCTGAAGACAGAGGAAGTTGTCTTTATAATACTGCTGGCCTGGTCGGTTGATGGGAGGCCTGGAAGGATTTCCGGTCTGGTCCTCTAGCCTTGCTCAGGACAGGGAGCGTCTGGATCAGTGGGTCTGTCACTGTGTCTGTTAGAGGACGATGGAGAACGCCTTCACCCTGGGTCTTTGGACCAGAAGCCAAGGATGAGTGAGTGTATCTATCTGCCTTGATAGCTACCACAGAGGCTGGCTTGCAATTCCAACCTCAGGACTCAGGACTCTGCTGTTCTTTGCGGCTGGAGAGGATGCTGGCAGAACTCAATTACTTTGCTAAGAGCAGCTGGCAGCTCATGCAAAAAAAGTGACCTGGTTTTCTCCAGTCCGTAGTAGAGCCCACCTTTCCAGGATGAAAAAATCCCCTCACTCCTTATTCCTGACTCTCGCATGGCTGTTAGTCAGGCGTGCTGGCTGACCCCTGCCTTCCTTGCCCTCTTTAACCCCGGCACCCATCAGACTTAGGGTCACCTGGGTGTCGTATTAAAAAGAAACCGAATGGATGACCAACACTGGAGCCAGCACCAGTTTAGAGCTCCCAGTTCACAGGGTGACTCTACGTTCCAGGTTGCCTGGGACAGTCACCCTCTATGCTTGGTGTTTTGGCATAATTATGAATAGCTTTCCTTTTCACTATCAACAGTGTCCAGATTTAGACAAGAAATGGTATGGTTACTCTGACTTTTCCTCTGTGACAAGATCCATTCTTTGGCTTACACTGACACCTGTAGGCTTGCAAAATGGCTTTGAAGAAAATGACAAAGTGCCAGGTTTTCCCCTAACCTCAGCCTCCAGGATTTTAGCCTACCTCCTGAGGATCTGAGAGCCCTAACTGTGGGGCGTACTCAGAAGGGGGCCAAGGCGGGGAAAGACTTCACCGGAAAATGCTGCTCACTCTGCTGCCATGAGGGTCCAGGGTTGGACTGACACTTGGAGTGACTTTTTTTTTGTTTGTTTCAAATTCTTTATTATGCATTATGGTTGCACAATTTCAGGCTGTGGAGCGACGTTTTGATTACTCCTGTTGGCAACAGGAATCACTCTCAGTTTCAGGTGAAAACAAGAGCCCAAACAGCTCTATGAGCTGTGACGATGGTGCCTGGATTGGGAGGTGTGGTGCTCTGGGCTGGGGAATCTTGAGGCTGTGGGTTTTCACGGCTGGGGAGCCTTGGAAAGAGAGTGTAGGCAGGTCAGTTTCAAGGTCCCCCAGCTCATCTGTTGGAAATTAGATGACCCTGGGTTTCCTTGGACCAAGAAGATGCGGACAGTGGAGGGCGGATGTGAGCTGCAGTACCCTGGTCTCTCACGCTCTCATCTCCCTCAGGCCCCGTCTTGACACCTGGATTCCAGTTTGAACATTGAAAGCAACACAGTGCACTTAAAAAAAATGAAATTCAGAGGCCAGGACAACTTCAGGCAGGACTAGTCAGTGTGCTGGGGTATCACAGCGATGGATGTGAGACACATTAAACCGTGGGCTCCCGAGCCTAACAGCCCTGAGGGCACCCCCTCTCCCTGCATGAGGCTGCCTTTGAGGGGGGCCCTGTCCCCCCCCAGAGGCCACTCCCTCCCCCTGCCTCACATCCCCGAGCAATGAAAATAGACCGTTGCCAAGATAAGAAAGGAAGGCTGGAAAGGGTGCTGCCTCCTTGGAGTAGGTCAGGCTGGGGAAGGGAAGCACAGGATGCCTGGCTTCCGGCTATTCTTGTAGGGTTTTACTGGCGCTCTTGTTTTTGTCGTCGTCGTCTTTTTTTTTAAGACTCTAATGTTGTAAAGTCCCTGGCAAGATAGAAACCTTGGCATTCACCAGTTCCCTTGGAAAGGGCTTGCACTGGGTCCTTCCAGACTGTGGGAAGACCCTGGCCGTGCCCTCTGACCTGCATCTCAGGGAAAGGGGGGTGGCGAGCGGGCTGCCTTCTGGCTGTCGCTCGCTGAATGAACAGACCATAATGAGTCAATTCTCTGCCGTCTGCTATTTAAAACAACGGGTTCCTTCCTGTTTCCTACGCGCTGACTGAGGCTTCTTCTGTGTTAGGGGAAAAAAAAGGAATTCAGGGATAAAGTGGGCCCTCTGAGTCTGAATGAGCCATACATCTCGGCCCACAGTGGCACAAAAGCTCCCAACTGTTTTATCTGTACAGATGGCTCTAATTTGGTGTTGGTGGCATGACTCTGTGAGCTAATTTTCCAAATACTTGGTTCATTAAAGTGGAAGGGGAAAAAAAAAAAAAAACCAACCCTGTAAGCCAAGTGAGACTCCTCAAAAAAATAGAAGTCCTGAATGTTTCACTGCAGTGTTGCTTCCGACAGGGCAGGAGGTGGGGGGGTGAGAGCCTCCAGGCCACAACTGAAGGGGCTCTGGATGCTGGCTCCTTTGTCCCCCACCCCAGGGAAGTCCAGGCACCCCCTAGGAGTAAAACCCTCACCTCTTGCCCATGGCCTGGTCCTGGGGGGAGCTGGACGGAAGGGACGAGTGAGGCCTCAGATGATGGGCTGGGGTCTCAGTGATGCCACGTCAGGGGCTGACTGGGGCTTTTTCTGTTTCCCCAGCCAAGTGTAAAGGTTGTTAGGAGGGGTGTGACTGTGGTGAGTTTCAGCAGCAGCCGTAGGAGGCAGGGCAGCCCTTCCCCCTACCCCACCGCCCACCTCCGGGACACTGCCTTGCTTCTGCTGGGGCCTGAGACTGCATCATCCGCTGGTGTTCACAACCCTGTGGCTCTGGGGCTGGGGCTTCCTGGGGGTGACAGAGAAGCTTCGAGAGCACTTGGAACACTGCAGGGACATCTGCTCGCTCGCTTCTGTAGCAAGCATGCTGAGCCCTGGTACTGGTCCTGGGACACATAAGATTAGTGACTCCTGTCCCCTCCAGAAGGGGTCGTCGTCTCCACCCCCCTGTCTCTCCCTCAAGGCAGACACATAAGAGACGCAGAAGGTCTTCACTCTGCCCAGCAAGCAGGCGTGGTGCCACACAGGGGGCGCTGTGGAGCCTAGTCACAGCGGGTGGAGAGGGAAAAGCTCAGAAAACCTGTGTGCGATGTGCTTAAGAAGTGGTGACAGGTGTCGTCTCCCAAGTGCAAAGACTTGTCAACTCTAAATAATCACACATATGAAGGAACAGATGGGCATAGTCTACACATGCATGTGCACATGTGGGTACCTGGGTGTTCATGGGGCGGTGTGGGAGGAGGAAGGTGGGGCGCATGGCTTTGCCAGGTGGGCTGGGACAAGACTGAGAAAAGCCTGTGGGCAAAGAGGAGCCTAGAAAAGTTTTTAGAGCCTCAAAACAGGTAAGAGTTGGTTGGAATGAAATAATCAGACAGGTATTCCCAAAGTTCCTTGTAGATACCATTGGGGAAGTGCTGGAGGGACGCTGGCTGGTGAGGAAGTGGCCGCAGGGGCAGAGGGAGGGACTTGGGGCTGCGGAGACATAGCCAGAGGCCAGGCCAGAGCTGGAGCAGTAGGGGTGGCGGGGAGGGCAGGGGTCGATGGCCCGCAGACCCCCCACTGGGTGCTGACCATGGGGAGCAGCAGAGTCAGGGAAAGAAGGTGAGTTCCATGTTGTTGAACTGTGGTTCTGAGGGGGCAGCAGGACCAAGCCCATCCCACGGTCACCAGGCCTTGTAAATGGAGGGGAGGGACAGGCAGGGCCTCGGAGGCAAGACAGCAGGAGCTGATGGAGGAGACAGATGCTGGGCAGGGAGGGGTGGGCGTGGAGCCCGCCTGCAGTGGGCGTGGGAGCAGATGGCTTGGAGTCAGAGGTAGGGGGCACAGGACTTCCTGCCACAAACGTGAGTCCTTCCTGCTCTGGCCCCAGTTTGGAGATCTGGACTTAGGGGACTGTGCATGTTAGTTGTTCAGTCATGTCTGACTCTTTGCATCCCCACAGACTGTAGCCCGCCAGGCTTCTCTGCCATGGAATTCTCCAAGCGAGAATACTGGAGTAGGCTGCTATTCCTTTCTCCAGAGGATCTTCCTGACCCAGGAATTGAACCCTGGTCTCCTGCATTGCAGGCATATTCTTTACTGTTTGAGCTACAGGGAAGTCAGGGGGCTTGTGGGGGCCAGATGAGGGGGGAGAGCACAGGTGTGGGGCCAGGTGGGGCCATGGGGAGGGACGTGTGTCCCCCTAACATACCCACCCACAGTCAGACCCCACAGCCAACTCCACATCCTGGACTTGAGCCCTGATTTCTTGTTTCAGGAGGGTCCTCCTGGAGTGGGTGGGAATGAGGGTTGGTTGGTGGCTCCTCTTTCCAGGGAAGGGTGGAGAATTTTCTTGGTACCAGTGGTATAAGAATGGGGCACCTTCTACCATGAGCTTCTCAGGGTACAAGGCTCCCCTTTTTCTCAGAGGCATGTAGTATGGGGGTAGGGATTCTTACAAGGAGAGGAAAAGGAAAAAGACTGTAGTTTGGACCAAGAAGAATGGCCCAAACCAATGGAAGCCTGGAGTCAACAGCTGTGAGTGGAAAAGCACCCTTCCTCTAGTTCTACTGAAGGGGCTTTGGCCTTTACCAGAAAGGGGAACCTGGGAGAAGACTTCAGAGGAGAAAGAAGGATAAATGGCCCAGGTGGGGTCTCTGCTTCTTCCCTTCAAACATCCGGGTGAGTCACTGTGTCTGGATGAGGCAAGACCACCTACTGTAGCACAGGGGTGTCTTGGAGGCGGTCCAGGTGTGATGGGAACCAGTACTGGAAGGTAAGGTCTGAACCTCCCTGAAGGAGCCGCGGGCAACTAAAAACGAAGTCAGGGATGGGTCGGTGGTGAAGCCGTCAGGAAGGTCTGAGGTGTGAGCCAATGCCCGAGGGTTGTGTACCCAGGGAAGGGAGTGGGAAGGCAGTCCCACAGCAGAGCACACTGGAGACTCTTGCCTTCAATATGCTTGGAGAGAAGAGAGCGAGGAGCTCGAGCTTGGTCTGGGGGGTGCATATGGGTGGAGTTAGAATGAGCTTGGAGTCATGAAAACCCGTAGAGCCTTTAGACTGGTGTGTGTAGGCCACCCTGGTCCCCACACTCTGAAAAAGTAGCTTTGTCCCCTAAACCGGTGGTCCCCAACCTTTTTGGCATCAGGGCCTAGTTTTGGTGAAGACAGTTTTTCCAAGGACGGGGTGTGGAGGGACGGTTCTCAGGCGGTGGTGTGAGTGATGACAGACGCAGCTGCCATCCACTCGCCCACCTCTCACCTCCTATTGTGTGGCCTAGTTCCTAACAGGCCGTGGCCCGGGGTTTGGGACCCCGGCCCAAATGGCTTGCTGGGAGTATGCTCCATAAGTAACTCCTGCAGACCTGGGGGAGCCTCTGGCCAGGCTTGTGATCTGAAGAAGTTGCTTCAGGGAGTCTGAGGGAGCTTCCCACCCCAGTAAGAAGCCCACACCCACACGGCCTGTGGGGTCACTTGAAGGTCACATGTTCCAATGGGACAGCTACAGTGCAGGGGGCCACCCGGCCTGCTTTGTACGTCTAGGAGTGAAAGAGACACCCGCATTTCAGGGCCTCTTGTTTGTGTTTTGTGTGTGTCTTTGTGGGCCCGTGGACCACTCTGTTGATTTGGTGAAGCCTGTAGATTTCTCCCCAGAAATGTGTGTGTTTTTAATCAAAAAGCATTTTTGGGGGGGTTATCTGAAAGTGGGTAAAATAGAGTACTAGATTAAAATTCATAGTCAAATACAGTTAGTAAAATATGAAAATCATGATAATTTAATATGTATACTTCTTTATTAGTCCATTATAAAATAAGATACAGGGGGAGATTTCATAACTAGAATCCTTTTGAAGTAGCGATGTGTATAAGGGTATTTTGATATAGACAAAGTAACTTGTAACTTGATGTGAAAATGCCTAATTTCTATTACAAATACTACCAATACTAATGTGACTTATTGACTACATTTACTATTGAAGAAAGTGCTAAGTTTAGAGAAAATAAAGATGTAGTTTTTTCTTCCATCTGGGTTCACAGCTCCCCTGAATTCTGTCTAAGATTGCTGTGGGGATGCTGGGCCTAGATTAGGGGACTTCTGTGGTGGTCCAGTGGTTAAAACTTCATGCTTCTGATGCAGGGGGCATGAGTTCAATCTCTGGTTGGGGAACTAAGATCACACATGCTGCACAGCATGGCCATAAAACCCATAAAAATAAAACAAGAGCCCCTGTTATTGTATAAAGCCATGGAGGTTTGGGGGTCCTTGTGTCCCAACAGCAGCTATTACATTAATTATCCTAATACATTTGGTGGTCTTATTTGGCCTTGACCTCCATGTCATCTTATCGTGAAGGCCGAATAATGCCCCTTCCCCCTCTGGAAACATCCATGTCCTCCATGTCCAGGATTGTGAGGATGTGACCTTATGTGACAAGAGACTTGGCAGCTGTGATTAAATTAAGGACTTTTAAGATGAAGAGACTATTGTGGATTATCCAGATGGGCCCAGAGTTACTGCAAGGATCCTTACAAGAAGGAAACCAGGGAGTTCCCTGTGGTCCAGTGGTTAGGACTCAGCACCTTCGCTGCAGTGGCCCAGGTTCAGTAGTCCCTGATCCCGGGACTGAGGATCACTCTGCAAGCTGCGGGGGCATGGCCAAAAAAGCAAAGAAGGCAACCTGGCAACAGTGGCAGTGTGATGACAGAAGCGAGAGGCTCCGGTGATTTGAGACAGGGCCATGGGGCGAGGGACGCAGGTGGCTTCTATAGGCTGTTCAGGCAAGAAGAGGCTCCTCCTCAAAGCCTCGAGAAGGAACTCAGGCCTCATGATGCTTTGACGGTTCATTTGTGACCTCCAGTGCAATCGTACATTTCAGCTGTCTTAAGCCACTGCCTCTGTGATAATTTGTCACAGCAGCAACAGGAGGCAAATGTTGTTCAGTCACTCAGTCATGTCCGACTCTTTGCGACCCCACAGCCTGCAGCACGCCAGGCTTCCCTGTCCTTCACCATCTCCCAGAGTTTGCTCAAACTCATATGTCCTTTGAGTCGATGATGCCATCCAACCATCTCATCCTCTGTTGTGCCCTTCTCCTCCTGCCTTCAATCTTTTCCAGCATCAGGGTCTTTTCTAATGAGCTCTTTTAATCAGGTGGCCAAAGTTGGAGCTTCAGCTTTCAGCATCAGTCCTTCCAATGAATATTCAGGACTGATTTCCTTTAGGATTGACTGGTTTGATCTCCTGCAGTCCAAGGGACTCTCAAGATTCTTCCCCAATACCACGGTTCAAAAGCATCCATTTTTTGTCGCTCAGCCTTCTTTATGGTCCAGCTCTCACATCCTTACATAACTACTGGAAAAAATCATAGCTTTGACTATACAGACCTCTGTTGGCAAAGTAACATCTCTGCTTTTTCATATGCTGTCTAGGTTAAGGAAGCAAATATGCTCATGTAGGACACAGCATCCTGCTCTAAGATGTTCTGTGGAGGTGCCTGCCTGCCTGCATGCAGCACAGTGGTCTCACACACACAAGTCACTGTTTAACCTTTATACTCCGTGTAGCCGCCCCTAGACCAAGGCATGGGGCATCCCAGCTTCCAGGCAGTAGCCCCGTGGGACCCCATTCCCAGCTCGATCCCCACGGATCAGGTGTCACTGTCTTCAGGTGAGTGAGCGCCCCTGCCACTGTCTGCTTGCGCCACGCAGCATCATGTCTGTGCACTGCAGCCGCACTGCTGCCGCTCACTGTCCATGCTCCATTTGGTCCGTTCATCTGCTTGGTGTGGTCCCTGGTGGCCCAGACGGTGAAGAGTTATCTGCAGTTCAGGAATCCCAGGTTTGATCCCTGGGTTGGGAAAATCCCTGGAAAAGGAAACGGCAACCTACTCCAGAATTCTTACCTGGGAAATCCCATGAGCAGAGGAGACTGGTGGCTACAGTCCATGGGGTCGCAGAGTTGGACACGACTTAGCCACTAAACCGCAACCAACCACAGATATACCTGTTCTTTTTCCGAGCCCTCTCCATAGGTTGTTACAAGATGGTGAATGTGTTTCCCTTTGCTATACAGTAGCTTGTTGTTTATCTATTTTATATATAGTAGTGTATATCTGTTAACCCCAAACTCCTAAGAGAAATCCAGTTTTAAGGCTGTGGCCATACAGGCTTTTACATTATTTCTAGTGTTTCCTTAAGCACTGGTTGTTTTTTTTTTTTTTTTTGGCCAGCATTGACAAGATTTAATTTTTAATTTTTTTTTTTTTTTTGTAGGTGGGGTTTGCAGCATGCAGCTTACAGGATCTCATTTCCCCAAACAGGGGCTGAACCTGGGCCATGGCAGTGAAAGCCCGGAATCCTAACCACTAGCCCACCAGAGGACTCCTATTTTTCATTTTTTAAAAACCAACTTTAAAATTTTTGTACAGTTTTTAAAGATGTCTTTGCATTTACAGCGATTACAAAATGTTGGCTATCTTCCCTGTATTGTACAAGACATCCTTGAGCCCGTCTTAAACCCAGCAGTTTTATACCTCCTGTTCCCACACCCCTAAATTCTCCTCCCCTCCTCCCCGCTGTAACCACTAGTTTTTTCTCTAGCTCTGCCTCACTCCCCTTTTTCATTAAACTGACTCCTCCAAACTTCCAACCCGCCTGTGTGAGAACGAACTATAGCCCGTGATTTGAAAATAAGGGCAGCCAACACAAAGTGGGGGCTAGAGTCAGGGGGCGTTTATGAGTTTTATGTAGGGGATGCTGGGGGTGGAACAGAGGGAAGGGAGGAATTCTGCCCCCGGGCACTTTTCCCCTCCCTCTAGGAAAATCCCCCCCACACCAGGACTGCAGACAAACCCCTTTAAGACAGCCTGCTGAGTTTTGTTTAGAAAGCTGCTCCTCATTCCCTCCAGGAAGCTCAGGTGCCTCAGCCTCACCAGGGTTTTAAATAAAAACGATTTGTTGTCCTACCCTTTTGAGTTCGTTCTTTCTTTCTTTCTTTCTTTTTTTTTTAAAGAAAAATGAGCTCAAGAAAAAGAAGTCTGCACATGAAAACATCTCTAGGCTGAGCTGGAGGGGCGAGAAAGGAGAGGTACCTACGATTCAACCTTGTAAACATCATAATCCTTGTAACACGGATTTCAACAGACGGCTATAAATAACGTCTGATGTTTGCACTCAAGAGTTTCAGGCTCTCAGGTGATGGCCTGGACAAGTGGCCGCCAGCCCTGCCCTACTGGCTTGCCGCCCGGTCACCTAAGCCTCCCTGTTTTCAGAGGTAGTTTCTGCATCTCACTCGCCAGACCCTCACTTTCCAGACCCTCCCTTGCTGGACCCCGGGCCTCCCCGCCCCAGGCGATCCGGGAGACCTGCCCCTTGGCGGGAGGACATGTAATGGAGGGGCCGCTGGGCTGCCGGTTTCCTTCCTCAGCGACTCACAGGCCAGCGGCCTCGCACATGTGCTCTCTGGGTTTGTTTTGATAGCTTGTTTGAAAAACAGTTCCCATCCACCAACTGCTCAGATAATAATCTTCCAAGTGGCAAGCAACTGGGATTGTTTCGGTTGCTGTTTCCCCTTGGCAGCCTGGCTCAGCTGGAAGATACGGGACTGGGGGAGGCCCCTTTCTGGCTCTGGTAGTTGTCGTCCACATCGGCCATAAGGAAGTCTCCGTTCCAGCTTTCCTCCATTGGGAGCCCCGTGTTCCAGGGGAGAAGAGGAGGGACTGGTGGAAGCTTAGGGAATGTGGGTGCTGTAATCGGTGACCCTCACCCAAAGGCAGACCATCTCACCACCAGCATCAGGGGCTTTTGTATCCACTCATTTAGGATGGGGGGAAGGCCCTGCTCGAGGGTTGATCTGGTTCTTTGAACTTTCCCTCCAACGCCCAAAACCTTCCAGCCTAAAAATCAAGCATCCCACATGTCCACAGAGCCCCAGCACCCCTGCCCTCTTCCCTAAGTGTGCAGGAGGCACCCACTGCTCCAGGCACCCAGACCAGGCCTGCTAATCCCTGTGACCTGTCCCTTGGCCTCCAAAGTCAGGGGTTTGCCAAGTCTGGCTGATTCTCCTGGGAGAATTTTTTTTTTTAATCTCTCACCTCTATTTTGCCTTCCCCATCCTCACTGTCTCCACCCACAGGTGCCCCATCAGCGGTCCCTTCCACTGTGGCAGGAACTTTCCATCCCAGTTCCAGCGTCTTTCTCCTCTTCCACCACACCCTCCCACCCCTGCTGGGCTTGGCTTCCTAAAGCCACCCTCTGGTGTCACTTATCTGCCCAAAGCCCCTTGGCCCCTGCCCACTCTTCACAGTGTGGAGTGACAGCACCTTGTCTGGTATCTCAGGCCCTCTGCACTCTGGTTGCAGCCTCACCCTGGCATCTGATCTCCCGCTGCTGCTCTACCCAGCTCCCTCCCTGTGTCTGGTGAGCTATTTCCTGATCACATCTGAGCTTTCCAGCAGGGCAGATTCCAGGGGACAGGCTTGACAGACTCCATGAATGCATTACCTGGAGCTGTCAGCCTGTAGGACCAGAGGGCCTCGGGCCTTTGTGCCTGCTGCTTCCTTGTTCTAGAGGGCTATCCTCTCCCAGCCACCTGTGAAAACCAAACTCTTCTTCAAATGCCACTTCTTCCAGGAAGTCCTTGGGGATCACCACTGCTTGAAAGGGTAGCTCATGTAAATGGATCTCTGAAAAAATAAATTGTACCTTCCATTTATGATTTTTTTGGTATTTATGTTAATTTTGTTTAGAACATAAACCTCTACATGGATAAAGACTGAATTACTTTTCTGTATATCATTTGCTGTGCCTCATACTGGGGCTGGCACACAGTAAGTGCTTAGCATGTTTTTGTTGACTAATGAAAGAATGAATGATTTCTGTTGGGCTTGGCTCTGCCGCATTTCACTGTGAACCTCTGGTCCAATTTTAATTGAGGTCCACAACCTCTTCTCATCCTTATTTTCTACTGGAAGCAGAAAAGGATTGAGTCAAACCCTCAGGATGTTCCCTCCACTATGCAGACTCACATGATGGTGAATCAGGGGTTCTCAGGTATGTGAGCCCATAGAGTACTATTAATACCTGTCCATTGCTCAGGGTCCCAGGATATGTCTCTGGGTGAATGAGCATTGAGCCCCAGCCCCCACCTCAACCAAATCAACTCTGCTTATATCTCTCTCACACCTTGAGGTCTGGTAGACACTGTATTCAACCAGAGGCCAAAACATGTTTTAACGGAAAACCAGAAATTGCAAAAAAACACACATACATATATATATAGTTCAACTGGACTTCCCAGGCTGGCACTAGGGGCAAATAACCCGGCTACCAGTTCAGGAGACATAAGAGATGTGGGTTTGGTCCCTAGTTGGGAAGATCTCCTGGAGAAGAATATGGCAACCCACTCCAGGATCCTTGCCTGGAGAATCCCATGGACAGAGGAGGCTGGTGGGATATAGTCTGTGTGGTCGCAAAGAGCCAGACACGACTGAAGTGACTTATCATGTAGCACGTATAATTCAACTGGGTAGACGTTCAAAATTCTTAGGAGAAACGCCTGTCTAAACATATTTGTAAGGATCTTAAAACACAGTGTCCAGTCCAGAGCCGTCACCTGCTCGGTCACAGGACAGCCCCCCCACAAAGAGGTGTTGGGTCCAAGTGGCCACTTTGTCCAGGGACAAGCAGGAGGATGGGAATCGGTGCCAGGGTTTAGCCCGGTTCTTCCCAGAACCAATTGTGTAACTCACACCAGGTCCTTTTCCTCCCTCAGTGCTGTAGCTCATTTACCAGCGCAAGAGCAGGGAGTGCCCCCCACCATGGGAAGGCAGGGGGCACAGTGGCTAGGGACACCCAGGTGTCACCTGACAGGGGCAGGGACTTTGGGGAGAGGGTACCAGGGCGGGAGTGCTGAGTGCTGGTCGCCCCGGTCTCTGCCGAGCCGGTTGATCTGGGCGGCCTGGTCCAGCTCCGTCACTCGGAGCCTGACTCAGCCAGCAGCCATGGGGCCCGGGTTGCTGGGGGAAATGCTGTCGGCACATTTATTCTGGGTTTGGATATTTAAAGAGCTGGGTGTGTTGCACGACATTTCGGAAGTGCTTGGGGAAAGAGGGGGTTGCAGCCCAGGCATCTTTTTTTTCTCTTTAAACCATTATAGATATCCTGTCCTGATCTCTCGGTCCACAAAGAGTGAGTTTCTTCCCCTAAGAGTCTGACGTGGGGCCTGCCCATTGTGTCTGCCTGGCTCTGCAGCCCGGCAGGAAGCAGGTGGCCCAAGGTGGGATCTGTGCCCAGCTCCGACCCTGGCCTGCCCAGGTCCCCATTCAAGTGCACGCTGCTCCCTGGACTAGGAGCCTGGGAGCCTCCCTCCCCGGGCGCCGGCTGTGGGGGCAGACAGAGCCGTGGTCTGGGTCCCCAAGGGCACCTGAGGCAGGTGTTCCTCCACCTGGGGTGACAGGATGGAGACCTCTGGCCTTAGAGGCCTCAGCGTGGGTGGCAGCACAGGGCCCCCCGGGGGGGGGGTGGTTCTGGGGGCACCAGCTTCCTCTTCCTTGCTGGCTGCACTCACCGGCTCAGGAAACGCCGGCTGAAAGCTGGGACTTTGTTTTCAAACCCCTGCGTCAGTTTTACTATTTGAGTGGCCACTTCGGGCTTTTAGGAATGTGGTTCTTTTATCACTTCTCACTCAGGATGTTGTTGCCAAGAGACTTCCTCACAGACACTGCGTGCTGCCTTTGTTTTCCTTTCCAAATGCATATGGAGGAATCTTCCAGAACTGAGGCCCCAACAGTGAATGGCACCTGCAGTGCGGTGAGTGGGCGTGGGGTAGTTTTTCTCTCATGACATTTATTGTTTTCATTTCTGCTCACAGAGGTCATTTTGTCCACACACTCATGATGGCAGATTTGAGAAACAGGAAATAAACACAGGTGATCTTGGAGGAAAATTAGTATCACCCATGGTTCCGCCTGAGCCAGAGATCCACACATAGCAACCTGGTGTTGTCCTTGTTTGTTTGTTTGTTTCAATTGGGCTCATCCTGCAGACATTGTAAAGGAATCAGCTTTTCACACCCAGCACCACAGCATCACCGATGTCCCCACCCTTGAAGTCTCATGGACGCCATTTTCAAGTGTCATTAGCTCTTCTTTGGTTCTGTCCCCAGCAAAGTGACGTTCAGGATGTTGGCCCGAGTTAAGGAAGCTGATGTCAGATGGGACAGGGAGACTGCACAGCAGAATCCGAGTCTACGTGTGGAGTGCAGACGGGTGGGACTGTGAGTGACTTTTATTTAGTCATCACCTCCTCTCTCTTCTAGGTCCTGCACATTTTTCTGTAACAAGCCCGGGAATGGAGCCAGGTGATGTGATCTAAGGTGCAGCCTCAGGTCGCAGGCGGGCTGTGGTCAGTCCTGCCTTCCAACCAGTGAGTTGCTTGGCCATTCTGGGCCTCATGTCCTCATGTATAAAGCGTGGACGGTGATGCTGCCTATCTCACAGGTATATTTGGCAGATCAGGTGCATGAGAAAGCCCAGGGAACACCTATGAATGAGACTCATTGTGGCTTTATAGGATAAGCATACAGATTCTAAGAGTTACAGCCCAGTGGGCTGATTTACATCCCCCAAACACTCATTGACATCCTAACCCCCAGGACCTCAGGAGAGTGAAAGTATTTGGAGACGAGGTTCTTTATAATGGTGATTACATTAAAATGAGGTCCCTGGGACGGACCCTAATCCCATGTGATTGGTGTCCTTAAAAGAAGAGTTGGTTGGGACACACACATGCACGGAAGGGAGACCACGTGAGGATACAGGGAGGAGCCGGCGTCTCCCAGCCAGAGAGAGGCCCGGGAGGAGACCTTCCCTGCCGACGCTCTGATCCTGGGCTTCCAGCCTCCACATTGCTTAAGCCTCCAGCCTGTGGCCCTCTGTTAGGACCACCTGCATGAACTGACATGTGTGCTCAGTAGGAATGTCCGTGTCATCTTTGTTCATGGTCCCTCTCTCCACCCCGAGATCCTTACGATCTAAGAGCCGTGCTGAGAGTTCTCCTTCAGGCAGACACAGCCCGTCCTGCTCCTGGCCCCTGGAGCCCCTCCTCTTCCTGGGCGCCCAGGGTCCTTGGCGTGTCCCTGGGCGCCCCATCCTCCTGTCACTCCCCGCCTTCCAGGACTGTTTCTCCCCAGATAATGGCTCTGGACTCCCCTGGAGGGAACGTGAGTCTCTATCCTTCCAGAGCCTCATTCAGCCGTTTTCTTGTTCAAGATACTCCCTCCCGAAGGTGCCTCTGCCCTTCAGTGAGGTGGTTTAAAACTCTCTGGACACCAGCAGGAGAATGTGTTCATTTAGGCTCCAGTGGGATCACCAACACCATGGTCTCTTGTGGTGGGGTCAGTTTTTTTCTTAATGTTTAACTTTATTATGAACTTTTAAGAATGTTGGTGTGTTAATAACACTTAACTTGAGATCCATCCACTTAACAAAATTTTGGTTTTGTTTTTCTGGCTTGTAGGATTTTAGTTCCCTGACCAGGGGTTGCACTCAGGCCCCGGCAATGAAAGCGCTGAGTCCTAATTTCTAGACCACCAGGGATTTTTAAAAAATTTTATTTAAATTTACTATTATTTTTATTGACATATAGATGCTTTATAATCTGTGTTGGTCTCTTCTGTACAGTCCAGGGCTTCAGGTTTCCAGAGGGCTTGTTACAGGATATTGGTTACAGCTCCCTGCGCTATACAGCAGATCCTTGTTGTTTATTTTATGTTTAGTAGTTTGTATCTGTTAATCCCCAACTCCTAATTTGTCCCTCCCCCACTCCCTTGGCAACCACAAATCTCTTCTCTATTTCTGATTCTGTGTTTTGTAATTAAGTTCATTGGTGTCGCTACATGTCACGTATCCTGTAAGTGACATCAGATGATTATAACCCATGACTGTTGACTGTTGTACAGCAAACCCTAGAGTTTGTTCGTCTCACTTGACTGAAACTACCTGCCTGTCCATCAATGACTTCCCTTTCCCCCTCTTTCCAGTCTCTGGTAACCAGCGTTCTGCTCTTTGATACCATAGGAATTTGACTTTTTCATTTCAGATACCTCATATAAGTGGAACCAAGGTTTTTTTCTGATTGACTTATTCACTGAGCACAACGTCCTCAAGCTTCACTTGTGTTGTCCCATTTTGCAGAATTTCTCTTTTGAGTCTGAATGGTGTTCCTTTGCATGTCCCTGTCACATCTTCATCTGTTCATCTGTTGCTGGACATTTAGGTCATTCCACATCCTGACTGACGTGAGAGATGCTGTAATGAACACTGGAGTGCTAAGACCTCTTTGAGATTCTGATTTCAATTCTTTTGGACAAAAACCCATTAGTGGGCTTGCAGAGTAGGATTCTGAACATGGAGAGGAGCCCACTGGGGCATGTGTGTGCAGCGCTCCCTCCGATTCTAAAAGCACTGCTGGCCCTATACTGGGAGCATAGTAAAGTGGTTGTCAGGTGGGGATATTTTTGTGTTTGCAAACTGGAGGTCAGCTCTGTCTCCTGGGCCAGGGAGTTAGCCACTGCACCTCGTCTGCTAAGTCATCCCCTCTTTTCTCAGGAGACAGTCTTATAAATCTGGCTAATAACTCCCATTTCATTTCCCCAAACTCCATTAGAGGGAAATTATAATGAAGCTCAAATACTCGCCAGGTTATTCATGGGAAAGACCTTTGGCTCTTAAAAAATACATTTTAGATGACTGGATTAATCTAGTGGCACATTAGAATACGGCCCTGCTGAAGTTTGCAGGAGACTCCTGGCACCAGGCATTGTGCCTTCCACAGTGCTGCCAAGGAGCATGAATTATCTTTACAGGAAGAGGCAGGAATTAATATGTCAGATGCAAAAGACCCAGGGGCAGCACCCTATGGAAGCCTAGGAGCCTTGTTCCTTGTCAAGGTTCTGCAAGGTTGGAGTCATAATCACATGATTCCGGAGCAAGCTCCCTTAGCCAAACCTCCCTGAGAAGGGCACTTGACTAGGGGCTTAATTTATGACAAGCACGTTGGAAAAAACATGCTGATTTCATTCCTTTTATTACCTCCCTGGCACAGCAAGTTAATTAAAAAAAAGTATGATGACTGCTTTGTGCTCACATAAGAGGTTGATTTGTAATGTAAATATATTCATGTGTATGGTACATACATTAATATAGAAGTAATAATAACAGCGGGTTAGTATCTATCACCAAATGAGTTTTGGACCCTGGCAAAGGCATTATGCACAGATTACTTATAACTCTACCAAGCCGACATTATTCAGTTCATTTTGTTGATGGGGAAACTGAGGCTCAGAGTGGTTAAGGAGCTTGCCCAAGGACATATGGCTGATGTGTGATGGGATTCAACCTAAGTTATAAGATAGTGTTTATGGCAGAGTGAACTAAAGCTCCTCTTTGTATGCTCTGCCTCAGCCTTACCATTTGCCTCCATTTAATCCCCATCAAGGTCAAGGAGAGAATTGAGCATGAGTGTGAAGGAAGATTGATGGGCCCTGTTCATTGTTGGGTATGTGAAGAAGCTGAGGACTCTAACCAGGAGAAGGTTGTATCCTCCAAGAAAGGCAAAGTTACTAAGACACAAATAGGTTAAGAGTGAAAGGACTGAAAAAAGATACGCTAGCTCCTAATCGAAAGAAAGCTGGAGAGAGAGTATTAGTATCAGAAAAAGCAGATTATAGAACAAATAACATCAGGGATTGAAAAGTGTCATTTCATAACGACTAAGGTATCCATTAATCAGGGTGAATAGCAATTCTAAATGTTTATGCACTGAATAACAAAGCTTCAAATGGTTGAAACAGAAACTAACAGACTTGCAAGAGGAAACAGAGAAGCCCACAATTACAGTCAGATTTCAGCACCATGCTGTCACCAATCAGTAGAGCAAGTGGACAGAAGATCAGCAAAGACGTAGACAACTTGGATGACACCCTCCACCAACTCAGCCCGATTGACGTTTACAGATCACATCACTCAGCAACAGCGGAACACACTTTCCTTGCTAGTGCACGTGAAGATTTACCAAGATGGGTCACACTCCAGTCTGAGACTAAAAAAGTCTATGCACATCTATCAAGATTCAAGTCCTACAAAGTGTGTTCTCTGACCATGGTGGAATTAAATCACAAATCAGTGACAGATACTTGGAAAATCTCCAAATAATTATACATGGAATGATAATTTTATAACTAACCAGCGAGTCAAAGAAGAAATTATATAATTATCTCAGTAGCCATAGAAAAAACATTTAACAAAGCCCAACATTTGTTTCTGATTAAAAAACAAAACTCCGGTAGTAGAAGGGAACTTTCTCAGAGGAATAAGGGGCAGCTATGAAACAAATGTATAACTAACATAATTAATGGTGAAAGGTGAAATCCTTTCCTTTTCTAAAGATCAGAAAGAAGACAAAGATTCCTGTTCTCACAACTTGTATTTGACATTTGTAGTAGAGAAATAAAGGACATTCAGATTGGAAAGTGAAAGTCGCTCAGTCATGTCCGACCCTTTGCGACCCCACGGACTATACAGTCCATGGAATTCTCCAGGCCAGAATACTGGAGTGGGTAGCCATTCCCTTCTCCAGGGGATCTTCCCAACCCAAGGATCGAACCCAGGTCTCCTGCATTGCAGGTGGATTCTTTACCAGCTGAGTCACAAGGGAATCCCAAGAATACTGGAGTGGTCAGCTTATCCCTTCTCCAGCAGATCTTCCCAACTCAGGAATTGAACCAGGGTCTCCTGCATTGCAGGTGGATTCTTTACCCACTGAGCTACCAGGGAAGCCCTCAGACTGGAAAGGGGGAAGCAAAAGGTATCTTTCTCTGCAGACAGTACGACCATCTATGGTCAATATGATCAACTAATAAGTAAATATTGCACGCCTGTAGGATACAATATCAATCAATATACAGAAATAAAATTTATTTATATATACCAGCAATAAGCTATCCAGAATTGTAATTAAAAAAATATCATATATAGCATGCTAAGTCACCTCAGTCATGTCCAGTTCTGCGACCCTACACACTGTAGCCTGCCAGGCTCCTCCATCCATGGGATTCTCCAGGCAAGAATATTGGAGTGGGTGGCCTGGCCTTCCTCCAGGGGATCTTCCTGACCCAGGAATTGAACCCAAGTCTCTTATGTCTCCTGCACTGGCAGGCAGGTCCTTTACTGTTAGCACCACCTGGGAAGCCCAAGTACAAAAGTAATTGCAGTTTTGCATTGTTGAACTTTGCTGTTTGATAATGCATTACATTCTTAAATAAATGTGGTTATGTTATACATGATTTTAATGCACACTTCTCACTTTATCTTTGTTAATGACTTATTACTTGCTGTGTATTTTATATTTATTTTAGACTATGGAAATGATAGACAAAAAGCAAATTAGAATGATTTTCTTATTCGAGTTCAAAAGAAGTCATAAAACAGTGGAGACAACTCGCAACGTCAATAACACATTTGGCCCAGGAACTGCTGACGAATGTACAGTGCAGTGGTTGTTCAAGAAGTTTTTTAAAGGAGATGAGAGCCTTGAAAATGAGGAGTGCAGAGGCTGGCCATTGGAAGTTGACAGCAACCAACTGAGTGCATCACTGAAGCTGATCCTCTTACAACTACATGAGAAATTGCCAAAGAAATCAACATCGACCATTCTACAGTCATTGGACATTTGAAGCAAATTGGAAAGGTGAAAAATCTTGATAAGTGGATACCTCATTAGCTGACCAAAAATTTTTAAAAATCATCATTTTGAAGTGTCTTCTCTTACTCTACACAACAGCAATGAATCATTTCTCTATTGAATTGTGACGTGCAATGAAAAGTGGATGTTATATGACAACCAGAGACAACCAGCTCAACGGCTGAACTGGATCGAAGCTCCAAACCACTTCCCAAAGCCAAACTTGCACCAAAAAAAGGCAATGGCTTTGTTTGGTGGCCTGCTGCCTGTCTGATCCACTACAGCTTTCTGAATCCCGGTGAAACCATTACATCTGAGAAGTATGCTCAGCAGATCAATGAAATGCACCAAAAACTGGAACACCTGCAGCCAGCATTGGTCAACAGAAAGGGCCCAGTTCTTCTCCATGACAACACCCAACTGCGTGTCACACAGCCAATGCTGCAAAAGTTGAATGAATTGGGCTACGAAGTTTTGCTTCATGTGCCATATTCACCTGACCTGTTGGCAACCGACTACCACATCTTCAAGCAGCTCGACAACTTTTTGCAGGGAAAATGCTTCCACAACCATCAGGAGGCAGAAAATGCTTTCAAGAGTTTGTCGAATTTTGAACCTCATCTTATTAAGCTACAGTAATAAACTTATTTCTTGTTGGCAAAATATGTTGATTGTAATGGTTCCTATTTTGATTAATAAAGATGTGTTTGAGCCTAGTTACAGTGATTTAAAAATTCACGGTCCGAAATTGTGATTGCATTTTCACCAACCTAATACAATAGCATCAAACATATGAAATTAGGAATAAATTTGACAAAAGATAATATGTAAGATCTGTATACTACAGGCTGCAAAACTTTGTTGAAAGAAATTAAACAAGACCTAAATAAATTGAGAAATGTATTTACCCTGTTATGGGATCAGTAGACTCAATATAAATTTTAAAATGTCTGTAGATTTAAGGCAATATCTACCAAAATTCAGTAGTTTTTATGTAGAAACTGTCCACTGATTCTAAAATTCATATGGAAATGCAAAGGACCTAGAATAACCAAACAACTTTGAAAAAGAAAAACATCACCTGAAATGGAGAATTTAAGCTCTTTCTTACAACTCTTTTTAAGAGCAAAACCTTGTTCATGACTTCTCAGAAGTCTTCTCATTGATCCAAGGATGATGATTGAGGTTGTGGGGAGAGTGGGTCCCCAAGGAAAATCTGGGGGCTCTTCTAGAGAAGGGGGAATGGATATGTATAGGACAGGCAGAAACAACAGATTTTTTAATATTTATTTGTTTTTAATTGATTGATGATTGCTTTACAATATTGGTTTGATTTCTGTCATACATCAACATAAATAACCCATAGGGGTACATATGTCCCCTCCTTCTTGAATCTGCCTCCCACCTCCCATCTTTTCGCACCCCTCTAGGTTATTACAGAACCCCAGTTTGAGTTCCCTGAGTCATATAGCAAATTCCCATTGGCTATCTATTTTAGATATGGTAGTGTATATGCTTCCATGTTACTCTATCCACTCATCTCACCCTCTCCTTCCTCTCCGCAGCCTGTGTCTGTAAGTCTGTTCTGTGTGTCTGCATCTGTATTGCTGCCCTGCTGATTCAGGTTCATCAGTACCATCTTTATAGATTCCATATATATGTGTTAATACATGATATTTGTTTTTCTCTTTCTGACTTATTTCACTCTGTATAATAGGCTCTGTGTTCATCCACCTCATTAGAACTGACTCAAATGCATTCCTTTTTAGGGCTGAGTAGGCTGCAGTCCATGGGATCGCTAATAGTAGGACACGACTGAGTGACTTCCCTTTCACTTTTCACTTTCTTGCACTGGAGAAGGAAATGGCAACCCACTCCAGTGTTCTTGCCTGGAGAATCCCAGGGACAGGGGAGCCGGGTGGGCTTCCATCTATGGGGTCGCACAGAGTCGGACACGACTGAAGTGACTTAGCAGCAGCAGCAGTATTCCATTGTATATATGTACCACAGCTTCTTTATCCATTCATCTCTTGATGGACGTCTGTGTTGCTTCCATGTCCTAGCTGTTATGAATAGGGCTGCAATGAACATTGGGCTACACGTGTCTTTTTCAGTTTTGGTTTCCTCAGGGTATATGCGTAAAAGTGGTATTGCTGCATCATATGGTGGTTTTATTCCTAGTTTTTAAAGGAATCTTCATGTTGTCTTCCATAATGGTGGCATCAATTTACATTCCCACCAATAGTACACACCTTCTCCAGCACTTGTTGTTTGAGGACTTTCTGTGGATGGTCATTCTGACTGGTATGAGGTGATTCCTTATTGTAGTTTTGATTTGCATTTCTCTAGTAATGAATGATGGTGAGCATCTTTTCATGTATATGTTGGGGAGCCTGGTGGGCTGCCGTCTGTGGGGTCGCACAGAGTGGGGCAGGACTGAAGTGACTTAGCAGCAGCAGCAGCAACAGATACTTTGTTGCCCCGAGCCCACTGGAATAAAAACAATTCAGTCTGAGCCACTGTTTTTTTTTCCTCTGGCAATTCCCAGTAAAACATACGGCTTCAGGGGCTGTGTCTGTGCTGGTCAGGCTCCAAACCTCAGGGCCCCAGAGCCTGGGAGTCAGTGGAGGGGGTACCCAGGAGAGAAGCCTTGATAAAGAACTTGACTCGTTTCCCCTCGTCAGGCACACACAGTCCAAGTGAGCAAACCTTCTGCCTCTGTCCCTCCTCCAGGGACGTTACCTGTGGAATTGTCCCTACCACCCAGTGAGGAATTTCTCACATGAACTACAGCCTGGGGCCCTGTCCTGGCAAAGGTGAGCAGGGCCGTGTGGCTGATGGAAGCTGGAGGGACTTACCTCTCCCTCCTGGTGGAGGGCGATGGGAAAGGTGGGGATCACAGAAAGGCCAGGAACTCAGGGCTGCCAGAGAAAGTCTGAGGGAGAGAGAGAGTAAGACCCAGTCCTCAGATGATGCTGTGCAATAGAGCAGCCAAGGGCTGTGGCCTGAGCACACACGGAAGAGAAAGGGACTCTCAGCTTCTCTCAGGAGTAGCTGCTCTGAGGCCACAGACCCAAACCTGACTCAGGGCCCCTTTTCCTTACCCTAGCTTACCTGCTGGGTCCACGGAGCTGGGGAGTATGTGCTCCCACTATCGGAAGCCTCCAAGTGGCCATCTCCTTGCCGCAGGGTCCAGGGAAGCAGACAGGAGGCTCACAGAGAAGACAGTACTCCCCCGCCCGCCCACTCCAAGCTCAGTTCTTGGCCCCAAACCATCTTCCCAGGCGACACAGAAATACGTGCATCCTTGGGCCTTTGAGAGACTTCCCCAGAACACTGGGAGGAGGATAAAATTGCAGAGCTTACTTAGCTCCTCTAAGTCCTGGATGCCCACAGCCTTCCGAGGCAGTTACTGTCACTGTGCCCACTGAACAGTTGCAGGGAAGGGTGTGGCCATGTTAGTGACTGAGCCGTGACTCCACAGTGCGTGGGGGCAGAGGCTGACCTCTGAGTCCAGGTGGATTGGTTGCAGAGCCCACTGTGATCCCATAGAACATATGGTTCCAGGGTTGGGACATTCTAGAATCTTCTGTCATATACAGCATAATGTGTGAGATGGCAAGTCTGACTCGGCACTCCTGCCCTGTCTCTTTTCCCGGGCCAGGGGGAAGCAGGTGACCCCACAGACAGGAGCATGCCAGGCTTCCCTGACCTTCACCATCTCCCAGAGGTTGCTCAGACTCATGTCCATTAAATCAGTGATGCCATCCAACCATCTCATCCTTTGCTGTCCCCTTCTCCTCCTGCCTTCAATCTGTCCCAGCATCAGGGTCTTTTCCAGTGAGTCGGCTCTTTGCAATCGGTGGCTGAAATATTGGAGCTTATGCCATGTAGTATACACCCCCCCAAAACGAGACATTTCTCCACAGAAAACAACCACGCCATGCTGTGAACACACACTTCATGTTACTAAGAGAAGTGCTAACTTCCATGTCTTTTCCAAATTACATTCGGTTTCCTCAGCTGGTTCTTAACTTTACTGTCTTTGGCCTAAAGTAGTCTTTTTTCCGCCCCCCCCCCCCCCCCCCCCCCCCCCCCCAGGAAAAGGAGCATTTTGTCCTAAGAGAACTTCATATCTTCTTGGAAGACCAAAGCTGCAGGAACTTTGCAAATGATAGTTTTCTAACTGCCAGGTGGGCCAGGGTGTTCGGGGTGTGGGGGAAGTGAAAGAGTGGGAGCCTGGAACTTCACTAGAGTTCCCACCCCAGAGGATATCAGACCTGATGTCAGAATCCAGATGGCTCTTTTCAGCCATCATCCCTTCTCTTCCGAAGTAACTGTAGGTTCCCTGGAAGCTGTGAAGATGGTGGAGAGAGGCCTTGGGAACCACTTATCCTGTTCCATGCAAAGGTAACATCTTACGCAACAATGGAACCGTGTGGAAATCAGGATTTTGACACGGATACAGTTGTGTTGTACATAAGTGCCGTCTTATCACGTGTGCATTTGTGTAACCTTCCACTCACCATAAAGGTCTCCCTGTTCCCTCTCATCATTCCTATCCCTTGATGAGCTCTTTCATTTTATCATTTAGAAAATGTGATTTAAGTAGAATCATCCTGGCAGCTCTGCTGGTAAAGAACCCGTCTGCAATGCAGGAGAGTGAGAGTGAAAGTCGCTCAGTCGTGTCCGACTCTTTGCAACCCCGTGGACTATATACAGTCCATGGAATTCTCCAGGCCGAGTACTGGAGTGGGTAGCCTTTCCCTTCTCCAGGGGATCTTTCCAACCCAGGGATTGAACCTAGGTCTTCCACCTTGCAGGTGAATTCTTTACTGTCTCAGCCACCAGAGAAGCCCAAGAATGCTGGAGTGGGTAGCCTCTCCCTTCTCCAGTGGGTCTTCCCGGCCCAGGAATTGAACCGGGGGCTTCCCTGATAGCTCAGTTGGTAAAGAATCTGCCTGCAGTGCAGGAGTCATTGGTTTGATTCCTGGGTCAGGAAGATCCCCTGGAGAAGGGATAGGTTACCCACTCCAGTATTCTTGGGTTTTCCTTGTGACTCAGCTGGTAAAGAATCCACCTGCAATGTGGAAGACCTGGGTTCGATCGCTGGGTTGGGAAGATCCCCTAGGGAGAAGGGAAAGGCTACCCACTCTAGAATTCTGACCTGGAGAATTCCATGGACTAGACAGTCAGTCCCAAAAAGTCCCAAAAAGTCAGACACGACTGAGCAACTTTCACTTAACTTACTTATTTGCTACCGACTGTTTACTTTCACGTAATTTTCGCTATGTGAAGGGCCTAAGTCTGCCCTTTTATTTTTTGTTTTCTGTTCTTTGCTTTTATTTTCCTATCTTACTTTTGGTTACTTGAACATCTGTTTTAGAGTCATGTTTCAATTTTTCTATAGTGTTTCTGAGTATATCTCTTTGTATAGCTGTTTCAGCTGTTGCTCTGGATATTATGTTATGCATACATGATTTATAGCAGTCAACTGCTGTTGACATTTTACCAGTTTGAGTAAAGTGCCCAAACTTTACCTCCATCTAAGTCCTTTCACTCACCCTTGTTTAAAATATAATTGTTTTAAGTATTTCTTCTCTATATATTTAGAACCTCATTGAACAATGTTAGTGTTTTTACTTCGACCAAACAAAATTTACAAAACTCAAGAAAAGAAATCTACTGTATTTATCTTATTTATATGGTCTTTCTTCCTTCTAGGTGGCCTAAGAATACATATGTAAATATAGAATTCATTTATTTTATAAATATTTAAATGTTAATTTGGCAAATGTATGTTAAATATTTTAATATATTTATTATTAAATGTAAATTTATAAATAGAAGTACATGTTAATTCCAGGGTTTCTAGTTGTACTTTATAGGAAGAATAAAGAGAGGTGTATCTACTCCATCTTGGTCTGGAGACCTAATCTTTTAAGAAAAGAAAGTCTGAGGGGCTTCCCTGGTAGTCCAGTGGTTAAGACTCTGTACTCCCAACACAGGGGACCTGAGTTCAATCCCTGATCAAGGGACAGAGATCCTGCATGCTGCAGAATATGGTCAAAATAAATAAAATAAAAAGACACCAAATAAGAAACCCTGAGAAGGGACAAACAGAAAGTCTTGGCACTCCTCTGCCCCGCTACACCTTTGAGACAGCGTGGATAGCAGCCTGGGAAACCATTTCTGCAGCATTCCACTTGGTCCTCAAGCATCTTTTGGGGAAGACTATGGGCATCCTGGAAATACAGAGCAGGACTGAAAAAATGCAGAAGGAAGTGGGATGTGGGGGTACCTGAGTTACCTTGTCTCCCTCCTGAGATATGGTCAACCACACACAAGGAATGTTCTGCACTTGTCTCTTTAAACGCTGCCAGTGACAAACCAGGAAGTTACAGGCATCTAAAAACACTGGGTTTTGACTCAGAATCCAACAGCCTTTCCTTTGTCCACCAAAAGCCCTTGCTGAGGCTTGTCAAGAGACATTGCTACACTCTGCTTCCTCAGAGTAACCCCCCCCCCCCACCGCTATTAATACCAGGTGGAGGATTATGCTGACCACTGCCAAGGACCCTGCAGCAGCAGCTCAGTGGACAGACCACCAGGATCGGAGCAGGAACTGTGCAAAGCAGTGACCACCCAACCTTCAACTCTGAACACACGCTTGACCCATTCAGTAGGTTACAAATCCTCTCAGCTAGTTTACTTCCTAGATTTTTGCTTTAAGAAACTTTGGGTCATTCGCAAAAATAAGCCCACTTTTCAAAAGTGAAAATTTGCTGTTGTGGGTTGCTATTTCCTTCTCCAGGGGATCTTCCTAACCCAGGGATCGAACCCAGGTCTCCTGCATTGCAGGCAGACGCTTTATCTTCTGAGCTACCAGGGAAGCCCCACAATAAAAAAACTTGCCAACCATGAAGATGTTTCTAGGAATATTGCTGAAATGCACACTGGCCTCCAAGGGAGCTTGTTTATTTGGAATATCACTTCTGAAGGGATTGTTTGTCAAACAAAACCAAACAAAAATAAGTCAACTTCCTTTAGACATAATCACTCCCATCTACCTCCAGTGGCTCATGGGGACTCCTGGGGGCTTCTGTATTCTTACGACTTCCTGGAGAAAGGCTAGACTCTGGCCTCAAATAAGTCCACAGTAATGTGCTGCGTGCCTGGCATGGAGGTGCTGATGAAAGCAAAGGATTGGCTCTATTCCTGGAGGTGTTTCAAGATTCAATGACCAATTCTCCTGCAAATAAGTTCCCATCTCTTGTGGCTCAGACGAATCTGCCCGCAATGCGGGAGACCTGGGGTCGATCCCTGGGTCAGGAAGATCCACTGGAGAAGAGAATGGCAACCCACTCCAGTATTCTTGCCTGGAGAATTCCATGGACAGAGGAGCCTGGCGAGCTACAGTCTATGGGATCGCAGAGTTGGACATGACTAACTACAGGCCAAGCTTCACAAGAAGCCCCACATTTCTACCAACTTTCCCCACCCCGAAACCTTCCCTCATTTACTCATTCAGTAAGTATATACTGAACATTTATTTTGTACCAGTTACTCGACTAGGTGATGGAGAGTACATTGAAGAAAACACCCGAAATCTTGCCTTCATAGGAACTTACTTTCTCATGGGAGAAACAGATGATAAGCCTTAATACAAATAAAATAAATGGTATGTTATCAGTAGAAGGTATTAAGTGCTCTCTAGACGGTGAGGCAGGGGTGCAATTTACAATGAGGGAAAGCCTCATTGAGAAGGTGACGTGCAAACAAGGACTTGAAGGAGGTGGGGAGTGAGACCTGGGGGTCCCAGGGCAGGACGCACTGGGCAGTGGTAACAGTCCTGAGCTGAGAGGGCTTCTGGTCTTGTCAAGAACAGTGAGGAGGCAAAGGAAAAGACTGTTTTGCACTGAGTGAACTTCTAGTCAGGTCAAATACAGACCAGTCTTTTTTTTTTTTTGTAGTTTATTGCTACTTAGAATTTATTTGGCTTTGTTTCTTTTTTTAAAAAAAATTTAATTGAAGTATAGTTGCTTTACAATGTTGTGTTAGTTTCTGCTGTCTAGTGAAGTGAACCAGCTCTATGTATACATATGTCCCCTCTGTTTTGAATTTCCTTCCTGTTGAGGTCACCAAGAGCATTGAGTAGAGTTTCCTGTGCTCTCCAGTTCTCATTAGTTCTCTGTTGTATACATAGTGTCAGTAGTGTATATATGTCAATCCCAACCTGCCATTTCCTCCTACCCTGTCTCCCCCTTTCCTCCTGCTATCCGTACCTTTGTTCTCTACATCTATGTCTCTATTTTATAAATAAGATCGTCCAGACCATTTTTTTCAGATTCCACATATATGCATTAATACATACTTGTTTTTCTGACTTACTTCCCTCTGTATGACAGTCTCTGGGTCCATCCATGTTTCTACACATGACCCAATGTCATCCCTTTTTATGGCTGAGTAATATTCCAAAATAAAGTCAAGTCTTGCAAGCAGGATCTTCCAGGGAACCACCAGACAGGTATGAGAACAGGGTTTTGACCCCCTTCTGCCAGTTCACTTCAGTCGCTCAATTGTTTCTGACTCTGCGACCCCATGGACCGCAGCACACCAGGCTTCCCTGTCCATCACCAACTCCTGGAGCTTGCTCAAACTCATGTCCATCGAGTCAGTGATGCCATCCAACCATCTCATCCTCTGTCGTCCCCTTCTCTTCCTGCCTTCAATCTTTCCCAGCATCAGGGTCTTTTCCAATGACTCAGTTCTTCCCATCAGGTGGCCCAAGTATTGGAGCTTCAGCTTCAGCATCATTCCTTCCAATGAATATTCAGGACTGATCTCCTTTAGGATGGACTGGTTGGATCTCCTTGCAGTCCAAGGGACTCAAGAGTTTTCTTGGGGACTGAAAACTGGGTTGTTGGTTTTCAAGCTTACTGGGGAGAGAGGGATGAGAGTAAGGGAAGTTCCAACACCATAAAGCTCACCATTCTTTCTGAGATCCTGCCTTTCTCCACTAGCAAACACTCCTTGACTGCTGCAAGCCTTTCGTTAATTTTCTGAATTCTGCAAAAGATGATTTTTGCACAGCAGTCCTCAGGATGTTCAGGAGCCTTCACCATCCTTCTTGCTGACACTACTCTTGAAGGAACACTTGGGGGCTGGAAATTGACATAAACTGGACTGAGTGGATGGGTGATTATGAGAAGGGAGCAAGATTTGGCTGGATTGGGGGCCCCAGGCAGCAGGGTGATGGGAATCAAGGCAGGATGGGGAGCTGGGAGCCCTGTGCAAACTGGTGTCTGAAGCTTTCAAGGAGAAAAGTGAACATGGATCTTTTATGAAGGTTAAGCTGGCAGGGGGCCAGGAGATGAGCTGGAACAGAGGGAAGAAGACCAGTGACTTTACTCAGACGGGATACTGTGTGCCTGGGAGAAGCACCAGTAAATAGGCTGGATGGGAGAGCAATCCTCAGGAGGCTTCCGTTGGTGATGGGTCACTGGGGAGGCTGGGTAAGTCCTGTTGCTGTCTGGAGACACCCGGTCACCCTTCAAGTTTTCTTCTTGCCAGCCCAAAAGTTATGTCAGTCCCAATGGGGTCCTTTTGGCCTCACCTTTATACTGTTTGCCCCCTGTGAAGGACCCTGACGTGTTGAACACCTCGAGTATCTTGAAGTTCACGACCAGTGATGCCCCCTCCCGGGTGGGGAAGCAGAGCTGGGTTCAAAGAGCTGGGCTCTGCCATAAACACAGGAGGTTCTTGAATCCTATGGGGCCCCTCCTTTAAGGAATCAATACCTTTGTCATCCATCTGCTGGTGGGGGGGGGCACTGTGCAGAGAAAAAGAGGGGCTTGGCACCTTGCTTCTGGGGGATCACTGATGACCAAACCCTCTCTGGTAGGTCCCATCACCTGAGGGTAAGGGTCGGGGGAGGAGAACACACAGCTGGTGCCCAGAGTGCCCTGGGCTGCCACATCTCCAGGTGGTAGGCCCTAATCCTTCTTCAGGACATATGGATCTTTTCAGACAACCTGAGATATAGCTCAGGTTCCAGTCCAGCTCAGGCCAACAGTAACCTTAAAAGTGGAAAGTGGAAGAAATAACTTGGTCAGACACTGCTCTCAGGAGGGCTTGGAGAAGACCTCAAGCTGGACCCCCAACCCCAGCCCGTCTGCACCAGAGCCTCCCGCAGGCAGGCCCCCGGAGCCGCCCAGTCACCCCGGCCGTCTCTAGCCAGCGTCTGGTTCACACTGCTTCCTGATTTGTGTTATTCGGTTCTGTCTGGGGGAGACTTTCCTCTGCTGAAGCTGCTGCTGGGCCAGGCCTGGGGACAATGCAGGCCTCAACCTCCTCCACCTCCAGCGAGGCCCGGGGCTCAGCTCACAGAGGTAGCTTCCATTTGTTCTGGAAAGAATTCTCCCCCTGGCCACCCAGACCTGCCCGGAAAGCCAAAGCTTTGGTTTCCAGCAAGTCCAGCTGGGGCCTGTCACAAAGTTCTGCTTGGTCACTGCTCCACTGCAGGGAAGCATGTGGATGCCAGCTTTGTGTGTCTAGTGGAAGCAACGGAAGGCCTGTGTGGGGTCACCCAGCCAGAACAGACCGTTTCATCCGGTCTTTCCTGGAGGATTAGGCCAGGCAGGCCCAAGCCCTGGGTCTCGCAGCACATTCTGTGTCTGGTGACCACACAGAGGTTTTAGCCAGGCAGCCGCTGAGGCTGAATTTGAGAAGCTTGGGCAGAACTGTGGTTCTGCAGGCATAGGAGCACACAGCACACACGCACGCAAGCCAGTACCGCCAGCTGCCTCGGTTCACCGCCTACAGGGAGCCACGCCCATTCACACCAGGTGCTGCGAGTTACCCCGGATTTCAGATAGCCCGCCTCCTGCCCTCACGGCCCACACACTGACACCCACTTACCAAGCAAAACTTCAGGTCTTATTCAAGGTAAGTCACCAAACTTACTTGTAGTAGTTATGAATGTCTAAACCACAGAACACGTGTTAAACAGTGCTGCCATTTTTATTAGCTCGTGTTTTGTCGCTTCGTCGTGTCCAACTCTTCTGCAACCCCATGGACTGTAGCCCGTCAGGCTCCTCTGTCCATGGGATTTCCCAGGAAAGAATAGTAGAGTGGGTTGCCATCTCCTCTAGAGCATTTTTCCTACGCAGGAATCAAACCCATGTCTCGTGCATTGGCGGGCAGATTCTTTACTGCTGAGCCACCTGGGAAGCCCTTACTAGCTTTTGGGTGCCTCCAACCCCAGCTTCGCTACAAGAGCAGGATTTTTAGGAACACCTTTGTTGGATCATAGCAGAATCAACTGTACTGTCATATCCACTTTAGAGATGAGAAAAGTTGAGATTTAGAAGATGCTGTTCCCTCCTGGTAAGCGTAGGACCCTGATTCAAATTCCTGGCTGAGAAGTTAGACTCTGACTGGCCCTGTGCCCACCCCTTGCACCCAGGTGCAGAGCCTCAGCTCTGCCTCCTCGTAATGGGAAAGGTCACGTGGAGGAGGCCCTCTTGTGAAGGTTTCCTCATTGGTCTTTGCTCCCAGCCCCGCCCCCCTGGCTGTGGTGCCCTGCGCGAGCTAGAAGGTTCGGCTACGTTTCCCTACTGTCCTGGTCCTAGGTGTGCTGGGCAGGGCCTGGCCCCTGACTAGACCTCAGAGATGTTTCTGGAGCCATACTGACCTGAAGACGAGGCTTGGCTGCAGAGAGCTGGCAGAAGGAACTGGAGCCAGGTTCCTGGGCAGCCTGGGGCAAAGCAGCAGGGCCAATGGCTGCCCTACAAAACTCCAGGTACAGTCAGAACCCGCCCCACTAAGAACGGAAGCCAGGAAGACAGTGACCTGCGCCTCAGGACGTGGTAAACTCCCCTTTACATTGGAAGACTTTGCCTTCTAATGCAGGGGTAAGGATACCTGGTGGGAAGGTAAGATCCCACCTGGCTCCTGGCCAGAAAATCAACAAGTAAAATAGAAGCAATATTGTAACCAATTCAACTTTAAAAAATGGTCCACATCAGAAAAGAACCCCACTTGCATTTCATAGCTGACCCCACACTTCCTGGGTGTCCAGGGAAACCGCCATTCCCCGCCACCTGCACTAGCGTCGCTCTGTCCCTTTAGTGCCCTGTGATTCTTCGGTGCCCTGTGGTTTCTGTGCTCCTTCCGTCATGAGTCATGTCATTTGGTGATGCCCCAGCTTCTCATATACAGGCAGAGCCCAACTTAGGGATTTCTGTTCTCAGGCGAATTGTAAGTGGACCATCAGAGAGAACTTGTGTTCTGTACAAGCTGTGAGGATGCAGGGCGGGCCCCCAGATGAACTTAAAAAGGCCTAACAACCCACAATGTGGCTGATTTGGGCCATAGCAGGGTTCTCAGTACTGGGGTGGTCGGGGAGGCATGCAGGAGAGAGAAGGTGGGCAGAAAAGAGTTGCTGCTGCTTGAGCTTGAGAGCAGCTGTGGGGAAAAAACCAAACAAACCCCAAACACTGGAACAGTTGGATGTAAGTGCCTCCATCTCACCTGGATTGTTCTTCCATATGCTGTCACCCTCTCTTCGGCGCTCAGCTTTCTTAACAGTCCAACTCTCACATCATACATGACCACTGGAAAAACCATAGCCTTGACTAGGCAGACCTTAGTTGGCAAAGTAATGTCTGTGCATTTTTAATATGCTGTCTAGGTTGGTCATAATTTTCCTTCCAAGGAGCAAGCGTCTTTTAATTTCACGGCGGCAATCACCATCTGCAGTGATTTTGGAGCCCAAAAAAATAAAGTCTGACACTGTTTCCACTGTTTCCCCATCTATTTGCCATGAAGTGATGAGACCAGAATTGATGGCTGAAGAATTGATGCTTTTGAACTGTGGTGTTGGAGAAGACTCTTGAGAGTCCCTTGGGCTGCAAGGAGACCCAACCAGTCCATTCTAAAGGAGATCATTCCTGATTATTCATTGGAAGGACTGATGTTGATGCTGAAACCCCAATACTTTGGCCACCTGTTGTGAAGAACTGACTCATTTGAAAAGACTCTGATGCTGGGAAAGATTGAAGGCAGGAGGAGAAGGGGACGACAGAGGATGAGTTGGTTGGATGGCATCACAGACTCAGTGGGAATGAGTTTGAGTGAACTCCGGGAGTTGGTGATGGACAGGGAGGCCTGGCGTGCTGCAGTCCAAGGGGTCGCAAAGAGTCGGACACGACTGAGTAACTGAACTGAACTGATGGGACCAGAAGCCATGATCTTACCTTTCTGAGTGTTGAGCTTTAAGCCAACGTTTTCATTCTCCTCTTTCACCTTCATCAAGAGGCTCTTTAGTTCTTCACTTTCTATCATAAGGGTGGTATCATCTGCATATCTGAGGTTATTGGTATTTCTCCCAGCAATCTTGATTCCAGCTTGTGCTTCATCCAGCCCAGTGTTTCTCACGATGTGCTCTGACTTACTTCACTTATTATGATATTTTCTAGGTCCATTCCATGTTGCTGCAAATGGGATTCTTCCTTTTTTTTTTTTTAATGGTTAAGTAGTGGCACCCTACTCCCGTAGTCTTGCCTGGAAAATCCCATGGATGGAGGAGCCTGGTGGGCTGCAGTGCATGGGGTCGCTAGGAGGCGGACATGACTGAGTGACTTCACTTTCACTTTTCACTTACGTGCATTGGAGAAGGAAATGGCAACCCACTCCAGTGTTCTTGCCTGGAGAATCCCAGGGATGGGGGAGCCTGGTGGCCTGCCGTCTATGGGGTCGCACAGAGTTGGACACGACTGAAGCAATTTAGCAGCAGCAGCAGAGGTGACTGCAGCCATGAAATTAAAAGACGCTTACTCCTTGGAAGAAAAGTTATGACCAACCTAGATAGCATATTGAAAAGCAGAGACATTACTTTCCCAGCAAAGGTCTGTCTAGTCAAGGCTATGGTTTTTCCTGTGGTCATGTATGGATGTGAGAGTTGGACTGTGAAGAAAGCTGAGCGCCGAAGAATTGATGCTTTTGATGCTTTTGAAGAATTGATGCTTCAGTCCATTCTGAAAGAGATTGACTCTGGGATTTCTTTGGAAGGAATGATGCTAAAGCTGAAACTCCAGTACTTTGGCCACCTCATGCGAAGAGTTGACTCATTGGAAAAGACTCTAATGCTGGGAGGGATTGGGGGCAGGAGGAGAAGGGGACGACCGAGGATGAGATGGCTGGATGGCATCACTGACTCGATGGCCGTGAGTCTGAGTGAACTCTGGGAGTTGGTGATGGACAGGGAGGCCTGGCGTGCTGTGATTCATGGGGTCACAAAGAGTCAGACATGACTGAGCGACTGAACTGAACTGAACTGAATATTCTACAGTAAAAACGTACCATACCTTCTTAAACTGATCATCTGTTTATGGACACTAAGGACACTCCCTTGTCTTGGGTATTGTAAATAGTGCTGCTGTGAACAGTGGGGTGCATGTATCTTTCCAAATTAAGAGTTTTCACCTTTTCTGGATGTATGCCCAGAACTGAGATTGCTGGATCATATGGTAGCTCTATGTTTAGGTTTTTAAGGAACATGTATACTGGTTTCCATAGTGCTTGCACCAGTTTACATTCCCACCAACAGTGGAGGAGGGTTTCCTTTTCGCCACAATGTCTCTGGCTTTTATTGTTTGTAGACTTTTTATTGATGTCCATTCTGAGCAGTGTGAGGTGATAGATACCTCATTGTGGTTTAGATTTGGATTTCTTTTATAATAAGAGACGTTGACCATCTTTTTATGTGGTTGTTGGCCATCTGTTTGTCTTTGAAGAAATGTCTATTTAGATCTTTGCCTATTTTTCAGTTGGTGTTTTGTTTTTTAATTGAGTTGTATGAGATGTTTGTATGTTTGGGAAATTAATCCCTTGTCATTATATCATTTACAAATATTTTCTCCCATTCTGTAGGTTGTCTTTTTGTTTTATTTATGGTTTCCTTTGCTGTGCAAAAACTTTAAAGTTTGTTTATGTTTCATTTATTTATTTTTGCTTTTATTTCTATTGCCTGAGGAAACTGATCTGAGAAAATATTGCTACAATTTATGTCAGAGAATGTTTTGCCTGTGTTCTTGGAGTTTTATGGTGTCATATATATTTAGGTCTTTCAATCATGTTGAATTCATTATTGTGTATGGTGTGAGGGAGTGTTCCAACTTCACTGATTTACATGTGGCTGTATCACTTGCTGAAGAGACTGTCTTTTATATATTCACCTCCTTTGTTGAAGGTTAATTGACTGTTTGGGTTTATTTATGGGCTCTCTTCTATTCCACTGATCTATATGTCTGTTTTTGTGCCAGTACCACACTGTTTTGATTACTATAGCACTGTAGTATTGTCTGAAGTCTGGGAGTGTTATGCCTCCAACTTTGTTTTTTTTTTCCCCTTAGCATTGCTTTGGCAATTATGAGTCTTTTGCAGTTCCATATAAAATTTAGGTTTATTTATTCTAGTTCTGTGAAAAGTATCACAGGCATTTCGATAAGGATTGCATTAAATCTGTAGTTTGCTTTAGGGTAGCATGGCCATTTTAACAATATTAATTCTAAATATATGAACAAATTTTAAATTATTTTTGGAAACAGGTTGGGCTTCCTTCAAAGATGGCCATGTGCTCCTCATTGCTGTGGTTCAGGAAGCATTAAAAGGTGAGGGCCGTCAGTTGGTCAGAAGATGGAAGAGTGAGGGAATGTTTCAGTTGACTCACATGGGTAAAAAGTTTGAGCCAACATTAAAATTTGGGAGATTTTACATACAATATCAAGTTTCTGACCTCTGCTGAGAAAATTGGAGGATCTGTCAGCATGAGCCCCTCTTTTCTGCATGTTGATCACAATCAGCCAGAGCTAGCCGTCTCCTTCTCTTGGCCCTAGGCTGTGTTCTCCAGTGCCTCAAAGTGTTTCCCATCATTCAGTGCATCCTCCCGACCAGGTCAGTTTAGCTCATTTCTATCACCTGCCCCGTGAGTTGTAGGCCCTGGAATTGACACTTCTGTAGTAGAGGAAACTCAGCTGTTAGATATGGGCACAGCACCCCCTCAGCCTTACTCTGCTTTCTAATGGGGGGTGCCCACCCAGAGCCCCTGCAACCAAACAGCTGTGTTTTGTGTTATGTTCCCCCATTTTTAACTGAGCAGTTGAGGTTGATGCCTGATACTGGGGCTGTCAATTCACTGGCTGATGGTGACACATGCATACTTGGGCCTGGAGGGGGAAAATGTGCTGAGCCAATCAAACTTTCGCTCTTGGCTGTAAAAACTGAGAAGTACAGCGTGAACCAGCAAGTTGGCAATGGTTCTGTGCCAGGGAGAGGCCAGAGGAGTCACAGAGGGCCCCGAGCAAGCTGAAACTGGGAGGCACTTGGAAGAAGTTCATTTTGGGAGGGGTGGCAGGGAGCGTGTGGACCGAGAGAGGCAGAGATCCTTTGGGGAAGAGAGAGCGCGCCTTTGGCCAGAGAGAGAGAAATCTAGTTCCGGGTCCCAGAGCTGTCTTGGTTCCTTAGAGTTTTTCAGCTTCATGGCCAGTTCATGTGTTTTTCTATAATAAACTCTCAATTCCTTGAGTGAAGTAAAGTGTTCTCTTGTCCCTGCATTCAAGAAAAGCTAATCAGGCACTCTTCAGGCCTCTGCTAACTGGAGAGTCTGTGGTTTTGCCAGTTGAGTTAAGGGTTTACCTCTACGGTATGCCCCCACCCCCCACTATTGGCAGATAACGCATGGTGGACAGAAAGCAGGTGCATTAGGAATCAAACTTGACTACTTCCTCTTCTTTTTTTTTTTAAGTTGATGTTTTAAAAAATCAAAATATAGTTGATTTACAATGTCACATTAAGCAAAGTGATTCAGTTATACATATATATGCATTCTTTTTCATATTGTTTTCATCAGGGTTGATCACAGGATACTGAGTATACTTCCCTGTGGAGTAGGACCTTGTTGTTATCCATCCTGTATATTCTAGTTTGCATCTGCTAACCCGGAACTCTCAATCCATTCCCCTCTGCAACACATTGGCAACCGTTAGTCTGTTCTCTCTGTCTGTGAGTTTCTGTTTCTTAGATAAGTTCATTTGTGTGTGTCACATTTTAGATTCCACATATAAGTGATATCCTGTGGTATTTGTCTACTTCTTCTCCTTTTGCTTCTGCAACAAAGAAAGGTATGCCTGCGATTCTCAAGGCACAAACATGCAGGCATCTTAAGATCTAATTTTATTACATTATCATATTCCCAACAAGAAAAAAAAAAGTGTAGGTAAAGCTGCTTATTTTCTTATATACATCTGTCAGCCCTAATCAGACAAACCCCACTTGGGTGATAGAAAACTATTCAGGGGTTGTCATCCTTCTTGTGAACCTGAAGAATATTTAACTTGTTGATTAAGTACTTACCATTACAAATGAATGCAAAACCGTCTGTCAGTTCTGGTGTGATTATTTTGGAAATGGTGTAAGTGTTTAGGTTGCCGTGACAATGAATGACCTTTGGTATAATTAAGGCTGCCATGTTGCATCAGCTTTTCTGTGGAGTTGCCGTGCGTGTTCCAAGGAGAAGAAAAGAATGATGCGTATTCTAGCTCATCATAAAGTCGCTGATTTGTGTTTTAAGCAACCGCTGCCTAGATGAGATGACAAAGAACTTGAGGCTGTAGCTGCCCCAGTGAAGGGAGTTGAGGAAGGGTAAAAAAAAATTGTGTCATTGGGGAAAGCTGCCAACTATGATGGTGTCTCCGTGGCACCAGCCAAACAGTCTGAAACCTGAACAGCCACATAGATGCGGGGGACGCACAGAGATGAAACAGCTGGGGATTGACCGAAGTTTCCACTTTGTAGCCAAGTCTTGGCGTCATGGAGATTAAGACTAGACTGATCTCACTGGAAAATTGTTCAAGCCTTTGCTGTGCTCTTTTTACATAGATCCTCATTTTGCATTCCTAGGGAAAAAAACAATACACACCTGCTTAATCATTTCAAACACAATAGAGTGCATTTGTTACAAATTAGTTAGAAGAAATCGTTTCTCCTCTCTTCATTTTTACCAGGATTTCAGAGATGTCATTTGTCAGAAAAAAGTGGCTTGGCAATTTCTAATAATAAAGACAAATTAACAAGAAAGACTGTCAGGGATAACAGGTTTTATTCTCTGGTTAAATTTATTTTTAATTTATGTAAAGTACAAAACAGTAGAATATGTCCTTTGTGGTGTACAGTCCTGTGGGTTTTGACAACTGCATATTTCTAAGAATTGTATATCCAAGAGTATAATTAACTGTATAGGAAAAGTTCCAACCCCCCATATTCCCTTCGGAGTCAGCCCTTCCCTCCATCCCCAGTTCTGCCAACACTGGTCTGTCCTTTGCCTTGACAGTTTTGCCTTTTCTGGAATATTATATAAATGGAATCATACAGCATATAGTTTTTTTGTTTATTATTAATTTATTAACTTAAAAAATATTTGTTTGGGTTTGCTGCATGTTAGTTACAGCACGCAGGATCTTTAGTTGTGACATTCAGGTTCTTTAGCTGTGATATGTGGGATCTAGTTTCCCGGCCCCAGATCAAACCTGGGCCCCCAGCACTGAGAGAGCAGTGTCTTAGCCACTGGACCACCAGGGAAGTCCCTATTAACCTTTGCTGCTGTTTTATCCATTTAATGGTTTGTGTAGAGAGAAGAAAAGAGGGGAAAATATTTGAGGCTGGGTGAATCTTGGAAGACAAGGTTGAGGAAGTGGGGACATGACCAGCCTCATCTTCAGAATTATCTTCATTTGTGCAAAGAATATATCTTCAAGGCAGTGAGAAGTCAGTGCAAGGGTTTGGGCACCTGACTAAGCCTCTACACACACAGGGTTCAAAGGAAGCACCATGGGCGTGGCCTTTGGCTGGCTGTCACCAGCACTGGGATCTGACCCAGGGCTGGGTAATTAACATGCATAATTAGCTCCTGTTTAGTTTTGAGGGCAGCAGCGGTGCAGGCAGCGTCAGGCTCGCGGAGAAAAGCACAAATTAACTCTGCCTTTGTGCTCTGGAGCAGCCACCCTTATTATGCTTTATCAACACAGCAGCTGGATTAGCCCTGTATTCAGTTTGCTTTGCCTCATTACAATAATTGCCTGGTGAACAATGGCATGAGTCAGCGTGATCCTCCTTACTAGGGGGACAGGTTTGTTTGTACAAGTGAAACTGCAGGCGGGAGGGGCAGCTGGCTGGGCTAATATTTGGGTCTTGAGGTTGATATTAAGGTGTTGTTGTTTTTTTTTTTTTTTAGAAACAATTTGAATTCAGAATTGAATCTGGAGACATGAGTTTATATCAGAACTATACCCAGCTGTCCAGTCATGCAATACACACACCGGTTGAATTCCTGTTGGAAATAATGTGGTCAGTTACATGGTGCCTGGAGTTGGGATTAGGTTTCACCTCTTCCGTGCATATGCTAGATGGCTTTAATCCCTCTGCTCTGCAGTCCTGAATGTTTATTTATTTAAAAATTATTTTATTGAGGTATAATTTACAATGTTAATTTCAAGTGTACAGCAAAGTGATTCAGTTATACATACATATATAAATATATGCTTCCCTGGTGGCTCAGACGGTAAAGAATACACCTGTAATTCGGGAGGCCTAATTTCGATCCCTGGGTTGGGAAGATCCTCTGGAGGAGGGCATGGCAACCCACTCTAGCATTCTTGCCTCGAGAATCCCCACGGACAAAGGAGCGGGCTATGGTCCATGGGGACCCAAAGAGACACAACTGAGCGACTAGGCACACAGATATAAATATATATTAATTTATTCTTTTTTTACATTCTCTTCTATTATAGGTTATTATAAGATATTGAGTAGAGTTCCCTGTGCTATACAGTCGGTTCTTGTTTATTTTACATATAGTAGTGTGTATGTGTTAATCCTGAACCACTAATTTTTCTTGCTTCTTTCCCCTCCCCTGTATCCCCTTTGGTAACTTAAGTTTTCTATGTCAATGAGTCTATTTCTGTTTTGTAAACAAGTTCATTTGTGACACTAAGTTTTGAAAACCAAGTTAGATCTGCTCTACAAGAGAATCTTGGAAGGCTTGCTCTACATCAGGTGCTGTGCTGCGTGTATCCACACACTTGTTTATGATTAGCCCTGTTTTTCAGATGAAGAAATCTGTGTCCCAAGAATTCCCTCCAACTTCTCTGCCCTCTAGGTTTTCCTTGTGTCTGTGGGCTCTGGATGGTTTTGTCCTTGCGGGAGCTTTGACGGACACCCTACAGGATGGTCACCATGGTGACCAGCTTCCACTCAGAAGTGACAATGCCTTCACAGGAGTCACACACTATGTTTTGTCAAAATCCATCCCTGCAGGAAACCTCCTGCTGCTGCTGCTAAGTCACTTCAGTCGTGTCTGACTCTGTGCGACCCCATAGACGGCAGCCCACCAGGCTCCCCCGTCCCTGGGATTCTCCAGGCAGGAGTACTGGAGTGGGGTGCCATCACCTTCTCCGCAGGAAACCTCCTGAGAGCTTCACAACCACCCTGTGAAGTAGACTGAGGGCAGGGAAGCCCCTTGAACTCCTGGGATCCTGTAGAATGGCTGCCACCACACCCTCTCCATGGGCTCCTCCAGCTGTAGCTGGCAAGGAGCTGAGCCCTACATCATCCCAACAAACTTGGGGGGTGGCCCCAACTCAGACTCTCTGAAGGGGACCTTGATCCTCAGAGCAGTGAGTTAGCCCCTGCCTGGCCACTGCTGGGCACTGCGCCACTGCTGGGTGGGGGGGGCTGTGCTCTGCCCCCTGCAGTGTCTGAAGCTCCCTTTTGTCTCTTTGCAAGTGGTTATTTCAGAAAGACTGTGTGTGCCTGCGTGTGCATGCGTGTACATGCTCACATATGCAAATTGGGAGGGAAGGAAGATACAAGAAAATGGGAAAGACAGTCCAGTCTGTTCTTGGAAAGTTTGTTGGGAAACAAAACCATCTCAGATGACATGGTGACACCCATCCTTAAGACGGACACATCCCCAGGGCCAGATCCTGGTAGGAGAGGTGGGACTAGCCTGGCAGGGGATGAGAAGCTCAGGCTGTGGGGTCAGCGAATTGTAGCCTCATTTTCTACCTTGCGCTTACCCTCTGTGGGACCCTGAGCAAGTTTCCGAGAGCCTCAGCTTTCCCATCTGTAAAATGCAACACGGTATGAATACCTTTGTAGGGTTAGTGTGATAAATAAAGTCATACCCCCAATGCAAATTATCATTTGACTCCAAAATCCACGCTCTTAGGCACTAGACACACACGTTCTGTTTTGTGTATGTGTGTTATGTAGATAACCCTGTGTGCATGTGGGTTTCCATGACAGCTTCATTGAGAAAGAAACCCACTGAAGTGTCTTCAATTCTGAGGGTCCCAGGAAAAAGCCAGGAGGCTGCATGTGGATGTGTAAGGCCTGTTAAGAACTGCTAATAAGTATTTTGAGTATAAGATGGCATCTTGGCCTCCTCCATGACTCTACCTACTAGCGCTGAGAGAGGGGTGGTCTGTTGGAGCTTTGTGATTAAGTGGTTTCTACCAGCCTCGGGCAGCAAGCGGTGAGCATGTCGTGATCTGGACGGAGTATAAAAGCCTGATTGTGGAGGGATTATGTGCCCTGGTTCCAGCCAGCTATTATCTAGTGGTTTTATTTATGGTTAGTCAAGAGAGAATGACAACACAGAGAGCCACCCTGGGTATGATTTTTTGTGGGTGGTGTGGTGTGTCGGACACCGCGTGGGCTCCTCGCCCCGTGGCTACACCGCAGAAAAACAGCATGGCCACATGCTGCACACATGGCAGCACACACATCCACTCCTGCAAACCATGCCCTCCGCGCCTGCCAGGGACATCCCTAAACCGTGGGTTATCAGTGCTTGTTTATAAGACACCTGCCAGGTGTGCTTTCAAAAAAAGAGTATAAAAAAATGATCCATTATGTGTTTATGGTAGAAAAATGGGAAAATAGTCAAGAATAGGAAATAAAGTAATAGTCACCGACAGGCCCCTCTCCCTCCTGCAAGGTAACCACAGCTAATGTTTTGGCATGTGTCACTTCACGCTCTTCTAAATGTATGTACATGTGTACACAACACAGGTAGAGTTGTGTGCGTATGTGTGTTTATAGGAATGGGATTGCTCCACACACAGTTTATAAGCCGAATTCTTCACATACTATCTCATGACTATCTCCCAACTTGGGAAGCCTTTGAGGCTCCATGTCTCTTTGTAAGGGGCGCTCCCTACAACATTAGGGATCATGTCCCTGCAGAGTGGTCCAAAGAGGCCTGGGCCTGGCATCTACCCTTTGGGTGGAGTGTGAATTCAGGGAGCTTCTGTGGGCTATGGGAGTGCCACGCCGTCCATGCTAGAAATCAACTTCTGCAGACATCGAATGAGAACCAGGGTTCTGGAGGCCGCTTCCTAGAAGTGGACTGGAATACTGATTGCAGCCCCACACCTCAGCCTGCAGGCACCCAGGGGCCGCCTATGCACATATGCAACCCAAATAAGGCATCCAGCCCTGAGCAGAGGATGGACCACAGGGCCTGCCAGGCTGGGAAATGCTTCCTTGTCACTTCTTTGGCAAGGAACCCGGTCTTCTTACCTCTGACCTACCACGAACCCGCAGCTCATTCCCTCTGCGGAAACCACCTCCAGCCTCTGGACCTAAGACCTGAGCTCAGCTTACCAGCAAGCTCTGTATTCCTTTGCTCTTTTTTTTTTTTTTTAAATTGAAGTATAGTTGATGTACAATATTACGTTTCAGATGTACAGCATAGTCAGTAGCTTTGCAGATTATATTATGGATTACTGCAAGATGATAATGAGTTTATTTCTCTGTGCTGTAAATATATCCCTGTAATTCTCAGCAGCCCGTGCCTTCTAATCTCCTGCCCCACTCTGCACCTCCCGCTTTCCCTCTCCCGAAACCTGTGTAGCCACAGGTTTGTTTTCTAGACCTGCCACATTGTTTCTGTTCAGCATATACATTCATGGGTATTATTTTTAGATTCCATATATAGTGACGTCATACAGTATTTGTCTTCCTCTGTCTGACTTATTTCACTAAGCATAATATGCTTTAGATCCGTCTCATTGCCGTACATGGCAGAATTTTATTCTTCTCAAGGCTGAGTAATAGTCTATCGTATGTATACGTCACGTCTTCTTATCCATTCTTCTGTTGGTGGACATTTAAGTTGCTTCCAAGTCTTGGCTGTTGCAAGCAGTGCTGCTGTGAACGCTAAGCTGCATGTATCTTTATGAATTTGAGTTTTCATCTTTTCCAGATATATGCCCAGGAGTGGGACTGCCAGATCACATGGTAACTCCGTTTTTAGTTTTTTAAGGAACCTTCATACTGTCCTCCGTGATGACCATACCAAATTACATTCTCACCAGTAGTACAGGAAGGTTCCTGTTTCTCCACATCCTTGCCAGCACTTGTTATCTGTGGAGTTCTTGACGTGAATTCCTCAGAGAGAGCTTTTGTGTTGTGTCAGACCAGTGAGTCTTGGTGCCTTGTTTCTGACATGAGCTAATCCTTGAGGTTGGGGAGAAAAGGGGTCTGGATGTCATTTCAAAGTGAAATTAATGTAATTAACCGTAACTATGAACCAGGTCTAACTAAAGATTTCAAAAGTTGTCCCTAACAGGTAGACAGGTAAGGGTGGGCTAGTTCTGAGATGTGGGGTGCTTCTGTGATTCCTGGCAAGAGGTTCCTCTAGCCTCCTGGGGGCTGGGCGGAGCACTGCCTCTCAACCCACAGCTCAGCCCCACAGTGGGTGATTGTGTTCCCTGGGGCCACCTCACTCTTGGTGACAAGTGATGCTCTGCAGAACCCACTGAGGCCTGAGGAAAGAATACATTGAGGGGACTTCCCTGATGGTCCAGTGGTTAAGACCTTGCCTTTCAGTGCAGGGGGTATGGGTTCAATCCCTGGTCAGGGAGCCAAGATCCCACATGCCTCTCGGCCAAAAAACCAAACTATAAAACAGAAGCAGTATTTAGCAAATTTCAGAAAGACTTTAAAAATGGTCCACGTCTAAAAAGTCTTAAAGAAGGACAGTGGTGCTTTGTGGGCCCCAGTGGCCTTGCGGCCATGAATTGTGCCCACTGCCTGCCTCTCTTGCCACCCAAAGGCCCATTTCATTCTCTGCACAGGAGCATCTCTGTAGCTTCTGCCAGCAGGGCCCTCAGGGCTGGAGTGTGTGTCCAGCTGGCCTGGTTGGGGTCCCATGTCCCTGGTGGGTGGGCATGGGTACCATGATTGCAACCCCTCTACAGCCTTGTGGTTGGAATGCAGGGGAGGGTCGTCTAAAGATGATGACCCTTCCTCAGAAGTGGACAGATGAAAAAGGAGAGAGCCTCAAGCCCTCCCATGCAGTTTTATTTTTCAGCTCTGAGACAAAAGCTATCCGCACATCGATCTCTCCTGGGTCCCCTTCATCCTCTGACCACCTCTGCTTACTTGCTCTTGTCTACACCAGTCTCCAGGCCCAAAGCTTCCTGCCTCCCTGTCTACCCAGATCCTGCCCGGTTGGTATCTGAGGGCTCATCTCGTCAGGCAGCTCTCCCTAGCTCCTCCAGCCTCTGCCTGCATCTCTGCCCCCCACACCACCTTGCGTTCTGCTCCCTCTGGTGCTCCTCTTGAGTCTGTCTTCTCTCCACGGCCCTTCCAGGGAGCGTGGACCCTGTTCTAGCTCCGCCTCTTCATTTCCATCGGCAGCTTTAACCCATCTCACTCTGGGGACTCTTCTGGCATCCACCTTCCCCAACGGCCACCTCTTAGTGTTTATCTCACTTGACCTTTCAGAAGTTAAAGTTTTCAACGAAAAGTTGACCCCCCCATTTCTGCCTTAAAACTCTCACTTCTCTGGGTTTTTATGACACCAAGCTCTCCTGTTTCTCTCCACTTTAGATATTCCTAACTTAGTCTTTTTAATTTGTTAAAAATTTTGTTGGAGTATAGTTGATTTACAATAAATTAGTTTCTACTTTACAGCAATATGATTCATTTATACACACACACACACACACACACACACACATATATTTGCTCTTTTTAAGAGTCTTTTCTCATACAAGTTTATCCCAGAATATTGGGTAGACTTCCCTGTGCTATATAGTAGGTCCTTCTTGGTTACCTGTCTTATATTTAGTAGTGAGTATATAGTCATCCCAAGCTCCTCATTTAGCCCTCTCCACCAGCATGTTCCCCCTTTGGTATCTGTTAAGTTTGTGTTTGATATCTGTAAGTCTGTTTCTGTTTTGTAAATAAGTTCATTCATATTATTAAGAAAAGCTAGATGCCACTTATGAGTGATCTCATATGCCTCAGTCTTCTTTAAAAAAAAAACACTCCTTCTCTGACCGCTTTCCTGCTATCTGTCTCTCACCATATCATCGTTCACCATTTTCATGATTTGACAAACCAGTTACAATGCCCTTGACCCCCACACTTACACCTCACCTGCCTCCTCTGAGCTTCAGACATATGCATCCTGCTATCCATGTGATGGCTCTGCTTGTGTGTCTCATGACAGGTTAGTGTAATAAGATAGAGCCGCTAAAGGTAACCAGCTGATTCGCATGCTAGTCTCAGAATTAAGATGGCCCCCAATGAGCAAATTTCCCCCAGGAATTTGGCTCTTTTCCAGGCTTCCCTGTCTGAGGAATGGTGTTTGCACGTCCGTAGCTGCGCAACCGGAAACTGGGCTTGTCGCCGCCCTCTCCACGCTCCCCAGGTCCGTCCCCACGTCCCAACTCTGCCCTGTATCATCTCTTTCCCTCTGTCGCCACCGTCACTTCTCATTCGTCATCACCATCCTCTTGCTAAGCTTAAACTCACCTGCTTCCTTCTGAGTCTCCCTTCCCACCCAGCAAGCAGCGTCATCCCTCTGCTCCAGGACTTTGCCAGGGGAGTTACTGCTCTCAGAATAAAATCCCCAAATCCAAACCCTGTCCTGTTCAGACCTGATGAGATGCCAGCCTCCTTTTCCAGCTTGGTTTCCACACCAGCTCCTGCCGGCAACTCCCGGTCTCCCTACCAATCTCTGTGTTCCCTCAGCCTCCGAGCTCCTGTGGCCCTAGCCCCTCCCACGGCCCCTCCTGTGGCTCCTCAGTCTGGAACTTTCTTTCCTCACTCTCCGCCTGCCTCTCTTGGGTCACCGTTTAGGTCACTGCTAAGACAGGCCCTCCCTTTCCCCAAACTAAACTGAGACCATGCATGATCTCTGTCACAGTACTCCTTTCCTACACAGCACTATGACGGTTTGTATTCTGTTTTTCTATTAGTCTTTTATTATGTATTACTTGTGTGTCCCACTAAATGGTCCACTTCAGGAAGGTAGGGAACCAGTCTTGTTCATCACCATTTGCCCAGGAACACAGTGTCTGTGCCACAAAGAAGTATTGAATGAAAGAACAAATAAATAAATACAGCTAGATTTTAATATCCCCCAGGAGCAGAGTGGGGGGATATTCTTTTCACCCTCCGCCAAACATTTAATAAATACTTATTGACCTCAATACTGTATTATGGGGGAAAAAAAAAGAACAACACTAACAACAACAAGGAAAAGAATGACAGCATTAGAAGTCAGTGTGATTGAAGGAAAGTCACGGGCTGTAATATAACCAGGCTCAGCAAATGAGGGACAGGATTATAGCCACAGGATCTCTGAGTCTGTGAAATAGCCGTGTGCTTAATAATGTAAGTTTGTTTTGCTTGGAAATAGCAGATGAATTGGATGCACACCTGGATACTTGGCATCGTGCAGACGAAAACATCTGGATGATTGGCCGAATACTTCAGCTAAACTAATGTGTTTCAGAGCTGTGTAAACAGTCAGAGAATGACTCTGAAATTATGTTTTTTGGGAGGCGGCCACGTGAATAAGTGGAGGAGGAGAGTTCTTGTTCCAGAAAGACGATGGACTCAGAGACTTGAAATCCCTCCTATCCCAAACACACAGCGAACTCAGGATGCATGTGACCCTTGGAAGCTCCACAGCCAAGGCCACGAGTCTTTGAAATGAGGAGGAGACTGAAAATCAGAGCCATGTGAGCCCATGAACTGACCTAGGAGTCTGTTTTTGCTCCCAGTAAACCTTGGGGGCTTGGGCTTGAAACCCAGTTGAGGACAGGAGACAAGGTCTTAGAATCCTGAGAAGTCTTAAGTCAGGACATCCGAAGAGCTGAACTCTCAGTGGAAAGGGGGATCAGAAGAAATCTGGCTCTTGGCACAAGGAGGAGACGAGGAAGCTGGCTTAGCTCGAGTGGAAGGAAATAGTCTCCCTAGAGAAAAATGAAGCCCTGGGCTTGCCCTTGGGCTTTGGGTCCAAAACATGTCTTTACTCCACTCAGAAAGCATGCAAATATCTCTGCAAGGCTCAGGAAAACTCCAAGCAGAGAAATAAACATAACAATCTGTCCCAGAGTGAACACCCCTGGAATGTCTGCCCTCCTGAATCACCCAGCAGTGATTCTCCAACAACACTGGCCTCACTGTGCCTTCTCAGTAAATGAGCCTCATTAAAGATGAGCTCATGAGTTTAAAAATTTAGCAAACATACAATGAAATAATTTGCTGTGAGCAAGAGTCAGCAGACACAACAAACAGCAAGATTCCAGTCCCTTGAAGTTGAGCTAATAAAGGCACAATCAGAGAGAGGGGGAAAAGTATGCTAAAAATGCTTAAAATCATGATAGAAGGAATCAAGTCCTGGAGGGAAGATCAAGACACTGTAAATAAAGATGGAAAGTTTGCAAAATAATGAATAGGCCTTCTAGAAATGTGAAATATATTAAGTTTTGTTTTTTTAAAGAAAGATTTATTTGGCTGCATCAGGTCTTAGTTACGTGGGATCTTCAGTCTCCATTGCAGCATGCAGACTCTTGGTTGCGGCTTGTGAGATCTAGTTCCCTGACCAGGGATCAAACCCCAGTCCCCTGCATTGGGACCATGAGTCTTAGCCACCAGACCACCAGGCAAGTCCCTGACATATACTCACTGAACAAAAATCTCAGTGATTATACTGAATTAGCTTACTGGAGGAGAGAATTGTTGAACAAAAGAAACAGCACAGAGAGATAAAATGGAAAACATGAAAGGGAATTTAAATAATGAAAACGTCCAATACAAAGCTAATAAAAGTTCCAGAGGGAGCTAAGAGAGAAAGAATTAGAGGAAATATTTGAGGAGAAAATAGATGATAATTCTGAACTGATGAAAGCTGTGAACCCTCAATAGAAGAATTCCAGGAAACCCCAAGCTGGCTAACCCCACACCTAGATACTTGTATGAACATTAAAATACTAAATAAAGGGAGAAAACCTGCAAAACAAAGAGCAATAAGAGATCACATCCAAAGTAACAGTGGTTAGAATGACAGCAGATTTTTCAGTACCAATGACAGAGATCAGAAGAGAATAGAATGGTATCTTAGAGTTATAATCAGGAGTGAGGGAAGGGAACTACCCTGGTGGTCCAGGGTTAAGACTCCATGACCCCTGTGCAGGGTGCCTGAGTTCAATCAGGGAACTAGGTCTCACGTGCTGCAACTAGAAGTTTGCATGTCACAACCAAAGAATCCATGTGCTGCAACCAAGACCCAGTGCAGTCAAATAAATAAATATATATTTTTTAAAGTGAGGGGAAAAATGACTGTTTTAGCTAAAAGCAATGTAAAGAATGATTAGAAAATGTGTCTATGAAGGAAATAGGTGGAAGGAGGGACAAGCGTTAGCTGTGTAAAAGAACAGTACTGAAGATTCACATGTTCCAGTGACTAGTATGGACATCTTTGGAAGCCACTAGTCTGCCTACCATAGTGTGCTTGGCACTTTTACTTTCAGCCATCCTAGCAGGCATGTCACTGGTGGTATCTTCTTGCGGTTTTAATTTGCTTTTCCTTGGTGACTAATAATGTTGAACATATTTTCATTTATTTTCCATTTACATATTTCTTTTGTAAACAGTCTGGTCAGATTTTCTTATTTTTATTGGTTTATTTTCATTAGTGAGTTTTAAGTGTTTTTTTTGAACTTAAGTTCAGAACAATATATGTTTTATAAATGTTTTTCCCAGTCTGTGGCTTGGTTTTAAATTTTTGAACACTGTCTTTGAAAGACAAAAGTTTTAAGTTTTGATGAAGTCCAATTTTTCAAGCATTTCTTTAATGGTTCTGCTTAATTTAGCCTACCTACAAGGTCTTAGTTTAACTCAGTCATAAGCATTTTGCCTTATGTTTTCTTCTAGAAGTTTTGTAGTTTTGAGTCTACATGTAGGTCTGTGATCCATTTGAAGTTAATTTTTGTATGAGGCATAAGGGTTGAATTTCATGTTCTTGCATATGAATATCCAGTTATTACAGCACAATTTGCTGAAAAGACTGTCTTTTCCCATTGAATTATCTTCCTACTTTTGTCTCACTTGACCATATGTGCGGGGTCTGTTTTTGGAGTCCCTATTCACTTCATTGTCAATATCACACTATCTTATTTACTAGATTTTATTAGTAAGTCTCTAAATCAGATGATATAATTCCTCCAACTTGTTCTTTATCAAAATTGTCATGGCTACTTCAGATCCTTTGCATGTCCACATAAATATTCAAATCAGCTTATAAATTTCTACCAAAAATGTCTTCTGAAATTTTATTGGCATTTCCTTTAAGTCACAGATTAAGTCCAAGAGAACTGACAGCTTAACAACATTGAGTCTTCTGATCCATGAACATGATATATCTCTCCATTTTCTTAGGTCATCTTTCATTTCTCGTGTCAGTATTTTGTTAATTTTAGGTGCATTGGTCTTGAATTTTTTTTTTTTTACTGTTAAATATCCCCATAATAATTAATACATTTGATGCCATTAAAAATGGTATTGTTTTTCAGTTTCAGTTTCCAACTGTTTCAATATTTTATGTTGAACTTTATTTCTAGCAGCGTTTTTGTATATTCTTTGTTTTTCTCCAGAGATGATCATATTGTCTCTATGCATTTTATTTCTTTTTGTTGCTTAATATCTTTGCCTAGGTATTCCAATATAATATTGAATAGAAATAGTAAAAATGAACATTATTGTCTTGTTCTCAGTCTTAGGGATAAAACACTCAGTCTTTCACCATTAAAGGCAATATTAGCTGTTTTCATATGTGTCCTTTATCAGGTAGAAAAAATTTGTGTAAAATGGGTATTACTTCTTCCTTTAAAATATAGTACATGTAGTAGAGTTCACTACATGGAGTTTTATTTGTGAGAAGAATTACAACTACAAGTTTATTTAAAAACTAACAAATGTTGGGCTATTCTGGTTATCTTAGTTTTTTAGTGGGCTTTGGAATTTATATATTCCCAGGAATTTGTCTATTTAAGTTGTCTAACATATTGACATAGAGTTATTCATAATATTTTTTATTAAAATGACCGTCTTTTGACTTTATTGATATTCTTAATTGTTTTAAAAATTTTACTTTTATTTCTTCTGTTTCATTGATGTCTGCTCTTTTGCTGTTTGTTTGCTTTTGCTTTCATTGGGTTTAATTTGCTCTTGTTTTTGCTTTCTTAAGGTAGATGCTTAGTTAATTGATTTGAAACTTTTCTTTCCTAAAGTAAGCATTTAATACTACAAATTTCCTCTAATCACTGCTTTGACTGTATCTCATAAGTTTTGTTATGGTGTGTTTTCATTTTCATTCAATTCAAAATACTTTTTTTTTTGACTTATGTTCTTCAGAAGCAAGTTTTTAAAATTTAGAGTATTTGATAACTTTCTAAATATATTTCTATAATTGATTTTTAGTTGTGTGAATTGCATTACATTCAGATAAAGTACTTTGCATGATTCCAGTCCTTCTAAATTTATTGAGACTTATGTTATGGCTCAGACTTTGGTTTGTCTTGGAAAATGTTCTGTGTACCTTTTAAAATGATGTGTAATCTTACTATTGTTGAGTGAAGTAACAGATCAGTTAGGTCAAGTTGGTCAATAGTGTTATCAAGTATTCTAGATAATTACTGATTTTCTGTTTGTTCTAATGATTACTGAGAAAGGAGTGTTGAAATCTCCAAGTATAATTGTGTACTTACCTATTTTTCCTTTCACTTCAACTAATTTTTGCTTTATATAAAGAGGTCATGGTGAATTGACCTCTTTATTATTATGAGATGTCCTTCTTTAACCTCATGTAATCTCTGATAACAGGGCAAAATGAAGCAGGACAAAGACTAACTGAATTCTGCCAAGAGAATGCACTAGTCATAGCAAATACCCTTTTTCAATAATACAAGAGACAACTTTACACATGGACATCACCAAATGGTCAATACTGAAATCAAATTGATTACATTATTTGTAGCTGAAGATGGAGAAACTGTATACAGTCAGCAAAAACAAGACCTGGAGCTGACTGTGGCTCAGATCATCAGCTTCTAATAGCAAAATTCAGGCTTAAACTAAAGAAAACTGGGAAAAACAACAGGCCAGCCAAGTATGATTTAAATCCCATTTGAATTCACAGTAGAGGTAACGAATAGATTCAAAGGACTAGATCTCGTTAACAGTGTGCCTGAAGATCTATGGACTATGGACAGAGGTCTGTAATATTGTACAGGAGGTGGTGAACAAAACCATCCCAAAGAAAAAGAAAAACAAGAAGGCAAAGTGGTTAGCTGAGGGGCTTTGCAAATAGAAGAACAAAGAGAAGTACAAAGCAAGAGAGAGAGGGAAAAATACATCCAGTTAAACGCAGAGTTCCAAAGAATAGCTAAGAGAGACAAGAAGACCTTCTTCAATTTGTTTGCTTAATAATAGAAGCAAACAAAAGAGGAAAGAGTAGAGATCTCTTCAGGAAAATTGGAAGCATCAAGGGAGCATTCTGCCCAAAGATGGGCACAATAGAGGATAAAAATGGTAGAGACCTGGTAGACACTGAAGAGATCAAGATGAGATAGAATATATGGAAGAACTGTATAAGATACTAATGAACCAGATTACTATGATGGTGTGGTTAGTCACCCAGAGCTAGACATTCTGGAATGCAAAGTCAGGTGGGCCTTAAGAAGCACTGCTGTTAAAGTTAGTGGATGCGATGAAATTCCAGAAGAACCATTCAGATCTCTAAAGGATGATGCCATCAAGGTTTTGCATTCATTACATCAGCAAATCTGGAAGACCCAGTAGTGACCACAGGACTGGTAAAGGTCAATTCTTTACCCCAATTCCCAAGAAGGGTAGTACTAAAGAATGTGCTAACCATCAGAGAGTCTCACTCATCTTCCATGCTAGTAAGGTCATGCTTAAAATCTTGCATCCTAGTCTTCAGCATTATGCAAACCAAGAGCTTCCAGATGTCCAAGTTGGGTTTAGAATAGAAAGAGGAACTAGAAATCAAATTGCCAGCATTTGCTGGATTATAGAGAAAGCAAGGGAATTTCAGAAAAACATTATCTCTGTTTCCTCGACTCCATTAAAGACTTTGATTGTGTGGATCATGACAAACTGTGGAAAGCTCTTAGGTGGGAATACCAGACCATCTTACCTGTCTCCTGAGAGACCTGTGTGCAGATTAAGAAGCAACAGTTAGAACCTTGTGTGGAACAACTGATTGGTTTAAGATCAAGAAAGGAGTAAGACAGGGCTGTCTGCTGAAACCCTGTTTGTTTAACTTATATGCTGAGCACATCATGAGAAATGCCAGGCTGGATGAGTTACAAGCTAGAATCAGGATAGGCGGGAGAAACATCAACAACCTCAGATATGTGGATGATACCACTCTAATGGCAGAAAGTGAAGAGGAACTAAAGAACCTCTTGATGAGGGTGAAGGAGGAGAGTGAAAGAGCCAGCTTAAGACTAAATATTGAAAAAAAAAAATGAAGGTATGGCATCCAGCCCCATTACTGCATGGCAAAAAGGGGAAAAGGCGGAAGTAGTGACAGATTTCCTTTTCTTGGGCTCCAGAATCACTGTGGACAGTGACTGCAACCATGAAATCAGAAGGCAATTGCTTCTTAGCAGGAAAGTGACTGACAAACCTAGACAGTGTGTTGAAAAGCAGAGACGTTAGTCTGCTGACAAAGGTCCATATAGTCAAGGCTATGGTCTTTCCAGTGATCATGTGTGGTTATGAGAACTGGACCATAAAGAAGGCAGAATGCCACAGAATTGATGCCTTCAAACTGTGGTGCTAGAGGATTCTAGCAGGGAATCCTGGACAGCAGGGAGATCAAACCAGTCAATTCTATGGGAGATCAATCCTGAATATTTATTGGAAGGACTGATGCTGAAGCTCCAATATTTTGGTCATCTGATATGAACAGACAACTCATCAGAAAGATCCCTAATGCTGGGAAAGATGGAGGGAAGAAGGAGAAGAGGGTGTCAGAGGATGAGATGGCTGGAGGGCATCACTGATGCAATGGACATGAACTTGGGCAAACTCTGGGAGATGGTGAGGGACAGGGAGGCCTGGCATGCTGCAGTCCATGGGGTTGCAAAGAGTTGGATGTGACTGAGTGACTGAAGAACAGTAACCATCTCTGATAATATTTCTTTTTTCTGAAATCTACTGTTTCATAATAGTATAGCTACTCCAGCTTACTTTTGATTACTGTTTGCATGGAGTATATTTTCCATCCTTTTAATCTATCTGTGTATTTAAACATAAGTGGGTTTCTTATAGACAACATGTAGTGGTTGGGTACTTGCTTCCCCCCTTGTCCCCAGTATGACAGTCTCTGCCTTTTAATTGTGGTGTTTGAACATATACACTTAATATATTTTATTATGTCACTGGATTTAGATCTGTCATCTTACTGCCTCTTTTCTGTTCATTTCATCTTTTCTGTGTTTCTTTTTTCGCCTTATCTACCTTCTTTTGGATTAGGCATTTAAATGATTGCATTTTTCTCCACTCTTGGCTTGTTATACATGCCTCTTTATTTGTGTGGTTGATCTAGGGTTTAAAATGTACATTGTTAACTTATAACTGTCTATGTTCAAATAATACTAAATCACTTCATTTCTGGTGTAGGACATTTACAACAAGAGTGAGGTGTCCCTTGTTCTCCTTTATGCTATTGTTGTTCTTAATTGTCCTACATGTGTCATAAACCAAATACTATACTATACTGTTATGCTACTGTGGGCGTGAATCCCTTGGAAGAAATGGAGTAGCCATCATAGTCAACAAAAGAGTCCGAAATGCAGTACCTGGATGCAATCTCAAAAATGACAGAATGATCTCTGTTCATTTCCAAGGCAAACCATTCAGTATCACAGTAATCCAAGTCTATGCCCTGCCTAGTAATACTGAAGAAGCTGTGGTTGAACAGTTCTGTGAAGACCTACAAGGCCTTCTAGAACTAATACCCCCAAAAGACGTCCTTTTCATTAGAGGATTGGAATGCAAATGTAGGAAGTCAAGAAATACCTGGAGAAACAGGCAAATTTGGCTTTGAAGCAGGCAAAAGCTGATAGAGTTTTGCCAAGAGAACACACTGGTCATAGCAATACCCTCTTCCAACAAAATAAGAGATGACTCTACACATGGACATCACCAGATGGTCAATACCAAAATCAGATTGATTATATTCTTTGCAGCCAAAGATGGAGAAGTTCTATACAGTCAGCAAAAACAATACCAGGAGCTGACTGTGGCTCAGACCATGAATTCCTTATTGCCAAATTCAGACTTAACTTGAAGAAAGTAGAGAAAACAACTAAACCATTCAGCTATGACCTAAATCAAATCCCATACAGTTATACAGTAGAAGTGATGAATAGATTGAAGGAATTATCTCTGATAGAAAGAGTGCCTGAAGTACTATGGATGGAGGTTTGTGACATTGTATAGGAGACAGGGATCAAGACTATTCCCAAGAAAAAGAAATGCAAAAAGGCAAAATGGTTGTCTGAGGACGCCTTACAAATAGCTGTGGATAGAAGAGAAGCAAAAGGCAAAGGAGAAAAGGAAAGGTATACCCATTTGAATGCAGAGTTCCATAAAATAGCAAGGAGAGAAAAGCCTTCCTCAGCTATCAGTGCAAAGAAACAGAGGAAAACAATAGAATGGGAAAGTGTAGAGATCTCTTCAAGAAAACTGGAGATACCTAAGAGAATATTTCATGCAGAGATGGGCACAATAAAGGACAGAAATGGTATGGACCTAACAGAAGCAGAAGATATTAGGAAGAGGTGGCAAGAACACAGAAAAACTATACAAAAAAGATCTTGACAACCCAGATAATCACGATGGTATGGTCACTCACCTAGACCCAGACATCCTGGAATGCGAAGTCAAGTGGACCTGAGGAAGCATTGCTACAAACAAAGCTAGTGGAGGTGATGGAATTCCAGTTGAGCTATTTCAAATCCTAAAAGATGATGCTGTGAAAGTGCTGCACTCAATATGACAGCAAATTTGGAAAACACAGCAGTGGCCACAGGACTTGAAAAGGTCAGTTTTCATTCCAATCCCAAAGAAAGGCAATGCCAAAGAATGCTCAAACTACTGCACAATTGCACTCATCTCACATTCTAGTAAAGTAAAGCTCAAAATTCTCCAAAGCAGGCCTCAATAGTATGTGAACTGTGAACTTCCAGATGTTCAAACTGGATTTAGAAAAGGCAGAGGAACCAGAGATCAAATTGCCAACATCTACTGGATCATCAAAAAAGCAAGAGAGTTCCAGAAAAACATCTATTTCTGCTTTATTGACTATGCCAAAGCCTTTGACTGTGTGGGCCACAACAAACCTGGAAAATTCTGAAAGAGATGGGAATACCACACCAACTGACTTGCCTCTTGAGAAATCTGTATGTAGTTCAAGAAGCCACAGTTAGAACTGGACATAAAACAACAGACTTGTTCCAAATCAGAAAAGGAGCGTGTCAAGGCCATATATTGTTACCCTGCTTATTTAACTTATATTCAGAGTACATCATGAGAAATGCTGGGCTGGATGAAGCACAAGCCGGAATCAAGATTGCCGGGAGAAATATCAGTAACCTCAGATATGCAGATGACACCACCTTTATGGCAGAAAGGGAAGAACTAAAGAGCCTCTTGATGAATGTGAAAGAGGAGAATGAAAAAGTTGGCTTAAAGCTCAACATTTAGAAAACGAAGATCATGGCATCTGGTCCCATCACTTCATGGCAAATAGATCGGGAAACAGTGAAAACAGTGACAGTCTCTTTATGCGGGGGGCTCCAAAATAAGTGCAGATGGTGACTGCAGCCATGAAATTATAAAACGCTTGCTCCTGAGAAGATAAGTTATGACCAACCTAGACAGCATGTTAAAAAGCAGAGACATTACCTTGCCGACAAAGATCTGTCTAGTCAAAGCTGATTTTTCCAGTACTCATGTATGGATGTGTGAGTAGGACTATAAAGAAAGCTGAGCACTGAAGAATTGATGCTTTTGAACTGTGGTGTTGGAGAAGACTCTTGAGAGTCCTTTGGACTGCAGGGAGATCCAACCATCCCATCCTAATGGAGATCAGTCCTGAATATTCATCAGAAAGACCGATGCTGAAGCTGAAACTCCAATACTTTGGCCACCTGATGCGAAGAGCTGACTCATCTGAAAAGACCCTGATGCTGAGGAGGATTGAAGGTAGGAGGAGAAGGAGACGACAGAGAATGAGATGGTTGGATGGCGTCACTGACTCAGTGGACATGAGTTTGAGTGAACTCCAGGAGTTGACAATGGACAGGGAGGCCTGTCGTGCTGCAGTCCATGGGATTGCAAAGTGTTGGACATGACTGAGCGACTGAACTGAACTGACTGATACTGTTATTTCTTTTTTAATTTGGCTTTATTGACTATGCCAAAGCCTTTGACTGTGTGGATCACAATAAACTGTGGAAAATTCTGAAAGAGATGGGAATACCGGACCACCTGACCTGCCTCTGGAGAAACCTATATGCAGGTCAGGAAGCAACAGTTAGAACTGGACATGGAACAACAGACTGGTTCCAAATAGGAAAAGGAGTACGTCAAGGCTGTGTATTGTCACCCTGCTTACTTAACTTCTATGCAGAGTACGTCATGAGAAACGCTGGACTGGAAGAAGCACAAGCGGGAATCAAGATTGCCGGGAGAAATATCAATAACCTCAGATATGCAGATGACACCACCCTTATGGCAGAAAGTGAAGAGGAACTCAAAAGCCTCCTGAGGAAAGTGAAAGTGGAGAGTGAAAAGTTGACTTAAAGCTCAACATTCAGAAGATGAAGATCATGGCATCCAGTCCCATCACTTCATGGCAAACAGATGGGGAAACAGTGGAAACAGTGTCAGACTTTATTTTTTGGGCTCCAAAATCACTGCAGATGGTGACTGCAGCCATGAAATTAAAAGATGCTTACTCCTTGGAAGGAAAGTTATGACCAACCTAGATAGCATATTGAAAAGCAGAGACATTACTTTGCCAACAAAGGTCCATCTAGTCAAGGCTATAGTTTTTCCAGTGGTCATGTACGGATATGAGAGTTGGACTGTGAAGAAATCTGAGCACCGAAGAATTGATGCTTTTGAACTGTGGTGTTGGCGAAGACTCTTGAGAGTCCCTTGGACTGCAAGGAGATCCAACCAGTCCATTCTGAAGGAGATTAGCCCTGGGATTTCTTTGGAAGGAATGATGCTAAAGCTGAAAATCCAGTACTTTGGCCACCTCATGCGAAGAATTGACTCATTGAAAAAGACTCTGATGCTGGGAGGGATTGGGGGCAGGAGGAGAAGGGGACGACAGAGGATGAGATGGCTGGATGGCATCACTGACTCGATGGCCGTGAGTCTGAGTGAACTCCGGGAGTTGGTGATGGACAGGGAGGCCTGGCGTGCTGCGATTCTTGGGGTCGCAGAGTTGGACAGCATTTTTTATAGCAACAAAAATAGCAATAGGATATACTATAAAACAATGTCTTTATTAAAAAATTACAATGTGTATCAAAAGATATCAAAATAAGTGAAGAGATAACATCATGATGGAAAGGGTTGATGTTGTAAAGTTCATGTTTCTTCTATGTTAATTTATAAATGCAATGCAGTTCTACTCCTGACTGATAAATGTCTAAGTTGATTCCAAAAGTAATTATGGTAGAGTAGAAAAGGCCATCGGAGAAGGCAACAGCACCCCACTCCAGTGTTCTTGCCTGGAGAATCCCATGGACGGGAGAGCCTGGTGGGCTGCCGTCTCTGGGGTTGCACCGAGTCAGACACGAGGCAACTTAGCAGCAGCAGTAGCAGCAGCAGAAAAGGCCATGAATAGTAAAGGTAGGTATGTGGAAGACTAATGGCTGGGCGGGGTGGGGGACTGTTGTAGATACCAAGGTTATTATGAAGTTGTGATAAAGACAGTAGAATTGCTGAAGGTTGGATGAACAGACCAGTGGGACAGAATATCAGTTCAGAAAAAGACTCTGTGTTTGGTAACTTCGCGTTTGACAGGGGTCTCATCACACATCCACAGAGAAGACATGGACTATTTAATAAACAGTGATGGGACAATTGGCTCTCTCTAGCTAAGAGTCGGGCACGACTGAGCGACTTCCCTTTCACTTTTCACTTTCATGCATTGGAGAAGGAAATGGCACCCCACTCCAGTGTTCTTGCCTGGAGAATCCCAGGGACGGGGGAGTCTGGTGGGCTGCCGTCTATGGGGTCACACAGAGTCGGACACGACTGAAGTGACTTAGCTGTAGCAGTAGAGAAAAAGAAAAGTATGTTTTTATATTACTTCAATTACAAGTTATAGACTCATGTTATGAAAAACTGTAAAACTTTAAGAAGGAAACATACCAGCATACTTTTATGATGTCAGGGTAGGGGAATCATTCTTAGGGTAACAAAAAACACAAATGACAAAGGACAGGCTTGGTCATTTGACTAGATTAGTGTTAACCATGCATCATAAATGAGACCATAGTAAAAAAGACAAGCCACAGAGACAGATAACATATCTGCAATCTCTGTAAGTGACAAAGGATGAATCCACCCTGTATAAAGGAATCATGTAAATGAGTACAGTTATTCATTTACAGAAAAATGAGCAAAAGATATGAACAGATCATTCCAGAAAGGGTTCTAAAGTGGTCAGTGTGGAGATCTCAGCCATACTAGGAATCCAGGAAAAATTTTAAAATGGCAACAAATTATCAGAAAGGCAAAGATTAGAAGTCTGATAAGAACTGGCAAGGATGTGGGGGATGTGGGGAAATGGGAACCCCAGTAGCTTGCTGGTGGGAGTATACATTGATACAGTCCCAATAGAAAGCGGGTACTCTGTGTGCTTGAAGATGTGCACATGCTTTAACTTGGCAGGTTTTTTTTTTTCTGGATGCACTGTGCAGCATGTAGGATCTTAGTTCCCCAACAAGGGATTCAACCTGTGCCCCCTGCATTGGGAGGACAATCTTAACCACTGGACATCCAGGAAAGTTCCATATTGGTCGTTCTTAAAGGAGCCATGTGCAAGGCTATGTGTGGCAGTCAGCTCTCTGTGTAGCAGAGTCATTTCACCAGGGATAATACCATGCTGTGTTTAACGTGAAACATGTGATCTAAATTACCAACCGTGCCCTCTATCCCCAGATACACACTTCTTATCCCCTTGTTTTCCTTAAAACGATCTCTTTAGCATTTACCACTGCCTTAGTGTATTTTCATATATGCAATATTTCATACAGATCAGCATATGTATTTTACTTATCTTTTTAATTGTTCATCTCATGAGAATAGGGGTTTTATCTTTGTCCTCTTTTTTCAATTCTGCTACCCCAGTACCCCAAAACTTGCCTCATTTATTGTAGACACCCTATAACTATTTGTAGCAAAAATAAGTGAAATCACAAAAACATAATACTAAGTGAAAAAAGAAAGATGAAAAAGGGTGTGGATACCATGCATGTAAATTTGAAATAATCGTGCAAAGTTTATGGCTACCTAATGGATATGCCATTATATGCGTCTTCACTTCAAGATCATGTCAGGGGAAGTTTGGGGGTGGGATTTTAGTCCTATCTATAACATTGTGTTTCTTAGAGAATTCAGTTGATCTGATTTACATTTGGCAAAATGTTAATTTAACATTTGTCATCTCTGGCGTTTGAAACATTTTGTAATTTGTTTAAAGTAAAAAGTGAAAGTGTTAGTCACTCAGTTGTGTCCTACTCTTTGTGACCCCATGGACTATAGCCCACCAGGCACCTCTGTCCATGGGGATTCTCCAGGCAAGAATACTGCAGTGGGTTACCATGCCCTTCCCCAGAGGATCTTCCCGACCCAGGGATCAAACCTGGGTCTCCTACATTGCAGGCAGATTCTTTATCGTCTGAGCCACCAGGAAAGCCAGTTTGTTAAATTTGCAGGTAAATAAAGAAGAGAAAGCCTGTCAGGTTGTCCTTGTATTAGGTCTGTTCCTGGAGTTCTGATGCCAAGGCCTCTGTAGGTAGATGGAATCCTTCGCGTTAATCTCACTCTCATGAAGGTCACTGTTGCTGCCCTAGGCCATCAAGCACAGGTGTTCCTGGTTCTCTTCATGTTGTAAGATCTAATTCCACCATGTCTTATTTAATCAGGGCTCTCTTTTCCTGGGAGGAGAGGGCATCAAGTGCCAGAAATGAGCCCTTGCCTGCATTCAGCCCCGGCAACCTGTTCCCTCCCTGGGGGGAGGAGCAGATACAGTCTCCTCGTTGATCAGATAATGGGTGTCTGCCAGTGAAACCAACTCCAAGGCTGGAGCAGACACAGACGTTTATTAACACAGATAAGTTTTTATTGTGTTAGGAGCAAGCACTTAGAAGGCAGACTCTAGAGAGCAAAGGGATTAAGTCATCCTGAAACATTGTTCTGTCATGGGGGCTAGTGAATATCATCTCGGTCATCTGATTCTGAGCCACTCGAGTTGGTGGCGTGGCAGTCAATGGAGGTGATGGAAAGTGCTCATGGGCAGTTTCCAAGGAAAGGCACCCTTGGTGGGCATCAGAAATCACCTCCCTACAGGACAGTTCAGTGACTAGAATGTCCACTACTCTGATTCCAGAGGAGGGTGACTTGTGAGGTTCCATGATTTTTTTTTTTTACTATTAAAAATACAAATGTTGATATACTTTCCTTCCTTGATCAGTTTCTATCAATAAGGGTCAACTACCTTACATGGGGTGTCTACCATCTTCAGTGGTGGTTATTATGATCCTCACTAAACAGAAAGGCATGAAGCTCCAGGGAGGTTAAATAATGCTGGTCATGGGGCTTCCCTGGTAGTTCAGCTGGTAAAGAATCCACCTGTAATGCAGGAGACTCTGGTTTGATTCCTGGGTCAGGAAGATACACTGGAGAAGGGATAGGCTACCCACTCCAGTATTCTTGGGCTTTCCTGGTGGTTCAGATGGTAAAGAATCCACCTGCAATGCTGGAGACCTGGGTTTAATCCCTGGGTTGGGAAGATCCTCTGGAGGAGGGCATGACAACCCACCCCAGTATTCTTGCCTGGAGAATCCTCTGTTCATGGAGTCTCAAAGAGAAGGACATGGCTGAGCGACTAAGCACAGTACAGGGGCAGGGACGGTACTCCAGGTGCCAGAACTTCTCTCTCTTCCCACTGCTTCTGCCCCTCCCCCCTCCCTTCCCCTCCCATCTCTTTCCTCCCCTTTTCCTCCTTCCCTCCCTCCCCCCTACTCTCTCTGTCTCTCTCACACACGCACATTCTCGACTCTGATGACCAAACGTCTTTGGCTCACATCCTGAATATGAAATTGTGTGTGGGGGTGGTTGCACATATACTGAACTGAACTAATACTGTGTAACCCTGGCATTCCTGCGATCATTTCTATTTCCCAAGATTCCTAATCGGTGCTTTTTCCTGTCCATCTTTTCTTGTCTCACTGCTTCCTAGTTTAGTTTCAGAAAGTCTTGTTAATATTCCTGCCTGGTGGTCTTTCGTGTCTTCAGGAGCCAAGCGTGCTCATTGTAAATCCCTCCTGAGATTGCTTCTGTTGCACGCATTTCCAGAGAGGCGGTTTCTCTGTTGATTGTTGTGTGTGGGAGCCCTTTCTTGGGGCTGTGTTTCCAGCATCCTTTAGACCTTTTGTTTGCAGGGTTGCCTGAACCGGGAATTGTTTCTGATTTCTTGATTTTTCTCCCTGCAGTCACCTCTACCTGCCCACCCCCCAATCCCCCGAGAGGGCCAGTGTCCCTGGCTCAGGTTTCTGGGTCCTCAGTGGTAGGAACCCAGGTGAGGCCCTCTCTGATCCTAACTCAGCTATGAGGATGCTTTTTTTTTGGTACTAGCCACTCTCTCCATTTCTGGCTCACTCCCAGGAGCTGGCTCTGGTTTTTTTCCAGGAAAGGGAAGCTTTCAACCCACTTCTCTCCAGGATTGAGCTTGACTTCCTCTACCTGCAGCCCCCCAGGCCTGTGACATCAGCATGCCCTACTGTGTGTCTGTTCAATTTCTTGTCCTTGGATATGTTTCTTTTGGTTCTAAATGCGACCCTGTCTCTTTTATGTAAAGAAAAGTTCATCTCTGAGTGCCCCACTTGAAGAACAGAGGACTCAAAGGGTAAACCCACACTATCGCTTTGACCTGCAGCCCCCTAGCTGCTATTAATTTCTTTTTTATTCTTTGAACAGGCACGGAGGTTTTGTTTAACTGTTTTTCTTTCCTCCTCTTATTTTTATTTCACCTAAAAGAAGAATGCAGAACATTCTCCACTCCCTGTGGAAAGACTCAGTTTCTGAGGGTATTGCAGGACGGTCTGGATATTTTTTTTCAGATTTTTATGGTCGCACATTCAGCTGTAATGGGTGGAGCCTGTTCCATTCCTGTATTAAGAGGACTAAAAATTGGAGGAAGGGAGGGAGGGGATGAAAGCTGCATTCCACGCCTTATCTTTAGCATTTACAAGAACTCTATAAATGTATTCAAAACCCCTCAAGCAGGAAGAGAGTAGTAAAACCCATGTGTTCATAGGAAATTCCGGGGCTATTTGTCCTCAGTGGGTTTTGGAAAGAACCAAGAGGTAAATAACCAGCAGGGAGGTGGCCTGGGGGCCCAGAGAGGCCCATTGCAGCTTTCCCCCTCCCCGGAGCCACCATGCCAGCCCCACCCCGCTCCAGCTTCTCCTGGGTCCCTGTGGATATACAGTGACATTGGGGAGCCAGGATGGGTTGGTGGCTGGCTCCAGGCCTGACACCTGCATCCATGTGTCTGGGTTTTAAAAGGTCTCAGGATTGAAAAGTTGGAGAGACTGTCTTCCTGCTTGACTGCCCTCCACTTTCCGCAATCAGACAGGAGATCAGAGTCTGCTGTCCAGGGTAGCAAGCAGCATAGCGTTAGAGATCAAGAGCACAGACCTAGGAATCAGGTTAGCATCGCAGTGCAGTCACTCACTGAGCTGTGACACAGGCTTCTCGGTCTCCCTGGACCTCAGGCCCCTTAGCTGATGGTAAAAATGGGACCAAGTACCTGGCTCCTGTGAAGGCTTTTGTGAAGATTAAAGAAGGGAATGCATAGTAAGCACTTAGCACAAGGTAAATGACTCTGATTTGCTTTATTTTATCATCTGGGCTCATAAAGGCATGGCAGGCAAATCAGAAAGCCAACATTTTTGTTCTGGGGCCAAGTTCCAAGCACTAAGCTCTTCCTCCTGCGATCCCCACCCCAGCCCCAACCAGGACGCCCTTTCAAATTAATCTTGTAATTCTAATCACGTGTCTATGTCTCTTAAGGTTTGTTGGGTCTTGATTTCTGCTCCCAGTCTATCTGAAACTCTGCTGTTTCCATAAAAGTCAGTTAAAGAGCACATCTCCTCAGGGATTCAAATGCCTGCTGAGGAGGCAGCAGAGAGGGCCCTGAGCCTGGGGTGAACCGAAATCTCACCACCCCCGCCAGCCCACTAAGAAAAGACAGTAGTCAAAGAGACCAGCAGTGATCACTTGGATCTGTTGGTCCCGTGTTGCTGGGTCTGCCTGCTCACCGCCTCCACCCTTCAGCAGTGATATGGAAAATGAGAAATTGTTGTTCTTGTCACAAGTTGCAGTGGGCTGGGTGCCACTGTTTTCAGTGTGAACCACAATTGTGGAGAGTCACAAATCTGCCTCTGACGTGACTCCTGCTGTAGTAGAAGCATAGGCAAGAACATATGTGCCCGTTTGCAGGCACATTTTAGCTATACTTTTTGTGCTCCAGGAATATAAATATGACTAATCTTCAAAATAGGTTTAATTTTATTTTAATCCGTGGTGTTTTTTCCTATTAACTAATCATTACTTCTCTGCATTGTCTGCTTTTTGAATCAAGCTACTTTCCCTAGTCAAACCTGACATTTTTGATTTGTTTTTTAAAAATATTTATTTATTTATTTAGCTGTGCCAGGTCTTAGTTGTGGCATGCAGGATCTAGTTCACTGACCAGGGACTGAACCCTTGGCATTGAGGGTATGGAGTCTTAGCCACTGGACTACCAGGGAAGTCCCAAACCTAACATTTTAGAATTAATTTTTTCACAGATTGGTGCAAATTCTCTAATGATTTTCTGACTGCTCTGAGGGCCCCAGAGGTCCAAGGACTAGGGCGAGGGGGAAGGGGCAGAAGGTGGAGAACAGCCAGGGTTAGCAGGGGCTGCCCTACTTGGTTGTGATCCAATCAGCTCAGGTTTTACATAACTTACTGGGCTTCTAGCTTCCCTTGTAGCTCAGTTGGTAAAGAATCTGCCTGCAGTGCCGGAGACCAGGGTTTGATTCCTGGATAGGGAAGAGCCTCTGGAGAAGGAGATGGCAACCCACTCCAATATTCTTGCCTGGAGAATCCCAGGAACAGAGGAGCCTGGCAAGGTACAGTCCATGGGGTTGCAAGAGTCAGACATGACTCAGCAACTAAACCACTACACCATGGGACTTCTGCCTAAGATTTTGCTTAGAGGAAGAATTCTACTGTTGCAAAACAGCTATTCCAATGCATTTTGTGTTTCACACCTAATGGATTGTTAATGTATGAGTGTGATTAAAAGAATGTAACTGTAGGGACTTCCCTGGCAGTCCAGTGGTTAAGACTCTGTGCTTTCATTGCAGAGGACCCAGGTTTGATCTCTGGTTGGGGAACTAAGGTGCCACAGGCTGAGTGGCATGGCCAAAAATTTAAAAAAAAAAAAAATTAAATAAATGAAGTTTTAAAAAAGAGTGTAAATAGTTATCAACAAGAACTCATACCTGATTTTAGTGGTTTCTCTTTGAAGTTGTCACATTGACACTGTAAACATAGTCCTGTGATATTGTAATTTCTCAAAACATTTTGGCATTTTAAAATAATTGATTCCAGGGCTAATTTGTATATTTCTTTGGCTATTTTTACTAGACACAAATCTCGTATGTAAAATGGAGATTAAAACTAGCACTTCTATTGTTGTGACAAAGGAGAATTACTTAGGATTTACTTGAATGAGTGAGTGATAGTCACTCAGTCCTGTCTGACTCTTTGTGATCCCATGGACCGTAGCCTGCCAGTGGAATTCTCCAGGTAAGAATACTAGAGTGGGTTGCTATTTCCTTCTCCAGGATTTACTTGGCAAAGTGTAAAGCACTAAACAAATTTTATGTTTTAAAAACTTCTCTGAGCATGGGTTACATTTTTTGAATGGCTCCAGATCATTGTGAATGAAAAATATTAAACAAGATGGGTAATCAAACCAGGTAGTATAGTAAATGGTCCAAAAATAGGAGTGATTAATACAATGAAGTTGAAACTTTCTTGGTGGTTTAACCTTGCTTCTGAAGGCAATTTCAGAAAGCTTTCAAGATTAGAATAATATTACAGGATGATACCTTTGAAAGACATCTTTGGTGGATGTATTCTGCTTGTTGACATTGTAGCCCCACAGCTGGGTAAGGGGATTTGTACAGTGTGGGTCCCTTAAAGAAGTGAATGTTTCTAATCACTGTCCCCAGAACCTGGCACAGTGGCAGGTAAAGAATGGATGTTAGTTAAAAATAAAGCTTTTTCAAAGCTAGTTATGTACATGTTTATAGAAATATGGATTCCTAAAAGGCTAATTTTATAAATGGCAAACTAGATTTGATAACTTATATTTTTCTTATATCTTTGTTCTTTGTCTTGGATTTTCAGATGACCCAGAGACACTGAGTGACTCACGCATAGTCACACAGCAAACATGTGGTAGAGTGAGGACCAAACCCTGAGCTGTGGGCTCCTGGCTCAGTGCTCCCTGCCTCCCACCTCGTTGCCCATGACCCAGGCCCGTTCTTGGACATCTCACCTGTGCATTCACCCAGGGGCCTGAGCTTGGTTTAATAATCTGCTATTGCTGTCTTGAAATTTTTAATAATTTTCAGAAAAGGGACCCCACATTTTCATTTTCCTCTGGGACCCACAAATTATATGCACTGCTTTGCTGGGACCTTGGTGGGTGTGATTCAAGGATTAGTCATGTTTCCTTGGAGAACTGTGTTCCAGCTCTACAACTTCCTATGTTCTACCTTGAGGATCAAAGACAGAAGCTGATAGCAAAGGAGCATCACCCAGGACTCTGTCTCTGCTTGGCCTAGACTTCTGTTTGGTGCTTCACGCATGGCAGCTGCTTACCAGCTGGTGTGTTCCATGCCAGCTCTTCCTGGGGCTCCTCCGTGTGCTGGATGGTGGCCTGGAGCAAATGCCAACAATGCCACCAGAGTCGACCAGTATCAGAGTAGCTGGTTGAAAAGTAAAAAATCCTCTCCTTAGGTGTAAGCACTGGCTCTTTGGTATATTGCCAAGAGTTTAGCTATTGTTTCTGTTTATTTTCTTACTGACACAAATGATTTTTCAATGAATTGCCTGAAATGAACAGTTAGTTTTTTTAAATTTTTGTTGTTTTTTAATATTTTTTTATTTGGTTGCACTTAGTTGTGGTACACAGCCATGGGATTAGTTGTAATACCTTGTCTTTCATTTAAAGTTTTATTTATTTTCATCTTTCCCCTTTTTTCTTAGTCTAGCTAAATAGTTGTGAATTTTTTTTTATTTAAAAAAAAATCCAGTATGTTTTATTTTTATTTTTTCCTATTATTAAAAAATTTTTTTGTCTGATATTTATTATTTCCATCCTTCTGCTAACTTTGGTCTTTGTTCTTCTTTTTCTAGTTCCCTGAGATGTAAAAGTTAGATTGTTTGAGATCTATTTTCTTAATGTAAACATTTATCTCTATTGGAGCTGAAGCTCCAATACTTTGGCCATCTGATGTGTAGAGCTGACTCATTGGAAAAGACCCTGATGCTGGAGAAGATTGAGGGCAGGAGGAAAAGTGGGTAACAGGATGAGATGGTTGGATGCTGTCTCTGACTCGGTGGACACGAGTTTAAACTCCAGGAGATATAGTGAAGGACAGGGAATTCTAGTGTGCTGCAGTCGATGGGCTCTCAAAGAGTAGAATATGACTTAGAGCCTGAACAACAACAGCAATCTTTATAATTTTCCTTTTGGAGCTGCTTTTGCTGCTTCCCATAGTTTTTGTATATTTTGTTCCATTTCCATTTCTTTCAAGATAATTTTTATTTCTTTTTTAACTTCTTTGTTCAGAAGCATGCTGTCAGCTTTCCATATTTGTGAATTTTCCAGTTTTCTATTCTAGATTTCTACTTTTCTATTGATTTCTACATTGTGGTTAGAAAAGACATCTGACACGATTTCAAACTTCTTAAATGTATTAAGATGTGTTTTATGGCTCAACATATGATCTGTTCAGGAGAATTCTCTGTGCACTTGAATGTGTATTTTGCTGCTGTTGGATAAAATGTACTATTTATGTCTGTTAGTTCCATTTCATTTAAAGTGTAGTTCAAGTCCAATGTTTCTTTACTGATTTTCTGTTTGGACCATCTATGCATTGTGGAAGTGAAATACTTAAGTTCCCTTCTATTATTTTATTGCTTTCTATTTATCCTTCTGGTTTATTAATATTTGTTTTATATCTTCAGGTAGTTCAATGTTGACTGCATATACATTTACAGTTGTTTTATCCTGTTAATGAACTGACCTCTTTTTCATTATATAGTGACCTTCTTTGTCTCCTGTGATAATTTTTCACTTAAAGTCTATTTTGTCTTGATAATAGGTCTGTCTACTCTGTTTTGGTTACCACTTGCATGGAACATCTCTTTCCACACCTTCACTTTCACCCTATGTGTATATTTAAAGCTAAAGTGACCCTCTTGTAAACAGCATCGAGTTAAATTGTGTTTCTTTATCTGTTTTTTGTATTTAATTGTGTCTTTTCATCCACTCTGTATCTTCTGATTGGAAAATGTAATCCATTTATATTTAAAATAATTGTTAATAGGTAAGAAATCTATATGCAGGTCAGGAAGCAACAGTTAGAACTGGACATGGAACAACAGACTGGTTCCAAATAGGAAAAGGAGTACATCAAGGCTGTATATTGTCACCCTGCTTATTTAACTTCTATGCAGAGTACATCATGAGAAATGCTGGACTGGAAGAAACACAAGCTGGAATCGAGATTGTCGGGAGAAATATCAATAACCTCAGATATGCAGATGACACCACCCTTATGGCAGAAAGTGAAGAGGAACTCAAAAGCCTCTTGATGAAAGTGAAAGAGGAGAGTGAAAAAGTTGGCTTAAAGCTCAACATTCAGAAAACAAAGATGATGGCATCCGGTCCCATCACTTCAGGAGAAATAGATGGGGAAACAGTGGAAACAGTGTCAGACTATTTTTTTGGGCTCCAAAATCACTGCAGATGGTGACTGCAACCATGAAATTAAAAGACGCAGACCCGGCGCACTTAAGCGCGGGTGAGAGGAGTTACCCCACGTCCGAGGTCAGGGGCAGCGGCCGAGGGTGCCAGGTCGGGGGCGGGGTGGGGGGCGGGGGGTGTGGCCGGGAGGAGCTATCCCGCGTCAGAGGTCAGTGACGGCTAGGAGGAGACATCCTATGTCCGAGACCAGGGGCGGTGGCCCTGAGGAGTCACCCCGAGCCGGAGGCCAGGGGCGGTGCCCGAGGCCAGGGGCGGTGCCCGAGGCCAGGGGCGGTGGTGGGGAGGAGCAACCCAAGGAACAGTGACTGTACAGGGGTAACAGGGCCTAGAGGAGCTATCCCACGTTGAAGGTCAGGAAGGGCAGCGGTAGGGAGATACCCCTTGTCCAAGGTAAGGAGCAGCGGTGAAGAGATATCCCACGCCCAAGGTAAGAGAAACCCAAGTAAGATTTTAGGTGTTGCAAGAGGGCATCAGAGGGCAGACACACTGAAACCATACTCAAAGAAAATGAGTCAATCTAATCACACTAGGACCACAGCCTTGTCTAACTCAATGAAACCAAGTCATGCCTGCGGGGCAACCCAAGATGGGCGGGTCATAGTGGAGAGGTATGATAGAATGTGGTCCACTGGAGAAGGGAATGGCAAACCACTTCAGTATTCTTGCCTTGAGAACCCCATGAACAGTATGAAAAGGCAAAATGATAAGATACTGAAAGAGGAACTCCCCAGGTCAGTAGGTGCCCAATATGCTACTGGAGATCAGTGGAGAATTAACTCCAGAAAGAATGAAGGGATGGAGCCAAAGCAAAAACAATACCCAGTTGTGGATGTGACTGGTGATAGAAGCAAGGTCCCATGCTGTAAAGAGCAATATTGCATAGGAACCTGGAGTGTCAGGTCCATGAACCAAGGCAAATTGGAAGTGGTCAAACAAGAGATGGCAAGAGTGAACATCGACATTCTGGGAATCAGCAAACTAAAATGGACTGGAATGGGTGAATTTAACTCAGATGACCATTATATCTACTACTGTGGGCAGGAATCCCTCAGAAGAAATGGAGTAGCCATCATGGTCAACAAAAGAGTCCGAAATGCAGTACTTGGATGCAATCTCAAAAACGACAGAATGATATCTGTTTGTCTCCAAGGGAAACCATTCAATATCAATTATCCAAGTCTATGCCCCAATCAGTAACGCTGAAGAAGCTGAATTTGAACGGTTTTATGAAGACCTACAAGACCTTTTAGAATCAACACCCAAAAAAGATGTCCTTTTCATTATAGGGGACTGGAATGCAAAAGTAGGAAGTCAAGAAACACCTGGAGTAACAGGCAAATTTGGCTTTGGAATGTGGAATGAAGCAGGGCAAAGATTAATAGAGTTTTGCCAAGAAAATGCACTGGTCATAGCAAACACCCTCTTCCAACAACACAAGAGAAGACTCTACACATGGACATCACCAGATGGTCAACACTGAAATCAGATTGATTATATCCTTTGCAGCCAAAGATGGAGAAGCTCTATACAGTCAACAAAAACAAGACTGGGAGCTAACTGTGGCTCAGATCATGAACTCCTTATTACCAAATTCTGACTCAAATTGAAAAAAGTAGGGAAAACAGCTAGACCATTCAGGTATGACCTAAATCAAATCCCTTATGATTATACAGTGGGAATGACAAAAGGATTTAAGGGCCTAGGCCTGATAGATAGAGTGCCTGATGAACTATGGAATGAGGTTCATGACATTGTACAGGAGACAGGGATCAAGACCATCCCCATGGAAAAGAAATGCAAAAAAGCAAAATGGCTGTCTGGGGAGGCCTTACAAATAGCTGTGAAAAGAAGAGAAGCGAAAAGCCAAGGAGAAAAGGAAAGATATAAGCATCTGAATGCAGAGTTCCAGAGAATAGCAAGAAGAGATAAGAAAGCCATCTTCAGTGATCAATGCAAAGAAATAGAGGAAAACAACAGAATGGGAAAGACTAGAGATCTCTTCAAGAAAATGAGAGATACTAAGGGAACATTTCATGCAAAGATGGGCTTGATAAACGATAGAAATGGTCTGGACCTAACAGAAGCAGAAAATATTAAGAAGAGGTGGCAAGAATACACAGAAGAGCTGTACAAAAAAGGTCTTCACGTCCCAGATAATCATGATGGTGTGATCACTCATCTAGAGCCAGACATCCTGGAATGTGAAGTCAAGTGGGCCTTGGAAAGCATCGCTACGAACAAAGCTAGTGGACGTGATGGAATTCCAGTTGAGCTATTTCAAATCCTGAAAGATGATGCTGTGAAAGTGCTGCACTCAATATGCCAGCAAATTTGGAAAACTCAGCAGTGGCCACAGGACTGGAAAAGGTCAGTTTTCATTCCAATCCCAAAGAAAGGCAATGCCAAAGAATGCTCAAACTACCGTACAATTGCACTCATCTCACATGCTAGTAAAGTAATGCTCAAAATTCTCCAAGCCAGGCTTCAGCAATACATGAACCGTGAACTTCCTGATGTTCAAGCTGCTTTTAGAAAAGGCAGAGGAACCAGAGATCAAATGGCCAACATCCGCTGGATCATGGAAAAAGCAAGAGAGTTCCAGAAAAACATCTATTTCTGCTTTATTGACTATGCCAAAGCCTTTGACTGTGTGGATCACAATAAACTGTGGACAATTCTGAAAGAGATGGGAATACCAGACCACCTGACCTGCCTCTTGAGAAATCTGTATGCAGGTCAGGAAGCAGCTGTTAGAACTGGACATGGAACAACAGACTGGTGCCAAATAGGAAAAGGAGTGTGTCAAGGCTGTATATTGTCACTCTGCTTATTTAACTTCTATGCAGAGTACATCATGAGAAACGATGGGCTGGAAGAAACACAAGCTGGAATCAAGATTTTCAGGTGAAATATCAATAACCTGAGATATGCAGATGACACCACCCTTATGGCAGAAAGTGAAGAGGAACTAAAAAGCCTCTTGATGAAAGTGAAAGAGGAGAGTAAAAAAGTTGGCCTAAACCTCAACATTCAGAAAATGAAGATCATGGCATCCGGTCCCATCACTTCATGGGAAATAGATGGGGAAACAGTGGAAACAGTGTCAGACTTTATTTTTTTGGGCTCCAAATTCACTGCAGATGTTGATTGCAGCCATGAAATTAAAAGATGCTTCCTCCTTGGAAGAAAAGTTAAGACCAACCTAGATAGTATATTCAAAAGCAGAGACATTACTTTGCCAACAAAAGTCCATCTAGTCAAGGCTATGGTTTTTCCAGTGGTTATGTATGGATGTGAGAGTTGGACTGTGAAGAAGGCTGAGTGCTAAAGAATTGATGCTTTTGAACTGTGGTGTTGGAGAAGACTCTTGAGAGTCCCTTGGACTGCAAGGAGATCCAACCAGTCCATTCTGAAGGAGATCAGCCCTGGGTGTTCTTTGGAAGGAATGATGCTAAAGCTGAAACTCCAGTACTTTGGCCACCTCATGCGAAGAGTTGACTGATTGGAAAAGACTCTGATGCTGGGAGGGATTGGGGGCAGGAGGAGAAGGGGATGACAGAAGATGAGATGGCCGGTTGGCATCACGGACTTGATGAACGTGAATCTGAGTGAACTCCGGGAGTTGGTGATGGACAGGGAGGCCTGGCGTGCTGTGATTCTTGGGGTCGCAAAGAGTCGGGCACGACTGAGCAACTGAACTGAACTGAGCTGAACTGAGGGACTTACTATTCCCGTTTTATTATTTTTTTTTTTATTGCTTTGTAGTTCCCTTGGTGGTTTTCTCTTTGTGATTGCCATGAGACTTACATAAGACTTACTCTATTTATTATAGTCCATTTTGTGCTGGTAACAACTTTAGCCACATACAGAAACTCTACATTTTACCTTTCCTTCTCCACATTTTATGTTTGATGCTGCAGAGTACATTTTTAATATTGTATACCCATTAGCAAATTATTATAGCTATAGTTTTTAAAAATGCTTTGTCTTTTAACTTTATACTAGAGTTAAAAATGATGTATATACCACCATTACTGTACTAGAATATATTCTTACCTTTACAGTGACTTTTATATATTCACGTGTTTTCAAGTTGTTGGTTAGTGTCCTTTAATTTTTACCAGAAGTACTCCTTTTGCCATTTCTTACAAGGCAGGTCTGCTGGTGATGGACTTCAGCTTTTTAATTAAAATAATTTTTTTTTAAATCTGGCAAAGTCTTTTATCTTTTTTTTAATTTCTGAAAGACAACTTTGCTGGATATAGTAATTTTGGTTGTTATTTTTTAAATTTTCTTAAAAAATTTTTTTAATTGGCATATAGTTGATTTAGAGTGTTGTATAAGTTTCAGGTACACACCACAGCCACCCAGTTATATGTATACATTTGAAAGTGAAAAATTGAAAATGTTGGTCATTCAACCATGTTCATTTCTCTGTGACCCCATTGACTCTTGCCTGCCAGGTTTCTCTGTCCATGGAATTCTCCAGTAAAGAATATGGGAGTGGGTAGCCATTCCCTTCTTCAGGGGATCTTCCTGACGCAGGGATCCAACCTGGGATTCCTGAATTGCAGGCAGATTCTTTACTGTCTGAGCCAGCAGGGAAGCCCTGCATATAGATACATCTCTTTTTGAGATTCTTTTCCCATATAGGCCAGTACAGAGTATTTAGTAGAGTTGCCTGTGCTGTACAGTACGTTCTTACTAGTTCTCTATTTTACATATTGTAGCATGTATTTCATATATTGTAGTTTTGTATTTGTATTTTTAAAAAATCTTCCAGTTTATTCCCCCCACCCCCTTACCCCTTGATAGCCATTAGTTTGTTTTCTACATCTGTAACTCTATTTCTGTTTTGTAGATAAGTTCATTTTTACCTTTTCTTTAGACTCCACATATAAGCAACATCATATGATGTTTGTCTGACTTACTCATTCAGTATGACACTCTCTAGGTCCATCCATGTTGCTGCAAATGGCATTATTTCATTCTTTTTTATGACCAAGTAATAGTTCACTGTATACATGTACCACGTCTTCTGTAACCATTACTCTGTGAATGGACGTTTAGGTTGCTTCCATGTCTTGGCTGTTGTAAATAGTGCTTCATTGAACATTGGGGTGTATGTATCTTTTCAAATTATGGTTTTCTCTAGATATCTGCCCAAGAGTGGGATTGCTGGATCATTTGGGAGTCCTGTTTGTAGTTTTTAAAGGAACGTTCATGCTGTTTTCCATAGTGGCAATACCAGTTTACATTTCCACTAACTGTAGGAGACTTCCTTTTCCCAAACCCTCTTCAGCATTTATTGTTTGTAGATTTTTTTGATGGTGGCCATTCTGACTGCTGTGAGGTGATACTGCATTGTAGTTTTGATTTGCATTTCTCTGACAGGGATGTCGAGCATCTTTTCATGTGCTTCTTAGCCCTTTGTATGTCTTTGGAGAAATATCTATTTTGACTTTCTCCTCATTTTTTGATTTTTTTTTTATATAGAGCTGCATGAACTGTTTGTGTATTTTGGAGATTAATCCCCTGTCAGTTGCTTAACTTGCAAATAGTTTCTCCCATTCCAAGGGTTGTCTTTTTGTTTATTTATGGTTTTCTTCGCTATACAAAAGCTTTTAAGTTTAATTAGATCCCATTTGTTTGTTTTTATTTTCATTTTTGTTTTTACTTTAGGAGGTGGGTCTAGAAAGATCTTGCTTCAGTTTATGTCAAAGAGTGTTCTGGCTATGTTTTCCTACATTTAGGTCTTTAATCCATTTTGCGTTTATTTTTATGTATGGTGTTAGGAAGTGTTCTAATCTCATTCTTGTGCATTTGGCTGTCCATTTCCCCCAGCACCGCTTTTTAAGGTCTTTTATTTGTTTACTTTTGGCTGTGCTGGGCTTTCTGTAGCTGTGGCGAGCTGGGGCTACTCTAGTTGCAGTCCATGGGCTTCTCATTGCAGTGACTTCTCTTGTTACAGAGTATGGGCTCTAGGGCATGTGGGCTTCCGCAGTTGCGGTGCACAGGCTTAGTTGCCCCAAGGCATGTGGAATCTTCCTGGACCAGGAATGGAACCTGTGTCCCCTGCATTGGCAGGTAGATTCTTAACCACTGGACTGCCAGGGAAGTCCCTAGTGATGCAGGTTGGTTTTTTTTTTTTTTTTTAATGTTTTGAATGTATTTTCCCACTTTCTCCTGGCTTGTAAGATTTTTTATGAGAAATTCACTGATAGCCTTATAGGAGTTTCCTTGTACATGACAAGTCACTTTTCTCTTGCTTCTTTCAAAATGCTCTCTTTGTCTTTAACTTATGAGAATTTGATTATAATATGTTTTGGTGATGGTCTCTTTGTCTTTAGTCTGTTTGGAGTTCTTTGGGATTCATGGATTTGGATGTTCATCTACCTCTCCAGATTTGGGAAATTTGCTCTCATTATTTTTAAAAATAAACTTCCTGACCCTTTCTGTGTTCCTTCTGGGACTTAATAGTATACTGGTTTTGCTGATGTTGTCCTATAATTCTTTTATGCATTTTTTTAAATTTCTCTGACTTAGTAATTTCAGCTGACTTATCTTTGAGCTGCTGATTCTTTCTTCTGCTTATTTGATGTTGAAGTTCTCTTTTGAATTTTTCAGTTCAGTCATTGTATTCTTCAGCTCCAGAAATTGTTTGGATTTTAAAAAATTGTTTCTCTTTGTTAAACTTCATATTTTGTTCATGTATTGTTTTCCTGATTTTGTTTAGTTGTTAATCTGTTTCTCTTATAGCTCACTGAGCTCCTTTAGGATGATTATTTTGAGTTCTTTGTCAGGCAGTTCATAGATTTCTCATACTTTACAATCAGTTACTAGTGCTTTATTTTCTTTCTTTGGTGGTATTATGTTTCTCTGATTATTCATGACACTTATTGCCTTGTGTTGACTTCTGTGTATTTGAAGAAGCAGTCATTCCTCCCAGGCTTTACAGACTGGCTTGGAAAACTCTTCATGAGTCAGTCTGTCCAGAGATTCTGGACAGGTCAGCTGATGGGTTTTATAGGCTGGCTTGCTCCTGGAGTCCTCAAAGTGCTGGTATTTTGCCAGATCACTGGCAGGTAGGCTTGGCACTGGATCCATTGGGGCCAGCCTGATGCCAGGGTCTGCAGGGGTGTACCTGGAGCCTGAGTGCACCAAGGTGGGCCTGGTCTCACAGGTGTGAGGCCTGGATCCTGGGTCTGTGGAGATGGTCTAGTTCTGGGGTCCACAGGGCCAGGCTTGGAGACTGAGTCTCCAGGGGTATACCTGGGGCCTGAGTATTCTGAAGTGGGCCTGGAGACTGGTCCACAGGTGTAGAAATGGATCCTTGGTCCACAGAGGTGACCTGCTGTTGGGGTCCATAGTGTCAGGCTAGGAGACTGAGTCTGCAGGGATGGTCCTGGAACCTGGGTCTGTGGCAGCCAGCCTTCTGCTGGGGTGGTTTTAGAGCCTGAGTCTTCAGGCCAGTTTGATGTTGGGATGGACCTGGTCTTGAGTCTTTAGGGGCTAGCTTGGCACTAAAGACCACAGGAGCAGGCATGGAACCTAGATCCATGGAGGTTTGCCTGGAGCCTGAGTCTTTGGAACCTGGTGCCTGGGTTCCTAGGGGCAGGCCTGGAGCCCGGGGCCACACAGGCTGGCCTAGCATTGGGGTTCACTTGGCCAGGCTTGATGCTGTGGTACACAGCAAAGATGGGTGCTCATTTTACCCTCCTTCTTCCATGCTGTACTGTAAGGGGTTGGAGAGGGTGGTGCAGTGGCTTAGTCCATTCAGGCTGCCATAACAAAATACTAGACTGAGAGGATTATAAACACAGTGTCCTGGAGGCTGCAGACCAAAATCAGGGTGCTGGCATGGTCAGGTTCTGGTGCATTGCAGAGTGCTGACTTCTTGTGTCCTCACGTGGTGGAAAGAGCAGGGGAGCTCTCCTGGCCCTCTTTTATAACGATACTAATCTCACATGTGAGGGCTCCACCTCCCAAAGGTCTCTCAAAGGCCCTATCTTCAATTCCCATCACAGTGGACATTAGGTTTCAGCCTATGAATTTTGGGAGAACACAGACATTCAGACCATAGGACATGGGTGATATGAGGTCTCTCAAAGTCCCTACCTTCTGTTCCTATCACAGTTAACGTTAGGTTTCAGTCTGTGAATTTTGGGAGAACACAAACATTCAGACCATAGAATATGGATGATGTGAAACTGTCCTTCCTGCCTTCTTCAATGCATCTTTTCTTGCTTCTGTGTGCACTCAAGTGCTGCATGCTCTCACCTGGATTCCTTAGCCCTTGTGAGGGTATTTCATGTATGGATGGTTGTTCAAAGAGATATTTTTTGAGGGACAAGTGCTGGGAATGATTCTGCTTCTTTGCTGATATCACTCCTAGTAAATGTATTTTCTTATTTTATGCATTCTTGATATTCTGGCATTTGGGGGTCTTAGACTCTGGGGGAACCTGCCCTTTCTGAGCTAGCTAATTTATAGAGATAACAATGGGGTTAGCCAGGAGCACATCTTTCCCATGAAGAGCAAACAATCCCAAGTCTATGCCTCCAACCACCTCTTCATCCAACTCTCATGCACCAGGTCAGTATTTTCTGTGTCCTAAACCATCCCAGGGCCAGGTACCAGGCAACTAGAGACCTCCCATATTGCCCAAAGCCCACTGGAATTGTTCAGTCTACTGAACCCCAAGCTCTTTACCCTACCCTCTTCTGCAGAAGCCCCAGGACAAGCTTTTCCCTCACTCCTATCTTCTGCCTCCTGCCAATCCTAAGCTTTCCCTGTAGCCCTGCTTGGAGTGGTGTTTTCCTTTCTCTTGGGAAATATATGTCATAAATTCTTCTTTCCATGACATTGGCCTGTCTGTGTCTCCTTCATAAATTAAAATCCTACAGTACATTTCAGAAGAGAAGGTGCCTAATAAATACTTGACTGTCACAATGAAGGAAAGAATGAATGGATGAATTAAAAATAACGTCCAGCAATCTTAAGTGGCTCATCCCAAAATCGCCCAGCCGAGCAACAGTTAGAAATTGAAACCCTCTGTCTCTGAACTTTATTTATTGCTACCTTATTTATTGCTACCTTCCTTAGGGACTCAGAGTACTTGCCATATTGGTGAATACAGAGTGGCATATCCAAAGAATACACAAGCTGACAAGATACAACTCTGTCACATCATTAATTTGATCTCTGAAACCACTCTTTCAGGCTGTCGTAAAATGTGTATTTCCTTCACAACTATGTTTGCTTTTTCAGAATTTAAGTCATTTTTAGGAATGATTCCTATGTTTCTTTTTAAAGCTGTTTAAGATACTTGTAAGTGCCCTTAAGAATTTTTAATTTTGACGAAGTTCAATTATCAACTTTAACTTGTCGCTTGAAGTTCTGTTGGCATATTTAAGAAGCCATCACCTAGTCCAGGGTCATAACGGTTTATCCTGTATGTCTTCTTCTGACAGTTTCACATTAAAAATTTTTACATTGGGAAAATAGAACAGGATAGGATAGAATGGAATAGAATAAAATAAGTAAAATTTGTTTCAGGGAGAGGGGAACGAAAGCTTTTTCTTGCATTAATTTGCCCTGCAGCAAACAGAAGGTTCCAGAACTGTCCCATTGATGAATCTTCTCAAAGGCAGTTATCGCCTCTTCCAAATGTTTGAAGGCATTGCTGAGGGACTTCAACTGGAAGGGCTTGGAAACAGGGTCTCCGGAATGTTTTTTCATATCATTTCAGTGCTTTGCCACCTCCCACGACCAAGGGCAGCCTGAGGGGTGATAGTGAAGGGGAGATGGCAGAAGCAGAGGTCTTATAGATTGAAGACCTTCTCCTGTGGCCTTGCTTCCCCTTGTTGCTGCCTGAGTGCAGGGGGAGGCCCTGCAGGTTAAACCAAGGAATGACTGCAGGCTCTGGGGAACCATTCTTCTATGAGATTATCTGAGTGGTGAAGGATGAGAGCAGGGAAGGGCAGTCTAGAAACCAGGGACCGTCTATAGTGTGATGGCTCAGAGAGGAGTCGTCACGCAAGCCAGACGTGGGTTTGGATTCTGCCTGTACAACCATAAATGTGCTGACTTAGGCTCAGTATGTGCATCTTTAAAATGAGACTGAAAACACCCACCTTCTCCTGTTACTCTTAGATGATAGAGTAGTGCGGAATCAATTAAGTGCTCACCAAAAGGAAGCTATTGTTGCGTTTCTTGGGCAGATCTACAGGAAAGTGGAAGTCTCACAGAAAAGGCCTTGGATGTTTGTTGCCAATAAAGGGGTGGTGGGCTCAGTGCCAGATCACCATAAAAGCCCAGGCTCTGAGACTTCAGGGTAGAGGAGAGAATTGCAAATTTGGACACACTTGCAGGGTCACTCCTTCCTGGAGCTGGGAGGCCTGCCAGGGGAGCCCAAAAGATCCTGATCTCATTTCTCTGTTCTCTGTGTGTATCCTGGGACAGAGGTTGGCTGGTCACCAGCTAGCACCACGGTTAATGGGGTGTGCTGTGTTCTAAGAATTGGATAGTCAACAAACCAACCAAACCCTTGGCAGACTTTATTGATCACCTGCTGTGTACAATGCACTAGGCTTATAGAGTCTGTTCTTATCCTTCTGTATGAACCAAGTGATAAGCTGAACATTCCTGGAAGCGAACAGGCTGGAAACTACCTGCTCCTGTCAAGGGTTGAAGTTGTCCAGAGCACTGTGGAAAGGAGTCATTGTTGATCATAAAGTCACTGGCTATTTGGGACTTTCCACTACAGTTTAACCAAAGGTCATTGCAAAAATTCAGGAGGAAAAGGTGGAACAATGTGATTTTCAAAGCTGTGAGTTTCTGAGAAATAAAAAAGTAACAATACAAGGGTAATTTTTTTTTAAGATCTCCTGTTGAATTATCTGCGACATTTAAAAATAATTTTATTTCTTATTTTCATAAATTTTTATTTTTTAAGCTTTAAAAATAGCATATACACTCTTACTATATGTAAAAATTAACTCAAAATGGATCAGAGGCCTAAACTTAAAAGGTAAAACTTTTTCTTTTCGAAGAAAATTTGGGAAAGCTTCATGACACTGGAGTTGGCATTACCATAGGTAGTAACAACAAAATAGACAAACTGGACTTCCTCAAAATGAAAACTTTTGCATATCAAGGACACGATAGAGTGAAAAGGCAACCCATGGAATGGAAAAAATATTTGCAAATTATATATCCGATAAGGGATTAATATCTAGACTATATGAAGAACTCCTACCACAGCTAAAAATGGACTTGAGAAAAAGGACTTGAATAGACATTTCCCCAAAGAAGGTGTACAAAGAAGACATACAAATAACCAATAAGCACATGAAAAGATGGTCAGCGTCACTAGTCATTAGAGAAATGCAAATCAAAGTCATGAGACACTGCTTCACATCCAGGCTGTTATTAAAATGCCAGAAGATAGCAAGTGTTGACAAGGGTATGGAGAAATCGGAACTCTTGTGCTTTGCTGGTGAAAATGTGAATGTGTGGAAAACAGTTAAGAAATTCCTTAAAAAGTTAAAAATGGAATTGCCATAAGATCTGGACGTCCCAGGTGGCTCAGTGGTTAAGAATCCACCTGCTAAACAGGAGATGCGGGTTTGACCCCTGGGTCTGGAAGATCCCCCAAAGAAGGAAATGGCAACTGACTCCAGTATTCTTGCCTGGGAAATCATGGACAGAGGAGCCTGGCTGGCTGCAGTCCACGGGTCACCAAAGAGTTGGACATGACTTAGCGACTAAACAAACAAACCATATGATCCAGGAATTTCACTCCTAGATAATATACCCAAAAGAACTGAAAGCAGAGACTTGAACAGATACTTACTTATATGCCAGTGTTTACAACAACATTATTTACAATAACCAAAATGCAAATGCCCATCAACAGATGAATGGATAAGAAATATGTGGTGTATACATTCAATGGAATGTTATTCAGTCCTAAAATGAAATTTTGACACATGCTGCAACATGAACGAGCTTTAGAGACATTTATACTAGTGATATAAGGCCGACACAAAGAGACAGATACTGTATAAATCTACTAGTGTGAGGTGTCTAGAGTAGTCAGATTCCTAGAGATAGAAAATGAAATGGTGGTTTCCAGGGACTGAGAGCGAGGAGCTGGGGAGTTAGTGTTTAAGGGAGATAGAATTAATGTTTGAGAAGATGAAAAAATTCTGGAGATAATGGTGGCAATGGTTGCACCACAGTGAATGTACTTTACACCACTGAAATGTACACCTAAAAATTGTTAAAATGATAGATTTTATGCTATGTGTATTTAAACACAAAAAGATGAAATTCTGATACATGATACAACATAGATGAACCTTGAAAGCATGCTAAATGAAATAATCCAGCTACAAAAGGACAGATATTGTATGATTTCACTTATATGAAACACTGAGAATAGGCAAATTCATAGAGACAGAAAGTAGTATCAGTTCAGTTCAGTTGCTCAGTCATATCCGACTCTTTGCGACCCCATAAATCACAGCATGCCAGGCCTCCCTGTCCATCACCAACTCCCGGAGTTCACTCAGACTCATGTCCATAGAGTCAGTGATGCCATCCAGCCATCTCATCCTCTCGTCCCCTTCTCCTCCAGCCCCCAATCCCTCCCAGCATTAGAGTCTTTTCCAATGAGTCAACTCTTCGCATGAGGTGGCCAAAGTACTGGAGTTTCAGTTTTAGCATCATTCCTTCCAAAGAAATCCCAGGGCTGATCTCCTTTAGAATGGACTGGTTGGATCTCCTTGCAGTCCAAGGGGCTCTCAAGAGTCTTCTCCAACATCACAGTTCAAAAGCATCAATTCTTTGGCACTCAGCCTTCTTCACAGTCCAACTCTCACATCCATACATGACCACTGGAAAAACCACAGCCTTGACTAGATGAACCTTAGTTGGCAAAGTAATGTCTCTGCTTTTCAATATACTATCTAGGTTGGTCATAACTCTCCTTTCAAGGAGTAAGCGTCTTTTAATTTCATGGCTGCAGTCACCATCTGCAGTGATTTTGGAGCCCCCCAAAATAAAGTCTGACACTGTTTCCACTGTTTCCCCATCTATTTCTCACGAAGTGATGGGACCAGATGCCATGATCTTCATTTTCTGAATGTTGAGCTTTAAGCCAACTTTTTCACTCTCCACTTTTACTTTCATCAAGAGGCTTTTGAGTTCCTCTTCACTTTCTGCAATAAGGGTGGTGTCATCTGCATATCTGAGGTTATTGATATTTCTCCCGGCAATCTCGATTCCAGCTTGTGTTTCTTCCAGTCCAGCGTTTCTCATGATGTACTCTGCATAGAAGTTAAATAAGCAGGGTGACAATATACAGCCTTGATGTACTCCTTTTCCTATTTGGAACCAGTCTATTGTTCCATGTCCAGTTCTAACTGTTGCTTCCTGACCTGCATACAGATTTCTCAAGAGGCAGATCAGGTGGTCTGGTATTCCCATCTCTTTAGTAATGAAAAGTTATTGTTTCATGGGTTTCTGTTTGAGATGGTGAGAAATTTCTGGAAATGAATAGAGGAGATGCTTACATCACATGGTGAATGTACTTAATGTTACTGAACTGTACACTTAAAAAAGGATAAAATTGTAAATTTTATATTGCATTTATTTTACCATAATAAAAAAGTCATGTGCGAAAGTCAAAACCATTACACAATACAAAAAGTATCAAATGAGAAGAAAACACCTCACCTCCCTTTCTCTCTCCCCCTCCTCACTTTTGTGTGTTGCCTGTTGTTATCTCTGTGACTCTGAAATCAGAGTATCTATCTCTGTGCATTGATTCTCCCAGGGTAGATGGTGTCTGACCTCCTCTCAAGAATGGACGAAGGGTTGAGAATAATTTCGTTAACTCCCATCAACCATCTGCCTTTATCACCTGCTTGTGAATACTTACATTATACTTTTGGATATTCTAGTGGCTATTTTTTAGCTTTAAATAACACACTTAAAGCTCTGTCTTCTAAAACTTTTTTAATTATGGAAATTTCAAACATATGCAAAAGTAACATTCAGAAAACTAAGATCATGGCATCCGGTCCCATAACTTCATGGCCAATAGATGGGGAAACAGTGGAAACAGTGAGAGACTTTATTTCTGGGGGCTCCAAAATCACTGCAGATGGGGACTGCAGCCATGAAATTAAAGGACACTTGCTCCTTGGAAGAAAAGCTATGACCAACCTAGACAGCATATTAAAAAGCAGAGACATTGCTTTACCAACAAAGGTCCGTCTAGTCAAAGCTATGGTTTTTCCAGTAGTCATGTTTGGATGTGAGAGTTGGACCATAAAGAAAGCTGAGTGCCAAAGAATTGATGCTTTTGAACTGTGGTGTTGGAGAAGACTCTTGAGAGTCCCTTGGATTGCAAGGAGATCCAACCAGTCCATCCTAAAGGAAATCAGTCTTGAATATTCATTGAAAGGACTGATGTTGAAGTTGAAACTTCAATACTTTGGCCATCTGATGCGAAGAACTGACTCACCGGGAAAGACCCTGATACTGGGAAGGATTGAAGGCAGGAAGAGAAGGGTATGACAGAGGATGAGATGGTTGGGTGGCATCACCAACTTGATGGCCATGAGTCTGAGCAAGCTCTGGGAGTTGGTGATGGACAGGGAAGCCTGGCATGCTGCAGTCCATGGGGTTGCAAAGAGTCGGACATGACTGAGTGACTGAACTGAACTGAAGATCTGGTGCAGCCAAAATAAATGCATACATACATGAAAAGATAAAGCATAGCTGCAGTGTCATTACCACAGCTAGAAAAAATTCCTTAACAGCCAGCTACTTTAATATCAATATTTTAGTCTGTTTGTTTTTTTTCAGTTCAAATCAGGATTCAAATCAGACTCTTCTTACATTGTAGTTGGTGGACCTATCTCTTTAAATTCTAATCTGTAGACTCTTCACTCCTCTTTTTCTTCCCATACAATGTAATTTATTGAAGAAACAGCACTGTTTGATTTGTAGTTTCTACAAGTCTGGATTTTCTTGGTTGCTTCTCAGTGGTGTCGTTTAAATTATTTTTTGCTTGTGTCCATTGTATTTCCTGTAAATTGGTGATTAAGGACTGACTCAGGCTGAGATTTGATTTTATGGCAAGAATACTTCATATATAGTTTTGTTAACTTTTACCAAGTGGTTGTATCTTTTTTAATGATTCTAGCAGCCACTGATGACTATTGCCCAGATCCTTCAGTTCTTTAGAAATCTTCCTTGATTTCTTGGTTCTTACTTGACAGTAGGAATGCTTCTTTAAAAGTAAATTTCTCCTTTGACTATTCTGTTATCCTAAAGTGCAGAAGAAGCAGAAGTAATTGTTTTAATCACTTTTAATCACTGAAAAAGTGTTTAATTACCAGTTCTGAAAATATTTAGTGGATTCCTGAGCATCCTATAATGGTTACCTTTGAGTTCCTTTTTCTTTTTTTAAAAAAATTATTTTAGAATATGGTTAATTTAAATGTTGTGTTTCAAGTTTACAGCAAAGTGATTCATTATACATATATGTATATCCATTCTTTTTTCAGATTCTTATCCCATATAAGTTCTTATAGAATATTTAGCAAGTTTCCTGTGCCACACAGTAGGTCCTTATTGGTTATCTGTTTCATATACAGTAGTGTATATATTTGTTAATCCCAAATTTCTAATTTATCCCTCCCCCTGCATTTCCATTTTGACAACAGTAAGTTTCTTTCTGAAGTCTGTGAATCCATTTCTCTTTAATTGAGAAGTTCATTTGTATCCTTTTTTTTTAAAGATTCCGTATATAAGTGATATCATGTTTGTCTTTGTCTGACTCACTTCAGACATGATAATCTTTAGTCCGTCCATGTTGCTGCAGATGACATTATTGCATTGTTTTATGGCAGAGTAATATTCCATTGTATTTTTGTACCACATCATCTTTATCCCGGTTCCTTTTTCTGTTAGGATCATGATGAGCCCATATTTGGTTTATTTCAAGCCATCGCATTTCAGGTCTTACTGAGGTTCAAATTATCCTGTCTTTGGCCCATGAAAGCCTCTTCACACTCGGTCCTGAATCCTCTTGGCTGATTCCAAGAGTCTTTGGTAACGTGCTTGTGTTCTATCTATAGTATGAACAGATGGCTCAGGCTTCTGTGATATTTACATTTGCTGCCCCAGACCTGGATTAACCATTTCTCCAAGGAGTTCTGGTTCCTTTTAGTTAGAAAATAGTATTTGGAGATCACAGTTTGGGCATTTGAGTGCTCATTGCTACTACTAGTTTGCTTATTGTTAAATCTTTATTTCTAAATCCTTAAAATCCAGACCAGAGTTCTTAACCCCTTCCACAGAGCCTCATTGCCTGGGGCAGGGGGAAGGCAACTTTCTTTCTTCAATCGTGTCCATTTCTGTCAGTTATAACATGACTTTTACCCATCTTCAAGACTTGTATCTTTGATATTTGGCTTGGAGACTATAATTAATCTTTCTTACTTTGTAGGCTGATTATAAAAACTGTAAGCCAAAACTCAGCATTTGCAAACTTACCATTACATAAATATCACCCAGTTATAAACCTCAAAACAGTATGATTAGATCTGTGGCAAAGGAAAAACTGTGTTTCTATGCCACTTCCCTGGAACCCTGGAATGAAATCTTTGTAAACTTTCATTGCTGAATGGATTCTTTTTATAATTGCAGTCAATTGCTTAATGTCATGACACTTTTTATTCTGATCTGTGTTTGTACTCTGATGTCATACAGCTCTTTTCCCTGGACTTTCTAGCTGTGTTAGTTGTTGTGTTGCAAGAAGAAACATACATGCTTTCATCTGATGAAAATTTTCCAGGTTCCTAATCGTTGAATTGTGTAATGAAATACACTTGCATTTTGAAAACTGCCATGGTGGAGTCCTTTGATGCCTCCCGTTTTAATTTTAACTTATCATTTTCCAGGCCTGTTGCAGAGTTTCAAGCTAAGATTTATTTTGATTGCACTCCTGAGTTAATTTTACTTTTCTCATGGATCATAGATATTCCTTGGATTCCTATTTGCTGTGATGGCATTCATCTTCAAATACCTTAAAAAAATTTTTTTTGAGAAAGTTTATGGAAGGTAAACTTCTAATTTTTTCCTACCTAAAACCGTGTTATCTCCTCTCTGATTGATAGTATAGCTAAGTACAGATTCTCAAGTCTGAAATATTTCTCTTCTAGAATCGTAACTGCATTTCTCTGTTGTCTCTTAGCATTAAGTATTGTCAAATTATAAATCTCATATCTGTCTTCATAGCAGCTCTTGGTAATAAACTTCTTACCATCCAGTCTTTCCTTTTATTCCTTTTTACCAAACCCTGATTTTGTTCATGTGTCAAGACCATTGTTTTGAAGGAGGGGGCCTTCTTCCCCAACCCCAGGGAGGGGCTTATGCTTTATTTAGGCCAGTCAGGAGAAATCCATTCTTCACATCAGTGATTGACTTACTAATAGGCTTTCAAACGTTTATGCTGGAGGATTTGATGATTCTAAACTGTGGCAGGCATTCTGTGACCATGAGAACAAAATGTCAGCGACAGCAGAATAGACTAAAAGAATCTGAGTTATTGATAATGTGATCACACAGTTGAATTAGCCAACCCTGAAACAAGCTGAGTTGACCCTTGAATAAACTAGGGGTTAGGAACACCGACCCCAACACTGTGCAGTGGGGATTCCATGTATAACTTTACAGCCAGACCTCCCATATTGGAGATTCCATATTTGGGGATTCAGCCAGCCATGAATCATGCAGTACTGCAGGATTATTTAACAAAATCTAATCCTAGTATAAGTGGACCTACACAGCTCGAACCAGTGTTGTTCAAGAGTCAGCTGTAGGACTTCCCTGGTGGTCCAGTGGTAAAGAATCCACCTGCAATTGCAGGGGACACTGGTTCACTCCCTGATCTGGGAGCTTCCACATACCACGGGGCAACTGAGCTCATGTGCCACAACCGCTGAAGCCTGTGCACCCTAGAGCCCATGTCCCGCCACAAGAGAAACCGCTGCAGTGACAAGCCCACTCACCGCCGCTAGAGAGTCGCCCCCACTCACCGCAACTAGGGAAAGTCCATGTGTAGCGACAAAGACCCCGTGTAGCCAAAAATAAAAAAATCAATAATTAAAGAAAATTTTCAGTTGGAAAAATAAAAGATATCCTGGAGGTGAACAAGTTCAAAACATAAAAGAGTAAAGAAAGTGTTGTTTTAAAAAAAGAATCAGCAGTGTTTTGTCAAATTTTTATTTGTAAATAGATTATAGACAGTCTCTTGGTTTGAGAATCACTTTTTCTCTTGAAGAGATCATATTTATCACTATTCCTAGCTCCTATTTTGAATCATTGACATCTGAACATGGCTGATTTTTGTGTTAAACACTAGGCACCTCAGGCCTAATGGTTCTCCAATGTCTTCTTCACAAAGGGGAGAGAAACTTAAAAAAAAAAAGAGCATCTATACAATAAATTTGATAGACTTGCAGAACTGAAAAGACTGTCAGGAGTTAATTGAGTCCATGCCCGGGCTCTAAGCAGGTCTTATGAGGAAGTGCCCCATAAAATTGCTTCATATGCTTTTCATAGACACAGAAATGTCATCGCCTCCCTTGCTTTGGTGCATTCCAGCATGGCTTTAGAGTTTTATTCCGAAAGAAACGGTGTGATATTTGTCTGAACAGAACCAGTTGTTATTCTTAGCATGTGGGAAGCATTTCTTGTTGCAGGAAAACCAACTCATGTGCAAATTGATAAAATAGTTTCAGGGAAGTGAGAGTTTGAGCTGCAGAAGTGACTTGGTTTTTACAAAAGTTTTCCTAGAATGTTCTGTAAAACACAAAGCTCACCAAATGGATTAAAAATGGAACTTCATCTCAAAAATAAAAATCCCAGATGCTGCCAACCTAATGGAGCATTTATTTTAAGTGCACATGCTGTCAAATATATGAAAGCCCTCTATTAAGTGGTAGCCGAGGAGAAACCTCTGGTTTGGGAGTGGCATTCGCCTTTCCCCAGCCGGGGCTTTCCTAGGGTGGGGACCTGGTTGGCTACCCTAATTCCTTTTACGTGGAGGCCCCGGCATCTGCAGTTGTAAACCACGGTTTTCTGACACGCAAATCCCAGATGGTGCTTTGACTTTAACGCCCATATTGCCTGCAGATTTCCACCACATGTGGTTTAATTTTTTTCCCCTCACTGTTGCTCAATGCATGCTTGTTGTGCAGGAAGAAAAGTAGATAAATATATAACAAAAATAAAGAAAACTCCCGTAGCCCCACGACTGTTCATATTTTGAAATTGATCCTTCTACATGGTTTCTGGGTATGTTCATTTATATGTATAACTTTTTTTCTTTTTTAATTGAATTTTTATTTTATATTTGAGTATTTTTTATATTTGAATGTTTGTAAATAGTTGATTTACAATGTTGTGTTAGCTTCAGGTGTACAACACAGTGATTCAATTATACATAAATACGCATATATGTTCTTTTTCAGATTCTTTTCCCATGTAGATGATTGGGCTTTCTGGTGGCTCAGATGGTAAATAATCTGCCTGCCTGCCATATGGGAGACCCAGGTTCAATCCCTGTGTTGGGAAGATCCCAGGAGAAGGGAATGGCTACCCACTCCAGTATTCTTTCCTGGAGAGTTCCATGGACAGAGGACCCTGGCAAGCTATAGTCCATGGGATCACAAAGAGCTGAACACGGCTGAGCAGCTAGCACACACACCCAGATGATTACCGAATATTGGGTAAAGTTCCCCCTCCTTGTTGGTTGTCTGTTTTATATATAGGAGTGTGTGTGTGTGTGTGTGTGTGTATATATATATATATATATATATATATATATATATATATATATATATGTTAATCCCAAATTTTAATTTATCCCCCCACCTTTCCCCTTTGGTAACCAGAAGTCTGTTCTCTCTGTCTGTGAGTCTGTTTCTGTTTCATAGATAAGTTCCTTTGTGTCATATTTTAGATTCCACATATAAGTGATATTATATGGCTTTTAGCTTTCTTTTTCTGACTTACTTCAGGTCCAAGTTGCTGCAGATGACATTATTTCATCCTTTTTTATGGCTGAGTTGTTGTTCTTGTTGTTCAGTTAAGTCATGTCCGACTCTTTGCGACCCCTTGAACTGAAGCACTCTAGGCTTCCCTGTCACTATCTCCAGGAGTTTGCTCAAACTCATGTCCATTGAGTCAGAGATGCCATCCAACCATCTCATCCTCTGTTGCACCCATCTTCTCTTGCCCTCGATCTTTCCCAGCATCAGGGTCTTTTCCAGTGAGTCAGTTCTTTGCATCAGGTGGCCAAAGTATTGGAGCTTCAGCTTCAGCATCAGTCCTTCCAATGAATATTCAGGACTGATTTCCTTTAGGATGGACTGGTTTGGTCTCCTTGCAGTCCAAGGGATTCTCAAGAGTCTTCTCCAACACCACAGTTCAAAAGCATCAATTCTTCAGTGCTCAGCTTTCTTTATAGTCCAACTCTTACATCCATACATGACTACTGGGAAAACCAAAGCTTTGACCTTAGAGGTCCATAGATGGACCCTTGTTGTTATGGCTGAGTAGTATTCCATTGTATGTATGCACCACATCTCCTTTATCCATTCCTCTGCTGATGGACATTTAGCTTGCTTCTGTGTCTTGGCTTTGAAGTTTGGGATGTATGTGTCTTTTCAAATTATGGTTTTCTCTAGATATATGCCCAGGAAGGGGAGTGCAGGATCATGTGGTAGCCCTACTTTTACTTTTTAAAGGAATCTTCCTACTGTTCTCCATAATGGAACTTTATTTATTTTTAATTATTTATTACAAAAATGGTGTTGGACCTGCACTACTCAGGCTACTCCCCATTCTGTGTGTCATGCTGTGGATGTCATGGCTCACAGGTGACCCAGATGTACCCATCACAGGCTACTGCTTATGAGCTGCTACTGGGCAAGGGCCCATCAGCTCACCATAGTCAGCTGTGTTCACCAACATGAAGGGAGAAGCATGGGGCCATTGACCCTAGAGATACCATGTATTGAGCACCCGCTATTTGCTTGTGGAGATTCTACATGCATTATTTCTGCTTTCCAGACTTACCCCAGGGAGAGCTGGTTCCCACATTTTGCGGATGAGAACATTGAAACTTGGTTAAGTCAGAATTTAGACTCAGATCAGTTAGGTTCCAGTGCCTGTATTTCCTGAGTCCCCTCAGTGCTTCCAGCTGGGCAGACCAGCGGGGTCTGGGGTGAAGGCAGCAGGAAGGGGAGGATGCTGTCCCCGGAGAAGGATGGAGGTGGGGATGGGATGAGCTAGACTGACTGACCTGTGATGGACTGAGCAGGGCGGCCAGGGGCTGTTTTCTGCTCAGTCGAGGTGGGGGTTGAGGGCAGTGACTGAGCCTCAATGGGAGATACTTCTAGGGTAGATGCGTCCGGAGATAGAATGGGTTCCTGTGGGGCAGGGTTGGCCTGGGGAAAGCCATGGGGCTGAAAAAGCTTGGTTTTCACTCATGTGCAAAGCTCTCAAGCTCCTCAGGCCCCTTAAGTCCCATCAGGGGTCCCAAACACCAGGCCTGCCTCTCTGGTCTTCTTGGGTGAGACTCTCCCAAGGTGTAGATCTCCATGCTGTCACATCAGAGCCCTCACAGGCAGTGGTCCAGCTCTCCGGAGGCTTTTTCTGCTAACTAAGAGAGTGCAGGCACTGGTGGGTTAATGGGTATTACTGGCTCAATATACTTCTCTCTCCTAAATACTTGCACTGGAACAGCATTGTTGGTAGTGGGGGCTGGAAATATAAAGAGGAAGCCACCTTCTCTTAAGCAGCTCATTATAATGGGGAGGCGTGACAAACATGGTGGGGAGAACACAGGTTTGAAAGGGTGTGATGGAGGTGCGCACCACAGGTCACGCTGCTTTGTTGTTGTTCCTGTTGTTGCTTTTTTGTTGTTTTTCCCCTGGGGAGAGGGGCCTGAGAGTAGCCCTGAAAGGAGATACGGGAGTGGGGTTTTGAGGGATGAATAGGAGCTGTATACCAGGCCAAGGAGTCACTGTGCTGGGAAAGCAGCTTAACCAATTCCTGGACACAGTGATGGCCTCTGCCTGGACTGGATCATGGAGGCAGAGGCCATAGGCTGGGCCAGGCTGAGGAGGGCCTTGGGTGACATCCTGGGACATTGGAGCTCTATCCCTCGGGCAGATTCTAAAGCATTTTAATCAGGAGAGAGACTTAATCTAACTTGTATTCTGGGAGGATATTCTTGGTAACTGTGAGGAGGCTGGATGAGTCACTTGGAGAGCGGGAGGCCGTATTGCAGAAAGTGCAGCCATCTGGATGTTTTCTGCAGATGCTGAGGATGAGTTTGGGTCAAGGTGGCTTTTTCCCTGGGTTCCAGTGAAAGGAAACATCCTCAAAGATGTATGGCAGGCGGTGTTGGTCCCCAGGGAGGCAACCGGAGCAGTCACCCCCAGCCCCTGGGCCTCATGCGGTATAGCCCGAGGCTGCCTTCACAGCCCCTTAGAGAAACGGAAGGCATTGGGCATTCATGAGCTGCAGTGAGTCCTGATGTTGGCCTGGGCAGGGGAGGAGGCCCTGGACACCTTTCCTATGTTCTCTCTTAATGGCCATCAGGCTTTGTGAAGCTTTCCTGCTTCCAGAGGTGAGAAGCCACATAGGATGCAGGCCCCACACTGGGCAGGGGTGTCCAGGTAGGCCGGAGGGCTCTGACCCTGGTGGAGCCAGGAATGGGCAGGTCTGCCCAACACCTCTTGAGTGGAATGTATCCTGTGCTTAGTCACTCAGTCGTGTGCAACTCTTTGCGACCCTGTGGACTGCAGCCCACCAGGCTCCTCTGTCCATGGGGATTCTCCAGGCAAGAATACTGGAGTGGGTTGCCATTCCCTTCTCCAGGGACTTCCAAACCCAGGGATAGAACCCAGGTCTCCAGCAGGCAGATTCTTTAGTGTCTGAGCCACCAGGAATGCCCAAGAATATTGGAGTGGTTAGCCTATCCCTTCTCCAGGAGATCCTTCTGACCCAGGAGTTGAATTGGGGTCTCCTGCATTGCAGGCAGATTCTTTACCAACTGAACTGCCAGGGAAACCCTATACTCCAATACAAAACAGAAACTTTTAAAACAAGAGAAAAAGAGAGGCCATGGAGCGTTCTGGTTCAGAGCCAGGCTGTGGGTTCAAATCCTGGCTTCGGCACTTCCTTGCTGCATATCTTGGAAAAGCCACTTTTCTCTCCATGCCTCGGTTTTCCCATCTGTAATATGGGGGCAATGATGATCCCACGTTGCGGGTTTATTGTGAGGATGAAATGAGGTGATGCATCCACAGCATTTGCAGCAATGAGTGTCCTGCTAGGATCAGGTGCCTGCTTGCTTTACCAGGGACCCAGGGCAGCCTGAGCTCTCAGGAGGTCAGCCACCCAGACCCACCCTGACCCCAGGCTCTTCTTTCTCCTCTGGCGTATGCACAGCTGCACCCTGAGACACCACCCTTCTCCCCCTCAGTTCAGTTCAGTCCCTCAGTCGTGTCCGACTCTTTGCGACCCCATGAATCACAGCACGCCAGGCCTCCCTGTCCATCACCAACTCCTGGAGCTCACTCAGACTCATGTCTATCAAGTCAGTAATGCCATCCAGCCATCTCATCCTCGGTCGTCCCCTTCTCCTCCTGCCCCTTATCCCCCCCAGCATCAGAGTCTTTTCCAATGAGTCAACTCTTCACATGAGGTGGCCAAAGTATTAGAGTTTCAGCTTTAGCATCAATCCTTCCAAAGAAATCCCAGGGCTGATCTCCTTCAGAATGGACTGGTTGGATCTCCTTGCAGTCCAAGGGACTCTCAGGAGTCTTCTCCAACACCATAGTTCAAAAGCATCAATTCTTCAGTGCTCAGCTTTCTTCACAGTCCAACTCTCACATCCATACATGACCACTGGAAAAACCATAGCCTTGACTAGATGAACCTTTGTTGGCAAAATAATGGCTCTGCTTTTGAATATGCTATCTAGGTTGGTCATAACTTTTCTTCCAAGGAGTAAGCGTCTTTTAATTTCATGGCTGCAGTCACCATCTGCAGTGATTTTGGAGCCCCCAAAAATAAAGTCTGACACTGTTTCCACTGTTTCCCCATCTATTTCCCATGAAGTGATGGGACCGGATGCCATGATCTTCGTTTTCTGAATGTTGAGCTTTAAGCCAACTTTTTCACTCTCCTCTTTCACTTTCATCAAGAGGCTTTTTAGTTCCTCTTCACTTTCTGCCATAAGGGTGGTGTCATCTGCATATCTGAGGTTATTGATATTTCTCCCGGCAATCTTGATTCCAGCTTGTGTTTCTTCCAGTCCAGCATATAAGTTAAATAAGCAGGGTGACAATATACAGCCTTGACGCACTCCTTTTCCTATTTGGAACCAGTCTGTTGTTCCATGTCCAGTTCTAACTGTTGCTTCCTGACCTGCATACAGATTTCTCAGGAGGCAGGTCAGGCGGTCTGGTATGCCCATCTCTCTCAGAATTTTCCACAGTTTATTGTGATCCACACAGTCGTAGGCTTTGGCATAGTCAAGAAAGCAGAAATAGATGTTTTTCTGGAATTCTCTTGCTTTTTCCATGATCCAGCGGATGTTGGAAATTTGATCTCTGGTTCCTCTGCCTTTTCTAAAAGCAGCTTGAACATCAGGAAGTTCACGGTTCACGTATTGCTGAAGACTGGCTTTGAGAATTTTGAGCATTACTTTACTAACATGTGAGATGAGTGTAATTGTGCGGTAGTTTGAGCATTCTTTGGCATTGCCTTCTTTGAGATTGGAATGAAAACTGACCTTTTCCAGTCCTGTGGCCACTGCTGAGTTTTCCAAATTTTCTGGCATATTAAGTGCAGCACTTTCACAGCATCATCTTTCAGGATTTGAAATAGATCAACTGGAATTCCATCACCTCCACTAGCTTTGTTCATAGTGATGCTTTCTAAGGCCCACTTGACTTCACATCCAGGATGTCTGGCTCTAGATGAGTGATCACACCCATCGTGATTATCTGGGTCGTGAAGATCTTTCTTGTACAGTTCTTCTGTGTATTCTTGCCACCTCTTCTTAATATCTTCTGCTTCTGTTAGGTCCAGACCGTTTCTGTCCTTTATCGAGCCCATCTTTGCATGAAATGTTCTCCCCCTACTTCCTACAAATCCAAGGGCTAACTGGTGCCCACACACCCAGTTAGAGGGCAGGGGAGGAGCTGCATAATACCCTCGCCCAGCCCTGGAACCCTGGCTGGCCAAGCCCCATGCCACCAGGGGAGGCAGACTCCCCTTCCATAGCGCCCAGCTGTACCTGGACTGACCCCTCCCTCAGCTCTCCCTTTGCCTGGAACTTCAAAGAGGTCTATTTTTTCCTTTCGCATTTGGATTCCAGGAATATTTAATGGGGCATGTTAGAGCAAACAGCCCCACTCACAGTCTTCTTCCCGAGATTAAACAGGTGCTCCGGCTTCTTTAGCCAGGCTTGGCAGCTGCCTCAGCAGAGAGCTCCCCCCAGGGGCCTCTGCGGCTGTACTTTCCTCCTGGCTTTGGGCTGGGGGATGGGCCCAAGTGCCCCTCTCCCTGCTCTGGACCTGCCCCCTACTTCCGCATCAGCCTGGACTGTGCAGGGCAAAGCATCTCATCTGTGAGGGAAGAACAAGAGAGTAGGGTCCTGCCGTCAGGTGTGTTTGACTGAATCCACACAAGTTCTGGGGGTGGGGTGGGGTGAGGCCCCAGTGGACACCCCCGGGACAGGCCTGTGGAACCACTTAGGTGGCCGTCCTCCTCTCTCCCAAGGGAGGCGTTGCTGTGTCAGGCATTGGGGACTGTCCCCCACCCCCTGCCCGTCTTCTGTGACTTGGCTCAGCTCACGAGGTGGGGCCCTGAAGCCCGTCTTCCGCTGCCCAGGCCAGCAGCCCAATTGCCCAGTGCGGTGAGCCCCACCACCCCTCTCTTTTTTTCTGGAAGTTTCACAGCCATGTTCAAATGTAAACACCATTGTGTGAGAGCCCAGCGGCCCCTCGGGAGTCCCCTGCGGTGTGATGGATGAGCTGGGGACAGAGCCCACATCAGTCAGCTCTTGCCTGGCCCCAGCGCAGGCTGTCAGCCCCGCCTGACTTGCATCATTTGTCTCCAAGTACCAGGGGATTTTCAGCAGCTGTGGAGCCAAGCATTTCAACAGGGAACATAGTTCTGGTCTGCGGTAAGAATAACACACGCTGCCTGTTTGCTTCAGCAGCCCAGCCTCCGCATCTCCTGGGCTGGGCGTGGCAGCCCCCATGGTGTCCCCTCACCCTCCCCACAGCTCCTCCTGCAAGTGCCTGCGCTGGACAGGAGCCCCAAGGGTCCCAGACTCAGGGCGCACTTGGTGGAGGATGTTCCCCCTTCTTCCTCTTGCCCTGAGACCCTATTTCCGCCTGACTCCCAGGGGCTGTGATGCTGGAAGCCAAGTCCTGGGCCCAGAAGGATGTTTCCTTCCACAGATGTAGCATCGTTTTCCTTTCTTCCTCTGCCCTCTCTGTCTCTCATTCCATCCCTTCCCTCCTCCTCATTTTGTGCTTTCTCCACCCAGAGAGGCCTTGCTCTGAGGAGGGATGGATGCAAGGCTGGAGGAGGGATCCCAGCTCATGGTGCTGGTGTAAAAAAAGCAAGTACAAAAAGTAGACAGGGTGTCAGAGGCTGATCATCAGCCGGACACAAGGGCCCGAGGAGGAGGCAGACATGTCAGTGGAGCACAGAGACCCTGTGTGGGAGCCACTGAGAGTCCCTGAGGGAGAGGAGAGGGATGAGGGGAGAGAGGAGATGGAAGGGGAGGTGGCTGGGGCCCTAGGGCCTCAGCGCAGCATCCCTCAGCCAGACTCTTGGCTCTGTGATGGGGCTGCGTCTGGAGGTAGAACTGGAGGCTGGAATTCCCTGTCCTCCTTCCAGAACTGCCCGCCCACACTGAAGCAGAGGGCGATGGGCTCTCCCTACCCACCTGTGCAGCCAGGGCTGCTGGCAGACAGGGAGCCTCTGGGAGCTGAGCCTTATCGGGGCCTCCCAAGCATTGTATCCAGTTCAGTTCAGTCGCTCAGTCATGTCCGACTCTTTGTGACCCCATCAATCGCAGCACTCCAGGCCTCCCTGTCCATCACCAACTCCCGGAGTTCACTCAGACTGACGTGCATTGAGTCAGTGATGCCATCCAGCCATCTCATCCTCGGTCGTCCCCTTCTCCTCCTGCCCCCAATCCCTCCCAGCATCAGAGTCTCTTCCAATGAGTCAACTCTTCACGTGAGGTGGCCAAAGTACTGGATTTTCAGCTTTAGCATCATTCCTTCCAAAGAACACCCAGGGCTGATCTCCTGCAGAATGGACTGGTTGGATCTCCTTGCAGTCCAAGGGACTCTCAAGAGTCTTCTCCAACACCACAGTTCAAAAGCATCAATTCTTCTATGCTCAGCTTTCTTCACAGTCCAACTCTCACATCCATATACGACCACTGGAAAAACCATAGCCTTGACTAGACGGACCTTTGTTGGCAAAGTAATGTCTCTGTTTTTCAATGTGCTATCTAGGTTGGTTGCCGGGGTCCAGCCCCAGTGGATCCAGGGTAATTCGAAGGGGAGACGGAGTAGGCGTCCTAGGAAAAAACTTATTTAATTACAGATATATATAGAGATTAGAAACGGATAGTGTAGTAGGAAAATTAGTGGAGGAAAGGAGGCTGAATAACTTGGTTTATGTGGAATACCAGTCACCACCTACGTAGGCCACAGGCGTCTTTCCGTTCTCCTGAAGGAGAGGAGGCACTGAGGCCTCCCCGGTCCAATCTTAGAAGCCCAGGCAAAATTAGTAGGCTTGGTGAGTACCCTCGTACCAGATGGGAATTCAGCCAGAAGAGAAGAAAACGACACGGGGGAATCAGTCTTTTCAGAAACTGATCCGATTTCTTTATTTTTTTAGGTTTGTTTATATACCTTTTGTTATACATAAGGATGAATACAGAGTCACGCGGGGGTCAGCAGACCTGACCCTTGTCACAATCAGGTGCTTCATATAAAATTATACAAAGGTCTTACGGGTTTTACATCATCTTCTGGCCATGAGGCCTGCTGACATTTTATGATCCTTTCTTTCTGATAACCAAAAAACTTATTTTTTCCAAGGGTGTTTTTTCTTAAACCAGGCGCCACCCTCTGAAGGTAGCAGATAAAGTTGCATTCCTATAGGGTGAGGGTGTCTCGGGTTACAATCAAGAAAGGAACTTACTTAGCCTAAGGTTTAACATGATTAATCTTAAAGGTTAATACTTATTTTTCCTATATGCTAGTTGTATTCATTATAAGGGCAGGGAATATGGAGATTTAGCAGCAAATATTGGCTCAACAAATGAAAACCCTTCACCAATGTTCCCCTTAAGATCTATTTAGTCTTTTTTTTTTTTCTATTTAGTCTTAAGATAGTGATAAACTTAACATTTTTGCATAGCAAGGACACAGTGATTTATAACAAAGTACCGTGATCTATAACAAAAGAGAAAATTCGTTAACTCAAAAAGTCTAGTATTGCTAACATCAAAAACTACTATATTTCCTTTTCTATATTCCAAATACATTGATTAATATATTCCCAGGTGCCTAAGGATATGGAGGCCTGGCGGCAATCATTGACTCAACAGTGAGAAAAGCCCTATGCTAATTAAGACTTTCAAAATACTCCAAACTCTCTGTGCTGTTTATGGTTGATAGGTTGTCATACAAGCTAGTCTGTCAGCAGAGAGATTTGACCTGAGACACCCTTGTCACACCCAGGGCAGGGAATTAGCAGTAATTATTGGCACAATAAATGAAAAACCCTTCACCAATATAATTCCTAATCAACCCACTATACTATACTAATAATTTTCTAACTTCTCAAAAGAGTCTGTATTTAGAAAGTTTTAAAGCATCTCGTGCCTCTCATGGTTGGGAGGCTGTAAACAATCACATGTGGCCGGATGAACCCGCTCAGGCAGGCTAGAGAACCTTCAGAGGGGTTTGTAAGTTGAAACACTCTTGTCACGCCCAGGAATTTTTATTAACTGGAGCTGCACGTTTACTCCTTCTCCGAGAGAACCGGTGGGGAAGTCAGAGGTGTAGGCGAGAGCATGAAACAGTAAAGTAGATAGACTCTGGTTTTGGGGGTAGATGCTTGGGAACAGGGGGTTTCCTGAGGCTTGATCAGGCCTTTGCGTATGCCAAGCCTCCTTCCTCATGACCTTTGCCATGGGCGGAGGTCCTCACGCTGGCCCCCAGCAGGTGGTCATAACCCTCCTTCCAAGGAGTAAGCGTTTTTTAATTGCACGGCTGCAATCACCATCTGCAGTGATTTTGGAGCCCAAAAAGATAAAGTCTGACACTGTTTCCACTGTGTCCCCATCTATTTCCCATGAAGTGATGGGACCGGATGCCATGATCTTCGTTTTCTGAATGTTGAGCTTTAAGCCAACTTTTTCACTCTCCTCTTTCACTTTCATCAAGAGGCTTTTTAGTTCCTCTTCACTTTCTGCAATAAGGGTGGTGTCATCTACATATCTGAGGTTATTGATATTTCTTCCGGCAATCTTGATTCCAGCTTGTGTTTCTTCCAGCTCAGTGTTTCTCATGATGTACTCTGCATAGAAGTTAAATAAGCAGGGTGACAATATACAGCCTTGACGTACTCCTTTTCCTATTTGGAACCAGTCTGTTGTTCCATGTCCAGTTCTAACTGTTGCTTCCTGACCTGCATACAGATTTCTCAAGAGGCAGGTTAGTTGGTCTGGTATGCCTATCTCTTTCAGAATTCTCCACAGTTTATTGTCATCTACATAGTCAAAGGCTTTGGCATAGTCAATAAAGCAGAAATAGATGTTTTTCTAGAACTCTCTTGCTTTTTCGATGATCCAGCGGATGTTGGCAATTTGATCTCTGGTTCCTCTGCCTTTTCTAAATCCAGCTTGAACATCTGGAAGTTCACGGTTCATGTATTGCTGAGGCCTAGCTTGGAGAATTTTGAGCATTACTTTACTAGTGTGTGAGATGAGTGCATTTGTACAGTAGTTTGAGCGTTCTTTGGCATTGCCTTTCTTTGAGATTGGAATGAAAACTGACCTTTTCCAGTCCTGTGGCCACTGCTGAGTTTTCCAAATTTGCTGTCATATTGAGTGCAGCACTTTCACAGCATCATCTTCCAGGATCTGAAAGAGCTCAACTTGAATTCTATCACCTCCACTAGCTTTGTTCGTAGTGATGCTTTCTAAGGCCCATTTGACTTCGCATTTCAGGATGTCTGGCTCTAGGTGAGTGATCACACCCATCGTGATTATCTTGGTCATGAAAATCTTTTTCGTACAGTTCTTCTGTGTATTCTTGCCACCTCTTCTTAATATCTTCTGCTTCTGTTAGGTCCAGACCATTTCTGTCCTTAATCGAGCCCCTCTTTGCATGAAATGTTCCCTTGGTATCTCTAATTTTCTTGAAGAGATCTCTAGTCTTTCCCATTCTATTGTTTTCCTCTATTTCGTGAGCAGGAAAATCCCAGAGCCCAGAGACTCAGCCAGGGGTTGGCCAGCAGGCAGAGCGCTGCCTTCAGGAGATATCTGCTTCTCCCTGCCGGAGCAGGGCCCTGTGGCTTGGGCTGCAGGAGCCTCCAGTGGACACTTGGAGGCCGCAGGATTGGGACTTGCCTTCTGTGCTCCCAGCAGGGTCTGGGGAACTGGAATGCTTCCTGCTAGTGGGTTACATCCTATGTGGCCCTCAAAGCTGTCTCTGTAGGGAGAAAATTCCAGTCTGGGGGACATCAGCCCACAGTGCAGGCAGGGTCGCTAATGACAGCACAAGCAGGCTACCTGGGGACACATGTGCCCCTGACTTTGACCCCCAGATGGCTTTCCCAATGGGCAACCAGGCTTTGCTAAGTCCCCCCACCCCCTTCCTGTCCCCTTAGGGTGTGTGAGGAGGGGGCGTGTGCTGCTTGATACACATGCCCACAGGCACATGTGTGCAGTCAGTCACTGAACATATCACATTACAGAACACTTAGGAAACAGGGACAGAGGAAACACCTGCCACCACCGGGGTCTCACCTAAGAACTGCTGACCAATATCAGGAGTGTCTCTAAAGAAAGCAGTTGTTGTTGTTTAGTTGCTAAGTTGTGCCCGACTTTTCTGTGACCCCATGGACTAGCCTGCCAGGCTCCTCTGTCCGTGGGATTTTCCCAGCAAGAATACTGGAGTGGGTTGCCGTTTCCTCCTCCAAGGGATCTTTCCAACTCATGGTTCACACTGACATCTCCTGCATTGGTGGACAGGTTCTTTACCACTGAGCCACCTGGGAAGCCCAAAGAAAGCAATATAAGAACGAGAAAAAGTAAAAGGGTCAGAAAAGAGTATTTCCTCCTTACCCTTAAAAATTTTTTTTATTGAAGTATAGTTGACTTACAGTGTATACATACACACGTAAATATTAATATATATTCTTCTTATATTCTTTTGCATTATGGTTGGTCACAGTATATTGAACATGTTACTAGTTCCCTGTGTCACACAGCAGGACCTTGTGGTTTATCCATTTTGTAGTGTGGTGTCTGTTAATCCCAATCTCCCAGTCTGTTCCCCTACCCGCTCCCCTTGGCAACCACAAGTCTGTTCTTTGTCTGTGAGCCTGATTCTATTTTGTAGATAAGTTCATCTGTGTTGTATTTTAGATTCCACAGGTAAGTGATATTATATATTTGTCTTTCTCTCTCCGACTTACTTTAATATAATAATCTCTAGGTCCATGCTTTTTGCTGCACGTGGCATGATTTCATTCTGTTCTATGGCTGAGTAGCATGCCATTGTATATACGTACCACATGTTCTTTACCCATTCATCTGTTGATCAACCGGCAGTGTTCATTAACAGATGAATGGATAAAGGTGTGGTACGTATATGCCATATACTATGATAACCATACTACTTGGCTATAGTAAATAATGCTGCAATGAACATTGGGTTGCATGTATCGTCTTGAATTCTACTTATCCTTTTAAATATGCAAATACTAATATAAGACACAGTTCAGTCATTCCCTCCTCCCATCTGTGGTTTCAGTTATCTGCATTCAACCACAGTCTAAAAATACTAAATGGAAAATTCCAGAAATAAACAGTAGGTTTTAAATTGTACGCTATTTGAGAAGCAGGATGAAACTGTCTGTCCACAATGTGCAGCATCCTTTTGTCCAGCGCATCTGCCTGTTGGCCACCTTGGAGCTACTAAGTTGTCAGATCTGCCGTCACAGGACCACAGTGCTTGTGTTCAGGTGACACTAATTATGCTTCATATGGACCCCAAAGCACGAGAGCAGTAATGCCAGCAGTTCGGATGTGCCATTGAGAAGCTGTAAGGTCCTTCTTTAAGTGAAAAGGTGAAACTTCTCCACTTAATAAGGAAAGTAACAGAGAGCGTATGCTGGGCTTGCTAAGATCTACAGTAAGAACAAACCTTCTACCTGTGAAATTGTGAAGAAACAAAAAAAAAATCCATGTTAGTTTTGCTGTCGCACCCCAGACTGCAAAAGTTACTGCCACAGAGAGTGATAAGTGCTTCATTAAGATGGCAAAGGGATTACATTTATATAATACATTTTGAGAGAGAGGCCAGATTCATATAACTTTCATTACAGTGCACTGCTATGATTGTTCTATATTATTAGTCATTGTTGTGCATTGCTTACTCTGCCTAACTTGTAAACTGAGCGTTATCCTAAATATGTCAACTACAGATTGGTAGTTGCCATGGGCACTTGCCATCTCCCTCTACAAAGATTAAATCATGTGCTACTGCAGCTGCTGACTTTCAGTACCCCCTGAAAAGAGCTCAAGAAATGAGGCCCTCTGTGCTCTGGGGAAACTGGCAGAACAGTTTATTTTCAGGGGCCAATTTTATGAGCCCAATTCTTGCATCTCCTCATATCTAGAAAAGCGCTAAAATCCTTCATGGTGACATCTGCCCCTCCTGACTGGCCTCACGAGACCAGCAGAAACCTGCAAAAATATGTGCTTGATTGCATGTACTCCCCATCCACCCAAATCCCATAGATACTGACCTTCCCTCCTGCCTCTTTGGAGCAGTTTCTCAGAGCTGTCTGAGGTGCTATCTCCCAGGCTGTAGTTCTCATCTTGCCCAAATAAAATTTCACTTACAACTTTCATGTTGTGCATTTTAAAAAATCAACAGGTATTGAAAGAAAAAGCTTGGTATATATAGGGCTTGGTACTATTCCAGGCATCCACCGGAGTCTTGGGTTGCATCCTCCTCGGATAAGGGGAGGAGGTGACTATCGAAGTTTTATTCTCGATACAGTTTTGTGTTCCTTTTCTAACTTAACATTTTGTCAGAAGAATTTTAGATGAGTAGTCTTAACAGGGATCACTTAGGACGACAGATTAACATTCCAGGAAATGGAAGTACGATGGTAATAGTCCGCATGTTGTGTCAGATTTTAAGCGACTTCTGTTGTTTCACTGCTCCAAGCAGTACTGCACCACAGCTGCAAAACATACGTGCTTGGTTGAACTGATCTCTGGGAGCCATGAACCACAAGCTTCATGTTTCTTGCATGAGTCCAGCACCACAGACGGGAGCCACCGTCTTTCATCCCTAGGCCATTGAAGTGGAGTGAGTCAGTGCAAGCCCAGCCCCCTCCTGGGAGGGACGTTATAGGTCATTGTATTGTCTCAGGCAGGGGAGACCTTCTCTTTGTCTTCCCCTACCCTGGTGCCAACTGGTGCCTGGTGCCAAACCCCAACTGCTTTTCTCCTCAATAAAGTGTGAGCCCTTGAACAGGGAGATTGTGTTACCTCATCTTTGAACCCCTCATGCCTGGGGACGGGACACTGAATTCTGCACAAATACCTGGGCTGGAGGGAAGGAGGACAGCGGGGAGGTGAGAGGAACAGCCGCGTCCTTCAGCATGGTCATCGAGGACATTTTCATGGTCGAGTGGTCTAGTTTTGGGGAGATGGTGGGGGAGCTTTGTTTGTGGCTTGCCGAGTCTTCTTTTGTTTGAATTGGGAGGGTGATGCAAAAAGGGCTCACTGGCCAGCCGCTCTTCACCAGCCTGGGAAATGGAGAGACTTGATCACTCTGTACCAGACCCACAACAGCAGGAATTCCGTGAACGTGATCCCCGACAGTGGATATGATCCCTGACAGCGGACACAGTCCCCAGCAGCACATACGATCCCCAGCCATGGATACAACCCCAAAGGTGTGTTTCTCAGCTCTGTCTCTTGGATCCTCAGTTTCCTAACCTGAAAATGTGAATAGTAAAACTGCCCACTTTGGGGCTGTCAGAGTGGATGAACTGAGCTGCTTCATGTGGCTCACCCAGAAATCTTGGGCACATACAAAAGGTTCAGCCCATCAATTGAACCAGAGTTGAAATGAACCAGAGTCGAAATCTGATCTTCAGCATCTGTAGGTCTGTGCACAGCAGGCATGAACATGTGAGCTGAAATGTGACCTTGGACCAGTTCTGAGGGATTACCTGTCTCCTCCTCGCATCTTCCAGAAAGAAGATGGGGCAACAGCCGCTTGTGGAGGCTGGTTTCCTTTGGTTTGCACCTTCTAACACCTTTGAAGAGTGTTGCCATTTTCTGTCTGTTCTCTCCCTGGGTTTCTCTTTGGTCTGCTCAGGGCTTTCTCCTAGGTGACTAGATCTTTCTTGTCCCTGGGCGGGGCCGGGTGACTCAGCCCATTGGGAACAAGACCTCTCTGGGTGGCATTTTGATGCCCACTACGGCTCCTCTCATTCTGGGGTTTGGGTTGGAGAAAGTGGCAGGAACGGTCTTAGCAATAAAGGCCCTTTCTGTTCCAGTGGGGTCTCAGGATGCCTTTGGGTTCCTGCCTTCAGAGGATTTTGCTGTGGCTGCTACTGAAGATCTGAACTGGTCAGCACGGAGACCAAAGTCATAAACGTGAAATCTACTGGTTGTAACATTACGAGATGCTGTTGAGGACGTTGGCAAGACACAATTCTCTGAGGTTTCACAATGAGATATCACCTCACACCTGACAGAATGGCCATCATCAAAAAACGTGTGTGCATGCCAAATTGCTTCAGTCGTGTCTGACTCTTTGCATCCCCAAGGACTGTAGCCCTCCAGGTGCCTCTGTCCATGGGATTCTCCAGGCAAGAATACTGGAGTGGGTTGCCATGCCCTCCTCCAGGGGCTCTTCCCAAACCAGGGATCAAACCCATGTCTCCTGTGACTCCTGCACTGCAGGTGGATTCTTTGCTGCTGAGCCACCTCATCAAGTAACAAATATTGGCAAAGATGTGGAGAAAAGGGAACCCTTGTACACTGTTGGTGAGAATGTAAATTGGTACAGCCACTATGGAAAACAGTATGGAGATTTCTCAAAAATATTAAAAACTACCATATGACCCAGAAATTCCACTCCTGGATATGTTGGATATGTACCCCCAAACCCCACCCCCAAATGTACCCAGTGTTCACTGCAGCACTATTTACAATAGCAGTCAAGACATGGAAGCAACCTAAGTGGCCACCAGCAGGTCAGTGGACAAAGAAGACGTAGGACATGTATCCAGTGGGATATTACTCATCCACAGAAACGAATGGCATAATGCCCTTTGCAGCAACATGGATGGACTTGGAGGGTACTATGATAAGTGATGAATCAGACAGAGAAAGGTAAATACCATATGATCTCACATGTGGAATCTTATAAATATAACAAACTAATGAATAAGACGAAAAAGCAGACCCACAGGTAATGGAGAATAAACTACTGGTCTCCAGCGGGGAGAGGAAAGCAGGGGAGAGGCATTATAGGGGTAGAGGGTTAAAAAGGAGGGGTTATTGTGGGATTATATAAAATCATGTGTGTGAAACTTCTGAAAATTTTAAAGCACTGTAGAATTTGAAGAATTATTAAAAAAAAACAAAACCCAACCCTGAGGTTTCAGCATCAGAGCCATGCTTTCTCTAAACCATGGGTTTGTTTTTGTCCTGTGAGCACCAGGGCTTCTGTAACTGATGGTTTCACTTATTACCTGGGCTGCTAGGGAGCTCAGAGCCAAACCTGTGTCCGAGGCAGAACAATTGGTGTGCCCTTCCGTGAGGTCATTTATTTTCCTATTCATGTTGCCCTCTAGTCCCCCATAGGTTTTGGTTGCTCTTCTTCCAAATAAAACCTGTTGGTCACAGGATCAGTTCTCCATAGTCAGCAACCTGGACAACGAGCACCCAGAATCTGTCAATCCCATTGTCTCCACACTGGCCAAAGGCTCCCAAGTCAGCAGCTTGAACCGCTAGGTTCACTCTAGTGTGATTTTGATGTTCATTTAAAATCCTGCCCTGTCATTTATTTTCTTTCAGTGCCATGTGAGGCTGGCCTAATTTTCATGAGTCTCCACAGGACTCCACACCAGGTGGTCAAGAGGAATGCAAGTGGATCTGTGTGCCAGGCACGTTTCTGTTGAGTCATGATTTTCAAAAGAAATTCTCTAAGCCTCTCACAGCCTCTTCTTAAGACCATCCTCCCTCCATGCCTCTCTTTTTCTTTTCTTCTTTCTGGCCCTTCTTGCTTTCCACTGCACACATATGTCCCTTAGTAGCTGTACAAGTCACTTCACTTATTTGAGCCTCAGTTTTTTTTTCCCCTTTTTCCTTTTCATCCATAAAAAAGGGACCAAAAAAAGTCATATAATGATTAGGTGGATTAAATGAAATCATTCCTGTAAAGCACTGAGAGGCAGGAGAAGCACAATGAATGTTCATTTCAGTTCAGTTCAGTCACTCAGTCGTGTCTGACTCTGCAACCCCATGGGCTGCAGCACGCCAGGCTTCCCTGTCCATCACCAACTCTTGGAGCTTGCTCAAACTCATGTCTATCGAGTGGATGATGCCATCCAACTATCTCATCCTCTGTTGTCCCCTTTGCCTCCTGCCTTCAATGTTGTGTTGAGCCATGAATGTTAGCTGTTATCATTCACTCATTCAATAGACATTTATGAAATCGCATCTGTTACATGCTGGACATACACAAACATTTGTCAAGGAAAAAGAATTTTCTTTATTTACACACAGACCCAGGGAGGTCCAGTCCATAAGACTCCATGCTCCCAGTGCAGGGGCATAGGTTTGATCCCTGGTTGGAGAAGTAAGATTCTGCTTGCCTCACAGCAAAGCCCCCCAAACAGGAAATTATACACATACACGCAAACACACATACACACGAACATGCACACACGCACACCCTAACACAATAATCCAGGGGCAGAGAAGGACTGAGATTCCACTCGTGAGAATTGGTGGACTCCTAGGACAGGCTGGCAGTGGCTCCTTCAGGAGGCAGCTTTCACTATTTCTCATCTCATTTCCTCACCCCAGTTTATGACATCCCCCTCCTATGATTGTGAGACTCACCTTCTCTGGTCTGAGGTTCTCTTTAAGGCCCCGGCCACATGTAAGGCTGGGGGCCTCCCAGGCCTGAACCCCACCATCCACTCCCACCAACGTGACTTCATTGTTACTACCTCTGTGCAAATCAGCCAGAAAAAGATGGGTCTCTGCATTCACTTGACCCTTTTTCCCAGCCTGGCCTGATGACTTTCAGTTTCCTTCTCTGCCTTTGTGGACGGGTTGTCCCTCTGGCTCCCACAGGCTTAGCTAAATGCCCTCTGTCCAGTGATGGCCCGAGTGATTAATCTGTGGCTCGTTTCCTCCCCTCTTCCCTGGAGCGTGTGCAAGGCCCATCCATCAAGATGCCCAGATAATTGAAGCAGTCCCCCTTCGTTCAGGGCCGTGCCTAAGCAGAGATGCTGGCTGGAGACCTGTGCTGTTTGCTGTGATTACTCCTTCTGAGTGAATCCCTGGGGCTCCTGTCTGCCTCCTTCAGCTCCTCATCTCCTTGAACCATGTTTCTGTAATGGCCTCTCCTCCTCCCACCAAGACTTTTCATCCCAGGCCGGCCCCTAGCAATCATTTCACCTTGACCCCTAAGAAGAGCTGTTCCACCGAAGAACAAGACAGGCAGAATCAATTCAATGCAGTCTGAGGGAGCTGAGTTGGCCACTAGAAAGAACTTTCTTCCCTGAGGCTTGGAGAAAGGCAGTGGGATCTTTCTAGATCTCTGGGGAAGGGAGGAGGATGAGTCTTTCTTGAAATCTTTTAGAGGAATGAATGTCCTCCCTGAGCCCTTCCCCAGTCTAAGGAGAGTTCTTGGAGTTGGAAGAGAGCTAGGAATTATCTATCCCACCCTCCCTCTCAATGCCAATTTTGGGATACTTTGTCTTAGCACAAATCCTCCTTAACTGTTCATTTATTCATTCAGCCACTCATTTCACAACACAGTAAGTTCCCTACATACGAACCTTTAAGTTTCAAACTTTTCGAAGATACAGACATGCATCTGGTTCCAGTGGGGAACCAGAACCAATTCTGTCAACGTCAGGCATTAGTGAAATTGCATCTCACCCTCTTCCTATTGCTGATGATCCTTCAGCTCTACCATCTCTCACCTCCTCTCCCTTCTCTAGTCAGTAACTCTTCTTGCCTGTCCACTCAATGCCAGCTCCTAGATGTCAGCTGTTGTACTGTACAACGTACTTTTCAAGGTACTGTACTGTAAGATTGAAAATATTTTCATGTTTGTTTTTATGTATTATTTGCATACAAAGTATGATAAACCTATTACAGTACAGGGCTATATAGCTGACTGTGTCAGTTGGATGCCTAGGCTAACTTTGTTGGATTTATAAACAAACTGGAGTTACGAATGTGCTCTAAGAATAAAACTTGTTTGTGTGTAAGGGACTCACAGCATCTTATGACCAGATACTGTCCCAAGCACAGGGTAGGGACAGGTGACATCAGCAAAGTAGGGTCTGGCTAACACGGAGAAGGTTGTTTCCAGACTATTAAGTTAATAAAAGCAATAAACCTCCTTAGTTGTTTTCAGTTCAGTTCAGTCGCTCAGTTGTTCCGACTCTTTGTGACCCCATGAATCGCAGCACGCCAGGCCTCACTGTGCATCTGCAACTCCCGGAGTTCACTCAGATTCACGTCGATTGAGTCAGTAATGCCATCCAGCCATCTCATCCTCTGTCGTCCCCTTCTCCTTCTGCCCCCAATCCCTCCCAGCATCAGAGTCTTTTCCAATGAGTCAACTCTTCACATGAGGTGGCCAAAGTACTGGAGTTTCAGCTTTAGCATCATTCCTTCCAAAGAAATCCCAGGGCTGATCTCCTTCAGGATGGACTGGTTGGATCTCCTTGCAGTCCAAGGGACTCTCAAGAGTCTTCTCCAACACCACAGTTCAAAAGCATCAATTCTTTGGTGCTCAGCCTTCTACACAGTCCAACTCTCACATCCATATATGACTACTGGAAAAACCATAGCCTTGATTAGACAGACCTTAGTCAGCAAAGTAATGTCTCTGCTTTTCAATATGCTACCTAGGTTGGTCATAACTTTTCTTCCAAGGGGTAAGCATCTTTTAATTTCATGGCTGCAGTCACCATCTGCAGCGATTTTGGAGCCCCCCCAAAATAAAGTCTGACACTGTTTCCACTGTTTCCCCATCTATTTCCCATGAAGTGATGGGACTTCGTTTTCTGAATGATCTTCGTTTTTTGAATGTTGAGGTTTAAGCCAACTTTTTCACCCTCCACTTTCGCTTTCATCAAGAGGCTTTTGAGTTCCTGTTCACTTTCTGCCATAAGGGTGGTGTCATCTGCATATCTGAAGTTATTGATATTTTTCCCGGCAGTCTTGATTCCAGCTTGTGTTTCTTCCAGTCCAGTGTTTCTCATGATGTACTCTGCATAGAAGTTAAATAAGCAGGGTGACAATATACAGCCTTGACGTACTCCTTTTCCTATTTGGAACCAGTCTGTTGTTCCATGACCAGTTCGAACTGTTGCTTCCTGACCTGCATACAGATTTCTCAAGAGGCAGGTCAGGTAGTCTGGTATGCCCATCTCTCTCAGAATTTTCCACAGTTTATTGTGATCCACACAGTCGTAGGCTTTGGCATAGTCAATAAAGCAGAAATAGATGTTTTTCTGGAACTCTCTTGCTTTTTCCATGATCCAGTGGATGTTGGCAATTTGATCTCTGGTTCCTGTGCCTTTTCTAAAAGCAGCTTGAACATCAGGAAGTTCACGGTTCACGTATTGCTGAAGCCTGGCTTAGAGAATTTGGAGCATTACTTTACTAGCATGTGAGATGAGGGAATATTCAATAAGAACGGCTTTGCATTCAAGGGGACGTCCTGTCTTTGAACCAATGCCAATCAATTTGGCAATGAACTGAAGATGTGTGATCACTCCCATGAGCAAACCTCTCACGTGTGTAGCCCTGAAAATGTGCAGCGTGCAACAAAGGATCTGAAATCCTGGATTTGGCTCAATGAGTAACTCAGAGATGCAGAGAATTTGAAGCAGTCACTGTGCTTGGACCCTCTGCATATCAAGACATGTGGAGTCTGGCTGCCTCACTGGGAATCCAAATCTTCTAAAACACGGTCCCAACTTAATTTTCTCCTGAGAGGCTGCTAATATTAGACCTCTGGAGGGCCCCACCACTGGTGGTGTCCACCCCCACCCTCCAAAGAAGGTGAATATATAGCATTACTAAAAAGCATAACACAAGGGTAAGGAAGTCTGATTCTGTTCCAGTTTTCCCCATAATGTCTTTCTGATGCTGTTTTGAAAATATCAAATGAGAAATGCTTAAACAAAAAGGTTGGCATCCTGGCTGTGTCGATGGCCTGGGTATGTGTGTAGTATGATGGAAGGCAAGCAAGCATTGTCTACTGTCCCCACCAGGACCCCCCATTCACTGTTAGCCTGTTCCTGACCCCAAGCTCAGGACCTCGAAGGCTCTTGAGATTCCTTTGCCCCACGCATCTCTCTCTTTCTCTCTTTTCCTCCATAATTCTTACTTTTCATCTAAGACTCCCGTTCAACTTCAACTCCCAGACTAGCAGCACCACCAGACCTGTCCCCCAACCAAGGAGGCCTCCATTGGTTATTCACACACAAAGAAAGCCCCCTGCCTCTGATCTCCCGTGGAAAGTGTTGTCTGCATCACTTAATAATATACTACTTGTGGCATACTCCACGTTCTTGCTTCGAGCTTATAATTAACTTTTCAAGTGTTCTTGTATTGTTTATCTAATGAACCTATGAGTGTTTGAGGGCAAGACTCAGGTTTTCATTTCCTTCTGGTGCTGTAAGGAATAGAAACCACCTTCATATTTCAAAGATGCTTCTTCCTTGGGTCAGTCCTTCCTAACATGAGGAAGAAAGAGACTCACTTCAGAAGTGGAAATTCTCAAACGCTGAGAACACATTTCATTTATGAAATATTTAACTAAAGGTTGGTGATCACGTGGTGCCCATGCTATGGTACCTTGAAATGCACCATCAAGCACTGGTTAATGTGAAAGGGGAAGTAAAACCTTACATGTTGTAGAAATGCTTAGATCCTCAATAATATCTCTCTACTTTTCCTTCCACCCCATGCCTGCTCCCCACCAAAGCCTTCCACTCTAATCCATGTTCGAGAGTTATCAAAATAGTGAAATAGCTCACCTATTACCACCTCAATTCCAATTATTTCTTTTTATTTATTTGTTTATGGCTTTGTCAGTTCTTAGTTGTGTCACGAGGGACCTTTTATGTTGCTGCGTGCAGGCTTCTCTCTAGTTGTGGCGCTTGGGTTTAGTTGCCCCATGGCATGTGGAATCTCAGTTACCCAACTAGGGATCAGACCCGTAGCCCCTGCACTGGAAGGCAGAGTCTTGACCGCTGGACCACCAGAGAAGTCCCTCAGCTCCAGTTAATTTCATGCTGTGAGTTAGCCTCCCTGCACAGGTGCTAGAAGAGCAGGCGGAGGCCAGTTGCATTTCTGTGGGGAGAGAGGAAGGTTGGAAAAGACTAGAGCTTTAGATCCTTAGTACCTTTAGATCCGGGTACCACTTCTACAGGTCGCATTTCTCTGTGTTAGAGCAAGAAGAACCAAGAGGAATAGCCTCGAGAGAAGTGTACGATTCAAGACAAGATGGTTGCTGATGCCAGGTCTGCAGAGCAGCAGCACAAAATGAGCAAGTGTGCAATGCTCATGGGAAAAGAGGAAGGCAAGAGGGAGCTAGAGTGCGCTGTAGATTTGGTGCAAAGTAGGAGGCGAGAAAATGTAGTTGGCTAGAGCAGAGGGGAAGGGGACAGAAGCTTGAGGAGCCTTTGTTTATTTAGTTTGGGAATAGGGAGATGAGCACACTCATAACTAAAATGACCAAAGATTCACGGGATGCAAGTGGTAAAACAAGGATGGCCAGGGTGGTGACTGTGTTGAGAAGGAATTAACCAGAGGCAGGGGAGGGGGAGCTTTCCTTTTGAGAAGCAGATCAATATTTGTTATAATGTATAATATAAGAGGCCTTTGGTTGTAAGTGAGAAAGCCAAAATTTTATTTTAAAGTTTTAATTTCATATTAGAGTATAATTGATGTAGTGTTGTTAATTTCAAGTATAAAGCCAGGTGATTTAGTTACATATATGCTGCTGCTAAGTTGCTTCAGTCGTGTCCGACTCTGTGTGACCCCGTAGACGGCAGCCCATCAGGCTCTGCTGTCCCTGGGATTCTCCAGGCAAGAACACTGGAGTGGGTTGCCATTTCCTTCTCCAGTGCATGAAAGTGAAAAGTGAAAGTGAAGTCACTCAGTCGTGTCTGACTCCTAGCGATCCCATGGACTGCAGCCCACCAGGCTCCCTCGTCCATGGGATTTTCAGGCAAAACTTTTTTCCGGAGTCTTTTCCATATAGCTTATTACAGAGTATCAAGTAGAATTCCCTGTGCTGTACCGTAGGTCCTTGTTGAGTATGATTGTTTTATATATCGTAGTGTGTATCAGAAGATGAGATGGTTGGATGCCATCACCAGTTCAATGAACATGAACTTGGGCAAAGTCTGGGAGATGGTGAGGGATAGGGAAGCCTGGTGTGCTGCAGTCCATAGGGTCGGGAAGAGTAGGGCATGACTTAGCGACTGAACAACAAAAACAGTGTACATGTCAGTCTCAACCTCCTAATTTACACCCCTCTCCCAACCTTCCCCTTTGGGAACCATACATTTGTTTTTTTACTCTGTGAGTCTGTTTAAGAGAAACCAATTTGAATCAGTTAAGTTTAAAAAAAAAGAAAAAAAGCATGGCTGAGCCTCAGGAGCTTCCAGAATGTTCGAGACTCTTCCTCCATAGCTGTCAGGTCCGCTCTGCTTCCCCCTCCTTCTCTCGGCCTCTGCAGGTCCTCAGCGTCTTCAGTGTTAGGGGGGAAACAGGACTGAGGCTGCAGCCGAAGGAGAGGGACTGTACTGACTTTCTTGGCCCCAAATTCAAAATTCTAGAGAAAGTTTCTCACTGGTCCATCTTGAATCTGTAGGAGCCAAACTGGGGTCAACAGATTGTGCGAGGCTGTGCGGAGGCCGCTGTAGGTGAGCACCTGCCCCACTGTAGAGGGTGTCCTGTCGATCTGTGTAGTTCAGAGGTGGAGGGAAGTTTAGGAAATCTCTGACAGGTTCACATCTCAGGTTTGTCTTGTCTTTGTTTTTTGTTCTCAGGGAAGTTAGAGCCTCTGCCAAGAATATGGGAGGGAGGTGGATGGAGGTCTGGACTGCAGAAGGTTTGGCATGCTAAAGTATGAACTGAGCAAGTCTGGGGGACAACAGAGCAATGTGGAGAGGCAGTCAAGGGTAGGAAGTGCAGGAATGTGAAGGGGTCAGCCCAGATTTATTCACCAGATGAACATTATTGATGGCAGTCTATTATCTCTTAACCCTGGACCTGGCACCAATAAAAACAGACAGTTGGGCTGATCCAGCACTGGAGAGAGGAAATATAGCTGCTTCAGGTAGAGGGGGCACAGGAGCCTCGGGCAGGGGCAGAGGGCTGAGGTCGCTGGAGATGGGTCCACAAAAGGGGACACAGGGGCCTTATCAGGGAGAAGCTGACACTGTCGTCTCAGTGGTATCCTGTTCATGGCCCTTCCCAGCATAGATGACCTCAAGTTAGGTGAATCCAGTCTGTTTTGGTCAGGAATGTGTGTGTGCATGTGTGTGACATGGACTGTATGCTGCGAAGCTCCTCTGTCCTTGGGATTTTCCCAGGCAAGAATACTGGAGTGGGTAGCCAGTTCCTTCTCCAGGGGGTCTTCCTGACCCAGGGATCAAACCCATATCTCTTGTGTCTCCTGCATTAGCAGGAAGAATCTTTACCACTGTGCCATCTGGGAAGGCCATACTCAGAAAAGTCCCATGTGATTATCCATGGCACTTCTTTTCATTACTGACAGGTCCCTATGATGCTAGATCATGTGGTCAGCCCTTACTCAGCCTCGCAGGGATGTCACTTCTTTGTGGGTTGTCATTCCTAATGATCTGGAAAGGCTAAGTCCTGGTTCTCAACCTGTATCTCTCCTGTTGGTCCCACCCAGGGAAATGGAGATTTCTGCAAGTCTCCAGTGCCTGCAGTTATGAGGTCCAAAGAGGATGGATCAGAGAAGGAAACATAGCTGCTCCGGCCTCTCCGGCTGCTCACAAGTGGGAGACACCCATTAGCAGAGGCGAGAGGGAATGGCTCCCTTCCTTGTTGGCAGTGGGCTTGGAAATACCACCCGTAGCCACACTGGCTTCCCCCAGGCCACCTGATATGCCTCAGGGCAGGAAGTCTCAGAAACCAGGCATGGTTTCTGACTGCCCACTTCAACTCTGGTTGGCATGAAAAAGAGAAGGGCTGTGTAGGAATTGTCTCTGTGCCACAGTGGAAACCGAAGTAGATTCTCAGTACAAACTCACATGACTGAATGGCTGTCGTCTCCAGAACAGACTGGAGCTGTCCTATCCCAGAGGTGCTTCCGCTGGTGGCCTTGAACTTGGTTTGCAGACAGAAACTGCTCTGGTACACCACAGGAGATGGGGCAACTGAGGATGGGGGTCTGGGGGAGACTGGCAGGAGCTGGGGCAGGATTTTTTTCCTGACCCCAGCTGGTGATCAGCTCATACCCTAAAGCAGAAGGATTAATAACCAGGGTAATTTTATCCCTGTTAGAATGTAACTACAGATGTGGGCTTACTGGCTGAAACAGCTAATCCTTTCTACATTTGGCTCACTCATGAAATCCGATGCCTGAGGTTGTCTAAAGCACTGTTTGCACACGGGCCTGCGCTGGGCGCGGCCTCTCTCTCTGGGCTGAGTGGGCAGCTGTGGGGTGGGGTGGGGAGGCTTCTGAGCTCTGGCCTCTTGCAAGCTGCCTTTTCCCTGAGCCGGTGATGGAGGCGAAGGCCCGAGGCCTGTGTGTCTGTGGACTTGAAGGGTGCAGTTGAAGGAAAACGCCAGGTGTTGGAGTGGGTGGGTGCACAGAGAGCCTGGAGAGGAGGAGGGGGGAAAAAAAACCCCAACAACTCTTGGAAAACAATCTAAGGTTCATTTCGACCTTAAATCCCTGAGACTCGAGGGATGGGGAGGCAGCAGGAGGGGGAGGGAAGGGGGAGCCCCAGGTCGAGCCAGCAGGCACCCAGGATTTACAGCGAGGCGATGGTTGGAGGCTGCAAAGCGAGGAGACACAATTATTAATAATCAAAGAGCTACTGCTGCTGGAGCAGAGATGAAAGGCTTTCCAGGCCAGTCGGTGATGCTCCTGGAGCTCTCCCCTGGGCAGCCACCTGCGGTGAGTAACAGGAGACAATGCTCCTCTGGTCGCTGAGATCCGTGAGTCGGTGCTGCCAGAGGTGTGGCGATCCCGGGAGCCCTGGAGTGGTGGTGGGTGTGGCCTGAGGCAGAGGGCGGGGCCTCAGTGAGCAGGCGCAAGTGACCCCGCCTCCCCGCCTCCCCACCTCCTGGTGGGCGTGGCCACTACGTCACCGGGCCAGGTCTCCCCGGGACCCCAGGCAACCCAGCCCTTGACCTCAGCCGCTCTTAGGCCCTGTGACCATGCCACCCACCGGTGCTTTCCCCCTTCTTCCCACCTTTCACTCCTCCCAAATCTTCAGTCTGGGCTGCAGGAACCTGAGAGGTTAAACCTTCATTCTTGAGCGCCGCCTTCCAGAAACTTCTACAGACGCCCCAGGGTTCTTGGAAGAGGTTGAGAGGAAAGTAGAGCAGCCCCACCCGAAAGTTCCAGAAGCAGAAATGGCGTTTGCCCCAGAGGAGAGTTGGGAAGGGCAAAGTAGCCAAAGGGCTTGTAAGAACACCTTCCTCCCCTGTCTCCTTACCTGGGGCCGTCATTGATGTCCCACCCCCTCCCAAGCCCCAGCCCCTAAGAACCTCTCCACCACGGGGTCGGGGCGGGGGCGGGGGCGGGGGCGGGGGTGGGGGGGAGGATTCTGCCTCCGGGGCGGGGTCCCAGGGTTGGGAAGGTCGCATCGCCATGGCAACGGACTCTTCCGTGGGAATAACGAACTCTCAAAAGTGCGGCAAATTGGAGAGGGACCTGCTGAGTGCCAGCTGGGGCTCCAGGGAGGCAGGGGGATGGGCGGTCTGCAAGGAGTGGAGGGGGTTGCCTTGACAGGCGACCCCAAGCCTGGATTCAGGGCTGCATGCGTTCCCTGGAAGTTAGATGGGGTCACACACGCGGGACACGTGATGTGATGTGCTGCTCTCCCCTGGCCTCCGGGTCCCGTCCGCTGACTTGCTTAGAAGGGCTGCCGCCCAGTGACAGCCCAGGCTGAGGGGGGGCGCTTCCCACTCTCCTAGCAGGTGAGACCAGCAGCTCTTGTGGGAGGACAGGCGGGTTGGCTGTGGAATTCAGTTCTACCTGGGTGAGGCCATTAACATGTTTTACAGTTCCTTTTTAAAGTTTTTAAAGCTGTATCAGCTATTTAAAAAGTCTATATGTTTTTTCAGTTCGGAAACGTGTAAAGAAGGAAATGAACATGAGCTGCAGTCCCCATCTTCCACCCGAACATAACCAACTACTGTTAGCATTTCGCTGTCGTCCTCCTGACATGCTCACATGGTCACCTAGGGATGTACTAGAGATGAAAGTAGATTCCATGATGTTTCGTCACCTGAATTTTCACTTACCGTACCAAAGACATGGAAAGACATAGAAACACACGGTACTGTTGAATATTATTTCTAATGGCAACATAGGGTTACTGTGATTTGTTAGCTAATTTCTTCTTGCTGGAAAAATTTAAATTATTTCCCAATTTTTATTCTTCGACATACCTATTTGCATTCAGTTTTCTTAAACTTCTAGAAGAATTACTGGGCATTTAAATTTTTAATGCATATTTCTGAATTATGGTTCTGGGTTTTTTGTTTTTTTTTTTTTTTGGTCTTTTGTTTCTTTTTTTGTTTTTTTGAGAGCCAGTGGACTTTATTTTCTCCCTATCGGTATTAGGAATCAGGGAAAGATTCATTATACAGTTTGTATTCTCCCCAAATCAAGATCTGAAATGAGTTTTGGTGTGAATAGATTTTTTTCTAGAGGCTATCCAGGAAGCAGGTTTCCCTGGTGGCTCTGAGGGTAAAGGATCTGCCTGCAATGTGGGAGATCTGGGTTCGATCCCAGGGTTGGGAAGATCCCCTGGAGGAGGGCATGGCAACCCACTCCAGTATTCTTGCCTGGAGAATCCACATGGACAAAGGAGTCAGGCGGGTTACAGTCCTTGGGGTTGCAAAGAATCAGACATGACTGAGTGACTAAGCACATTTATCCAGGAAGCAGTCTGAAGGGGTAGCAGTCAGGTGCACTAGTTAGTGAATGGGTTACTCCTGTGGGCTGCAGGGCCGATCCCCTTGGGGATCCTCTGGGAGACCACACAGGACCACCCTCAGAATTGACCCCCATTTGTTTCTGCAAGGCATCAGCTCTCCAGATTGGCTGATTTCCCCCCACTGTTATGTGGAAAATGTCCACAGGTAAATTCTGAGAAAGACCAAGAGGATGCAGTCGGAGCACTCACAGCCTCAGTGACGAATGAATGATTGCTCCTTACCCTGAACTCAAGCCAAGGCATGAGGCTGATCCAGGACACAATCGCAAAATGGGCTAAGATTCCATCAGCCCCTTCTCCTTCCCTCTCAGCTCCCTACAACATCTCTTGGTGCCAACTCCATGCTGCCTCCAGCTTCCAAGATACTTGATTCTCCAAAACACATGAAAGAGGTCTTCTCCTGATTAGAGTCAGAGACAAGATATGCTAGTTACTCTTCCAAGCACGTTTATATTTTAAGACAGGGGAGAATAGCTCTTCACTGAAGAAACTGATGATAACATTGGCATTTCAGACATGGTGGCAGCTAACGGCTTTCCTGGCGGGACACCCAGCCCTGGGGCTTGTCCAGCACAGGAATTCTGCTCGTCCTTTCCTGAACTGTGGCAGGTGAGAGGAGGCAGGGAGGTGGAAGTGGAGGAGGCAGGGAGGGAAGAGTCCAGAGACTTGATTTGCTAGTATGGAGGACACTGGCCTGTGGATTTTAGAAACTGAGAGGGAAAGAGGAAATCTGTGCGGGGCCGGGGGGTGAAGAAGGGTGGGGGAGGGAGGAATCAGTTGCTGGAGGTATCCACATCAAAAACAAAAATCTTAAAAAAAAAAGATTGAGCAGTTTGCCCTCCTTCCTCTCTGACTCCTTCTTGGTGTCCTTCAGGGATCCTACTTTATTCTGCCAGTCCCCTGCAGGCTGGTGCTACCTAGATTTCAGTCCTGGACCTGTTCTCTTCTCCAGCTGCACGCACTGTGCGGCCAGCATGCCTTCATGGCTTCTGCAGCCGCCACAGCACACATATGCTGGCCCAGCTTGTCGGAGGGGAGCCTAGGTCCCGACTGTCCAGAAGTTAACAGCATTCAGGGTAGTGGGAGGAATCTTGGGGTACACAGGTACTCCCTTTGGTGTGTGTTCTCTTGTCGCATTTGAAAGCTAGTGTCCCTAGTTGAGTTGTGAGCTGTGAGAACAAGGGCTTGACTTTGATTCGCTGAATCTGCAGTGACCAGCAGACACTGGTGGAGCTGCCCTCCGTGGGCGTTTCTCCAGCAGCACCATTGTGGGGACCTAGGAGAGAGGGCTTCTCTGATAGCTCAATTGGTAAAGAATCTTCCTGCAGTGCAGGAGACCCCAGATTGATTCCTGGGTCAGGAAGATCCCTTGGAGAACGGATAGGCTACCCACTCCAGTATTTTGGGGCTTCCCTTGTGGCTTAGCTGGTAAAGAATCTGCCTGCAATGCAGGAGACCTGAGTTCAATCCCTGGGTTGGGAAGATCCCCTGGAGAAAGGAAAGGCTGCCCACTCCAGTGTTCTGGCCTGGAGAGTTCCCTATACAGTCCATGGGGTCACAAACAGTTGGACATGACTGAGCGCCTTTCACTTTTAGGAGGATGGGGGCCAGCACCTTTCCATGCAGCATCTTTGTTTCTACTGACACAGGGACCGCCACCCTCCCCCACCCCCAACCACAGCCATTCACAATTCCTCAGAACCTTCTACTCCCCAAATGCAGTAGATTTCCAGTTTTCATCCCCACTCCTCTCTTTGCAGCACCTGGCACTATTCACCACCTCCACCATCTTGAAACTATCCTTCCTTGGCCTCCCTAACATCACACCCTCGCCCCGTCCTTCTGTCCAATGCGCTGTTTTCTTTCCTCTCCTAAACATAGTCCTCCCCTAAGACTCCATCCTCTGGAGTGGTGTGAGGCAGTGGAAAGAATGCAGGTTTGGGAGCCAGCATGGCTGTTGGATCCTGGGCTGTGTCATTTATTAGCTGGGTGACCTCTCTGAGCCTCCATTTGCTCAACTGTAAAATGCAGATTAATCAGGAGGGCTGAAGATACGGTGGGTAAAGGGTCTGACACAAAGTCATGGCTAAACACAGGGCAGTTGTGGGTGTTCCTGTGTGACTCTGCCAAGCATTACACAAGCCCCTGTTGACTCACCCACCGCTCACCTCTGGGCTGGGGGAGCCAGCACTCTTTCCCCATCCCTGAATCCTCTCCTGCATCTGGTCCTGGATGCCACATATGTGTAAATGTTTCCACTTTTGATGTCCTGCCATGACCCAGGCATTGGCCTGCAGAAACCTACCTTGTCATCCTTCTTTCTCTGAAACTCTTCCTGCCAGGATTTCCCCTGGTTCAGCCATCCACACGCTGCTATTTCCCAGCCTTTTGGGATAAAAAACTTGGGAGTGTCTTTCATTCAGCCATCTCTTTGGCTTTTCATATCTGGAAATTGCTATGATTATTGGTCCAGGGACTTCACATGCATTTCTGACTTCATCTCAACAGAACTTTGAAGCTGGCTATTATAGAAATGTGGCCTGGAGATGCAAAATCATCTGCCAGGAGAGCGAATAGTAGAGCAGGACTTGGACTCAGAGCCTAGCTTATCCCATTTCTTGGAAATTCCCTCCCCGGAATGATGGGAAGTCAGACTGGTCCCACATCCCACTAACTGAAAATGTTGGGGTCTCTGCATCTTAAGAAAAAACTGATGAACCTTTCCTAGTGTCTATCTGCAGCTGTCAGGTTTCTCCTGTCTCCCCCTGGTACATACCCACCAGTCTGCCTTACTCTCTGCTCTGGGTTCCTTAGTCACTGCCAGCTAACATCCACCTCCCTGGAGTGGCATCCACCTCCCTGGAGTGGCCCCTACCATGTCATTTGATCCACAAGACACTTTGTGGCCCTCACCATACCTGAGCCCTATTTAACCTCTTCACAACCTGTCTACCAACATGTTTTCCTTTAGCTTCCCTCCTGGATTTCCTCCCACCTCTCTGGCAATCCTGCCCTAGTGGCCTTGGCCAGCCCATCACTTGGATGCTGCAAATCCCCAGATTTTGTTTCCAGGCCATGTTCCCTTTATATCACCCCGGTGGGCTCATTTCCTCTTGGAGTTTCAAGGTTCTCATATGCACCCACCCAGAAATACCCGTTTCCTCTGTTTCAGTCTCTCAGTCCCTCTCAGTCTGTATCAGGCGCTGACTTTGATGGAAGAGATTCACTTTTCTAAAAGTCTTGAGTTTGGTTCTCAGCTTGGTCTACGTCTGGCTCCAGGAAATATTTTTTGTTTATTCAAAATTGCCAAGGAAGCCTCTGTCTCTCACAGTTTGCTTTGGGTTAGTAACCAACTGCCCTGAGCCTGTAATTTTCTCTCTTCAGTGCCTCAGATGATGGTCAGTGATGGCTGCCGACACCACCATCTTTTAATTACTGTTTGCTCTGTACCTCTCATGTGCCAGAGATATTGCCAAAAAGTATTCCCTTTTGGCTCACCACTGGTGAGGGTCTCAGTACTTACACTGCTGTATCAGGCCAGGGTTCTTCCATACTCCCACTTCGAGGATAGGAAGCTGAGGTTAGATGCTTTTGGAGATTTCATTTCAGTTCAGTCGCTCAGTCGTGTCTGACTCTGCGACACCATGAATTGCAGCACGCCAGGCCTCCCTGTTCATCACCAACTCCTGGAGTTCACTCAGACTCACGTCCATCGAGTCAGTGATACCGTCCAGCCATCTCATCCTCGGTCGTCCCCTTCTCCTCCTGCCCCCAATCCCTCCCAGCATCAGAGTCTTTTCTAATGAGTCAACTCTTCACATGAGGTGGCCAAAGTACTGGAGTTTCAGCTTTAGCATCATTCCTTCCAAAGAAATCCCAGGGTTGATCTGAAGGTCAGAATGGACTGGTTGGATCTCCTTGCAGTCCAAGGGACTCTCAAGAGTCTTCTCCAACACCACAGTTCAAATGCATCAATTCTTTGGCACTCAGCCTTCTTCACAGTCCAACTCTCACATCCATACATGACCACAGGAAAAACCATAGCCTTGACTAGACGGACCTTAGTCAGCAAAGTAATGTCTCTGCTTTTGAATATGCTATCTAGGTTGGTCATAACTTTTCTTCCAAGGAGTAAGCATCTTTTAATTTCATGGCTGCAGTCACCATCTGCAGTGATTTTGGAGCCCAAAAACATAAAGTCTGACACTGTTTCCCCATCTATTTCCCATGAAGTGATGGGACCGGATGCCATGATCTTCGTCTTCTGAATGTTGAGCTTTAAGCCAACTTGTTCACTCTCCTCTTTCACTTTCATCAAGAGGCTTTTTAGTTCCTCTTCACTTTCTGCCATAAGGGTGGTGTCATCTGCATATCTGAGGTTATTGACATTTCTCCCAGCAATCTTGATTCCAGCTTGTGTTTCTTCCAGTCCAGCGTTTCTCATGATGTACTCTGCATAGAAGTTAAATAAGCAGGGTGACAATATACAGCCTTGACACACTCTTTTTCCTATTTGGCACCAGTCTGTTGTTCCATGTCCAGTTCTAACTGTTGCTTCCTGACCTGCATACAGATTTCTCCAGAGGCAGGTCAGGTGGTCTGGTATGCCCATCTCTCTCAGAATTTTCCACAGTTTATTGTGATCCACACTCTCTTGCTTTTTCCATGATCCAGCGGATGTTGGCCATTTGATCTCTGGTTCCTCTGCCTTTTCTAAAAGCAGCTTGAACATCAGGAAGTTCACGGTTCACGTATTGCTGAAGCCTGGGTTGGAGAATTTTGAGCATTACTTTACTAGCGTGTGAGATGAGTGCAACTGTGTGGTAGTTTGAGCGTTCTTTGGCATTGCCTTTCTTTGGGATTGGAATGAAAACTGACCTTTGACCTTCAAAAGTAGCCATGTATACAGGAGAATTTAGAAACACATGTGCATGTACAGCAAAGATACTCAAACTCTGAAACGAGGCATTCACTTAGAGTTTATCCCTAGGCTCAGAGAAAGTCTAGGTAAGTAGTGGGGTGTCCCTAGGGCAGAGCTAATCTGCAAAGGCCAGGAAAGCTGGCTGTTTTCTCATTTTGCAGTCTTCTTTCGGCATATTTGTTTGTTTGTTTTGTATCTGTTTCGGCTCCTGGCATTTCAGGAAATCTCTGCCAAAACACTAATTGAACACAAGCTAAAGAAATAGAATATTCACAGTGATTAAGCATGACAGTGCATATAATCTTTGCAAAAATATTTTGGGGGGTACTCTTTCTACCCCCTTCTGATGCCTATGTCAGAAGCTTTCTCTAGCTCCTTTATACTTTAATAAAACTTTATTACACAAAAGCTCTGAGCGATCAAGCCTCGTCTCTGGCCCCGGATTGAATTCTTCTCCCCCGGGGGCCAAGAATCCCGGCGTCGTGATTCAACAACAACCTTTCATCTTGGGGGCTCATCCCCGATCCTTCAGGACAAGATGGGAGCTAACAATTCCAGCCTCACTCCTTTGAACTCTCGGGAAGATCTAATGGATACCCCATTAGACAATCCTGACATGGAAATATTTACAGATGGCAGTTCTTTTGTTCAGGATGGAAAGCGTAAAGCAGCTTATGCCATGGTGACTGCTGAACAGGTTTTGGAAGCAAAATCTCTCCCCATCTGGATTACAACGAAGTGGGAAGTATCCTGGAGAGGACTGGGAAAATTATTTTGCTCATATGCCAAAAGCTAATGGATATTCTTGCTTACAAGTTTGAGTAGATACTTTTACTGGATGGATTGAGGCTTTTCTCTGTCGTAGTGAACAGGCTAAGGAGGTTATAAAGATTCTCTTCATCAGTGGAAGGCTTCCTGTGGTGGACAGCTCCACTTCAAGCAAAGGACTTTCTCCAAGTCTGTGAATACCTTCGACAAAAATCACACGCGATGCGTCTTCTTCATCTGATGACATCTACCAACCCTAAAATGAACTGGTGCAACACGTTGCACTTTAACTATGGACATAAAGTGACTTTTAATTTTGATTTTAACTTGTTTTAATGACTATGTTGCCTTACATCTGTAACTGTGTAACTGGATTTGTTTCTGGCCGCATGAAAGCTTTTAAGTTACAAATGGTTGCTCAAACTCCTGCTACTGCTGCACCTTCCTCCAACTACTATTTGGAGCCCCTGGATCAGATATCCTCAATAGGAGGATTAGGAGAATATGTTTCCTCACCAATTTAGGGACAACGCCCCTTCTCAGCTCGGAAGCAGTTATGAAACGAGAATGACGCCCCTTTCCCCTAGGCAACATAATTCTCCTAAAACAAAAGGGGGGAATGAGAGTCATTTCCTAGGCAGGTTGACAAGAAGTCTAGGGGTCCCCAAGGAGAGAGTGGACTGGAATTCTCAAGGAGGAAGAAAGGACAAACGTTTTTTTCCTTCTCTACATTCCTTAGGATTATAGAACAACAATGTATTCTGCCTGAGGACAGTCTCTGGATTAAACCTTCTGGCTAACTCTGTTATCTTAAAATGTAAATTATGGGAGTAGGTCTGGTGAGGTCTTTACAGCCTCCAGACATTCTTTGGATTTACTGGAGAGCATATAACTTCATTGCTAACATTAACAAGTGGGTACTCTTTCTACCCCCTTCTGATGCCTATGTCAGAAGCTTTCTCTAGCTCCTTTATACTTTAATAAAACTTTATTACACACACACACACACAAAATATTTTGGAACAGTCTCAAACAAATGTACTATTGTAGCCTTCAACAGCATCGAAGAAAGAAAGAGAGGGAGGGGTGAGAGAGAGAAGGAAGGAGAAAGGACAGAAAAGACTAGCAAACCTTGAGGAAGGGGGGAGAAGTAGAATCTGATTTCCAGAGTTACTACATTATAATAGCCAAATGCACAGTTTCAACAACAACAACACAATTGCAAGGCATAGAAAGAGTCAGGAACAGATGGCCCATTCAGAGGAACAAAATTAATTGACAGAAGCTGTCCCTGAAGAAAGTCAGACATCAAAATCATTAGACAAAGACTTTAAAGCAAATCTCTCAAGTATTTTCAAAGAGCTAGGGAAAACATGGATAAAGAACAAAATGAAATTAGGAAATCAATGTGTGAACAAAATGAGAATATTAACAAATTATAAAAAGGAAACAAAAGTTTTGAACTGAAAAGTACAATAATTTATATAAAAATTCACTAGAGGGGGTTCAGCAACAAATTAGAACAAGAAGAGAAAGAAAATCAGGGAACTTGTAGATAGAACTATTAAAAAAAGTATAGACTCTGAGAAGCAGGGAAAAGGAATGAATAAAAATGAACAGACCACAGGGATTTGTGGAATGCCATTAAGGGGAACAACTTATACCTTATGGGCATTTCAGAAGAAGAGACAGAATGATTATATGGAGAAATGGTGGCTGAAAACTTCCCTAATTTGGAGAAAGACATGATTCAAGAAGCTCCATAAACTCTAAGTAGGATGAACTCAGAGAGATCCATGCTGAGACATAGAATCAAACTGTAAACAAAGACAAAGAATCTTAAAAATAGCAAGAGAAACCTTAGCACGTACAAGGGATCCTCAATAGATTATTAGCTGATTTATCATCAGAAGTCATGGAGGCCAGTGGGCAGTGATATAATTTAAAATGCTGAAAGAAAAACTGAACCAAGAATTCTATATCTGGCTAAACTGTGCTTCAGATATGAGGGAGAAAGTAAGACATTCTCTGATAAACAAAAGCTAGAGTTCATTACCGTTTGACCTACTCTACCAGAAATTCTAAAGGGAGTCCTTCAAGTTGAAATGAAAGGACCTTAGATAGTAATGCAAAGTGATGTGTGTGTGTGTGCTAATTTCAGTTGTGTCCTTTGTGACCCTATGGATTATAGCCCACCAGGCTTCTCTGTCTGTGGTGATTCTCCAGGCAAGAATACTGGAGTGGGTTACCATGCCCTCCTCTGGGGAATCTTCCTGACCCAGAGAGAAAACCAGCATCTCTTGTGTCTCCTGCATTGGCAGGTAGGTTCTTTACCACTAGTGCCACCTGGGAAGCCTGCAGAAAAAGGTAAATATATGGGCAAACACAAAGTCCATTATTATTGAAATTTTGGTTTGTAACTCCTTTTTAAATTTTCTACAGTGTTTAATGGACAAAAATTATAAATCTGTCACTGGGGACACAACGTGTAATAATAAAATTAACAATCAATTTCACAGCTAATCTGATGTCCACTGAGCCAGGAAAGAAGGCAACAGGAGTCAGGTTACATGGCACCCTGGGCTCCTTTATTGTGAGCTGAGTCTGTTACAGAGAAGTATGGGATGTACTCTTCTTTGAGTTCCTAATCCCAGACAAACTTTCCATAGCAGTGGCTGCGGGTCTCACCTGTTAGAAACCATGTACGCTTCTCCCTGACTGGCCATTCATTCCTATGTTCATTTGTTTGTTTACTCATTTGTCCCCTCGTTGCTGTCATACATTTAGAATAAAACATGAAGTCCTCATCATGGCTTTCAAGGCTCCTGGCAGCTTCTCCAGCCTCATTTCTTACCATTCCCCACTCAGTCTGATTTCTGTCTAATTGTCACACACATCAAACATCGTTGAGTTTCAGGGTCTTTGCACTTGCTGGGAGGACTTATCTGCTTCATGCATCTCTTATGTTCCAGCAGGCTAACCTGGGCTTGCTTTCATGGTAACCTAGCAAGTTTCTGAGAGAGAAAGAGAGAGGACCAAGGCCACCCAGACCTAGGTTGGGAGCTGGCACTTGGTCACAGCTTTCACATCTTACTGGCCAGAGCAGGTCACAGAGAAAAGGGGATGGGGAAATGTCAAAGGCTGTATGGGGGAGGGACTTAACAGTGGCTGCTGTACCCCCTGCCTCCTGTTGTCCATGACCTGGTATAATGCCTCCTTGAGGGTGAGCTGGACCTGTGCTTCTATCTGTATGATAGACTATGGTAACAGTAAGGGAACATCACTGTTATGATTAGATTGCATTACCCAAGACTCTCTTAGCAAACTGGGTACTAGAGACCCTCATTATGAGCTCAATGAAAGATGCAGCCATGTTGGAGAAGCTTGTATGTCAAGGAACTGTGAAAAGACTCTAGGACACTGGGGTGTCCCCAGCCCACAGCCAGAATGGAACTGGGTTTTCAGTATAGCCATCGGAAGTGAACTCTGCAGAGAACCTGAATGAGCCTGGAAACAGATTTTTCCCCAGCTGAGCCTCCGGATGATGATGCAGCCTTGTGAGATCCCAAGCAGAAAACTCAGTCCAGGCTCCTGGATATGGAAAGCCTGAGATAATAAATGCAATAAAACAATAATAAATATTGTTTTAAGCCATTAAGTTTGGAACAATTTGTCATGCAACATAGGAAATGAATGAAGTCTGGGTTCAGCTGATAAACAGTAGCTGAGAAGTGGAGTGTCCTTAAAGGAGTCTAATGGTTCTTTCTGACTTTACCTGGGAACCCAGGAGCCCTGAACAGATGGGTTGTGATGGACCATGTTTGCCTGGTATTGGATTTCTTATGTGAACTGCTGCTGCTACTGCTAAGTCGCTTCAGCTGTGTCTGATTCTGTGTGACCCCATAGATGGCAGCCCACCAGGCTCTGCCGTCCCTGGGATTCTGCAGGCAAGAACACTAGAGTGGGTTGCCATTTCTTTCTCCAATGCATGGAAGTGAAAAGTGAAAGTGAAGTCGCTCAGTCGTGTCTGACTCTTCGCGACTCCATGGACTGCAGCCTACCAGGCTCCTCCGTCCATGGGATTTTCCAGGCAAGAGTACTGGAGTGGGTTGCCATTGCCTTCTCCCATGTGAACTGACCTACCTAAAATTCTAGTGTGTGAATACATAGAAAGACAGACTGTATTGATGGGTGGAGCCCAGGATGGCTGTTCCTTGTAGAGTGGGATGTTATGAAAGCCCAGACTGGCCCTCCCTTCCCGTCCATACTCAGACCCAGTTTTTCAGTGGAATCTCTAGGGGTGATGTGACTGGGATAGTATTAATTCCATTAACTTGGAGATATGAGAGGAAAAGAGACTTGTCTCAAATTAGTGATAAAAGCAAATATTAAAAAAAGATTTTAAAATAAGTTTTGTCTTATTACTGTCAAGCAGTTAAAAGAAGATGCAGTGGTTAATGTATTCTTGTTAGACATGCTTTTATGATTAGGGAAGTAAACCTTGTAATTAGCATATTAATTGCTGATATTAAAGTGATAGCTTGAAGCTTTTAGTTTCAAAAAGATGAACATTGTCACAGTCTTCTTTATATTATCAATTCGTGTTTTGAGAGACAGAGATGGTGCAATGGTAAACAGCACTGCTGCCAAGTCACTTCAGTTGTGTCCGACTCTGTGTGACCCCATAGACGGCAGCCCACCAGGCTCCCCCATCCCTGGGATTCTCCAGACAAGAACACTGGAGTGGGTTGCCATTTACTTTCCCAATGCATGAAAATGAAAAGTGAAAATAAAGTCACTGAGTTGTGTCCGACCTTCAGCGACCCCATGGACTGCAGCCTTCCAGGCTCCTCTGTCCATGGGATTTTCCATGCAAGCACCGCCCCTGTTTAAAAGTCACAAACAACAAGTGAGCTGGATGCAGATGATCAAATTTTTACTCTGCTCAAATGACATACCTGAAGCACTCAGGTGACAGAAAAAGGAAGGTCATGATCATGTTTGTCAACTGAAGCCATGGGAACAGCACTTGTCCCACAGCTCCGCTGGGCTGCCTGCCCTGGTGGGATTTAATGTTTTGTCTTCCTCCATTTGCAAAGTCCTCAACAGTCCACAGTTTACGTAGGATGTGGGATACTGGGGCAGCAAATGGCATTGGTTTATCAAATTTAAAAAAAATTTGATGCAAAACCCACATCAGGAAATTGGCAATTGGAATTATGTGGTTGCATTACTTGACGACAGCATATTATTTGATAAAAAGCAGAGACATCACTTTGCCAACAAATGTCAAAGCTATGGGTTTTTTTTCCAGTAGCCATGTACAGGTGTGAGAGTTGGACCATAAAGAAGGCTGAGCACCAAAGAATTGATGTTTTTGAATTGTTGTGCTGGAGAAGACACTTGAGGGTCCCTTGGACAGCAAAGGAGATCAAACCAGTCAATCCTAAAGGAAATCAACCTTGAATGTTCATTGGAAGGACTGATGCTGATGCTCCAGTATTTTGGTCACTTAATGTGAAGAGCTGACTCACTGGAAAAGACCCTGATGCTGAGCAAGATTGAAAGCAAAAGGAAAAGGGGCCAGCAGAGGATGAGATGGTTAGATAGCATCAGTGACTCAGTGGACATGAATTTGAGTAACTCTGGGATACAGTGAAGGACAGAGGAGCCTGGTGTGCTATATAGTCCATGAGGCTGTAAAGAGTTAGACATGACTTGGTGACTGAACAACAACAACATTACCTGGTGAAGACAGACAAGCATGTGGATTCTGGATTCTGGGCCTGGGTTTCCTCTCCCTTCTTCCACTGTCACTCCAGAAACTGCAGGGCTGATGGAGAGCACCCCAGAAGGCTGCTGCAAAGGAGGGAGCAATGCCTTTCCCTCCAAAATCCAAGGCAGTACTTTCCCCTGGTGGAGGGTCCAGGCCTCAACTCCAGCCCAGGGGCCTGATGTGAAGGAGCAAAACCTTAGATTTTGTAAAACTTGCCCCAGGACTACCTTTCCTTCCAGGAAACTACTTCAGAGGTCACGGCGCTGAACTCCCGGTGAAATGCTTAGGTCTGCCTAGAGAAGAGAGGGAAGGGAGGCTGGAGAGGGTGTCAGTCCAACATAGATGCCCCTGCCAGGCTGGCAGGCTGCTCAGCACAAACCTGCCTCTCTTGCAGAAATCTCCCTTGCATCCCTGCGGCCCCCAGGCTTCTCTGTCATCAAGGTCCCACAGCCAGGGCAGAATTAAGCACCGCTCAGGGCTGGGTTCCAGTCCATAAGTCAGCTCTGGCATCCTGGACCTGCTGTGCCCACCTTGCTATGTGACCCTCAGTCAGGTGTCTGAGCAGCTCTAGGCTTCAGGCGTCTCTCCCGCCTGTAGAACACGTCCTGTTCTTGTGTGGCCCTGTGTGTGGCATCACAGCAGAATTTCATAACCAAGAAGAAGTCTAATTTTTCTGTGTCTGACATGAAGGAGGATTTATTTGGTTGCATGTGAAAGACTCCAGATAACAGTAACTTGAACATGGCCAAAGTTTCTTTCCTTTTGATGGCAAAGCCTGAAGGAAGGCCCTTGAGGGCAGTGTGAGGGCCCCAGGCCACCTGCTCAGCTGTCCAGAGGGTGTGGTTTTGAGCCTCAAGGTCCAAGGTGAGCTTCTGCTGTCTTGTCCACGCCCCCAGGGCAGGAGGGAGGAAGAGGGGTGGGGGAGCAGTGGGGGATGGGGGAAGGAGAGACATGACCGCCCCCACCCCCCGCCACCCTTCCGGGATCTTGTCCGAAAAACCACACACATCCATTGCTCACTCTCCACTGGCCAGCAGTCACCTGGCTACAGGAAGGCGGAGAAATGTGGCCTCAAACCCAGGTAAATATCAGCAGATCTATGGTTGTGAAACGAGTGGATGATTATTAAAGGGATGGCAATGAGCCTTTGACATTTGTTTTTATTAACCTTTTCTATATTGATTTTTAAATTTGAAAATACTTGCTTACAACATATCAAGCAGTAGAAAGATACATATATATATATATATATATATATACACACACACATATACTTATGAGAGTGTGTATATATTCTGCCCACCACCCTCACCACCGCCCTATAAGCTCTAGTAAACTCTAGGACTTCTTGGTGGCTCAGATGGTAAAGAATCTGCCTGCAATGTAGGACACCCTGGTTCAATCTCTGGTTGGGAAGATCCACTGGAGAAGGGAATGGCAACGCACTCCAGTATCCTTGCCTGGATAGTCCCATGGACAGAGGAGCCTGGTGGGCTACAGTTCATGGGATGGCAGAGTCAGACAGACTGAGCAACACTTAAGCTTTCACATAAACTCCAGGCCCCTGAGGGAACTAATATGAACAGTTGGATATATATTCTTTCATGTTTCTTGATTGACATGTAAAATGCACAAACCTTTCTGTCTCCCCACATTTATTATTATTTTTTTAATGAGAACTGCATTTTAGAGATAAAATATATTTTTCCAAATATGTAGTTTGCTTGTTTCTAATACATAGCAAATCATTTAATTGGAAATTATATGTGGCTCTAACCCGTTCTTTATAATAACTGCATAATCGCTCATAGTATGGATTTCATAGTTGAATGCACTGTAATTTCTTCTGCCATTTCCCAATAGAATATATAGATTATTTCCTTTTATTGTCACTGTAAATAATGTTGCAAGAAACAGCCTTGTACACTGTCCTCAGGTATGTCTTTCTGTGAGATGTTTGATCAAAGGGCCTGCAGTGAGTTCCACTTGTCACTTCCTGAAGACTCCTAATTTGCAGGTGGCTGTGGGGCAGGGAGGGGCTGGTCTCAGCCTTCAGCCCCTTTTCACAGACTGGAGACTGAACTACATAACTCTAGCTAGTGAGTGACAGAGTGGAGTCTTGAGCTCAGAAGTGACTCCCTCTCCACTCCCTCAAATAAAAACCCTTGCTTCCCCTTCACTGCCAGGGGGCTCCTGCTTCTCTAAGGAGGGGGAGAGACGCTGGGACAGCCAGCTAATTCTTTAGCCACCTCAGCACTTTGTGGAGCATCCTGTTTTTGTGTTGGGGTGTGTTGGGGAGGATGGGTGACCTAACTTCAGGTCAGCTAGGCAGCCACACCCCTTCAAAGTCACTTCCTCGATTCCTGGAATCCCCACTGCCGAGATTTCTAGCTCCTGGAAGCATGCAGTGCACCCCTCTCCAACCTGAGGATGCACCCAGTGTGCCCTTGACCCATGACATACACTGACCACAGCGGCCACCCAGAGAGTGACCGCTTCCCTTCCCCACCTGGCTGGAGGGAAGAGGGCAGTTTCTTCCATCTCTAGGGACCCTGTGCATCTTGTGTCTTCTAGCCAAGTCATTGCCATCACTGTCCATGGACAAATCAAAGTCGTCAGCTCTGAAAAACCCCAGTTCAAGAAACAGCCTTCCTCACTCCACTTGGGCCTGTCAGCTCTACCTGATCACGTGAAGATTCTCAGCTCTTCTCAGCCTGGGCTTAGCAGTCAGCCCAGCCCAGAAGCAGGACAGGAGCCAGCCCCATACTGTTGATGCTGTTTAGTCCCTAAGTCACGTCTGACTCTCTTGTAACTCCATGGACTCTAGTCCACCAGGCTCCTTTGTCCATGGATTTCCCAGGCAAGAATACTGGAGTGGGTTGCCATTTCCTCCTTCAATGGATCTTCCCAACCCAGGGGTCGAACCTGTGTCTCCGGCATTGGCAGGCAGATTCTTTACCTCTGAGCCACCAAGGACACCCAGCCCCACACTGTTCACCTTTTATCTGCAAGTGGCTTTCACAGTATAGGACATTTTGTTTTCATCAACCTACCCTCTGTTACTCAGGGGCATATATTTAGCTGTTGCTTTTCTCACGTTTTTGGGAAGTGCTGATTTTGTGTTTTTCAGAGTGAAGACAGAGGCCAGAAGCATCTTGATTTTGTTTTTGCATCTTGTATGTTGATTCAGCAGTTGGAAAGCTGTTACATGTAAGGATGTTTCTGAGTTTGGAAAAGGCTGAGAACAAGGCTCTGGCAGAGGCCTGGATGGTGGGGGCAGGGTAAGAGTAGAGTCTGTGTTGTCCTTTTAAGTCATGGGATCAAAAGCTCCCTGAAGGGCAGTGACTATGTCCTCTTGCTTCTGAGTCCCCAGCACCTGTGTGAGGTCTGCTCTGGAAAGTGCTTGATAAATAGAACTGGGCAAATGCAGGCAGAAGCTGAGCTCAAAGGCGGGCCCCAGGCCAGGAATGACACTGCCAGTCTTGGGGGTGGGGGATCCAAGGGTGGCTAGAGCCCAAGCAGGAGGGGACCCCCCACAGCTCTGCTGTAGCCCCTGGAGCAGACTTTTGGGGGACTCGCACATTGGTACCACGGCTTTCCAGGCTGGGCCTCACTGGGCGGGGAGGCTGCAGGATGCACCAGGTGAGTAGCTGTGCCCAGTGGCAGCCCTGTTTGCTCCAGAGCTGTGGGCAGGGGGCCCTTCTCCTGTGAAGCTCTCTGGGCGGTTTATTTCTGCAGCATGAGTTCTGCTCTGAGGGCTGAAATTCACTGGCCAGGCCTAGCAACAGTCACCAAGAGAAACAAACAGCAGAGGAAGCCTGGGTCATAGCTGACTCCCTTTCGGGGGGATGGCTCCGAGGGAGGCGTGTCATCCCCCGCAAGGTGGTCTCCTGGGGGTGGGTGGAGGCAGGGAGCCGACCATGGGCCCTTGGGAGGGCCGTGCACAGGGAGAGAACACAGCTGTTTGTTCTGTGTAATGAGATTGAGCTTAATTCCTTCTGTGGCACAGAGCCGGAGAGCCAGGGTTCTCAAAAAATGTTATCTTATCTCATTTTGTGTAATGTCATCATGGCACAGCTGGAATGGGAAGAAAGAACATTTCTGAGACATTCCTGGTCCTCTTCATGGACTGCGTTCTGTTCATTCGGCGTTGAAGTCAGTCTGATGCTGAGGTCTCCAGGAGCCCAGGGCAGACGATGCAACACTGTATTTATGTAATCAGCCCACAGACACACAGGAAGGCGCTCTTTCTGGATAAATCTAAGGCCTGAGGGAGAGAGGCTGAGAGATCAGACAAGGCAGTCCCCTGGGCCCCAGCATCTCTGCTCAAGAACCTGCCGCAGCTGCTGACCTAGGTTTGTCCTGGAGGGGAAATGAGAGAAACAGAGAAATAACCCTGGGGCAGCTGAGTTCCCCTTTGAGTCACTGTCCTGGAGTGACTCTCTGAAATGGGGCAGCCCTCCGAGGTGGCGCTGAAAACGTCAGGGAACAAAAGAGGATGACCGTGCAGTTCTTTTCAAGATGAGAAGACGAGACACAGGAGGTGGGCTGGGATCCTGGGCAGGCCCTGGCGGCCCTGCCTTCGCCCACACAGTCTCTCTCTCCCCCCCAGCTTTCTGGCTGCTGTCTTCATGGGGCACCAGCCATCACTGGACGCGGATGCATCCTCCAGGGCACTTTGCCTGAGGTGGGCTCCGTAGAAGGACAGCCTGGCTGGAGGGACCAGTGGCTTCCCGACGGCTGGATGCTGTGATGGCCCCTCAGGGTCTCTGTTCTTGCCCGCCTGCCCTCTGGCTCTTGCAGTGACATGGGACCCTGGCAGGCTGGGCTCCGAGCACAATGGCCCCCTGCAGCTCTCCTCCCAGGTGTAGGTCTCTGGGGGTGCTGCAGTTTGCTGTGTTAGAAAGACCAATGATGGATCCAGATCTTAGGAGTGGACAAGCCACCAGGAAATACCTTCAGCTTCCTGAAGAGGGGGTCTCCATGTCTCGGATGTTGAGGACGACACATGGCATTTTGTGATGTGCTGGCATTTCTCCTCACGACCACACCGGCCCCTGTGGTCACCACATGCTTGTGTCACCAGGAAGATTGCCCGTCCAGCTCCTTCCTCTCCCTCTGCTCCCCGTGTCCCTCTGCCAGATCATCAAGCCACTGGCCCCTCGGAGTCTGGATTTCACAGAAATGTGCGTGCATACGGCTCAGGACTGGAAGGGACCTCTGGAAGTAGTTGGTACATCTGTTGTGCTACTAGTTTTCCATCACTTTCAAGTACATTTCCTCATTTCTTTATAAGGACTGCCATCCACCCGGTGGACAGCACAGACACGGACACCAAGGTCTGGGGAGCATCATGACTTACTGAAGGTCATGCCGACTCTGATCCATGCCCTTCCTGGAGCTGCAAACCCCCGGGCTTCCTCATCCTTTCCCTCCTCCTTGGACCAGCCCCAGCTCTGGTGCTAAATGGCCCCATCATAGCTCAGTCCAGCCTTGGCTGCCCCTGGACAGGGCTGTGGGGGCAGCAGTCGTGCTGGGAGCCTCCTGACTTGAGCAGAAGTTTGAGTGGCTGCAGCTGCTTCTCTTGAGCCCTGTCCCGGCTGGTAAGTCTGGAGACCTTTTGTATAAATGCCCCACCATGGGGTCTAGTACAGGAGCAGCTCAAACACAATCTGGAATCATCCTTGGTCATGGCCCATCCATGGCAAGCCTGAAATGGCTGAGCACACGTGAAGCCCCAGTTGTGGCCCTAAGGGTGGCTAATGACTCACGGGGTGATTTCATCTCAGAATCTGCACTCTTTGGTCCATGTGTCTGGTGGCCCAGATGCCTGGGACTCTGCTCAGCCTTCACACACAGACTCTCCCACAGGCCTCAATTCAGTGAGGTCTGTGTGCTCTGGACCCCTCCTAGAAAAGTTTTCAATGAGCAGATGAAATACCCCAGACTCCACAAGGGAAAAGGCCATGTCTTGGGACTCCACACTATGGGTGTTCACAAATCCCAGAGGTAAGGAAGATCCCTCGTCCCTCCAGGCCAGGTCACAGCTGACCATCTGCTCCTTGTGGCCTATTTAGTTCAGCCTCAGCAAGTCTTCTCTGCTGTCTCCTGACCTCTGGGAAGCCAGATAAATGGTGACAGGAAGGTGAGAGTCTGATGTGTTTTTGAAGGCCTGTTCTGGGCAGGAGCACACATATGAAGGACACTGGTTTGTGGTGATGCTTCCTGATGCCTCTGGGAGTGAGCCATCCAGCTGAGGGACAGTGATCAGGGCCAGGTCCTGGGGGGAGCACAGAAGAGGCAGCCAAGTGAGCAGGGGAGAGAAGCAGTTGAGGAGTGAGGAGCTTCTGCCGGGCTGGGAAGGGAGTGGGGTGAGAGGTGGGGGTTGCTGTGCTGTCTGGGGCTGCAGATGGATGTAGGGGCTGGCAGGGCTGCCAACAAGAGCCTCAGATGTGGTTTGCAGGGAGTCTGTGAGCACTCTAAGTCAAGCGGTGACATCCAGTCACTTTGTGAGGCTGCCGACGGGCAGGATTGTAAGGAGGGTCAGGCTGCAGCTCTCTGGCAGAGCGTGGAAGCCCAACACTCAACTCTAGATCTCACACAAACAAGAGGAGACTTCCTTGCTCCTCCAGGGCAAGACATCTTTGCTCAGAGCCAAGAGGCTCAAGCTGGCCTTCTCCCCACACAGGAGAGATTGGTGTTATGGAGCCAGTTGCTCTGGTCTGCAAAACTTAGCAACATCGTAGGAGGCTGAGATGCCCCTAGGGGTTATTGAGACAGAAGACCCTTTCTAATCTGTGCTGATAAAAAGAATCAGCTCATGTTAATAGGTGGCAACAGCAGGCTTGGGACTCTGGCCGTCACCAGTGGCCCCTCTGCAGTCTTAAGTATGGTCTTTGGTACCAGAAGGATGCTGAGGTTGAGGCTGGGGTTAGTGGGAGGGTCAAGGGTTGCCAGGGTTAAGGGTGTGGCGGAGACTCCTTTAAGCTCAGTGCACTGGGCCCGCCACCAGATACCTATCTAAAGACGTACAAGAACCACCCCTACCCCGGCTGCCCACTCCCGCCCCAAACACACCTGAGAGGCTCTGACTTAGTTTAAGGCTTTCTCCCTGATAGAGAGTAGGTCCCATTGAGGCCGTGGGTTAAGCCCATTTCACCTGCCTTCACTAAGCATGGTCATTTTAAGAACCTGAGGCTGCTAACATGTTTGCCTTAGTTGTTTTCTAGAAACTTGGACTCAGCTGTGTCTAGGAGCTGAGTTGGTTAAGACTGGATGGAACCGCCCATCCTTTATCTGAGCGAGCGGGAGCAAGTGGTCTGTTACTACTTCCGGCCCATAGCGGAGTCACGCATGCGCAGAATAGCCATCTTCACTGCTTTTCCTCATCACCTTTCCCCATGCTCCCGGAGCAAACACTCTTTGCTGCAAATTTCAGCATCTCAGCGTTCAGGAAACAAACCTGGTTGGTGACACTGGAAGTTCTTTCTTCCCTCTCGTGCCTGGTACTTTGCATCTTGGAAGAGCTGGTGGGAGACTTTCCAAGTGAGGTTCGTATGGTGAAGGAACCAGGGGGCTGGACACCCGAGGGAAGAGGTAGGGGGTTTCCCAGGAGGTGGGGGAGCAGAGAGCACAGGCCACAGTCTCCATCTTCTCTCCACTGGCTTCACCGTCCGTCTGAGCTGACCTAGGCTTCGCCGTGTTTCTCCTTAGGCCCAGCCGAGGTGGGACGGCTTGACCCCAGGGCTTCTGCTAGACCTCCCTACACCCTGGTTCAGCCTGAAACCCAGAAGGGTAAGTTGTTCCAAGGAGACCAAAGTGCGGGCTGCCCTCAGCTTGGGCCAGGATGTGCTCTGAACGCTCTTTGTTCCTGTGGTTACCTCGCTGTAGAAGCAGTGCTGTCCTTGAGGGTGATCTGGGGACGTGGATCAGCCCGCAAAGGCTTGACTGGCCCATGCGGTGTCCTGCGTGGTTTTGACAGTGGCCTTGGGTCCCCAGCTTTCCTCTGAAGCTCGGCTCTGAGCAGGTGGTCGGTGGGGCCTCTCCTGGGGAGAACGTGGGCAACAGGAAGGGAGGGAAAAGGAGAAGGAAAGGGCTGGTGTGTGTGTGTGTTGAGGGCTTTATGGGGGTGAGGGAAGCCAGGCTCACACAGTTCTTCGGCTGCTCTAGGAGCAGAATTCGACAGAGCCAGAGTGGGACACTTAGCTGAAGGCCCAGGGTGGCTCTCAGGTCTGTTGGGGGCACATGTGTGCCCTTCAGAGCTTCGGGATTTGGTGTACTTTTGAGTCTGGTGACTTTTTAAAAATTTTGTCTGCTTAAAAAGAAAGTATAATTCACATATAGTGAAATGGACCCTTTTAGAAAAAATTAAAGTATAGTTGATTTACAGTGCTGTGTTAATGACTGGTGTACAGCAAGATGATTCGGTTTTACATAGTAGGAACGTAGTAGGAACTTGCTTATCCGTTCTGTATGTAAAAGCTCACACCTGCTAACCCCAGTCTCCTGCTCCATCCTTCCTCTGCCCCCAACCCCCTTGGCAGCCACAAGTCTGATTTGTCTGTCCATAGTTCTGTTTTGCAGACAGGTTCATTTGTGTTGTGTTTTAGATTCCGCATATCAGTGGTATCACATGGTCTTTGTCTTTCTGACTTCATTTTGTACGATAATCTCTAGGTCCATCCATGTTGATGCAGATGACATTATTTTGTTCTTTTATGGCTGAGTAATATTCTATTGTATGTATGTAACTGCCTCTTTGTTGATTCATCTGTCAGTGGACAGTTAGGTTGCTTCCATGTCTTGGCTATTGTGAATAGCGCTGCTATAAACATAGGGGTACATCTTTTTGAATTACAGTTTTCTCCAGGTAATATGCCCAGGAGTGGGTTTGCTGGATGACATGGTAACTCTATTTTTAGTTTTCCAAGCAACCTCCATGCTATTATCCACAGTGGTTGCACCAGTTAACATTCCCACCAATAGTTTAGGGGATTTTCCTTTTCTCCACACCCTCTTCAGCATGAAATGAACCCATTTAGTGGACAGTTCTTGAATTTTGACATAATGTATACAGTTGTGTAACCACCATTGCAGTTAAGAACATTTCATTGTACCCTCCCTCCAGGTAAGTGATGGTTTTTCTAACTGTTATGAATGATTTTCTATTTTATTTCTCCACTGGCTATCATTGGTAAAGAACATTACATTAAATTTTATGAGTTAATATTTTATCTTGCAATATTGATGAACTCTCACTAGTTATAATGACTCATCTAATGGTCCTGTTGAATTTTCCATGCAGATGATCCAGTGTGCAAATAAAGACAGCTTTATCATCTCTTCAAATTCTTTTAGCTCTTATTTTGTTTTCTTGTCTCAGTGATTGCCAGGATCTCCAGATTTATAATTCATCATGATGATGGTAGACATATTTAGGTTTTTATATTAAGTGTAATGTTTTGTTGACTAAGTATGATTTTTTTGTTATTGAGATATTGTCAAAATAAGAAAATACTTTTATATTCCCAGCTGAGATTAAAAAAAATAAAAATCGTAATAGGTATTGAATATTACCTAGTACTTTTCTGCATTTATTTTCATAATAACATGATTTTTTTCCCCTTTAGTTCTTAGTACCTTAGGTCTTAATGTTACTGATGTTCTGATCCTGTGCTATGCTATGCTATGCTATGCTATGCTATGCTAAGTTGCTTCAGTCGTGTCCAAGTCTGTGCGACCCCAGAGACGGCAGCCCACTAGGTTCCTCTGTCCCTGGGATTCTCCAGGCAAGAACACTGGAGTGGGTTGCCACTTCCTTCTCCAGTGCATGAAAGTGAAAAGTGAAAGTGAAGTCGCTCAGTTGTGCCTGACTCAGTGACCCCATGGACTGCAGCCTACCAGGCTCCTCTGTCCATGGGGTTTTCCAGGCAAGAGTGCTGGAGTGGGGTGCCATTGCCTTCTTCATAACATATGCTTAATTTAAATTTCTAGAATAAACTTCTTGATGCTGTTGCATCGTAAATACCTGTTAGACTTGGTTGTCTAATATTTTGTTAGGATTCACAAGTATAAAGAACTTTTTTTTTTTTTTTAAAATTCTGACTAGTTTCAGAATCAGGCGTATGATGCTGATTATCTATTCCTTGGAAGTGTGGTAGATTACATCCACGATATCTGTCTTAATTTGGGCTGCTGTAACAAAAATACCATAGACTTGGTGGCTTAAACAACATTTATTTCTTATAGTTCTGGAGGGTGGCAAGTCCAAGGTGCCAGGAGGTTCAGGGTCTGGTCAGGAGCTGGTTCATAGACCATTGTCTTGTTGCTTTACCCTCACATGGCTGGAAGTGAATAAGGGAGCTCTCTGAGGTCTATTTTGTAAATGCACTAATCGCATGACTTGATCACCTCCCAAAGCCCCACCTCCTGATGCCTTCACATTGGGAATGAGGCTTCAACATATAAATCCCAGGAAGACACAAATATTTAATACCTTAAGAATACCCTTTGGGTCTGGGTACTTTTGCAAGTGCTCAATTTCCCTAATACTTATTGGTCTGTTCAGTATTTCTTCCTGTGCCATTTCAAAAAAATTTTCATTGAGTTAAAATGAACATACAGCATTATATTCACTTCTGGTACACAACATTATGATCTGATATTTGCATATATTGCAAAATGATCACATGATAAGTCTAGTTATTATCTGTCGCCACACATAGTTGCCATGTGTTTTTTGTGATGAAGACTTCTAAGACACTCTCTCAGCAAGTTTCAAATGTGCAACTATAGGATTATTAACTATAGTCACTGCTGTATATTGTTATATCATCAGTGACGTATTATTTATAATGGGAAGTCTGCGCCTTTGATCCCCTTCACCTATCTTTCCCATCCCCATTTTTAAAATTTTACATATATCCAGAACTGTATTTTGGCTAGACTTTCTATGTTTATTAAAGCTGAGTAGTTAATATTTTTATTATTGTTATATCACTGTGTCATAGTTGATTATATTTTTTCTTTTTAAACTTTTTATTTTTCATTGTAGTATAGCTGATTAATAGTGTGATAGTTTCAGGTGGACAGCAGATGGACTCGGCCATACATATGCATGTATCCATTCTCCCCCAAACTCCCCTCCAATCTAGGCTGCCACATAACATCGAGCAGAGTTCCCTGTGCTGTATAGTAGGTCCTTGTTGGTTATCCATTTTAAATATAGCAGTGCATGTGTGTCCATCACAAACTCCCTAATTAATCCCTTCATCTCTAGTTCATATTATCTCTCTTTTTCTTGACCAGTTATGCCAGAGGTATGCCTACCTGATTAGACAGATTTATCTTCTGATTTGTTTCTACTGGCCAAAGCAGATCCAATGTTCTTTAAAAATTAGCCAAACCTTTCTCACCTTCTGGTAGTTCTTGTCCTCTTTTCAGGTGTGGGGAATTTTCCAAAAAAAAACTTTAAAAGTTTTGAGCAACTTTCCAAACCAGATAATTTCTTGGACATCACATTGCAGAGTTTGAAATATATAAATTAAATGTGATTTAATTTATTATTTGATAGAAAAGATCTACTAGATTCCCTATCTCACCATCCATCCCCATAATTCAGGGAAATTAGGGTCCAAGGGGAAATCAGGCTACTATTAAATAATAACACAAATATGAAAATTACAACAGTGGTAAGATTAAGGAGTGGGGAAAGGCTATGAGAAGTGATACAAGAAGCACTGACTCAATTATGACCATCAAGGAAAATTCTCCGATTAAGTGATAGGAGTTATCTTGGTGAGGAAGAGAAGGGACAGCATGAGTAAAAGTCCTAAGGCAGGGAGCCAATGAGATGGGATGAGAAGGATTAAATGAATACATTCAGGGATTTCTGCAGTCAAGTCTGAACCAGTCGTGTTGATAGTATTACGCTGGCCAAAACGTTCATTTGAATTATGCTGTCAAATGTTATGGAAAAATCTGGATGAACATTCTTTAGACAGAGAAGAATTGAGAAAGAGTCCTAGGTTGTAAACTGAAAGGTATATGGATTAAAGTTGGAAAAACCCCAGAAGATAAAAATCCTATTTGTATCCTGAGAAAAATAACTGCAAAGACATATTTCAATAACTGAACATACCCTCAGAAAACACAAAAATGTCTCTGGAAGAGTTTGAAATTGTTCCTGCATTGATTTGAAATGATCAGAACTCAAAACGTTGCAGGTTAAAATGGAAAATAATTAAAAATGATTCTTTGGGATAATATAAACCAAAGCAATATGTTAGATCTGGAATATATTCAACTTTCCCATCATTGCATATTGAAGACAAATATATTTTCAACTTATAAAGTAGTATTTGCTTTTAATTTAATTGTGTGAAGAAGAGCTGATTAGTTAAATTTCAACTCTGCAACAACCAGGCTTTCCTAGGGGCACAGACTCAGATGTGCATGCCCCGGCACCTCTTTCTGCATCGTGCCGTATACCAGCTTTTTGGTTGAATGATAATGTCTGCAAGTACCATATATCTCTTGATGAGAATAAGCTATAGGTTTGCTTAAAGGTTACTAACTTCAGTTGCCCGAAATATGTGACTGTAAGTGACAAATCTGGGCCCAAAAAAGAGGCAAGAAATTGAGATGATGTAATTTATAGCTTCTTTCCCAAAGAAGTTGATGCAAGATGATTTGTTCATCTTAATAACATTTTAGTAGATTCTTTCCCATAACACGTATTGCAAACCAGAACATTAAGCACTGCAGAAGCCTTATTATGGCTATGGATTTAGTAATGTGACAAACAGATTGCCTTGGTTATAAAACCTGAGATTGCTTTCTTTGGTTTTGCAGCATATGGAATTCTTCTTGGTGAACCATTAAACATGCACCATGCTTTTCTAATTAAAACTAACGATTCCCTTTGTCACCATTTATCCCATCATTTCCTGGCGCAGAAACTTTCATAGCATCATAGGATAAAGGCCAAATATCATAGTCTAAAATGCAGTTCCTCCATGACCTTCCTTTCTGCTCTTGCTACCCTTTAGGCTCTCATGAAAGTGAAAGTCATTCAGTCGTGTCTTACTCTTTGCAACCCTGTGGACTGTAGCCTGCCCGGCTCCTCTGTTAATAGAATTCTCCAGGCCAGAATACTGAAGTGGGTCGCTGTTCCCTTCTCCAGGCGATCTTCCCAACCCAGGGATTGAACCCATGTCTCCCACATTGCGGGTGGATTCTTTACCGTCTGAGCCACCAGGGGAACCTAGAAAACAGTCTGTATGATTTCTCCAAATGTGACTGGTCCCTTCCTGCCTCTGTAGCTTACTCAGTGCTCCTTGTAAAGTTCTTCACTTTCTCTCTTTCATCTTAGCCTGCTGAAGCCCTTGCAGTTCTTTCAGAATCATCTCAGATGCACCACGCATCCTGGAAGCTTTCCTTGGTCTTTCTAATTATGCTTCCCAAACTGGGTTCCTCAGAACACCAATTCTATGGACCATAGAAGGACGCTGCTTTCTGGAGAGTCACGAAACGAAAGGAGCATCTTAAATGCTTAGAGAAGTTGTACAGTAAAGACATCTGTTAATTTTTGTTCAGCTCAGCACTTCCTAAACTTGGTGTGACCATGAATTTTCCTTCCAAATGATACTCGTTAACATCACAGAGAGCAGACTTTGAGAAATATTCCCCTGCTAGTCTGTGTTCCCTGTTTGCAGGTCCTTATTTACTTACTCACTTCACTTCAGTTCGGTTCAGTCGCTCAGTCGTGTCTGACTCTTTGTGACCCCAAGAATCGCAGCACGCCAGGCCTCCCTGTCCAACACCATCTCCCGGAGTTCACTCAAACTCACATCCATCGAGTCCGTGATGCCATCCAGCCATCTCATCCTCTGTCGTCCCCTTCTCCTCCTGCCCCCAATCCCTCCCAGCATCAGAGTCTTTTTCAATGAGTCAACTCTTCACATGAGGTGGCCAAAGTACTGGAGTTTCAGCTTTAGCATCAGTCCTTCCAAAGAAATCCCAGGGCTGATCTCCTTCAGAATGGACTGGTTGGATCTCCTTGCAGTCCAAGGGACTCTCAAGAGTCTTCTCCAACACCACAGTTCAAAAGCATCAATTCTTTGGTGCTCAGCTTTCTTCACAGTCCAACTCTCACATCCATACATGACCACAGGAAAAACCATAGCCTTGACTAGACGGACCTTTGTTGGAAAAGTAATGTCTCTGCTTTTCAATATACTGTCTAGGTTGGTCATAACTTTTCTTCCAAGGAGTAAGCGTCTTTTAATTTCATGGCTGCAGTCACCATCTGCAGTGATTTTGGAGCCCAAAAACATAAAGTCTGACACTCTTTCCCCATCTATTTCCCATGAAGCGATGGGACCAGATGCCATGATCTTTGTTTTCTGAATGTTGAGGTTTAAGCCAACTTTTTCACTCTTCTCTTTCACTTTGATCAAGAGGCTTTTTAGTTCCTCTTCACTTTCTGCCATAAGGGTGGTGTCATCTGCGTATCTGAGGTTATTGATATTTCTCCCGGCAGTCTTGATTCCAGCTTGTGTTTCTTCCAGCCCAGCATTTCTCATGATGTACTCTGCATAGAAGTTAAATAAGCAGGGTGACAATATACAGCCTTGACGTACTCCTTTTCCTATTTGGAACCAGTCTGTTGTTCCATGTCCAGTTCTAACTGTTGCTTCCTGACCTGCATACAGTTTTCTCCAGAGGCAGGTCAGGTGGTCTGGTATTCCCATCTCTTTCAGAATTTTCCAGTTCATTGTGATCCACACAGAACAGAAAAGATATTTATATTCTGTATGCTAAGTGTAAAGGATTTAAAAAATTACTCAGGCTTAGAGTCTCGCGAGAAGCTTAAAGTCTAGTAGGGGAAGTAAGACAGTAATGGCTGTGCAAGGTTGGCTGTGTCACGTGTCGCGATGCAGGCACCAGTGAGATGCTGTGGAGGCTCAGGGTGGAAGACAACCTTTCAACCCAGGGAATATCCGTCTGGGTCCTTCAAGAAACAGATTCCCAATGTGTGCTTTGTAGCCAACTAGGAGTTCCTGGATGATTTCAGATGGTATATTAATGAACATTAACAATGTTTATTTAGGTAGTAAATATGAATTTGAAAATGTCACTAGTTGCCCAGAGTTTTTGGTGGTGCTGTTGGTGCCCATAAATTATATAAGTTAAAAGCTTGAGAGAGACTTTTAAATGAAATAGTAAATAGATAATAAAATGGGAAATACAGAGAAAAATGTAGATTCCAAGACAGGATTAACCGTTCAAGGATTGATTAGGGGGTATGAGCTCTGAGAAAACAGGGAGGGAGCTGAGAAAACCTGGGAGAGCCATCCAGCCACCGTGCAGCCTGACCCCGAGTGAAAGAGAAATTGAGGGTTAAGAGGAAGAGAGGGCCACCCAGGGAAGATGTGGCCAGGCCATCGGGAGTCCTTGAGCCAAAGCTAGCCTCAGAGCTGTCTGGAGGTGTCTGTTATACTCAGTCATGGCCGGGAGCAGCCCAGGGGTGATGTGGCCTCCACACAGGGACAGCACTGAGTCCAGAGTGAAGCCGCTGGCCTGGAGGTCAGTCCTGTCGTTGCTGGCGCATGAAGTGTGTTTCGATGGCTGCAGCTGAGCACTGGGGCTGGATGAGGGGTTCACAAGCTGGCACTGGTGCTTGTCCTTGATGTCATATTGGAACGTAGAGGTGGGAGAGAAGAGTGTTCCAGGTAAGATGAGCAGTAATGCAGAAGCAGAAAAATATGGAATTGCCCGTGGAAAACATCATTTCATTTATGGTTGGAATGTAAGGTATGGGAGAGCTGTTAAAAGTTACTGGTGTGAATTCTGGAGTCAGGCAGCCTGGCTAGAATCCCAGCTGCTCCCTTACATTGGGTGAGGCCCCTCACATCTCTTTCTTCCACTTTCCTCATCTTTACTGTGGGAATAGTGATGGGGTGGTTGTGTCATTCCAACAACAACCTTTGAAACCAACTAGGTGTCTGACGTAACAAACCCGAGTGAGTGTAGACCCCACACTTGAGGGCTGAGTAGCGCTGAAGTGAGTGCCCGCACTTAAGAAGGCAGCTGTCAGCGAGGTCCCCATGCTACTTGCATGTCAGCCCAGCCGGCTGCAAATTCAAGATTTTCCACACGCTCACCCCTCAGGTGCAATAATTCACTAGAATGACTCACAGAACTCAGAATAGAGCTTTGCTGACAATGACCACTTTTCTATTTTTTACAAAGGGTGAAACTTAGGGACAGGCAAATGGGAGAGATGCATATAGGACAAGGAGTGGGGTGGGGGACAGGGCTTCCATGCTTCCTCCAGGCACAGCTACTCCCCCAACACGATCAATAAGTTCACTAACCTATGTGTCTATGTTAGCATAAACACAGGTGTGGATGAGATGGGATTGTTAAGAATAGCAAAAGACACTCCTGTCACTCAGGAGTAATGTAATGTTTATGTGAAATAGACATACGTGATATACACTATCTTAACAATTTTTGAGTACAGTTCAATGGTATTAGATACATGCACACTGCTATGTAGTCATCCCCGCCCTTCCATCCTCATGACTCTATTCAGCATATAAAACTGAAACTATACACACACTGAGTAATTCCTCATTTTTGTCTCCTTCAGCCTGTCAACCAACATTTTATTCTCTATGCTTATAGTTTTGACTATTCTAAGTTAACTCACATCAGTGGGTTCATACTGCATTTGTCTTTTTTGTGACTTAAATAATGTCCTCAAAGTTTATCTCTGACGTTACGTATTGCACAATTTATTTCTTTTTTAAGGCTAGGTAATGGTTCATATGTATAGACAACATTTTGCCTGTCCATTCATCTGTTGGTGCACACCTGGGGTGCTTTGATGTTTTCAGTTCAGTCGCTCAGTCATGTCTGACTGTTTGCAACCTGACAGACTGCAGCACGCCAGGCTTCCCTGACCACCACCAACTCTCGGAGCTTGCTCATACTCATGTCCCTTGAGTCGGTGATGCCATCCAACCATCTCATCCTGTCGTCCCCTTCTCCTCCGGCCTTCAGTCTTCCCCACCATTAGGGTCTTTTGCAAGGAGTCAGTTCTTCACATCAGGTGGCCAAAGTATTGGAGTTTCAGCTTCAGCATCAGTCCTTCCAATGAATGTTCAGGACTGATCTCCTCTAGGATGGACTGCTTGGATCTCCTTGTAGTCCAAGGGACGCTCAAGAGTCTTCTCCAACACCACAGTTCAAAAGCATCAGCTCTTCAGTGCTCAGCTTTCTTTATGGTCCAACTCTCACATCCATATGTGACTACTGGAAAAACCATAGCTTTGATTAAAAGAACTTGTCGGCAAAGTAATGTCTGTGCTTTTTAATATGCTGTCTAGGTTGGTCATAGCTGTTCTTCCAAGGAGCAAGCGTCTTTTGGTTTCATGGCTGCAGTCACCATCTGCAGTTGTTTTGGAGCCCCCCCAAAATAAAGTCTGTCACTGTTTCCATTGTTTCCACATGTGTTTCCCATGAGGTGATGGGACCAGATGCTGTGATCTTCATTTTTTTAAATCTCAGTTTTATGTATTTATTTATTTACTTTTACTGTACAACATTGTATTGGTTTTGCCATACATTGACATGAATCCTCCATGGTTGTACATGTGTGTTGAGTTTTAAGCCAGATTTTTCACTCTCCTCTTTCACTTTCATCAAGAGGCTCTTTAGTTCTTCTTCGCTTTCTGCCATAAGGGTGGTGTCATCTGCATATCTGAGGTTATTGATATTTCTCCCGGCAGTCTTGATTCCAGCTTGTGCTTCATTCAGACTGGCATTTCACATAATGTACTCTGCATGTAAGTTAAATAAGCAGGGTGACAATATACATCCAGGACATACTCCTTTCCCAATTTGGAACCAGTCCGTTGTTCCATGTCCGGTTCTAACTGATGCTTCTTGACCTGCATACAGATTTCTCAGGAAGCAGGTCAGGTGGTCTGGTATTCCCATCTCTTTAAGAATTTTCCAGTTTGTTGTGATCTACACAGTCAGAGGCTTTGGCGTAGTCAATCAAGCAGAAGTAGATGTTTTTCTGGAACTCTCTTGCTTTTTCACTGATCCAGCGGATGTTGGCAACTTGATCTCTGGTTCCTCTGCCTTTTCTAAATCCAGCTTGAACATCTGGAAGTTCACGGTTCATGTACTGTTGAAGCCTGCCTTGGAGAATTTTGAGCATTAGTTTCCTAGTGTGTGAGATGAGTGTAACTGTGCGGTAGTTTGAGCATTCTTTGGCATTGCCTTCTTTGAGATTGGAATGAAAACTGACCTTTTCCAGTCCTGTGGCCACGGCTGAGTTTTTCAAATTTGCTGGCATATTCAGTGCTACACTTTCACAGCATCATCTTTTAGGATCTGAAAGAGCTCAACTGGAATTCCACCACCTCCACTAGCTTTGTTCATAGTGATGCTTCCTAAGGCCCACTTTACTTTGCATGCCAGGATGTCTGGCTCTGGGCGAGTGATCACACCATCGTGGTTATCTGGGTCATGAAGATCTTTTTTGTACAGCTCTTCTGTGTATTCTTGCCACCTCTTCTTAATATCTTCTGCTTCTGTTAGGTCCATACTGTTTCTGCCCTTTATTGAGCCCATCTTCATGTGAAATGTTCCCTTGGCATCTCTAAGTTTCTTGAAGAGATCTCTAGGCTTTCCCATTCTATTGTTTTCCTCTATTTCTTTGCACTGATCGCTGAGGAAGGCTTTCTTGTCTCTCCTTGCTATTCTTTGGAACTCTGCATTCAAATGGGTGTATCTTTCCTTTTCTCCTTTGCCTTCAGCTTTTCTTCTTTTCTCGGCTATTCGTAAGGCCTCCTCAGACAACCGTTTTGCCGTTTTGCATTTCTTTTTCTTGGGGATGGTCTTGATCACTGCCTCCTGTACAATGTCACAAACCTCCATCCGTAGTTCTTCAGGCACTCTATCAAACCTAATCCCTTGAATCTATTTGTCACTTCCACTGTATAATCGTGAGGGATTTGATTTAGGTCATAGCTGAATGGTCTAGTGGTTTTCCCTACTTTCTTCAATTTAAGACTGAATTTTGGAATCATGGGTTCATAGTCTGAGCCACAGTCAGCTCCCAGTCTTGTTTCTGCTGACTGTATAGAGCTTCTCCATCTTTGGTTGCAAAGAATATAATCAAACTGATTTCGATATTGACCATCTGGTGATGTCCATGTGTACAGTTTTCTCTTGTGTTGTTAGAAGGTGTTTACTGTGACCAGTGTGTTCTCTTTGCAAAACTCTGTTAACTTTTGCCCTGCTTCATTTTGGCCAAATTTGCCTGTTACTCTAGGTATCTCTTGACTTCCTACTTTTGCATTCCAGTCCCCTATAATGAAAAGGACATCTTTCTTGGGTGTTAGTTCTAGAAGGTCTTGTAGGTCTTCATAGACTCATTCAACTTCAGCTTCTTCAGCATTATTGGTTGGGGCATAGACTCAGATTCAGTTCAGTTCAGTCGCTCAGTCGTGTCCAGCTCTTTGCGATCCCATGAATCGCAGCACACAGGCCTCCCTGTCCATCACCAACTCCAGGAGTTCACTCAGACTCATGTCCATCGAGTCAGTGATGCCATCCAGCCATCTCATCCTCTGTCTTCCCCTTCTCCTCCTGCCCCCAATCCCTCCCAGCATCAGAATCTTTTCCAATGAGTCAACTCTTCGCATGAGGTGGCCAAAGTACTGGAGTTTCAGCTTTAGCATCAGTCCTTCCAAAGAAATCCCAGGGCTGATCTCCTTCAGAATGGACTGGTTGGATCTCCTTGCAGTCCAAGGGACTCTCAAAAGTCGTCTCCAACACCACAGTTCAAAAGTATCAATTACTGTGATATTAAATGGTTTGCCTTGGAAACGAACAGAGATCATTCTGTCATTTTTGAGTTTGCAGTAGTTGTTCACAGTAGTAGATATAATGGTCATCTGAATTAAATTTGCCCATTCCAGTCCATTTTAGTTCACTGATTCCTAAAATGTTGATGTTCACTCTTGCCATCCTCTGTTTGATGTAAATCCTCTAATTTACCTTGATTCATGGACCTAACATCCATCTTTGCATATCCATGTGTTAGCTATTGTGAATAATACAGCTATGAACATGGGTGTGTAAATGTCTCTTTGAGAATTTGCTTTCACTTCTTTTGGGTTTATGCCTAAAAGTGGGACCACTGGCACTAATAATTCTATGTATAATTGTTTTGTGGAACCAACATACCAACTATACCTTTTTACATTCCCACAGAGTGCACAATGGTTCCAGTTTGTCCACTGCTTCACTAAACTTCTATTCTTTTTTACACCAATACAATATTGTAAAGTAATTAGCCTCCAATTAAAATAAATAAACAGTAGCCATCCTAATGGGTATGAGATGGTACCTCACTGTGATTTTGATTTGCAGACGCTTACTCCTTGGAAGAAAAGTTATGACCAACCTAGATAGCATATTCGGAGAAGGCAGTGGCACCCCACTCCAGTACTCTTGCCTGGAAAATCCCATGGGCAGAGGAACCTGGTAGGCTGCAGTTCATGGGGTTGCAAAGAGTCAGACATGACTGAGCGACTTCACTTTCACTTTTCACTTTCATGCATTGGAGAAGGAAATGGCAACCCACTCCAGTGTTCTTGCCTGGAGAATCCCAGGGATGGGGGAGCCTGGTGGGCTGCTATCTATGGGGTCGCACAGAGTCGGACACGACTGAAGTAACTTAGCAGCAGATAGCATATTGAAAAGCAGAGACATTACTTTGCCAACAAAGGTCCATCTAGTCAAGGCTATGGTTTTCCCTGTGGTCATGTATAGATGTGAGAGTTGGACTGTGAAGAAAGCTGAGCACCAAAGAACTGATGCTTTTGAACTGTGGTGTTGGAGAAGACTCTTGAGAGTCCCTTGGACTGCAAGGAGATCCAACCAGTCCATTCTAAAGGATATCAGCCCTGGGATTTCTTTGGAAGGACTGATGCTAAAGCTGAAACTCCAGTACTTTGGCCACCTCATGCAAAGAGTTGACTCATTGGAAAAGAGTCTGATGCTGGGAGGGATTGGGGGCAGGAGGAGAAGGGGACGACAGAGGATGAGATGGCTGGATGGCATTAACTGACTCAATGGATGTGAGTTTGAGTGAACTCTGGGAGATGGTGTTGGACAGGGAGGCCTGGCGTGCTGCAATTCATGGGGTCGCAAAGAGTCGGACACGACTGAGCGACTGAGCTGAACTGAATGATTAATGATGCTGAACATCTTTTTGTGGCCACTCACATAGTTTCTTTGGAGAAATATCTATTCCAAGTTCTTTGCTAATTTTGAATTGTTGTTGAGGTTGTTTTTTGTTTTTGTTGTGGTTGAGTTTTAGGAGTTCTCTATATATTTTATTAATCCCTTATCAGATATATGACTCTCAAATATTTTTTTTACTGTCATGTGGTTTTGCCTTTTTACTCTTTTGACTGTGTTTCTTTGTACACAGAATGTTAAATTTTCATGAAGTCAAATTTGTGTGTTTTTTCTGTTACCAGTCCAATGTCATGAAGCTTTTGTTCTATCTTTTCTTCTGAATTTTTTAGTTGTTTTAATCTTGTTGTTAGATCCTTGATTCATTTGTAGTTAATTTTGTATATGGTGTTATGTATGGGTCCAGTTTAATTCTTTTGCATGTGGTTATTCAGTTTTCCCAGGATCATTTGTTGAAAAGGCAACATTAGCACCTTTGTCAAAAATCATTTCACTGTATATGTGAGTCTATTTCTAAGTGCTCTGTTTTATTCCGTTATTCTGTGTTTATTGTTCTGCCTATCTCCCATTCTTGACTACTCTATCTCTGTAGTAAGTTTTGAAAGTAAAGTGTGTGTCATGAAGTTTTGTTCTTTTTTCCAGACACTTCTGGCTATTTGGAATCCCTTGAGATTTCATGTGACTTTTAGTTTGGGTTTTTCTATTTTTGTTTAAAAAGTGCCATTGGCATTTTGATAGGACTTGCTTTGAATCTGTAGATTGTTTTGGATAGTATGGACATTCTTAACAATATCAAGTCTTTCAACCCATAACATGAAATGTGTTTCCACTTATTTATATCTTCTTCAGTTTCTTTCAGCAATATTTTGTAGTTTTCATTGTACAAGTCTCTCACCTCCTTGATAAAGTTATAATTCTAAGTAACTTATTCTTTTTGATGCTATTGTGAATGGAACTGTTATTATAATTTTCTTTTTAGATTTATTGTGTATAAAAATGCAACTGAGTTTTGTATGTTGATTTTGTATCCTGCTACTTTGCTGAACTCATTTATTACCTCTAATTTTTTTGTGTGGAATTTTTAGAGTTTTCTATATATATATATGATGATATCATTTGCAAACTGATTACTTCTTCCTTTCCAATTTAGGTGTGTTTTATTTCCTTTTCCCATTGCTAATGGCTATAACTAATTGTTTTGGGTATAACTTCCAGTACTGTGTTGAATAAAAGAGGTGAAAAATGGGCATCCTTACCTTGTTCCTGCTCTTAGAGAAAGCTTTGAGTCTTTCACTGTTAAGTATGATATTTGCTGTGAGTCTTTCATAAAAATGCTCTTATTTATGTTGAGATAGTTTTAGTCTATTCACAGTTTGTTGGAGTCTTTTTTAATCATGAAAGAGTGTTTTATTTTGCCACATTACTTCTCTATATCAGTTGAGATGATTGTGCAGTTTCTTCATGTTGTTGATGTGGCATATTATACTGATCAATATTCATATGTTGAACCTTCTTTGCACTGCAGAAATAAATCCTATTTGGTCATTGTGTATAATCCTTTTACCATGCTACCAAATTCTTTTTGCTAGGATTTTGTTGAGGATTTTTGCATCAGTATCCATAGGGATATTGGTTTGTAATTTACTTTTCTTGTAATATCTTTGTCTGGCTTTGGTATCAGGGTTAAACTGGCCTTATAGAATGAGTTAGGAAGTGTTCCCTCTTCTATAATTTTCTGGAAAACCTTGGGGAGAATTGGTATGAAATTTTTCTTTAAAATGTAGAATTCACTAAGTGAAGCCCTCAGGTTGAGAGCTTTTCTTTTTTGGGGGAGATTTTTGATTACTGATTCAATCTCCCTGGTAGTTATAAGTCTGTTCAGCTTTTCTCTTCATGGTTTACTCTTGTTAGGATTTGTATTTCTAGGAGACTTACTAGACCATCTAAATTATCCAGTTTGTTGGGCATACAGTTGTTCATAGTACTCTCTTATAATAATTTTTGTTTCTGTAGAATTGGTAATAATGTCCACACTTCTAATTCTGGTGTTAGTAATTTTTCTTAGCTCATCTAATGGTTATCAAGTTTCTTGATCTTTTCAAAGAACCAACCTAAAAAATTGTTTAAATGAAGTAATTTCCAGGGCTTCCCAGGTGGCACTAGTGATAAAGAACCCACCTGCCTATGCAGGAGACAGAAGAGACATGGGTTCGATCCCTGATCAGGAAGACCTCCCCTCTAGAGGAGGAAATGACAACCCACTCCAGTATTCTTGCCTGGAGAATCCCATGGATAGAGGAGCCTGGCGGCCTACAGTCCATACGGGTGCAAAAAGTCAGACATGACTGAAGCAACTTAGCATGTAGTTGATTTCCAATGTTGTTTTATCTTCATATAAACCAAAGTGATTCACACATACAAACATGTATATAAATATATGTATATATGTGTGTATTAGATTCTTTTCCATTATTCAGTTGCTCAGTTGTGTCCAACTCTTTGCAACCCCATGGGCGGTAGCCCGCCAGGCTTCCCTGTCCATTACCAACTCCTGGAGCTTGCTCAAACTCATGTCCATCGAGTCGGTGATGTCATCCAACCATCTCACCCTCTGTCTTCCCTTTCTCCTGCCCTCAATCTTTCCAAGCATCAGGGTCTTTTCTAATGAGTCAGTTCTTTGAAGCATCAGGTAGCCAAAGTGTTGGAGCTTCAGCATCAGTCCTTCCAGTGAATAGTCAGGACTGATTTCATTTAGAATTGACTGGTGTGATCTCCTTGCAGTCCAAGGGACTCTCAAGAGTCTTCTCCAGAACCACAGTTTGAAAGCATCAATTTTTTGGTGCTCAGCTTTCTTTATGGTCCAGATCTCACATATGTACACAACTACTAAAAAACCTATAACTTTGACTAGATGGACCCTTGTTGGCAAAGTAACGTCTCTGCTTTTAAATATGCTGTCTAGGTTTGTCATAGCTTGTTTTCCAAGCAGCAAACATCTTTTAATTTCATGGCTGCAGTCGCCATCTGCAGTGATTTTGGAGCCCAAGAAAATAAAGTCTGTCACTGTTTCCATTGTTTCCCCATCTATTTGCCATGAAGTGATGGGACCAGATGCCGTGATCGTCATATTTTGAATGTTCAGTTTTAAGCCAGCTTTTGCACTCTGCTCTTTCACTTTCATCAAGAGGCTCTTTAGTTCCTTTTAGCTTTATTACGTAAGGGTGGTGTCATCTGAGGTTACTGATATTTCTCCTGGCAATCCTGTTTCCAACTTGTGCTACATCCACCCCAGCATTTTGCATGATGTACTCTGCATGTAAGTGAAATAAGCATGGTGACGTATACAGCCTTGACGTATTCTTTTCCCAGTTTGGCACCAGTCCATTGTTCAATGTCCGGTTTTAACTGTTGCTTCTTGACATGCATACAGATTTCTTTTCCATCATAGGTTATTATAGGATATTGAGAATTGTTTCCTGTGCTAAACTGTAGGTCCTTGTTGGTTATCTGTTTTATATAAAGTAGTATGTATATTTTAATCCCAAACTCCTAATTTATCCTTCCCCCATTTTTCCCTTTCATGGCCATAAGTTTGTTTTCTTTGTTTGTAAGTCTATTTCTATTTTGTAAATAAGTCCGTTTGTTTCCTTTTTTTAAGATTCCACATTAAGTGATGTCATATAATATTTGTGTTTGTTTGTCTGACTTCACTTATTATGAAAATCTGCTGCAAATTACCTTACACTATTCTTTATGATGGAGTAATATTACGTTGTGTATATAGACCACATCTTTATCCATTCATATAATGATGGACATTTCCACTGTGTAATTGTAAGGGATTTGATTCAGGTCATAACTGAATGGTCTAGTGGTTTTCCCTACTTTCTTCAATTTAAGTCTGAATTTGGCAATAAGGAGTTCATGATCTGAGCCACAGTCAGCTTCCAGTCTTGTTTTTGCTGACTGTATAGGGCTTCTCCATCTTTGGCTGCAAAGAATATAATCAGTCTGATTTCGGTGTTGACCATCTGGTGATGTCCATGTGTAGAGTCTTCTATTGTGTTGTTGGAAGAGGGTGTTTGCTATGACCAGTGCATTCTCTTGGCAAAACTCTGTTAGCCTTTGCCCTGCTTCATTCTGTACTCCAAGGCCAAATTTGCCTGCTCCTCCAGATTATCTCTTGGCTTCTGCTTTTGCATTCCAGTCCTCTATAACGAAAAGGACATCTTTTTTGGGCGTTAGTTTTAGAAGGTCTTATAGGTCTTTATAGAACCTTTTAACTTCTACTTCTTTGGCATTAGTGGCTAGGGCATAAAATCAGATTACTGTGGTATTGAATGGTTTCCCTTGGAAACGAACAGAGATCATTCTGTCATTTTTGAGTTTGCACCCAAATACTGCATTTTGGACTCTTTTGTTGACTATGAGGGCTTTCTTCATTTCTTCTAAAGGATTCTTGGCCACAGTAGTAGATATAATGGTCATCTGAATTAAATTTGCCCATTTCAGTCCATTTTAGTTCACTGATTGCTAAAATGTCGATGTTTACTCTTACCATCTCCCGCTTGACCACTTCCAACTTGCCTTGATTCCTGGACCTAACATTTCGGGTTCCCATGCAATATTGTTCTTTACAACATTGGACTTTACTTCTGTCTTCAGTCTTATCTGTGACTGGGCTTTGTTTTCACTTTGGCTCCATCTCTTCATTCTTTCTGGAGTTATTTCTCCACTCTTCTTCAGTAGCATATTGGGCACCTTCTGACCTGGGGAGTTCATCTTTCAGTGTCATATCCTTTTCCGTTTTCATACTGTTCATGGGGTTCTCAAGGAAAGAATATTGAAGTGGTTTTCCATTCCCTTCTGCAGTTTAAATTGAAGAAAGTAGGGAAAATCATTCAGCTATGACCTAAATCAAATCCCTCACGATTATACAGTGGAAGTGACAAATAGATTCAAGGGATTAGGTTTGATAGAGTGCCTGAAGAACTACGGATGGAGGTTTGTGACATTGTACAGGAGGCAGTGATCAAGACCATCCCCAAGAAAAAGAAATGCAAAACGGCAAAACGGTTGTCTGAGGAGGCCTTACGAATGGCCGAGAAAAGAAGAAAAGCTGAAGGCAAAGGAGAAAAGGAAAGATACACCCATTTGAATGCAGAGTTCCAAAGAATAGCAAGGAGAGACAAGAAAGCCTTCCTCAGCGATCAGTGCAAAGAAATAGAGGAAAACAATAGAATGGGAAAGCCTAGAGATCTCTTCAAGAAACTTAGAGATGCCAAGGGAACATTTCACGTGAAGATGGGCTCAATAAAGGGCAGAAACAGTATGGACCTAACAGAAGCAGAAGATATTAAGAAGAGGTGGCAAGAATACACAGAAGAGCTGTACAAAAAAGATCTTCATGACCCAGATAACCACGATGGTGTGATCACTCGCCCAGAGCCAGACATCCTGGCATGCAAAGTAAAGTGGGCCTTAGGAAGCATCACTATGAACAAAGCTAGTGGAGGTGGTGGAATTCCAGTTGAGCTCTTTCAGATCCTAAAAGATGATGCTGTGAAAGTGTAGCACTGAATATGCCAGCAAATTTGAAAAGCTCAGCCGTGGCCACAGGACTGGAAAAGGTCAGTTTTCATTCCAATCTCAAAGAAGGCAATGCCAAAGAATGCTCAAACTACCGCACAGTTACACTCATCTCACACACTAGGAAACTAATGCTCAAAATTCTCCAAGGCAGGCTTCAACAGTACATGAACCGTGAACTTCCAGATGTTCAAGCTGGATTTAGAAAAGGCAGAGGAACCAGAGATCAAGTTGCCAACATCCGCTGGATCAGTGAAAAAGCAAGAGAGTTCCAGAAAAACATCTACTTCTGCTTGATTGACTACGCCAAAGCCTCTGACTGTGTAGATCACAACAAACTGGAAAATTCTTAAAGAGATGGGAATACCAGACCACCTGACCTGCTTCCTGAGAAATCTGTATGCAGGTCAAGAAGCATCAGTTAGAACCGGACATGGAACAACGGACTGGTTCCAAATTGGGAAAGGAGTATGTCCTGGATGTATATTGTCACCCTGCTTATTTAACTTACATGCAGAGTACATTATGTGAAATGCCAGTCTGAATGAAGCACAAGCTGGAATCAAGACTGCCGGGAGAAATATCAATAACCTCAGATATGCAGATGACACCACCCTTATGGCAGAAAGCGAAGAAGAACTAAAGAGCCTCTTGATGAAAGTGAAAGAGGAGAGTGAAAAATCTGGCTTAAAACTCAACACACATGTACAACCATGGAGGATTCATGTCAATGTATGGCAAAACCAATACAATGTTGTAAAGTAAAAGTAAATAAATAAATACATAAAACTGAGATTTAAAAAAATGAAGATCACAGCATCTGGTCCCATCACCTCATGGGAAACACATGTGGAAACAATGGAAACAGTGACAGACTTTATTTTGGGGGGGCTCCAAAACAACTGCAGATGGTGACTGCAGCCATGAAACCAAAAGACGCTTGCTCCTTGGAAGAACAGCTATGACCAACCTAGACAGCATATTAAAAAGCACAGACATTACTTTGCCGACAAGTTCTTTTAATCAAAGCTATGGTTTTTCCAGTAGTCACATATGGATGTGAGAGTTGGACCATAAAGAAAGCTGAGCACTGAAGAGCTGATGCTTTTGAACTGTGGTGTTGGAGAAGACTCTTGAGCGTCCCTTGGACTACAAGGAGATCCAAGCAGTCCATCCTAGAGGAGATCAGTCCTGAATATTCATTGGAAGGACTGATGCTGAAGCTGAAACTCCAATACTTTGGCCACCTGATGTGAAGAACTGACTCCTTGCAAAAGACCCTAATGGTGGGGAAGACTGAAGGCCGGAGGAGAAGGGGACGACAGAGGATGAGATGGTTGGATGGCATCACCGACTCAAGGGACATGAGTATGAGCAAGCTCCGAGAGTTGGTGGTGGCCAGGGAAGCCTGGCGTGCTGCAGTCTGTGGGGTCGCAAAGAGTCGGACACGACTGAGCGACTGAACTGAGCCTGTATAAGTGGTTGATCTCCTGCCTTTGTGTGCCTTCACCATGCGGTGTTTGTGTTTTTCACATTGTAGTGTGGTCTTTCTTTTTTCCTAGAGAAGTCCTTTTAATGTTTCCAGTAAAGTCAGTTTAGTGGTGCTGAATCTTCTAGGTTCTGCTTGTGTGTAAAACTCTTGGTCTGCCCTTAAAACCAAAATGATAGCTTTGCCAGGTAGGGTATTCGTGGTTGTATGTTTTTTCCTTACATTACTTGAACATATCGTAGTACTCCTTTCTTGACTGGAAAGTTGGCTTCTAGTCTGTTTGTGCATGTTTGCCTTTCTCTTGATGCTTTTAAGACTTTCTCTTTTCCTTTAATTTTGCCATTTAATCATAATATGTCTTGGCACAAACTTCTTTGCTTCATCTCACTGGGCATTGTCTGTGCTTCCTGAACCTGTTTCCTTTCCCAGGTTATGGAAGTTTTCAGCTATTGTTTCTTTAAATAAGTTCTCTTCACCTTTCGTCTCTTCTCCCTCTGCAACCTATATAATGCCAGTGTTAGTATATTGGATTTTGTCATAATTCTTTTAAACTATCCTCATTTTAAAGAAATTTATTGGAGGATATACAATATGGTGTTAGTTTCAGGTATATAGCAAAGCAGTTCAGTTATACACATATTCTTTTTCAGTTTGTTTATCAATATATAGGTTATTACAGAATATTGAGTAGTGCCCTGTGCTATACAGTAGATCCTTGTTGATTATGTATATTAGTGTGTGTGTGTTAATCTCAGGCTCCTAATTTATCACTCCCCACCTTGTCCCCCCTTTGGTAACCATATGTTTGTTTTAAAAATATGTGAGTCTGTTTCTGTTTTTTAAATAAGTTCATGTGTATCATTAAAAAAATTAGATTCCATATATGAGTGATATCCTGTGATACTTGTATTTCTCTGATTTACTTCACTTAGCATGGTAATCTCTAGGTCCAGCTGCGTTGCTGCGAATGGCATTATTGCATTCTTTTTTATGGCTGAGTATTATTCCATTGTATATATATGACGCATCTTCTTTATCCATACCCCTGTTGATGGACATTTAGATTGCTTCCCTGTCTCGGCTATTGTAAACAGTGCTGTGGTGAACATTAGGATGCATGTATCTTCTCAAAGAAAGGCTTTCTTTGAATATATGTTCAAGAGTGGGATTTGTGGATCACATGGTAGCTCTGTTTTTAGTTTTTAAGCAACTTCCATACTGTCCCCCATAGTGGTTGTACCGATTCACTTTCCTAACAACAGTGTAGGAGAGTTCCCTTTGCTCCACATCCTCATTGTATGCGTGTGTGTCCAGTCACAGTCATGTCCAACTCTTTGTGACCCTTTGACCTGTAGCCCACCAGGCTCTTCTGTCTGTGGGATTCTTCGGGCAAGAATACTGGAGTGGCTTGCCGTTTTCTCCAGGGAATCTTCCTGACCCAGGGACCAAACCTGCGTCTCCTGTGTCTCCTGCCTTGCAGGTGGATTCTTTACCCGCCAAGCCACTGGGGAAGACCCCCGCATCCTCTCCAGCATTTTCTGTTTGTAGGCCTATTGATGACGGCCATTCTGACTGCTGTGAGTGATGCCTCGCTGTAGTTTTCATTTGCATTTCTTTGCTAATCAGTGATGTTGAGCATCTTCCCCTGTGTCTCTTGGCCATCTGCATGTCTTCTTTGGAGAAATATCTATTTAGGTCTTTTATCAATTTTTGGATTCGGTTGTATGTTTTCTTGACATAGAGCTACATGAGCTGTTTGTATATTTTGGAGATTAAACTCTGGTTGGTTGCTTTGTTTGCAAATATTTTCTCACATTCTGTGGGTTGTCCTTTTGTTTAGTTTATGATTTCTTTTGCTATGCAAAAACTCTAATTAGGTCTCATTTGTTTATTTTTGTTTTCATTTCCATTGCTCTGGGAGGTGGATCCAAAAAGATATTGCTGTGATTTGTGTCAAAGAGTGTTGTTTTCCTCTAAGAATTTTATAGTGTTCAGCCTTACCTTTAGGTCTTTGATCCATTTTGAGTTTATTTTTGTTTATGGTGCTAAAGAGTGTTCTAATTTTCATGCTTTTATGTGTAGCTGTCTAGTTTTCCCAGCACCATTTATTGAAGATTGAGACTGTGCACCATTATATTATTCTTGCTGCCTTTGTTAAAGAAGTTATCCTAATTTTTAAAAATTCTTTTTGTTCTTTTTTCTCTTCAGCTTGGACACTTTCCAGTACTGTCTTCCAGTTCACTAGTGTTTTCCTCTGTGTCACCTAATCTGTTGATTTCTTTTGTCGCAGGGAGGAAGCCAATTCTGACTCCATGTTGGAACTGTTTCTTTGACTTGCTTTCCATTGTTTTTGTTATTATAATCACACAGAGTGGTTTACCTCAGAGAATCCTGCCCCTCTGTCTAAACTAAAGTTCCTTTGTTCAAAGTCCTGTCCACATGTGGATGGCAGGAAGAAAGAAATTAACACGTCTCTTTCCTGAGGCTTGCCGTTCTAGGAGATGTTTGCAAGATTACTGGCCTTTTTACTTTGCTTCCTCACCTCTCCTCATCTCTAATTTATAAAAGAACCTGGCATCCAGACCCCAATAAGATGGTTATTTTGAGGTGCTAATCTGCCATCTTCTTGGCCTACCAGCTCCCTGATTAAAGTCTCTTCCTTGCCTCAACACCTCGTCTCTTGGATTCATTGACCTGTTGTGCACCAAGCAGAGTGAGCTTGGACTTGGTAACACTTATACTGTATTGTTTATTTCAGTCATTGTATTCTTTAGCTCTGTCTGGTTCTTCTTTATACTTTCTAACTCTTTTTAAACTTATTACTGCATGCATGCATCCATTCTTCTGAGTTATTTGAGCATCTTTATAATCATTACCTTGAACTCTTTGTTGGGTAAATTGCTTATCTCCACTTAGTTCTTCTTCTCCGTTTGATCTTGTTCCTTCGTTTGGAACATACTCCTCTGTCTCCTCATTTTGCCTAATTTTGTGTTTCCATGTGTTGGTAATTCAGCTGTGTTTCCTAATCTTGAGGAAATGGCCTTATGTAGAAGACATTCAATGAAGGGGAGCCTACTCCCTTCTGGTCACCTCATGTAGGCTGTGTTGACTGTTATGTTGTGGTTGGTATGACTACTGTGGGCACATTGGTACATGGGTCTGATCCCTGGCCTGGTTGAGTACATAGCCCTAGTTCAAGCCACCCTTGTTGGCTTGCTGTTAGATGGGGAGGGGTCCTGGCATGGCTGATTGCATGGCATGGGGGTTGCCCAGAGCTGGTGCTGGCCTGCTTGTTGGTGTGCCCTAATCCTTGGGTGGCTGACTGTTAGTCCTGAGGGGTCTTGGGGTTGATGCCAGTCTACTAGTGGCTGGGTCCTGGGCTGGCTGGCTGTGGGGCCAGAGGGACCTGGGAATGATGCTAGTCTGTGGAGGGTGGCTGGGGGGAGGATTCCAGAATGACGCTTGCCAGCACCAGTATCTTAGTGGTAGAATGAGCTCCCCAAAATGACTGCTGCCAGTGTCTATGAAACCAGAGGAAGTTTCAGTAGCCTCCAAGAGGCTCTCCAAATCAGTGAGTTTGACCCAAATCCCTGCAAAGTACTAAGTCTGCACTGGGACTTGAATTATGTGTGATTACTGTGTGCCCTTTAGGAATCTCTGTTTTCTGCATCCCTCTGGTTCTCCCATACACAAGCCCTGTCACCCGTCAGAGCCACATGTTCTGGGGTCTTGTTTTTGGTGCAGGGCCTCAGACCCCTCCCTCTTTGGAAAGAACCTTTGCAGTTGTGGTTATCTTCCCCTTTGTGGATTGTCTCCCTGAGGGGTGGTGGTGGGTCAGATCATATTGTGCCTCTGCCGTCCCTGCCCATCCCATTGGGGTTCCTTCTTTATGCCTTTAGTTTTGGAGAAGTCTTTTTGCTGGCCTTCAGCTTGTGCTCATTGACAGTCTCTCTGTAATCAGTTGTATGTTCTGTGTGCCCATGTGAGGAGTGAGCCCAGTTTTACTCTGCTGTCTTGGCTGCACCTCACTGTGTTTTCATTTGTACTCACTCTGGGACTTCCCAGATTCCTTTGTGAGTTTTTCTTCGATCTGTTGGTTAAGAGTGTGTTGCTTAATTTCTAAAATTTTGTGAATTTTGTTACTGATTGCTAACTTTAATCCTGTTGTGGATTAGAGAAAATATTTTGTATAGTATCTATCTTTAAAACCTTTGAGACTTGTGGCCTAACATATGGTCTGTCCTGGACAATGTCCTGTGTGCACTTGAGAATAATATGTATTCTCTTGTTGCTGGCTAGAGTGTTCTGTATATGTCTATTATATCTAGTTGGTTTGTTGTCTTTTTAAGTCTTCTATTTCTGTACTTACTTTCTGTCTAGTCATTTTATCCGCTATTGTGAGTATTGAAGTCTCCAACTCTTACTATGGAGCTCTCTATTTCTCCCTTCAGTTCTGTCCATTTTTTCTGCATTTATTATATTTTGATGGTCTGTAATTAGATATATGACTTCCTGGGTGGCTCAGATGGTAAAGCGTCTGCCTACAATGTGGGAGACCTGGGTTCAGTCCCTGAGTCGGGAAGATCTGGAGAAGGAAATGGCAACCCACTTCAGTGTTGTCTGGAAAATTAGATATATAAATGTTTATAATTATTATATCTTTTTTCTGTGTTAAGCCTTTTATAATATATGACATTCCTCTTTGTCTCTTATAACCTTTTATGATTTAAAGTCTATTTTGTCTCATATTACCATAGTCTCATCCCCTGCAAGCCCAGTAACTTTGGGTTACTGTTTGCAGTTAAATCTTTTCCCATCTTTTCACTTTCAACCTGCTTGTGTCTTTGGATATCAAATGATTCTCTTTTAGATAGCATATAGTTGGAGCTATGGTTTTTCCAGTGGTCATGTATGGATGTGAGAGTTGGACTGTGAAGAAGGCTGAGCGCCAAAAAATTGATGGTTTTGAACTGTGGTGTTGGAGAAGACTCTTGAGAGATCCAACCAGTCCATTCTGAAGGAGATCAGCCCTAGGATTTCTTTGGAAGGAATGATGCTAAAGCTGAAACTCCAGTACTTTGGCCACCTCATGTGAAGAGTTGACTCACTGGAAAAAACTCTGATGCTGGGAGGGATTGGGGGCAGGAGGAGAAGGGGACGACAGAGGATGAGATAGCTGGATGGCATCACTGACTCAATGGACGTGAGTCTGAGTGAACTCCGGGAGTTGGTGATGGACAGGGAGGCCTGGCATGCTGCAATTCATGGGGTCGCAAAGAGTCGGACACGACTGAGCGACTGAACTGAACTGAACTGATACATATAGCTATAGGGTTGTGTTTTTATACACTTGCCAATCTGTCTTGTGATTTGAGAGTTTAATCCATTTATGTTTAAAGTAATTAATTATAAAAGGGGCTTATTACTGTCATTGTTTTTTATATGCTTTACAGCTTTTCTGCTCTCCTTTCCTACATTCCTGTTACTTTTTGGGTTTAACTGGTTTTTTTGTTTGTGGTGAAATGTTTAAATTCCTTTCTTATTTCCTCTTGTGTATATTCTATAGCTATTTTCTGGTGGATACTGTGGGGATTACATTTAACATTCTGAAGTTGTAACACTCTAATTTGAATTTATATCAACTTAACTTTGTTAACATACAAACACAGTTCCTTTACAGCTTTTACCCCACCTTCTTTGGTGGTTGTTGTCACAAAATTACATCTTTATACATTGTACACCCCTAAACATAAGCTGATAATCATTTAAAATGCATTAATTAGTCCTTTATATTATGTAGAAAACAAGATTTGGAGTTACAAACCAAAGTTACAGCAATAATAACTTTTACACTAATAATTTTTTCTTTAAATGTGTTAATTTCTTAAACCATGTTGAAAACAAAAAATGCAGTTACACATTGTTTTTGTAATAGCTTTTATAATTTCCCATCTATTACCTTTATTGAAATCTTCATTTTTCAATACGGCTTCAGGTTATCATCTAGTGTCTTTTCATTTCACCTTGAAGGACTCCCTTGAGCATTTATTTCAGGGCAAGTCTAATGGTGAAGAACTCCCTCAGCTTTTGTTTATCTGGGAATGTCTTAATTTCTTCTTCATTCTTAAAAACAGTTTTTCTGGATATAGGATTCTTGGTTGAAAGTTTTTTCTTTTAGCACTTTGAGTATATTGGCTCGCTGTTTTCTGGACTCTAAAGTTTCTGATGAAAAATCTGATAATCTTATTGAGGGTCCCTTGTATGTGATAATTTGCTTCTTTCTGCATGCTTTCAAGATTCTTTCTCTGGATTGATTATGATGTGTCTTGGTGTAGGTCTCTTTGAGTTCATCTTGACTTGGAGGTTATTGACCATCTTGGAAGTTTATACTCATGCTTTTAATTAAGCGTGAGTAGTTTTCGGCCACTGTTTCTTCAGCTGTTCTCTCCTCCCCGTTCCTCTCTTCTGGGACCCCTGTGAGAGTGTGCTGGTACACTTGGTGGTGTCCCACAGGTCCCTCAGTCTCTCTTCTGGGACCCCTGTGAGTGTGCTGGTACACTTGGTGGTGTCCCACAGGTCCCGCAGTCTCTGTTCTGGGACCCCTGTGAGAGTGTGCTGGTACACCTGGTGGTGTCCCACAGGTCCCTCAGTCTCTGTTCACCTGTCTTCAATTTTTTTTTCTTTCTGATCCTCAGATTTGATAATTTCTGTGGCTTGATCTTCCAGTTTGCTAATTCTTCCTTTGGCCTACTCAGATCTGTTTTTGAATGCCCCTAGTCTTGCCTGGAGAATCCCAGGGATGGGGGAGCCTGGTGGGCTGCCGTCTATGGGGTGGCACAGAGTCAGACACGACTGAAGTGACTTAGCAGCAGCAGCAGTGTTTTAAGGCTTCCCAGGTGGCTCAGTAATAATAATCTGCCTGCCAATGCAGGAGACATTAGAGATGCAGGTTTGATCCCTGGGTTGAAAAGATCCCTTGCAGTAGGAAATGCAACCCACTCCGGTGTTCTTGACTGGAAAACTCCATGGACAGAGGAGCCTGGTGGGCTACAGTCCATGGGGTCACAAAGAGTTGGATATGACTGAGCAACTGAGCATGCCCAGTGAACTTTTAAGTTTGTTGTACTTTTCAAAAGCTATAGAACTTCTTTTCAGGTTTTTTTTTTTTTTTAATCTCTATTTTAGAAAATTTATTTGCCTGTGCTTGGTCTTCATTGCTGTGCATGGGCTTTCTCTAGTTGCAGTGAACAGGTTCTACTCTTTGTTGCAGTGTGCAGGCTTCTCACTGTGGTGGCTTCTCTTGTTGTGGAGCACAGGCTAGAGGTGCGTGTACCCCTAGGCTTGCAGTCTTCAGTAGTTGCAGCGTGTGGGCTCAGTCGCTGTGCACAGGGGCTCTAGAGCATGGGCTCAGCTGCCCCATGGTGTGTGGAATCTTCCTGGATCAGGGATTAAACACTGCATTGGCAGACAGATTCTTAACCACTGGACCACTGGGAAAATCCTGCCTCTGTATTTAGTTTCCACTTTGTTCACAGTGCAGTTTCTTGACTTGCTTGCATCATCCGTTAATTCTTGGAGCATCTTTAAGACAGTTGTTGGAACATCTTCGTCTAGTAGATCTGCTATCTGGTCTTTTTCAGGGACAGTTTATGTTGACTTATTTTACCTTTTGAATGGGCCACACTTCCTCTTTCTTGACTTGTGATTTTTTTGTTGTTGTTGAATGCTAGACTTCTGAATCTAATAATGTCACTCTGGAAATCAGATTATCCCCTTTCGCCAGGGATTGCTCTTTGTTATTGTTTTATTTTTGTAAACTGTCTCTGAGCCAGTGATCCATCTAAAGTGTAAACTTAAGGTTTTCTTGAGTCTTTTCTGAGCCTTTTCTTGAGCATGTGAAATTACTTTCTAATTTTCTCCATATATTAGTTGTTTTAAATGTCCTAATGTCTGGCTCCCAGAGTCTTTATTGGTGTGGAGATGTAGAGGAAAAGGTTAGCGTTAAGGGTGAGAAATTGAGTCAATACCAGTGAAAATCACTGTGAGATACCATCTCACACCCATTGCTGTTTTTCAGTGACTCAGTCCTTTCTGACTTTTTGTGACCCCATGGACTGTAGCATACCAGGCTTCCCTGTCCTTCACTGTCTCCTCGAGTTTGCTCAAACTCATGTCCATTGAGTCGGTGATGTCATCGAGTCATCTCATCCTCTGTTGCCCCTTCTTCTTCAGTCTTGCCCAGCATCAGGGTCTTCCCAATGAGTTGGCTCTTTGCGTCAGGTGGCCAAAGTATTGGAACTTCAGCATCAGCTTCCAGTGAATATTCAGGGTTGATATCCTTTATTATTGACTGGCTCGATCTCCTTGCTGTCCGAGGGACTCTCAAGAGTCTTCTCCAACACCACAGTTCGAAAGCATCAATTCTTTGGGACTCAGCCTTCTTTATGGACCAGCTCTCACATTGTACATGACTACTGGAAAAACCATAGCTTTGATTATATAGACCTTTGTCAGCAAGGTAATGTCTCTGCTTTTAAATATGCTGTCTAGGTTTGTCATAGCTTATTTTCCAAGGAGCAAGTGTCTTTTAATTTCATGGGCAGTCACCATCCGCAGTGATTTTGGAGCCCAAGAAAATAAAGTCTGTCACTGTTCCCCATCTGTTTGCCATGAAGTGATGGGACCAGATGCCATGAACTTAATTTTTGAATGTTAAGTTTTAAGCCACCTTTTTCACTCTCCTTTTTCACCATCATCAAGAGGCTCTTTAGTCTTGCTTCCCTTTCTGCCATTAGGGTGGTGTCATCTGCATATCTGAGGTTATTGATATTTCTGCCAGGAATTTTGATTCCAACTTGTGCTTCATCCAGCCCAGCATTTTGCATGATGTATGCTGCATATAAGTTAAATAAGCAGGGTGACAATATACAGCCTTGACGCACTCCTTTCCTGATTTTGAAACAGTCTGCCTATTCCATGTCCAGGTCTAACTGTTGCTTCTTGACCTGCATACAGGTGTTGCAGGAGGCAGTTAACGTGGTCTGGTATTCCCATATAGGAATTCTCCACAGTGTGTTTTGATCCACATAGTCAAAGGCTTTAGTGTAGTCAGTGAATGAGAAGTAAGTGTTTTTCTGGAATTCCTTTGATTTTCTATGATGCAACAGATGTCGGCAATTTGATCTTCAATTCCTCTGCCTTTTCTAAACCCAGCTTGTACATCTGGAAGGTCTCAGTTCACATACTGTCGAAGCCGAGCTTGAAGGACTTTAAACATTACTTTACTGGCATGTGAAATGAGCTCAGTTGTGTGGTAGTTTGAACATCCTTCAGCATTTCCCTTCTTTGAGATTGGAATGAAAAATAACCTTTTCCAGTCCTGTGGCCACTGCTGTTTTCCAAATCTGCTGGTATATTGAGTGTAGCACTTTAACGTCATCATCTTTTAGGATTTGAAACAGTTCACCTGGAATTCTATCACCTCCACTAGCTTTGTTTGCAGTTAATTCTTCCTAAGGCCCACTTGACTTCACACTCCAGGATGTCTGGCTGTAGGTGAGTGACCACACCTTCATGGTTACCCAGGTCATTAAGATCTTTTTTGTACAGCTCTCCTGTGTATTCTTGTCATCCGCTCTTAATCTCTTCTGTTAGTTCCTACCATTTTTGTCCTTTATTGTACCCATCTTTGCATGAAATATTCCCTTGGTATCTCTAATTTCTTGAAGAGATCTCTAGTATTTCTCATTCTGTTGTTTTCCTCTTTCTTTGCATTGTTCACGTAAGAATACTTTCTTTTCTCTCCTTCCTATTCTTTGGAACTCTGTATTCAGATGGGTGTATCTTTCCCTTTCGCTTTTGCCTTTCTTTCACTTCTCTTCTTTTCTCAGTTATTTGTAAGGCCTCCTTAGACAACCATTTTGCTTTGTTGCATTTCTTTTTCTTGGGGATGGTTTTGTTCATTGCTTCTTGTACTGTGTTCACCAATGAGAATGGCTATTATCAAAACACAGAATAACAAGTGTTGACAAGGACATGGAGAAATTGAAATGCTTGTGCATTGCTGATGGAATATAAAATGGTGTACGACCGTGGAAGAGTTTGGCAGCTCCTCAAAGAGTTTAACTTAGAATTACCATTTGATCCTGCAGTGCCACTTCTAGGTATATATCCAAACGAATTGAGAGCAGGAACTCAAGTATTTGCAAGTCAATGATCATAGAGGCCTTATTCACATTAGCCAGAAAAGGTGGAAATAGATGTCTATTGATAGATGAGTGGGTAAACAAGATGTGGCATATACAGTCAATGGAATATTATTTAGCCTTAAAAAGGAATGCAATTCTGATACATACTACAGCATGGATGAACCTTGAGGATAAACGGTTATGCTAAGTGAAATAAGCCAGACACAAAAGGACAAATACTGCATGATTCCACTCATAGGAGGTATGCAGAGTAGACCAGTTCATAGAGAAAATACAGTGGTGCATAATATTAACAGAGGCTGGGGAGAGGAAGGGGTGAGGAGTTACGGGTACAAAGCTTGTTTGGAGATGATGAAAAGTGGATAATGGTGATAGTACAACATGATGAATATACTTCACGCTACTGAACTGTATCCTTAGACATGGTTAAAATGGTAAAGTTTATATTGTACTTATTTTACGATAAGAAAACAGACAAGCCCCAGAGTAATAGTAGAACATAGCATTTTCTGAAGATAAGAGATTATTTAAAAAAATTTTAACTTCTAATTTGCCTTGAATATGTCTGCATTTAAGAGTTTCCTTCCCACTTTCTAGTACCCTAAAAGAAGCCTAATCCAGTAACAGAAATAAGTGAGTCTCTGCAACACAACTCAGTATACTTAGAACACACAGACAGTGCTTACTCCCTGTTTTGTTTTGATCTTCCTTTAATTAATAAAGAAAGTGGAAACATTGAAAAGGCTAATTTTTTACAGTTTTTGCAAAGGTGTATTCCTGTATGGGCACCAGTCTTCATGCTGTAGTTAGCATATCTGCTCTTCAGATTCATCCATGTTGTATGTGTTGCTTATTGTTGAGTGGTATTCCATTGTGTGGAATACTGCAGTGTATTTATTCCCTGGTTGCTAGATATCTGGGTTATCTTCATTTTGGCTGTTATGGCTAAAACTGCTATGAATGTTTTAATACAATTTTTGAGTGGACTTATGCTTTCATTAAGCTTTGGTAAACACAAAAGAAAGAGTGGGATTTCTGGCTTTCAATTCAATATTAACTGGAGGATTTCTGCAGAAACTAACACTTGTGGCTGGTGGTTTTTATTTTGGCCAGCCAAAAATGAATTCTTTTATTTCACTAAACACTTTGCAGGTTATTACATTCAGTTGTTACACCTGACACACCTGTAAATCTTCTCCAGCACCATGAGTTTCATTTTCACTTTTTATATCAGAAGCAATCACTAAGGTTTGTCTTTTTGTTGGTTTAATATTCATACCATATGAATCAGAACATTCTGAAGAATTATCATCTTCTGAGACAATGGTATACATGTTGTGTGAACAATCAGAGAAAGTATCTGCGTAAAATTCACTGAAAAATTCTTCACTCAAAATTCCATGATATGTCATTTTTGAAAATTTTATGGTAATAAAATTGTGTTTATAATATATACAAGGTTTGAACAAAAATCTGATGGAGCAAAATGTGATCACGACAGTCACAAATTGCATAATGAACCTGTGATCAATTTTAAGCTGTAATAACTTCGCACAGTTAATTGTATTACTCCCTAAAAATGTATTGCTAAGTCTCCAATCAATAACGATAACAAAAGACATACTAATATGTCTCCAGTGAGTATTTAACTGTATTTAACTTTATCAGACACTGACAAACTATCTTCTAAAGTGGGTATACTATTTTAAATTCCCACTAGTAATGTATGAGAGTTCCAGTTGCTTTCTATTTTGCACAGTATTTGGTATTACCGATAGTCTTAGGTATATAAATGAGTGCGTGTAAGTATTCTCCCAGTCTGTCTTCTCTTTTGATTTTCTTAACAGTATCTTGGAGAGCAAAATTTTTAAGTTGTAATTTCATCAATTACTTTTTTCTATGACTCATGCATCCTTTTTGTGTCTTATCTACGAACTATTTGCCTAATTGGACGTCACAAAGAATTCCTTCCTTATGTTTTCTTCCAGAAGGTTTATAATTTTAGCTCTTGTATTTAAGTATGTTATCCATTTGGAAATAATTTCTCTGTATGGTATGACATAAGGTCAAGTTCATTTTCCTGCATATGGGGTGACATGAGGATCAAGTTCTAATATCAGCAGTATATTTTGAAAAGATGATCATTTAACCATTGGATTATCTTAGCACCTTTGGCAAAAATCAATTGGCTGTGAATATGTGGGTCTCCTCCTAACTTTTAATGGTTTTCTTGATCTCCATGTCCATTCTCATGCCCTTACAACCTTGTATTGACTGCTGCAACTTTATAGGAAGGCTAAAAATCAGGTAATCTAAGCCCTCCAACTTTTCTTCTTTTCCAAAATTGTTATGCTTACCTGAAGTCCTTTGCATTTCCATATAAACACTGAATAAAGCTGTCAATTTCCACAATTATATGGCTTCAGTTTTCACTGGAATCATGCTGAATCAATAGATGAATTTGAGGAGGACTGACACAGCAGTGACATTGAATCAATCTTCTGATCAGTACACATGGACTGTCTTCTCATTTGCATTGCATCTTTCAGCTGTACTTAGTACTTTTGGTGCCCAGGTTCTGCCCATATTTGATAAATTATCCCTAAATGATTCCTATATTAAAAAATTAAATTTCCATTTTACCACTGTTATAAAAATGATAGATTTTTGCATGATGACCTTATATCTGCAAATAAAAAGTTACTTCTCTTTTCCCAATCTGTGTGCCTTTCATTTCTTTTTCCTGTCATGCTGCACCTGACGGGACCTCTAGTACAATGCTTAAAAAAAAGAGTGAGAGTAGACATTCTTGCTTTGTTTATAATTTTATGGAGAAACCATTCAATTTTTCAAAATTATTGTAATAACTATGGGGTTTGTTGTAGGTGTCCTCTGTTAGATTGAGGAAATTTCCTTCTATTCCTAGATTGCTGAGGACGTAGAATTTTGTCAGGTGCTTCCTCTGCACCTGTTAAGATGATCATGTGGCTTTTCTTTTTGTTCTGTAAATATGACAGAAGTATGTAAAAATGATGTAAATCGGTTTCTGAATGCCAAACAACCTTGCAGTCCTGGGATAAAATTCCACTTGGTTATAAAGTATTTTACTTTTGATACACTACTCAAAATGATTTCCAAATACTTTGTCAAGGATTTTTGCATCTACATTCAGAGAAATATTATGTGACGTTTTTACTTATTGTTATGTCATTGATTTTCCTATCAGGTTAATGCTGGGTCCACAGACTAAGGCAGGAAATATGTTTTATTTTCTGGACGAGCTTGTGTGGAATTTGTACAATAACTTCTTGGTAGAATTCACTGGTGAAGCCATCTGGTCCTGGAGTCTTCTTTGTGGGAAGATTTTTTAAAGTTTTATTTATTTATGGCTGCACTGGGTCTTTGTTGCTGTGCATGGGCTTTCTCTAGTTGTGGCAAGTGGGGGCTGCTCTCTAGTTGTGATGTGTTAGCTTCTCATTGCAGTGGCTTCTCTTATTGTAGAGCACAGCTCTAGAACTTGTAGCACACAGGCTTAGTGCATATGGGATCTTCCTGGACCAGGGATTGAACCCATGTCCCCTGCATTGGCAGGTGGATTCTTAACCACTGGACTACCAGGGAAGTCCTATGGGAAGGTTTTTAACTAGCAGTTTCTTTGTGCTTGGACTAATCAGGTTATCTGTTTCCTATTATAGTGAGTTTTGGTTGTGTCATTTTCATCAAAGCTCTCAAGTTCATTGGCTTAAAGTTCACAATACTTCCTTTTCATCCTTTTACCCTGTAGAATTTTCAAGAGTATCTTCTCTTATTCTTGATGATTTGTCTTCTTGATCTATCTGGCTAGAGGTTTATCAATTAAGTTTTTCAAAGAATTAGGTTCTGATTGCATTGGTATACCCATTGCTTTTGTTTTCTGTGCCATTGACTTCTTCTATTACTGCTTTTCTGCTTGGCTTGGATTTAATTTTATTCTTCTAATTTCTAAAGGGGGAAACTTATGCCTTCTTTCCTAATACAAGCATTTAATATTATGAATTTTCTTATATGCACTGCTTTTACTGGTTACTGCAACTTCTGATACTGGATTTTCATTTTTACTTAGTTCTTTTTATTGTCAATGTTTACCGAGAAACATGTTGACAGTTTCAAATAGTTTTGCAGGGCAGGGGGAGGGGATTTGCCAGATGTATTTCTGTTACTGATTTCTAGTTTATTTTGTAGTCAGAGAAAACCACTTTGTTTTTAATTCTTTTGAATTTGAAGGTTGTTTCATGGCTCATAATATGGTTTCTCGTCATGAATGTCCCATGTGTTGTTGAGAAAAATGTGAATTGTTGAGTGGACTGTTTGTTCACCAGAACAGAGAAATTTATGTTTTATTTTTTTTAAGGTTCGGAGTCCGTATTATAGTTGTTCTAGTATATCCTCCCATTGATCTTCAGAAGTCTAAGTTTGCATTTTCATGTTTTCATGGCTGATTTTAAGCTTACACATAGATTTGAAAAAAGAGTCTTTGCCCTTCTCTTTTTCTCCATGTTATGACACGTGTATTAGTCTTGCTGACATCATCTACTCGTATTACCTACAGCCAGGCTTAAGTTTAGATGTAGATAGTGTGGGCTGTTCTCACATGAGCTGTGATGCAGGCTGGTGACGAGCATGGCTCTCCATGCCAGATATGTTATTCTGCTCCTTAATATGTGTGTGCTCATGGGCACATGGTGTTTCTGTCTTGTAAGGCTTCTGCGAAACCAGCTTTGACAACAGCAGCAAGGAATCTGTGCACGTGGCACAGGTCAGTGGCACACTGTTGCTGGATTTGGGGGAGTGACGGGAAATGCTGATGCGTTTTCATCTTTGGAATTTCTCTGATGAATCTAGAATTCCTTCATTAGCCATTTACCCATATAAATTGAGCACGGACTTCTTTGAGCTTCCTGTTAGAGTGATTATAGTATGAATGTGTCCTAAGAACGGTTACTTATTCTTGTTTCCTAAACCTCTACTGTGCTTACTGGGGAGGTTTTTCATTGATAGAAGTGAGGGAAGGGGGTCCTCGTGGAATTTGTTAGGATGGGTGCCGGCACTCCTCCCAGAGGCCTTGAACACATGTGTCATGTACCGTGAGGTTAAGCACAAGGAAGACACCTAGAAATAAACTCACAAATCAGAACAGAAAGGCAGGCGGACAGGCAGAGTTTACTATTTGTCTATTATGTCTAGTGTTTAATAGGACCTGAATAAGGACATTACCAAATTGCTGAAATCATTTAACATATACAGAAGCAAAATAGTAAAAACAAAGCTGAGCTCTTTTAACATGCAAATTATATTATCGTTCAGCACACACGGCCACATGGACTTGTGCTGGGCACTGGGGCAGGAGAGTGACCTGGCAGGTGGTCCAGAGGATCCTGGTCCTGGTGGGAGGGGCGTGAGTGACAGTGTAAGGGCTGAGGTGAGGAAGGCAAAGGCTGTGGGAGTGCAGAGGAAAGACTGTGAAACCCAGCTCCCCCAGGGTAAGAGGTCACGGATCCAGAGTCGGGGGTAAAAGCTTCTGGACGAGGACGCAAGCTCTCAGTTGGCCATTCATTGTCACCTCTGACATTCCCAGAAACACCAGCTGCAGGAAAATCCCTGACTTAGTGGGGAATGTCTAAACCACTGAGTTTACCCAAACTCAGCCCAAGATACACCCAGAGCAGGATGACTGTATACCCACTTAACAGTTTTCCAGAGAAAATCTTGACAATGATCAAAAGAAGGACAGCAACTCAGGCTTGTTGATGCATTTTATTGTGAGATGGGGAGTCTGGTAAAAAACTAGAAAATGACCATGGTGTAACAAGGAACTTAAAAATGAAGAGTCAGATTTGTAACTTACATACATGAATACAGGAACAAATTGGCACAAAATGTTAAACGTTGTTCCCAACACTGTTTACATGAGGTTATCCTAATTTGGCTTCCTAAGGAAATGAGAGTTTTATGGTTAGACTAATCTCTTAATAAAACCGCAGAGCATCATGCTATTAGTCACACAGTGAATTTCAAAATTTAAGAGTTTTATATTAAAAACTGGGTAAAGGTAAAATGACTTGATTGCAGTTGTAAAACTAATACATTCCCATTTAAATTCTGTTCTACAGTCCAAGGCAAGTATAAATGTTAACATAACACTGTTAAATCAAATCTCAATGCAAGAGAACCAATTGCATCTCTACTTTAAATCTTATCAACTTTCCAAATTTTCATACTAAAATATATTATTGTATTAATACAAACTACAGTATTATACACTACACTGTGTAATAAATAAAGAAATATAAAAATAAGACACATAAATATAAAAGTTTTCTAAAACTAAAAGTACATATGTCAGTAAGAAGGGTATTAATACTGCCAAGTTTGAAGACATACAGTACAAAAATGTTGCACAGATCTATAAACTAAAAGAAATAAAATAATACTGATAGGTAAAAATCAGCTAATGTTGTTAATAAACTGGGTCCATAATAACTAACATTTGGAAACAGTTATGAGCCAAATAACAATGGCAGGTCCATGTTTGAAATGCAAGTACATGGATAAAGCAGATTAGAAAATTTCCCTTTCGTTTCAGTAGAGAAATTTTGAAAGTCAATTAACGCAAAATGAATACTGAGGAATTAAAGGGTGAAATGTCCCAGTGTTTGGCTTCTCTGACAGAGTCAGTGGTTTTTAAGTTTTATTTTGGAATTTTGATACAAGAAACAAATCAACAAATGCTAGTTATTGTAGGCCACGCATGAACGGAGGCTGGTCAGAGCCTTGAAAATACTGATAAATGGCACTTACAGCACACAGGTCTTGCTTAAGGCCAGAGGAGATACAAAGCTTCATATCACATCCTTCATATTTGTGTACCACGTACGCAAACACAATTACGAACACTGATTCTGACGTCTCTGCTGTCTCACCAGTATCAACACTGTTAGTCCCTGCAATCAGAACTCAACGGCAATCTCGTCAACTCCATTTTAAACCACATGAGTAAGAAACTTCAGCTCTTCTAGCGGCTGCTTTCTTAAGGCTAACAATACACTTTAAATGAGAATACGCTCTACTGTGACATCTAAATATTAGAAATGACTACCTTCTAGGTTGAATTTAGAAAAGGTAGTTAGCACGGTTTTGAACTGCATTATACTTCTCCGTGAAGGGAATTCTGTAGTGCAGAAGTTCTCACATTTTAAAAAACATAATAAAATACTGAAGCGGATTTAGCATATGTTTACCAATAAAAAATTATAAAATTTCTCCCAATTGTACAGCTTAAGAATAAACTAACGTAAGAGTGCTAATTAATACTGATAAAATGAAACAATGTCAGGTGCTCATCTAATCAATCAGCTTTCTTTAACCTGTTAAATCTCTGCTTTCTGAGTCATTAAGTTTTCTAATCTGCTTCATGTTACAAACTTGTTCCTAACTTTGAAAAATGCATGAAAAATTACTAGGTCTGAGGTTCAGGCACACCCGGATTTTTTTTTGTGTGGTTTTTTTTTTTTTTTTGATTTTGTGTTTTTTTAAATTTTTACTTTACACAGTAGTGAACAGAAATCACAGTATACAGGTTACTGTGTTTCCATGAAAAGCATGTATAATATAGAACAAAACTTCATTACCAATTAGAATTTTCTTTCTTTTCTAGAAAAACTATTAGGCTTCATTTGTTTTCTCTTCAGACACCTGCTCGCTGCCCTCACTGACTTTGTGTTCTAAGCTATGGGCTTGGCTTCCAGCCCCCGCCCCCTGCCCCACACCTTCCGTTTCTGCTCTCTCCCCCTCCTCCTCCGCCTCCTCCTCGTCCTCCTCGTCGTCGTCCATCTCCTCCTCCCCGTCCTCCACCTCCTCCTCCACCTCCTCCGCCCCTCGCGCCGCTCCACTTCCCTTCTCCTCCAGCTCCTCCAGCTCCCGCTCCTCCTCCTCCTCTTCCTCCTCCTTTTCGCTGTCCTCATCCTCCTCCCGCGTCGAGCTCTCCCTCTCGTCCGAGTCGCCCTGCCCCGCGTGCTGCTCGGGCGGGACCCCTGGGCCTGCGGCCCCCGGCTCGGGGGGCTCCCGCTCCTCGGCCTCCCTCTTGCAGTAGGAGTAGCGGTGGTTCATGTGCTGGGAGTAGGAGCCCGAGTGGGAGAAGCGCTTCCCGCACTTGTCGCACTGGTAGGGCTTCTCCCCGGAGTGCAGGCGCATGTGCTCGATCAGGTGATGCTTGTGTTTAAACGCCTTTTTGCAGATGCCACACTCGTGGGGTCTTTTACCTGAAAATAAGGGCACAGCTATGAAATGTAACGGCATGGAGCTGCTAGGCCTTGGGGCACTTCCGGTTATGGGAATAGCCATCAATTCAACTCTGCAAAACTGGCAGCTTCCTTAACATACATACCTGTGTGTTCGTATTTATGTCTCAACAGTGAGCTACTCTTTTGGAATATCTTATCACACAAATCACAAGCATACATTCCGTTTTCTGTCTTCCGCATTTTCTTTTTGGGGGGCGTGGAATCGGAGTCGTTCTGATCCTCTACATTGGATACTCCTTCTGAGCTAGTGTCTTGCCTTTCATCCTAGAGGAGAAAAGGAAGTAGGAAAAGTTCATTTAAGATTACAGGATAAACGACAGACATAAATAAAAGCAGAGCTGAAGGAACCACTTTGATTTCTGCTTTCAACAACCTGACCAAAGCAGGCTCCAAGGGAGGGTTCAGGTGAGTGGGCAGTGCAGTCACAACAGCAAAAGCAGCCCCAGGTCAGCGGGCACTGAAAGAAAGGACGCTGCAGAGAACACTTTAGCTGCCTATGGATCATTAACTTATGAGAAGTCTGCCCAACGTTTTAACTTACCAGTTTGCTAAACAGTCGTGAATTTCTAACTGCATCACTTACCTTCTGGGTTTTACTAAGTGAAAATTAAGACTCTTTCTTAAAAGTGGTCTTTAAATTGTATCTTCCAGAACCTTAGAATTTTGTGAACTAAACTTCATTGTCTCCTTGTAAAGAGGGAGGTTTGTTCTATCACTTTTCTAAGAAGCAAGATGGAAAAACAATGCAGGCAGGTCTGTGTTTTTAAACAAGAATCCTTGCTTGATGGTGAATCTTCAGAGTTTTGGGTGAGGGTTAGGGAGAAAACTGGCAGCAGGGTCTCCTGTAGGTGGAAGAATTCTGCAGGGAGCCTGCAGTGGGATTGGGCTCCTAGGATTCTGTGTCTTTCCTGAAGACGTCCATCCTAAACTCACACATTTTCCACAAGTTTAGAGGTTTCCCACAATTTCTTACAGCTTTGTAAGGCAGGAGAGGACTTCCTGGTGCTCAGTGGTAAAGAATCTGCCTGCCAATGCAGGAGATGTGGGTTCAATCCCTGATGCAGGAAGATTCTCTGGAGGAGATGTCAAACCTCTCCAGTATTTTTGCCTGGGAAATTCCATGCACAGGGGAGCCTGGTGGGCTATATAGTCCATGGGGTCGCCAAGAGTCAGATACAACTAAGCTGAGTGATTAAACAACAACAAGGGGTGCAAAGTGCTGACAGACGTTTTCCTGTCCCTTGTAAGCTGCCAAGGGTGTTAAAGGAACTCTCTTCATGTTACTGGATCTCGTTAACTGAAATTTCCCAGTTTATTCTTCAAAGGTGTGAAGAGTGTTTTATACAGTTAAAATTTAGATTTCATGAAAAATTTAGCCATGTGAAAACTTTCTCAAGGTTACCACAATTACAGGAAGCCCCATTGGTAGCAATATTTAAGGAGACAAAAGTAGCAAAACATACGTGAACAGGATATTATCATTATTTTAGTCGCATCTTCTTAGAATATTTGGGAAAAAGATTAAATTTATCTCTAGTATTCATTTGATTCAATCAGAAATTGATGGAAAAAATGGAGACATCAAGGTCAGTGACACAGAAAAAGCCTGGACAGTGAAACACACAACAGTCATGCAGAATAGCTTTATCGTAACTGTCACGGACTCGGAGAGCGTTACAGAGGAAAATACACACAGATTCACAACTGTATTCCCTCATGTGGTATTATGATTGAACACCAGTTTACAACTTATAAAATCATCAGTAAACTCATTAGGTGAATTCTTTATATACTTTTGTTTGCTTCATTAAAGCCTTTTATAAACAGAGGTTAACACAAAAAGTGAGAGCTAAGTTAGCCTGGTGTAAAACATCTGTGAACAAATTTTCATTTACTGATGATCATAATCAAGGCAGAAACTATGATGAATTCTGGGAACTTAACTATAAAACAGAAGTCTGATTAATGAGTATTTGAATTTTACTTTCCTCTTCCATCTCTAGTTTCAAACCGTCAATCTTATAGCTGAGACCCATCGACCCTCTTTTCTGCAAAATAATACTCAAAACTGCAGTTGAAAACTACACTCTGGATCAGTAAACAGCAAAAGCCGAGATGCCACCGCAGCTAAGGCACACAGTCAGCTATTTCCTTTCAAACGTGACAGTTTAGCAAGCTGCTTGGCTCTCTCATGCCTGGTTTTTATTAGAGAAATTCACTAAAATAAATCAAACTAGCATTTGATCAATGGATTGGGGCTGGGAGTGGTTCTTTTCCTTTTTTACCTGATTTCCATTGGGCTGGATCACCTTCAAGGGTGTTTCCTGGACCGCCGGGCTGACTGCAGTCGAGTATGTGTAGGCGACCTGGGGGATCAGGATGGTCTGCTTGTTGGCAGCCAGTGCTCGCAAGCACGGAACGCTGTTCTGGTCAGCGATGGCCACGATCGTGGGTAACTGGGCAGTGACGGTAGGTATAGCAATATTTATGGGGTTGGCACTTGGTGGGATTACATTTACAACTGGTTCTGAGTCTGTAACACAACTGTCCTTTTGTGGCTCCTTTTTTGCACAAGACAAGTTCAAGGGTTCTTCCTGGACAGAATAAACACTGTTCTGGTAAACACTAGTGATAGTTGGCCTTTCCAATAACTCGCCCTGCTGCTTTGGTAGTGAAAGATCAAGAGGTTCGACCTGCGGCTCTTCCTGCGCCCCTTCTGTCGGGTACGAGTAACCCTGTGCGCTTCTGGAGGAAGAGAGGTTCAGGGGAGAAGGGGAGGAGGCGCTGCTTCCGGAACCATTAACAGCCGAGCCCCCTGGTAAGACAGGGGAGCTAGCTCTCTTCAGAGGGCTCTGGCGGTTCCCTGTGCTGTCCTGGGTTTCATCTGCGTCTGCAGCCTGAGGCTGACCGTCGCTCTTGGCAGGGGTGTTGGCTTTGCCTGGTTCCGGGGAAGATGGTTCAGAAGACTGCACTGAGATCTGTCCCGCTTGCATCTTTTCAAACCACTTTTTCACTACATCCAGTGGTAGGTTCACGGAATCGGCAATTTTTGAGAGCTCTTCTGCACTTGGCTGTGCGTTCAAAGCATAATATGCTTTCAGAAGAGACAAGAGGTTCTTTAAAGGTGGCTGACTGGGAGACAAACTGCCATCTCTGGACCCCGATGGAGCGGAGGCCTCGGGCTTGGCAGCTTCTGGGGTGGGGGGCCGAGGGGGCTGGGCGGGCTGCTTCAGGTCATAGTGCTTCAGCTCCGGAAGTGCATTGATGTCCCCGGGACAGTCGTCACACAGGAGGCAAGTGCTGTCATTCCCTCCCCCTTCAAAGCTTTTGTCCTTCTCAGACTTGACAGTAAGATCTTCTGGTAACTTTTCACTTTTGCAATTGTTGGTGGGGACTGGGGTTTCTTTTTTTAAATTCTGAGGAACAACTTGAAGTTGGCTAGGTTGTTCAAGACTGTAGTTAATGATGATTTTGGTTGTTCCATCTTGATCAACCAGAGGAAGACTGATGGCTGAAATAACAGAATGGCCGCCTTGCTGGATGGATGAAGCATTGATTGTTTCTTGTTCTTTGGATGCAAGATTGGCTTGATTATTCTCCAAAACTTGCCTGATGACATTACCATCTACTGCCACTTTAAGTACATTCTGAATATCACTTAAATTGATACTGATGGGGGACACCAAACCCACCGTTGGCAGAACGACGGCCTGCACCACACCCTGAGGAGAACTGGTTGCCTGTAAGGGGCCACCACCACTGAAAACCCCGTTCTGTAGAGGGGCTGAGCAGTTGATTCCTGAAGCAACCACTATGGGTTTGAACTCGTAATCCACAGGTTCGGTTTTGATCTGGTTTACGGGAAGTTGCTCTTGCAGGGGCTTGTTCTCTGTCTTCTGCCGCATCTGTGGCCGCGTGGGGCTGCCTGGAGAGGCCGAGAGCGAGGGTGAGGGGCACTGCGAGGTCTTGAGCCCTGTTCTCGGCCGCCCGTTCACAGGCATCAGGCTGATACATTTCTTACTGCTGATGTGTGAGCTGTAGGAACCAGAATGGGAAAAACGTTTCTTGCAGTTTGGGCATTCATATGGCTTCTCTCCTAAACAACAACAAAAAGTTACATTCGTAAATTTTCACATATTCACATTTTCCCTAAAACAAGCAGTATCAATTTAAAAAGGGAGTTACCATGTGCGCTTGTGATACAATTTTATTTAGAATCATCACTTTTAAGTTGAAAACCTACATAAATGTCAAGCACCAGTAAAATGTTAGTCTGAACTATGTGCTGACCAGTAAGAGAATCTTCTCTTCAGGTGTGTATAACAGTTTTGTTCACTTTTAAAAGTTCAAATCTTTCTCAGATACCAAAAAATTCTCACTCTTTCAAGTAATTTTTTTCTTATCCTGTGTCACTAAACTATGTAATTCTCTATATTTTACTCTACTTAACCATCTATAGGAGAAATTAATATTAGACAAAAGGAAGCAAAATCTCCCCTAAGACTTAATAACTGTGGACATCTATACTTGACTGTATGAGTCATATGAGTATCTATCCTCCCTATATTCATAGGTTTGCTTGAAAAGCCCTTTTTCAGGGGGGAAGAAAAGTTTAAATACAAGTATTGTTACAAGCCTTGCCTTATTAAGCTGGGATGTACGGGTGTGCTTAGTCGCTCAGTTGTGTCTGACAATTTGTGACTCCATGGACTGTAGCCCACCAGGCTCCTCTGTACATGGGATTCTCCAGGCCAGAATACTGGAGTGGGTAGCCATGCCCTTCTCCAGGGGATCTTCCCAACCCAGGGATCGAACTCAGGTCTCCTGCATTGCAGGCGGATTCTTTACTGTCTGAGCCACCAGGGAAGCCCAATACTACTGGAGTGGTAGCCTATCCCTTCTCCAGGGGAACCTCCCCACCCAGGAATTGAGCCAGGGTCTCCTGCATTGCAGGCAGATTCTTTACCAGCTGAGCTACGAGGGATGTATGTACTTCTAGATAAATAAGGCAGTGTTCTCTGTGTGCTCAGTTGCTCAGTTGTGTCCAGCTCTTTGCAACCCCACGGATTCCTCTGTCCATGGGATTCTCCAGGCATGAATACTGGAGTGGATTGCCATTTCTTCCTCCAGGGGATCTTCCCAATGTGGGAAGCAAACCTGTGTCTTTTGTGCCTCCTGCACTGGCAGGTGAATTCTTTACCACCGAGCCTCTTGGTATGAAATGCATCTTGGAGTTTCAATTTCAGTGACAGTGGTTACAGTAACTTAGAACATTTCAGTATTAAAACAGTATACTTCTGCTGCACAAATACAACATCTTTGTGAAATGTAAGGAAAAAAAAATGAAGCTTCCTGCTTGCAGAGGCCTCAGTTACATCACTCCCCAAGACCTTACAGGGTACAAGGTGTTCTTCTGGGTCACTATGGGTACTCTGACAGAAATTTTTGAGTTGAATGGAATATTTTCATACAACCCAATTTTTTTTTGCTCTAGTTTGAACATGTTCTAGTTCATGAATGTATAGTCTAAAAGTTACCAATGCCTGGGTTCAGGGAGATCCGGGTCTCAGTGCTGTTTACTCCCACACCTGCTGCGTGCAGGTCACAGAGCTGCTCTGTAAGCCTCTGCCAGATGAATGAGTGGCCAACTATACAATGATGAAGTGTGGTGATGCTGCTTATCTACTCAGTAGCAAAATACAGCTCTTTATCTCCCCCTTTCTTTTTAATGATTAAAAGGAAAGCAGCAAGAAAGCGTAGGACCTGCTAGTCTTGGAATTTCAATGTTGTAAAGATTAAAACAAGTGCATTATATTTTCTCAAATGTGTCTGCATAATCAAATTAGAGTTGGAAGGAATCTAATAAAGCCCTCTAGTACAGCCTCCTTCTCAATGAAGGGTTCATTTCATATCATCCTTGGCACCAGCTCATCTCTGTTTAACCTCTTTTATTAAAAGGAGGTTATTGCTGCTGGACAGATTGGAGGAAGGCAGTCTAGTCTGGCTTTGCTGAGGACCAGGATCTAAGTTCAGATTCTCGCTCTGGCACATACTATGTCTATTTTCTTAATCTGTCCAAGCCTCAGTGTTTTGGTGCATAAATAAATGTAGATACATCCTCACTGGATTGTTCTGGTTATAACAGATGATATAGCAAAACCCAGTGTGCTCCCAAGAAATGTTAGTGACTCTTTAGAAAAGCAATGAGACAGAGGGTCAGTACCAAGCCAAAGCTGGCCTTCCATGTTATGTTTGTTTCTGATGCTGCATGGAGCTGGTCTAACATTTCCTTGACAAGCCAGACTTTCGATGTGATGAAGAGCTGTCCCAAGAATCCTTCAATTTCCCTCATGCAGGTTAAATGTGTCCAGGTCTTTTACACATTCCTCATGGGATGTGTTCTTCAGAACTCTTACCCGCTTGTTAACTCACCTCTGAGTTTCTCCAGTTTTATCAATATCTTTCCAATGGGATGCCTGAAATGTGATTCAATACTCAAAATGCATTGGATAAAAATTTCCAGTGGGTGTAAAACAAGGGATATGTCTTTGCATCTTTATTTGATGACCTTTTTAGATGAACTACATGATTGTTCCCTTGCTGACTAGGAAAATAAGCATCTGTAGTATTGATTATTTCTGTCTTTACAGAGCACAGTGGGGATGACAGTGGCTTTGGAGTCAGGAGGGCTGTGTCACAGAGCCCAGCTTTTCTGTGTCCCAGCTGAGTGACTGGGGACAAGGTAAGTTCTCTGAAACTCCATTTTCTCATCAGTAAAAAAGGAGGAAACAGTAGCATCTACCTCCCAGGGTTACTGTGAGAGCTGCATGACTTAATGCAGTTGAGGGTCCAGCAGGTGCTAGTTACCATTACTATTATGGGAATCACCCAGTTATTTTACTGCTGCTATAAAAAAGACTGCAGAACAATTATTCTAAAGCCAAAGTCTATGTCTGTTAGAAAAAGCCGTGTTTCTAATTCTAACTTCGTAGCTAAAGCACATCACCTCAGTTATTGACCTAGGTTAGTGTTTGTAACTACTACTACGACAGGAAGTTGTGTTGCTCAAAGTCTGATACATTATGCACACTGACCTTTTTCTAATGGCTAAGGTGGTGCTCAGTTGCACCTGATATAAAAGTTTTCTAGGCTGAAACGACTATCAGGCTGTGGAACAAACCCAGGTTACTTGCTGGGGAGGCTCCCTGCCTGGGTGCAGGGGCTCTTTCGCACCCTCTCTGTGGGCAGGTGCAGTGGCCTCCTCACAGTTCCTTTGCACAGTTCCCATGTGCAAAGTATATATGACCGTGACACATAGGGTTCCTTTCATGGACATCAGAAGAGATCCATGCAATTCTAGGGCACATAACTTGAGGGTAAAAACTCAGCTGCAAAAAAACCCCCAGAGTTTCCTCAAGGATATGAGGTTCATTCATTATTAGGTACTCTAAGCAGTGCTTTCAAAACTACCTGTGGTGAATGATCATTGTTCTTTTCATTAAAAAACATTTTCCAATCTCCTATGGACTAACATTGTACAAACTATAATGAATTTGTCACAGCTCTGTCTTGATGTAATACTTTCTAAATGCTTACCCTCAGTTTCTGTTTATCTGGGATGACTTGGGAGTAGCCCTGCTCGAAATCTCCCCTTGGAATAACCCACCAGGGAGCTGTAGACTTGGATGGTATCCACTGGGCACCCTGGGGCAGTGCTCTTTCTGAACTGCATTTTGGTGAAATATCACTGGCCTTTATGGAAGAATCTTACTTTAGAATGAAAACACTATTGAATCCTCTGCTGTATTATTTTAAGGATATTTCTGAGGATGATGTAAATTATCTTTTGGTTCTTTCTTCTTAATGATGTTCCAAGGAACAACTTTCTCTGTGGACTTCGTATCAGAAGAGTTGTGCTTTTTCTTTCATCTTCTGACATCTGATCCTTTTTACCTACAAACACTCTAGATTTCCGTTACTAACTGTAGTTTTCTTACTTCCTAAAACCTAGGGTCTAATTAATTTGTGGTCTCTTCTAGCATGTACAAAGGAATTCATAGTAGTTTTTTTTCTTTCTCATTTTGACTTCATGCCTGTCTTGCTTTCTTTAAGAGACATAAATATGAATGGACAGCAGAGCACAGGAGTCTGTGTGCCATGACATGGCCTGAATCTGCCTCTTTCAGAGCAGCAGCAAGCTGTGAGCTTATTATAAAGCTCTTGACCATGGAAACACCTAAAGGGTTTCTACAGATAGCACAAGCATTATTACTTGATTGAAGCTGATTTTTGATGATCAGTGCAGGATTTTGTGATCAGATATCAACTTCTTGTTTCTGGACTTAAAATATTTTAACATTTTGTATGATCTGTGCTTCCCAACTGCATATAATCTGTAGATCTGTGACCCTCCTATATGACATCTTACTCTGTTTTATTACCCCAACTTCAACATTAAAAAATGAATTAGCTATAATCTCTATCAACAACTTCAAATAATTTCTGGCGAGAAAGTGAAGTTGCTTAGTTGTGTCCGACTCTTTGAGACCATGGGGTAGCCTGCCAGGATCCTCCATCCATGGAATTTTCCAGGCAAGAGTACTGGAGTGGGTTGCCTTTTCCTTCTCCAGGGGAGCTTCCCAACCCAGGGATTGAACCTGGGTCTCCTGCATTGCAGGCAGATGCTTTACCATTTGAACCAGGGACGCCCTTCTGGTAAGAAGCTGCTGCTACTAAGTTGCTTCAGTCGTGTCCAACTCTGTACGACCCCATACACAGCAGCCCACCAGGCTCCCCCCGTCCCTGGGATTCTCCAGGCAAGAACACTGGAGTGGGTTGCCATTTCCTTCTCCAATGCATGAAAGTGAAAAGTGAAAGTGAAGTTGCTCAGTCGTGTCCGACTCTTAGTGACCCCATGGACTGCAGCCTACCAAGCTCCTCCCATGGGATTTCCCAGACAAGAGTACTGGAGTGGGTTGTCTTTTCCTTCTCCAGGGGATCTTCCCGACCCAGGGATTGAACCTGAGTCTCCTGTGTTGCAGGCAGATGCTTTACCGTTTGAACCAGGGAAGCCCTTCTGATAAGAAGGGGGGTTATTAAAAATAAATTATTGATGTAACACCTATCCTTCTCAAACTATATAAAAAAATTGGATAGGAAGGAATACTTGTGAACTCATTCTATGAGGTCAGCATCATCCTGATATCAAACCAAAGCACACACAAAACTGCAGGCCAGTATCACTGATGAATACAGATGCAAGACTCCTTAACAAAAATATTAGCCAACCAAATTCACTAATACATTGAAACACCCAGGTATACCATGATCAGGTGGGATTTATCAAGGGATGAAGAATGGTTAAATTTCTACAAATCAAGGTGATATACCACATTAACAAATTGAAAGTAAAAACCAAAGCTTTTGATGAAACTCAATATCCATTTATGATAAAAAAAAAACTCTCAAAGAAATGGGTACAGAAGGAACATACCTCAACGTAATAATGACCATGTATGAAAAGCCCATAGCTAACATCATACTCAATGGTGAAAAGCTGAAAGCATTTCCTCTAAGATCAGGAACAAGACAAAGATATCTACTCTTGCCACTTTCATTCATTATTCAACAAGGAATTGGAAGTCCTAGCCACAGTAGTCAGATAAGAAAAAGGAATAAGAGAATCCAAATTGAAAAAGAAGAAGTAAAACTGTCACTGTTTACAGATGATATGATACTATATACATAGACAATTCTAGAGATGCCACTAAAAAACTACTAGAGCTCAGCAATGAATTTGGTAAAATTGCCAGATACAAAATTAATGTAGAAATCTGTTGAATTTCTAGACATTAATAACAAGAAAGAACAATTAAGAAAATAGGCTCAATGATTCTATATTGATTCTATATAGATTCATTCATTCTACATATTCAAAATGCCTATTGGGTAATTCCTATCAAAATGACAATGCATTTTTCACAGAACTAGAATAAATAACTCTTGAAATTTGCATGGAAACATAAAAGATGCTGAATAGCCAAAACAATCTTGAAAAAGAACAAAAGTGGAGGTGTCACACACCTCAATTTCAAACTATGCTGCAAAGCTACAGTCATTTAGCATGGTGTTGGCACAAAAGCAGATTAATAGATCTATGGAACATAACAGAAACCACAGGAATGAACTCGTAAGGGTGGCTAACCTATGGCAAGAATATACAGTGGGGAAAAAGCCCCTTCAATAACTAGTGCTGGGAAAACTGGACAGCTACACTCTCTCATACTACGCACAGAAGTAAATTTTGGATTAAAGATCTGAAACCATAAAGTTTCCAGAAAAAAAACACAGGCAGTAAGCTCTTTGACATAGATCTCAGTAGTATTTTTTTTTTTGATATGTCTCCTCAGGAAAAGGGAACAAAAGCAAAAATAAAGGGGACTACATCAAACTGAAAGACTTTTATAGAGACAAAAAAAACTATGAACAAACTGAAAAGGCCACCTACTGAATAGAAGATATTTACAAATGATATAAATGATAAGGGGTTAATATGCAAAATGTCCAATGAACTCATACAACTCAAAATCAAAAGAAGACAACCCAGTTAAGAATGGGCTGAGAATCTGAACAGATATATTTACCCAAAAAATACTTACAGAAGCCAAAAGTCAAATGAAAAGATGCTCAACATCATTAATATGATATCCCCATACACCTGTCAGAATGATTATTACACACAAAAAAGTATTGGCAAGAATGTGGAGAGAAGGGAACCCTAGGTCACTGTGGGTGAGGATGTAAATTGGTGCAGCCACTATGGAAAATGGTATACAGATTTCTTAACAAATTAAAAAGAAAACTACCTTTTAATCCAGCAATTCCAGTTCTGAGTATTCATCCAAAGAAAATGAAAACACTACTTTGAAAAGATTATATATACAGACCTGTATATATTATACACTGAAATATAATACATTTCCATACATTCACTGCAGCATTATCTATAATAGCCAAGATAAGTCAAATCATGCTGTTTATACAGTGCTGTATGTCAGTTATATCTCAATAAAGCTAGGAGAAAAAGGACAGTAGTAGAGGAAAAATACCCATTGGATATATGTTAATATAATGTTAATATATATATGAAATTGATGAAAATTGTTCAATAGCACAGGAGCTAAGAAATAGGATGCTGATGCAGATGCCAAAAGACAGCTTTGTTTTCCAGACACATTAACGTCTAAAAATTTTAAAAAAATGTATGAATCTCAGTTTGAGCATGTTTTAAGAGGTAACATTCTTTAGCCCTAAATGAGCAATTCAGCACAACTTCTATTAATGCCGTTCCAAAATAAAACACACGTATCACAAAGCCACCCAACCGTACTTTTTGTGCAGGATATTTGTAAAATCAATTAATAATTGTTAATATAATAATTTTCACAAAACAAGCATATGCAGAAATCCATAACAGGTGTCTTTCATTGAAATGATTTAGTATTAAATAACGCATCGAAATTTACCAGGAGACAGATTTCATAATGCACTGTGAATTTTCTTGGTTGCTTTTGGGTAAGTAAAGCCTCCAAAAAAAGGCAAATAGAGCTCTCTTTGGTTGTAAGTCTGTAAAATTGACATAGTATTTTTACCATGTATTAATGTTCACTTTTCATGTGAAGCTGTAGATGATGAGTTGTGCAGAACTGAGGGTGAGATGGGGGAAGCCCATTTTCTGTGAAATCTCCTCTCGTGCCACAGTTACCACCCCTCCTTGTGCTGCCCTCTCCCACAATCCCCACGGTGCACCATGCCACTTCCTATCTTGAGTTCCATCTCTTCTCTTAAGGAGAGAATATCTTCATCTCCTGCTTTCCTTGTGCACATGGTTTATCAAGCATTTATCCTACACGCTTTATCATTCCCTTGTTAACTGTGCAAGAGAGGCAATGAAATGAACATTCATCGAAAAGCTTAAGTGTCACAGGTTGTACATCTTGTAAAATGCTATATTCTTATTAGGAAATTCAAAGGGTGTCCTCTTAGCTTGATATACTTTAGCCAAAGAGTAAGATCCCAATAAAATACCGTTTATAAGCAGAAAATGTCTCCATATTAGTGTTTATCCCAAAACAATTGCAACGAGTTTCTAACCATATGTGTAGCTCACATGTGATATTAATTTATTATCATAATCACTAAGATAGTCAAGGTAGACAAAGAAAACATATTTACCACTGTGGATTCTTAAGTGCTCTTTTAGATGGTGTTTGTATTTGAAAGCTTTTCCACATTCAGTGCACTTGAATTTACGATTACCCCCAGACTGCGTCACATGTCTCTGTAAGAAAGAATTGGTATTTTATTTATGAAGCAAAAAAGCTTTAGACATAAAGAACATCCAGTCTGCTAAAAGTAATGTTTGGGTGGTTGTTTTGTTTCTTTAAAGGCCTCAAATAGTAGCAGTCACAAAAATCTAATACTTGGAATGTTACCAAAAAGGAAGAGGACAGTGGCAACAGAATTTCGAAATAAAGGAAAATCTCCACTTCCCAGTTTAAAGAATCAGAATCACAATCACTCTATGACGCAATATAGCATTTAGCAAAAAATATGTACTTGACCAGGAACTAGAGGTGATTTCCCTCACCTGCACTCTAATTGACAGATAAAGAAACCACGGTCCAGAACGTCCAGGAATCTGTCTCAAGCAAAGAAGAACAAGGTCTCCAGAACAGAAGAAAAGGCTGGGCTTTTTCAGGACTTTATCCTCTCTAGCAAGTTTGGTATTTCCAAAATCTTAATCTGATGATTTAAAAAATACTTCCCTCTTTTCAGTCAAATATGGATTACTGTAATAGCTTTCTGTCTGGTTTATCAACCCCCCACTTTTACATACTTCGAATAAATTCTGCACCCTTTATTCATCTTACAAAAGCAGTGTTTGAACTGAATTATGCAATACATTCTACTCATAAATTTCTAGAGGATTCCTGTTCACCCCTGGGCACAGATTCTGAGGCTACAGATGCCAGGTTTATAGCCCCGAGTTTCCAGGCTGCTTCAGCAGGAGTCCACATCTCATCATCCAGTGAGTCCTACCTTCTGCATGCACACCACTCTTCACCTCCCTGCTCCCACTGATACCATCCCTTACTCCTTGGCGATGTTTCCCCTTAATTGTGACTGTTACAACTCTACCCATCATTCAAAGGCTCCAGTTCTGCTTGCTCTGTGCTTTCCCAAACTGCTATCTCCCTTCTGTCCTCCACACAGGAAGGACCAAGAATAAGCGTGAAGTATGTGTCAGGTTCTACTTCACCCAAACCCCTGGCTTTGAAATTGAATACATGGCGCCAACTCCAAACAGCTCTCTCTAGATCTCTCCTCTCTCCATTCTAGACTCTCACAGCTTCCTCGATGTCCCCAATGAACAGTGACAGGCATCTGCTAAGAGGACTACACTGACCACTTCATTTCTTTCCTGGAAATCAGCTCCTCCTCTCCTGTTTTTTGGGGGCTTAATCCACCTGCAGTGCAGGAGACCAGGGTTCGATCCCTGGGTAGGGAAGATCCCTTGGAGAAGGGAATGGCTACTCACTCCAGTATTCTTGCCTGGAGAATTCCATGGACAGAGGAGCCTGGTGGGCTAGTCCATGGGGTCACAAAGAGTTGGACACAACTGAGTAACACTTACTCTTGTTTCTTACCTTTGTGAGTAAACCCCTCATTTATCTGATCATTCCTTAGGCCCTGAATTTGGAGGAATCCTGGTCCCTCTCTTTCCGAGACCCTTCTCCAATCCCTCAGCAAGCCAGCCTGCAGCCACCATCCTCATGATGTCACATCTGTCACACCAGTGCCTCTGGCCTGGGTTACAGCCACAGCCCTTAAGTGTGCTTCCTGCTTCCTTCTTGTCTCTGTCCATCTACTCTCCACCCCACAGCTCATCTGGCCTTAAAAATAAGACATAAACACAAAATTCAGTATCTTTCAAATGCTTCCTTATAATACTTTAGAGTAAAATCACAGGCCTTAGCCATGGCTCATACAAGAGGCCTCATCATCTGGCTCCTCCCTACCCAGCCTCTTTGTCTTTCTCCCCTTCATGCGCCCTGGGCTGCCTGCCTTTCCTTGGCTTCTGCCTCGAGGCCTTCACGCCCCTCTGCTCCCTCTGCACAGAAGGCCCTTCTCCCAGTCATTCTGTGACTGGCTCCCTCACTTCACCCAAGTCTAGGGTCAGATGCCCTAGTCTCTCTATTAAAAAAGAAAAAGCAGCTTCCACCACTTTCTATCCTCTTTGCTTTGTTTTCTTCATTCCACCTGTGTTGATATTTTACATCTGTTTTCTCTCACCTATAATACATGCCCACTACTGTCAGGGACTTGCTCATTTTCACTACTGTGTCTTGAACACCTACAACAGGCCTTACACAGAATCAAAACTCAGACATCTGTTGCATGAATAAGACAACATGGAAATGTTTACCTTGATTTCCAGAGGCCAGCAAGGCAGACGCTCTGCCTCCTAACCTAAACGGTTCCCAATTATACCCCTCATGTTGCTGGCTTCCACATTCCATCACGGCTCCTTCCTGACCTTGGTCTGACCACGTATTTCACTTATGAAACCGACCAGCCACCTTTACATCCCTCAGAGAAAGCCTCACACACACAGTGGCCTCCATGCTCATCAGAGAGCTTATGACTTATTTTTCTCACAGCATCTCCTGCTTTCCCTCCAGTTCTGTCCTTCGAAGCTCCTTCCTTTGACAAGGGCCCTTGGGGGAGAGGATGTGGGGGCAGCGCTTGCAGGACAGCTCTGCTTCCAAATGTCACCTGAACAGCCCCTTTCCCACGGCCCGTTGGCACTGTGGCCACGCCCCCAGGGCCCGTCTACACTGGGGTCAGGTCCCCAGGCTCCACCCACACTGTGGTCAGGTCAGGACACCGGGGTGCCAAGAGCATGCCTCTGTTCTGTCCCTGACAAGACTCGTTCAGGGCAGATGAGAAGATGGGGTTTGTCTTCTGTGGGTCAGTTTCCTCCTCGTGGCACTCGCTCCCACCCCAAGTGCTCCTTTGTGGACTGAAGCACTGACCTACCCAAGGAAGAGCTGGCCCTGTGCTCATGCCTGCCTGTACACTCCACACCCCATGATTTCATGAGTATTGTCACCAGGGTCCTGAGAAGACAGGCGGGCCCATTCTCATCACTGTTTCTCTTATAGATTTTGGCCTGGTTTTTGGTTGAGCCATCACAGCCAAGAGGGTAACTTGCTCTCTTGGGTCAGTGACGTGGGTACACACGGAGCAGACGCTTAAACTCAGGTGCACAGGTATTCCGAGTCTTTCGACAGAAGAGACTGGACATGTGCCCCAAGCACAGCACACACCTTCAACATACTGTGTGCTGCTGAACACTTATTCGACTTTTAAATCTAGATTAACCAGATATTAATTTGATTATTTACAGCTGACCTTACAGAAGCAGAACTGGCAAAACGTTTCTGACTTTAATCCTTAAATTCAGAGCCAGCAACGTAACTTAAAGATAGTCTTGGTTTATACTTCTAGAAATTGAGGCAAAGTGACACAGAAACAGAATAAACCATATGAAAAATTGAGTCCTCAGATTAAAAATGATTCAGTCTAAACTTTAGATTCTTAAGAGGCAACTTCCCTTACATGAAAAAAAGCCACAGTTATACTGATAACAGTCAGCGTTTCACGAAAAATTAAACTTATTGTTTGATTTTCTCCTCTACTTGGTCAGTAGTAAGTCATGTGCTTTATGAGATGGTATTTATTTTTCCTACATCGAACATTTTAGTAGAATCCATTTTGAAATCCAGTGATAAACGACATATTTGTTATGATATAAGCAAAATAACTGAGTTGAAAGGGACCTTGTCTGGAAAAGAAAAAATGTAGTCACTTCTAAAATAGTCTTCATAGTGTTTACATGTGCGTTTAAACTCAGAAATGACCCGATCATCCAAACGAATAATCACTGTTCTTTTTACAAGGCTGCAGACCAGACACTGTCTGGTGCAGCCCCTTAATCTTTCAGTGTGTGAGAGCCCTTGCCTTCCATGGAGCAAGGAGTTCTCGGTGTGGATAGTGGGTGAATCTGAGTCATGCCACTTACCTGCTCTCGTCCTGATTTGTGGGAGGTCATGTGGCGCTCGAGCTGGGTTCTGTATGCAAACGTGTAACTGCACAGGGAGCAGCTGAAGTTGTCTTCATTCTTCTCGTGGCGATACTTAATGTGTTCTTTCAGAGAGGTAAAGCGTTTATATCCTCTGTCACAATACGGACAGGTGAGCAACTGGGAAAATGCATCTGGTGTTCCTGTAAAACAAGGATCGTACATTTTAAAGATGTTCCCAAATTAGTACCAAAGTGCCCACCGAGGCCCTCTGCTATGTGCCAGATACTGTGCTTTGTATCTGATCCTCAAAACCAACACACTGATGTGTCTCTGTTTTATAAAGAGAGGATGTGATGCCCAGAAAAGGTTAAATTACTTCCAAGTCACACAGCCTGTGAACAATGAAGTTGAGAGTCAAATGTAAGCTGACTTTAAAGTCTCATATCTTTTTCACTAAAACATAATTCTTCTCTTCTTTTGTATGGTTAATTAGACAAAGAAAAGCAAAATTATAATGCAGGTTATCCGCTGTGAATGTGTACACATGAAAGGAGTTTGGTACACAATAACCATCTTTCTACAAAGGTAACAGTGTCATCGTTAGTTATTGAATGTTCATTCTTTCAAATTTGAAAAATGTCACTTCAGGCATCAGAGACTAAGTAACATACAGTTAGAGCCCGTTTCTAAGGCTCCCCTGCAGGTGACTGAGGAGGACATGCTGTAGGAGGTGTGAGGAGCAGTGGGGGCTGGACTGAGGCACACTTCTTGTTTAGTTTTAGATGGATGACTATTAGGATAGCTTTCAGAAAATAAGCCAATATAGATAAACTGTAGTTCAGAGAATGAACTACATATTTTTAATACACGGAAACATCTAAGCCTGCCAGTCTTAAAATGTAATACCACTTGGCCAATATTATTTAACTACATTTCTATATTGGATTTACTTCTTCAAAGGAAAAAGTTCCTAAGTCACATCTTGCTGTAAATGTTATCTTAACTTTATTTTTAATTTCTTATAGAAAAACAGACTACCAGAGAAAATGTCATAACAATTTTCTTTACTTCCTCAACACGTCACTGTTATTGAAATTCAAGTCCATATAAATTAAATGTCTTGTTCAAGGACAAGCCTGCAAAGAACAGGCTGAACACCTGACTCTACACAGCTAAGTACACTGAAATGTATATCAAATATATGAATAAAGTCAGACAACCAAGACCCCAAAGTTTATGATGGTATCTTCTGTTATCAGCTAGCAAGGAGTCACCGGTGATGACTCTGACATGACCCACTTCTCAGGGGACCAGACTAGCCCCGTGAGGACATGTGGGGCGGGGAATCATGCTGTGTTTTGTCTAACGTCAGTTTCCTGTTTGTACAGGCAAGTGGGCAGTCAGCACTTGGGACATTCTCCTCGCCCGTCGGTGCTGCTGCGCTCAGCTGGCTCGGGCTGGAGTCCGAGTCCACGTGACAGGGGCTTCATCATCAGCACTGCAGTCAGTTTGCTTCCACCAGTCAAGCTGCCCTGAACTCCTGTGTCATAAGCTGTCTGCTCGCATTACGTTCTATTTTCTTGTCTTCATGATTAATTCTTGTAATTAATGTACAAAATACTAATAATTTTATAAAATGGCAAGTTGCTCATATTTAAACAGCAAGTTCTTTTCATAAATATCAATTGAACGGTCTCACACATATGAGATATGAACTTATTTTAGGCCAACAGCATAAAACAATGAAGAATAAATCTAAATATTTAACATCGTAAGTTTATAGAATGAACAGGTTTAGAAGTTAATATTTTTGTTTTTGTTTTTAAAAAATATTGTTTTTTTTTAAACTGACCTTTTAGCAATGAAGACCTTTAAGGAATAAATGTGTCTTTTTAGAATTCCTATATTACACCTGTGGTAGGAATTCAGTACTAAAAAATCCACCCTATGTCTGACCACTTTTTGAACTATAATTTCTTTATGAATCTGTGATCATTTATGAATCTGTGACCATAAATAAGCTTACTTAAAGAACATTTTACATTTCTGTGTCTTAAACTTCCTTTAGTGGCAGACTGATACAAAACCTGTGAAAAAACCTCCTTGATTTGTTCCCACTGTTCCAGAATTTTGATAAATCAACCTGCTGGAATAAAGCTCCCCTGTTTACAACTTATGAAGTACAGGATGGTATGTTTTAATTTACTAAAACGTTAAAAACCTAAGTGCTCCTGAAGATAATTACTTTTTCATGGGAAGAGACGTTGCTGGTGTGACAGCATGCCTGCTGAGAAACACTGTATTAGTAGCTAAACTACATTACGTGCCTGAAGGTAATGAATACCCGAATGAAGAACATCATATACTTCAAATGCTATACTGATTCAGAATGACTAAGGCTCCAATTCTTATGGGACTTAACTTCACTGATTTGTAACAACGGACTTTACAAAGTTTAGTTTTCATTATTTCACTGAGGCTTTTTGAAATCCTATTTGTTACATAAAAATTTTACATATTTATAAACATCTGTATTTTAAGGTTTTATATTTCCCTTTCATATTTATTGTAACCTACTGCTTCTTCAGGTGAAAGGACATTAGCACCAGAATACTGAAATGATTAGGCTTAAATCTAACAAAATATATATAAGATTTATTTGAGGAAAACTACAACTACAAAACTCTGATAAATGAAACCAAAGCACACGATAAATACAAAGATATTCCATGCTCAAGGATAAGGAGACTCAATACTATCAGGATGTCCGTTCTTCCCAACTAGATCTTCATATTCAGTGCAGTCTCAATCAAGTTATTTTATGGATATTGACAAAAATTCTAAACTCACATGGAGAAGCAAGAGACCCAGAAGAGGCAACATAACACTGAAGGCAAGAATAACGGGAGACTGACACTGCCTGTCTTCAAGGCTCACTACATAACTATGATAATTAAGATAGTGTGGTGTTGGTGAGAGACCAGACAGATGGATCAGTGGAATGGAATATAGGTGAGCCCAGAGAGCAAAAGCAATAAAACAGAGCAAAGACAGTCTTTCCAGGAACAACTGGACACCCACACACAGAAATACGAATGTGAACACAGACCTTACCCTTCACAAAAATTAACTCTAACAGGATCACAGGCCTAACTATAAAATGCAAAATGACTAAGACATAGGCTGTAACAGAAGAAAACTTACACCAACTTGGGTACTGTAAGGCCTGTTTAGATACCAAAGGCATGAGTCATGAAAGACATAACTGATAAGCTGGACTTAACTGAGAATGTTCTACCTCATGAGATAAGACAATAAGCAAGTTAGACGATAAACCACAGACTGGGAAAACTATTTACAAATGACACAGCTGAAGAAGGACTACTATCCAAAATACACAAAGAATCCTTAAAACTCAAACTCAACAGTAAGAAATCAAATAATGCAATAATAGGTCAAATCATACCCCCTTCCTCATCCATCTTCATGACAGAGAATAGGGGAATCACCATTGAAATGTTGAGTTCAAGAATACATGCCCAAGATTAAAGTGAGCCCAGAGGACAAGATGGACGAGTAAGGACCTGCGCTTACTGCCTCTCAAGAAGACGCCCAAATCACAACTAACTGCTGAACAGCCAACAGCATAAAAGGCTGGAACCTACCAGAAAACATATTCTACTTCCAAAGACACAGAAGAGGCCGTAAGGAGATGGTATAAGGGGTGTATTCGCAATACAACTAAGCTCCATTGCTGCTGGGTGGGTGATGCATATACTAGAAAGATTTACATATTGCAGAGGTTCTCCCACAGGAATGAGAGTTCTGAGCCCTACATCAGGCTCCTGAGTCTGGAGATCTGGCATCAGGGGGATGAGACCCAACAGCATTTGACTTTTAAGGCCAAAGGGGCTTGATCACAGGAACTCCAAAAAATTGAACAAAGTAACACACTTAAGGGGCACACACAAGGTATTGGGTGCACTGGGACACAAGGGAAAAAGCAGTGATTTCAGGGAAGCCGGGGCCAGACCTACCCGTTGGGACAACATTAAATGTACCCACATTCACATTATAGTGGTCCTAGAAGAAGAGCGAGAAAGGGCCTGAGAAAATATTTGAAGAGATTAATAGCTGAAAACTTCCCTAACATGGGAAAGGAAATAGTCACCTAAGTCCAGGAAGCACAGATAAACCCAGGATAAACCCAAGGAGGAACATGCCAAGACATATTAATCAACTTGATAAAAAATCAAAGAGAATAGCATTGAAACATGTATATTACCATATGTGAAACAGACTGCCAGTCCAGGTTCGATGCATGAGACAGGGTGCTCAGGGCTGGTGCACTGGGATGACCCGAGAGGGGGGATGGGGAGGGAGGTGGGAGAGGGGTTCGGGATGGGGGACACATGTACACCCATGGCTGATTCATGTGAATGTATGGCAAAAACCACTACAATGTGGTAAAGTAATTAGCCTCCAATTAAATAAATAAGAGAAAATATTAAAAGCAACAAGGGAAAAGCAACAAATAACATACAAGGGAGTCCTCATAAGGTTATTAGCTGATTTTTTAGCAGAAACCCTAGAGGCCAGAAGGGAGTGGCAACGTATATTTAAAGGGATGAAAGGGAAAAACCTGTAACCAAGAATACTCAGCAAAGCTCTGATTTTGACAGAGAAGTCAAAAATTTTACAGACAAGCAAAAGCTAATTTGGCACCACCAAACCAGTTTTACACTAACTGATAAAGAAACTTCTCAAGGGGGGAAAAAAAGCCTACAACTAGAAACAAGACAATTATGAATGGGAAAGCTCACTGGTTAGGGCAAACATACAGTAAAGGCAGAAAATCGTCCACACCCAAGCATGGCATCAAAATCAGCAATCGTGAGAAGAGCAAAGTGCAATGCAGGGTATTGGAAATGCATTTCGAATTAAGAGACCAGCAGATTAAAACTATCTTGTATATATACTGACTGCTTTAGCAAAACCTTGTGGGAACTGCAAACTGAAAATCTACGACAGACATATGCACAAAAAGGAAAAAGGAATCCCAACACAACACTAAAGATAGTCATCAAATCACAAGAGAACCAAAGAGGAAGGGAAGAAAAAAGATTTACAAAAACAAACCACCCAACAAACAGCTCATGCAACTCAGCTGTTCTTTTAACAATGCAATCAAAAAATGGGCAAAAAATCTAAATGGACATTTCTACAAAGAAGACATACAGATGGCTAAAAGGCACATGAAAAGAAGCTCACCATTATTAATTATTAGAGAAATGCACATCAGAACTACAATTAGGTATCACCTCACACCAGTCAGAATGGCTATCATCAAAAAAATCTACAAACAATAAATGCCCAAATCCACAAAAACAATCCCCAAAGTAACAAAACAGCAATAAGAATATATTTATCATCAATTACCTCAAATGTAAATAGATTAAATGCTCCAACCAAAAGACTGGCTGACTGGATACAAAGATAAGACCCGTATATATGCAGTCTACAAGAGACCCAAATCACTGTAGATGATGACTGCAGCCATGACATTAAAAGATGCTTGCTCCTTGGAAGGAAAGCTATGACAAACCTAGAGAGCATATTAAAAAGGCATCACTTTGCTGACAAACGTTTGTATAGTCAAAGCTATGGTTTTTTCAACAGTCATGTATAGAGACAGAGCTGGACCATAAAAAAGGCTGAGTGGCAAAGAATTGAAGCCTTCTAATTGTGGTGCTGGAGAAGACTCTTGAGAGTGCCCTGGACTGAAAGAAGATCAAACCAGTCAATTCTAAAGGAAGTTAATCCTGAATATCCATTGGAAGGACTGATGCTGAAGCTCCAATACTTTGACTACCTGATGCAAAGAACTGACTCGTTAGGAAAGACTCAGATGCCAGACAATGGCACCCCACTCCAGTACTCCTGCCTGGAAAATCCCATGGATGGAGGAGCCTGATAGGCTGCAGTCCACGGGGTTGCTAAGAGTCGGACACGACTGAGCGACTTCACTTTCACTTTTTACTTGCATGCACTGTAGAAGGAAATGGCAACCCACTCCAGTATTCTTGCCCAGAGAATCCCAGGGATGGGGGAGCCTGGTGGGCTGCTGTCTATGGGGTTGCAGAGAGTCGAACACGACTGAAGCGACTTAGCAGCAGCAGCAGCAGTTGCCAGGAAAGAAGGAAGGCAAAAGGAGAAGCGGGTGGCAAAGGATGAGATGAAACTCCGGGAGGTAGTGAAGGACAGGGAAGCCTGGCGTGCTGCAGTCCATGTGGTTGCAAAGAGTCAGACACAACTTACTGACTGAATACACATACACACACACACACACGACCCACTTCAGATCTAGGGATACATACAGATTAGAAAAAAGAGTCTCTTCCATAAGTGGTGCTGGGAAAATTGGGCAGCTATGTGCAAAAGAAAGAAATTAGAATTTCCTAACACCACACACAAAAATAAACTCAAAATGGATTAAAGACCTAAATGTAAGGCCAGAAACGATAAAACTCATAGGAAAACATAGGCAGAACACTCTTTGACATAAATCATAGCAATATGCAAGATCTTCTCTGACCTACCTCCTGGAGTAACATAGATAAAAACAAAAACCAACGGGATCTCACTGAAAAGCTTCTGCACAATGAAGGAACCTATAAGCAAGGGGAAAAGACGGCCCTCAGGATGGGAGAAAATAATAGCAAGTGAAACAACTGACAGAAGATTAATTTCCAAATTATACAAGCAGCTCATACAGCTCAATACTAGAAAAACATCCAACTCCATCAAAAAGTGGGCAGAAGACCTATACAGACATTTCTCCAAAGACGACATGCAGATGGCTAATACAAACACATGAAAAGATGCACAATATCATTTCCTATCAGAGAAATGCAAATCAAAACTACAGTGAAGTATTATTTTACTCTTATCAGAATGGCCATCATCGTGAAGTCAACCAACAATAAATGTCTAGAGGGTATGGAGAAAGGGGAACCCTCTTGCCCTGTTGGTGGGAATGCAAATTGATACAGCCACTGTGGAGAAGAGTATGGAGATTCCTTACAAAACTAAGGATAAAACTACCTATGACCCAGCATTCCCACTACTGGGAATAAGAAACCATAACTGAAAAAGAAAGACTCGTACCCCAATGTTCATTATAGCAATATTTACAATAGTTACGACATGGAAGCAACCTAGATGTCCCACTGACAGATGAATGGATAAAGATGTACACATACACAATGGAATATTACTCAGCTATAAAAAGGAACACGTGAGTCAGTTCTAATGAGGCAGATGAACCTAGAGCCTATTATACAGAATGAAGTCAGTCAGAAAAAAGAGAGGTGAACAATCGTATATTAATATCATATATTAATGCATATATATGGAATCTAGAAAGACAGTGCAGATGATCCTATTTGCAGGGCAGCGAAGGAGATGCAGATATAAAGAACAGACCTTTGGTCACAGTAGGGGAGGGAAAGGGTGAGATGACTTGAGAGAGTAGTATTGAAACATGCTATTTTTATCTTTCTAGTGCTTGGAAGGCAAAATGACATATGAACACATTACTATTGTATTTTACTGCTGTTTATACACTGGCTGTTAATATCAGAGACAACCAACATAGATACAGGGGAAAAAAAATTGTCTCCAAATTAGTATGTTCTGAGCCATACCACCGAGGTTTTCTTTCAGAACAGAGGGGTAGCATCAAGGGAAAGTATAGTTTCTCCCAGTACCTACTTCTACTGCCTGCTGCTATATAAGTGAATGGAAGTCAATGTCCAGGCATGGTCTAAGCATTTCACACGTGGGGACATCACAGGATACACGAGATGCACTCACAGAAGACTACACACTGTCACCATGGACATCACTTCACTCGCTACAGAAATTACTCTTGATTGCCATCTGCAATCAATTCTGGTTTTCAGAAATGTTCCCTATAGTGGGGTGGGTTCCCATACAGTGCAGTGGAAGCAATAATCCTTCAGAGGTGAGAACCAAGCGGCCGTGAGCTCCAATTACCGTTTTCGTCATGCCCGCTGGCCTCCGGCGTGCCCTGCCTCTGGTCGTCCTCGGGTGCCTCGGGGTAGATGACTGCAGTGTCTTGTTGTTGCAGGAACTCTTCAACGTTAGGATCATGGTTTTGTTCATTTTCTGCATCTGAGTCGCATTCATCATCTTTTACTAAAAGAAATGCATACTCTATAAAAAAGCCATTTCACCACCAAGTTGTTACATAGTTTTCCTAAATAAGAAACTATCTTGAGAGAATACACGACTGTCCTGGAATCTACAGGAAATATTTACAGGAATATTAAAAACAATTTACTCATTCAGCTATAATCTATTGAGAAGTCTGTTTTCGTAAGTTTAAGGTGTTCTGAAAGTCTCGACATTGTTACCATATCCTCTTTAAGTTTTAGGGTTGTACTTCCATTCCATTTTACTGGTGAACAAGACCCAGTGGAAGCTGGCTGAATCCTTAGTTTCTCAATCAATAATAAAGCAAGGAGAACAGGAAAAGAGAAAAACAGTTCTCAAACCTAAGTTCATCCTAGCAACCTACTGTATCATGTTTACTTAGAGTTGTACTTGAATGACAAACTGTGTGCAAACTGCTCTGAAGTTCAGTTCAATTATGTGATTTCTTAGAAAACAGCTTTAATAGTTAGCTACAGTCAGAAGGATTTCTAATAAGAGTTAAAGAGTATCAAATTGATAAAAGTGCTTTCCATCTCCCCGAGTATTCAGATACAGACAGGGCTGTTCTTCGTCTTTCTGCTCCAGTAACTGTCACTGTTGGGTGATGGGAGGGGCATTTCCTCCGGAGTCAGAAGGTTACGAGGGTAACGCACATCTTCACTTGGAGAAGGGGAGCCAGGGCACTGGTGTGCTGCAGGGTGGGCCTGGTGCGCTGGGGTTTCCATCCATCTGTCCTCCTCCGGAGGAGGGTCCACACTTCCGGTGACTATCCTGGGTCAGTATGGCCTCTGGGTGTCTCATGTATGACTTTTTCACATACTTCAGATTGAAGTCAGTTCTGAATTTGTGAAACAGCAGACTTAACTGGGCCCAATTAAGATGGTGATGTGCCAGCATCTTGTTGTTCAACAGATACTAAAACACTTGCACAGGAGCAGTAACTCAGTTCCTCAGTGTGGCTGCTGTTTAAAACTTATAGCACCAATGACACAGTAATAAGGGTGCCTACTCACCATCTTTTCCTCCTTTTAAACAGTCAGTAGCTATCAGTTACGTAGTGTCTGCTATATATAGTCAGTCCCTGAACAATATGAGTTTGAACTGTGAGGATCCACTTATACTCAGGTTTTTTTCAATAGTAAATACTCTAGTACTATACGACTGTCGTTGGTTGAACCCATGGATGTGAAACTGTAGACGCAGAGGAATCCAGTATTGGGAAGGCTGCCTGTAAATTACACATGGAATTCCCACTGCAGGGGGGCAGGTGCCTCCACCACTGTGTTGTTTGATGGTCACCTGTACTGAGAACTCTATTTTTTCAGTTGATGCCAGTCGTCACCAAACCTTGGTCACTGGGTCCAGGCGGAGGTGAAGACTCTAAGAGGGAAGCCACCACTCTTCACCTAAAGGCAATCCATTTCCAGATCCTCAGCTTTCATGCAGGGCCCTTCCTAGAGTCCAAAAGCTTCTTTCTTCTACTCCTCTTTCACAGTCCTTTGCTCTAACTTCAAAGAGATAGGTCCCCCCTCCATCCATTACATCAGTACAGCACATGCCTTGCAGTATAAAACCTCCAGCTGCCAAAGGAAAACAATTCAAAGTACTGATTGGAGAAGCCTGCTTTACTGATCAATTAGGCCATCATAAGAGCACTCTAGTGTCCAGCCTTCCCAGGATTTCTATCAGGGGAAAAGCTGGCGACTAAAATGGCGATGTTTTGGCCATGGTTATGCATCTCTGAAATCAGCTATATGACATGGCCAGAGAAAGCAGAGTAATTTCCCCTTAATGACCTCACTTGTTTCATTCCCTAACTATTCTTAAAAAATTCACTGCTTTTCAGAATGCTGGTGAGAACAAAGCAAGGAGTATTCTCGAAAATGTTTCCTAGGATCTGTCATTAGCTAAAACAATACGCACTTCTGAACAACTAAAGTAGTACAAGTCTGTGTTGTTATATCTTTTATCATTTTATTTTCCTTTTTTATTTTTTAAATTATGAAAGTATGATAACACATTTACAGGAGACTTGGAAAACACAGAACAAAGTTACATATAGTTTCATTGTATATTACCATTATTTTTTTAAGTAGATCTTTTCAATGTAACTTCAGATATTTGAGTTAAACTAGATTAAACCCACAAATGAAATTTATATTTATGTGATTTCTTATAGAGGAAATATAGATTTTACAAGTTACTTAAAAATACTTTTTTCAGATTATATTACAAAATATTTATTTCAATTAAATATTCTCCACTTTCAAAATGTTTATATTTTCTTTTTATTATTATTTTTTTACTTTACAGTATTGTATTGGTTTTGCCATACATCAACATGAATCTGCCACGGGTGTACACGTGTTCCCAATCCTGAACCCCCCTCCCACTCCCTCCTCATACCATCCCTCTGGGTCATCCCAGTGCACCAGCCCCAAGCATCCTGTATCCTGCATTGAACCTGGACTGGCGATTCGTTTCTTATATGCTATTGTACATATTTCAGTGCCATATATTTTCTGTAGCCTAGTAGCTAAATATATCCTAGATGATGGAATGATGGAAGTTTTAAGTAGTGTACGTTGTTCAGAGTTACATGTGTAGTATATATTTTACACATGAATCTTGTATCTTCAATAAGTTATAAACTTATCTATATACTGACTGGTTGTAAAGATACTCATTTGGAGACAAAGATTTTTATAACTCATAATAATTAAATTAGATCTAAATAACCTTAACCTCATTGTTGAATAATCTATTTTAAAGAAGTATTTATTTATACATTCCTCTTTATAAATTATATCTTCTTCATATTAATAGAAAAAATTTTATGAAATTCCTCAAAATGTATATCAACACATTCATTTTAATCAGAAAAATGAAGACACACTTTATTTTTCTGCCAGAAAGTCTGACTTGGCTGATGGTCTAACAGTGATAATTGGTTTCACTAGTAAGGTTATTAGGTACAAATTTTCCAGAAATTGAATGAACTAGTAAGTTTATAGCTCTAAGAAACTGATCAAAATATACTTAGTTAAGGTATTAAAAGAATTTTTATTTAAAAATGTACTGATGAAAGGTACTGATTAGCAATATTTCAATATTCCCAACCATTTCTGAATATATTCCACAAGGTGCCTCTAAGTGAGAGTAAAAAAAGTAGCAAAAGTCAGAAAAGATCTCATTAGTCTTTGGTAAGTAAGTATGGGTGAAGCCTTTTGGTATACACCCAAGGAGGTGAGGGCCTGAATGACTCAGGTGACTGAGAAACAAATCCTTTAGCAAAATAGGTGGCTCTCAATTTTTGCTTTCAACAAAACTGAAGGAGCATTTAACAGAACTGGTCATTGACAAGTCATTAAAATATTCTTCTTAACAGATAACCATTAATTCTTTGCTTATAGTTCTGAGATATTTAATAAATCACTTGTGACAAAACTTATTTCATCTTTTTATTTATGAGAATAAAGTTCTCTCAGAGCTGAAGAAAAACCAGGAACAGAGTTAATGCTCTACACTTTTTCTTCTAGAATAAGCGACATTGAACTACTGATTATGGGCTAATTGAAAAATGCTTTGGCTCCTTTAATCTCATTTCCAGTAACATCTGACTTTGATGAGTAGTTGGCCCCTGAGCAGCACAGTTTTGAGCTGCATGGGTCCCCTTATACCGGATGCTTTCAATAGTGAACGCTACAGTTCTACACGCTCCATGGTTGGCTGTGTCCGTGGACGTGAGACCGCAGACAGAGGGGCTCTGTGTACGGAGGAGCTGGGTACTCAGGAGCGCTCACTCTAAGTTGTATGTGGATTCTGACTGGGCAGAGGGGTTGGCGCCCCAACCCCTAGGTGGTTCAAGGTAAACTGTAGTTACTAAAATCTGTCATGTATGTTGTGATCAGTGATCACAGGATAAAGTAATCCATAAATTAAAAAAAATCTAGGGGCCATATAGTCCCTGGAAACTAAATAGAAAGTTAAATTTCAATTTATATATATGTTTTTCTTGCAAAGAAATGACAGCTGATCAAAAGTATCTTCCAGCAGGAAATATACACTGGTTAGCATTAAATTCTGTATTAGTTCAGGGAGTAAACATTATGATGTAACATTTCTGACTCTCAAAGAAGTATTCATATTTAAAAAATGAATGGTATTAAATTGCTATGGATTTCAAATATGTGATGTTAGAAATGTCATTTTTATTTTATTTTATTTTATCTTTTTTAGTTTAAAATCTTTAATTGTTACATGTGTTCCCAAACATGAACCCCCCTCCCACCTCCCTCCCCATAACATCTCTGTGGGTCATCCCCATGCACCAGCCCCAAGCATGCTGTATCCTGCGTCAGACATAGACTGGCGATTCAATTCTTACATGATAGTATACATGATAGAATGCCATTCTCCAAAATCATCCCACCCTCTCCCTCTCCCTGAGTCCAAAAGTCCGTTATACACATCTGTGTCTTTTTTCCTGTCTTGCATACAGGGTCGTCATTGCCATCTTTCTATGTCATTTTTAATCTGCCAGACAATAGATTGTAACTATAGCTGACCCTTAAAACATGAAGTTTAGGGGTGCTGACCTTCCAAGTGATGGAAAATCCACATATAACTTAAGAGTCAGCCCTCACTGTATATGATTCCACATCCTCGGACTTGGCCAACCCCAGACTGCGATGCACTGCAGTACTTATTATTAAATAAAATGCATGGGCCTGCATCATTCAAACCTGTGTTGTTCAGGGGTCAACTGTACTCTCTAAAGTGAAGAATTTTATATGTCCATCAGACCCCTGGGAGGCAATACCTAATCAGTCTGTATGATATAAAACCTGGAGGACAGCAGCAGTGTGTCCTACGGTAGTTGGGAGGACGAAATGAATCAACACAGTATGTGTTTAGCACTGTACCAGGCACATGGTAAGTGCTCTGTGACTGTTATGTTTCCTTCAAAGCAGTCCTGCAAGGTGAACGCTGAACTAGAGCAGATGACTCAGTACTGGGGGTCTGCTATCGAAAGCTGGGCTCTTTCCAGCTAAAGTACACAGCTTCCATGAGCCTGTACTTACCAAGCCAATTTCAAGCTAAGACCAGCCATTCCTCAGTTTTACCCCTGAAACATAAAGTGCTGGGAAGTGCACATGGTGAAAAGGTCTATTATAAAGCAAAATTCCTAGTCTTAAGACTAATAAATTACATGTGTTTAAATATTAAAGACATGAGCAAATACAGAGAATATGATGACAATTTGGTTTTTCATTTGTGACAAAACTCTGAACTGTCACAGTATAGAATTATAGGATTTATAATCATTGGTCAAAGTGTACAATTGTAGAGTTATAATCACAAATTATACAAAGCAAGGCTAGAGAGACAATCATTTAATATAAAGGCTAAATAACATTTTTATGAGGCTATCAGTGTTTTAATCCCATCAGAATAAAGGATAGTTATCCTTTATCCTCCAGTTTTGAAACTTTGCACAAGTATCAGCTAAATAAACAAGGAAAGGATGCTTAGAAGAACAAAGGCTGTTTTGGGTGACTTTTTCACTCTCTGAATACTAAGCTGAGACTATAGTTCTCCTGACTTCGTGAACTGCAGAAGGAAGTCAGCTTGAGAAAGGAGCTGACAAAGTTCTGAACTAATGACGGTGACCTCTTGCCACGGTTTTGTTTACTTTGTCAGCACATTATTCCCTGGAAGTGAAGAACTAACACAAGCAAAGGTGAAACACGATTTCAAAGCTACTGCTCTGAAGTCTCTAATATCTCATTTCCACCCTTCTTTGCTGAAAACTGCATTTATCAGAGTTTGATTAAACGTTTGTTTACTGCTAACTCCCCGAGTGCCAGGGAAGTAACATACAGGGCTCACTATTTTGGAGGGGGGGGGCTGCTGTATTTCAGCGGGAACTCTAGCTTATATACAGTTACACTGCCTTCCAGATCTGACTATTTTGGGGGGAAGGAGGGAAATTGTGTATCACTCAGTACTTCAAACTGAAAGCATGGATTCATTTTTGTACTGCAGAGCAGACTGTGAGGTAAAATGCTGTGAACTTGGAACTCTAGGTGTCTTTTTTGCTGGCACTTTGCCTCAAAGGGCAAACAATCTACAGAAGACCTTTTACTACTCTGGTGACGTGAGTCGTCACATTTTAACATTAAACAGAAGAGTAATGAACAGCATTCTTCTGTGTTCATTAACACTATTTTACTAACAACAAATGTATTGTTTAAATATTTTATGTAATGTATAAGTCAGCCTGACAAATGTTTGATAATAAGCATACCTGAATACATTATTCACGCAAGTTAAACACAACCATGTTAAAGGCAGAATACAAAATCTTCAGCTGTGGCACCATAAATGATCACATATTCCATTATTTGATTAATTTGGAGTGCACTTTCAGTAAGAGTACAAAGGCTTGCTCTTTGTTTTATAGAACTGACAAGTATGGGAGGGCTGATGCTTATAGGTAAAAATTGATTTCTGACACATTACTGCAAAATACACTCATCTTACACAACACAAGGTGATTTATAAGGCTCTGTGGAATACTCCTAAAATGTACTGCAAAGAACAAAAAACTATAAATGTTAAGCCAAAGAAGAAACAAAGAAAATTTAAAACTATATGATAGAAATATCTAATCTATGGTTGAATGAATATACAGAATACAATTATACTACTTTTAAGTACAGAATTTTGAGGAAATGTTTTAATAATTTGGAATTTCTTTTTGAAGTTTACATTCGAAGACTGCCTTATCAGAAGTAATAAGTGCCTGGTATTAGTATATATTGGATATTATCATATGAAATATCTGGATTTAAGATTTGCACTTACTCTTTTGCTTCTTAAATCTGATTTGAATTCAATAATAGAGGAATAGTTTAAGTCTCGGGGAATATGTACTAATATAGTCACCTAGAAGCAAATTTCTTTGTTTACTATAATTCAACTTCATTTTGGGTTGGGAAGATTCCCTGGAGGAGGGAAAGGCTACCCACTCCAGATTTTGGCTTGGAGAATTCCATGGACTCTGGTCCGTGGGGTCGCAAACAGTCAGACACAACTGAGCAACTTTCACTTTCAACTTCATTTTGGCCTTTTTCAATCACAGAAATGGTAAGAAAAAGTGTATTCTCTTGTTTGCTGTGACATGTTCACTTATAATTTTCATCTGGTTTCTAGATAACCCATGATATTTGCTTATTTTTCTCTCTTCTGCTTTTAGTCTTGTGGGCAATTTCATGTAGATGCTGGTAACTAATAATGAAACTCAAAATAGATCTGTATTTCTGTAACTATGGTAAAAATCTGATAAAAGTTTAAATTATCATTCAAACACTAACTCTGTGGATTATCTGTAGATTACATTTGTTATCCTTACAGATGAATACCTGTATTATATGAATATCTAAGCTTGCAGTATATTTTAAAGAATATAAACATCTAACTTTTCATACAGTGCCCCATATGCCTAGGTACTTAAACATTTAAAGGGGGGCAAGATAAAGAGGAGGAAACAGATTAAATGCAGGACTCACAAATGCAAAAACCAGTCACACAAAAGGCTGTTCAAAGATGACAGTGCTTGAGAAAAAGGCAAGAGTACCTGCACATCCCACTTCATCTGCCCGAGCTTCCGGCCCCAGGATTTCTTGTCCTTCCTTTCCTGCTAAAAATTAAAGAACAAAAGCATTAAAATAGATCCCCCCTCTCACCAACACTTAACTTCTATAAATCTGAAAAGGAAACTTTTAGGTTATATTTGATTTGGATTTTTTCCCCCTTTGTGTAAGTACAGTAAGATGTCCTACTAAGCTAAAGCTTTTTAAAGAAATTAAGCAGTTTCACAGAACTCATAGAGATTTTAGAGAAGCAAAATGAGTGAAAATGTTTACATATTCAGGACTTCTACATATATTAGAATTACATGCACACTAGGATTTTATTAATGGTATTGTTTTTTAGGAGAGGAGCTCTACCTACAGGCAGTAGGATTCCTTTTCCATCTCTTTCCTGAAGCACAGATTGCTACGTGCTGGGCACCGTGCTAGGTGCTTTATCAACTCATTTCCTTTAACCTTCATAAACCATCTCTTTATAAATTAAAAAATCCCACCAAAACATGAGGCTTGAAGAAGTTACAGAACCTGCCTACAGACACACAGCTACTGGGCGGTGGAAGTGGAATATGAAAGCAGGTGTGAATGGCTCTAAAACCCGCTCTCTCCTCCACCCTGGCTTATCTCACTATAGACAGAGTCCCTGACAACCTGCAGTGTGCCCAGAGCAAACAGCTAAGGACTATACCTTTTCTTTCACTCTCTTCTACTAGTAAGCAGTATTAAATAATAGTGGTACCAATAAATATTTTATTTTTTTTAATTTAAATTTATTTATTTTAATTGGAGGCTACTTTACAATGTTGTATTGGTTTTGCCATACATCAACATGAATCCGCCACGGGTGCACACATGTTCCCCATCCTGAACCCCCCTCCCACCTCCCTCCCTGTACTATCCCTCTGGGTCATCCCAGTGCACCAGCCCCAAGCATCCTGTATCCTGCATTGAACCTGGACTGGTGATTCATTTCTTATATGCCAATAAATATTTTAGATGTCTATTATCCACCTTCTCTGGGGCTCAGATGGTAAAGAATCTGCTTGTAACACGGGAGACATGGGTTCAATCCCTGGGTCGGGAAGATCCCCTGGAGAAGGGAATGGCAACCCACTCCAGTATTCTTGCCTGCAGAATCCCATGGATGGAGGAGCCTGAAGAGCTACAGTCCACAGGGTCACAGAGAGTCAGACACGACTGAGCAACTAACACACATTACCCACCTCTGACACCTATATATTTGTAATGAGCTGATAAGATCAGAGTCAATATGCACATTATTTAGGCGAGCAGAAAGTAAACTTTATATATTTAGGTACGTTTTATTCATTGAGTAGTTTATTAAGAACCTGTGTACATACAAAAGACTAGAAGTTAGAAACTGCTTTCAGAGTATATAATGTAATTATGATCAGAAGACTGGTTACAAAGTCCCACTAAAACACTGTGTAGTTACCTGCACTCCAATCAAATCCCATTGAATATGTCAATCAAAAATCTTGATTCAGATTTTCCTTAAGTTTGGTAACTGAATTGAGAAATATAGCACTAATCAAGTAAAATCTGTGCTCACGTTAAAGCATGTATTTCTATAAGTGTCTTGGATTACTGGGTGGATTTATTTGGCAGATTTTCTATACTCATTAACTTTTATGTTACTACTTAAAGATGATCATTATGTGATAGTTAAAATATGCATAAACCTCTTTAGATCAGCATAAGAAACACTGTCTGAAGTGGATAATGATGAGATTAACTTCTGCTGAAGAATTCTCATTTTATATTTGCTATCAGCAAAATGACAATTTAAAAATCCCTGGTCAAGTGTTAACAATACTGTATGATAAACACTGGTATTTGCTAAGCATCTGAAAGTCTCCAATGTTTATTTTTTTTCCTCTTCCTCCAAAGCATCTACTTAACCTAAAATAATAAACAGTGTGCCAAGTGGGTAATTATGATAGTAATATATTTATTATTGCATATGTGTGTTCGCTGTTTTTCCTCACATGAAAACCGAAGCAGGCAGAACTATGACTCGCTAAGGTGGAAGGTAACACTGATTTTAATTATTTATTTTGGAGTTTTTGTTTCTTTTTTTTTTTTTTTTCTTCAGTACCATGTGGCATGTGGAACTTTCCCTGACCAAGGACTGCACCCATGCCCGCTGCAGTGGAAGCGCAGAGTCTTAAACACCGGACCACCAGGAAAGCCCATGGTATCACTGATTTTAAAGTTTAAAATGATATTTTGGACCTTATTAACTTTACTGCTTGCAATTAAAGCAATGGCAACCCACTCCAGTATTCTTGCCTGGAGAATTCCATGGACAGAGGAGCCTGGTAGGCTACAGTCCATGGGATCACAAACAGTCGGATACGACTGAGCGACTTCACTCCACTTAAACACTGTTTGCAATTCAATTAAATTATTCCTTCTGCAGGAGTGAAATCTAGGCTACTTACATGAGAATGTAACATGTCAGAATCTGGTCCCATGCTTATTTACCACAGTTTGAAACCTGGAAGGCTCCAATCATCCCCTCTTTATTGGGGGTGGAATTTTTGTTCGACAACTAAAATCATGTCAACTAATGAAACAGAAATGGTGCTTGTGCTGGGCCGTCAGGTGGGTACCCTCCTCTCGCCAAAAATCACTGCCTGCAGTAGTCCCTCCCCGCTCCATCCAGGGACCAGCACAAGGGCATCTTGGAACAGGGGCTGTCCTAAATATTTCTCAAGCAGCATTCTCCCTACTGTGTTCTGACCTTACTTCTAGTTTTAAGAAATATAAGAGGAATAAAGTAACTAAATCTACTTGTACCTAAGTTTTTTTTCTCCTGTAAGACTTTATAATGTCAACATATTATGACTGACCAATCTAAGTGCAACTTAGGAAGGAAAACCAGAGTGCTCCTGAGGGTTTGGCTTTTAGTCTAAATACCAAAGCAAGTATCTAAAGGACAAACTCCAGAGTAACAAGACTTCAGTTTTTCAAAGAATGGCAAAAGATAGCTGAAGTAAGTCATGAAAGGCTATTCAGCAATAAAAAGGAACAAACTATTGATACATACAACTTCAATGAATCACCAAAAGATTATGGAGAGTGAAAAAAGCCAACCCAAAGGTTATTGCATACTGCATTATTGCACTTATATTACATTAATGAAATGACAAAATTACAGAAATGGAGACTAGCTTAGTGGTTGCCAAGGTTAAGGATGGGGAGGAGGGGAAAGGAGGAGAGGACGGATTGTTTGAAGGCAAGTGGGGAGCCCTGTGGTCATGGATGCTCTGCATCTCACCTGTATCAACACTAATATCCTGGTAACAGTACTGTACTACAGTTCTACAAGATGTTACCATTTGAAACTGGGTAAAAGGTGCATAGACTCCCTGTATTATTTGTAAATTTAAAACTATGAATTGTGAATCTGTAATTATCTCAAAATTGAAAGTTTACTTTAAAAAAGTCAAAGGCAAATAGCACACATTTAGATCAAAGTAGATAGCACCTGTTCATTTTGCTGAAGAATGAAATTCCTAGTAAGTAAAAACAAGTATGACAGATGCAGTTGATTTTAATTAGAGATGTAGATGCTTACTATCAATGGCGAGATAAGGTAATTCAAAGTACAGGACCGATAATTTAACACATGTTCTAAATTCTAAAACTTGGATTTCTGAAATTAATATCAAGGTGTTTCTAACAATTACACATATTTCTGTGGGGATATTTTGAAGCAATGGCTAAGAAGGCACAATGAGTGGCTAAGGGAGTCAGATTCTCCTTTTCTGCTCCTGTCTTTTTCTCAATGACACACACACCAAGCACATTTAGACCTGCCTTTTTCTTAAAGCTGTGTTCTCTGCTAGAACGCTGTTACCCATTCATCTGAGTAACTGCTACTAACCTGACTTCTTTGAAGCTCAGTTCACATGTCTCTCAGTTTGTAAGTCTTCGCTGACCCTGCTCTCTGCTAGCCCCACCCCACTGTCCCTGTTACAGGAGAGAAACCTATTACAGTAACACTGTCCAAAAAGCAAACATTGAGAAATTCCTGAATTCAAACATAAAGTATTCAAACTTTGATTAAGGATGAAATGTTTGTTTCACTGTGTACTTTTTCAGAATGTTTCCAGACAGCTCCATCTTTCCTTCTTATATCCACTAGGTTCTACATGTGTATCAATCTATTTTTGGTATAATTGTCCATCAACCTCCCAGTAAATATAATTCACAACCTCCAGGAAAACCTGTCAATGTAGGCAATGGTAAACAAAAAACATGCCTAAAGTCAGCTTTGGTGAACATGGAGATAGGCTACCTGCATGTCCCACCAGACGCAGCTACAACACCTGGGAGAAGGCATGGAGGGGCAGTGTGAAGACTCCGGAAGGTGAACCAGAGCAGGCAGAGGAAGAAGAGGGGGCCACTGAGCTGGAAGTGATTCCTCCCACCGCAGCCGGGGTTCAGGGCGGTTCAAGAGCTGGATGTGGACACTGAAGCATGGAAGAAGTATGCTAGAAAAGCCCTCCAGTTTAGGCTTAGGGAGCAGGAAAGGGAGAAATATGCATTTTTCCATCTTTCATTTTGGGTCCCAGCCCCTAGGTCATCCCATAGTGGGAGAGACCATGGTGAAAGCAGGGGCCCCCAGGTACCTAAAAGCCAAGGGAGGGGCACCTTCTCCTCCAGCTGAAGGAGCAGAGCCTGAAGAGGGTGGTACGTGTGTCCACTGAATTCCCTCTGCCTGTCTTCCTGCAGCTCTTCTCACAGTCACAGCTGCAGGAAGTATGCATAAAGTACTGCAGTAAAGTCCCAGGATTTTGGACAGAAGACTGAACAGGAGAGTCCTGAGGAACTAGAAATACTGAGGAGACCACTGAGAGGGAGGAGCATGGGGAAGCACCTGCACAGAGCTGTCTGTGGACTCCTGGGTGCATCCCAAGTTTCCCTCATGTGGATCTGATCACAGACTCTGAGAACTGAAGCGTGGGATAAGATCATTACTCTGCATGGTACAGATCTGAAAAGCACTGCAAAGGCTTGAAAAGGGAACTTACATTGGGACCACAACCCACAAAAAGCTGGTTGGAACTTACAGCCTGATACACTGAATTATTGCCTGCTAAACCAGAAGCACAAAAGTTCTCCACAGGATTTAAATAACAGCAAGGGTCTCTTAAGATAATACTCAAAAGTGTCCAGGATACAATCCAAAATTACTTGGCATGCAAAGAACCAAGAAAACCACAGCTTCAATGGGAAAATGTGGCAACACTGAGATAACACAGGTGTTGAAATTACAGGACAGCTTTTATAAAGGTTCTCTAAGAAGTTAAGGGTGAACACTCTTGAAAAGAGTAGAAGGAAGGTCTCAGCAAACTTGCATCAGCAAATAGAAACTATAAAAAAGAATCAAAAGAAAACTTTAGAAGAATACAATAACAAAAAATTTTAAAACCCACTTGATATGCTCAATAGTAAAATAGAGATGAAAGAGGAAAGAGTGAACTTGATGACAGATTAATGAAAATTTTCTAATCTGAAAAGCAGAGTAAATGACTAAGAGAGTATTAGATGTACAGGATAATAAGGAAGTATCTTTCATGTCACTGAAGTCAGAGAAAGAGAAGAGAATGATATAGAAAAAAATTTTTGAAAAAATAATGTCTAAAAACTTCCCAAATTTAACAGAAGACACAGTAAAGCGTCTGCCTGCAATGCGGGAGACCCGGGTTTGATTCCTGGGTTGGGAAGATCCCCTGGAGAAGGAAATGGCAATCCACTCCAGCACTCTTGCCTGGAAAATCCCATGGGCGGAGGAGCCTGATAGGCTACAGTCCATGGGGTCACAAAGAGTCAGACACGACTGAGCGACTTCACTCACTCACTTCACTCACAAATTAATAGGTTCAGAGGTTAACTGAATCTCAAGCAGGGTAAAGCCCTCCAAATGCAGGCTCATATCATCAAACTAACTCTGAAAATTAAAAAAAAAACTTGAAAAGAGTAAGAGAAAATGTAATATAAGGGAACAATGATTGAAACAATAGTCTGGAGAGGGTGTGGAGAAAAGGGAACCCTCTTACACTGTTGGTGGGAATGCAAACAAGTACAGCCACTATGGAGAACAGTGTGGAGATTCCTTAGAAAACTGGAAATAGAACTGCCTTATGACCCAGCAATCCCAATGCTGGGCATACACACTGAGGAAACCAGAATTGAAAGAGACATGTGTACCCCAATGTTCATCTCAGCACTGTTTACAATAGCCAGGACATGGAAACAACTTAGATGTCCATCAGCAGATGAATGGATAAGAAAGCTGTGGTACATATACACAATGGAGTATTACTGAGCCATTAAAAAGAATACATTTGAATCAGTTTTAATGAGGTGGATGAAACTGGAGCCTATTATACAGAGTGAAGTAAGCCAGAAAGAAAAACACCAATACAATACACTAACACATATATATGGAATTTAGAAAGATGGTAACAATCACCCTGTATGCAAGACAGCAAAAGAGACACAGATGTATAGAAGAGTCTTTTGGACTCTGTGGGAGAGGGCGAGGGTGGGATGATTTGGGAGAATGGCATTGAAACATGTATAATATCATATATGAAATGAATCACCAGCCCAGGTTCAAAGCATGATACAGGATGCTCGGGGCTGGTGCACTGAGACAACCCAGAGGGATGGTACAGGGAGGAAGGAGGGAGGGGGGTTCAGGATGGGGAACACGTGTATACCTGTGGCGGATTCATGTTGACGTACAGCAAAACCAATACAATATTGTAAAGTAATTAACCTCTAATTAAAATAAATTTATATTAAAAAAAAAGAAATTTAGGATTCCATAAGGAAGTGGAATGTTTTAAAGTGCTAAAGAAAATAAAAGTCTCTCAAACCTAAATTTTACATTCAGTGAAAACATACTTCAGAACTGGAGGTAAAAGAAAGATATTCGTAGATAAAAGAGAGCTAGCAGAGTTCAGAGAAGGCGATGGCACCCCACTCCAGTACTCTTGCCTGGAAAATCCCATGGATGGAGGAGCCTGGTAGGCTGCAGTCCATGGGGTCGCGAAGAGTTGGACACAACTGAGCAACTTCCCTTTCACTTTTCACTTTCATGCCTTGGAGAAGGAAATGGCAACCCACTCCATTGTTCTTGCCTGGAGAATCCCAGGGATGGGGGAGCCTGGTGGGCTGCCGTCTATGGGCTCACACAGAGTCGGACACGACTGAAGTGACTTAGCAGCAGCAGCAGCAGCAGCAGAGTTCACTGCCAGGAGACCTTATCTAAAAGGTCTTGCTACAGGAAGATCTTCAGAAAGAAGGGGAAATGGTATTAGAGGGAAACTTGAAATGTCAGGAATGAAGGAGAATATAAGAAATGACAAGTACATATATGACTACAATATAAAGGAAGGAGGGCAATGGCATCCACGTGGGTGCAAGGTTTCTGTACTTCACTTGGGGTAGTAAAATATTGATTCTAAGTAGACTGTGAAAAGTATGTAACATTCAGATCCATAGAGCAACTACTTAAAAAAATCAATAAAGAAATACAGTCAAAAATGAAATAAATAAGTGAAAGTGGAATATTAAACCATATTCAAGTGGTCCAAAAAAGACAGGAAAAGAATAGAAAAATGAAAAAAATGAAGAACAAATACAATTATAAACCTAAATCTAAAAACCAAGTTATATTAAAAATAAATGGTCTAAACAAGCCAATTAAGAGACAGAGATTTTAAAAACCAAGCTCCATCTATAGCTCTCTACAAATAAGTCATTTCAAATATAATGATATAGGTATGTTAAAAGTAAAAGGATAGAAAAAGATATACCATGCAAACATTAATGAAAAGAAAATAGGGCGATTATTTTAACATTAAAGTAGACTTTAGAGCTAATAAAATTACCAGAGATATAGAGAAACATTATAATGATAAGTCCATCCACCAAGAAGATATAACCCTCTTAAATATGTGTGAAACTAGCAAAGCTTCAAATCAGGAGACGGAGAGAACAGAAGGCAGATCTATGATTGTAACTGGAAGCTTCAATACTCCTCCCTCACATTAACTGACAGAACAAGCAGAGAAAAAGTCAGCAACAAAATAAAGAACCAGGCACCATTAACAACCACTAGAACCAACTGACATTTATAGAACATTCAACCTGGTCCCTTTTAAAAGCACATAAAAGATTCAGGAAGACAGATCACATCCAGGATCATACAACAAAACTTAACAAATTAAATATAATTTAAAGAACTGAGTTGGCCAAAACAACATACTTTCTGGCCAGCCTAGTATGTTTTCTTAGCATAATGAATATAAACTAGATATGTAGGAGAAAGGGGAAAAAGTTTCTAAACACTTTGGAAATTAACACACTTCTAAGGAATCCATGGGTCAAAGAGAAAAATGAAAACCAAAATATCAACATTTGTGGAATGTATCAGAAACACTGCTTAAAGGGCAATTTACATTATTAAATGCCTATGTTATAAAATAAGGACTCAAATCAAAACTCTGTGCTACCATGGTAAACAGTGGGAGAAAAGGACAAAAATAAACTCAGAAAGAAGTATTAAGAAGAGAAATCAATAAAAGTGAAAAAAATAGAGAAAATGGTAAAAGGTTCTTTGAAAAGACCAAAAACAATGACAGACATTAAGAAAGACTGACAAAAAATGAGGGAAGCTATAAATTTCTAATATCAGGAATGAAAAGGGGATCACTGCAGAGCCAGAAGATATTAAAAGGGCTATGAGTTCAAGAAGTAAACATTAAGATATACATTTCTGACTCTTAAAGAAGAGCTTATTCATGTTTTTTTAAAATGGAAGTATTAAATGAAGGTATTAAATTGCTATGAATTTCACAGATGAATGGTGTTTTAAAATGTCATTTTTAATGTGCCAGAAATTAGGTTGGTTGTAATTACACTTAAATGAAAAATTTTATATGTCCATTATGAAATCTGTGAGACAGTTCATAATCAGTTTATAAAATATAAATTTGGAGGATAATAACAGTAGTTAGGGTAGTTGTGAAGATAAAATCACTACAGTATGTGCTTAGCATTGCACCAGACACTCAGTAAGTGCTATGTAATTGTGAGCTATTTTCCTTAAAGCAGTCTTGTAAGTCTCTTAACAGACATGAATTTGAAAACTTTTAAGTGGACTATATCCTCAAAAACTAGAAACTACTGCAAGTCATCCAAGATCAAATGGCTAATCTGAATATTCCTATAATTGTTTTAAAATTTTAATTTGTAGTTTAAAATCTTATCCTCCAAATAATAGAAAATTCTAGGTCCACGTTTTCCACTTTAAGTTTTACCAGACATTTACTGAACAGCACTAAATTTAAATAGTATTTTTAAGAAAACAGAAGAGAAAGGAAGACTTTCCTATTAATTTTATGAGGCCCATATTACCTTGATACCAAAACCATGTTACAATATTACAAAAAACAAACCAACCAACCTATAGACCAGTATCTCTCATGAACACTGGCACAAAACTCAACAAAAAATTACCAAATCATATTCAGCAATATATGAAAACACAATGACTCAGAGGGGCTTTCCAGATAATCTAAAGCTGGTTCAATATCGGAAAGTCCATTAATGCATTTCACTGTGTTAACAGGCTGAAGAAGCAAAACCACATGATCATATCAACTGACACAGAAAAAGCATTGAAAAAATCTGACATCTATTCATGATGAAAACTCTCAACAAACTAGAAATGAGAATAGTTTCATAAAGAACACCTACAATAAACCCACAGTTAACATTATACTTTAAGGCAAAAGGCCACATGCTTTCCTTCTAAGAATGGGAAAATGTCCACTCTCACCACTCCTGCCATTTTCTAATAAAAAGAAATAAATGGTATACAGACTAGAAAGGAAGAAAAACTACCCCAATTTGAAGAGAAGACTGTCTACATAGAAATCTTAAGAATCTCCAAAGAATGTTTAGAACTAGCAAGTCTGCAGGATACAAGGGCAACACACAAAACTCAATCATATTGCCCAACCGTGTAACCCTAATGAGAATGAACAAATGGAAACTTAAAAATAAAATATTCACAATAGTTTTTCCCTTCAAAAATGAAAGAAAGAGGTTTAAGTCTCTCAAAACATGTTGATGATCTGCATTTTGAAAGTATAAAATGCTAATATAAGAAATCAAAGAATACCTGTACAGATTAAAAAAAAAAACCAACATTCAAAAATCAGTTGCATTTCTATATACTAAAACCATATGAAACAGAAATAAAGAAATAAATGAAATCTTGTTTACAATAGCATCAAAACTAACAAAATACTTATGAATATATTTAACCAAGGAAATAAAAGCACTAAATGCTGTGAGGCAATTTTCCTCCAATTAAAAAATAAATTAAAACACAATTTCCTTAAAAAGCTGTAAAACCCTGATGAAAGAAATTGAAAACACAAATAAGTGGAAAGATATCTTGTGTTCATGAACTAGAAGAATTAATACTGTTAAATATCCATACTACCCAGAGCTATTTGTAGATTCAATGCAATCCCCATCTAAATTCCAATAGCATTTTTTACAGAAACAGAAAATAAATGATAAATGCTAAAATTTATGTGAAATTACAAAAGATCCTGAATAGCCAAAACAATCTTGAGTAATAAGAACAAAGCTGCAGGTATCACACTTCCTGATTTCAAACTATACTATAAAACTATAGTAATAAAAACATGTGGTACTGGCATTGAAAACACACAGACTAATGGAAAAGAATCAAAGGCCCAGAAATAAGCCCATGTATATACTAAAGTCAACTAATACTTGACAAGGGAGCCAAGAAAGCTCAGTAGGCAAAAGGTGGTCTCTTCAATTGATGGTGCTGGAAAAACTGGACAGTCACATGTAGAAGAATGAAGCTAGACTCCTATCTCATATCACTATCAAACATTAACTCGAAACAGGTTAAAGACTTCAATGTGAGACATGAAACCATAAAAATCCTGGACGAAAACACAGGGGAAAAAACTCCCTGACATTGGTCGTGGCAGTGATTTTCTAGATATGACACCAAAACACAAGTTAAAAAAATAAAAAATAAAGGCATACATCAAACTAAAAAAGCTTCTGCACAGCAAAAGAAATGATCGACAAAATGAAAAGGCAATCTGTGCAGCAAAAAAAAGCATCTGCAAAGCATACAAGTGAAAGGGGTTAATATCCAACATGCACAGGGAACTTCTACAACTTGATAGTAAAAAAGCAAGTAATGACTTAAAAATGGGCAAAGGACCTGAATGAGCTTCCCTGGTGGTTCAGTGGTAAAGAATCCACCTGCCAATGTGGGAGACGTGGGTTTGATCCCTGGGTCGGGAAAATTCCCTGGAGGAGGAGATGGCAACCCACTTTAGTATTCCTGCCTTGGAAATCCCATGGACAGAAGAGCCTGGAAGGGTACCATTCATGGGGTTGCAGAGTCAGGCATGACTTAGTGACTGAGCACACACACAAAGGGCCCGAATAGACTGTTTCTTCTTTTTTTCAAAGAAGACATAGAAACGGCAAAGAAATACACATGAGAAGGTGTTCAAAATCACTTATCATCAGGGAAATGCAAATCAAAACCATAATGAGATACCACTTCACACCTGTTAGAATGGCTGTCGTCAAACAGACAAGGTGTTGGTGATGTGGAGAAAAGGGAACCCTTGGTGCACTGTTTGGAATGTAACCTTGGTGCAGCTACTATGAAAAATAGTATGGAGGTTCCCCAAGAAAATTAAAAACAGAACTACCATGTGATCCAGAAATCCTACTTCTGAGTATGTATCTGAAGGAAAAGAAACTACTGTCTCAAGAAATATCTGTATTCCCATGTCCACTGAAGCATTATTTATAATAGTCAAGGCATGGTGTCAGCATGACCTGAGGAACCTTCATCATCTGGTTAAGATGCTATCTGTCAGGTTTCTTTATACCAGTTATTATTCCTTTCTTTATAATTATCTAGTGGGGAAATACTTTGAGATTATGCACGTATCTTTTTTCTCATGTTACTGGCACCCACTAACTTTAGCAACCATCGACGGCTCTTGCCCACAACAATTACCAAGGTGTTTGCCTAATGGCGATTTTCCACTCCCCTGATTACTTCTTAATTTACAACTAGAATTATACTATAAGAAGAGCTTTCCCTTCTCCTCCATGTATTTAAGTATTTTTATCCATGTGGATGCATTGATATTTACTTCACTTCCTAGATTATAATCCAGTACTATCATTTATTTTGCTGCCAAAATTGTTCTAGATTTGGCCATGGGGAGTTCCTTCAAGTTAGCTCTTGTGTCTCTTGATATGCCTTCATAAATTTTTTTTTAGCACTTTCTTACTCATGTTCCAGGCTTATCTTACATTTTCTCTCCCTTGGTTCCAGAATCAGTCAGTCTTTTCTGCAAGGAGCCTTGCTACAGTCATTCTACAGATTTGGGCACTGGATATGCTTACTGCTAGTGTCTGTCACTGCCGCCCTGCCTTCTCAGCAGACAGAGCTGGGAGACACGTATGTGCACTAACAGCTGCACGTAGGCGTGTGTACTTTTTTATTTGCCTTCATAGACATTAAGAACCATAAGGTCACGCTAATACCTCTGAATCCAATCAGACACCACAGGGTTTATCCCAGCCTCCTTTCTTCCCCTTGTGTGTAACTTCCTGCTGACAGTGAGAAACCTGGGTCTCCTTATCCTCAACATATTTACTTACTTGTTCAATTTCAGAGTACACTATACACATAAAGTAGTTTCAAAATTACGCATTCTTCTGTGAGTAGCATTTTTATTAGGGAAAACGGGAACAGGGATGGGTGTGTGACACTTTTCTGAGTGTGTCTTTCTGCACCTTTACAGCCAGGACAATCCACCCCTCCCCCAAATAAATCACCCAGAAGACAGAATACAAAATGAAATACAGACATTAGCAAGGGAACCTAGCTGTATTACAAATGAATTCCATAACACACTGAAGGGGGTGGGGAAGCCAAGAACCTAAGTAACCTGGAAATCAATACTTGGAACACGTGCTGTAGAGCTGACGACACAGGAGCTGTACACACTGCTCTCCATCCAGGCACACGTCTGATTGGCTGGGAGTTTTTCAGGAGGGCAGTGGGCACAGCTGAGATTCCCACTGTAGGCAGAGCCCAGACTCCTCCCCCTGTGCCACCTCATAATGCTTAGGCATTTAGAGTCACTCAAATGTTAGTGTTGCACATTTAGTGCAAATGGAGTTGGATCCCGTTATGAGCAGAGCTAAAAAAAAGACCTCTGCGGTCATCTGGCCCAGTTTTTTCATTTTATAGATGCAAAAGTGACGCTCAGGGGACACAGCAGTACAAAGAAGATGAGAAGCCACATGGTGAGCTTTTCCACATCACACACCACCTTTGGTTGAAAAACGTTCCAAAGGGTAGGTCAGGCTAAATCTTGAGATGAGGATAATTTGGTTCAATACCAATGGAGGCATTCTTTGCATAGTTTATTTACTGTATTTTATTATACTGTTAGTTGCTTAATGGTGTCCAACTCTTTGCGACCACATGGACTGTGGTCCACCAGGCTCCCCTGTTCATGGAATTCTCCAGGCAAGAATGCTGAAGTGGGTTGCCATTCCCTTCTGCAGGAGATCTTCCTGACCCAGGGATCAAACCCAGGTCTCCTGCATTGCAGGTGGATTCTTTACTGTCCAAGCTGCCATTATAACTTGTATTCAAAAAAGCTTTATTGCTATAACTGTAAGATCAGACTTTTATGTTTTTATCTTAAAGAAGTTTTCATTGACTTGGCATTTTTGTCAACGTGCATTTCTATAGAGGTAAAAAATTTTCAAGTCAGAAAAATGGTTAAGTCACTGTTACTTGGGATCATTTTAAGGCATTAAGAAATAGCCGGTCTATTAAATGATATTGTATACCGTTGGATCAGTTTCATGTAATTTTTAAAAGCTAAAATAAAAGGTCTATAAGACAGGTGTCCTGAAAGGGCAAACATATTTAAAAACGTTTAACTGACACAAGCATGCGAGTTTTTGGCTGAACCACAAGAAGCTCTTGTCAGATAAGCATGATATGCTGGAACACTGCCAAGTTACACTCTTTCCTACCAAAAAAACCCGGAAGTTTATACGTCTTTTAAGACAACAGGACTTAATGAATCTAGAAATCTCATCCTTAAATGTGAACATGTCTTAGTTTATTTAGTTTTATAATGAAAATATGCTTCTCTTTAATCCTTCTAAGAACTTGATCCTAACTTGAGACTTCATTCACAGGTAAGATTTTAAAAGGCATTGATGGCATAATTAACATTCTGATAGCATATAATATTTTCCAGTACACTTAAGACTGACGATTTGTACTCTGGTTGTAAATCTGTACCAGTTTCACGTGCTGATCTCTGCCACAGCTGAATGTCACTGCCTGCTTTCTTCATCGTTCCCCCTTTTCTTAGTCTTTAAGGAAACCAATTGGCACAGACAGTGTGGCTCCTGTAGCTTTCCTTCTTTGGTTTTTTGTTTGTTTTACCTTGGGTAGTGGTTGATTAATAGGACGCACCAAAAAGTAAAGAACATGGAGCAGCCGTGGTGCCATGTCTCCTCCCGATAGAACAGAGGCTAAGGGGACCATCTGCCCCTGGGTGCCAGCTCCTCTGGTCGTAACTCAGGTGCTGTTTCTGCTCTGGGAGCAGGCTGGTATGGTCAACCAGGTCCAATGCGACAGATAATTTTTCAAATTCAGCCACAAGGACCATCCTGAGGAGTCATAAAACAATTCAAGGGTAGAAGTGCTCTGGATCTGAGGCTTCATTATATAAACTTTCAGTGGAATGCGTGATTAAAGGCTGGTTAATTGTAACCGACTGAATGAACCATTAAAAGTTACTAACCTGGATATTCATGAAGTTAAATTAATTTACAGAGGATTCTGAACTAATAGTCCAGCAAAAAGTCTGGGCTGCCTTGCATCCTTGGGCAGAGCTGCAAATCGGCTGTGCATCTTTTCGCAGATGAAATTTTAAATTCCCATTGTTTACCAGAGGAACAGTTTTATGTTTACTGGCTCGTTCAACTGGTCAGGCAAGATTGTTTTGAACACGGTGTGGCACACATAAACCTTAATTACTTATTTAACTAGGTGAGGTAAAGCCCAGAACTAGCACTTTATAGTTTATTTATGAAAGGAATGTATCTTCAAACTGAGGGCTTATTTCTTAGAGGAGTTTTAATTAGTTTTCACTATCTTCGTAGCATGTTCTCTAAGCAATGCACACTGAATAACTGTGGCTCAGATGAACCAACAGTTATGTTCAGGTAGGAATTAATGTGCAATTCTTAATACCCTATGACTTGGTATCAAATTGATCATAAGATTTAGTCAACTATAACTTGAGGGAGCTTATACACAATACAAATTAGAAAGTATTGACATTTGTTCCATTTCATTCATTTTATCGACCCCTACTCATGTTTTCCACTTGGTCATCACACATAACTGAGAAAACCTGGGAAAAAAGGCTATCTATTGCATGTGGCCGTATGTTCACTCTCATCATTGTGCTCTGCTCCTTCCTGATAGCCCAAGATTTCTTTTCTATCATTTCCTTTTTATTCAGAGGCTGCTTTCAGACACTCGTTTAGGGAAGGTTGCTGGGGACAAACCCTTTCCGTATTCCTTCATTAGATTTCGTCATCTTTGAAAGATCTCTTCTCAGGATACAGAATCCCAGGGTTGACATTTTTTTTTTTAATGCAGGAGAAATATACTACTACTCAACTTGTACTATAAGGCTGGCAGCCCTGAGAACTCCTTTTTTAATGTAGCATGTATTCCGCTTCCAAATGAATGAGGAGCAGCCACTTCCACGTGCAAGACAATTCTTTTCTTTAGCATTTGAGGTCCCATGATTTCCTATGAGAAATTTTTGGCACTTAAACTGTTTCCCCTCCTAAAGGTATATGTACTTCCCTTCTCTGCTTTCAGGATTCTTTCTTTGGCTTTAGTTTGCTTATGATACACTGTGACCTGGGTCTCCTTGGATTTATCCTGTTTGGGATGCAGGATCCTGTCTTTTTGCTGCATTTGGGACAATTTCAGCCATTATTTCTTGAAATAAGTTTTCAGGCTCATCTTCTTCTCCTGGAATTTTGATGACAGGCACACGGGACCCGGAGGAGAGGCTTGGGCTCATTCTGCAGTCTGGCTCTGTTGTTCACATGGGCTCACGCAGGCTCCAGTCCCCACAGCCACATCACTGATTCCTCCTGTGTCCTCCCACATAGCTATGGAGTCTGTGTGCTGAGGCTCTGAATTTCAGTCATTGTATGTTTCAGTTCTAAATTTTCCATCTGGTGCTTCCTTATATTTTTCTTTCTTTGTGAAGATTATCTTTTCATTTGAAGCACGCTCACGATTGGGAGCTGGAGCACTTTTATCATGATGATCTGTGTCAGACAATTCTAGCATCTTTGTCACCTCAGTGTTGGTGTTTGTTGATTGTCTTTTCTACTTCAGTTGCAATTTTCCAATGAGTGAGTTTAGAATGACACTTGGGGCTTCCGTGGTGGCTCAGACAGTAAAGCATCTGCCTGTAATGCGGGAGACCCAGGTTCGATCCCTGGGTTGGGAAGATCCCCTGGAGAAGGAAATGGCAACCCACTCCAGTACTCTGGCCTGGAAAATTCCATGGACTGAGGAGCCTGGTAGGCTATAGTCCAGGGGGTCACAAAGCGTCGGACATGACTGAGCAACTTCCCTTTCACTGGGACATTCAGTTACTCTGTCAGCAGAGACCCTGGATCTCCTGTGGGAAGGTGTGCAGGGTCTCATTCCAGGCCATGGAGGGCAGGTCTGGGCTCCTCCCTCAGCCTCTATTCCTGCCTGTGGAAGAGGGCCTGCTCTTTATAGGTGGGATCTAGGCCCCTACCAGGCTCTTCTGATTCCACTCTGGCTGAGGGGGCGAGGGTGCCTTATCACTGCCCCACGTGGCTTCCACTCACATCACGGCTGGTGCAGGGTGGAAGCCTTGAGTCCTCACCAGGCTTCCCAGCAGGAGAGGGCAGGATGCCTATCACCACTGTGGGGAGGGGGAGTGGAAGGCCAGGTTCCCACGTGGTTTCCAGGCCGTGTCGATTGTCACTGCTGCTAAGAGGGACGCAAAGCCCCATCTCCCTAGTTGGTCTCTGACCTTACCATGGCAGGGTGTGTGTGTGTGCTCTGCTCAGTGGATGCCAAAGGCTAGGATCCCCACTGGTGGGCATGCATTGCAGGGCTGCAGTCTTCCTGTGGCTGGACTAGAGCAGCTGGTGTGCACAGCCTTCTTCTTACCAAGTGTTGAGGTTCTGATCCCCAAGGGACTCACTACTGACTGTGTTGTTCCCTGGGTCCTAGGAAATCTGCTCATCATCTCTCCCCCTTCCAGAGTCTTCTTGGGGTTGTTTACATGTAATATCCAGAGGTTCTGGCTGTACTTAGCACGAGAAACATGGAAAGATATGTATTTTATCTCCCTAGAAGCAGAGGTCTCCACAGTTTTTTAAAAAAGAGTTGATAAGGGATTAAGTTATTATCTTATTTTACTGCTTCCCAGATGCCTTATACATGGGCCAGCCCAGAAAACTCCTTAATCTCTACTCATATTTTACATAAGAAAAGTTTAAGAAAATAAAATAAGCAAAGTGCCACTCAGAAGGAGCTTCCAGGCTCTGATTTCAAAAGTATATTTATAAAATCAGGAGAAATATCACCTAACCCAGATTGAACACAGGAGTTTAGACAATGTAAGGTCCAAGTGTCAGGAAGATAAAAACTGAAGAACTGAAGCTCTCAAATCAAGTCTAGGAGGGTGTGGTCAAGTCGGGCTGCATGGGCTCTGGTCTGCTATATGGCATAGTCTGGATTCGAATCCCACAGGCAACCAGGAACATGAGAATTAGTTGTGATCTTCTCTTCCAGAAAGTATGAGGTTCAAGAAGCAAAAGAAACTCAAAACTCAGGATAGCGAGATCATGGTACAAAAACACTTGGGTTTCCTGGCTCATACAAAATTATTTTCAGAAAATACAAAAAAATCTTTGAAAATAAATAAATGACCTGATCCCGACTCATGATCTTTGATGGACAGTGGAGATTAGGAGAGGTGGACAAAGTCATTCCATTTGCATATTGGTCCTTTTGAAACTACAGGTCAGAGATGTCTAACTTCCTTCTGGAGAATGTGTTCTAGAATAGATGATATAAAGGTACTGTGTGTGTGTATCTGCACTAAAGAATAAGAAGAAAAATAAAACACTGATCACGAGCACTCAGGATGGGTTCAGTAAAAGAAAAGTCATATAACTGGACTCATATCCATTTTTTACATTGTTCCTAGGAGGCATGATCTCATATATTTATTTTTGAAGACATGGATGGAAGAAAGTAAAGAGGAACTAAAGAGCCTCTTGATGAAGGTGAAAGAGGAAAGTAAAAAAGCTGGCTTTAAACTCCACATTCAAAACACTAAGATCACGACATCTAGTCCCATCGCTTTATGGCAAAAGGATGGGAAAAAAACAGAAACAGTGACAGACTATTTTTTGGGTTCCAAAATCACTGTGGATGGTGACTGCAGCCATGAAATTTAAAAAATGCTTTTTTCTTGGAAGACAAGCTGTGACAAAATCTAGACAGTGCATTAAAAAGCAGAGACATCACTTTGCCAACAAATGTTCACATAGTCAAAGTTATGGTTTTTCCAGTAGTCATGTACGGGTGTAAGTTGGACCATAAAGAAGGCTGAGCACCAAAAAATTGATGCTTTTGAACTGTGGTGCTATCAAACCAGTCAATCATAGAGGAATTCAACCCTGAATATTCACTGGAAAGACTGATGCTGATGCTCCAATATTTTGGTCACCTGATGCAAAGAGCCAACTCACTGGAAAAGACCCTGATGCTGGGAAAGATTGAAGACAGGAGAAGGGGATGACAGAGGACGAGATGGTTAGATTGGCATCACCAGCTCAAAGGACATGAGTCTGGGCAAACTCTGGGAGACAGTGAAGGACAGGGAAGCCTGGCATGCTGCAAGTCCATGGGGTCGCAAAGTGTGACATGACTTTGTGACTGAACAACAACAAAAAGAATACAAAAATATAATTTGTTGGTTTCTAAGCAGATTCTTGAGAAACCTATATGCAGGTCAGGAAGCAACAGTTAGAACTGGACATGGAACAACAGACTGGTTCCAAATAGGAAAAGGAGTACGTCAAGGCTGTATATTGTCACCCTGCTTATTTAACTTCTATGCAGAGTACATCATGAGAAATGCTGGACTGGAAGAAACACAAGCTGGAATCAAGATTGCTGGAAGAAATATCAATAACCTCAGATACGCAGATGACACCACCCTTATGACAGAAAGTGAAGAGGAGCTAAAAAGCCTCTTGATGAAAGTGAAAGAGGAGAGTGAAAAAGTTGGCTTAAAGCTCAACATTCAGAAAACGAAGATTATGGCATCTGGTCCCATCACTTCATGGGAAATAGATGGGGAAACAGTGGAAACAGTGTCAGACTTTATTTTTGGGGGCTCCAAAATCACTGCAGATGGTGACTGCAGCCATGAAATTAAAAGACGCTTACTCCTTGGAAGGAAAGTTATGACCAACCTAGATAGCATATTCAAAAGCAGAGACATTACGTTGCCGATGAAGGTCCGTCTAGTCAAGGCTATGGTTTTTCCAGTGGTCATGTATGGATGTGAGAGTTGGACTGTGAAGAAGGCTGGGCACCAAAGAATTGATGCTTTTGAACTGTGGTGTTGGAGAAGACTCTTGAGAGTCCTTTGGACTGCAAGAAGATCCAACCAGTCCATTCTGAAGGAGATCAGCCCTGGGATTTCTTTGGAAGGAATGATGCTAGAGCTGAAACTCCAGTTCTTTGGCCACCTCATGTGAAGAGTTGACTCATCGGAAAAGACTCTGAAGCTGGGAGGGATTGGGGGCAGGAGGAGAAGGGGAAGACAGAGGATGAGATGGCTGGAATGGCATCACCGACTCAAGGGACATGAATTTGGGTAAACTCTGGGAGTTGGTGATGGACAGGGAGGCCTGGGTGTGCTGCAATTCATGGGGTTGCAAAGAGTCAGACACGACTGAGAGACTGAACTGAACTGAACTGAAGCAGATTCTTCATTTGAGGTCATGATATGAAATTAAAGATAGGTTTAACTATATCAACAGTGTATGAAAAGCTCGATTCTGCTTATAAAAAACTAACAAATCAATATGTATATAGATAAGTATACTAAATGCAAGTATGGTTGAAATAACTATCATTCTACTTCAGAAATTACTTTTCGGTAAGTAGAAGGAGCCGGTCTGTGGCCTTTTAGGAACCAGGCTGCACAGGAGGTAAGCGGCAGGCAAGGGAGTGAAGCTTCATCTGTATTTACAGCTGCTCCTCATCACTGTTACCGCCTGAGCTCCACCTCCTGTCAGATCAGCAGCGGCATTAGATTCTCAAAGGAGTGTGAACCCTACTGCGAATTGTGCATGTGAGGATCTAGGTTGCGCACTCCTTATGAGAATCCTCCAGAAACACCCACCCCCCAACACACATCGGTCCATAAAAAATTTCTTCCATGAAGCTGGTCCCTGGTGCCAGAAAGGTTGGGAACCACTGGATTACCAAGACAAATAAACTGTAGTTCATTTCAAACTTATCATCTAGTTTATCATTTCAGTTAATACACTTTTTAAAAAGAACCCAGAGAGTAGAATATTACAAGAAAAACTGAACTCACCATCATCCTCCCAGCAGCTCTTTGCGCTCCCTTCTCTCGCGCTGCTCCCGGGCAACACTGTCTGGTCTGAGGGCAGGTCATCGTCTGGCACGCCGCCTTCACAGTCGGCTGCATCTGTAATGCTTTCTTCTTCCACAATGTGGAGTTTGTCTTCATCGTCTGAATCTGAGTTTGTTTCTACCACAGTATTATAATTTGTAACTGTAATACAAACAAGAAACAAACAATCAAAACCAACTAGTATAAAAATCAGTTTTTACACTTCAGTAAAAAGAAATTTTACGAAGTGCTTAAAATAGATTGTCACTCAATAATAGTTTATTTTAGACGGTAAAATGTAAACAACTAATGTATTTGATAACATGCATACAGACAGCACTTACTAGATATACAAAAAAGGCAAATAATAGTAGCCATGCTTAGTGAACACTTAATTGTATGTACAGGTGTTTTATAAAGAGTTAACTCATGTGATCTTGATAAAGAGGATCTATCTACTGCCTACTCCTTAAAGCCCTATTTTACAGAAGCGGGAACCAAGACACAGGGAAGGTCACTTGTCCATCTAGGAAGTGGCAGGGCAGGGATTTGAACCCCCGGAGTCTGGCTCCATATTCTGTATTCTTAAACACTCCATCAAACATCTTCTCCAGTTATAGCAAGCTTATGTTATATGATACTGCTTATATGGAATGAGGGCTTCAAATCTTTCAAGTACTACAATTTAAGAGAAGAGTTCATCTTCCCTAATAAAACGGCAATGCAACATCAAGTTTAACAGTATTCTCAATTTGTCAATTAGGTCCAGGCATTTTCGATTAATCCCATACCAACTTTAGAAAGAATCACCCAATATAACCAAATTTCCACATAATTCAGACATGATTTAAGTGATGTTTATATGTAAGTGATGTTTATATGTGAGTCATTCTGAAAAAAGAAACCTAATGTTCAGTTTTCAAACGGGCATCCTTTCTACCTTTTCAATGAACTTCAGTAAAGTTTAACACCAGCGTTATAAAGATATATAATTATTCTGAATGACCACAGCTCACAGAACCAAAACAAACAATAAAGTCCAGTCAATATTTTTCCTCCAGAGTCTTTGTAATAGTCACTTTAATTGGATTAATTATTTAGAACTTCATTGGATATAATCACTGGAATAGCTCTTTTCAGCAATCTGCAGGGTGATTCTTACTTGCTAAAATTGAAGGGAAAAAAAATAAGCTTTATTCATGTAGCCAAACAATAATCGCTTTCAGTTATTCTTTCCATTTTTCCCTTAAAATTTCCAAACATTCTTGAAAGAAGATAATCACCTAAATGCTTAAATGACATGCATATATATATATATAACCCTCCCCATATAAACACACACACACACGCACACACACACACCCAAAAGAACACTAAAGAAGAAACACAATCTGAAAGTAGGGATGTGTATGTCAAGGCAGGAACTAATAACCAAAAGTCTCCAAAACTCCTTTGACAGACCTGAGGAAGACCCCTCTGTCCAAAACAGTACCAGAGGTACCCTTCTGCCCACATTAGGAACTCTTCCATATCTGAGGAAAAATATCAAGTCTTGTGTCTTTAATACTTTGGAATAAATACATTTTCCCAGATCATTCCCCAGAGTAAATAGTTCTTTCTCGAGTTTTAATGTTAAAGTAATAATGTCACTGTAAAAAATTCACAATACAAAACATGTATAGTTAGTAAAAGCCCCCTCCCCCAATTTTTCCTTCCTCAACCCATTCTTTCAAGGTAACAATAACAGCAAGGTTTATTAATCAATTTATGCACTATGTAGACATGGTACTTGGAGGAGGCAATGGCACCCCACTCCAGTATCCTTGCCTGGAGAATCCCATGGACGGAGGAGCCTGGTGGGCTGCAATCCATGGGGTCGCAAAGAGTTGGGCACGACTGAGTGACTACTACACACACACAGACATGATACTAAGTATTTTATATGATGCTGCTGCTGCTAAGTCATTTGCAATGCTAGACTGTAGCCTGCCAGGCTCCTCTGGCACAGATTCTGTCCATGGGATTCAGCAGGTAAGAATATCGGAGTGGGTTGCTATTTCCTCCTCCAAGGGATCTTCCTGACCCAGAGATCGAACCATTGTCTCTTGTGTCCTACATTAGCAGGTGGATTCTTTACCACTAGCACCACCTGCTACCACCCGTTTTATATACTTTATACTATTTAATTGTAACAGACCTCACCTTATACACTTTTATTTAATATAAACCCTATATATATAAATGTATGCATGCATATCTAAATAAACACATATGGGGTCTGTTTTGCCATGTAGTTTTTGGGCCACATAGTAACATATCCTGGAAACTTTTCTATGTGAGGATCTATTGAGCTTTCTCACTTTCCTCTGGATGGCTACATAGCATTTCACTGTACAGACATAATCTAACCAATCATGTGTAGACAAAATTTAGCTTTTTTCTAGTGTTTAAGCATTGTAAACAATGTAGTAATACATTTTCTTATAAGTACATCTTTGGACATTCCTTAAATACATTTGTCAGATACACTGGTAGGGGTGGAATTGCTGGATCCAAGGAAAACTTACATTTAAGTAGCTATGAAAACACAGGAATTCCTTCCACTCCAGTCACACCACAAATAAGGTAAATTGTGAACCTATGTGACAGGTAAAGAGTGTGATTCTCAAAGAGCAGTCTACAGCTGGAAAAGCATTTCCCAATGAGAGTAAGCGTTTAACTGAGAGTAAGATACAAATGTGTGTGTTCATGCTTTTATTTATTTTGGGCTGCGCTGGGTCTTTTTGCTGTGCGTGGGCCTTCTCCAGCTGCAGTGAGCAGGGACTGCTCTCTAGTTGTGGCACAAGTGCTTCTCATTGTTGGGACTTCTCTTGTTGTGGAGCATGGTCTCTAGGGCACATGGGCTCAGTAGCTGCAGCTGGGGCTAGAGGTTCAGAAGTTGTGGTTTATGTGCTCAGTTGCCCTGCAGCATGTCGGATCTTCTGGATCAGGGATCAAACCCATGTTCCCTGCATTGTCAGGCAGGTTCTTTACCAATGGGCACTAGGGAAGTGTGTGGGTGTGTGTGCGCTTGAATGAGAGATCTTATTGACAAATGATGCAAAACGCTGTTAGTCTTGTTTTTACTTTCCAGGGCTCCTTATTAGTAGCCTCCTGAAAGCCTTAACTGAAGTCATTTAAAGTTGAGATGGTATATAAAGGCATTTATAATGCCCTAAACTAAAATCTGAACACAGCTAATGTTTCCTGAGGATTAACTTATTCTGTAGTCCACTAGACCTGGCTGCCATGGAAGGTCTGGTTCAGTGCAAAGCTCTCACTGTGCTTGGACATTCATAGATAGCTGAAATTCCTACTAATTTCTAAAAGGAGGTTTTAGTACCTTTTCAGTATTTTGCAGTGGCCATGGGTTTGCAGTGATGCTATTCTTGCCTTTTAATACAATATACTCTAGTTTAGCTTTATTATTATCAATTTTGTTGGCTGTAGGCTGTCTGGTTAACTCCTGATTGTATATTTACATGTACACTTAAGAGTGTTTGGGGCTTGAAAATTTTCCAAAAATTGGCTTTAAGATATATATAATATACACCCCCACATTATGGTTTAAATATTTATTTGCATGCTTCATTGTTTTCTTTAAGTTCTTTTTACTCTGAGCTGTTTCATTCCATCTGAATCAACTGTAGCCTGAAGTCCTCTTTGTGAATATCTGTCACTTTCTAGGGTTCTAGTAAAACTCCTTCCTGTGCCCCAGTAGAAGCTGCCTTTGTAGTATGGATGACTATAAGCCATATAACAAAAACACAGAGACTGCATATATTTTACTGTTATCTTGTGAATTTTCCCTGAAGTGTGTTTTGAATAAGTGGAATAAAACTTGAAAAATCCAGAAGAGCAATATATTTTGTTGACGAAAATGGAAAAAAAGACCGATAAGCCTTCTCACTGTTTTCTGCTTCACAGTCACTTAGTGGAGAGAAAGTAGTGAAAATCACTTATATTAATTATCATAACTCAGATAACACACAAGCCTGTGTGTGTGTATCTATCCTTTGGTGGATCCACAGAGCTAATTTCAAACTACACAGCTCCCACATCAGAAACACAGAGAGAATAATGCAGGACCTTTATAAATTGTAGAATACAATGACTGTCAGTGATCTCAACTGTCTGCCCATCTATTTCCATATCTCTATGCTGTGTGCAACCTTTGAATAAAAAATAATGAAATATAGTTTTTCTAAAGAGAAGCATTTTTAACAATCACAGGTGATCATTACCTCTCACTTTGAGTTTTAATTAAAATAATAAAATGTTAAGAAAGAAAAATAAAGGTTTTAAAATCTTTAAATATAGAAAATTATATATCATATTATAAATATACACAATGTGAAATTTAAATTTCAATAAAAATGGTAAAATTGTCAATGCATTCCAGAATGTCGTAAGGATATGCTGACTCTTGGTGGTGATTCTTGTGTGTTACTTGCTAACATTAATGCCAGATTTAACAGTGTTTCCCACACAATGTGGTTGTGAGGAGCTAATGACTGAGAAATGCATTGTGCTCGGAACAGTATTTTACCAGCAGGAAAGACTACAGAAGTATCTGCTCTTACTCTCAGCAGCAGCGGCATCTCACTGAACCTTTACAACAATTCCTAAGAAGCAGGTACTATTACATCTTCCTTTTATAGACAGAAAACATAGCTGAGTAACGGTTCTGAGGTCAAGTAGCTACTAAGTTGAATAGCTGGACTCGGATCCCAGTCTGCCTGATTCTACAGCCCATATGCTTTTACTACTATGGATAAAGCCTGCTGGCTGAAGATTTCTGCACTAGTGATAAATATTTTTAAACTTGTATTTCTGTGTCTAGCCTATTCTGGGGGCCTGTAATTCCATACTTAACAATTGGCCACTAAAAACATTTTTGAATAACTCAAAAACTTTAACCATTAGAATCTCAAAATAATATAACCAACAGTATCCCATGAAGTAATATCATTATTATAATCAAAAAGCCTTTACAAGACTTGCACATACTATTTTCAGTACTTGATAGCATGTAGTACTGTGTCAAAGGTGCTCATTAAACTCTATGTACCTATTTCTTAAGTCATGTACAATTATAATAAAAGAATTAGCTAAATTAGATGAACGAGGTTTAAGAGCTGAGCAATACAATCCTAACTTCCATCACAAAGGTAAGAGAAAGATATCTGAAGCCTTTATAAATAGAAGCCCCACCAGACACCGTTTATAATCATGCTGCATAGCAGATTAGGTTCCTGTATGTAAAGGGGGGGCGGGGAGGGGGGGGTGGAAGAGGAGGTGGGGGGGGGTCAGGTCTGACTCACAGGTCTTCAGTTCCTGTCAGGTGACAGCAGTGGCATGTGTTGACTAAAGCCACAGGCAAAGGCCACGTTTTGACACATTTTCTGATGTACAAAGGCATTTTTCCTTCCAGAGGAGAAGTACATCACGCTGAGCTACATCCCACTCCTTCACCAATCCACCCCCCTCCCCACACACATCTGCATGGCAGAAAAGAAAACTTCTCTTAGGAGGAGACACAAGATTGGTCCTTAAAAACTAACAAGCCACTTCTAGCAAACTGCTCTTCGTACATCAGGCTAACTTACTGTCATAATTTAAGAGAGACCTAGAAAACAGGTACACTGAGTCATGATCTCCATATTAGAGGGGGATGGAGCCGTATTTTACACATGTCTGCACTATGCTGAGAACAAGACAGTTTAGGCAGGAGTGCTATGAAACAGACTGGAAGGTGGAGACACTGCCCAAGTACTTCCATCACTGCTAACATCGCTGCAATGAAAATACCATCACATCACGTATTCGTGTTTCTCTTGACCTGAGCACAGTCCCTGACACATTCACTGTCTTCCCCTTCCACAGAGTAGGTACAGAATTATTTGCTGAACTGAATGTGAGCCCACACTTATTTATTTCTCAGGGAAGAAGTCAGTCAGTATATTTAAGTTCTACTGATAATTCAGGAAGATAAAGGCAAAGCTGCAATGATAACCAGATAAAGAAACTTGTCAATTAACACACAACATAGACAGGAGAGGTCATCTGACAGTTTGTAAGGTTAGAGAAAACTTGTGCAAACAGCATGACTCCAGGAAAGAGGAGTGCTGTCCATAAATACTACATTCAGTATTTGCTAATCTGGCTTTTGAACTAATTTATAGATAATGTTAACTTACTATCTATATGTATTTTACTGCACAAAGTTATTATGAGTATGCATATTTACTATAACATACAAGTAATCTAATAAATGGGCTTCCTCAGTGGTAAACAATCTGTCTGCCAAGCAGGAGATGCTGGTTCAATCCTTGGGTTGGGAAAACCCCCTGGAGAAGGAAATGGCAACCCTCTCTAGTATCCTTGCCTGGGAAACTCCATGGACAGAGAAGCTTGGTGTGCTGCAGTCCATGTGGTCACAAAGAGTTGGAGATGACTGAGAGACTCAACACCACCACCAATGTAATAAATAATATACAAAGTGTAATTAGCTAATCTTAAGTCCCTTAAGAATAGATATCATAGTGATTGTAGAGTGCTCTAAACACTGAAAATGCAAGATTTTATTTTATAAACACTAATGGTTCAGCAAATTTGGAGGTAACATTTCAATTCTTCTCTAGGTACAATCTTTCTTAAGAGTACCCAATAAACAGTAATTACAGACTCTTCTGACATTTTCAAAATAATTTGAGAAACATAACTTCAACGAAAGTCAGTGATTCTGAAATTTACCCCTGTAAAAGGGCTGGTGGTTTCCAGTGCCTCCAGATACCAGCTATTAATAGACGGACAGCTGAGAGCCAAGGTGGGAGGGAGGGCTGCTACCATGCGCAGAATCCTCGTTCTTATTTTCTCCCCTCTCTCATTACACAGAAATCACTGAATATTCATAGGATCTGTCTTTGGTCCTCTCTAGTTCTTATTTGGACCTTTCTTCTATTCTCCATGGGTCCCTCTGTCTGTATCTCTTCCCAAGAGCCATCCCTTTTTCTGCCCTATCAAAACTCCCACTCAGGGAGCTTAGTTTAGCCAATGTTTGTATAATTTACTATAAGGCTGGCAAAATTGTTAAACAGCAAAATTATCAGCAGATTAAACTAAATTCAGCCCCAGGAACAGGTGAGGAATGTATACAGACTAAAATAATTCATGCTAAATTATCAATAACTAATAGTTCCTTCACAGGTGAACTCTACACTGATAAAAAGGATGCTAATTTTTAATTTATATGACTTGTTACTCATGTAATACATGCAGTATGACAAAACTCAATGTGAAGAAGGGATTTAAAATGCATACATAGAAATTATTAAGTCAAAAAGCAGAAAAGCTATATAATCAATAAATCAATCCAAAAGCCAGATCTTTAAATAATTAATAACACAGACAAATCACTAGCCCATTTAACACTAGAAAAAAATTGAGAGGCACAAATATTCAATAGTAAAATACAAACAGAGAAGCAACTAACATGACTTACCAACTAAAGAGGAATTTGAGAGACAAACTTTATAAATATTTTGCACAAATCTAAGCAAATAAATTTGTAAACATGGATGAAATAACTTTCTTTGAAACTGAAAATGATTATAGCTATATTTGTTATTTGATAGAATTTATAAAATTATAGAAGAGAGAGCCAAGGTAGACAGACCATAAAATAAATTAGGGAAGATATCAAATAGTTAACCATAAAGTGCCGTATGTTTTCCCAGGTGAACTTCAGGATCTTCAAAAGACTGATAATTCTGTTGCTTTTTCAAAGGAGAGGAAAACGAAGAGTCCAAGTTCTTTTTATGAGGCCAGCATAGTAACAGTCAACTAGAATTTGAGGAAGACCACACTCTTGCCCTCCCCACATTCCAATCAATATAATCAGTCTTACTGGTAATCACTGATGTAAAAATTCCAAATAAAATATTAAATTCAGGATTATATTAAAAGAATAAAGCAAGCACTACTCAGTATTAAGAAATATATGAGAATTCACTACATTAACACAATAAAGGAGAGACAATATGACTTGTATAGAAACTGAAACACATCTGAAAATATTCCCTATTCCTTGTTGATAAACACTTTGTCATAAAAAATAAAACTGAAGTTAGTATCCTGATAAACAATTATGTATTGGGAAGCATTTTTAAGATAAAGATGTTTAATGTCATTAGGAATTAGCAGTATTCTAAAGGAACAAGCCAATATTGTAAAAGAATGAAAGAAAAGCACAAATAATAGAAAAGAAAAAGCAAAATTATTATTGGCGAGTGATATGAAGATGTTTCTTCATGGAGAATGCAAGAAAAATCACTAAGAAACCATTAGCAATTAGAAAATTTGGTAAATAACTAATTATGAATTTAACAGGAAAAAATCAATAGTTTTCCAATAAATCAACAATAACCTGCAAAAGACATAGCAAAAAATATTCTACTAATATTGATAACTACTCAGAAGATAACACCTACAGGAAAAAAAGAAGCCTGGAGAGCCAGCAGGGAGCTGGCACACTCAATGAGCATGGAGGATGTGGGTGAATGAAGACATCCCTCTCTGGGGTAGAACAGTTTCTTATGGTAAAGATTTAGTTCTACCTAAAATAATCTACAAACTGCAATTCTGGCCCAAGTACTAACATGCTATTTTAGATTCTAAATCTAGATGATCTGGCCCAAATGATTCTAAAGCTTACAAGGAGACACAAGAGCACAGTCTGTGGAGCCAGACTGCTTGGTTTTAATCACAGCTTCCTCTCTTACTGGCCGTGTTGCCTTGGGCACATTACTCAATCTTCCCATGCCTCAGTTTCCTCATCTCTAAGATGGAAATGATGACAGCATGTCCATAATAGAGTTAACATAATTAGAAAAAAATTATATAAGCAAAAACTTCATACAGTACTGCACATAAGTGCTCAACACATGATGTTAGTATTATTATTTTCTGGGAAATTAAAGTATTCAGGAAAATTCATTAAACTAATAGTTACAGGCTTCCCAGGTGGCACAGGGGTAAAGTATCCACCTGCCAGCATAAGGAGACACCAGAGACACAGGTTCAATCCCTGGGTCAGGAAATGTCAACCCACTCTAGTATTCTTGCCTAGTAAATCCCACAGACAGAGGAGCCTGGCCTGGCAGGGTACAGTCCATGGATTGCAAGGAGTCATACATGACTGAGTGTGCACACACACACACATACCACGGATTGCAAGGAGTCATACATGACTGAGTACACACACACACACACACACACACACACACACACACGGTGGTGGTGAGGCAGGAGATATTTGGGTCCCAGGCTGAGCAAATGGAGTTCACCCACTGTGTACAGAAACTCCATAATGGAAGGATAACAGAAAGATAAATGGAAGGATAATCTGAGTCCTGCCCAGATACAAGACAGAGACCACTTATTTCTCACTCTTGAAGTCAAGGAGACCTTCCCAACTAGAAAGTTCCTTGGAGGTCAAAGGGGAGTGATGTCAGTCTACCCATAGCCTCTTCGCTGGAATCCATCTTGGCTGAGAGATGCATGCACGCATATGAGAGGACCCTGAGATAAACCAAACACTGACTCAGACCCAGGCAAGTCAAAATGACTAGCCAAAGGAAACGGGAAGAAAGGGCTCATACAAATGATTTAAACTAGCACAAGGGTGTGACTCTGAGTCTGCCCGCGTGTCTATCCACATATACTCTTTCTCCTCTAATAAATACTTTACTTGTTTCACTACCTTCTGTTCTTGTGGGAATTCTCTAAAGCAGAAAAGCCAGGATCCTGTCACTGATCACCAGCCTAGTGACTGGGATCCAGCACTCTCACTGCCACGGCCCAACCTCAATATCCGGCGGGGAACCAAAACCCTGTTTCAAGCTGCTGCAGGATGAGGCCACTGGAGATGAGTGGCAGGAGAACACAGATGAGCTGTACCAGACAGGAAACGAGTCTCGAAGGCATAGAAATGGAAAGGTTTACACCAGCACAGGGATGGGCAACCGATCAATGGGCCTCACAGAATCCAGAAACAGATCCCCAAATACATGGTGGTCTTGCTCATCAGATTCCCAACTCACAACTTTAACCAAAATGAAATCTGCATGAGTCAAAGATTTTAATCAACAACAATTACACCATAAAAGTAACAGAAGAAAGCACAGGCAAATCCTTCTACACACTTAGAATAGGAAGGCTGTTATGAAACAGACTCACAGAACGAACTTATGGTTGCTGGGGGAAGGATGGGGGAAGGGATAGATAGGGAGATTGGGAGGGACAGGTACACACTACTGTATTTAAAATTAATAACCAACAAGGATCTACTGTATAGCACATAGAACTCTGCTCAATGTTATGTGGCAGCCTGGATGGGAGGGGGGTTTAGGGGACAATGGATATATGTATGTGTACAGCTGAGTCCCTTTGCTGTTCACCTGAAACTGTCACAAGATTGTTAATTGGCTATACCCCAATATAAAATAAAAAGCTTTTTTTAAGAAAGGCTGTTATAAGCATAACACAAAACCCATGATTATACATAGCAAAATTAAAGTCAAAAGACAACAAATTGTGAAAAATGTGTACTACATGCTACCAAAGGTTGATTTCTTTATTACACAATTCTTAAAAACCCATGAGAAAATGATGACCAACCAATAAGAATATGCAAAGGAAATTCAGACACAACAGCATGAGTGGCCAATAAACAGGTAACAAGAACACTCAACTTTGCCAATTAAGGATGCGTGTGCATACTCAGTCGTGTCTGATTCTTCATGACCTCATGAACTGTAGCCCACCAGTCTCCTCTGTCCACAGAATTCTCCAAGCAAGAATACTGGGGGGAGTAGCCCTTCAGTGGGAGAACATTCCCTTCACCAGGGGATGTTCCTGACCCAAGGACTGAACCTGGGTCTCCGGCACTGCAGGAGGATGCTTTGCTGTCTGAGCCACCAGGGACGTCCGTCAATTAAAGCTCTATTTACTTTAATCCTATGTTGTTAACATATCATTACTTCCATACATAACTTCAATTCTCTTGCCTTTCTCTGACTTCAGAAGCCCCTATTTTCATTAAATCTCACTTTTCTAGACTCTATACCTCAGTCCTGCTTTCCTGCAAAACCTCCTGAAAACACTGCCTACGCTCGTCTCTGATGTCTCTTTCTATTTGCTTTTATCTTGTCAGGACTGTGAAGGATGCTTACATTGTTAAATCCAATGAGAATCGGGCCTCATGTTACACGACCAAGTAGCAGCATTTGACATAATCCGTCACCCTCTCCCTCTTCAAAGCCATCTCTTCTTTCTGCTCTCTCGGTTCTCCTAATACACTGCTGCTTTTCAGTTGCTTCCGTTCATCTCCCTACCTCAATCTGTCTTAGGGCTCTAAACCCGCTTTAATACCCGAGTTCCAGTTTCTCCTCTGAACTCCAGACTTGCACAACCACTGCCTACTTGATGTCTCCACTTGGATGTCCAAGGGCAGACCTGCCATACCCTAGGTCCAACTCTTGGGCCTCCCCTGGTCCTCTCCATTTCAGTCAACGGCAACTCTATTCTTCCAGGTGCTTGGGCCAAAATTCTTCGTGTCAGCTTTGACTCCTAATTTTCTCTTATATTCCACATTTAACCCAGAGGGAATGTATCTTAAAATACCTTCAGCATCTGACCACTCACTCCCCCACCCCACCACTCTCTCCAGAACATTCTAACAGGCTCCCATCAGGCCTTCTTCCTTCCTCTTCTGCCTTCTGGCAGTCAGTTCTCAGTATAGCATCCAAACAACCCTCTACAGCATCAGAGGAACCCTGTCACCCTTCTCTCAAACCATGTAATGAATTCCCACCATATCCTCTGTAATTCAGAGGCCCCTCTGGAGCTGTGCCCTTCCCCTGCCACCTCCCAGACGCCACCTTTGCCTTCACGCCTGCTCCCTGCACTCCAGAGGCACTGGCCAAGGGGTCTGCGGTCACGCCGCTCCTCCTGGAATGCTCTTCCTGCATGGTTCAGCTTCACCTCCTCAGAGAGGCCTCCCTGGCTGTGCTGTTTACATTTAAAGACCTACACAAAAACACACCCCTCTTCCTGTGATTTCTTTCTTTCAAAAATACTAATTGCAACTGCCATAATATTTTACTAAAATTGTCCCCTCTCAATTGGAGTGATGGGAATGTAAAACCCATAGGGGCAAGATTTTTTTCTGTTTTGTTCACTGCTGCACCTCCCTGTAACAACACTGTTTATTCACTCATGGTGTATGCAGAGGCTAAGGAAACAAGTACATGCTTACATGTTGTGTGAATTTGGCAGTGTTTACCAAAATTTTAAATGTTTACCTGTTGATCCAGTAATTTCTTGGAATTTACCCTATAAATTAACTTACACAGGTGTGCAAATATGCATACATATGTTTCTCTGCAAACTTGTTTTTAATTGTAAAACACCTAAACAGCCACGCAAAGTATATCCATTTTTACTAATACAGAAGAGTCCTTGAAAATAGTCTGATCCCATTCTTGTAGAAAATAGACACAGAGTATATACACATGTATCTCAATAATACATGATAATGTCTTGAAGGACATACAAATGAAGAAATGGGGTAATGAAAGAGTGATCTGTTTTTTTCTACTTCACTCATTCTATGAGACTGTTTACATTTTTGTATTACATTTTTTAAAAGATAAATTTTAAACTTGCAGGGGAAAAGTCTGAAATAAGAGCAGCATACGACTGCTAGTGGTGAACATTAGAAAACTGAACTGGGATAGGGAAACATTTTCTTAATATTTTTGTTATTTAAATTTTAATAATAGTAGATAGGAGGTATGATTAGAAACAGCATGAAAATTTACAAACAGAGGTTAAAAATAATGTTTAGGAAGAAACTAAATGAGTTGTAAATATACATCTTGTAGATTTTGAAATAAAACAACTTCTTATTAGAAAATAATAGCCCTACTTTTCTTACATATAAAATATAAAAGACGGCTTCTGTTTCACAGTGTGAGCAGCATTCACCATTTTTACCCATAGTTACATAAAAGGACGAAATCACGTAGAATGAAAAGGAAGCTAACACTTGCAGAGGGAGCTAAGTGAACACGCAGCCCAGCACTCACTCCCTGCCCTTCCCCGGTGCCCGAAGGCCGCCGTGCTCACACTGTGTAGGCGCCCAGGAGGCAGGCCCTGAGAGAACGCGTGCCGCCCATCATCAAAGGCAGCTAATGCTCCCAAAGCTCTGGTCAGAGGAACACACACATCCACACATACAATCGTGTGTTTAACAGTTTCTGCTACATGATCCTAAGTTTTTCTTAATTTACAAAAAGAGTTTTAAGACGTATCTTGTCATCTACCAATCCCAGAAGGCACTTTTTCCTTGACTGGTTTTGAGACTCATCCATTTCAGGCTGAACTGCTTATGAAAAATAAGATGAACACAGAGGACAGGAATTTTATTCTAAATCTTTCATTTAGGTTTTTCAGAAATCTTTCAACTAATATAGTGTGTTTAACTGAAAGCTTCTGGCCATGTGCTGGACACCACTGCTCACAATGGGAAAATAAATCATAGAAGTGCAAGAAGCAGGCTGTGGCCCCCAGGACAGTCTGAGGCTGGCTCGTCACTGGCTTCCAGGGGAGGTGGAGCACAGCAGTCCAAGCAGGGCTCAAGGTACCCACACTTTCCTGAGGGCATTTCAGTTACTAAATCCTCGAGTTTGGCCTCATAAAGGAACTCGCTTCACTCCTCCATGGACTGGACATGGAATAGCAAAGATCATACTAATAGAGTTGAAATGGAATTGATTTCTTAATGAAGAATTAAAAACAATCCATAGGTAACTACATTTTAGTTTTACTGAGATCTTCTAAACATTACATGATATAAGCTTGTGACTTACCAAATTAGGAAGAAGACTAGTTCTTCTGACCTAAGTGCTCCAGAAGGTGGAAGAATGAAGACGTATGTTGTCTATAGTCTCTGCTTTTTGAATATGTGCAATATTTACAAAACATGAGTGATATACATTGACTATTATGATGAGAAATGTGATGGTAAATAAATGCCAAGAGTGTATGCGTACTAAGTCACTTCAGTCGTGTCCACTTCTTTGCAACCCTATGGACTGCAGCCCCTCCAGTCTCCTCTGTCCATGGGATTCTCCAGGCAAGAACACTGGAGTGGGCTGCCAGGTCCTCTAGGGGATTGTCCCGACCCGGGGATCGAATCTATGTCTTTTATGTCTCCTACGTGGCAGGTGGGCACTTTACTACTGACTCCACCTGGGAAGCCCAGAAGTTAAAGAGTGATGGAGTAAATAAATACCACAGGATTCCCTGTAACACTGAGTCTTAATCTTTATGCTTTGATAATGAGCTACTAAAATACAATTTTTAATACTTCTGATTTTTAATTTGAAATATGTTGAAAAGTTAAATGGATTTGAATTTTGTACCAAAGAGTTTCTAGTATTTGGTTGTACCCATTTTGAGAAGGAGTAGAATGGTTACTATCTTTGGAAAGAACCTTTTCAGAAAATAAATAATATATAGTAAACAGGAAAGTGAAAAGTGAAAGTGAAGTCGCTCAGTCCTGTCTGACTCTTTGCAACCCCACTGACAGCAGCCCACCAGGGGATTCTCCAGGCAAGAATACTGGAGTGGGCTGCCATTTCCTTCTCCGGGGATCTTCCCGACCCAGGGACTGGACCCGGGTGTCCCGCATTGCAGGCAGACGCTTTACCATGTGAGCCACCAGGAAGCCAGTGAACAGGAAGGTCATGTGAACTCACTACACTCCAATTTTCATATGAACTTTACCTTAGAGAAGAAATGGCCCTAGTGGTCAAAGAAATAGAGATTCTAGGAAAAACACACACAAATGGAACCTTTTAAGATCATAGACAGAAACAGAAAAAGGGGTATTTTTAAAGTATTTAAAAGACATTATGACCTATTGAATTTCTACTGCCAGTGAAAAGGTAAGCCAATCAATACTGTGTAAACAGTTTTACAATCTGCCTCAAGAATACTACATATTCAGTTATTTTATAAATGTAAATTCAGTTAATCTGTATAAGAACCATATGAACAGTTATTAATATTCTTAGTGAACAGAAAAGAAAACTGAGACTTGAAGAGGTTATGGAATTGCCAAAGGTATAGCAGTTGTTCTGGAGCCAGGATTTCCAATCTAAGCTGTGTGGTTCTGGAGATCCTGCTCTGAACCTATACATACTGCCTCCCCAGGCAAGCAGAATGATAGCACCAACAAATCCTCACAAACCAGGAGCAAAGAGAGGGTCATGATGAATTATTAAATACTTCACTGACAAGCATTTAATTAAATCTTTCTGACCTCAGAATCTCAGAAAATAAAACTTAAAGATATCCTTATTATTCATCCTTATATCAGAATGACATTAGAAGACACAAATAATTACAAAATGGCAGTTCAGAGATTGTTTTATTTTCTTGATTTAAATTTCCATCACACATACCTGAATTTCAAAATCCTATGCACAGCAAATAAGGGCCTCCAGACTGAATGTTATGGCCTCCAATATCTCTTTATCTTTACCCCTACCATTCTGCCCAATATATTCTATTCCCTAGACATCTCTGAATATTCATGTTCCCCTCTGGCCCTTATCCTCTACTGCCAAATTTTAACTCATTTTTCAGAACTTACATCCAAGCCATCAACAAATCCTGCTAGTCACACCTCTCCACGCCCTTCACTGGATCCTACAGGACCCGCCTCACTGGAACCCTTGCCTCCATCTACCCCACAGCAGCCACAGCGGTATTTTCAAAGCATAAAGCAGAATACGCCACTCTCCTTGGAAACTTTCAATGGCTCTTCCATTTTCTGTCACAGCCTGCAGGTTCTGTGTATTTAGGCCCACACCTTCTTCTCCATGATTCTTACGTATTCTCACTAGATGATCTTCTTGTTCTTGGCATGTGTCTAGCCAGCCTTGTGCTCTCCAAGCCCTTGTCCTTGCCCTGCCCTCTGCTCCTTCCACAGCAGCTCTCTTCTCCATGTCTCCATTGCAATGACACAGCCTCAAACCCTCCCAATACCATCCAACCTAACCTGATCCACCTGTGTTCTCTCTCATCATCCTATTTCTTTCAGAGCAACCAATCTGTAAATCTCTAAACTGTTTAATTACTTGTTTGTTTTCTTTCCTTTATATTAGTTTCCTATTGCTGCTGTAATAGATTACCAGAAACTTAAGAGGTTCAAATTACACGTTATTTTATAATTCTGAAGTCAGAAGTCCAGGATGGGTCTTGCAGGTTAAAATCACGGTGTTGGGAGAGCAAGAGTCTCTCTGGAGGCTCTAGAGGAGTGTATTTTCTCATCTCTTCCAACTTCTAGAGGCTGCCACATTTTCTGCATGTGACCCCCTTCCTACTTCAAAGAAGCAATGGCACCAGCGGAGACTCTTTAACATCACAACATTCCAACACTGACACTACTTTTGTCTCTCTCTTACCTCCACTTTTAAGGGCCCTTACCATTGCCTGGTGGCTCAGACTCTAAAGAATCGGCCTGCAATGCAGGAGACTCGGGTTCAATCCCTGGGTGGGGAAGATCCCCTTGAGGAGGAAATAGCAACCCACTCCAGTATTCTTACCTGGAGAATCCCATAGACAGAGGAGCCTAGTGGGCTACAGTCCATGGGGTCTCAGAGTCAGACACGACTGAGTGACTAACATACCATCAAGGCCAATTGGATAACTCAAAATAGTTTCATTTTAATATCAGCTGATTAGCAAGCTGAATTTTTTCTGCTACTTTTTTTGGTCACGTAATGTGACATATTTACAAGTTCTGGGGATTAGGACACAGGCATCTTGGGAGGCCATTATTCAATCTACTGTACCTTCCCACTAAAGTGTAAGCTCCACAAGGGCAGACATTGTCTTGTTCACTCCAGGAGTCTAGTTCCAAGCATTGCAGGGCCTACTGAAAGCATTCAAAAAATCTGTTGAATTAATTAAAATGCTACTGCTTTGGTAATGTTCTTCTTAACTTGTCAAGACTCTTGTTTTAACCTCTGTGATCTTATAGAAATTTTTACACTTTCTGCGATAGTGTATATATCCCAATATGTTTTCATTAGGTTCACATGCCAACATTAGGTCTTTGGTTAAGTGTGAAGTGTCCTGATAATATAAAAGATTAAGTGCTGTGAAAGAGGTCTACAGTCAATGACTTTTAAAGTGAAAGAGACTTTAAAAGGTTTCAAAAATGTGTTAATGATTTTGTAATTGTTTTTATGATTCCCTAATAAAGTGTGGTATATTCTAACAATGTGTCAATAAAGGATCACCTCGCTGTGAAATGTATGTTAATAAATTTTAAACTTGGCAAGTATTTGGAGTATAAGTCTCAGTCCAATATTTTATATTTGAAACTCAAAGAAGCTAAGTAATTTGTCTAGTTATACACAAAAATTATGAATCTGGCACAAGATTCAGTGAAGTTTCTGTAAGAATCCACTTCCTGAGGCTGCCATGAAGATGAAATGAACACATCTAAAAGAACACAGAGACAAGATCTAGCAGAGAGCAAGTGCTCTATACACAGTGGGGTCAGTAGATGCTCTTATTGGCATGATTATTATCATAAACTATATATTTCCAACCTCTCAATAACAGAAATAACTTATGCAGAGTAGACAGTCAATGAATACTTGAGTTAATGAATGATTAAAATATAAAATACAAATAAACAAGGTTACACAATTTTTAACAAGCTAAATGCTTTGCTACTTTCACAGGAAAGTACAGGTAACGAGAAAAAGCAAAGCAGCAAAGGCATACCCACTGACCTGTGTCACGATGCCTCCCCCAGCCTGTCTTTATTAACGGCACTTGCCCTCCTCCTTTCTCACCTGTCTTGGCGGGGGTGCAAGCATCTATATAACACTATATAACACTGCTAAGGTGCTATGTCATTCACCTTATTTACTCTTTGACATATGCACAGATGCGAAGGCAATGGTGGGTAAAACTGTGGGTTCTATAGCACAATTCAAAGCAGTAGCAACAAACTGCATCTTTGTGTCTTTCACTGCCACTCATTTCCAGTTTAAAAATAATTGCCATTTCAGTTAAGAACACCTTCATGAAGTAGTAAACATCATTTTATTAAATCTGTATCCTTTTAGTTCAGTTCAGTTCAGTTGCTCAGTCGTGTCCGACTCTTTGCGACCCCATGAATCGCAGCACTCCAGGCCTCCCTGTCCATCACCAACTCCCAGAGTTCACTCAAATTCACGTTCACCGAGTCAGTGATGCCATCCAGCCATCTAATCCTTTTAGTACAGGTCTTTTAAATATTCTGTGACACAAAATGGGATGTACACATAAAACATTTCTGCTGGATACCGAAGCATGCAATTGTTTTGAGTTGCCAGCTAAACTATCTGCTTTATTCATGGTATAGCAATTTTACTTGAAAGAACAGCTGATTATTATTTAAAGTTCAAGATAGACCAATGGATTTTAATGTAACAGACTATGAAATTCATTATATGGTTTCATATTTCACCCACACTGCAACTAAAGAGTTGTTACTTGATGAATTTTGGTGCAATAATCAAAGAATATCCCCAATTATCAGAAAGAGCTAATTCCAACTACATAACTGTGTGAGGCTATATTTTAACATACTTTAACCAAAACAATTTGCAACAGATTGAAGGCAGAGCAGAAATGTGAACCCAGCTACCTTTACTACTGTTACTAAGAATCATTTCAGTGTTTTATTAAGAATCATAAATATTTTAAGTGTTTTCAGTTTTAATTCTGAAAATAGTAAATATTAATAAACATAATCCACATACTTAAAAGCACTTTGAAGTATTCAAGCATTCTGAAGAGTGTAAAGGGACAGTGTAAAGGGACCCTGAGATCAAAAAACTTTGAGAAATGTGCTGTTTAATAAGGTACCCACTAGTCACATATTATTTTTCATATTAAAGTCAATTAAAATTATAAATAAAATATAAAGCTCCTCATTCATACCAGACTCAGCTCAAGTACTCAATAACTACATGTGGCTAGTGGCCATTAGACAGAATATAGAACATTTCTATCATCACAGAAAGTTCTATTGGACAGTGCTTATCTATAACTGTATTTGGGGGGCAGTTAATCAGCATCTTACTAAATATCACTGGTACAATTCTTTCAATATTTTCATACCCATTTTAACTCCCTAAAAAGCATATATATCTTAACACTAAAACACTAATATCTATTCTATATATAGAGGACATGGTAATGTTATACACATGATACTATATTGTAGCCCATAATGCCTTAAATATACATTACTAGAAATTATGCTGAATAAGAAAAATATCTGTTCAACTGAATATTTATTAACTCAACAAATATTTATTGTGGGTTTTACGTAAGACAAGCCTATTTGATTATTTATCTTTCATATTTCAATATATTCCTGTCCAAATTTATAAGCACTGGGTCTCAACTTTTTTTTTGTTTTTGTGTGTAATAAACTATTTTGTCCAGGGTCAAGTTATCCTGCTTCACTTCATTTTCATAACTAAGGATTTAAACCCAGTCCTTCCCTCTTACTATCTATTGATCATGCAAAATAGGTATTATAGTTCATAATCATAAACCACTAATTATGACTTTCATGTTTGCCACAGACTTCTGTACATGTGGCCGAAGAAAGCAGTTTTTAAAGTTATATTAAGTTATAGTAAACAATGAAATGATTAAATTTGTTTTGAATGAATTAGTATCACCCTGGTGGCTCAGATGGTAAAGCGTCTGCCTGCAGTGCGGGAGACCCGGGTTCGATTCCTGGGTCAGGAAGATCCCCTGGAAGAAGGAAATGGCAACCCACTCCAGTATTCTTGCCTGGAAAATCCCATGGATGGAGCCTGGTAGGCTACAGTCCATGGGGTCACAAAGAGTCGGACACGACTGAGTGACTTCACTTCACTTCACTTCAGGGTTTTATCTCCTGTATAGTGTTGTAGGATTCCTAACTTTAAAAAATTTTAGCAGCTAATTATTTTGATCTGACAATCCTTATATCCTACTAAAAGCAGGGAATGAAATTTGGGGAAGCTTCTTAAAGTTAAAATTTTAAATACATTTTGTTTAAATACACCTTAAGTTTTTACATATTAAGAAAACTGCAAAGTACTCTGGAATACCAAGAAGCTTGGGCGGGCCTGTACTTGTCCTCTGTTCCTCCTCACTCAGGAGATAAGAGATTTATAGTGTAGTGGACATTGCCTCTTATTTCCTGTTTAGTTTGAGGCAGTGCTCCCTGGCAGGCAAGACGTTTACAGGAAGAAGAACAGGAGAGATAAGTGGACTCCTAGCCAGGTAGGTACTTCTCTGGGCAACGACCGAGAGCTGGACCTGGAACTAGGTGAGAGATTAGCTGTTTCCATCTATACAAAAGCCCTCTGCCATTTTAGGACTATGTATCACCCCCTTCACAAACCCCGTGAAAGATTCTTTTTGGAAAAAGAAGACAATGGTTTTTCTTAAATCTGCCTTTTGGGTGAAAGAAGCAAAAACATGATCCATGAAACTAAAATGCTCTTTGTACAGTACAGAGCAGGTACTACTTTGGGGCTTAGAAGATCACCCCTCCTCCATGCAGAAGGACGTGCACCCTAAGCTGGACTGTAGGAATGTATTTCTTCATTAAAAAAATAAAAATAACTACCATTTAAATTAAGTAATTTTTGTAAACTATAAACTTCATAATATGCTAGCTCCTAAAGCCTGTTTTCAATTTTGTCTTGTTATGTAAGTTCATTCTCAACAATGTTTCTGTAACCAGAAAGGCTTATGATCTAAATAAGAGCTAACATATTTTCATAAACTGCTTTATTTTCCATATAAACTGTTTGTATGCTTATGCAGCAAATTATTTTCCAAGGAACATTAATCTATGGTTAAGGGTAAAAGTTTGACACTATATTGGCAGAGGTAGAATTTTTTATAAAGTAAAATCAGATTTTATGATTCAAATTGGCTTGTTAAATTTTAGTATGGAAAAATTAGGAAACAGATAAAAGTTATATGACTACTTATTAAACTGAAGAAAGAGACAATGTTTATGAAATTCAAGTCATGCCTCTATACAGCAGCAATCTAAACTACTATGTTAAAAAGGTAGTATTTAGGGACTTCCCTAGTGGTCCAGTGCCTAAGACTCCACATTCCCAATGCAGGAGGCCTGGGTTTGATCCCTGGTCAGGGAACTAGATCCCATATGCTGCAACTAAGAGCCCTCAGGCTTAACTAAGACCTGGTGTAGCCAAATAAATTAAAAATAAATGAATACAAAATGAAAATAAAAAACAAGGAGGCAATTCATTAACAAAAGCCATAAAGGTTAATCTAACAATGTAACAGAGACTTTGGGGTCCAACTGATTTGAGTGTCAATCATGGGTCAAACATCCAATGGGTGGTGGTCCCTGAGTAAGTTTTCTTCTTAAGTCTTGGTTTCCATACACATGACACAATCATGACTACTTCAGGGCTGTTTTCAGGACTGAATTAGTCAGTTTCTATAAATTGCTTCATACAGTAAAGGGTACACAGTAAATGACTAATGAATGATCCCATGCATCACACATGCAGTCTCCCCAGGACACAAATACACTTACAAGCATTTTACACTGATTCACTTTAGTAATCCATACCTGATACAATATTTAAAAAATTTTACTATGTCAAATATCACTTAGAAGTTTAAGTAAGAATACGACCCAGCAATCCCACTGCTGGGCATACACACCGAGGAAACCAGAATTGAAAGAGACATGTGTACCCCAATGTTCATCGCAACACTGTTTACAATAGCCAGGACGTGGAAGCAACCTAGATGTCCATCAGCAGACGAATGGATAAGAAAGCTGTGGTATATATACACAGTGGAGTATTACTCAGCAATTAAAAAGAATACATTTGAATCAGTTCTAATGAGGTGGATGAAACTGGAGCCTATTATACAGAGTGAAGTAAGCAAAAAAGAAAAGCACCAATACAGTATACTAACGCATATATATGGAATTTAGAAAGATGGTAACGATAACCCTGTATGTGAGACAGCAAAAGAGACACAGATGTATAGAACAGTCTTTTGGACTCTGGAGAGGGCGAGGCTAGGATGATTTGGGAGAATGGCATTGAAACATGTATATTATCATATGTGAAATGAATTGCCAGTCCAGGTTCGATACATGATACAGGATGCTTGGGGCTGGTGCACTGGGATGACCCAGAGGGATGGGATGGGGAGGGAGGTGGGTGGGGGTGTTCAGGATGGGGAACATGTGTACACCTGTGGTGGATTCATGTTGATGTATGGCAAAACCAATATAATATTGTAAAGTAATTAGCCTCCAATTAAAATAAATTTATATTAAAAATAAAGATGTTTAAGTAAGAAAATTAACATATTTAGATTAAAAAAATCATATGCAACTGCATAAGACTATCAAAAACAGACTCTCAGAATCCCATGAGACTCTTTCCCTTAAGTATGAAGTCAGTCTACAGTGTCCCAGACCGATTCGTTGACTTTTAAAGCAAATGTTTCAAATTTTGTATATTTCAGATGAGGGATAAGGAGGGAGGGAGCGGGGAATGGAAGGAAGAAAGGGAGGGATGGAGAGAGAGAATGAGAAAGGAGGAGATTGAGACTGAGCCCCTGGATCAATCAATACCCTGAAGTCGTCACCCTTGTATTTTAATATTATACGAGCCAATAAAATTCATTCCTTGCCCTCCTCCCGGCTTTGGGCTTATGCCTACTGATTAAGTTGGGTATCTGAAACTTACAACCCAATAGTCTTTATTAATAAACTAATTATGGGTGAGAATACAGCAGGTAGACAAGATATAGGTTTTATTTCTATAACATCCATTAGAATTCTTTAGTGAATGATGATTTTGGCTTTTATACTCAAGACACTGATTCCTGAGCTTCAAAGCAGCAGCACTATTGCACATGTCCTTGAGATGTAACCATGGAATTCCTTTCTGAATTAAGACCAGGTTGTACATACCTGTATGCATCTGTTTTTTAACCATACACTTTGATAGTCTGTAAAGAAGATCAAATGGCAACAGAGACTACAAAGATGCAAATGAGATTTTCCTAGTCTCAACAATTTTGAAAAGAAGATAATAAGAAATTCTTTTTCCGGAAAGACTTCTGTTACATTCATATGAGGAGGTATACAATTCACAACCTGTTCTCTCAGTTATGCAGAAAGACTGCAGCTCTGGGTTTGTGTTTCAGGTATGGCTCCCATTCCCATCATCAGAGAGTGCTCATTAAAGTGTGACTGGAGACCTAGCTAGTGGTCTCTGTTATAATCTTTGCCTTTTTGAGCTAAGAGACTCACCTACAAGAGGTGTTTGTTTAGGGAGAGGGTAAACATGCAAACTAGAGATTCCTGTTGTAGAAGGTGCTATACAATCTGGCACTAGAATTTCCAGGCATCTATCCAGTTATTCACAAACAGGATATGGGTGGGATTAGCTAGTGCACTAGGAACAGTCAGATCACAGGACGTCCCAGCTGTAAAACCTCAACAATATGAGGGTTTTCTGGACTACTCCCGGGCTATAAAGTTAGGCTGACACTATAATCAGAGTATCTTAGTAGTCTGAAGACTCTGGAGTGAATTATAGACATAAAACTGTCTTTCAGGAGGAGTGTTTCACAAGGTCAAAACAATCTAGAAGTCAATGAATATCCATAAAGAGCTGCCCAAAATGTCCTGTTTCACCAAGAATCTCTTAACTATGAACAGTTGTCACCCTGAGTCACTCGGGGGAACAGAGTGGAGTCTCTTGTCTTCTCTAGGTCACGTGTTTTGTATTTCAACGTGAATCTTCAGATTGACAAAGAGTACAACAACCCACAGCATCTCCAGACCTTAAAACTGATTTACAAATGACAAAGCCCTTCAACCAGAACATCCTCAGAGCAATACCAAGAAAGTGTATAGTTGGTGTTCTCATCAACCACCTTTTAAGGAAAAGGCATATAAATTCACACAGAGAGTCAGCAGGAAAGTAAGGATTAAAAGCAGGTCTCTGGAGTTCTCTCCAAAGTACCACGGTATTCCAGGAACAAATTTAAGTCTCTTGCTAGGTGCTCTGAATTTCTCAATTAATCTTCCATAAAACCTTTGTGCTGTTTATATGCATGCACCTAAAATTCTCTTTGATACCTGCAAACAATTATTTCATCCTCTGGTAAACATTTGTATTCTAATTTCTCAATACATGGGTAGATGTTCATCCAGCTCTAGAAAAATATACCCTTAAGTGCCATCAAAATGCAAGTTGCTACACAATAATTTTTCAGACTTGCAAAAATGAAACAAGCGAAAAATCAAGGGAAAAAGTTAAGCTTCAAGTCAGATAGTTTAAAAACTTTAAAATGGGCATAATTTACATAATTCAAAATCTGTGGGAAACTCAGATGCTTACAGATCACAACTGAGGAAAGCAGGTGATGTAGAGTTATACTGGAGGAAGTCTGTCATGCTGAGAAATGTGGGGACTTTTACATTAGAGAATTTCTCAGGTTTATTGAGGAACACACATATAGCAATTTTTCTTATGATTTCCCTAGAGTCTATCTTCTCTGAGGTCTGTCCTTCCTGCATTTCTGCCAACCTCACTCTTTCTAGAAACCTCACCTTGTGGCTGGGCAGGAATCACTGAGCTGTCGTATTAAAACAAAAAAAATGCATCTTAGCGCTCAGTCTTGAATGTACCTCAGAGTGTTACCACATGATGAAGTGCTTTGAGTTCATGATGACGGTGGGAAAATTATTCAGTTATTAAGCTAACTACTGGCTAACTCGAAACTACTAAAAATATATTCAAAAATTTAAAGTAATGTCTTCTATTTCCTTTCATCTTTAAAATACTGTCTAATCTAAATTTAATTCAAATTCATGATTTCTGGTCTTTGTATTTACAATTAACAAAAGTCTACTAAGCCAGCAGGTATACAACTCCTCTTCTTTGCATATATTGTGCTATCCCAAATTCCTTCAGGAGTACTGACATTCCTCCCAAAGTAACAAGGGCTGAATATCAACCTTCCAAATGTTTTCAAATTTTCTGTAATAAAACGTATTTTCCCCATTAAAAACAATGAAACTTGGGTTGCATTTATTGTATAGGAACGCTTCAGACAGAAGGTCAGTGCTGTGCTTAAGGCACAATCCTCTGTCTATACTGACTGTGTGATTGATAGCATACACAAGGTTATTGTTATGAAGCATAAAATGTTGATTCATAGGCTGAAAAAGGTTTAAAACATAAAATAAATCAATAAAATACTATGATTTGGTAAACCATTTTAAAGAGAAAAACCTACGAAATACATTATGCCAATAACCCACATGTCAAAAAAGAAATTCCCACCTTAGAAAAATAAATTCCTTGTGAGCAGCATGAACGTTCTAACACAAGTTTAACACACCAGAAGCTGTCAAGTTCCAATAACCTATTATTCACAGCTCTTTAATCACTGCCACAGAGTCGATTATAAATAGCCTCATACATTTTAAAATAAGGTCATTCTGAAATGAAACAAAAGGTAGTAAATATTCTCATATATAAGGAACTCAAATCCTAATGTACCACAGAACTGTGTATGCTCAAATGTGCAATATAGAGTAGGTTAATCACACCTTTTATTAACCATGTCAAGTGTGTGCTCTGTGTAGATTCAGTGGAATAACTAAATTGCAGCATCAATTAAATCCAACAGCTTAAAAAAATCCCTCCCCAACAAATTTTCTTATTGAGACCTTAGGCATTATTCATGGTATCATAAAAGTAAAATATAACAATCAAATTGTTAATCTACTGAAACAAGGCCCTGCAAACTCATGACAGAAAGACTAGTCTATAAGGAAAACACAACAGCTTCACCGATTACACAGTTGGTGGCCTCAAATGTGTGTTAGAGAAGAAGGTATGAAATATTTTAACAGAGTGGCAGAACACTTTTCAGAAAAATATTAAATTAAAATTGAGAATAAGGAGATTAGTACTACTCAGAAGGCAAGGTCCTAAGACAGTAAGCTGAAGCCAGGAACTAAAATAAGGACAACAGAAGAAGAGAGACAGAAGTAACAGCTTGGCTTTGTGTCAGGAGCCCTTCCTGACAGCTGGTCCTCACAGAACCTCTAGGAAAAATCTCAAGTAGTCCCGTGGTTCCAGAGTGGTTTCCGATCCCCATGGCCCCTGTTAGCATGAGAGGAGTGCGCGACTGCAATCCTTCGTTCGGGGACTTTAAGCTAATCGAATGAAAAGACTGGGCCTGAAGAACATTTGATTCCAAGTAACCATGTTTGCCTTCAGTTGACTGCTTTAAGACTTCCCCATGAAGTTTTCAGACTAAAAATCCTGAAGTTTTTTCTGGAAGAGCAAACTTGCTAAGTGAGCAACCCTCCCCCACTTTTCCAATTCTTCCTAACAAGTGTGCCTACCTACAGTTACAAATTACCTTCTGGGAAGAGATAAATTAAAAAGTTTGTGCCAACTTAGCTCCTGAAAACTGATCCTTCTGCAGTTACATTATGTAGTAACACAACCTTTGTGGAGAACACCTACAGCGTAAACTCGTTATCAGAATAATAATTGATAATGATAATAATTTTCCTCTTTTCCTGTGGAAACAGGAAAGAAGAAAAACATGCAATAACATTTTACAATCTTAAAAAATCACATGCATGTCCCACTTTCTACTGAATCATTCATTTCCCTCCCCTGGTTTTAGAACTATTAGCTTAAAAACCATTATTTCTTGCATAATAAAAAGTTACTCACCTCCAGGACTCTGTTTCCCATTTAAAATAGATTCATTTTTAAAGAATAGCTTTTAGCTAATTGTAGTTAGTTACTTTTCACAAGGTAAGTACCGAGAGAAAATGCTGACCGTAGAGAAAGCCATGAAACTACTCTCTGCCCGTATTCCAGAACAAGAGCTACACAGAGCTTTCTGAAATTAACGCAGCATTGTTATTCGTATCAAATTCTCTTAGTTCTATTCTATGCTACAGTCATCGATATTTTATAGAATTACTTCTCACATTAAAAAGTACACTTGTGATACGGAAGTGATGTTCTTCCAAGGTCAAATTTCTAATGATGCCACTGCACTGTCTTTATTTTTTTTAACATAAATTTACTCATTTTAATTGGAGGCTAATTACTTTACAATATTGGAGTGGTTTTGCCATACATTGACATGGATCCACCATGGGTGTACGTGTGTTCCCCATCCTGAACCCCCCTCCCCCCTCCCTCCCCATCCCATCCCTCTGGGTCATCCCAGTGCACCAGCCCCAAGCACCCTGTCTTGTGCATTGAACCTGGACTGGCACTCCAACTAATGCATATATATGGAATTTAGAAAGATGGTAACAATAACCCTATATGCGAGACAGCAAAAGAGACACTGCACCGTCTTCAATGCTGCTTTTCAGTGGTAAAATATATAAAGACCTTCAGTAGAGACGATAATCAAAAGATCCTCTCTGACTTGGCTCTCTATTAAGTATGAATATAAAATTATTTCCTTAGTAGTTCAAATAGTACACAACCTTAAAAATACAGTGCACATGTCAAAATATGGTGATTTCCAAAGATAATGTTTGGTCTATACCCCAAACCATCACTGACTCAATGGACATGAGTTTGAGCAGGCTCTGGGAGTTGGTGATGGACAGGGAAGCCTGGCATGCTGCAGTCCATGGGGTTGGAAACAGTTGGACACGACTGAGTGACTAAACTGAACTGGTACCCCATACCTAAAGATACTGGTGGAATTATTGCTCCTGTTCTTCTATTTCATATCTTCAGAGGTTCATACAAAGGTAAAAAATTATAATGAAGACCCTCGGCTAGTGCTTCACCCTAATGCCAAGCACTCTGCTCTTCCTACATTTTCTGGGGTGACTTACAGAGCTTCAGGACAGTAAGACTTTGACTCAACCAAAACATCTTTTTGAAAGACTGGTCTTATGACTTTAAAACATGCTGGTCAGTAGAGGATGGGGGGAAAGGGACAAAAGCAGAGAACTCTAGGCTAGAGTAACCAAACAAGCTACAGAAAGGATGGCTGTTAGTTCAAGTATCATTATTTAGCCATGGAGCAAGGTGTGGTCACCTGAATCATATGGATGGAAATATGACTTGTTTGGGAGCAGTGACTGATTCCTTCATTTATTTAAAACATTTACTGAGCATCTGTCATAGGTCAGACACTACAGTTAAAAAAATGAATAAATCAATGTTATTACAATTTTATTGGTGAGGATCTCACAAGTAGGGTAGACAAACATTAAATAAATAAGTTTTAATGTGTTATGACGGTGTACTTGATGTAAACGTAACAGCCTGATAGAGAGCAAAGAGTAAAAGAAGGATCAACTTTCTCAAGGGTGGACTCCGGGGCAGGTTTTAAGAAACGAAAATGCTTTAGCAAGAACATAATGTCTAAGCCTTCTTTCCTAAGCTGGTTCTTAATGGATAAACTGAAGAGATAAAAAGAGATGAAGATCTTTTCATAAAGAAGAAAAAGGAACTGCTTCTTCCAGGCAAATTCCACCAAGCTATTCCTAAATTAGGGAAACTGTAGAAGACTAAAGGCCTTAAGTTATACATAGGATACTCAATTTTGCTAGAGGACAGAAGGTTGAATTCAAGTGCAAATGATATACCTGAATTCTAAGAAGGCATTTATGATTTAAATTCACTGGTGGGTTATTAACAGCCCAGGCATGTCCCAACTCATTCATGTCTGGCCCCTCCCAATAAAAGCCATGAGGGTACATACACTCTTTGAAGGTGCCAGGTGCGCCACGGCTCCCCTATGGTTATACCTTCAAGAACCCCCTGACACAACCACCTAGCCCTTGAGCTGGTCAAGTTTCCCAACCATCCTCAGGGTTTTCGCCACCATCCACACACAGCTGAGTGGTTGGAGCTGTAACCAATCATGGTAAGTTGGGGATGGGGATCATCCCTGGTCTTCCCAGAAGGATCCAAGAATGGCAGGAAGTAATAGAATAGACTGCTTTTGTTTTATTTGTTATATGATGTCTGTCAGCAAGTGATGGAAGGAAAAGAACCTATTAGTTTTGTTTTTAGAAGTAGGAAAATGGTCCTCAACCAAATGAAAAACAATAGATACAGGGTCAAGAAACAGGCTGGATGGTTATCAGGATGTTCTAGGGAACAGGAACATTTATGGAATGGGTGAAGATAATGGAGAAGAAACCGCCAAAGACATGGAGAGACTAAGATGACCGTGTCCATGGGAAACCACTGTGGGAGAAATTCAAGAAGGGCAGGTGAGGCACACACAGTTCTATGAGTGACTACCTTGTATAATCCCTGCCTTGTAAGTATGGACAAGAAACATCACTCCCAGTATAGCACTGTTACATGATGAAAGTGAAGGGATTTTGCAGATATAATGAGGGTCTCTAATCAGCTGACTTTGTGTTTTTCAAAAGAGATTATCCTGAGTGGGCCTGACTTAATCAGATGAAACCTTTAAAAGAGGGCTTAGACCTCAGACCTCCCCTGAGCTCAGAGATTCAAAGCAGAGACTTTCTCTCTTTTACTGTTCTTGAAGAAGGAAAAAGCCATGTTTTAACTGCCCATGGAAAGGAGCAGCCTTTCTACAAATGCAAGGAAAGGGCTTCTGTCAATAAGCTGAAGGAGTTTGGACGATGACCCTGAACTGCATGTGGGAACATGGCCTAGTAGAGTCCTTTCACTGCAACATCTAACACCCACTGAGGCTGTGCCTGGACTCATGACCCACAGAAACTGTGAGATAATAAACGTGCTGTTGAACTCATAAAATTTGTGGTGATTTATGTAGCAGTGGAAGTGTAATCCATTAAGCAGGGTCCCAGCTTTGCTTTTCTTTTGGACATGAATGTGGGCAAATTCTGGGAGATGGTGAGGGACAGGAAGACTGGCGCGCTGCAGTCCGTGGGGCTGCAAAGAGGTGGACATGACTTGGAGACTGAACAGCAGCAGCAGCAGCTTTTCTAAGAGGGAAGGAGACTGGGAGTCCATCTTTAGTCGCCAGGTCCCTGATACATGTTAGGACTTAGGAGGGGCTGTATTTTCAGCAAAGGCAATCGAAGCAGAAACCCAGTAATATAGGTGAGAACCATGAGAGTCTTGTTGTTCATCCAGGACATTCCAGATCCCGAGGCTGGGACAGTGAGGCTAATTTCACATCACACCATTGACAGGCAGGAGGACAGCATGCCACTTGCTTTGCTCAGCTCTGTTAGCCAGACTGCAAGTCCCCTGATGACACACTGCATGCCCGTCCTATTCATGATTCTGTATATTCAGCTCTCAGCCACCCAGCACATTTTAAACATTCCAGTATTTATTGATGAATGAGTGACTCACACTGGCCAAGATGAAGAAGTTAGTCAGAATATTTGAAGTTCTATGAGGAAAAATTAGTACCAATCAGCACCAGTCTTCACAACTCCTTAAAACTATTCAGTTTCACTCATGGTCAAAGTATGAATAATCCGTGATGCTACAGCAGACAGTGGTCTGGTCACTGCGCAGCAAATCCACACACATCTGCTGTGTACCCGATGCTGGGTAAGCTCCTAATTGATGTCTCTGTGTTCATTTTAGCTGTGCTCTTGGCCAACTCCACACATCACCCACAGTGACCTTTTTAACACAACTCATCTTTAATTCCCTTGTTCCAAACCTTTCAATGGCTTCTCATTGGTTCAGTGATAAAGAATTCACCTGCCAATGCAGGAGATGCGCGTCTGATCCCTGGGTCAGGAAGACCCCTGGGGTAGGAAAGGGCAACTCACTTCAGTATTCTTGCCTGGGAAATCCCATGGACAGAGGAGCCTGGTGGGCTACAGTCCACAGGGTTGCAAAGAGTCAGACATCACTGAGCGACTGAGCACATTTTACTGAGGATAAATGCCCAGGTGCTCAGTGTGGTTTCCATCTTCTGGCTCTGCCCCCCACCCACCCCGCCCCAGCTCCTCCCATGCCATCCCTTCATCACCTCGGACTACCCATGCCTGCTATACTGCTGCCTGGAACCTTCTGCCTTTGCCAACCTCCTTCTCACCCTTCAGATTTTATGTTAAGTCTCCACTTCGAGGTCATTTCTTCAAAGCGCTCCCAGCGTAACTCCTGTTTCTGCACATTAGTTACCACAAGGCCTGTGCGATTTCCTCCACAACACTGGAAGCTCCACTAGGTCAGGGACTGTGTCTGTTTTGCTCAGAGAAGTATCACCAGAGCTAAGTATACTTAGTTCACACTTTGTTGAGTTCAGTTCAGTTGCTCAGTCATGTCTGACTCTTTGCGACCCCATGAATCACAGCACGCCAGGCCTCCCTGTCCATCACCAACTCCCGGAGTTCACTTAGACTCATGTTCATCGAGTCAGTGATACCATCCAGCCATCTCATCCTCTGTTGTCCCCTTTTCCTCCTGCCCCCAATCCCTCCCGGCATCAGAGTCTTTTCCAATGAGTCAACTCTTCACATGAGGTGGCCAAAGTACTAGAGTTTCAGCTTTAGCATCATTCCTTCCAAAGAAATCCCAGGGCTGATCTCCTTCAGAAAGGACTGGTTGGATCTCCTTGCAGTCCAAGGGACTCTCAAGAGTCTTCTCCAACACCACAGTTCAAAAGCATCAATTCTTCGGCGCCCAGCCTTCTTCACAGTCCAACTCTCACATCCATACATGACCACAGGAAAAACCATAGCTTTGACTAGACGGACCTTAGTCGGCAAAGTAATGTCTCTGCTTTTGAATATGCTATCTAGGTTGGTCATAACTTTTCTTCCAAGGAGTAAGCGTCTTTTAATTTCATGGCTGCAGTCACCATCTGCAGTGATTTTGGAGCCCCAAAAAATAAAGTCTGACACTGCTTCTACTGTTTCCCCATCTATTTCCCATGAAGTGATGGGACCAGATGCCATGATCTTCGTTTTCTGAATGTTGAGCTTTAGGCCAACTTTTTCACTCTCCTCTTTCACTTTCATCAAGAGGCTTTTTAGTTCCTCTTCACTTTCTGCCATAAGGGTGGTGTTATCTGCATATCTGAGGTTATTCATATTTCTTCCAGCAATCTTGATTCCAGCTTGTGTTTCTTCCAGTCCAGCATTTCTCATGATGTACTCTGCATACAAGTTAGATAAGCAGGGTGACAATATACAGCCTTGACGTACTCCTTTTCCTATTTGGAACCAGTCTGTTGTTCCATGTCCAGTTCTAACTGTTGCTTCTTGACCTGCATACAGATTTCTCAAGAGGCAGGCTAGGTGGTCTGGTATTCCCATCTCTTTCAGAATTTTCCACAGTTTATTGTGATCCACACAGTCAAAGGCTTTGGCATAGTCAAGAAAGCAGAAATAGATGTTTTTCTGGAACTCTCTTGCTTTTTCGATGATCCAGCGGATGTTGGCAGTTTGATCTCTGGTTCCTCTGCCTTTTCTAAAACCAGCTTGAACATCAGGGATTTCACGGTTCATGTATTGCTGAAGCCTGGCTTGGAGAATTTTGAGCATTACTTTACTAGCATGTGAGATGAGTGCAATTGTGAGGTAGTTTTGTTGAGTACATAAAAGTAAAAACCTAAGAGACTACAAGTCACAAATCATGAAGGCCACTGCCACCAACAGTGAGAAGCCCAGAGTTCTACCTGGTAACATAACGTCACTGGAGAACACAATTCCCAACCTCAGTGGAGCAGAGGCGAGGCCATCACCCCACTGTTCTGCTAGATACAGCAGAACAATCGCGAAATCACCACAACTGAAACAGAGAACTTCTCCTTCTATCTTTTCTTAAAATACTGTACTAAAATTTTAAAATTTTTAAGAGACCCAGGCCTCCCACACTGCAGGCGAATTGTGTCTGAGCCACCAGGGAAGTCCAAAAATACTGGAGTGGTAGCCTCGCCCTTCTCCAGGGGAACTTCCCAACCCAGGAATTGAACTGGTCTCCTGCACTGCAGGTGGATTCTTTACCAGCTGAGCTACCAGGGAAGCCCTTTCTTAAAATACTGTATTGAAATTTTTTTAATTTTTAAGAATTTCACTTACAGGAAAACAATAGTTTTTAAATCACTTATTTTAGGGATCAGAAGTGCTTTCTTTAAGCAACACTACTAACAGTAAGAAAGTATAGGACTTTCCTGGTGATCTAATGGTTGAGAGTCCATCTTGAAAATGCAGGGGATAGTGGTTCAATCCCTGGTCCAGGAAAATTCCACATGCCAGAACTACTGAGCCCACACGCCCTAGAGCCTTGCTCCACACAAGAGACGCCACTGCAATGAGAAGTCCGCAAACCGCAGACAGTGAAAGCCCGCATGAAGCAACAAAGACACAGTGCAGCCAAAGATAAATAAAAATTTTAAAAAAGAGTAAGACAGTAGAGTCTCTCCAGGTGGCACAGATGGTAAAGTATCTGCCTGCAATGCAGGAGACCTGGATTTGATCCTTGGTTTGGGGAGATCCCCTGGAGAAGGAAATGGTAACCCACTCCAGTATTCTTGGCTGGGAAATTCCAAGGACAGAGGAGCCTGCTGGGCTACAGTCCATGGGTTTGCAAGACAGATAAGACTTACCAACTAAACAATAACAATAACAAGAGCACAGACTGTCTATTCGTGGCTCTAGTACTAAAGTCCTATGTTTTGGCACATAGTAGATACTCAATAAAAATTTTTTTTGACAGAATAATCCAGTGTTTTATAAAAACCTATTATGTACAAAGTAGCATTAGAGTTGGGACTAGAGATACTGTTTGGTTAAAAATATGAACCATAGAATATTTACAGTAGCTTTGAATAAAATTATCAGCAAATATGAAATACAGGGCAAAAACTAGAAATTTCCACATTTTCTCATAATGTGAGTTTGATTAAAAGATGCTGAGCCTTGTTCACCTATAAATTAAATGTGATAACCCACTAATTAACTAGAATACTCAATTTTCTGATAATGCTTTCGGATCCAGAATAAAAGAATGATCCAAATTAGATGACTAAATTCAACCTCAAATCTCACAAGGTACTTCTGGCTGGCTGTGTTTTTAAATATTTTAAGGAAGGAGGAAGACATTCTTGAAGAGGAAGGATAAGGCACCATGAAGCAGAAACAGACATGTACTATGTTGAAAATAAGAAAATGTTACCAACAAGAGATTTGGGCTGAAGACCAAGAGTAAGTGAGATTTGGAAAACTTTAAATTCTAGCTTGAGTTTTGATTTGGTAGCCAATTAAGGACTATTAAAACTCCTAACTTAGAAATGGAACATATAAAAACATTGCTTAAATAAATGCTTGACACATGGTTGGGTCTCAGATGTATACAGTTCAAATAAATTAATTACTGAATGTCTCTGAGCAGGGCAAGACTGAGGTACAGATTCCAGCACACAAGATACAATAAGTCAGGTGTAAAAAGATGAGAGCCGGGACTAGTGGAGCAGCTGTGGCATTGGAAAATAATGGTTTTGTAAATTTTCTAACAGCCTGAATATTTGCACTGGAACTGATTTCTGTGATCAGAGTAATAGCAGTGATAGAAATTTCTAGGCCAGTATGGTACAATCAAGAAAATATTTGCTTCATAGAGTCATTTTATTTGGCAAGTATGTGCCTGTGTTGCTGAGTCCTTGGATTAACTATCAAGTATGTAGCTGAATTCATTCTTTCTATATACTCCTATGTTTCTCTCTGGTGCTCTAAAATAAGATTTAGGTATACCTGTAATATCTCCTGTTTATAAGGTGCTTAGAATCTTTAGCAAAATATTTTAAAATCTGATCCAAAATCTTCTGGGAAAAATGGCTAAAGGGTTCATTGAGAATTCAAATTCACCATTTTTAATGTCTTGCTTTCCACCTTAGGCAGACTGGTGCATTACCATCATAAAGATAACTCTAAGCTTATAACAAGACTAGAAAATATACACTGCCATGTCATCATTTGAGAGTAAGAAATAACTTGGTATTTAATTTCTTGAATACTTTCCCTTGAATATGTTTTTTTGTTTTAACAGCTTTATTGAGATATCTTTGACATATAATTGATGTTTTGATACGTGGATGCATTGTGAGACAATCACCACAATCAAGTTATAAATAACATATCCATCTCTACGTAGTTGTAAATGTGTCCCTCTGTTTGGTGAGATTTAATCATATCTATCTTAAAAGACGCTTACTCCTTGGAAGAAAAGTTATGACCAACCTAGATAGCATATTGAAAAGCAGAGACATTACTTTGCCAACAAAGGTCTGTCTAGTCAAGGCTATGGTTTTTTCAGTAGTCATGTATGGATGTGAGAGTTGGACTGTGAAGAAAGCTGAGCACCGAAGAATTGATGCTTTTGAACTGTGATATTGGAGAAGACTCTTGAGTGTCCCTTGGACTGCAAGGGTATCCAACCAGTCCATTCTAAAGGAGATCAGTCCTGGGTGTTCTTTGGAAGGAATGATGCTGAAGCTGAAACTCCAGTACTTTGGCCACCTCATGCAAAGAGCTGACTCATTGGAAGACTCTGATGCTGGGAGGGATTGGGGGCAGGAGGAGAAGGGGACGACGGAGGATGAGATGGCTGGATGGCATCATTGACTCGATGAATATGAGTCTGAGTGAACTCCGGGAGATGGTGATGGACAGGGAGGCCTGGTGTGCTGCCATTCATGGAGTTGCAAAGAGTCGGACATGACTGAGTGACAGAACTGAACTGATCTTCTTTGTGAATTTCAAGTATATAATACAGTACTGCTATCTGTCATCACCATATTGCACATGAGATCTCTAGAACTTACTTGTCTTGCGTAACTGAAACTTTGTACCCTCAGATCTACATCACTTCACTCCCCCATCCCTAGATCCTGGCAACACCATTCTACTCTCTGCTTAATGAATTTGATGAGTTTAGATTCCACGTACATGTGAAAGTGAAAGTGAAGTCACTCAGTCGTGTCTGACTCTTTGTAATTCATGGACTGTAGTCCACCAGGCTCCCCTCTGTCCATGGGATTTTCCAGGCAAGAATACTGAAGTGGGTTGCCATTTCCTTCTCTAGGGGATCTTCCCAACTCAGGGATCAAACCCGGGTCTCCCGCATTACAGGCAGACTCTTTACCATCTGAGCCACCAGGGAATCCCACATACATGTGAGATTTCCTTAATTTGAAGCCCATAAATATATAGTATTCCATTTATATTCACTAAGTCATGTATGACTCTGCAACCCCATGGACTGCAGCATGCCAGGCCTCCCTATACTTCACCATCTTCTGGAGTTCGACCAAGCTCATGTTCACTGAATCAGTGATGCTATTCAACTATCTCCTCCTCTGCTACCCTCTTCTTCTTTTGCCTTCAATCTTTCCCAGCATCAGGGTCTTTCCCACAGCTTCAGTTCAGTCACTCAGTCGTGCCTGACTCTTTGCGACTCCATGGACTGCAGCACACCAGGCATCCCTGTCCATCACCAACTCCCAAAGTTTGCTCAAACTCATGTCCATTGAGTCGGTGATGCCATCTAACCATCTCATTCTCTGTTGTCCCCTTCTCCTCCTGCCTTCAATCTTTCCCAGCATCAGAGTCTTTTCTAATAAGTCAGTTATTTGCATCAGGTGGCCACAGTATTGAAGCTGGAGCTTCAGCTTCAGCATCAGTCCTTCCAGTGAATGTTCAGGACTGATTTCTTGTAGGGCTGACATCTCAGCTACTGTGAATAATGCTGTGCTTAACATGGGTATGTACGGGGTATCTTTCAGATCCTTATTTCATCTGGGTCTGTCTCCAGAAGTGAGACTGCTAGATCACATTAGTTCCATCTTCAAATGTTTGAGCTATCTCCATACCATTTTCCACAGTGGCTGTACCAATTTATGTTCTCATCAGCAGTGCACAAGCATTCCCTTTTCCTTGCATTCTCACCAACACTTATCTTTGTGATGACTGCCATTTCGATGAGCGTGAAGCAGTATCACTTGGTTTAAATGGCATTTGCCTGATGATCAGAGATAATGAGCATCCTTCCATATACCTTAGGTGTCTGAATTACTTCTTTTGAAGAGTAAGATGGGGTATTTTTATTTTTGGTATCGAGTTGTATGAATTCCTCATATTTTTTGAATAGTAACTCTGTATTGGATATGTGGTTTGCAAGTATTTTCCCATTACGTACTATGCCTTTTCATGTTGCTGATTATTTCCCCACTTTCAGTAATGTATAGAACCTCCAGCAGAAAATTAATAGGAAATTTTTCCTTTGCTTTATAGAAGCCTTTTAATGTAATTCCCACTATTTCTTTGTTTTTGTTGCCTGTACTTTTGGTGTCATAGCCAAAATAATTACTGCCAAGACTAATGTAAAGAAGATTTTCTCCTATATTCCTTCTAGGAGATTTTTATGGGGTTGGCCAAAAAATTCCTTCAGTTTTTAAATAAAAATAAAACGCATTTTTTCATTTTCACCAAGAACTTTATTGAACAACGTATTCAAACTTTTGTTTCACTACCTTCTGCCATTTTTCAGGCAACTTCATAATTCCATCTTCCCAAAACTTTTTATCTTTTTGAGCAAAGAACTGTTATAGATGCCTTTTACAGTGTTCCAGGGAATTGAAGTATTTTTCCATTAAGGGAATTTTGTAAAGACTGAAATCAATGGAAATCCAAAGGTACAATGTCTGGTTAGTATGAAAGGTGAATCAGAACTTCCCAGCCAAGCTGTGAGTTTCTGCCTGTTCATCAAAGAAACATGCAATCTTGCATGGAAGATGATGCATTCTCTGTTGACTAATTCCTGATGCTTTTTGTCAAGTGCTGCTTTCAGTTGATCTATTGGGAGTAATACTTGGAATTGTTTGGTTTTCTAGAAGGAGCTCATAAATAGAGGACTTCCTTCCAAACCCACCATATACACAACATCATCAAGAGGCCTCGCCTTTGGTGGTTTGTGGTGGTTCATTTCACTTGCCCCATGATCTCTTCCATTTCATATTATATTGTACAGTATCCACTTATCATTGCCCATCACCATTTATTTTAAAAACGAACACTTTCATTATGTTTCAGTAGAGAATTACATGAGGAAATACAGTGAAGTTTTTTTTTTTTTGCTTAAGAGGAAGCTAAACACCAAGGCAACAAACCTCACAAAGCTAAAATAATGTAGATAATTTTCAATTCTTGATTTGGATATGTTGAGTATATCAGCTAGTTCCTATGTGGTAGAATGTTGATTGCTCTCACAATTAAAGTCTCAATTTGATTACTATCAACTTCAACTCATCTATCTGACCTGGGAGCATCATCTAGCGAGAAATCTCCAACATCAAAATTCAAAAACCACTTATGACATGTATTAGTCACAGGCACCTTCTCTATACACTGCACAAGTCTTTTTTGGTGTGTAAGTGTTTACCTTTCTTGACATAATAAAGTCTAATATGCCAAAAATGTTACTTTTTTCTTCAATATTAAAATAACTACACAAAATTTTATCAATTTTGTTAAGTCTTTAAGTGAACGCTGATAAGACAGCTGACACAATATGATCTAACAACATTGTTTTGAATGAAATTAAAGACAACTAAGTGCCACTAGAACCATATTACGGGAAAAAAATAAAAGAACCTTTTGGCCAACCCAACAGAGTCAGGCCCTACATTTAAGTTTTAACCCACTTTGAGCTGATTTTTGTAAATGATAGAAGATAGGCATCCAATTTAATTCTTCACATGGAGATATCCAGTTCTCCCAATATCATGTGTGGGGGGAAAATGATGATTTTTCTTTGTTGGCTGTTTATTACTAATTCAATTTCTTTCTTATTGGTCTGTTTAAGCTTTGTATTTCATCTTGATTCAGTTTTGGTAAATTGTATGTCTACAGGAATCATCCAATTGTTGGCATATAATTGTTCCTAACAGCCCCTTATGATTCTTTTTATTTCTCTCTAATGTCTGCAGTTTCTGAGTTTATTTGAATATCCTCATCATGTGAGACTATCCTTTTCCCATCATGTGTTACTGGACACTTTATCAAAGATCAGTTGACTGTAAATGCGTAAGTGTGCTTCTGCGTTCTCTGTTCTGTTCCACTGGTTTATATGTCTGCTTTTATGTCAGTCCCTTACTCTTTTGATGACTGTAATTTTGGAATGTGATCTGAAGTCAGGCATTGAGGCCTCTAGCTTTGCTTTTGGTTTAAGATTGCTTTGGCTACTTGAAGTCTTTTGTGGTTCTATATGTAGGCTTTCCTGGTGGCTCAGAGGGTAAAGCGTCTGCCTGCAATGCAGGAGACTTGGGTTCAATCCCTGGGTCGGGAAGATTCCCTGGAGAAGGAAATGGCAACCCACTTCAGTATTCTTGCCTGGAGAATCCCACGGAGAGAGGAGCCTGGTAGGCTACAGTCCACAGGGTTGCAAAGAGTTGGACACGACTGGTTCTATATGAATTTTAGGATGTTTTTTCTATTAACAAAAACAAAATTATTGGAATTTTGATAGGAATTACATTGAACTTATAGATCACTATGGGTAGTATAAACATTTTAACAATATTAATGTTTGCAATTCATGAATGTTGAATGTCTTTCCACTTATTTGTGCTTTTTAAAAATGTCCTGCATCTATGCTTTATAATTTTCAGTGTACATCTTTAACCTCCTTGCCTAATACCTAAGTATTTTATTCTTTGCATAGCTAATGCGAATAGGCTTTTTCTGTAGTTTCTTTTTCAGATAGTTTGTTGTTAGTGTATAGGAATGGAACTGATTTTTTTAATGTTGATTTTATATCCGGCAACTTCGCTGAATTTATTTGTTCTAATAGGATTTTTTGGTGGAAACTTTAAGAGCTTTCTATCTATAAAATCATGTCACTATAAAGAGGAAATTTTCTTTCTTATGATTTCAATGCCTTTTATTTCTTTTTCTTTCCTGATTACTCATTAGAGCTTCTGTTATTATATTGTTAGCTCTATTGTTCTGAGTCTTAGAGGAAAAGCTGTTACTTTCCTATTGGTTATGATGTTAATTTTTTTTCACACATAGCCTTTGTTGTGTTGAAGTACATTCCTCCTACACCTATTCTGTTGAAAGTTTTTATTCATAAAAGGATTTGAATTTTGTCAAAATTATATTTCTGAATCTATTGAGATGATCATCTGTTTTTTGTCTTTCATTCCATTGCACCACACTGATGGATTTTCATACAAGGAATAATCCTTGCATCCCAGGAATAAATTTTATCTTTTCGGGCTTCCCTCATAGCTCAGTAGGTAAAGAATCTGCCTGCAATGCAGGAGACCCCAGTTTGATTCCTGGGTTGGGAAGATCCCCTGGAGAAGGGATAGGCTACCCACTCCAGTATTTTCGGCCTTCTCCGGTGGCTAGCTGGTAAAGACCCACCTACAATGCAGGAGACCTGGGTTTGATCCCTGGGTTGGGAAGATCCCCTGGAGAAGGGAAAGGCTACCCACTTCAGTATTCTGGCCTGGAGAACTGCACGGACTATACAGTCCATGGGGTTGCAAAGAGTTGGACATGACTGAGAGACTTTCACTTTCACATGCTGTTGAATTCAATCTGCTAGTATCTTGAAGACTTTGCATCTTCTTTGAATGTTATGTAGAATTCCTTCCATGAGGCCATTCAATCCACAATTTTTCTTTGTTGGCTGGTTATTACCAATTCAATCTCTTTCTTATTAGTCTGTTTGACCTCTGTATTTCATCTTGATTCTATTTTGGTACGTTGTATGTCTCTCGGAATTATCCAATTGTTGGCATATAATTGTTCCTAACAGTCCCTTCGGTTTCTTTTTATTTCTTTGTAATGTCTGCAATTTCTGATTTCATTTGAATATTCTCTTTTCTTCCCCTAAACTAGTTAAGGGTGTGTCAATTTTATCTTTTAAAAAAACCAACTCTTACTTTCATGGACTTTGTTTTGGTAATGTTTTTATATTCTCTATTTCTGCTCTGGACTTCCCTGGTGGCTCAGATGGTAAAGTGTCTGTACAATGCGGGAGACCTGGGTTCAATCCCCGGGTCAGGAAGATCCCCTGGAGAAGGGAATGGCGATCCACTCCAGTACTATTGCCTGGAGAATCCCATGGATGTATTTATTATTTCATTCCTTCTGCTAGTTTTGGGTATAGTTTGCTCTTCTTTGTCTAGGTCCTTGAGTTGTAAAGGTAGATTAAGATCTCGCTTCTGTTTATTTATTTATGACTGCACTTGGTCTTCATTGCTATATGTGGGGTTTCTCTAGTTGTGGGGAGCGGGGGGCTTACTCTTCATTGTGGCGTATGGGCTTTTCACTGCAGTGGCTTCTCCTGTTGCAAAGCATGGGGTCTAGGCATGTGGCTTCAGTAGTTGTGGTACATGGGCTTAGCTGCCCCATGGCATGTGGGATTTTCCTGGACCAGGGATTGAACCAGTGTCTTCTGCATTGGCAGGCAGATTCTTTACCACTGGACCACGAGGGAAGTTGCTCTTCTTTTTTAATGTAGGTATTTATCATTATAAACTTTCTTCTTAGTATTACTTTTGCGTATCCCATAAGCTTTGATAAATTATGTTATTTTCATTTATCTCAAGATATTTTTAAAATTCCCTTTTGATTTCCCCTTTCACTCAATGACTGTTCTAGAATGTGTTGCTTAGCTTCCACTTGTTTGTGACTCTTCCTATTTTCTGTTATTAATTTCTAGTTTCATTCCATTGTGGTCTGAAAAGATACTTGATATTATTTCAGTCCTCTTAAATTTAAGATGTTACTTTTTATAACCTCACATGAGCTATCCTAGAGAATGTTTCTGGGCGCTTGAGAAGAATGCGCATTCTACTACTGTTTGGTGGAAAGCTCTGCATATTAGGCCCACTCCATCTCCAGTGCTGTTCACGGCATCTGTTTTCTCACTGATCTTCTGCCGGATGTCTTACCTGTTACTGAAAGTGCAGTACTGCAGTCTCCAACAACTCTCCCATTTGTCAGCTTTCTATGTCGATCTGTCAATATTTGTTTTATGTATTTATGTGCTCTTGACAGTGGGTGCATATATAATTGTTCTACCTCCTGTTGAGTTGACTCTTATTATATAATGACCTTCCTTGTCTCTAGTGACAATTTCTGACTTAAACTCTACCTTGTCTGATGTAAGTATAGCCATACCTGCTCTCTTTTGGTTATCAATTCTATGTAATATCTTTTTACCTATCCCTTATCTTATCTGACTTGATATCTAAAGTACATCTCTTCTAGTCAATCTATCACTAGATCTTCATTTTTCCGTTTTTCTAGTCACCCAGCCACTTTTTGCCTCTTGATTGGGCATATTAATTCATTTACACTTAAAGTAATTATTCCCAGTCATTACTGACTTAACTATTTTCACTTTATTGTTTTATGTGTGTTTTGAAGTTCTTTTTATTCCTCTCTTCCTCCCTTCTTTTGTTGAGCTCTTTGGTAATGATTTGGTTTGACTCCTTTCTCTTTATCATTTGATTATCTACTGAAGTTTTCTCTTTGTGGTTACCACGAGGCTCATATAAGTCTTACTGTATTTATAACCACATATCTTAATTTGATAATGCATATTAAACTGCATACAAAAACTCTTAGTTTTGGGTCAGAATTTACTTTTTATATTGTGAATCTGTTGTTCAGTTTTTGTGGTTATAATTAATACTTTTGTCTTCTAAGTTTTATGTTATAGGTAATTTGTACCATTGCACTGTTGTGTTATGCTATATTTGGCTATATATATAGTCTATATTTGTTTAGATATATGCCCTATCTCACTCTACCAGTGAGATCTACACTTTCATATATTTTCATGTTGCTGTTTTGCATGTTTTGATCCTATTTGAAGAATTCTTAAGAATTTCTTGTAAGGCAGGTCTAGTGGTATTAAACTTCCTCAGTTTTTGTTTACCTGGGAGGCTCTCTCTTCATTTTAAAGGATACCTCACCGGGTATAGTATTCTTAGTTTGAAGGTTTTCTTTCCTTTGGATATTCTGAAATGTATCATCCCACTCTCTCCTGGCCTGCAAGGTTTCTTAAAAAACCCACCGAGTTGTCTGGGGAGTACGGGGGTTCCCTTGTATGTGATGACTCACTTTTCTTTCGCTACTTTCAAAATTCTCTCTTTGCCTTTAACTTTTGACAGTTTCACTGTAAGGTTTCTTGCTGTAGATCTCTTTATGTTCAATCTGTTTGGAGTCCTATTGCTTCCTAAGTCTGGATATCTATTTCCCTCCCCAAATTTGGAAAGTTTTCAGTTATTATTTCTTTAAATAAACTCTCTGCCCCTTTCTCTCTTCTCCTTCAGGGAGTTCTGTAATTAGCATATTGGTTCCTTTAACAATGTCCCATAAATCCTGTAGGATTTTTTCATTCTTTTTTTAGCTCCAGCTGGATAATTTCAAATCACCTATCTCTGAGTTCACGGATTCTCTCTTATGCTTTATCAAGTCTGATGTTAGAGCTCTAAATTCCATTTTTTAGCTCAGGTATTTTATGCTTCAGCTCCAGGATTTATTTGGTTCTTTTATATTTTTTCTGTCTCTTCATTGAACATCTCATTTTGTTCTTGTGTTATTTTCCTAAATTCCTACCACTGTTTGTCTATGTTCTCTTGTAGCTCACTGAGCTTCTTTAGGACAATTATTTTGCCTGTTTTTAGGCATTTTGTGGATCTCCGTTTCTTTAGGGGTAGGTTATTGGAAGTTTATTGAGTTCTTTTGGTGGTGTCATATTTCCTTGACTTCTGATGTTTCTTGTTTCCTTGCACTGGTGTCTGTGCAGAATCTGAAGAAGCAAGTCACCTTTCCCAGTTCTGATAAAGAAGGTTCCATTGAGTGTAGGAGTAGATGTCAGTTCCAGGTTTGGGGGAGAGGCCCAGTGGTGCAGCAGCTGAGGTAAAGCAGTGGCTATGAGGCTATGAGGGCTGGTGGGGTCCTCAACAGTACCTCTAGATCCAGTAGTGAGTATCCCTGGGTAGGCAGGGGTTAGGGCTGGCTATGAATGTAGGGGTTCAGCAGGCTGGCTACAGCACTGGGGGCTGGCTGTAGGCATGCATGTAGCAGCAGGGGCCAAGCCCTCTGTGTGCGGTTGTTGCTGTAGTAGTTATCCATAGATACACGGTCAGCAGCGGGAGCCAGAATGGCGGCAGGGGCCAGATGAAGTCAAGAGTGAGTGTGTGTTGTGCTGATGACCAGTTGTGAGCACTTGTGCAGCGGTGGGGTAGCAGAGTGTGTTCACAGCGGTAAGGACTGACCACTGGTACACATACGGCAATGAAAACTGAAGCTGGCAGCAGGAGCTGGAATGATGATGCTTGGTGATGGGATCCAGTAGCTAGGCTTACATGACAGCAGAAAGTGTCTTCTTTTGTATGACAGTTCAGTTCAGTTCAGTCACCCAGTCGTGTCCGACTCTTTGCTACCCCATGAATCGCAGCACGCCAGGCCTCCCTGTCCATCACCAGCTCCCGGAGTTCACTCAGACTCGCGTCCATCGAGTTGGTGATGCCATCCAGCCATCTCATCCTCTGTCGTCCCCTTCTCCTCCTGCCCCCAGTCCCTCCCAGCATCAGTCTTTTCCAGTGAGTCAACTCTTCGCATGAGGTGGCCAAAGTACTGGAGTTTCAGCTTTAGCATCATTCCTTCCAAAGAATACCCAGGGCTGATCTCCTTCAGAATGGACTACAGTAGTAAAATAAAATAATGGAGAGCTCAGCATATTTAATTATTTCAATTTTTGCTTAGAAATCTACACCACAAGAGAGAAAGAGATTAAGAGACCACTGACGAGTATAACTAAAATCACCTCTCTTCTTTTCCAAATATGGGCAATGTTAAGTTGTAACCAATCAAAAAGAATGAAAATATCCAGCCCAGATAGTCTTTAGAACTATGTGTTAGTAGTAAACAGTATCCCATATTTAAAATCTGAGGGGAAAAAAATCCATCTTCAGATAATCACACTTCTACAATAGGACACAAATGATAACAGAGGAAATAATTTCAAACCTTTCAACACATTTTTATACCAGCAGTAAAAAAGTGAAGTAGAAAGTCAGTAAGACATTAGCATGTATATCTAAATTCCAGCCTTGCCTATCAATTAGGTATCTCACATTCTGAAGCCATCTTAAAATTTTTGAGTGTCAACCTGGGTAATTCTAAATAACTTTTTTGTTATTGTTCACAATTGAGGAGAAAGTAATACTTGGTGCTAATAATCATTCACAAAAGGTTATGGAACAAAATAACCCATCAATATTAGTAATTCTAAATTATCTTTGAGAAGGCAAAAAAGGCAACAAATATCTCAAATACTGGTTTACATTCAAATAAAAGCTTCACTTTTCTGGATTTCCTTGATGGTCAGTGGTTAAAAGTCCTCCTGCCAAGGCAAAGTACATGGATTTGATCCCTGGTTTGGGAAGATTCCACATGTCACAGGGCAACTAAGCCCCCGAGCTACAACATCTGAGCTGGCGAGCCGCAACTACTGAAGCTTGTGTGCCCTGGAACCCGTGCTCCACGGCAAGAAAAGCCACCACAATAAGCCTGCACACCACAACTAGAAAGGAGCTCCAGCTTGCGACAACTAGAGAATGCCCACACAGCAACAAAGACTCAGCGCAGCCAAACATAAACAAGAAAAAATGTTGTCTTCACTTTAAGACAACCAAAAAGACTTTAGAACAGATGTGATCCTGCCACCCATGATGGCTGTGATCCCAAGCCTATGAACAGAAGAGACCTTTCTCTGCACTCTTAGTGGTAGGTGTGCTAGTACTAGTCACGACAGCAGCAGCCAGGATGATTAAAGTGTCCTTGTTTAATCAATATCATATACATGGACTAAATATTTCTAGCACTACTTCTCAGAAATGTAATTTTTTAAACACATGTATCACCTCAGTGGTTATTAAGAACTTTTTTTAATATTTAAGTTTCTAGAATTAAGTGAGCAAGGTAAAACAAATCTATAGGACTATGCTGTCTTTTCATAGAAATCACGTTCTCTCTCTTTTAAACGTTTTATTTTGTATTGGGGTATAGCCAATTAACAATGTTGTGGTAGTTTTAAGTACAATGAAGGTACTCAGCCATATATATTTGAAGAGCTAATTATATTGGAGACACAGACTTTGTATTCCAAGGGGAGATTTAAGGGAACTGGATGTCACCATCAGGATTGCTGACCAGGTCAAAGTTCATCGTAAGGATGCTGGAGGCAGGCAAAGGGAACAGTCAAATGATTCTGAATGACAAACAATATAGAATTTATAAAACTATATTGGGTAAAACCTGTGATTCCTGTTCCTCAATAATCTTGTTTGAATAAAGTTGATCCACTCATGGTAAGTTTCAATTCCACCCTTTCATCAGTGGTTAACCTTTACAGAGTATGAACAAGACTTTTATCATTCTTTAGATGTATGCTTAATTAATATATCAAAAAGTCTAGTTGACAATGCTGCTGCTATTCATAACCAAGTGAGGACTGAATTCTTCTTTGCTGAGGGATCTTGAAAGATGGAAAGAAGGCAGTTGTGATAGGTAAAGGGTTGGTACTAAGGTTATGAAGTTCAATATGCTGCCGCAGATGCCAAGGATCTCAGGATTCAGACAGTCTACATCACAGGTAAGGATGTGCAGACATTCATTCACAACCTCCAAAAATCACCGAGTCATCGACAGGGATATGGAATTAGAGATGCTGCCTCAGTTTGAGAAGCAAGTAATTTCATAACTAAAATTAGAACTAAGTATATCCTGTCTCATGTAACAACCCTCTCAGTAACTTTCAAACTAATTTTAAGATAATTATGATTTTATGGGTCCACTGTAGGACAGTGATGCTATTTTTGTTATGCTACAACTAACCTTTTAAAACAAGTAAGGTAAAGAGAAAACACTTGATAACCTATCTAATGAGAACAAATTTATATACAAATCCATTTGGCAAACGCAATTCATTTCATTTTTTTCTCTAAATTGTCACCTTTTCAGTAGAGTTATGATTACTAGTTGGTAAGAGAGGAAAAACACACAACATTTTCTGACTGAAGGTCAATGATTGTGTGCCATGCACTAAGCTGGGTGCTTTCAAATACTAGTTCATTGAATTCTGAAAGTGGCAATAAGGTTTTCTTATCTCCAGATGACATATCAAAAAGCCAAGACACAGAGAGATTAAGTCACTTGCAGAAATTATACCTAGGACCAAAAAAGGTAAAGGAAAAAGAGAAAATAAAAAATGACTCCTAACTTGCTAGTCCTTGGATACACCACTAGAAGGAAAAGGAATTCCAGGAGGGGTCAGGACAGGAGGCTGTGGCAATGAACTTAGGCTTTGATGCAGAGCTGGCAACCAGTGGAGCTGCTGCAGGGCAGCTGGAAACACGGGCTGCACAGGGGCCAAGGCGTCTCAGCTGTTCACGCTGATGAACATCAAGTTTAGCTGCTATAAAATTATAAAGATGTTCAATCGATAGAAGTAAACTGTAAACGAACCTCAGTTTAAAGATATAGACCATCTCGGTATTCTTGACAGCAATAAAAAATTTTACAGGTAGCCTTAATTAGAGACTTGTATTTTGTCTCTCAAATTCTCTGTCCTGAAGGAACGCCCGTGGAGGTGTCTGTTAGTGAACAGTTCTGGCACTGAGCCCACCAGCCTGCTTCTGCATCAGCTTCCTCCTCAGCTGTTATCTGTTTGTCCCAATAGTTTTGCATTTTCTTTCTAAAGAAGCACCAGTCCAAGGCCTCCAATTCCTAAAGCCAGTGCTTTCTGCCCTCTACACCTGTAATCACAATTCCTGTCCTTTCTCACTGCAGCTTGTTAAAATCACCTTCTCCAATCTCTATACCATATCTACAATTTCACCTCCTATGTAAATTTTTTTAGGCCAAAGCAATAGAGGCAACTTTTTCTAGACCACTAGAGCAAATAGAAGAGTCTATTACCTATGAAGCCCAAAACGCACTTACTAGTCAACCACTACATTCTTTTGACTGATGCCCAGGGTTCAGCTGCTTGTGTATCTTCTATATGTCGTGTGTCTTTTATGTTGACATTGTCTGTGTTTTAGACTTATGATTGGCAGACAGATATTTAACTTCATTTTTACAGTTATTACCATGTACAATGTCATGTAAAACTAATGCTTCTGATATAGTTTATTTTCTATATAATCTAAATATATAATCTTGCAATTCTGCATAAAAATAAGTGAAATAATACTTATCCATATTTAGGCTCTGTAACTTTAAAAATTATTAACTATATGAATCTTTAAAAATCTCCTGCAATGGGAGAAACTGAAGGCAATTAGCTGACTTTATTTTTTTTTTTAATTTTAAAATCTTTAATTCTTACATGTGTTCCCAAACATGAACCCCCCCCTCCCACCTCCCTCCCCATAACATCTCAGTGGGTCATCACCATGCACCAACCCCAAGCATGCTATATCCTGCGTCAGACATAGACTGGCGATTCAATTCTTACATGATAGTATACAGGATAGAATGCCATTCTCCCAAATCATCCCACCCTCTCCCTCTCCCTCTGAGTCCAAAAGTCCGTTATACACAGCTGTGTCTTTTTTCCTGTCTTGCATACAGGGTCGTCATTGCCATCTTTCTAAATTCCATATATATGTGTTAGTATACTGTATTGGTGTTTTTCTTTCTGGAAGATCCCCTGGAGGAGGAAATGGCAACCCACTCCAGTACTCTTGCCTAGAGAATCCCATGGACAGAGGAGCCTGGCAGGCTACAGTCCATGGTGTCGCAAGAGTCAGACACCACTTAGTAACTAAACCACAGCCAAATCTAGGAAGAATATGTTGTTTCTCATCGTTTTAGTCCTGAGACCTACATAGTGATAGTGCCTGGCGCAAAACAGTGAGAAGTATTCAGGGAAATCATTGTGAAAGGAAGGAAGGCTGGCCAGCCAGAAGAGGTGGTAAGATAGCAGGATTATGTGAAATTGCCTGGGAATGAATATCAAATAAACCTTGGGCCAGTCTTGGTTCTGAGGGACTTGGACTTTAGTTGGTTTCTCCCTCTTAGTTATACTTCCAGGATGTAGAAGTCTCAACACCTTCACTTGGCTGAGGGCAGTACCCTTGTTTAAATCTTCATCCTGATGCTTCCTGACAGCTGTTTCGGGCTACTTTCCAAAACCAGGAAAGACTTTTCTATAGACTACTACATTTTCATGTAAAGCCAAGGAGATCTAAAATAGAGCCAATGAATCCTTAATATTATATAAGGAAGAATTTTAAAGAAATGTATTTTATCAATTTTAAAATAAAAATTCCACAAGTATAATCATCTTATAATGAGAATTTTGGTAATTACTGCCTTCTCTAGTTTTTAAAAGTTAGTTCTTAATTAGACATTTCATAAAATTGGGCACATACTATAGTAAATCTGCAGAGAAATAACAGTGTTGTCAGTTATTCCTCTCCACTCCTATCTTTTTCAGTTTTGCTCCTAAAAGAAAGCACGATCTTCTGCTATGTTAAATGGTTTTAAATATAATGGATCCTGACTTAGATTAGTGACGTGAAATTCAAATTTCAGAAAATCTTATACTGGTTCACTTAAGTTTGCATCGATCCTTATGAACTTAGGCAGTCCCCTCCCTCACCCATTACTCTGTAATTTATTAGAACAGAATGCTCAAGTGAAAGAATGTACAAAAGTCTGATTTTGTTTTAGCTTGGTTATGCAGTTCAATGAAATTAGCAAACTTGAACAAAGAAGAGATCTGGAAAACGAGTTCAGATGTGATACAAAGCAGTCTGTTGCATCTCAAATACACAAGTACTAGGGAGAAAGACTGACAGGGCTACCTAGAAGTCATAATGTTTGGGATTTTGCATTTCTAAATTTTAATTTTCAAAATCTTTTATTTTTTCTCTTTTTTACCCTTGCTGACAAATATTCACAGTACAAATATAAGAACATTCAAAGTATAGAAACTAGAGAATCAAAAGAAAAAGCTGTCTTCTATCCATTTCCATCCCTTCTGTAAGAGCTGACCACACTTACAGTTCATAAAACCATTATTAATATTAGTTTATCATTCCAGATGTCTATTTGCATTAATGTAAATATAGACGGAGACTTTTTTACTTGAACTTAATAGGAAAAAATATGCTAATGTGAAATCAAGTGTTGGTCTCTCAGTCGTGCCTGACTCTTTGCGACCCCATGGACTGTAGCCCACCAGGCTCCTCAGTCCATGAGATTTTCCAGGCAAGGATACTGGAGTGGGTTGCCATTTCCTTGAGCTTGCCAAACTTCAAACAACTACTGCTTCACTAACAGAGTATGATTTTATAAAAATCTTCTTTTTGGTTTAAGAAATAATGTTTTGAAAAAAAAATGAAGCTGAAGTCATTACTTATTTGTTAATATTGAAGTTTGTGACATTTTTGTTTGTTTCCCTGCTATCAAAGATTCAGAAATTAGGTCCCTGCACTTTTTCTGAAAGTTTTCCCAAGTTCCATGAATTAATTATTAATTTTCTTTTCTTTTTTTTAATTTTTGGTTTTTTAAAATATAAATTCATTTATTTTAATTGGAGGTTAATTACTTTACAATATTGTATTGGTTTTGCCATACATAAACAAACTTTACCAGCACCATAAAGGCAAGAAACCATCACCATGTTAGAATAACAAGAATATTCAAAGGAAAAAATTACCAAGTAATTTTCTTTAGCTCCAAAATCATGGCAGATGGTGACTGCAGCCATGAAATTAAAAGATGCTTGGTCTTTCAAAGAAAAGCTATGACTAACCTAGACAGCATATTAAAAAGCAGAGACATTACTTTGCTGACAAAGGTCCATCTAGTCAAAACTATGGCGTTTCCAGTAGTCACCTATGGATGTGAGAGCTGGACCATGAAGAAAGCTGAGTGCTGAAGAATTGATGCTACTGGACTGTGGTGTTGGAGAAGACTCTCAAGAGACTCTTGGACTGCAAGGAGATTAAACCACTCAGTCCTAAAGGAAATCAACCTGAATATTCATTGGAAGGACTGATGCTGAAGCTGAAGCTCCAATACTTTGGCCACCTGATGCGAAAAACTGATTCACTAGAAAAGACCTGGATGCTGGGAAAGATTGAAGGCAGGAGGAAAAGGGGACAACAGAGGATGAGATGGTTGGATGGCATCACTGAGTCAAAGGATAGGAGTTTAAGCAAGCTCCAGGAGATGGTGAAGAACAGAGAAGCCTGGTGTGCTGCAGTCCATGGGGTCACAAAGAGTCAGACATGACTGAGCGACTGAACAAAAGTACTACACTGAGTACAAAGTTTCAGGCTTTACTGGTGAAGGAAGACTATTATGGGTTGTATAAATGTGCAACAAGTTAATTCAGAATGAAATTCTGTGTTTCCAATTGTTTGCCCTTCTCAAACTGGGTATATTACATGTTTACTTGGTAAAGTCTCAGTTGGAATCGAATCATCTTTGATAGTTTTATAAAATCATTTTGATAAGCTCCTATCTCCCTCCACCCAATTTTTTGTTAAAGTGGCTGCAGTACACATGCGCACACACACATGCACACACTTTCACCTTAGGCCAAGTTTCCACAACTCTTCAGTGTCTGTAAGTTATGTTTAAAAATCATTCCCATTCTGAGAAAAGGAATGAAGAACCAAGGAGGCAGAAGAAATCTCTACTTTTTCCCCTCGTTATTTTCTATGGCAGGATCAGCTACATAATTTGGGAGATCCTGTGCACAGTGAAAATGCAGGGACCTCTGTATGTGAATTATTAAGAACTTAAAGACATTGACAGCAAAGCATTCTGCTAAACACAGGGCCCCTCAGCACACTGGGTCCTGTGTGACTGCTCTCTTCCTTCTGCGAACTTAACCTCGCTTCATCCCCTTGCCCAGTCTACTGCTGAGACATCTCTCAAGTCAGCCCCTCTGCCCTCCCTCTCACAGCAGCCACATGGTGACTGGCAGAGACCACATTCACCCTTTGATGCTGTCTCCCATCTTCAGATGGAAACAATAAAAGGAGGAGAGCAAAGGGAAAAGTTCAACGTAACAGCTCCCAATGGTCCATGAGTGATTTTAATTGTAACCTACACTTCATATGATAAAAACAGGATACAAGAGAAGCATAAAAGGACCAACTTGCTAGACAAACTATACAAAGTGATACAAGAAAGCAAGCAAAAAAACCTCCAATAGCCAAAGCAATCTTCAGAAAGAAGAATGGAACTGGGGGAATCAACCGGCCTGACTTCAGGGTCTACTACAAAGCCACAGTAATCAAGACAGTATGGTACTGGTACAAAGACAGAAATATAGATAAATGGAACAAAATAGAAAGCCCAGAGATAAATCCACACACCTATGGACACCTTATCTTTGACAAAGGAGGCAAGAATATACAATGGAGGAAAAACAATCTCTTTAACAAGTGGTACTGGGAAAACTGGTCAATCACTTGTAAAAAAATGAAACTACAACACTTTCTAACACCATACACAAAAATAAACTCAAAGTGGATTAAAGATGTAAACATAAGGCCAGAAACTATAAAACTCCTAGAGGAAAACATAGGCAAAACACTCTCCGACATAAATCACAGCAGGATACTCTATGACCCACCTTCCAGAATACTGGAAATAAAAGTAAAAATAAACAAATGGGACCTAACTAAAATTAAGAGCTTTTGCATAACAAAGGAAACTATAAGAAAGGTGAAAAGACAGCCTTCAGAATGGGAGAAAATAATAGCAAATGAAACAACTGACAAAGAATTAATTTCAAAAATATACAAGCAACTCCTGCAGCTCAATTCCAGAAAAATAAGTGACCCAATAAAAAAAATGGGCCAAAGAACTAAATAGACATTTCTCCAAAGAAGACATACAGATGGCTAACAAACACATGAAAAGATGCTCAACACCACTCATTATTAGAGAAATGCAAATCAAAACCACAATGAGGTACCATTTCATGCCAGTCAGAATGGCTGCGATCCAAAAGTCTGCAAGCAATAAATGCTGGAGAGGGTGTGGAGAAAAGGGAACCCTCTTACACTGTTGGTGGGAATGCAAACTACTACAGCCACTATGGAGAACAGTGTGGAGATTCCTTAAAAAACTGGAAATAGAAGTGCCTTGTGACCCAGCAATCCCACTGCTGGGCATACACACCAAGGAAACCAGAATTGAAAGAGACACATGTACCCCAATGTTCATCGCAGCACTGTTTATAATAGCCAGGACATGGAAGCAACCTAGATGTCTATCAGCAGATGAATGGATAAGAAAGCTGTGGTACATATACACAATAGAGTATTACTTAGCCATTAAAAAGAATACATTTGAATCAGCTCTAATGAGGTGGATGAAACTGGAGCCTATTATACAGAGTGAAGTAAGCCAGAAAGAAAAACACCAATACAATATACTAACGCATATATATAGAATTTAGAAAGATGGTAACGATAACCCTGTATGTGAGACAGCAAAAAAGACACAGATGTATAGAACAGTCTGTTGGACTCTGTGGGAGAGAGCGAGGGTAGGATGATTTGGGAGAATGGCATTGAAACATGTATAATATCATATGTGAAATGAATCGCCAGTCCAAGTTCGATGCATGATACAGGATGCTCGGGGCTGGTGCACTGGAATGACCCAAGGGATGGGAAGGGGAGGGAGGTGGGAGGGGCGTTTAGGATGGGGAACATGTGTACACCCATGGTGGATTTATGTTGATGTATGGCAAAACCAATACAACATTGTAAAGTAATTAGCCTCCAAAAAATAAATTAATTAATTTTAAAAAAAGAAAGAAGAAAGAAAGAAAGAAAGCAGACGTAAACTTAAAACTGATTAAATATATTTCCTATTTCTTTTTTCCTACAAAGGAAAACCTCTTAGGTTTAGGTATGTATTTTGCTTTTAACCAGAGTATTAACCAGTTAACAAGATTTTAAAAGATGGTGGATTCATGTCAATGTACGGCAAAACCAATACAGTATTATAAAGTAAAATAAAGTAAAAATAAAAATTAAAAAAAAAAAGATATATTCAAGGACACAAAGTTGGTAACTGTTTTAGTAAATCAGTACTTGCATAGACAAGTGCTCTATACAGAGAAGTAAGAAAATGTATAAAGGTGGATATGCAGCGGTCTACATTTAATATTAACCAATAATAACCATTTATCTTTTCTGAAACAAGAGAATCACTATAATGAAACAGACTTTAAGAAGAGCAAAAAATAAAACGGTTGTGGAAAAGGGTACACAGCAATCAGAGGCAATGACTGACTGCATTAAGACACATTCTTCAACAGTAACTACAATCATAAAATGAATTTATCTCAAACATATCTCAAACATATAGTTTCTGCTCTTAAAAAGAGTGAGTTTTACTATTTTCAAATGTGCAGAAGAATAATATACCAGATCTTTCATAATTCAGGTGGACAATCAGTTCAGTCGCTCAGTCGTGTCCGACTCTTTGCGACCCCACGAATCACAGCATACCAGGCCTCCCTGTCCATCACCAACTCCTAGAGCTTACCCAAACTCATGTCCATTGAGTAGGTGATGCCATCCAACCACCTCATCCTCTGTCATCCCCTTCTCCTCCTGCCCTCAGTCTTCCCCAGCAGCAGGGTCTTTTCCAATGAGTCAGCTCTTCACATCAGGTGGCCAAAGTATTGAAGCTTCAGCTGCAACATCAGTCCTTCAAATGAATATTCAGGACTGGTTTCCTTTAGGATGGACTGGTTGGATCTCCTTGCAGTCCAAGGGACTCTCAAGTCTTCTCCAACACCACAGTTCAAAAGCATCAATTCTTCGGCTCTCAGCTTTCTTCACAGTCGAACTCTCACATCCATACATGACTACTGAAAAACCATAGCTTTGACTAGACAGACCTTTGTTGGCAAAGTAATGTCTCTACTTTTGAATATGCTGTCTAGGTTGGTCATAACTTTCTTTCCAAGGAGTGTCTTTTAATTTCATGGCTGCAATCACCATCTGCAGTGATTTGGGAGCTCCCAAAAATAATGTCAGCACTGTTTCCCCATCTATTTGCCATGAAGTGATGGGACCGGATGCCATGATCTTAATTTTCTGAATGTTGAGCTTTAAGCCAACTTTTTCACTCTCCTCTTTCACTTTCATCAAGAGGCTCTTTAGTTCTTCTTCACTTTCTGCCATAAGGGTGGTGTCATCTGCATATCTGAGGTTATTCATATTTCCCCCAGCAATCTGGATTCCAGCTTGCGCTTCCTCCAGCCCAGCGTTTCTCATGATGTACTCTGCGTATAAGGCAAATAAGCAGAGTGACAATATACAGCCTTGAAGTACTCCTTTTCCTATTTGGAACCAGTCTGTTGTTCCATGTCCAGTTCTAACTGCGGCTTCCTGACCTGCATATAGGTTTCTCAAGAGGCAGGTTAGGTGTTCTGGTATTCCCATCTCTTTCAGAATTTTCCACAGTTTATTGTGATCCACAGAGTCAAAGGCTTTGGCATATTCAATAAAGCAGAAATAGATATTTTTCTGGAATTCTCTTGCTTTTTTGATGATTCAACGGATGCTGGCAATTTGATCTCTGGTTCCTCTGCCTTTTCTAAAACCAGCTTGAACATCTGTTCATAGTCAACATTTATATGTTTTATCCCTTAAAGAACTTGTGGACTTTCAGCAGTAATTTGCCTGTCATACTCTGTCCATCTATTTTAAAAGGTACTTTTGTCATTTCAGAAAATAAAATGATTTCTGCAAAAACGTTTTACTATTACCATATCATTAGCATTACTTATCTGCTCCTAATTAATGGAAAGCATAAAAAATGTTAAGAAGTATCTAAGTTTAAAGTATTTTTTGGAAAATTTAAAGTAAATTTCATGAAAGCAAAGCTGAATATACAATGGAAATACTGTACCAGTAAACAATCTTTGATACCTACAATACTGGTTATCTTTGACAGGAAGTAGTGTAAGCAAGATTCTACGGCATGCTGCTTCTGCTATTTTGTCACATTTAGTAGATTACTAGTCTACTATTACTTTTTAAAATACTTTTTTATATTAGTCTTAGAAATAATGCCATTTGAAAGGCAAAAAATAGAAGGGGAAGTCATCCTAATTTTACACATATAATTCCTCTCTAATTGACGAAAGAGTAATTTCTGCATTTAAATAACAGAAGAAATTAGTTCCAAGTTCCTAGAACAGGGTTATTATTTGTCACCATGGTGGAACCTGGTTTAAAAAAAAGTCATGAAATTACCCTTATTGCATATAATTTTAACCATCACTAATTTTTAACTCTTTGTGGGGAAAAATAAAGCTATCCTGTTAGTAGTTAAGGGTAGCTGTTCTCAAAATACAGTCCCTGAAACAACAGTATTAGCACCTCCTGAGAACCTGTAAGAAGTTTCTTGTAAGTTCTGAGGTGCCACCCTAGACCCACTAAGTCAGAAACGATGGGTGAAGGGTCATTCCATCATTGTTTAAGCAAGTCCTCTGGGTGATTCTGATACAGCTCAAGTTTAAGAACTGGTGGTCAAATATGTTTTCAAAATAGATCATTAACCTATTTGCGATAAAACTGTCGAAATTTCATGTATGTTTTATAGATGAAGTGTTCCCAGACCCAAATGGATAGCTGAAGTACAACTTAGAAGAAACAAAAAATCAATTTTACAAATACATCAAATCTACTGTTTTCAGCAATGATGTAATCATCTGTAAGAGAGACAGAGAGCGCAATGATGATTGAATGTAATGTCTTGGTCAATAACAGGTTGGAAAATTTTTTAAAGCCACCAAAAATGCTTTCAGTAACAGCTGTGTAATAGGTCTTGCAAAGCGAGAAGTTGCAAGTACACAGTACTACTGAGCTGGCGCCAGGTAAAAAATGTAGCAGAGGAGAGAGAAAGCCATATGCCTGTTCCTTAAGGACCAACATGAAGGCAGCCATCTGATCACGTAGTTATGCTGGTTTGAATCAATTCCTGCAAAAAATAGGTCTTCTGATAGCACATCATTTGATATTACTAATATTTGCATGTTTTAATTATTCAAAATGTCTCTTCTCTGGAATGTAAACAAATCTTTCTGCTTCTGTTACAAAATACATATTTAAAGCATTACGGTCTTTTTAAAATTTCCCTCTAATTTTTCATCTTAATCTATTTTGCCATTCTGATTAATGTCTTTCTTGATAAAAGTTATTTTCATCCATGTTTTCTTAGTTTTGAAACTCATGATATGTCTACATGGTCACTGTTTCCTCACATCCTACTCTTCTTTCTTCCATACGTATCTGAATAAAGAACTAGTATAAATTAAGTTGGCTTCCCAGGTGGCACTAGTGGTAAAGAACCCACCTGCCAAAGCTGGAGACGTAAGAGACAAGGGTTCAACCCCTGGGTTGGGAAGATCCCCTTGAGGAGGGCATGGTAACCCGCTCCAGTATTCTTGCCTTGCAGAACCCCATGGACAGAGGATCCTGGCAGTCCACGGGGTCACAAAGAGTCAGACATGACTGAAGCGACTTAGCTAGCATGCATGCAAGCATAAATGAAGTCAACGAAACACATCTACTTTCTTTAGATCCCTGAACAAAAGAAACTTTCCAAAAGAGGCCACTGAGAACCACGGACGCCTTCCTTTGATTAAATACTCAAGTTCTTCTAGCATTAAAAAAAAAACTGTATTTAGTATGACAGTTCATTGTAATAACATTATAAAATGCAATCAATAACCTTTGAGAAACAAATTAGCTCTCCTGATTTCCATCACAAAAACATTTTACATTATTTGACCTAAACTCCCTGAAAAGTGTACTTCTAGTAATTTTATTGCAATACTGTCTGAATCTAACAAATATTTTTATAAGAGCAGCAAAAGACAAGTGTTTATAGAGAAAAAACATTTCTTTAAAAATAAACATTATTCTACCTGAGACTTGAATATGTTGAAGCTCTAGAACAAGAATTTTAGCAATAATTCTTTGGTTTTACCATATCATTTAAGCTGCCATAAAGTTGAATATTAGAAACCCCATGGTCTCTCTCTCTCTCTGACACTGACACATACACAATCCTAAATTACAGGATAGGAATTCAGAATAAGTATTTAATACAGGCAAGATTTTGAAAAAGTATTAACTAAGTATATAACTGTTAATGATAAAAGGTGTTTACTGAATATCAGACTAATATTTAGTAGTTTACATTCTCTCTCATCATAAAGACAACTCTGCAAACTCAGTATTAACTGTCCCAATTTTACATGTAAACTAAATCACCCGCTGACGTCAAGCTTTTCTTTTCAATTTGCCTAAAGGTACACCGCAAGTACAGCAGTAAAAGTGATGATTGAACCCAAACTAATTCCAAAATCTGCTCTTTTATCTACAGGTTATTGCTTCCCCCAAGACTGTATTTATCACCTATATTTTATGTATGTATTTATGTGAAATTATTATATTTGTATTGCATTACTTTTTCTAAGTAATTTATTGGGATTTATAGTAGCTAAGAAAAATAAGAATCCCCCAAGTAGCTCTTATGGAAAACTCCAGAATGCTTTCTCAAAGTCTGGCCTTAAATCCAATCTTCTCTGTTCTAAATTTTAATCTACAAGAAGCTGCTTCTGGCAGACAGAGATAAAATGAAGTGTCAGTTTTGCACTTCCTGTGTCAAGCGTTTTTCTACATTAATGAAAGTTTCAACTCCAACAGACTCCAGATTGGACATTTATCTTCATTTTTTGTAAACCAAAATTTTAAATAAAAGGTCACTAGAAAGCAATGAGAAGACACAGTAATGGAATTCGATGAAACAAAGACACAGTAATCATTCCAAAATGGGGAGAGGCTTCAGCAGCCGCCTGGTAGTAGCCCCATCCTTACTTCACGAATGAGAAGCTCAGAGCTGGAGGAGCGAATGGCTGTCCAGGGTGCCATGAGATTAATCAAACTCTCAGGACACAGGCCAGCGCTGCGGCGGCTCACAGTGAGGCTTCCTTGTAAACAAAAGTCACCATTTCAAGAGGACACACTCTTTCCACTCAGAAAGTCCTTCTTCCTGGCATGTCCCTGGTGGTCTAGAGGTTAAGAATCTGCTTGCCAATGCAGGGGTCATGGTTTGATCTCAGGTCCGGGAAGACTCCACAAATACTCAAGTGCTGTGGCTACTGAGCCCATGCGCGCTAGAGCCTGGACTCAGCAATGCAAGAAACCACAGCAATGAGAAGCTCGCACACGACAGCTAGAGGGGAGCTCCCACTCTCCACAACTTAGAGAGAGCCCGTGCACAGCCATGAAGACCCAGCACAGCCGAAAATGAAGAAAGTAAAAAAAAAATAAAAAATTTTAAAGAAAGTCCTTCCCGATGTTCTGTTCTTTCCCTAGAATCACTACTCCTTACTACAAAGGATAATACTTTGAAGCCATCTTGGACAAATCATTCTCTCACACCTCCTTCGTCCTGTATTTATAGAAAGATAAATCCTACTGCTTATATTTAGACTTTATTTTCCATGCTTACTGCCACTGCACTGGATAGCAATCTCTAATAGGAGGAGAACAGTTTATTAATAATGAATATCAGGATTCAAAAAAATGGAAAGATATCCATGTTCTTGGATTGGAAGAATTAATGTTAAAATGGCCATACTACCCAAAGCATCAACAGATTTAATGTGATCACTATCACATTACCCATGGCATTTTTCACAGAACTAGAGCAAATAATCCTAAAATTCAAATGGAACTATAAATGGCTCAGAATTGCCAAAGGAACCTGAAGAAAAAGAACAAAGCAGGGGGCATAATACTCCCAGACTTCAGACAATACTACAAAGCTACAGTGATCAAAAGAATGTGGTACTGACACAAAAAGAAACATGTGGATCAATGGAACAGAATGGAGAGCCCAGAAATAAACCCACACACCTACAGTCAATAGTCTTCAACAAAGAAGACAAGAATATATTAACACCACGGGAAAAGGACATTCTCTCACCAGGTGGTGCTGGGAAGGCTGAATAGCCACATGTGAATCAATGAAGTTAGGACCTTCGCACTGTGCACAAAGATAAACTCAAAATGGCTGAAAGACTTAAACATAAGACATGACACAATAAAAGGCCTGGAAGAGAACACAGGCAAAAGATCCTCTGACATAAATCATAGCGATGATTGCCTAGGTCAATCTCCAAGGAAATAGAAATAAAAACAAAACTAAGCAGATGGGACCTAATCAATCTTATAAGCTTTTGCACAGCAAAGGATACCATAAACAAAACAAAAAGAAAATCTACAGAATGGGAGAAAATATTTGAAATGATACAAAATACAAGGGTTTAATTTGCAAAACATATAAACAGCTCATACATCTCAACAACAACAAAACAACCTAAACAAAAACTGGGCAGAAGACAGACATTTCACCGAAGAAGACATACAGACAACCAATAGGCATATGAAAAGATGCTAACATCAGTAATTATCAGAGAAATGCAAATCAAAATTACCATGAGGTACCACCTAACACTGGTCAAGATGGTCAACATTAAAGAGTCTACAAATAATAAATGCTAGAGAGGGTGTGGAGGAAAGGGAATCCTCTTACACTATTGATGGGAATTTGTTGCAGCCACTATGGAGAACAATATGGAGGTACTGCAGAAGACCAGAATTACTATACGATCCAGCAATCCCATTCCCAGGCATATATACAAATAAAACTATAAATCAAAATGATACAAACACCCCAATGTTCATAGTAGCACTATTCACAATAGCCAAGACACGGACACAATCTAAAAACCCATTAACAGACGAATGGACGAAGAAGATGTGATAAATATATATAACAGAATAATACTGCAAAGATGGGCTCAATAACGATAGAAAAGGTATGGACCTAACAGAAGCCGAAGATATTAAGATGTGGCAAGAATACACAGGAGAACTGTACAAAAAAGATCTTCACGACCAAGATAATCACGATGGTGTCATCACTCTCACTCACCTAGAGCCAGACATTCTGGAATGTGAAGTCAAATGGGCCTCAGGAAGCATCACTATGCACAAAGCTAGTGGAGGTGATGGAATTCTAGTTGAGCTATTTCAAATCCTGAAAGATGATGCTGTGAAAGTGCTGCACTCAATATGCCAGCAAATTTGAAAACTCAGCAGTGGCCACAGGACTGGAAAAGGGCAGTTTTCATTCCAATCTCAAAGAAGGCGATGCCAAAGAATGCTCAAACTACAGCACAATTGCACTCATCTCACACGCTAGTAAAATAATGCTAAAAATTCTCCAAGCCAGGCTTCAAGCAATATGTGAATCGTGAACTTCCAGATGTTCAAGGTGGTTTTAGAAAAGGCAGAGGAAACAGAGATCAAATTGCCAATATCCGCTGGATCACTGAAAAAGCAAGAGAGTTCCAGAAAAATATCTATTTCTGGTGGCTCAGACGGTAAAGTGTCTGTCTATAATGCGGGAGACCTGGGTTCCATCCCTGAGTCAGGAAGATCCACTAGAGAAGGAAATGGCAATCCACTCCAGTACTGTTGCCTGAAAAATCCCATGGAAAGAGGAGCCTGGTAGGCTACACTCCATGGGGTCGCAAAGAGTCGCACACGACTGAGTGACTTCACTTTCCTTTCCTTTCATTACTGACTATGCCAAAGCCACTCACTGTGTGGATCACAATAAACTGTGGAAAATTCTGAAGGAGATGGGAATACGAGACCACTTGACCTGCCTCTTGGGAAACCTGTATGCAGGTCAGGAAGCAACAGTTAAAACTGGACATGGAACAATAGACTGGTTCCAAATAGGAAAAGGGAGTACGTCAAGGCTGTATATTGTCACCCTGCTTATTTACCTTATACACAGAGTACATCATGAGAAATGCTGGGCTGGAGGAAGCACAAGCTGGAATCAAGACTGCTGGGAGAAATACCAATAACCTCAGATACGCAGATGACACCACCCTTATGGCAGAAAGTGAAGAAGAACTAAAGAGCGTCTTGATGAAAGTGAAAGAGGAGAGTGAAAAAGTTGGCTTAAAGCTCAACATTCAGAAAATTAAGATCATGGCATCCGGTCCCATCACTTTATGGGAAATAGATGGGGAAACAGTGGAAACAGTGGCTGACTTTATTTTCTGGGGCTTCAAAATCACTGCTGATGATGACTGCAGCCATGAAATTAAAAGATGCTTACTCCTTGGAAGAAAAGTTATGACCAACCTAGACAGCATATTCAAAAGCAGAGACATTACATTTCCAACAAAGGTCCGTCTAGTCAAGGCTATGGTTTTTCCAGTGGTCATGTATGGATGTGAGAGTTGGGACTATAAAGAAAGCTGAGCACTGAAGAATTGATGCTTCTGAACTATAGTGCTGGAGAAGACTCTTGAGAGTCCCTAGGACTGTAAGAAGATCCAACCAATCCATCCTAGGGAAGATCGGTCCTGGGTGTTCATTGGAGGGACTGAAGCTGAAACTCCAATACTTTGGCCACCTGATGCGAAGAGCTGACTCATTGGAAAAGACCCTGCTGCTGGGGAAGACTGAGGGCAGGAGGAGAAGGGGACGACAGAGGATGAGATGGTTGCATGGCATCACCGACTCAATGGACATGGGTTTGGGTAGACTCCGGCAGTTGGTGATGGACAGGGAGGCCTGGCGTTCTGCAGTTCATGGGGTCACAAAGAGTCAGACACAACTGAGCAACTGAACTGAACTGAACTCAGCTATAAAAAAGCATGAAATAATGCCATTTGCAGTAATGAAAATGTTAAGTAGAGATCACATACTAAGTAAGTCATAAACACAAATATATCACTTATATGTGAAATCTAAAATATGATACAATGAACCCATCTACGAAACAAAAACAGAATCAGGACATAGAGAACAGACTGTTCATTGTCCAGGTGAGGGGGGTGGGAGAGGGATGGATTGGGAGCTTGAGATTAGAAGATGAAAATGGGTATAAATGGATAAAACACAAGGGCCTACTGTACAGCATGGGGAACTCATATTCAATATCCTGTGATAAACCATAATGGAAGGGAACATGAAAAGGAATATACATGTATAACTGAGTCACTATGCTACATAGCAGTAACTAACGTAGTATTGTAAATCAACCATACTTCAGTAATTTTTTTTTAAATGACAAAACCCTTTAAAATAAAATGAACATTACCAATGTGGTCTATTATTAACCACTTAAAAAGATGATGATGTTAAAAATAAATTAATTAAAAAAAAAAGACAGTGATGGACACCATAATGAATCAGGCAAAAATGGATATAATTTAGAAACAAAATGAAATGAACATTATCTCTACAATAGTTTGATACATTATGCATGCAGTCAAGACAGAAAATACAGAAAATTTAAAATATTAGTTATTTGGTGGTTTTCTGATGGTTATTAAAAATTATTTATAAAAGCAATAACTTTAACAAAAGCTGTATTAGTAAGTTTAGCATCTACATGTTACGCTTTTTGAAGCTTGTAAGCTTATAAAACATAAATTAAGAATCCTAAAGAGTATATATTATGTACTATCTTCATAACTCTTTTGTAAATCTAAATTATTTTTAAAAAGCTTAAAGAACAAGATTCTTCATATTCTACTAAATGACCAACACTTTTAAAGACAAAAAGAGTCTTTAATATAATATTTTAGTATTATTTTTTCAGTATTCTATACTTATAAAATTTCATAAGTAATTGGTCAAAACCAAGGATTTGTTCAAAGAAGCAAGTTTTGTATGCAATAATTATATCACTATATACAGTCACATTTCTAGGTCCATGTTGTTTATTGAAATGTTTGAGTGTTTATTAAATGATCCAAGGGCCCTCACAAACTCTGCACTACTTCTAATGTGGGGGCTACTGTTAAAAAGATTGGTAACATCTGTTGGCTCACAGAAAAAGCAAGAGAATTAAAAAAATAAATCTGCTTCATTGACTACCCTAAAGCCTTTGACTGTGTGGATCACAACAACCTGTGGGAAATTCTTAAAGATATGGGAATACCATCCACCTTACCTGCCTCCTGAGAAACCTATATGCAGGTCAAGAAGCAATAGTTAGAACCAGACATAGAACAATGGACTGGTTCAAAACTGGGAAAGCAGTATGTCAAGGCTGTATATTGTCACCCTGCTTATTTAACTTATATGCAGAGTATATCATAGTGAAACACTAGGCTAGATGAATCACAAGCTGGAATCAAGATTGCTGGGAGAGATATCAACCACCTCAGATATGCAGATGATACCAGCTTATTGGCAGAAAGCAAAGAGGAACTAAACAGCCCCTTGATGAGAGTGAAAGAAGAGAGTGAAAAAGCTGGCTTAAAACTCAACCTTCAAAAAACTAAGATCATGGCATTCAATCCCATAACCTCATGGCAAATAGGTGGGAAAACATGGAAACAGTGACAGATTTTATTTTCTTTGGCTCCAAAACCACTGTGGACGGTGATTGCAGCCACAAAATTAAAAGATGCTTGTTCCTTGGAAGAAAAGCTATAACGAACCTAAGAAAAGTTAGGACAAAAGTTGTGACAGTGTATGAAAAGCAGAGACATCATTTTGCCAACAAAGGTCCATACAGTCAAAGCTATGGTTTTTCCATTAGTCACATACAGATGTGAGAGTCGGATCATAAAGAAGGCTGAGTGCCACAAAGAACGGATGCTTCTGAATTGCGGTGCTGGGGAAGACTCTTCAGAGTCCCCTGGAGAGCAAGGAGATCAAACAAGTTAATCCTAAAGGAAATCAACCTGAATATTCACTGAAAGGACTGACGCTGAAGCTCCACTACTTTGATCACCAAATGTGAAGAGACCACTCATTTGAAAAGACCATGATGCTGGGATAGATTGAGGGCAAGAGGAGAAGGGGGTGACAGAGGATGAGATGGTTAGATGGCATCACTGACTCAGTGGACATGAGTTTAAGCAAACTCAGGAGATAGTGAAGGACAGGGAAGCCTAGCATGCTAAAGTTCATGGGGTCACAAAGAGTCAGATACAACTTAGTAACCAAACAACTTCCAAAATTGCATTCATTTGTTCGGCAAATATTAACTGAGCATATAACATGAACCAGGCCTTGGGCTTCTATGTGCTAAGGATACAGCAGTGAGCAAAGTGAACGAAATCCTTGCCTTTACATTCTATGTGGAAGAGGGAAGAAAAAAAAAAAACCAGAAAAGTAAAATCTATGCGATGGTTGATGGGAATGGCGCTCACAAAGAAGAAGTGGAGGAAGCAGAATGGGGCTGGAGTGGGGGAAATTTGCAATGTTAGACCGAGTAACTGAAGAAAGCCTGAGTTAACAGCTGAGTACAAACCCCCAGCCGATGAGGAAATGAGTGACACAGGTAATAGGGAAAGAGATCTGCAGGCAGAGAGAAGAGCCAGCGCAAATACTCTAAAGCAAGAATCTGCCTGCATGCTTCAAGAGAGCCAAGAACCAGTATGAAGAGAGCAGAGTAAGAGTGCGCAACAGAAGCCAAGGCCCAGGAAGAACAGAGATCAAGAGGAGGAGCCTAGGAGGAGATTTATCTGGTTTCAGGTTTCATTCTGATTGAGATGAGAAGTCAATAGGGGATTTAAATCAAGGGAGTGACATATTCGACTTAGATTTTACGTAACTACGCTACATGCTGTGTTAAGAAGAGACCTATGTAAATCACAGGCAGAAACAGGAAGACCTATCATAGGCTTTTTCAATAACAGAGGCAAGACGCGAAGGGGACCTGGATCAGAAATGCAACAGTGGAAACGGCGACTTGTGACTGGATTCTGGACATTTTTTAACAGTACAGACGGGAGACTATGGTGACAGAGATGTGGGGAAGGATCAGACGTGGATGAAAGAAGCTAGGAATCAAGGATGCAACAAGACTGAGCAAAGAACCAAGCTGCTACCTACTGAGAAACGGAAGAGGCAGGAGGAAGTGGGCGTGGGGGGGATAGGCAGTCTGGTTTACTGCAGTACACTCTGAGAACAGAAAATGACTTCTGCTCATCAGCGAACAGATGGGCATCTAAAGCCACGGGGCTGGGCAAGGTCATCAAGGGCTTAAGTGTGAACAGAAAAGAGGTCCAAATCCAGAACACTGGAGAATTTCCAGTTCAGAGGTTAGAGAGGAGAGAAGGAGCCAGCAAAGGAGATTGAAACAAGCCAGAGAGGTGAGGGAAACTAGCTGAGTGCAGCATCTGGAAGCCAGATAAAGGCAGCAGTCAGAGCTGCTGCCGGTCACGCGAGCTGAGGGCTGAAAAGCCCATCACTGGGGTCAGTAAGAAAGACAATTCTGGTGAGGTGGCAGGGGCAACACACACTGAAATCCTAACACACAGTCAACTCTTTCAGAGAGATTAGCTGCAAATGAAAAGACCCTCGGCAGTAACTGAAGGGAAAATCAGAACAGGAAATTTTTTAAGGTTGGGGGACAAAAAAAACACAGCATTATCTGTATGTTGATGGAAAAGAGCTAGTAGTGAAGGAAAAATTAAACGACGCAGGAGATGGAAGTCAGGTGTTCGATTAAAAATATTTTATGTCAGGAGAGCAAGAGCTGTTTCATTAATGTTTTTTTTTGGATTGTCAGGTCCTTCAAAGTTCTGATAAAGTCAACAAATCTTCCACCAGAAATGATACACATCTAAACCTCTGTTTTCATTTCAGAGAGGTCCAGATTCACTGAAGCTGATCCATAGCTCTCAGGAGAAGATCCCCTGAACTTAAAAAGCATAATCATTTTGTCCCTTTAGGTAGTTTCATAGATAAAATCTAAATAGTGACCATATGATAACAAGTAAAATCTAAACAATTAATTACTACTTGATGACAAGTAAAGTAAAATTATACTTACAGATAATCTAAAAATCAATCACCTGGGCTGTTATATCTGCTGACTTATTGAGCAATTCAAATCCTCTCATCCATCAAGCACCAAATTGGATTCTACCACACCTATCATTTCTTCTGATAACCCCATAATTTCTTTCCCCTGGATTCACTGCTTCAACACCATTCAATCAGTTAACCCCATAATAATTTGCATCAGCTCAATGTTTCTGTATGTTCTGAGTTTCCCAACTAGAACGCTAGCAGTAAAGGCAGAAATACTTCTTGGCATCATCACCTTCAGCTACAACACTGTTACAAACACAACACTTATTTCATAAGTATATGCTGAACAACAGACTGGTTCCAAAAAAGAAAAGGAGTACGTGAAGGCTATATATTGTCACCCTGCTTATTTACCTTATACGCAGAGTACATCATGAGAAATGCTGGGCTGGAGGAAGCACAAGCTGGAAGCAAGATTGCTGGGAGAAATACCAATAACCTCAGATATGCAGACGACACCACCCTTATGGCAGAACGTGAAGAAGAACTAAAGAGCCTCTTGATGAAAGTGAAAGAGGAGAGTGAAAAAGTTGGCTTAAATCTCAACATTCAGAAAACGAAGATCATGGTATCTGGTCCCATCACTTCATGGCAGATAGACGGGGAAACAGTGGCTGACCTTATTGTTCTAGGCTCCAAAATCACTGCAGATGGTGATTGCAGCCATGAAACTAAAAGACGCTTACTCCTTGGAAGGAAAGTTATGACCAACCTAGACAGCATATTCAAAAGCAGAGACATTACTTTGCCAACAAAGGTCCATCTAAGTCAAGGCTATGGTTTTTCCAGTGGTCATGTATGGATGTGAGAGTGGACTATAAAGAAAGCTGAGCACCAAAGAATTGATGCTTTTGATCTGTGGTGTTGGAGAAGACTCTTGAGAGTCCCTTGGATTGCAAGGATATCCTACCAGTCCATCCTAAAGGAGATCCTGGGTGTTCATTGGCAGGACTGATGTTGCAGATAAAACTCCAATACTTTGGCCACCTGATGCGAAGAGCTGACTCACTGGAAAAGACCCTGCTGCTGGGGAAGATTGAGGGCAGGAGGAGAAGGGGACGACAGAGGATGAGATAGTTGGATGGCATCACCGACTCGATGGACATGGGTTTGGGTGGACTCCGGGAGTTGGTGATGGACAGGGAGGCCTGGCGTGCTGCGGTTCATGGGGTCACAAAGAGTTGGATGCGACTGAACTGAACTGAAACAAACTAGTTGACTTTTCAGTGGCTTCTGAAAATACAGGTCTGGTTTAACTATGTCAACATCGATTATAGGCAAAAATTTAAAAAACAACCATGAAATGAAATGGAATGTTAACTTTTAAAACAGTACCATCTCCAGTTCCATTCTTCTTTCTCAAGATTGCTTTGGCTATTCGAGGTTTTTTGTATTTCCATACAAATCTTGAAATTATTTGTTCTAGTTCTGTGAAAAATATGGCTGGTAGCTTGATAGGGATTGCATTGAATTTGTAAATTGCTTTGGGTAGTATACTCATTTTCACTATATTGATTCTTCCGATCCATGAACATGGTATATTTCTCCATCTATTAGTGTCCTCTTTGATTTCTTTCATCAGTGTTTTATAGTTTTCTATATATAGGTCTTTAGTTTCTTTGGGTAGATATATTCCTAAGTATTTTATTCTTTTCGTTGCAATGGTGAATGGAATTGTTTCCTTACTTTCTTTTTCTACTTTCTCATTATTAGTGTATAGGAATGCAAGGGATTTCTGTGTGTTGATTTTATATCCTGCAACTTTACTATATTCATTGATGAGCTCTAGTAATTTTCTGGTGGAGTCTTTAGGAACTGGAGGAATCAACTTGCCTGACTTCAGGCTCTACTACAAAGCCACAGTCATCAAAACAGTATGGTCCTGGCACAAAGACAGACATATAGATCAATGGAACAAAATAGAAAGCCCAGAGATAAATCCACACACATATGGACACCTTATCTTTGACAAAGGAGGCAAGAATATACAATGGAGTAAAGACAATCTCTTTAACAAGTGGTGCTGGGAAAACTGGTCAACCACTTGTAAAAGAATGAAACTAGATCACTTTCTAACACCGCACACAAAAATAAACTCAAAATGGATTAAAGATCTAAATGTAAGACCAGAAACTATAAAACTCCTAGAGAAGAACATAGGCAAAACACTCTCTGACATAAATCACAGCAGGATCCTCTATGATCCACCTCCCAGAATTCTGGAAATAAAAGCAAAAATAAACAAATGGGATCTAATTAAAATTAAAAGCTTCTGCACAACAAAGGAAAATATAAGCAAGGTGAAAAGACAGCCTTCTGAATGGGAGAAAATAATAGCAAATGAAGCAACTGACAAACAACTAATCTCAAAAATATACAAGCAACTTATGCAGCTCAATTCCAGAAAAATAAACGACCCAATCAAAAAATGGGCCAAAGAACTAAATAGACATTTCTCCAAAGAAGACATACGGATGGCTAACAAACACATGAAAAGATGCTCAACATCACTCATTATCAGAGAAATGCAAAACCACAATGAGGTACCACTTCACACCAGTCAGAATGGCTGCGATCCAAAAATCTGCAAGCAATAAATGCTGGAGAGGGTGTGGAGAAAAGGGAACCCTCTTACACTGTTGGTGGGAATGCAAACTAGTACAGCCACTATGGAGAACAGTGTGGAGATTCCTTAAAAAATTGCAAATAGAACTACCTTATGACCCAGCAATCCCACTGCTGGCATACACACCAAGGAAACCAGAATTGAAAGAGACACATGTACCCCAATGTTCATCGCAGCACTGTTTATAATAGCCAGGACATGGAAACAACCTAGATGTCCATCAGCAGATGAATGGATAAGAAAGCTGTGGTACATATACACAATGGAGTATTACTCAGCCGTTAAAAAGAATTCATTTGAATCAGTTCTGATGAGATGGATGAAACTGGAGCCGATTATACAGAGTGAAGTAAGCCAGAAAGAAAAACAGCAATACAGTATACTAACACATATATATGGAATCTAGAAAGATGGCAATGACGACCCTGTATGCAAGACAGGAAAAAAGACACAGCTGTGTATAACGGACTTTTGGCTCAGAGGGAGAGGGAGAGGGTGGGATGATTTTGGAGAATGGCATTCTATCATGTATACTATCATGTAAGAATTGAATCGCCAGTCCATGTCTGACGCAGGATACAGCATGCTTGGGGTTGGTGCATGGGGATGACCCACTGAGATGTTATGGGGAGGGAGGTGGGAGGGGGGTTCATGTTTGGGAACACATGTAAGAACTAAAGATTTAAAAAAATAATAATAATAAAAAATAAAAAAAAAAATCCGAAAAAAAATAAAAATAAAAATAAAACAGTACCATCTCATATGCAGCAAAGCCCAAAGCTGGGTAAAACTATGAACTGAAAATTGTGATCATGATTGCCTAGTTTTTTTTCTTTCACCAACATGATAAACTGCCTTTAGTTTAGATCTTGTGATCTAAATGGAGCCCTGAGTCTTGGTATGGGTAACAGGGGTAAATGGACATGTCTATTTGTGATCTCACTGTCAGCACTATACTGATTACTGTTCTTTCTATAAAACTTCCCAAGGGTACACTCAGCCCTGGCAGCACTGTACAGCAGGCAAAGTTCCCTGCTCACAGCTCCTTCCCGCCCCGTGGCATTCTACTGACCAGGTTTTAGCACCCACGCTTTGACATCCAGTGTCCTGCCTGTGGCAGCTGCCGTGACTTGTGCTCAGGTTATAGGTTTTACCTCATTCTCATCTTTCTTTCCTCTGCCCTTCCAAAATCTAATGAACACTTGTCATGTTGAGATTTGCCAAGTAAATAATCATTTCACAGAAACAAACTCACTTTAAGGTGTGTGTACTGTGCTAATTAAAAAAAATTACGACGACAGAAACTCAATTTAAGCTCCAAAACAGACAGCACATATAGCTCAATATCAAAAACAACCCAATCCAGAAATGGGCAAAAGAAGTAAACAGACAATTCTCCAAAGTACACATAGAAATGGCCAAAAGGCACATGAAAAGATGCCCAACATCACTAATTACTAGAGAAATTCAAATTTCAAAACTACATGAGGTATCTCCTCACATCAGTGAGAATGGTCAACATCAGAAAGACTATAAAAAACAAATGCTGGAGAAGGTGTGGAGAAAAGGGATCTTTCCTGCACTTTTGGTGGAAATGTAAATTGGGGAAGCCTTTATGGAGAAAAGCATAGAGGTTCCTTAAAAAATGAAAAATAGAGCTACCATATGATCCAGCAATCCCACTCAGGTTTATATCTGAAGAAAACCCTAATTTTATAGGATGCATGCACTCCAGTGTCCACAGCAGCACTATTTACAATTGCCATGACATGGAAGTGACCTTAACGCTCATCAGCAGAGGAACGGTTAAAGATATGGCGCATATACACAATGGAAGACTACCTAGCCATGAAAAGAAACGAAATAATGCCATCTGCAGCAACAAGAACCTAGAGATTGTCATACTAAGTGAGATCAGTTAGAGAAAGACAAATATCACAGGCTATCATTCATATGTGGAATCTGAAATTTTTAAAACTATATAAATTAAGTTTTTATAAAACAGAAACAGACTCACAGATTTAGAAAACAAACTTATGGCTACCGAAGAGGAAACATGGTAGGAAGGGATAAATCAGGAGTTTTGGACTAGCATATGTACACTACTATATACAAAACAGATAATGAACAAGGACCTATTGTATAAAACAGGGAACTCTGCTTAATATCTTGTAATAATGTATAATGGAAGAAAATATTAACAAAAAGAATATATATGTATGTATAACTGAATCACTTTGTATAGGCCTGAAAGTAACACAACATTGTAAATCAACCAGATTTCAATCTTAAAAAGCCCTAACACATACACAAAGCGTGAAGGCACTGCAGTGCCTTTCATATCATGTATATATTAATAGGGAAGTGTAACTCTGCTTGCATTGAAATTACATATCATGTATATATTAATAGGAAAGTGTAACTCTGCTTGCATACGAAATTAGTACTGTTTCAGGGGGAAGTTCTGTAAGATGCGACAAAATCACTCCTACAAACATTTAGAGAGAGTATTTCATGAGATTTACAGGTGAAGAAAGACAAGCTTTACAACATTCTCTATGCAGAAGAGCTCTTTGTTAGCACACTATTATCAGTGAACGTAAAACCAGGCATCCATTCAGCCGACAGGTACTTAGCTGTATAAAGCAGGCCTGGGCACAGTTCCTCACACAGGTCAGAGAGTGAATTAATCATCCCCGTGTATCACTAAAACACAAACAACGATCCATTCCTCTACAGTGTTAGGGCTTAATAAAGTGAACACCATTTCTGCCCAAGTCAGAAACCACAGATACCCCTGGTATCTCTGTATTCTTCGACTGCTCATCTAACTGCACCTGACGCCCAATAAATTCTCACTCTTAAATCTCTAACACACCCAGTTCTCTTCATCCTCACCATCGGCACACTAGCGCAAACCTAAACTGACTGTGAAGCTAACAACCTCCCATCTTTCTATCCTTCATAGAGCAGATGCGTCAGTCTCAGAAAAGCGCAAATCTTGTGGCACATCCACGTGATGGAGCTTTACAGAGCAGTGGGAATGACTGGCAACCACACTCAACTACGTGGTGACTCTCATAATTATGATGCTGTGTCTGGCTTCTTTCCCTGAAATGAGCCTGTACAGGATGCTCCTATTTCTGTAACCTATGAAGAAGGTGGGCCAGAGGTCTCCTGAGGGGCAGGGGGAACACTGACGGGAAGGAAAGGTGAGAGGGGACTTCTGTTTCTTCACCCAGGAGATGGTCACGTACATGTATTCAGTTTGTGAAATTCATCAATCTATATACTTATGATATGCTCACTCTTCTGGATGTGTGTGAAGCTTTAGTTAAAAGTTTTGGAAAAAATAAAACATGCTGCTCCATGACCTCCCACCACCCTGAGCTGAAGCCCCAAAGCCAAATTCCTAACAATGACCTCAAATACATTTCACCACAAGGTCTCTGAAGTCTTTGTCTTAAATGGTCACTCTTTCTCCCTTTACGGCTTTCATATATGCTTATTCCGCCTCTGCATTTTGTTGGACTAACTCCTAGCAGTGCTCAGATTCAGTTAAAATTTCATTTTCCCCAGGAAGTCTTCCCTGATCTGAGACGAGGTTACCATCCGTGTCTCCCCTCTGCATGGCCCCACCACACATCTGTATGAGACTGTCAATTCTCTGAGGGCAGGGCACGTGCTTTATTCACCTCTCTGTTCTCTCAGTTCTTTGTATATTTGATAGCCGGCTGAATAAATTTATTTCCTATACAAGAACATGGCAGGTAGTTGCCACAAAGTTTCAGTCTATGAACTGCAGTATAAACAGTGAAACTGCTAAAAGTTTTTGATACAGAACTTAAAGGAAGTAAGAGTTACATGCTAAATTATTTATACACAGCAAAGTAGGAAGTCATGTATGTGGTCACACAGAGAAGTCACTTTTAATACAGCTATTAAATTTATTTGAAAATTCCATTTTAAATAATAATCTATGGTAATAAAATCCTAAAATTGATCATAAATAATTTTTTACTCATCTACATTCAAATGTTGGTTATTTTAAACCAGTTGTGAAAACCAAGGCTCTACCAAGTCTCTGAGTGGACTGAGTAGGTCAGTTGTTTCAGCTTCTTTGCATGCAAAAAGAATATTTAATATCTGTCTATCTCAACTTTAAAAAGCTATAAATATTTGCAAATGTTCCTAAGAAGAATTTCAGTTTTTCTATTTTAAACACAAAATAACTTGCTGAATAAAAAGTAAAACTATAACTCCTTATTTGTTATAATTACCCATGGCAAGTAATATAGGCAGCCTGTTGATTCACAAACTCTTCTTCCTGGAAAAAAACACTTAAAAGGTTACTGGCTATAAAGACAGAGAGCACAAGTGATAACCACCTTGAGTGCTAATACCCAAAAGAAAGAACAAAGCTGTCATCTTTTTGGGAAATCAATGCCATTTTCTATAATGAGCCTTAGGCTACAAATTTTAGAAATTTTTAAGTGTAATGAGGTTTAAATAAAAAATACAGGTAATATCCTGAATTGCCTTGCTTTTTTCTATTCCTTTTGGGAAATAATTGCTTTCTGTGTATCATTCCTCAAATTTCTTTGTATTCTAATCTTCATTAAAATTCATTAAATCTAAAGTTAGGTAGACTTTACTGGCCAGAAGCAGTAAAAGCAAGGATAAAGATACGTCCTTTATTTTGAGAAAGATTAGTTTCCTTAATATAGAACTTGCTTATATAACATTTCTAAAGTACTACTATCACTTTTGGAATTTTTTTGGAGTATAGTTGATTTAAAAGCATCTTACAATAAAGAGAATAACCTTAAAATACTCTATCACTGAACCACAACTTGACGTGTACACTATCTAATCACAGAATTTAACCAGAGTTCAGAACCAGAAAAGGTCCCAATAATGCTCAGTGTGATGTTTATTAGGGCAATTAACTGCTTTTTAAAAATACTCTGAAAATAATAAAAAAATAACATTATTGCTTATTTTCTTGAGTCTTAACTCTTTTTGAAGGAAGGATTTGAATGATAATAGATAATTCATTTTTTTCTTTACATGTGACAGCTGGTAGAGACTGCAGTCAAAGCAGGGAACATGAGAAACTATTAGCAAAGTAAATGTTCCCATTTAGGCTGGTATTTCTCAAGTCTAATTAATTCAAGTTAAAGCTTTTTCCTTCTAAAAATAAGTACAATGTTTCTTAGAATTAAACTTTAGTTTTTATGAAGTTTCAAATGAATGAAGGTAAGTAACATATTTTTTGAACTTCAGTTTGTTAATAAAGAGATAACTTTAGTCCAGATCAGTGTTTATCAGATTTTTTGTTACAAAACCCTTCAAGAACATGATGGAAAAAGTACAGACATTCTTCCCAGCAAAAAACACATACACAGAAAATTTGATTATAATTCCAGGGTATTCACAGACCCTCTGAAACTCATCCAAGTACCACTTGGTAAAAATGCAGCTAGGTTGTATTTAAAGTATTTCATAGTTTTAAATGTTGGTTTCAGAAATAAGGTTAACGTCTTTAAACAAAAGAAAGTCAGGCTTGAGAATAAATGTGAAAACCCAAACACAATTCGTTAATTTACTCATTGCTACTAAAGATATTAGCTTGGAAAGCCTGAACACCTTATTTATATATAGACACAGGTGCTAATTTGACAAAATAATTCATACTTAAGGCATTAGAAGTTAGGCAAAATAAGATTCTTATGTAAAGCCAGGGTATTTCTAGACATGGTAATGTGTGACATTCACAGCTTTCAAATCACAGTAAGTCGTCTCCTTCCAACCCTCCCCATTACCAGGTTCAACCCCTTGGAGTGAGGAAGAAAAATATTACATTTGCTGCACTTGAGGTCTTTCAGGTGACTGTTTTGAGGGAAAGGGAGTACTTTCAGATCCTTAAATTTGGGATCACTGCCCCCTCAAAAAAAAAACTTACCTGTAATTCTCATTCTCTGAAGGAAATGCAGTAATTATAAACATATCCACACTCTTGGGTTCATCCTCCTAAGCATGAGGGGATTTGGAATGCGCCAAGGCTTACACCTAGCCGCTACACTGCCACATGCTGCCACACGGCACTGGCCTCGGCTCTCCCTGCCGGAACGGAGCAGGGCTCACCCAGTCATCCACCCTGGGAGGCAGGTGCTCCCCCATAGGAAGTGTGGGGTGGTGTAACTACTGTCCTTAGAAAGCACCAATTACCAATGGTCCCTCCTCTACAGTTTAAGGGGGATGGAGACACTACTAGAGTTGCTGTTACATGCTTCAAGACTGGCATTAAAACTGCAACATTAAAACTGTTAAAGCAAAGAATTCCCTAGTGATCCAGAGGTTAAGACAGAACACTTCCACAACAGGAGGCGTGGGTTCAGTCCCTGGCTGGGGAACTAAGACCCTGTGTGCCACGTGCCACAGCCAAAACATTTAAAACCTAACTGAATAAATACTATGCAAAATAAATGTTAAAGTGTAAGAATGGAAAGCTGTTCCTCTGTAAAGAAGCCCTGAGGGGGAGTAAGTGATGCAGGTGTAAGAACTGACTGCCTGTTGATCAGGGTGACGTCCCACGGTCAGCTAGAGAGCAGAGCATCACAGGCACTTAAATATCATATCTTGGCATTTAGCAACCTAGTATTTTGTGTTAATGCCTGCCAACTCGAGAGTCATGTGCAGAGTCAGCTGCAGTGTAGCCAACAGTAAGAAGGTAACTTGAAACAGCCAGGACCCTAAAAACTGCTGAGATTATCACCAAGGGTGGATGGTTTTTCATAAGGTCTGATACTCATAATATGTTGTTCGACTTCGACAAGCTCTCCTTTATGAACACAAGTAACTAATCATTCAATTTATAAAACTTAATCAACCTTACAGCTTAATGTGATAATTAGATTTTAAATGTTCAACTATACAAAGACTGAGTCCCTGTCATATTTAAACCCCTCTTCTCTTAGGAGAAGGCGATGGCACCCCACTCCAGTACTCTTGCCTGGAGAATCCCAGGGACGGAGGAGCCTGGTAGGCTGCAGTCCATGGAGTCGCTAGGAGTCAGACACAACTGAGCAACTTCACTTTCACTTTCATGCACTGGAAAAGGAAATGGCAACCCACTCCAGTGTTCTTGCCTGGAGAATCCCAGGGATGAGGGAGCCTGGTGGGCTGCCGTCTACGGGGTCGCACAGAGTCAGTCACGACTTCAGTCTTAGCAGCAGTAGCAGTCTGTCTCTTAAACATCTTAAAGAATTAGGAAGAGGGGCTTCCCTGGTGGCTCAGTGGTAAAGAATCCACCTGCCAGTGGAGGAGAATTAGGAAGAAATGGGCTACATATAGTTCCTGATTTGCATACTGATTTTCAGCGGGTTATAAGACTCATCCACAGAGGACAAGAGTCTCTATCCTCTGGTCCTACAGACTGGTGTCTTCCACTCAAACCAGGGTAGGACTGCCAGATAGAAACCAGGATTCACAGTTAAATGTGCATTTCAGAAAAATACTTTTTTCTTAGTATATCCCAAACATAGCATGGGACATAATTACACTAATTTATTTGTTATTTATCTCAAATTCAAATTAAGCTGGGCATCCTGAATTGTTTTTTGTCTTCTGCTAACTCTGCACACTCTAACCCAGGAGGAGCTCACAGGGTTATGCAGGATGGTGCTAGAGTGGGCCTTCCACTCTCAATCCAGATCTACACCAACACAGTGGTCACAAGCAATGTGTGGCTATGAAGCACTCAAACTGAGGCCAATTCAATATGAAACATTCTATAAATGTAAAATTCACACCAGATTTTGAATGCTTAGTGTGGAAAAGGTAAAAATCTCATAAACTTTTGTACTAATTACATGTTGAAATAATAATATTTTAGATATATTAAATAAAATATAATAAAAAGTAATTATGCCCACTTCTTTTACCTTTTTTATGTGGCGACCAAAAAACTCTTAAAATTACACATGCAGCTTGTATTTGTGACTTGCATTATATTTTTACTGGACAGAGCTGGTCTACATGCCTCAAGAAGAGGACTGGTCTAGAATTTCCTTGCTAAAAAAAATCAATAAAAAATCAATATTAGTAAAAAATCAATATTAGTAAACAAAGGGCTGCCTCTCACTTCTGTCAAGATATGAGAGTAGGCACGGGACATGACCATACCAAAGAAATGAAATTCTAGCAAAGACTGCTTTCCATAGGTAAAAAACAAAAAACACAGCATCCAAATATAACTGAGAGACAATTCAGAAACCTGTTATTTGATAAGGTCTTACGTACAAAAGAAATAAACTCTAGAGGTGCACGCTGTGTATGATTAAGTTGTGCAGGTGGATATAAAAATAAACTCTCCCAGACCCTAGTTCCAGTGGAAGAACCTCTCAGTACTACCACGTCGGGTGCCCACTCCTATATATTATCAAAATCATAGAGCAATAGTGTTTTGTTCTCTAATACATATTGGGGTGACATAAACTATTAAGAATTATTGGGAAGACTGTACTTATGATGCTGTAGATACAGAAGGGCTAGACTCAAAGGTCCTCATTTTTTACATTCATGCTACATGACTTGACCTTATACGGGTCAAGAAGCGACAGTTAGGACTGAACATGGAAAAACAGACGGGTTTAAAAATGGGAAAGGAATATGATAGGCTGTATATTGTCATTTTACTTATTTAATAATATGCAGAGTCTATCATGCTAAATGCAGAGCTGGACGAACCACAGGCTGGAATTAAGATTGCTGGGAGAAATATCAACAACCTCAGATATGCAGATGATACCACACAAATGGCAGAAAGTGAAGAGGAACTTAAGAGCCTCTTGATGAGGGTCAAAGAAGAGAATGAAAAAGCCGCCTTAAAACTCAACATTCAAGAAACTAAGATCATAGCATATGGTCCCATCACTTCATGGCAAATAGAATGGGAAAAAGTAGCAACAGTGACAGATTTTATTTTCTTGGGCTCCAAAATCACTGCAGACAGTGACTACAGCCATGAAATTAAAAGACGCTTCCTTCTTAGAAGAAAAGCTATGACAAACTTAGAGAGAGTATTAAAAAGCAGAGACATTACTTTGCTGACAAAGGTCAATATAGTCAAAGCTAGGGTTTTTCCAGTAGTCATGTACAAATGTGAGAGAGCTGGACCATAAAGAAGGCTGAGTGCCAAAGAATCGCTGCTTTTGAATTGTGGCCCTGGTGAAGACTTTTGAGAGTTCTTTGGACTGCAAGATCAAATCAGTCAATCCTAAAGGAAATCAACCCTGAATATTCATTAGAAGGACTGATGCTGAAGTTCCTATACTTTGGCCACCTGATGCAAAGAGCAGACTCATTGGAAAAGACTGACGCTGGGGAGAGTTGAAGGCAAAAGGAGAAGCAGGTGGCAGAGGATGAGATGGTTGAATGGCATCACCAACTCAATGGACATGAATTTGAGCAAACTCTGGGAGACAGTGAAGGAAAGTGGAGCCTGGCATGCTGCAGTCCATGGGTCACAAAGAGTTGGACACAACTTAGCAACTGAAAAATAAACAATGGATGTGAAATTAGAGCACTGGTTCTAGAACTACAAAATAAATTTTTCTTTTTTAAAAGGATATTGTATTTAAAAAAGTATGTTGTCAATACTATAGTGAGACAAAGCTTGTTTCAAAAATGACAGGCGCTGGGTAAGGAGGCTTTTTTAGAATAAAAAAAATTCAGTTATATAAAAGCTAAAGCTTAAGTAAGAAGTAATACCTGTTTATTTTTATATACTCCGCCTCACATTTTCACTTGGTTTGATTTTCAATTCGAATTTTTTTCTCAACTGGCCTAAAGAATTAAACCTGTCTATTCTGTTCCATGCTGTTATAAAAGTTAAAAATTATTTAACATGTTCTTCCAAATTAAAAGTCGAAAGAAAATTATATACAGATTATTTCCAAATTCTTAGTAAAATCTATTTTTCACTAATGTAATCTATATCATCTCCAAAGTAGATTTAAATCTTTTAAAGGTGCCTGCAGTTGTAATAAGCAAGACTGGTTCTAACCCAACTACAAACACACCCAAAAATTGATTCTCAAGGTTTTTTCATAAAAGGCCTCAGTCGTATTTTTACTCATTTTAACAGCAAACACAAAGTGTACTTTCCCTTCTTAACATCTTTTTATTACACAGATATAGGAAGAACAATTGCCTTGAAAAGACAATAGAATTATCATAAACCAAAGACAGGGCTAACGAGACAAAAATCAGCAGATTTCTCCTAAATTTGATAGTTCATAAAAAGTTCAAATCTTTTAGAACTAAACTTTCCAAGATCATTTTAAGAGCTTTAAAAAAGATGAACAAAATTAGATATAGATATTTAATTTCTTCATCAGCACTAAGTACTCAGTCAATACCAATGTCCTGGTGATTACAGTCTGAAATGTTCTGTAGATATTAGGTCTCCGATCGCCTGTTACCATCTGACATGAATTTTATGACCACATACCTATTAAAGAGTAAGAAGACATTTGCTTTCACACTTTTTGAAGCTTAGCAGAGATTAAAAAAAAAAAAATGGTTTGAGGGACTTTCTCTGAAGTAAAGGTAAGCTTCAAGAAGACCATGAAAAGCAAATCTTCAAAGCTGGTTCCATCAATTTAAGCAGACTGCTTAAATGCTGTCACTGTGTCAAAATTCTTGAATGCAAATCTTAATACATCCAAAAAGAGTTTTGGATGAAGAATCAACGACAGTAGTTATTAAGCTGATTTAAATGCAGACTGAAGTGGAAGACAAGTTTTACTGTTAAGTGGAATTTCTGGAAAACAAAACAAAAAGTGCCCTGCATCTCTAGGACGTGTGCACTTCAACAAGGAGAACCATCCCTGCTTGACAGTGTGTGTGGTGCCCTGCCCACACCTGCGGCCTCCACCTCTCTTCTGTGAGAGAGGGAGGGGCGTCTCCAGGCCTCCACGGAGCAGTCCAAAGCCAGTCCTGCAGGAGCCTCGGCCCTGAGCGCACTCCCTGCTCGGTGCTTACCTTTAGAGAGCAAGGAGGATGACACAAAGTGACCAGGGCTCACAGCCCACACCTCCAAGAGCACGGAAAAGACCTGCAGAGCCTTCCCGGTGCAGGAGGGACCTCTTTTTAATCTTCTGCTGGTGGAAGTTTAAGATTTTCCTGAAGAGAAGAGAAGAGTCAAATATTACACTGAGATCTTGCCATGTGATTCAAGTTTATCTAGAATACAAATAGTAGGCACTAAAGAAATAAATTAGATAAAATCAGGGATTTCCAAAAGCCATATTCTCTTCTTTCACAAAAAGTATTTTCCCTAAAGAATATGACTTCTCTTTAAACCCTAAACCTTAAGTGACTAGTTCAACTTCTTCCTCTGCACTGAACTAACAGTTGGGAGATGAGAAAAATACAGAAAAACTCTAGGTTGTCAAATAATCACAGTCGTAAATGCCATTAAAATACTTAGGAGAGCTAAACTCACTGAAAAGCAATGAGTTAAAAAGATCAAATAGAAATTTTGTCCTGCCTCTGTCTCTCTTTGATGACATGCATTTCCTGACAATTAACAGAGAAGTGGCCTCTGAGTTAAATGCCACATAATCACATGTGGAGCAATCCACTAAATGTGAGCTCCTGGAGGAAAAGGATCTGGGGTGGTTTTACTTCTTTATACTGATTACCTATACAGTCTAAAATAGCTCCAGGCACATAGTAAGTACTAAAAATAAAATTGGTAAGTAGAAAGAATATTAACCAATTAGCCAATATTCTCAAGGTCGAAAGTTACACAAATGAAACAATTAGAAGCCTACTAGTGTCCTAAGGAGCTTGAAACTGTATTATTTGAAAACAATATTAACAACACCAACATTCCTAAACACATATTAAATAACTTAAGAATATAATGTTTTAAAAATGTTGTATCTTAAAATATGAGGAAATGTTATAAATATATTATTTCAAGTCAAATTCCTGAAAAGGGGTGGAAATCACACACTGTACATTCACAGTACATTATGCAGGATCAATTTTAAGAATATTAATATAAGTGAAAGGAAACATGCCTTTTTAATACTTTAGTATTAATTATTTTTCATCTTTTGAAGAGGTCTACATAAACCAAGTGATAATACAGTTATCTATCAATATATGCATAACTATGCTTAAATAAATCATTAGCATAATTTTAAAATGAAATCAGACGATGCCATTCTATGATTTTCATACATATTTCAAGTAAATGTTTATGTTTCATTTAATCTCAAAAAAACACAAAATTTAAACAGGAAATGCTGAGTATTATTCATTTATTTGCTTTCCTGTCACTTACAGACTATTACTAAGAACACAGATTGATTTCCTTCAAGTAGTTTTACAACTCTTCCCAAATTTGATAAATTAGGGAGAAAAAGAAAAAATGCTGAAGTCAGTAACAGATACAACAATCATATTGATAAAGAACTAAATACGTATGTGTTGTATATGTTTTTTAATTAAAATGCAAGGCTTGTATACCCATGGCCGATTCAGGTTGACGTATGACAGAAATCCACACCATACTGTAAAGCAACTACCCTCCACTCAAAAAAAAAAAATTGCAAGGCTACTAGAAGAACAAACTATTACAAAATATGTGATTTCATTTGACCCCAAATTCTACATCTGTAGAACTGGCCCTCCAAATACACTGGACGGTGCCCATAGGGCCTTTCACCTCAGGGCACAGGCAACTGTTAAACACACAGCCAAACCACAATAAGAAAACAGGCAGTAAATCCAGGACTGATGATTACCAGTAAAACAATGTTTTAGCTGACAGATCATGCTTCGATTATAGTAGTAAAGAGCTTTCCTTATTTCACAAAGAATTCAATTTAGTATCTTTTATCAGGGCATCAGGATTAAATGTGAAAAAAGGAATAAATTTTAAAACAAAACTTTAGAAATTCACTGAATTTAGAACAATATTTCTTATCTGGACATGTTGCAAAACCTTTGAAACTCATTTTGGGGAGAGGAGTGAACACAGTTACAAAGAACTAATGAGCTTAAAGGGGGTAAAGGAAAACATAAAGTTGGAAATTCTGCTGAAAGAAGAAGATTCCACTACTTGGTTGAATCCCAGGCCCAGGAGGGTCAAGAGAAGACATAAGTTCCCCAGACAGAGGCCCTGACTGGGAGCTTCTTTAAAATCCTGGTTCCCATTAGAGGGTGATGGATCCTTTGCCACATCTCCGAAGGCAGGAGGAATGAAGTTTAAGTTTACCCCATTTGGAAATTTAGTGTTCAGCACTTAATTTCACTTGCAAGTATAGATTATTAAGGTACAGTACAAGTGACTTAGTTTCTTACACAACTGTCATAAGCAATCTGCTTTCTCTTTTTCATCCTGACTAATGTTTCCCATAGCTCATAGCTATTACTCAGCTCAGACCACAGGGGGATTCTCCAGGCAGCTTCCTCAATGAGGTAAGACAGGTGATGTGCTCAGATGACACAGAAGTATCCCATGGCTATAAAAGGTTCTAGGCAAGCACTGAGGTTGAGAGGAAGCAGGCAGTCAGGGACAGCAGACCCATCACTAGTCCACTGCCTGTACTCTATGGGATGCTGATCTGGGTTACAAAAGTAGTGTGTTCTGATACTATTCCTTATACTCTTTTCTGACTCACATTTCCAGTTCTAACTCACTTGTGCCCTTCAAAATTGACTGATCAGTTAAGTTATTAAGGACTTGTTCCTGTATATTCCTCCCATCGGTTCTCTCCACAGCACTTAAAACAGAATGTTTTGCAATAGTTGATTTCTGTATCTGCTCTGTCCAAATGTAAGCATTAGCCACACAGAGTTACTGAGTACCCAAAATGTACTAGTGTGACTGAGGTACTGAAGATTTAATTTTTACTTAATGTAAATTAATTTGTATTTAAACTGCCACATAGGGCTGGTAGCTACCATACTGAACAGCACAAGTGTGGAGTGCTGCCATTATTTTCACTTGATTTTCTAATTAGCATTTAAAAAATCACCCATTTCCTTCAAATCTAACATAGATATTTTAACTGCAGATACCGCTTTACATAGGTACATACAAGTATATACACACTTCTAACCATAACTTACACCTAACATTTCTCCACATTTCTAGAACTGCAATGCCCAACACTGTGGCCACATGAGTATTTAAATTTAAATGCTGTTAAATAAAATTAAAAATTCAGTTCCTAAGGTCCATCAGCCACATTTCACATGCTCAGTAGCCATGTGTGGCTAGTGGCTATGATATTAGTGTAAATCATAGGATATTTTCATCTAGAGTCTATGGATGATATTAGTGTATATCATAGGATATTTTCATCTGTTCTAGAGTCTTCAAAACTTATTAAAGACAATATTTTACAGTGATGTTCTATAATTAGTCTCTACGTATATGATTTATAATTAGCACAATATTTATTTCCTAAATCCCAAGTGAAATATTTAAACATTACTGTGATTCTGAGTATACATGCCTGAATCACTCCCCAAGAGTTTGGTGCTACTGCTTATCTTGCAAGATTAGATTTAAGAAAATTTAGTCCTTTTAATACAAAGAAAAATCTATATTTCCAAGTCATAATTTGCAGTTTTTTGGTAAGTGAACAGGTAAATATTCCCCCTCATACTACTCTTATTTCTTTAGTCTCATAATCTGTCATACTTTTTCTCATTTATATGTTAGGATCTTGAAGTCTAAATTTGCATATTCTGCAATAATATGAGACTGTCATATCTGTTATCACTTCCTCTGTAACTTCTGTTTTAGATATTCTCCACAATTTTCAGTGACCCTTTTAATTATAATATTTTGATCTGCCAAACATTTTTAATATTCAGGGGTATACTTTACCTTGGTGAGTCCTACCAATGCTTCATATATGAGATGCAAAAGCATTTCCCATGCTACTTAAAAAAAAAAAATCTCTCTGGTTGTATAAAGTATGGATGAATGCCTTTTCTTGTCTTATCCCTTTTGCAGTTATAACACTACCTAATACTACTGAATGAATATCCTTTAAGTGGCCTCTCCTATAATGAAAAATAGTTAAGTTGTTGTAAGTACATGGGACTAAATTTGGATTCCTTATAACATTCCTATAATCCATGTTTTACAGGACAGAAAAAATACTTTTCAGACTCCCTCTAACAAAGGCAATTGGATTAGTTTAGTAAAGAGTAAAAGCGGGGCAAGGATGTGGGTAGTGATGTTTTGCCGAAAGATTAAGATAAAACTTGCCGAGTCTCTAAACTCACTGAATGCTACATTAAAAAAAAAAAACTAGTAGAAGGGGGTGATTTTCCATCTGTATTGACACTGGCAAAGAAATCACAGTGGCCACCGAGGCAAGAAAGCTGAGGTCGTGAGGGACAGGGATTTGCAGAGGTCACAGGATGAAGGGCATTTCTCTCAACTCTCACTGACCAAGAAGTCAGGGCTCAAGGAAAACTGTCCAAATCTGCAAGCGGAACAGAATTCTCTTCTACTATCTGAGTTACACGTCTGTTCCGGCATCATTACCACTGATGTTTTAAACGGTTCCCAGTGTGTAGTAGAATGAGACTTACCCTCTCTGTTGAATCACTATCAAATAAGTCACTAGAAAATCTGAAAGTCAGAAGTAAACTGAGAAATCTATTAATTGCTTATAGTGAAATAATTTGCCAACAATTCTCAAGATTAATGAATAGTTTCTCTTCATTTATTTAACTGTTAAGATGCTTTCAAATGTTTTCTTTCAAAAGGTCTAACATCTTTCTCAAATTTATTGGTAAGTATTATGCTTTGTTACAGTTCTGAGTAGGGTCTTTTTCTAGTGTTTTTTCAGTTGGTATAAAGATACAGTATATCCAGAACTTTATTTTTCCTATTTATAAAAATGGCTTTAAAGCTGATTGCCATAGGTTTTCTTAATCAGTCATGTCATCTAAAAGTGAAATATTTTTCTTATTTTGTTAACAGTATTAAATGGAGTTACTGCTGGTTGTTAAATAAACTAATAATAAAAATAACAGTTTTGGTCCTGAATTTAAGTTTACAAATCTGGCAATATTAGATCATCCCTTATATGCTACCCACCTATACAGTACTACTCTGCCCTGTGATACTGTTTGGCTTGCTGAAGTTCAACTAATCACTCATTACTCAGCAGAGAGAAACATATTTGACCAAGTAAAACTTGGAAGAAAAGGGTCCCAGTTCCTAAATGATCAATACTGTATATGCTAACTATATAAAGTTGTCCTAATACTGACACTGTTCATAAAAATCAAGTAAGAAGTATCTTTACTCTATAAAAATCCTGTAATTACATGGTCACTTCAGTGCTATGTGATCTTCATACCTAAAGTTACTCTTGGATAGTAAACTAGATATTTAAGATTGGGAACTCATGTACACCCATGGCGGATTCATGTCAATGTATGGCAAAACCAATACAGTATTGTAAAGTAAAATAAGAAATAAATAAATAAATAAAAAGAGATGATATTAAGAGCACTAGGTTTATTTCTAGGAAGAACTATTTCAGAGAAATCAAAAGTCACAGTTTACAAGGGAAAATTCTTCTTAGAAGAATTTCTAGTAATAAATGTGGACGGTGTAACAGGTTAAAATATTTGTTATCCTGCAAACCCTAATGATAGAATTGATTCAGAAACAATTGGCAATGGATTAAACCACAAAAGGAAAGGGGGAAAGGCTCCATGGAGAGACTGGGCTGTTGGCACTGACCCATTCTAGCACTGCGAAGAGTATGCCAAGCAGACACCACATGCTCCGTGACGTGGTTCAGCATAAAGGCACAGCTTCATGTACGAGGTATTCCTGTCCACCCCACCTAAACTCGAAAATCAAAGCTCGACCTGGATCTAACCAGGTCTTTTGAGCTAACTTCTAATTTGCAGGAAATGTAGATGTCAATGGAATATATTAACTGGGAAGCCACCAGAAATATCCAGAATAGGGGCTTATTCTATGGGACAACTTCCCCAGCTCCTTTAATGAGTCAAGAACAGGAAGGAAAGAGAGATGAAGAGAGGAAGGGAAGGAGGAAGGGAGAGGCAGGGGGGAAGGGAAGTAGGTAGTGAGGAAGAAAAGACTTTAACCATGCAGCCGTCCTAACAACCTAACACGACAAGGATTTTGTGTGGCTTCTGAACAAGCAGCCCAAATATCATGTGACAATTTTGAATCAAAAGCATAGGGGACTGAATAGGGAGATAGCATCAGCTGATACAAGTAAGTTTTGTTAATTTTGTTTGATGTGTTAGAGGTACTGTAGTTATATTAAAAAGTCTTTCTTTCCCTCCTGTATAGCACAGAACTATATTCAGTATCTGTTGGAAGAGAATGTGAAAAAGACTGTGTGTGTGTGTGTGTGTGTGTGTGTGTGTGTGTGTGTGTGTGTGTGTGTGTATTTACAGGGGTAACTGAATCACCCTGCTATATGACAGAAACTACCACAACATTGTAAGTCAACTATACTCCAATAAAATAAACTTTTAAAAAGTCCTTTTTTTAAATAAAAGAGTTGACTATTGAAGGAGGTAGGAGTAAAAAAGACTTGACGTCTGGGATCTTCTTCAAAATAGTTGAGAAAACAGGAGGAGGTAGATGAAGCAACTGTGGCATAAATTTCTGATTGTTAAATCTGGACCATAGATATAGAGAGTTTATTACACTTGTCTCTTTTCCTTTACACGTTTGAAAATTTTCATAATTATAGAAATCCAGGCCCCCAGAATATCACCTATTAAGCCAAATACAGTCTAAGTAAAAATAGAACTATTATCTACTGCCTTGCCACACACTGAACATGCTCACCCTGTACAAAGCAAGGGTGCAAAAGATAGTACAGACTGCCCTGTGGTTGGCACGGATGCACCCACATTGTAAGACAGTCATTTAAAAATTAAATTTGACTTGCATATATTGTTACTGCGTATATGTGTATATGCAAAGAAAAATTGTAAATTTTAGTCCAATGATACTTTAGGAAACAAAATATCAGAGAAAAAAAAATCTGTACCCCTAACAAACAAAAATGAGATATTATGGTTTGTCAGGTACACTGAACCAATGCAAAGGAAAGTACTTTGATATTATACCTCTTTCATATCTCAATAAACTCATGCTGCCTTCTGATTTTAATGGTATGTATTACACTTGGGTTTGCATTTTCAAAACTATTCCCGATTCAAATGACCCCTCCTTTAACCAACCGATATTCTTTTCTCTGAATGAGGTTGACTGGTCTCAGCTAAGTGACAGGAGGTTGTGGGTTACAGCCTCACTGCACAAAATATACAACAGCATAATATTTTATTCACAGCAGGTACTCAAGTATTCAAGTGACAGATTTTAACACCCACACAGGTATTTGGATTTATATGTTCCTCAAACATTTAAATGAATCTCTAAGGGTAAAGTATGTGGCAGAGATACCCTGAAACGTGCCCCTCATATGCTCCACCACATCACCACCACCACGGAACCATAGTCATCATTTATCTGTCCCCACATAAAATGTCCCTACAGCATAAGAGAGAACTGTCTACTTGTCTTATTTTCACAGTAATTAGAGATGTTATCTTTTTAAAATTCTTGGTTTCGCTTTTTCTGTATTAATGATCGCTTAGTGATGGATAGGACTTTTTCCAACATGGTAACACAGTAAGCAAATCCTCCACGAATTTTGTTAGTTTTATATTCTTATAAACTTAAGACTTCTTTCATATGACGGCATGTTAGTATTTCCTTCAAATAACTTGTAAATTTAAATGCTATCCTTGTCCAAAAAGCTTTGCTTTTAATGCCTTGTTATATTTTAACATTTAAAATGCAGCAGGCGTTCTTAATGTGTGTGCAGTCACTTCAGTCGTGTCTGACTGTGCGATGCTATGGACTGTAGCTGGCCAGGCTCCTCTCTCCGTGGGATTCTCCAGGCAGGAATACTGGAGTGGGTTGCCATGCCCTCCTCCAAGGGACCTTCCTGACCCAGGGTTCGAACCTGAGTCTCTTTTGTCTCCTGAATTGGTAGGCAGGTTCTTTACCACTGGCACCACCTGCGAAGGCTATTCTTCTAATTTATGACTACAATCTCATCTGTAGGTCAACAGACATACCAACCAACTTCCTGCATTCACGTGGCTGGGAACACATTGGGGCCCAGATGCCTGCCACACACTGAGGCAGAGCTGGGCAGTACAGGGGACCTTTAACTAGCAGCTTCTGGCCACTCTGCTCCCCTTTAGCAGGAGTAGGTGGTATTTACAGGATTCAGTGAGATCATATGGTAAAGTGTATACATACAAGCACAAACCATGCTTGCTTATGTCTTCTCCCTTCAAAGGCTATATACTCTACTTGAATCAGTAAAGTACGCTGGAAACTCATGATACCGTTTACATAACTAGAAAACCATACACTGTTGTAAAGGGCAGAGTTGCTATGAACTACTATAATTATTTAAGACTGGTTTATAAAAAACTAGTTTAAAGATGTAAACAAATAACTTGGTACCTGCTAGAAATGTTTACTGGAAAAAAATTTTAATCATATGGCAAGGAAATCAGTTTGAAATTGGGTAGACTAAAGCAATCCACTCCTTGACTATTGCCTGGAAAATCCCATGGACAGAGCAGCCTGGTAGGCTATAGCCCATGGGGTCGCAAAGAGTCGGACACGACTGAGCGACTTCACTTTCACAGCAATTTTACATTTCCCTTGAGAAGTTACAGAATAGTACGTAATTTATATGGGAATATTTGAAAAGCCCTGAAATAGTATATGTAAAAATCAATAATGTAATTTTACTTGATGGTATCATGTAAAATACCATGTAGAACAGAAATCTTTACTCAGCATATAAAATAAAAAGCTTAAATGAATTTTTAGCTTTTCATTTCAATTTAGGGCAATAACATGGAATGGATATATACATACTGCGTGTACATATGCATACACACGCATACACATATATATATAACACATACACATAAAGTGAGGAGACTTGAGATCTGAGACAGCCTCAGTTAGAGAAGTTCATATATCTGCGATCCCTCCACGTATCAGTTGCAGAGCAGGAACTAGGTCTCAGATCTTCGGCTTGACGTCTAAGTGTTCTTTCCATGGTTTTAGTCTTCCTAAGGCCTAGGCACAGTGACAGCATAATTCTTCTGGCTATCATGACACTACTATCAGCAAGTGCTAGACAGCTTAGTAAGTGCTCAGTAACTTACCAAGCTGATTAATTCTATCCAACTGATTAGGGTCATGGGAAATGATACTTCCAGTGTTGAAATGATTCTCTCTTACTGAGACCTTACAATGGAAGAAGTAATTCTATATTGTAAGCAAAAATAAGGACACTAGAGTATGAAACACCTATCTTAAATTTAATTCAAATATTTCATCTGAAAATCATTGAAGTACTTGCACTTATTGTGAATTGAATTAATCTACAAATACAAAAATTTTCTTTGTACACAGAGGGGTTTAAGGCTGCAAGCTTATAAGTCTCAGTTAACAGTCAAACCCAACCGATTTGATTCTAGAGCCCAACCTCTTAATCATGACAACTCAGAAATGTAAAACTGCTTCGTATTATTTTATTAAGTGATCATACAGGATAGGCTTTATGAGCTCGGCCAATATTCACATTTCTTGGTACCTTAGAAACTTCAAGTTTCCTTATTTTAAGTAAGCTATTCAAAAGCCAAGAATGTGTAAGTCCCTACTAATTTCTAAGACCCATTCTCAAAGAGTTTCTGTTCAATTTTTATGTAAAAATGAATAACCTCATTCAAGAGGAAAATAAACTGAATAATGAACACACTATAGATCAATTCTCAAGGTATCCTTAAGAAAGGATGCTTTAAAAAAAAGTCACAACTTTACTGTAATAATTACTAGGTTAATGTCTACCCTCCCTGACAGATGCTAACCTGAAGATGACATCAGTCATATTTATGACTACAACCCCCTATGCCTAGGGTAGTGCCTGACACATAAAGCAGCCTGTCAATAAGAATTTACAGAATAAATGAATGGGATATACTCTTTTATCTGTTATATTTATTTAGTAAAGATCCCTAGCATGTGTGTGCTAAGTCACTTCAGTTGTGTCCAACTTTTTGTGTCCTTACTGACTGTAGCCTGCCTAGTTTCTCCTCTGTCCACGGGATTCTCTAGGTAAGAATATTGGAGAGAGTTGCCATGCCCTCCTCCAGGCAACTGCCTGACCCAAGGATCCAACCTGTGCCTCCTCCACTGGCAGGGGGGTTCTTTATCACTAGCACAGCCTGGGGAGCCCAAAGATCCCTAGTAGTAGCAACTAAATATTGCTTATAACATTTTACATAATACATTTTAATCATCATTTAATATATTAATTTTTAAGATGTCACAATTTTTCTTCAAATGATCCTTGTGATTTTTATCAGCAAGAATTCCTTCTTTATAAACTTCTGTCTTAGGTTCTTAAAAGAATGGATCTTGAAAGGTACTCATTTTCCACATTTAAAAGCTCTTCCGTCTATGAACTGAAAATGATTTTTTCCTTCCCACCATTATAAACAATAACTTTTTATTAAAATTTACCTTTCTGAAACTTCAAATTCCACAGCATTGCTAATCATCATTTATTCTGATAGTGGTAGCCCCCGAACTTCTTTTAGAAGCCACTGTATTACAATATACCAAGCAGATACCGATTCGCTAAACTGAAGTTACAGTTATGTCCATCATAAAAATGATGACTATTAGTAGACTTTTGTTTGCTTAGAAACAAGTCATTTTTCATTCATTTTAGTAAAAGAAAGGCTATGTATCCCCTTCCATCTGTGATGTTTACATTAAGTATGTGGTTAAACATCTTCATGTGGCTAAATACTCAATTCTCCACCTGCCCATGGACCACTTGAAGCTAAATGCATAGAACCTAAAAGAGCCATCATAGAAATGTGATGTTATAAAAACTGCAAGGCCCGCGGCCCAGCCAGGATCATTTTCCTCTAGACACTCCTCCTGGGAGGATGGGAATGACATTTTTCTCCCAGCAGTGACAAACAAACTGCCTTATCAGCTGAGCTAAGATCTTCAAATCAGAATACTTGAAAGGGAGGCTGGAGTCCTTCTTCTGAGTGTACCCGGGAAAAAATTATAACAGAAGTCACCGCAGAGACTGAAGTCAACATCACAATCTTGAGGAGGAAATTAACAACAGACTTACCCTGGATTTTTGCCACTTGAAAAATAGTTGTAGTTATTTAATTTTTTAAATAGCTTATATATTTTAGTAGTAAATTAGGGTAAAGAACATGTCTAATCTAAAAGTAAACCTTTCTGATTTTAGGTTCTTACTAGATTGCATCCTCTGATTCAATCTGCTTTCATATTATCAGCTGAATAAAGAAAAGTGAGTCTTCAATGAGTTGTTTTTTAATGTTGACAGATCTAACTTAAAAGCAAACTAACTTTATCATTTTTCAAACATCACTTCCCTTAGACAAGATTCACTGTGTCCTACAGAAGAAGTGTAAATATTTAGTCATCAAATGGTCTATCATATATATTTTCAAAAATTTAATAAAATATGCATATTTCAGAATAAGGTATAAAAGAAACAAATTTTACAGTTATTTCTTTCAAAAAGGGATAAAAGTTGATTAAGGAAATCATACTATCATTAAAAAATGTCTTTACATAACAACTCAATGATATAAAGCGAGTGATAAATCCCTGTGCTGGCCTGACACTAGAATGGAGAGGACAGTGCTAAGGACAGGACAGTGCTTAGTTCATGGATGACATCTATTTTAATAATCTTAAATTCAGCTGAAGAAATCAGTACCATCATTCACTGCATTCAATTTTAAAACGTAAGAATTCTCTCCAGAAAATGAAATTCTTATAAGAACATGACTTTAACAAGGCTTTGCTGCAAATTCTCAAGAACATCTAAGAAAACAGAATAGCAGCAGAAAAAAATTTTCCATGGTTAGAATTCAGTCTTTCTGCATGTTTCGATTAGAAGATATTCATTTAATAAATGATACATATTGGAAGTTCAGAAGACAAGTCATCGGTTACCTTAGTAAATAAATAAGAGATCCCTGCTTTCCCGCTTTCCTCACACACCTGCTTATGCCTCTCCAAAGTACTGGTTCCAGCTGCAATTTTATCTACACTGTAATCACCATCTACACTGCACATTAAAGGGCAGTTCTGAAGCGCCTCCGTTCTGAACGGCACCATCTTCCTTTCGGCACTCGGCTGCACGGGCGGCACAGAGCAGACTCTCCACAGACCGAGTGCAGGGAGGACAGCTGCCGCCATCCAGGGCACCAGGCTCGCTGTCAGCGTGAGAATGTTCATATGGTGACAGATGCTGTGTGAGGCGCTTGTCACACGTGCTGGTCCTGACATGTTTGTTATTAAGCTCTAGAAAATACAGTCACATTCAACTAACATCATTTTGACACCTCTAATTGCAAAAGAAAAATTGCCCAAACTATGTCAATCTCAAAAATTCTAAGTCTGACACAGAATCACAATCTATTATTAATATCTGGCCTTCATCACACTGTCCAGTTATCACAAAGTTACTATGTCCACAGAGACACTCAAGTAAGCTCTGATAAACACTGATTTTGGATTTCAACCTTTATAATTTACTAATTCAACTCCTGTCCAAAGTTACTATAATGAATCATGGATCTGACAGGACACAGATATTCAAATAAAGGGGTATACAGGAGCCAAACAAAAAGAGGATAAAACTATTAAGTTTCAGGTCACTTGAAGGACATAAAAATGTAGCCAAATTTGAATTATTTTCTCAGTGCAAACATGTGAAAGGCAGGAGAGAGAGGTCTAATTGTTTCACTACAATTTGATACTGTGCTATATTATAAACAGCTACTCCATTTTACTTTGGCTACATAAATATCTTAAGAACTTTGTATTTTGCACAGAGGTATAGTAATAATGATGTTTTAAAGGCCCAATGTCAGACTCAGTGTATCTGATTATTTGATATTATACTTTCTTCCTCCCTATCATCTTATAATGTAATTAAAAAGGAAGCAGGAATCAACAGGCTACTTCACTGCAAAATTTATGACATTTACTTTGAATGAGGAGCAGCTATGAAACTAATTCAGTTTGGTAGAAACTTTACTCAAGGAACATTTAAAATATGCTATTTTAAAATGATGATTACAGCAGAACTATAAAAAATTGAATGTGTTAAACTGATTTTCACACTTAATATTATTTTCTTATCAACATCAAGTATTATAAAAATCTCTTATCTACAAAACCATTCCTTACATTTATCTTATTATAGATGTAAATCATAGACATATAAATTCAAACGCTTGGCATTAATTTTGTCCTAGATTTTAAAAGTTCTAAATTTTAATTCAGATACAATGAGTTGGTATGCTTCACACACACACACACCCAGTAAGTTAAAGGGAAACTCTTACCGTGGGTTTTCTTTTGCCAGTCAGTTCTTCCACAGCTCTCCCGGCAGGGCCTTCCTCTGTCGAGCAGACAGCAGCCAAATCACAACATGACTTTTGGATGCTCACGTCTTCAGATGGGAGTTTTCGGCCAATTGCCAGATGAGAATTTAAACTGAAACTAAATTACCCAAACTTTATTAAATTGTTTCCACATCCACTAACTGATAATGAGTAAAGACTCTAAGCTGGAAAATTAAGTAAATTGGGTTTGATTCACCTCTTTTCAAGCAGTCATTAACATGTTTAAGAAGAAATGCTAGGGTAAAAAATATTACCTTCAGAGAACAGTTTTAAGTAAACTTCAATTGTTTCCAAAAAGTTGCCACAATTATTCTGTAACCCAAGTTAACACATGACAAAGATGGTATTTATTCAATGATGTATCTATAAACTATAGAGTCACAAATTTAAATTCTGTCATTGAATCTACCTGAAAACTAATTATAATATGGGGACACACTCTGACAGCATCATCTATACTTATATAAAGTATTTGTTAAGTCATCACCTACTTGCAGTCCACACCATTAAGAAGTTAAAGGTTACACGCCCTGCCTGCAAGCATCATCCTCTGTACTGAGAAGAAAAATGTCTGGCTACCACTTGCAATTACACTGCACCAACAACTCTGCCCCTTTTCTGCACCAGCTGAGGCTCCTTTTCTCTCAATTACTACAGTTGATCTTTGTAGCACCTGTCAATTATATATGGTCTTTAATCATTGGGCTTTCTGATTAAGTTGTACAGTCTCTCTCTGTTCTGATACTTCTCAAGTATTTGGCATACTACATTGCTCCACCTGTGGTTAAGATATTCCCTCAGATCCCCAACAGCATTTCTTCCCAGTCGGAAGTTGGCCCATTCAATAACATCTTTTCCCTGACAATGTAAAGCTTCAGTAAATACACAATAAAGCTAAAACGAAGACAGGAAAGCAAAGGGAAACACTGTCTTACCTTCCTGAGGTATCATATTTACTACTGATTAAAACCAGTTTCTGAATGCCACCTGTAACAGGTGCAGACTCGGTGTACATAATTAGTCACGCAGGACTCAGATCCGAACGCTGAGCATGACACACCCCTATCCTCAGATTCCATGCCCGCCCTCCTCTCACACACGTGAAGGCAAGTGCACATGCGTCTCTAGCCACCCACACACTGACAGGTTCCTCCCATCAGCAACCTGGTGTTACATACAAGGTATTACATACAAGAGAATATAAAGTAAAGAGTCAATTTATAGTTAAACCAGGAGAAACTGACTTCAGAACAAAGCCCAACGCTTACCAAAACTGCTGTGTCTTAAGAGTTAATCACACTGACCTCAAATAGTTTGATATCCTAGAAACAGGCTTACTCCATTCTATCCAATAATTATAATCTCAAATCCTCAGCAGCAATAACACTTAAGAACTATTCAGAGATGAACAGAGTTCTTTCCTGGATAGTAGGAGCTACAATGTTAACCTCCTTTCTCAAGGAGTTTTATGATATAAAACTTTGAACAGGGGGGTTGTGGGAGGATGTGTGATTGGTAGATTTCCAAGAAAGAAACAAGCACAAAGTGTTAAATTGTTTGAATAGATTTGTCACATGTGGGGTGATCTGAGACTTTCTATCAACATGTATTTTGAAAGCAGAAAATATACAACTATTTTATTATTATTGAGCCTGATGAAGCCCACAGAGCAAAACTTAATTAAATATAGACTATGACTGTAGGAGTATTCATACCCTTACTCTGGAAGAAGATCAAAGATAAATTCCTTAGTCAAATGAAATTGCAGAACATGAGATATTTTAAAAATCAAGCCTTCAGTATAAGAGAAACAATTCTAAACTTGTTCATGTTGCTAATCCTAAAGATTCCAATCATCACCTTAGTGATTTAATCATTACCTAGTGATTTAATTTTTAGTACAAGAGACATAATTCTGAAAAGTTACTATCACAGTACCAAAACCATGAACCAGAAAGCACAGAATGCTTCTTTTGGTGTGAACAACATTACTGATAACACACCTACATAACAGAGGTAGTTTCATATTCCAGCAATGATGGCTTGTCAAGTGTTTCTGCGCCTGTATATCATCTCAAATGCATTCGATTAGTTCATACTCGTAACAGCGTTAACATTTAACGCCACCCCTCATCTTAACGGAGAAACAGGCCCAGCAGTAATATACTACTTGTCCAAAGGCACAGAGCTAAATAGCAGCAAAATCAAGACCCCTTAAGAACCAATGTTTCTTTTACTATAATTAAGTAAAGAAAGAATTATGCCTAAGAAAGAAATATAATTTTATTAAAAAGATGTAAACCTTTTAACCTCAACATTAAATCTCAAACATACAGATCACTAACTCCAAAGACACAGACTCAATACATAAAGTTAGGGCAAGAAGAATGTATGATTAATTTAAACCCCACAGGCATTCAGTCTTACACCCAAATCTTACAGACTCAGAACACGAGTTTGAGGAATATATAAAATTTCATCAAAAGTTTCTCTACAGGCCAGTATCACTGATGAACATAGATGCAAAAATCCTCAACAAAATTTTAGCAAACAAAATTCAACAAGACATTAAAAAGCTCAGACACCATGATCAACTTGGGTTTATTCCAAGGATGCAAGGATTCTTCAACATACACAAATCAATCAATGTGATACACCATATTAACAAATTGAAAAATAAAAACCATATGATCTCAATAGATGCAGAAAAAGTCTTTGACAAAATTCAGCACCCATTTATGATTAAAACTCTTCAAAAAATGGGCACATTTGTTGCTCTACCTCAACACAGTAAGCCTACAGCAAACATTATTCTCAATGGTGAAACACTGAAAGCATTCCCCCTAAGATCAGGAACAAGACAAGGGTGTCCACTTTCATCACTATATTATTCAACATAGTTTTGGAACTCCTAGCTACAGCAATCAGAGAAGAAAATAAAAGGAATCCAGATCAGAAAAGAAGAAGTAAAGCTCTCACTGTTTGCAGATGACATGATACTGTACATAGAAAACCCTAAAGATACTATCAAAAAATTACTAGAGCTCATCAGTGAATTGAGCTAAGTCGCAGGATACAAAATCAATACACAGAAATAACCTGCATTCCTATATACTAACAACGAAAAATCAGAAAGAGAAATTAAGGAATCTATCTCATTCACCACTGCACAAAAAGAATAAAATATCTAGGAATAAACTTACCTAAGGAGACAAAAGAACTGTACACAATTTTAAGACACTAATGAAAGAAATCAAAGATGACATAAACAGATGGAGAGATATTCCAAGTTCCTGGGTAGGAAGAATAAAGGTAGGAATAAATAAAACTGTCATTGTGAAAATGACAATACTATCACATGTGATCTACAGATTCAATGTGATCCCTATCAATTTACCAATGGCATTTTTCACAGAACTAGAACAAAAAATTTCACAATTCATATGGAAACACAAAAGACCCCGAATAGCCAAAGCAGTCTTGAGAAAGAAGAATGGAGCTGGAGGAATCAACCTTCCTGACTTCAGATTATATGACAAAGCTACAGTCATCAAGATGGTATGGTACTGGCACAGAAACAGAAATACAAATGGAACAAGACAGAAAGCCCAGAAATAAACCCATGCACCTATGGGTACCTTAGATTTGACAAAGGCAAGAATATACAATGGGGCAAAGACAGCCTCTTCAATAAGTGGTGCTGGGAAAACTGGACAGCTACATGTAAAAGAATAAAATTAGAACACTTGCTAACACCAGACACAAAGATGAATTCAAAATGGGTTAAAGACCTAAATGTATGACCAGAAACTATAAAACTCCTAGAGGAAAACATAGGCAGAACACTCGATGACATAAATAAAAGCAAGAGCCTCTATGACCCACCTCCTAGAGTAACAGAAATAAAAATAAAAGTAAACAAGTGGGACCTGATTAAACTCGAAAGCTTTTGCACAGCAAAGGAAACGATAAGCAAGGTGAAAAGACAACCCTCAGAATGGGAGAAAATAACAGCAAATGAAACAACTGACTAAGGATTAATTTCCAAAATATACAAGGAACTCATACAACTCAATATCAGAAAAACAAACAACCCAATCAAAAAGTGGGAAAAAGACCTAAATATACATTTCTCCAAAGACATACAAATGGCTAACAAACACATGAAAAGATGCTCAACATAGCTCATTATTAGAGAAATGCAAATCAAAACTGCAGTGAGATATCACTTCATACTGGTCAGAATGGCCATCATCAAAAAGTCTATAAACAATAAATGCTGGAGAGGGTGTGGAGAAAAGGGAATGCTCTTGCACTGTTGGTGGGAATGTAAATTGATATAGCCACTATGGAAGACAGTATGGAGATTCCTTTCAAAAAAAACTAAGAATGAAACTACCAGCAATCCCACTCCTAAGCATATATACTGAGGAAACTAAAATTGAAAAAGACACATATATCCCATTGTTCATTGCAGCACAATTTACAATAGCTAGAACGTGGAGCAACCTAGATGTCCATCGACAGATGAATGGATAAAGAAGTTGTGGTACATATACACAATGGAACATTACTCAGCCATAAAAAGGTATGCATTTGAGTCAGTTCTGATGAGGTGGATTAACCTAGAACCTATTATACAGAGTGAAGTAAGTCAGAAAGAGAAAGATAAACATCGTATACTAATGCATATATACACAATCTAGAAAAATTGTACTGAAGAATTTATCTGAAGGGCAGCAATGGAGAAACAGACATAAGAGGTTTATGCACATGGGGAGAGGGGAGGAGAGGGTGAGATGTATGGAGAGTAACATGGACACTTACATTACCATATGTAGCATAGACAGCCAATGGGAATTCGCTGTATGTCTCTAAACCCAAACAGGGGCTCTGTGTTAAGCTAAAGGGGTGGGATGGGGAGGGCGATGGGAGGGAGGTTCAAAAGGGAGGGGATATATGTATACCTATGGCTGATTCATGTTGACGTTTGACAGAGAACAACAAAACTCTGTAAAGCAATTATCCTTCAATTAATAAATAAATTTTAAAAGATTACACACACACACACACACACAAAGTCTCTAATACGAAAGTCAATTTTGTAGATTTTCCCGTGGCATCACATCTATTTTTATTTTACCTCCTGGCATTCTTTTTATCCAGTTTTTCTTAGGACTGTCTAGCAATTAAACCATGCTACATGGATAGCATTAGAAATTAAAGTCTTATCTTGACTGCTTGATATAACTCATTTTGGCTATACATAAACTGACAGTAAGAGAAGTTCAGAAAATTTGTAAATGAGAAATATAGAAGTAGTCAAAACTGCTTAGATTTAGCTATAAGGATAAAAGTTGGCACTAACTCAATTTAGGTTTGTCTACTCAGTCATAATTCATAAGATGTTTCCAGTCAAACACAACACGCTTTTTTAGTTCTGTTAGTCTCCAAAATCAGAGTACTCATTACGTAACACCTAAAATCATTCACTAAAATTCTCAGAACAAGCAACAATACCAACATATTAGTGCCTCCTACCACCACTACCACATGCTTCCCCAGACCACAGCCAAAGAGCATGAAATAATCTTACCCAATTAAAAATAGAATATTTCTGAATATAAAATCAAGATTTATGCTATTTAAGCAAAAAATATGTGTTTAAGGAGTCTTATATTCCATTTGGTCACAAAATAACATCTCTATATATGTCTATTGCATATATATATGTACACACATATGTATACATATACATGCATGTATTTAGTTATACTGAAGAGCAGTCCTCTTAAAATCATGTGTTTATTAGAATGTGTAATCTTAAGTTTTCCTCAATGTGCGCAGTTGTGTGTGTGTCTACTTTTTTTTTACCAAGAGTTGTAAAATGTAGGGTATCCATATCTAGATCTACCTGTTAAAGTATTCTATAGAGCTGGTGTACTGATATGACAACATACATGAAGTTTCTTTATATCACATTATTCACAGCAACCCTTGAGAAAGGAGGATTTTTAAAATTAGCCAAAGAAATATGCCTCATCCTTTTCATAAATTTACTACATTTACAAGAAAGTTATTTGGGGGCAAGTTATTTATCTCTACCTCAGTTTCTCCAGTGAAAAATGAAGGTAACAACAGCAACTCAGCTCACAGGCTTGCTGTGAACACAAGCTAAGTTAACAGCTGTCCACTGGCTGGAGGAGTGGGCCAGACACACATCACTTTCAGAGCGGTCACGGTCATGACCACAACCACCACCACCTTCAAAAGCACCTCAAAGGGGTCTTAGTAAAAATGCAGAGTAAACCCCACTCCCAGAGATTCTATTTCACTATCAAACCCAAAGTCTAAAAATAATGTATTAAAGACAAAGCAAAGAAATATGCAAAACACTGCACCAACACGGCCTTATGCATACAGTACCAAGTAGCAAAACACTTTAAAACAGAAAAGCTACACCTTCCAAAGTCCAACAATAGCTTTATTTCCTTCTCTAAAACACACACGACCCATCCCCAAAGCCAAGAGCTATTTTCCAAAGACCCAACTAAACCTACAGGTAGACAGGAACGCAGAAGGAAGTAAGGGGTCCTGGCTTTAACAATTAAAGAAACTTAAATACACCCATCCTTCTTGGGTACAGAGTAGCAAGCAATTCTGCAAAAATTCTTGTGAGTAAAGCAATTACCAAACATTTGCCCACTCACTCTAAGTGGGATTCTCTGCTAAGTGTCAAGGGGGAAAGAAGCATGAAGTATGAAACGTTATGGAATCTCATCATGAAAACAGCCTCTCAGCTTCTTCCAAGAATCACAGAAGTCCTGCTCCAGCTCATGAGTAGTGTGTGCTAGGAACTCAGACAAAGGATTCAAATTAAGGTTGACTGGGAAGCCTTCACAGAAGAAAAAGGTCTTTGCTAGACCTTACAACCGGAGAAGGCGATGGCACCCCACTCCAGTACTCTTGCCTGGAGAATCCCATGGATGGAGGAGCCTGGTAGGCTGCAGTCCATGCGGTCACGAAGAGTCGGACATGACTGAGTGACTTCACTTCCACTTTTCACTTTCATGCACTGGAGAAGGAAATGGCAACCCACTCCAGTATTCTTGCCTGGAGAATCCCAGGGTCGGGGGAGCCTCATGGGCTGCTGTCTCTGGGGTCGCACAGAGTCGGACACGACTGAAGAGACTTAGCAGCAGTAGCAGCAGCAGACCTTACAACAAATAAGATCTTTATAGGTAGAGATAAACTGCATTTCAGGCTGAAGAAAACAGCATGAACAGGAAGCAGAACCTTGGAAAACTCCCACTCTCCAGGAGAGCACGTGCACTGCAGAGGACCCACGCCACATCCGGGAAGGGCAAGCAACGTTCTCTGCTCAGAAACCCAAGCAACCCTTCAGAAAGCCCGATTTGGCAAGGGTGTGCCTAACAGGGTGTGTTATGACAGTCCAACCCTGGCTTTGAAAAGGGACAGAGACAGGAATCTAAAGGATCATTGTAATCCATCATTCAGCAGTGAGGAACAAAACAGGTATCAAAGATGATTCAAGTTTGAAGTCTGGTCTTTCCCAGAAACTCTCTACTCCACCCTACCAGCTCAGGATGAAGGAGGCGGTAGACAGCTGAAGCTGTTGAAAGGGGGTATGGGGTGGTCTTGGCGTCAGGCAATAAGGACCACCATGTGGCACGAAAGGCAGAGGGTAACCCTGGCAAAGACTGGGCAGTGTGAGCCTGTCTGCTGGAGCCAAACATTCACAGCTGTTTTTTTCTTGATGACACTTCAAAAGGCCATAAGGGTGTGACTCAGAAAGAAAGAAAGAACAAAACATTTTAACACTTGGAAAGCCTAAAAATGACAATGACTGGTCGAAAGATGATGTTCCCTGTATTTAGTAGGATGTACAAATGCATTTTAATATGGTTTATAACATATTCACAAATTCAACCTGTCCAACAAAAAGAATCAACAATAAAACTTTTATTCAGTACAAATAAAAGGTATCAAGTACTTGCAAACAAACAAAAAATAATAAAGCTCATTTATTTCATTGAAAGTGAGAACCTTTGCTTTGTTAAATTAGATTCACCTTTAAATATCATATTGTTCTTATGTGTAAGAAGAATTTAAGTCATACTTGCTTCTCATTTAAACCCTGCCTCTACCCACCCGGCACCCCTGGCCTTTCTTGGAAAGCTGTTCATAGGCAATGTTCATAGACTTCCCTTATATCGCGTGCACCGATCTTAGCCAAGCAGGTCGCATCACTGAGATGGCTCCTCAGAAGCAAAGGCCACACTGTTTTCAGCTTGGCCCACCAAAACTCAATGACACTAAATGTGTGTTTATGAAATGAATTATATCCCCTAACCTAATGTGCACACAAATTAAGTAAAAGCTATGCCAAATTACAGAATTCTGTAACAATAAACACGTGATTTCCTAGGGCACCCAAACAGTACCGTTCAGGTTGCTGATGGCCCTGCAACAGTACAGCACTCACAAGCTCATGAACTCTTTGGAGATATTAGTAAAACATTTCAACACAATTAGTTTTGCTGGCTGAAAAAAGATGCTTTTCACATTTCACTAAATATATTTTTCTTGCATCTGAGTTTGCATTTTCAGTCTTCAAAAATAGTCCACATTTTGTTCATCTGCTCAACAAAATTAATTTACAATATCTTGTCATACACCCTTTATTTCCAAAAAGTTAAAGCAATATTAAAAGCTACCATATTTTAGGGATAGTCACACACAGTCACACACTAAAATAGGCAAATGTCGGTTCCAAAGCAAACAGGTCACTTATCTTAAAACATAAGGAAAAACGAGCATCTGTTAACCTCTCTCCTGTACCCGATTTAAGATCCTCACTCAAACCCTGGGAGGCAGATGGGGCACAGCCACTTTATAGCTGTCGGCGTGCTCAAGGCCCCAGAGCCCCTAAATGACCCATCACAGTCCCCATGTCGTCTGTCTGTGCTCCTCCTTTTTACAGTACCTCTGGAAAACTGCCAGTACCACTTTTTTTTTAAGGGCAAGGGACTAGGGGTAGGCAGGACAGGGAGGGCAGTAGCTGAGGAAGGTCAACACTGCAAAGCCCCACCACTCTCCTGGAAGTGCTCTGCAAGAGGACCTGCTCTTCCTCACTTTGTTCACAGGCAGCCTTCCCCGCATGCCAGTAGCCATATGAATTCATATCATGCCTTGGAAAATGGAACCAGTATTTTAAAAAACTCAAGGAAACAGAGTATACTGAGAACTGTTTTTTGTGAGGACAGATGGCCCTATGACACACACACCCCAATAACCCCTGAAGATATTAACAATAGTCATCAACAATCCAGAGTTCTTATATATATATGACTTTTAAGAGTTTTACTCTAAGAAAGGTCGAGATGAAATGTTCAAGCAATCAAAGAAGGCAAGCATTTATTATCTGGAAAACTTACTGATTGCATGTCTAACGATTCTAGATGAATAAATTACTAATTTATCTACAAACTTTCAAGAGGTATTTATGCTATCATTTTATACTTTCACAAGAGGACACTGCAGTGTGAAATCAGCCACTATAAATTCAGTGGAAAACACCAATTATTACAAATTCCAAATAGTATAAAGTTTTTAACTTTAAGAAAAAGAAATCCACAGGCCTCTTTTTAACACAAGCTGGCAGTAAACCATACCCCTGTCAAAGTTTACAAAAAAAGTATTTCAGAATAGAATAGCCTACAGTACTTCAAAAGTGAGGGTGAAATTGTTGTTTCAGTTTACTCCTCTCTTCCCTCCCCCTTCCTGTATCTCTGCATACTGACGGTTAAGATTTTCCCATTTATCTGAAGAAGATGCTGTACCATCTAGTACGACAAAGTGAAATGGGTTTACATTTCAAGTGTCCATAGGGTCTTAGGAGTTTTGAGGTTCTCAATACCAAACTGCATGCAGGCTGGATCTTTAAGAAATGCTACAGCTTTGGGGCCAAAACACAGTTTGTCTAGCATTTTAAACAGGATTTCACATGATCATTAGCATGGCAGTAGGCAATTTAACATGTGTGACCCTTTGTACAGCAACAACTTTTAAACACAGTGGTCAAGAATAGTCATTTATTTGCTCTGTTTCCCCTCCTGATTGAGGGGAAAAAATTCACAAGAAGACCTATTCTATACAAACAATTTATATGACACTGAAAAATTAGCAAACAAAGTTTAGTTGAAGGGGAACCAAATAACGAAAAGTCAGAACCTGGTCAAACAGAGAAGCAAGCTGGCAACCAAAAGGCATCAACCATTGTGGCCTAGATTTGCTCGTAATGACTGTGTGACCCAGATACTGAAATATTTGGCTAATACTTAGAAATCTAAAAACTGAAATAAATGAACTATATGGTCAGCTGGTTAAATATTTTAGTCAAAACGATAGGTACTTAAATAGCATTTTCTACACAAAGATTTTTTATAATTTTAAAAATAAGTATTTTTTGCTTTGTAAATAATTTCAATAAATTATAATTCACTTTTCTAATCAGATAATAAGGATGATACTCTCTACTGGAGATTATGGTACAAAAATTCTTTGAAGAGCAGAATGAGAATATACATTTTTAAAAGTAAAGCTTATTTAAAGATATGTAAACTAACATTGTTATGTTTATGATCAACATAGTAACTTTTTCTACAATGAGATGTCTACTAAGTGACAAGAGAATTTTTGGAAAAAAGAAAATCTTCCACCAGAAGCTATAAAAATTATTATTTTTTAGAGGCAAAATCAGACTAGTTTGAAAACTGGCAGTTAGGAAACTAGTAAGTGCCTGGCTTTATTTAAATACTTTTAGAAAATTACAAAATTAGCTTTCCTATTCCTGGCTTTTAAAGAAAAGTGGTATATACACTTTTTTATATTTTCTTAACTGCCTACAATAACTGTATTATATGTGTTATTGAAAGAAGAGGATTTAAAACATCAGAATGTAAAATGTAAAAACAATTCCTGATCTGATCTCTTCCTGATCATGAATGTAAAAGTCAAATAATGCTTTTAAGACAGTAATGCTTTCAAGGCTCCATGACCTACTTATATGGGTCTTAGAGTTGGAGTTCTCTCTGACTCAGCTGTGTCTTGTTTCTGCTGTACTTTGCTGGGAACTGGTTACGAGAGAACCACCAAATGCCCACCTACAGCACCTGGGCTCCCTGCTCCCCGCACACTCCCATCCATGCACACGCAGACAGCTGAAGTTGCTAGAGGTGAGCTCTGAGGCACAAATTATTCTGGGGACAGTGAATCTCTCTTTACACTAAAAATAACACCTAGATAGTTATGTATTTCTTATGTAAAAAAACCCTTCATTTTCTCTTTCCTTTTCTTTTTTCCTTCCTTCTTTTGATGTTTGCTTTACCTATACATAAGTCTGATCTTTTATCTTCATATTGTGTGAGATGATGTACTAGCCACCCCTCTCCCACTTAGAGGAGCACAAACTCTCTAGAACCCCAGTCTCCAGGTCATCTCTCTAAATACTCTCACTCTTCATGTCAGAACTCTTACAGGTATCTGGTGATGCGACCCCTGATACAACAGACAGCAGCCCTAAGAACACAGAAGACCCTGGTGGCTAAGAAAGTACAGCACCAGATGAGGCATTCAGGGAACGGTGCTTCTAAAACATCCTTCTCCTGAGTCTTCTAATTTAACTAGGAAACTATTTCTAGAACCAGTGAGCCAACTGTAAATTCTTATCATTACAAAGGAAAAGTGTTTCTTAATAATATGCTATTAAAACAACATGGTTTAGATCTAAGTTTCCACCAATCAATCAAGAATGTGCAGTGTGCTTGCCAAGCTGTTTTAGTCTTGTCCAACTCTCTGCAACCCCACGGACTGTAGCCTGCCAAGCTCCTCTGTCCACGGGATTTCCCAGACAAGAATAATGTTTTGGGTTGCCACTTCTTTCTACAAGGGGATCTTCCCAACCCAGGGATTCAACCTGCATCTCTTGTATCTCCCGCATTGGCAGGTGGGTTCTTTACCACTAGCGCCACCTGGGAAGCCCCAATCAAGAATACTAAGATCCAGTCTTCTGGACTCTGTGGGAGAGGGCGAGGGTGGGATGATTTGGGAGAATGGCATTGAAACATATGTATTATCATATGTGAAACGAATCACCAGTCCAGGTTCGATGGTGCACTGGGATGACCCAGAGGGATAGTATGGGGAGGGAGGTGGAAGGGGGATTCAGGATCGGGAACACATGTGGATTCATGCCGATGTATGGCAAAACCAATACAACACTGTAATTAGCCTCCAATTAAAATAAATAAATTTATATTTAAAAAAGAATACTAAGATCCTAAATACTCAGTCACCTTTCAAATCTGATGTTGATCAATAAGTAGTGTGAGCAAAGTAACATGTACCAAATGAGCACACATCATGCATGTACAGACTTGTCCACAAGCTTTACCATATAAATTAAGATGTAAATTCTTTCAAAACTAAGTTCTCCCTAGATTACTTAATGGAATCCAACAAATGATAACAGGAATTAGCTCAATACACAAATTATTTTTTAAGGAGCAATGCTTTCTAAGTTATTCTATATAATAGTCATTGCCTAACATTAAAGCCCAGGCTACTAAGAGGATTCTGGAGATGCTCTTACAGTCGAGTTCTACAGATGGAACAACAACAAGACTGGTGTTATATTTCTGTCAAATCCCTTGTTCACCTCCCAAATCTCAAATCTATCCACTTCTGTCCAACTCAGCTGCTGAATCCAACTCAGCTGCTGAATCCATCATCTCCAACCTGATCCATAGAAACAGCTTCTAACAACTGGCCTCTACATTCACTGCAGTCAGATTCATGGTTTCCAGATGAAAACAAATCACATTACATCTCCATTACCACCTTCCCACGACTTCCGTATTCTTTAGGATAAGGGTCGAACTCCTGAACGGAGTCAGGTAATCTGCTTCCTGAATTCCTCTCCACTGCCACTTCTCTTCCTTCTCAATGCCAGCCACCCTGGCATCCCTTAACGTCTTGCTCTTGCTCTTAAGAGACTATTTCTGCTGCCTGTTGTGCTCTTCGACTCAAGGATTCCGAACAACCTCAGCCTAAAAATTAACTTCTTTTGTCCCTCCCTGACCTTCCCATTAGTGCTGCCCACCAGTACAGGGCTGGGTTAGGTCTACCTGTTGCTGCTGCTGCTGAGTCACTAAAGTCGCGTCCACCTCTGTGTGACCCCACAGATGGCAGCCCACCAGGCTCCACCGTCCCTGGGATTCTCCAGGAAAGAACATTGGAGTGGGTTGCCATTTCCTTCTCTAACGCATGAAAGTGAAAAGTGAAGATGAAGTTGCTCAGTCGTGTCCGACTCCTGGCGACCCTAGGACTGCAGCCTACCAGGCTCCTCTGTCCATGGGATTTTCCAGGCAAGAGTACTGGAGTGGGGTGCCATCACCTTCTCTGAGGTCTACCTGTTACATACTCTTATATCACCTTATGACTGTCTTCTCCCTTAATGTTCCTATGAGTTGTAGTTGTTTAGTTTCAGTGTTTCCCAAAGTTTTTGGTTTCACAAGGATACAGAACTTACTGTTTCACAATATCATTTAACATAATGCCCAGCACACAATAAGAACATTTAGTAAATATTTGTTGAGTAAATGAATCTCAGTTAAAGGTGCAAAAGGTAGCACAGTAGACAGTACACGCATCTGGACGCCCTGAAGAGCTGGTCTATAATCCCAAAGCAACCATTTATTATGTGACCTTAAGTCTCAAGATTCTTGACCTTAATAAGAACAGTATCTGATACCTGCTCTGTCTTCCTTATGTAGTTGGAGGGAGGAAAAAACTATAGTCTGTTTTCTTCTATAATGTATTCTAGAATACATGTACACTGGCGACTTCCCTGCCCGTCCAGTGGTTAAGACTCTGTGCTCCGAATGCAGGAGGCACGGGTTCAATTCCTGGTTGGGGAACTAAGACCCCACATGCTGTAAGGCACAGCCAAAAACACAAAAGAGTATATTTTTAATATTTTTCACTTTAACATTTTTCAAATAAAGAGGAGTTTTCCAGTAGAAATCAAAAGAACTTTACAGTCATTACACATGGCATCACATCTTGTCATTGCCTATCCCTGTGTAAACTTGGGCATGATTAACAGTGTACCTTTTATCTATCACCTCAATTAACTGCATTGCTAGAGCCATACAGAGGTGAATTTTAACTTAACGTTAAATCCCTAATTACCTCTTAAAATGTCTTTATAAAGAACTCTATAATGCAGCATTGAAATAAAAAGTTATTACACATGCAGAGCTGCCTGTAACATGTGGCTAATTTATGTTTAGTGAAGATTTACTAAGTGATAATTCTGAGCAGGTAACAAATACTTGTCTGTGAAATTCTGCTGGATGACTTTCAAGAGAATTTACTTAACTTTTAGTGACGTGTAATGTAACTAGTTAAAAAAGAAAAGCTACAAGCTTAACTAAGAGATGGAAGCCAAGCCAAAGGAACTCCTTGATGTGCCTCAGAATTATGCTGTCAATGCGAAAAGTGCTCGAGGTCAAGAACAGCATGCCTATGGCTGAAAGAAACTCAGAATAATCCTTCAGTAGAACACTCCTCCTGCCTCCATAATAAGCACTTGATTTTTCCAAAAGGAGAGAAAAAAAGTATTAAATCAAAGGATATGTCTTTCAACTGCTATCTCTTAGAATCAAGAAAACATAGTAATATGTATAAACATGCTCTGCAAATGCATACAGTAATTTTAAAGGTGGGCTTCCCAGGTGGCTCCGTGGTAAAAGAATGTGCCTGCCAACACAGGAGACGAAGGAACACGAGTTCAACCCCTGGGTTGGGAAGATCCCTGGAGGAGGAAATGGCAGCCCACTCCAGTATGTGTACAAGTAGCACTGCTTTCCATAAAACTTAAAAGCTTCTCTCAAAAATCACATATAAAGTCCATGTTTAAAAATAAGGAAATGAACAAGATTCCAATGTCACTGACTTTGTTTTAGAGGAAATAAAATGCTCCCCCTGACTTTCAAAAGACAAATGCACTTGACAAAACTAAGTCCCCTTCTTTTGCCCTATTCTCACTTTCAGCACTTCCCACACAATCCATCACACCATTATATGCTCAATTCTTTAAAACATTCTCCTGGGAAACCTATTCTAACATCTAATCATTATTATTGTCCAAAAGTTCTTTCTTACATCTATCTTCTTTCCAACTGTCTATTATATTTAGTATAGTATTTTACTTCGTTTTGTCTTTGAAGACATTATTTAAAGGCAAATCATATCCTCTGCAATCTGATCTTAAAGAGCAAAGCAGGACACGAACTTTCACTTATTTATGGTGACCAAGACTCTGTAATGACAATGTAACAGATTGGTGGCAGTGGTGACTCCTAAGACAAGAACAAAGAGCAGCTGATTCAAACGGAGTCAAACCTTTGGTTGTTAGTACCATGGCTATTCTCCAGTGGCAAACCGCTTCAGTATTCTTGCCTTGGGAACCCCATGAACAGTAGAAAAAGGCAAAATGATAGGATACTGAAAGAGGAACTCCCCAGGTCAGTAGGTGCCCAATATGCTACTGGAGGTCAGTGGAGAAATAACTCCAGAAAGAATGAAGGGATGGAGCCAAAGCAAAAACAATACCCAGCTGTGGATGTGACTGGTGATAGAAGCAAGGTCTGATGCTGTAAAGAGCAATATTGCATGGGAACCTGGAATGTCAGGTGCATGAATCAAGGCAAATTGGAAGTGGTCAAACAGGAGACGGCACGAGTGAACGTAGACATTCTAGGAATCAGAGAACTAAAATGGACTGGAATGGGTGAATTTAACTCAGATGACCATTATATCTACTACTGCGGGCAGGAATTTCTCAGAAGAAATGGAAAAGCCATCATGGTCAACAAAAGAGTCCGAAATGCAGTACTTGGATGCAATCTCAAAAACGACAGAATAATCTCTGCTCGTCTCCAAGGCAAACCATTCAATATCACGGTAATCCAAGTCTATGCCCCAACCAGTAACGCTGAAGAAGCTGAAGTTGAACGGTTCTATGAAGACCTACAAGATCTTTTAGAACTAACACCCAAAAAAGATGTCCTTTACATTATAGGGGACTGGAATGCAAAAGTAGGAAGCCAGGAAACACCTGGAGTAACAGGCAAATTTGGCCTTGGAATGCGGAATGAAGCAGGGCAAAAACTAATACACTGGTCATAGCAAACACCCTCTTCCAACAACACAAGAGAAGACTCTACACATGGACATCACCAGATGGTCAACACCGAAATCAGACTGATTATATTCTTTGCAGCCAAAGATGGAGAAGCTCTATACAGTCAACAAAAAAAAGACCAGGAGCTGACTGTGGCTCAGATCATGAACTCCTTATTGCCAAATTCAGACTCAAATTGAAGAAAGTAGGGAAAACCACTAGACCATTCAGGTATGACCCAAATCAAATACCTTATGATTATACAATGGAAGTGATAAATAGATTTAAGGGCCTAGATCTGATAGATAGAGTGCCTGATGAACTATGGAATGAGGTTCATGACATTGCACAGGAGACGGGGATCAAGACCATCCCCATGGAAAAGAAATGCAAAAAAGCAAAATGGCTGTCTGGAGAGGCCTTACAAATAGCTCTGAAAAGAAGAGAAGGGAAAAGCAAAGGAGAAAAGGAAAGATATAAGCATCTGAATGCAGAGTTCCAAAGAATAGCAAGAAGAGATAAGAAAGCCTTCTTCAGTGATCAATGCAAAAAAATAGAGGAAAACAACAGAATGGGAAACACTAGAGATCTCTTCAAGAAAATCAGAGATACCAAGGGCATATTTCATGCAAAGATGGGCTCGATAAAGGACAGATGTGGTATGGACCTAACAGAAGCTGAAGATACTTAGAAGAGGTGGCAGGAATACACAGAAGAACAGTACAAAAAAATCTTCACAACCCAGATAATCACGATGGTGTGATCACTCATCTAGAGCCAGACATCCTGGAATGTGAAGTCAAGTGGGCCTTAGAAAGCATCACTATGAACAAAGCTAGTGGAAGTGATGGAATTCCAGTTAAGCTATTTCAAATCCTGAATGATGATGCTGTGAAAGTGCTGCACTGAATATGCCAGCAAATTTGGAAAACTCAGCAGTGGCCACAGGACTGGAAAAGGTCAGTTTTCATTCCAACCCCAAAGAAAGGCAATGCCAAAGAATGCTCAAACTACTGCACAATTGCACTCATCTCACATGCTAGTAAAGTAAATGCTCAAAATTCTCCAAGCCAAGCTTCAGCAATACGTGAACCGTGAACTTCCTGATGTTCAAGCTGGTTTTAGAGAAGGCAGAGGAACCAGAGATCAAACTGCCAATATCTGCTGGATCATGGAAAAAGTAAGAGAGTTCCAGAAAAACATCTATTTCTGCTTTATTGACTATGCCAAAGCCTTCAACTGTGTGGATCACAATAAACTGTGGAAAATTCTGAAAGAGATGGGAATACCAGACCACCTGACCTGCCTCTTGAGAAATCTGTATGCAGGTCAGGAAGCTAACAGTTAGAATGGGGCATGGAACAACAGACTGGTTCCAAATAGGAAAAGGAGTACATCAAAACTGTATATTGTCACCCTGCTTATTTAACTTCTAAGCAGAGTACATCATGAGAAACGCTGGGCTGGAAGAAGCAAAAGCTGGAATCAAGATTGCCAGGAGAAATATCAGTAACCTTAGATATGCAGATGACACCACCCTTATGGCAGAAAGTGAAAAGGAACTAAAAAGCCTCTTGATGAAAGTGAAAGAGTAGAGGGAAAAAGTTGGCTTAAAGCTCAACATTCAGAAAACGAAGATCATGGCATTTGGTCCCATCACTTCATGGGAAATAAGATGGGGAAACAGTGGAAACAGTGTCAGACTTTATTTTTGGGGCTCCAAAATCACTGCAGGTGGTATCTGCAGCCATGAAATTAAAAGACGCTTACTCCTTGGAAGAAAAGTTATGACCAACCTAGATAGCATATTCAAAAGCAGAGACATTACTTTGCCGACTAAGGTCCGTCTAGTCAAAGCTATGGTTTTTCCAGTAGTCATGTATGGATGTGAGAGTTGGACTGTGAAGAAGGCTGAGCACCGAAGAATTGATGCATCTGAACTGTGGTGTTGGAGAAAACTCTTGGGAGTCCCTTGAACTGCAGGGAGATCCAACCAGTTCATTCTGAAGATCAGCTCTGGGATTTCTTTGGAAGGAATGATGCTAAAGCTGAAACTGCAGTACTTTGGCCACCTCATGCAAAGAGCTGACTGATTGGAAAAGACTTTGATGCTGGGAGGGATTAGGGGCAGGAGGAGAGGGGGACGACAGCGGATGAGATGGCTGGATGGCATCACGGACTCGATGGACATAAGTTTAAGTGAACTCCGGGAGTTGGTGATGGACAGGGAGGCCTGGCGTGCTGCAATTCATGGGGTCGCAAAGAGTCGGACATGACTGAGCGACTGAACTTAACTGAACTGAACCATGGCTATTAATCCATGTAAGTATTCTGTATCCACACCCTCCTTATAAATGGCTGCTGGAAAATTACATATCTCTTCAGACTTCTTCCTCTGTTTTTGTTTGACGTCCCTACAGCAAGGGACTTGTAAATCAAATCATTAACAAATTCTGGAGGGTGACCTGAAAAGGGGGCTTTCCTGGGAAAGTCACATAACTTCTCTGCAAAATGGCAGGCTGGGTGGAACACAGAACTATGGCAGATGAAAATGGTCAGCTGATTTATTTAGACATTTCTACTGTCCAGCAGCTCACTACATGGTAAACAGCCTATACAGAGCCATTTACAAAGAATCTTTGCATGGAGTAGATGCTTAAAATTAGAAGATCTATGAATTATATGGCTACTGTCAACTTTACTCAGATGAGAAGTATCAAAATGCCTTGGTAAGACTAATAAGACTTTAGATGAATTACCATTTGTCATTAAGAATAGACTTCTAAGTCCTAGCATCAGATACAAGCACTAAGCAAACATGCAAGGCGCTGGAGAGGGATGGGACAGGAGTAGCTGGCACTCCAGCACAAGGCCCCACGTCCCATCATCTCATCTGTCAGGGCATCCTGGAGGGCTGACATGACTATTGTATGGCTGAGAAAACGGCAGCTAATAGCTCTTAAGTGACTCCAGTGTGGAGCTAGCACACGATCCTCATATGCCTGATGACACCAGCTTGTGAAACGTGTAACCACCACCATCTGTGTCCAGCCAAAAACTCCACTCCTCTGCAGCAGGTCAAGTTTCCCAAGATAGCTGCAACCACGCATCTCATCCCATCTGCTCTTTCACTGTCATCTCCCCCATCAAGAAGTGAAGCCTACCTCCCGCCACCGCCCCCCAGCCCTCCCTGAAACCAAGCTTTGAGGTGAGGTGGTCTTGTGACCAGTTTTGATCAACAGAATGGGCAGAAGTGACTTTGAGTCTCTCCAGAATCTGGGCCTTAAAAGAGCTATGGCTTTTGCCTTCACTTTCTGGAGACTTCCTTCTTGGGATCCAGCTAGAAAGTGGGAGGAAGCCCAGTCGAATCCAGAGAGAGGCATTTAAGGAGAACCCAGCCCCCATGGGGCCTGCCCCAGCAGCACCCTGTATTCCTGTCATCCTTCTGAGCACCCTGACCATGAGCACATGATGCAAAAGACAGAGCCAGGCAACCCTCGGGATGACGAGAAATTAAAATCAACTGTTGCTTTAAAGCACTAAAGCCTTGGGGCAGTTTGTTATGCAGCAACAGGTAAGTGACACGGTCACTGTCCCCCTCAGAAACGTGCTTCAACAATACAGTATCAGCACAAAAGAGGCCAATAAAACCCCCAAGACATCTGGTTTCTGTGACTATTGAAACAGAATTGTGAAAAACCAGAGTAAAGTTAGACTTTACTCAGTGGTTAAGACTTCACCTTCCCAGTGGTTAAGACTTCACCTTCCCATGCAGGGGGTGCAGGTCCGATCCCTGGTCCCACATGCCTCACAGCAAAAAAGCCAAAACATAAAAACAGAAGCAATATTGTAACAAATACAATAAAGACTTTACAAATGGTCCACATAAAAAAAAATCTCGAAAAGAATTACTAAGGATTGAAACTAATTTTGATGAAAAAAAATCAACATGGTTCAGCACTTAAAATCACGTGTCATAAAATCACAAAGTGTCATAATATCACAATGACTTTATGAATGGATTTAATATTGAGTGAATCACTAAGTCTTAAAATAAGCAAATAAGGTGTCACCTGAGGTTTGAAAAAAGAAAGGGAAATAGGTAACATATCAAAGCAGAGCATCTAAATCAATTTATTAGCCTATGTATTAAAGACTGCCATATGAAAAGCACACAATATACACACTGAACTATACTAATCACAGTATTTTATCTTACTTAAAAACTTATTCAAGGATAAACATTGTATTGGTGAAGTATCTGTACACTAGAGAAGCAGCAAAATATCAATAAATATTTCCAGTTGATAGAAGTCTGGATTACAGTCTAGCATTTTACATTTCTATCACATAAGTGTAAAAAAGGTATTATTATATCATGAAATGTGCTGAATAAACACGTTTCGAGAAATATTTTTAGATAATCTCTTAAGATATCCAGATACTAACTTATTACAAAAAAAAGGATGCAGTTGATTTATCAAAGATAACCACCATCTCCAGCTGTGTCACTCTTCAAGAGATTATTGGGCTGAGAGAAACTGCTTTGATTCAATAAAACACAAGCCTCTTATGACTTAAATAGCAAAGAGAAAATAACCTGGCCTAATTCCTACTTTGGTGCTATAATAAAAGGGAGAAAAATAGAACTTCACATAAATATATAATATTATCTTCATAAGTTTTAGAAAATAAAAATTCCCAAATGGCCTGTAAAGGATTAAAAAATGCTCATATTTTACCAGACTAATTCCGGCAATGTCATAGTCATAATGAAAAGGTTTCTGAAAAACCAGAAGAAATGCAATGATTTCCTCAATTTAAAATTCAATTTTGTCTTGAGGCAAACACTGTGAAAGATACCATAGCCAAAAACAAGAACATATTTTGCTAAAGAAAATTCCCCAGGAAACTTCACCCAGGACAGGGCCTGACGACGTGTAACTACACTGCCCCTTTCTAGGCGCTGCTGGAGAACACACTTTTAACACAGACCGCCCCCCCCAACTCTGGTGACCCCAGTTATGCTGCTACACCCAGCCTGCAACCACGCTGCAGCCCTTGCACATTCACACGACGTTACTCTTTGGCTGTAAAGGATCCTTTTAAAAGAGAAAAAGCGAATAATGGGGGAGAAAGGCACTGGGGAGAAAGAAAAAGCCGCTTTTGTGCCATATGAATTATTTATTCAGTCCAGCAATGAACTCACTATTTCTACCTCTAACAATCCATCAGGGAACTCTAAATAGTGAACTCAAAGACTAACAAAGTTTAAAAACTATCACTATTGAGCAAATTTCTGATTTTTTTCCTACATGAAAACACTTTTAACACTGTAAATTAATTTATAAATTATACATTTCTAATTTATAAATTTAAAAACCAGACCAAAAGTGTCCATTTTAAATTAACAGACCAATAAATCAGCTAATAACTTTCATCACAGGATATTAGAAACTAACAATTTTTTGTTATTCTTACTTTAGAAAGCTGATTACAAAATGCTCATTTATCAACCTTTTAATTTTTATCATTATTTGTGTCTGTTCAATATTTAAATGTCTTACACTGGTCCAAGGAAACCCCTCCCCACTGGTGACAGGGCCATAGAGATTAATTCTACAGACGTCTCTCGAGGGCAGTCCTGCTCCTGAAGAGCCAGCCAGGCTACGGTCAGGTTTCCCTCACAACCATTCATGACGTCTGGTTGTCTGAATTATTCACAGAGATTAAGTCTTCTTTGAATAAAAGCAGAGTTAAGGTGCTGCTGCTTGAAAAGAGAAATAACCAAGTTTATTCTATGCCCAGGTCTCCTTCTACATATTTGAGATGATAAACAACTTTTGTTCCCTTTATCATCACAGCATAATTTACTCTAAAAACATGAAGATATTTTGCCTTCTGTGTATCTGAATCTTTAATAAACTTTTTTTCCCTTGGCTTGGATCTTTTGTAATCTATAGTCCACATAGGACACAACTTCTGAAGAATTACATACATGTTTCCTGCACTTCCGTTCTCCACTTGAAATTATTTGAAAATCCTTCTGTCTCCAGAGAAGCTGTCTACACGATAGAGTTTGACTGGATCCTGTTTTTCTTCTCCAGGTAAACACCTGAACAGTGACTCAGACGTCTTGTTCCTCTGGCCCCCTGCCCTCCCTCCACCATCTGATTCTCCTACTTCTGCTTTCCTTCCAGACAAATCCCCTGGCAAAATGCCAGCACTCATCCTCCTTGCTCAAATCCACTTTTAAAAAGGATGCGAAGAGCTGGGAGAGTACTTAGAATTCATCTAAGGTTATGGTGAGGAAACCAAGGGCCACACAATTTATGTGATTAACCCGGATATCTACAATTAGTACATGGTATGGCGGAGACTAGAAACCATGTTTCCAGACACCATCTGGTGCTCTGTGTACTAACCTCCCAAGAGGATACGGGAATTCATGCTGGAGAATATAAACTGATAAGGGCTTTTGGAAAGAGCACCAGCAATATGTATTAGGAGGCTTAAATGGGTTTGCCCAATCATTCCACTTCTGGGACTCTATCCTAGGATAAACTGTCAGACAAACTTGATGTATGGCTATTCATGTTATAAAAAAATTTAATAACATATGTCCAATGATAAGAGGGGATAGCATATCCACTAAAAGAACTATAATGGAATAATTTCAATTGTTTATGAAAGTTTTATAAATTTTATAAAAGGAATTTTCCTATTAAATAATGGTTTGTGTGTGGAGGGGACAAGTTAAAAGCCCACGAAGGTATGCAAAATGAATGTTTTCCATCAAATGAATCCTTAGCTTTTCACTGAGTGAGATTCTACTAAATTAAGACTGATAGAAATAAGAATCTTATTTCAGTAAGAGGAGATTACACAAGAGTGATCTTAGCCTCTAAGAAATAAACACACTTTTTTAAAATCAGCATTTCACAATTCAGTTCCTTTCTCTAGCACTTTATAAGGACTAAAAATCTGCTCTCATAATCACTTTAGAGTAGAAATAAAATGAATTTCCTAAACCCCAAATAAAACCTCAATACCTTCCTTATCTAAAGCTCAACTGCATTTTACTTAAAACTGGAATACTGTTTTGATAATTTTTAAAGTCCTCTTTTAAAGCATTAATATCACTTATCAAAGCTTCAAACAATCCTCAGTAGTTAGAGGCCTTTCAAAATTCACACTCTTTAAATTCTATAATTCTTGTCTAATCTTAACTCCAAGGAAAAGGGCTGAATGAGCAAGAGTAGTGTTAGGGTAGAAAGATATTTTGTGCATTTATTAAATGAGGAATGCAGGAAAATGTGCAATGTACATTCATTATGTAAGATTCAAAGTTCTGATAACACATTTATTCTGTAACCTATCCTGAAAGAAGACCTGATAACTGACATCATTAAACATGCATGGTTATATTAATGCCTGAAAGACAGAAATAGACTGTGTAAGTTGACAAGATTTATTAAGTTCCTTTTTACACAATAAAGAATAGCCAGACAAAAAGATACTGAATTAAAAACAAAACAAAACAGGATTTGTCTATTTTAGTTACTATTTCATTCCTCTCCTCAACAAGTAGTCTGTTCTTGGCTAATCAAGACATAATAGATAGGAATATTAAAATGCTTTATCCACTCAAAAAGAGAAAAAAAATGGGATATTTAAAATTTGCATTTATATATTTATGTTTTTACCAAAAGAAATACTATTAGTCCCAAATCCATCTAATTCAAGACAAACTGCTTAAGGGCAACTGTTAAAATATCTCAAAAAAGTTTCTGTTTCATTCAAATTCTAAGTACTAAACTCATAACATTCTACCTTAATTTGGGGTCTAGGGCTTCCATACATCAACAACTCTTTTATACTCCTTTGTCTCCCTAAGTAGAACTCTGAAAAACCACCATAAAGCTCCTAGAAATAACCCTATTGGAGTTGACATCTCAAGTGAGCCAGACATTTCTCATAGTTTGTGTTTGAACAAAGGTCAGTCTTACGTACAAGTCAATGAGTAGGGTTTTACTTCTGAAGTGTGTAAGGAACAGTGAACATTTTGTAAGGTAACTAGTGGTCCTTCTGGCATATGGCCCCCCATATTCCTTACATTTTAACAATGACTTCATACTTTTAACCAACCAAACCCAATAAGGAAATTGTAGTTTCTGCTTCAAATTATCTGTATGATCTATACACCAAATCATGTAGCTTTCTGAGATTCTCGGTTCCTATGTACAGATGACCTATTCAGTTGGATTTCTTTAAGGCCCTTTCCAATTTAAAAATCTAGTACTCATTTCTCTCAGCCTTTTTCAAGTCCTTTTCAAAACTGATAGTCTCATCTCTTTCTGTTAGTCTGCACAGGAAAATTTTCTAGGTTCTCCCAGCATTTTCCAAACCCTCCTTATGATCTCAAGATGCTGACTTCCTCACAACATGATGATGCTTGTAAGTGAATGGGCTTCTCTACTAACAGCCTCCTTTTTAATCTTCCTCCTTTTAGACTACTGGCCCCCTAGGCATTCCGCTTAGTCAAGAAGAGTCACATCCCTATCAGGGTTTCTCTCCCATAAAAGGTGGTAGGATTGTTGGTTTTTTTTTTTTTTTTTTTTTTTTTTTTTGTCTTAACAGCTTTATGGGGAACATCAAGGCTTCTGGAAAGTGGTTCTGTGCAGCTGGACAACTTAACAGCATGTAGGGTCTGAATCTACCATCTTAGCTAAAGAATGGGACGAAGTTAGAAAGAATTGATTTGAGGTTACTAGTCTACCTTTCTGTCACTAAACAATTCTGAAAAGTGAAATTGAGATTTCTACTTTAAGCAGCTTTAATGGAATTTATTACACTTATATAATAAACTATTTACATTATGCATGTGCCCTAAATTGCTTCAGTGGTGTCTGACTCTTTGTGACCCCATGGACTGTAGCCTACCAGGCTCCTCTCTCTATGGGATTCTCAAGGCAAGTATACTGGAGTGGATTGCCATGCCCTCCTCCAGGGGATCGTCCCAACCTAGGGACTGAACCCATGTCTCTTTCATCTCCTGTACTGGCAAGTGAATTCTTTGCCACTACGCCATCTGGGAAGCTCATTTACATTGTATAATGCAAATCCCCCCACTCTGTTTTCATTTATCAAAATGTATACACTAATCTTTAGCTAAATAGAGTTGTGAATAAATTAACTGACTTCAGAGCCCTGTAAGTGGAAGACTAGTCAACAAAAATGCTGAAAACAGAAATGGTTTAGTGAACTGCCTATAGATTTGGGTATTCAACATGTCAGTGGTCAATTTGGGTTTAGTCACCTCTTCAACTTCCTTCCCCCTCCTCCAGAATCTTAAAATCAAACAAGTTCTTTTGGTCAAATATTTCTTCTGGTCAAATCTTATTATCTGACAAATACTAAATATTCTGATTTTTCTATGTTCTCTCATATCAAAATTATTGGAGATCTCCTCCATGTTAATAGTTTTCATTACTTTAAGTTTCAAATTTATATTTATGAATTTGAATTAAAGAGCTTTAATCACTAAACTATTGATTCAGCAATAAGAAAAAAATGAATTAGTTAAGTTCTCAACCATTCCAAGAGTCCAGTTCAATATGTTCAGAATAGTCCTGAACAAGTTGAAATATCCAAGTTAGCAAGAAATCTCCCACAAGTCTTGTTTAAAGGGAGGAAGAGTCCTTTCACCCAAGCTGTGAATAGAGCTTTTCTTTTGAAACAAAGTGTGTGAGATACAGTGAACAAACTGCAAAGGTAGCTAGTTCTTCTGCCATACGGCCTCCTACAACCTTCTTGTATTTTAACAGTTAGCAACAGTTCGTAGCTTCTAATCAACTACAGTCGGTAAGGATGTACCAGCTTCTGCTGTTCAAAGTCATGTGAGCCTAACTAAGCACTAGGCCTAATTCCCTAACAGGTTATCAGAGCCTAAATCAGAAAGTTTTAGAGATTCAAGAATTTTCAACTTCATTACTGTAAAATTAATATACTATTTACTTAACTCTTTAAGCATTTTATAATTAAGAGTTGACAAATTGGCATAAATACCAGATTTACAAAAATCTACACAGAAAAATACAAATATAATCATTTATTATATAATACACACATATAATACTTTTTTTCATTGAATACACAAAAAGCCTCTTACACTAGTAACTACTGTGAGGCAATCTAGTCTAGTTTACTGAGAAGGGGAAAGGGAGATACTCCCAAATACAGCGTCTCGATACAATTCATCAGTTCACACACTAATAATGAAATATAAGTGCCTGGGTCAAGTGGGAACCACAAACACCAGCCAGCGCCCCAGTCTCCTTTCCCTGACTGCATGGAAAGTAGAGAGAAGAGTACGGCAAGCCCACCTACCCTTGACTCACACCTTCTCCTCTGGAAGAATCATCCCCTCAGCCCCCAACAAACCTCCATAATAGAAAAAGATAAACGTGGGGATTATGCCAAGCTGACCCCAAGGTTTGTTCTCCCGCTCAAGACACATTCAGTAAAACGGTCTAAACACCCATCTGATTTGACAAGCATTTCAGCTTACAAAGAAGGAGGTGAAAGTGAAATCATACTTGGAGCACTCATGGGTTCTGTGTCAAAGGTCACTTAGCAGCATTTCAGCTGCTGCTACTAAGAACCAATGTAGGCAGAGCACAGAGAACAAGATCATGGGAATCTGCTCTAAAAGGCACCTTTGCGAATCATTTCCTCCACCCTTTGCATTATATGAACATATTTTATAACAGATTTTACTAACTCTGAATTTCCTAAGAGCTGTTACTCAGAGTGATACTCACTTGTCAGAAGGACATACATACATACATAAAGGATAGGTGACATAACTATACAACCACAAAGTGAAAAAAAGTTATCAATCACTTTACAATATTGTACTGGTTTTGCCATACATCAACATGAATCCACCACAGGTATACACGTGTTCCCACCCCTCCCACCTCCCTTAACCCAGTTAAAATAAATAAATTTAAATTAAAAAAAAAGTTATCAATCAAAAGCTATACTTTAAATTATACAATAAATAATAAAAGTTTTAACACAATGCTATAAAAAATTACTGAATTTTTATATTTTCCTAAAGGGAAATAGTCAAGACAGAAATAACAATGCTATCAAAATATATGAACATAAATTAGAGCCTTCCAAAGCAAATGAAATATCAGATTGAACAATCTTTTTTAAAAATGAATCAGGACTGATGGCTTAAGGTTATTGAAACATGCTGAAAATGTTCCACCAAAAACGTTAACTATAATGTAAGTGCTAAAATAAATTTTACTTTTTTCTGTGTCACCATGTAATGTAGAAAGAAAGCTCTCAAGAGCTTCTTGAAACAAAAGCATTGGAAAAGGGCCCTGGGGGAGGGGCAGGGTAAAGGGTCAGCAGGGAACTGGGAACAAATGGCCAGCCACTGGGATGAGGGCGGCTGAGGGCGAGAAAAGCAAGTGCGTTTTGTTCCTGCCGTTCTTGGGACGTGTCCTCAACAGCTACTAGACAAAAATCAGAGTTGCTACAAACACCAAGATTTTACTCTACTACTACAAAAACCCAAGGAAAGGTTTTTAGGGGTGTTTGTTTGTTTGTTTGTTTGTTTGCAGGGGAGAAATGCAACATTCAGAATTCATTTCTTAAATATTGCTGGAATATTAGGCAAAATTTACAACTTTTGTATTTTTACTCTGGGGACTTTCGTAGCTCTGCAGTAGGACTGTCCCCATCTGAAAAGGAGTGAAGCCAATCTATCCCTGTCTTCTCAGCAAATCAGCTCTCACCTCCATGTTCAAAAGCTGGGAGGGAACTGGTAAGAGAAAACAGCACTCATCACAGAAAGTGGGCTTCCTCCTGAACATGTCTCCACAGAGCAGCCCCTCACCTAGGAGGGCTGGGCCACCACCTTCCCCTCCATCCAAACGTCTACTCCACTCCAGAGACCTGACCCTTTGTCACCACCCAGAACAACCCCCATCATTTACCTCCCTGACCATCCTCCTCTCTGCATCTGTCAGGACCTTGTCCCCACCATACCTCCTGGACAGTCCCAGGATGCCTTTGTTCTCCCAGCTCCACGTCTTGGCTCACTTCCTTCTCTACCAGCTCTGTCACTAAGTAACATGAGTTACTGAACCTCTCCTTGCCCAGTTTCTACCTCCACAAAATGGAAATGATACTTTACATCCATGGCTTTTCCAACAGTCATGTATGGATTTAAGAGTTGAATCATGAAGAAGGCTGAGAGTTGAAGCATTAATGCTTCTGAACTGTGGTGCTGGAGAAGACTCTTTAGATAGGGTCCCTGGGACAGCAAGATCAAACTAGTCAATCCTAAAGGAAATCAACTCCGAATATCCACCGGAAGGACTGATACTGAAGCGCCAATATTTTAGCCACCTGATGCTAAGAGCCAACTCACTGGAAAAAGACCCTGATGCTGGGAAAGACTGAGGGCAGGAGGAGAAAGGGGCGGAAGAGGACGAGATGGTCGGATGGCATCACTGACTCAATGAACATGAGTTTGAGCAAACACCAGGAGATAGTGAAAGACAGGAGAACCTGGCACGCTGCAGTCCATGGGGTTGTCGAGAACTGGACATGACTTCGCGACTGAAGAACAACAACAAGAAATCCACTCGTTTATTCAACGACCATGTGGGCGCACTCTGCAGGTCAGGCACTGAGGACAGAAATCCCTGTCCTCATGGAACTGACACTTAGAATCTCCTGGAACAGAGAAGGCTGTTGTGAGGATTCAATGAGTTGATACATATAAAGAATAATGCACAGTACATAATATGCAATACCTGCCACAGCCAATCACCTAAACTGCTCTGACTTCAACACATTAGCTGCACTAAGCTCCTAAGTTTGTACTGTGCCAGCCTGGTGAGACTCCAACCCTGGATTACTGCTGCATCTCGAATGCCATCACTTACTTGTTTAGGCTACAGAGGGCATCACAGCCATATCAATTTGTTCTATTAAAAACATGGCTCTTATTTCCATAGTTGGAGCCTTAGCTGGAGCCTCAGATGGGCTCACTGATTATTTCATTTGTTCTTGGTTGATTCCTTCTCTCCTTTGTGGGGCTTCTCTTTCTCCACCTGACTCTGAAACTCCCCAACAGCCTATCTATCTTCTGTCCTCTTCCATGTTCTTAGCCCATAGATGCTGCCTGAAAGGTCTCATGACGTCAATCACCAGATCACAGCATCCACAGCATCAGATTCAAAAAGTCAACTGCCTTTCTAAACCTCAAACTCAAAATGTCCCAATCTGACTTGCTTAGCTTCTAGACTGGTCCTTACTCATCATGTATTCGCTCTGCTTGGTGTCATCACCATCCATGCAAGCAATAGGCTAGAAACTCTGGAGTTAATCTTGTCTACTCCTGCCCCCCAGCTATTTCCAAGCATCAAGTAGTACTGAATTTACTATCAACCGATATCAAGTGTAAAGAGTCTGAAATCTGTTCCTGCTTCTCCATTTTTATTAATACAGTGCTACTTAAGTCCTTGTCAGCTCTGATTAAGCCAACTACTTGGCCTCCCCGCCTCCAATCTTCTTCACTTCAAATTTACCATCCATAACAGCTACCAGAGTAACCCATTCAACTTGGCAACAATCATACAGCCCCTGCTTAACACTCGTTGATGGCTTCCCAAAGCAAAAAAATGAGAGAGGAACTTCAGTCTTCTAACAACGGCATAAAAAAGCTTCCTGTGTTCTGGTACTGCAGCTCTCCACCCTGTTGGTCCCTTAGTTATGCTCCTACCAACACACACCTGCATGTACTTCCAGACCACAACTGTTGCCTTTCATCAACGTGTCTTCACCTCTCTTCTCCCCCAGGTTTGCCCTTGGTTCCTATTCCCCACCACTCCCCAACACAGACACACGCACAAATGCTCCCTCTCCGATTCTTTTAATACTCAGTTCAGACATTATTGCTTCCACTACTGCTTTCTTTGGCCATTCTTTCCATTTTTCTATATTACACTGACTGTACTGTACTACAAACACCTGTTCTGTGACTCTATCCATCATCCAACTATGAGTTCTCTTAGTGCAGGACCACAGCTTTATCCATCACTGGATCCCTAGCAATTAGCACAGTGCCTACGACACAGGTGGCAAGCATTAAACGTTGGTTATATTATACCATCTAATCTCATACCAAGAACAGCAAGTAAGTTCATCAAGTACCAGATTGTAAAACTCTATAAAACAGAAAATGAAAAGTTAGCTGATTTATTTTTTTCTTTCTGAATGTTAAGTGCTATTTCTAAAATGTTATGAATGGGATTTAAAGATTAGCTGAAGTTCCATTCAACAAAAATCAAGACTTTTTCTATAGTTTATCCTCAAAATGGTTTTAAGTTTATACCGAAAGAGTAAGTTAACAATTTCTAAAATATATCCCTGACTGTTTTGACATCTGAAAGAAAAATATCTTGTGCCAAAAGCCGGGTGTGCTTGGTAGGGGAAAAAGAGTAAGAACACAGAGTTATAAAACCCTTGAATTTACATGGAAATTTCTATCAGCTAACATCAGATTCTCAAAAGGATGCGGCCCTCAGTGGGTAAAGAACTGTCACTCTAAAGGATCTGAGTCTTTTCTCTCTACCTCTGGTGCCTAATTTTCAAATATTACTACTAGTTTCTTCACAAATCACTTACAATTGCCTACTTTTTTTCTATTCATAGTCTATCTTATTACAGGAATTTCCCAAAAGTATCACATCAGCAACCCTGAATCAAATATTGCTTTCCAAAATTCATACATGCTACCATTAAACTTTCTTATTTAAAGTATGACTCCATCAACTACCTTCAGAAGAAGAAAGAAAGGTCATTATCACCATCTGTGCATGGGTTAGACCTGCAATTAGACGAACAGGTACTCTGACCTCTGACCTTTCTCATCTCATGAATATATCGACACAGGTTAATTTGAGTCAATTTAAGCAATGTCTAGAAATACATCATTTATTCAGATCATTTTTTACATCAGATAAAAGGGAATTATATAATCATTTGATCACAGTCTAACAATAAGCTGTCAATTTTCCAAAATAGTACCCTCTTTATTAAATAATACTGAAAATGATGTTTCCCTTAGAGACCTACTTCATAAGGTCTTTTCTAGCTCAGTGGTCTGGAGCCAGGCTGCTGGGTTTGGAGGCTCCACTTACTAGTGGTGCCACCTTAGGCAACAGCCTCTCTGTCTCTGTGTCCATGGCTATAAAACAAGATAACAATATCCATCTCACAGGATTTTAATGCAGATTAAGTGAGTTAATATTTTTAAAGTGCTTAGAATAGTGCCTGACACATAAAACTACTATTTTATAAACAATAACAACAACAAAAAAAAGTGGTAATAACCTGAAAGAAAGTCAGTCAGTCTGTCTGACTCTTTGCAACCCCATGGACTATACAGTCCATGGACTTCTCCAGGCCAGAATACTGGAATGGGTAGCCTTCCCCTTCTCCAGGGGATCTTTCTAACCCAGGGATTGAATCCATGTCTTCCGCATTGCAGGTGGATTCTTTACCAGCTGAGCTATCAGGGAAGCCCAATATCCCGAAATAAAACATTATATCCACAAATTGTGAGAATAAAATACATCACATACGTTTTAAGTGAAAAAAAAAAAACATAAGGCAGGGCAAGGCTGTTCTCAAACTTCTTAAAATGCGATCAGTAAGTAGAATATATTTGAAAGTAGAAAACTGTAAATTCAGTACTCAGAAAAATGTGAAAGAATTAAAGCTATCTGTGCCTCATGGGGCTTCTCAGGTGGCGCTAGCAGTAAAGAACCTGCCTGCCAAGCAGGAGTCCCAAGAGCCTCAGGCTTGATCCCTGGGCTGGGAGACCCCCTAGAGGGAGGCACGGCAAACCGCTCCAGTATCGCCTAGAAAATCTCATGGACAGTGGAGCCTGATGGGCTACAGCCCATGGGGTTGCAAACAATTGGACATGACTGAGAAACTAACACACTCCCTCAAAAAAGACACAAAAGTCATATTAAAAACTTGAGATATTCAAAATAATTTTTCCCAGTTACTATTTTCAGTTAAATACTGATTATCAGCAGCTGATTAATTTTATAAGTAATTGTTAATATTAAATACTAAAAATAATTCTATAAATAAGTTTAAGGTATAAATAAAAATATAACAAATATTTCAGTATTCACCATACAGGTTTTTTTTTTTTTAAGAAAAAACATTACCCTTACCTCTTGCATTTACTATGTCCCTCCCCAAAGCAATGTTATTCACTCATCCCTAATTTTATATTTATCATTCCCTTTAGAGTTGTACTGTAATTGTATCCTTGAACAGCATATTACTTCACATATTCTTGACTTTTATATAAATGGAACCATGCTATATCTTCTATGATTTGTTTTCTACCAACAGTACATTCTTCAGATGATCTGAGCTATTGAGCACAGCTATAACTCACTCATTTTTAGCATTCCATTGTCTGAATATATCACTATGCATCCTACTGTGAATTTAAGGGTTTTGTTGTTACTGTTATCAACAGCGCTGTATGGACAATTATACACGTCACCTAACATGTCAAGTGGAGAGGTTTCCCGAGGACACACTCAGGAATGGAGACACTGCCTCATAGCGTATGTGCATCTTCGTTTAATAACACCAGTTTTTTCCTAGTGGCTGTACCAATTAACATTACCACCATTACTTTCTAAGTGTTCCAGCTGCTCCATACTTACATGAACAGAAGTACCATTTGCCTTTTAATTTTTGAGAATCTAGGAGGAATTAAATGCCTTCTTGTGGTTTTAACATGTGATTCCTTAATTACTCAGGGGCTTCTCTGGTAGCGCAGAGGGAAAAGTGTCTGCTTGCAATGTGTGAGACCCGGGTTCAATCCCTGGGTTGAAAAGATCCCCTGGAGAAGGAATTGGCAACCCACTCCGGCATTCTTGCCTGGAGAATCCCATAGATGGAGGAGCCTGGTAGGCTACAGTCCACAGGGTCACAAAGAGTCACACACATCTGAGCGATTTTACTTTCTTTCCCTGATTACTCATGAAGTTGAATATCTTATAATATGCTTATTGGTCAAATGACTTTATTCTTTTATGAATGAAATGACATTTAAGTCCTCTGCCCAGTTTTCTATTGAGCTCTTTATTTCGCTGTGTGGCAGACTTTATGTGCTGAGAACTAATCCCTAATGCTCTTTACATATCTATGTAGTGAAAAAATTATTAATTTTGATGTAGTCACGCTTGCCCATCTTTTGCTCTATTTATGCATTTTTACCTTATTTATTCAGTCCTTAAAATATCCTACTCTATTACCTTTGGAAAGTGATATGGTTTTACCTTAACTATGCCTTTATCTTACCTATAGGTTTAGATCTACAATCAAGTCTAACTGATTTCTTTAACTATTACGAGGTGATGCTCCAACTCAACTTTTCTCCACTTAATTAACCAACCACCCCAAATACCGGGTCATCCAACAATACCAGTGCTGTTACTGATCAGGCTTCCTTTATGAATATCTTACTATTATTCCTTGAATAGTTTGTATCAACAGAATTTGCTAGTAACCTGTGTGTAGCTGGTATTTTTGTGAGCATATTTTTCCTTTATGTTTTAAGACCATTCAATCTTTTATGCCTTCTTGAGCTAATCAATACAAGCTATATTTTTCTAGGAATGTGTCCACTGATGTAACTTCCATCTACAGGAGCATAAAGATGGACATTCCTGAAACACCACTGGAACACTCTTCTTCACTCCAGAACCATGCTATCTTGTGACTTCTCTTCCCTTTAGTCCTGCCAGTAGTTTTCAATCTTGTTAGAAATAACAGGTTCTTAGTTGCATTGTTTCCTCTAATTTACTTTTGGTTTCAATTTCATTAACTTATATTTCCTTTTTACACTACTTGAAGGAGCATTCTTTTATTCTTCTAATTCTTAACAATTCAGTTATTTTTTTCAGCATATAGTCCTGTAACATAAACATTAAAGTCTACAAATTTCCATAAACTATCACTTTAGCTATATCACATAAGCCCTGATATACAGTATTTTATTACTGTTAAATTATAAATATTTTCTAACGTTCTTTATGAGTTTTTCTTTGGCCCAAGAGTTATTTGCAAATAATACACCTGAATTCCCACCTTTGGAAGGAATGATGCTAAAGCTGAAGCTCCAGTACTTTGGCTACCTCATGCGAAGAGTTGACTCATTGGAAAAGACTCTGATGCTGGGAGGGATTGAGGGCAGGAGGAGAAGGGGACGACGGAGGATGAGATGGCTGGATGGCATCAGTGACTCGATGGACCCAAGTCTGAGTGAACTCAGGGAGTTGGTGATGGACAGGGAGGCCTGCCGTGCTGCGATTCATGGGGTCGCAAAGAGTTGGACACGACTGAGCGACTGAACTGAACTGAACTGACAGGGAAATTATGTTATCATTATTGTTATATAAATTATGTGTTTGTAGTTAATGGCATTGTAAACAGAGACTGCAGTACGATGTCAATATACAGGAATTTGTTAAAACCGGCTGTATTTGACCAGAGTACTGTCAGTTTTATTATATGTTCCCCATGTGCTTTAAAAGAATTTTTTAAAGATATCTGACAGGCAATGTTCTATAAATGGCCGTGACAGCAAGTTTGTAAATGCTGTTATTAAAATCTTCTATATTTTTGTTGATTTTCTCTGCTTATTTCAACATTTATAAGCAGAGAAATTATTATAAGCTTATTAAAAATTAATACTAAGCTCTAGTAAGGGAAACCTTTAAATAACTTACAATGCTGATGGATTTTTTCCTGTGGTCCTATCTATTTTTTGCTTAATATATTTAGAAAGCATATTATCAGGTACATGGCAGTTTTAAATTACCATTCCTTTTATCTTTTTTTTATCATTATTTGGTGACCCTCACTCTCTAGGATAGTTTTTCCCCCCAGGGTAAACTTTACTCAATATTCATATGGCAACATAACACAGCTTTTCTTTAGTAACTATTGTCAGGCATATCTTATTTTTATCCTTTTTAAATTTTTTATAACCTTTTAAAAGGCATGTTTCTTTGAAAGAGCACATAACTAGATTTTCCTATTTTATCCAATCTGACAATGAGTTTCTGTTAACAAGAGCATTTTTCCAATTTACATGCATTTCATTTCTAATATATTTACATTTATGTTACTACTACCTTATTTGTGCTTTCTACTTTATTCCCATTTCTTGTCTTTTTAAAAAAATTGAGTATATTTTCTAATTCTATTTCCCTATTCTACTAGTTTGGAAGAAATACATATCACTTCTAGATTTTTATTCCTTATCTCAGAAGTTTTAACATGAGTACACAACTTACCAAAGTCTACAGCTTATCAATAATATTACCCTCCTGCCAAGTTTACAGTGTTTTCCTTATTTACCATTTCATCTCCTGGGCTCTCTCGCCTTACATCTCAGACTTTCCATATGCGGCCGCCTTCTTACCCTTGGTGATCAGAAACTCAAGAGAACATGATGGTGGCAGTATGACCGTGACTTGTTAACTGACTGCTGACTCAACCCAGTGCACCAAGGACAGACGGCAACCTGGGCTCTGCATGACTCAGGTGACCAAGAACAAGTGGGGTGAGTGTGGTCACGAAATCTGCCAACAGCTAGTACCTTGCTTCCTTCCCCCGATGCGTCACTGTCCAAGAACAGACTGTCCAAGTCCGCCTTCCTGCCTTGAACTGTTTTTGTAGCACAGTAAAACTCCATACTCATCTACTGTGGAAAAAAGAGGAGGATGAGCCTTGTCCAGAAAAGCAACTTGACATGGTAAAGCCACGATTACAGAGCATTTTACAACAGTTAAGTTTACTACTGTCACACGCAGTAAGGTAAACATATACAAAAGGTACAAATGAGTATCATGAAGATGAACTTAGTTAAGCTTTAAAAGTTTCTACTACAAAAACAGTTTATAGCATATGGAGCACAAAAGCCCCTTAACACAAAATTAGGTCCAATGTGATATATTTAGAAAACATATACAGATAAGAGGAGAAGGGAATGGCTACCCACTCCAGCACTCTTGCCTGGAGAATCCCATGGACAGAGGAGCCTGGCAGGCTACAGTCCATGGGGTTGCAAGAGTCAGACATGACTTAGCAATTAAACCACCACCACCATACAGATAAGATGATATTTTTTACATAAGAATTACTGATTGAAACACAATGAAGTGTGCTTTCTCAGCACCTGGTCTAAATACAAGCACTAATCTATCCTTTAACATGCAGTGTGATTTCCCAAAAAAGCTTGAATTTTTTTTCTGTTTGTTTATTAAGAGAAACACACACCAATCCTACAGCTGTTCTGAACCAGAAACATTCCCTTAAACAAACTTTTATTTTATTTGGAATCTGTAAGTTTCATACATGCCTAGTTATTTTAATGTAGACAGTAAAAGAGTCAGCTCATTTATCAGCCTTGTTTAATATTAACAAGCAGGTAGTGGATCCTGCCAGCCCAAAGAATGGCAAGCACCATTACCTTATTTTATTAATTATCTACAGTAGAGAACTGATCACAAAGTACATATAACAGATTCACAAGATGGAGTTCTACACAGAACCATTAATAAGTGCCAGAAATAATCTAGAAAACTGCCCAGTAATAATAAATGCAGAGGATTTTACATCTTCAGAGAATCATAATTAACAGCAGTAAAACCATCTTATTCATTAAGACTGTAAGTCCACAACACATTTGCATGGGTTGTGATTTACTGATTTGAAAAAGGAAAAAAAAAAATATATATATATATATAAAATATTCCTCACAATAGTGCAGAGCTCAGAAACAACCAACTTCTTACAGATTTGAGCAATCTACTCCAACCAAGGCCACTTCTGCTTCCAGTGAAGTAAGTCTTTTATTCAGAGATGAGGAAGTGGCAGTGGTGACCGTCACGACGACAGCCACACAATCAGAGCAGTTACTGTGTGACTCTATTAGCAATGCAGTGCCCAAGCAGAAACTCGGGAAAACAGGAAAAATATGCTTTCACTTGTATAGCTTTTCCCACTTTTAATAAAGCAGCATATATGTTCTTCAGTGTTTAATCATTTAACATCTAATACATAAAGGAAATTGGATGATAGATTACATAATCACCTCACCCTCTTCCTCAGGACCTTTGGCAATTCCTCATCATCATTGCATCCAAGATAAAATCCAATCACAGTAAAACACAGCTTTATTTTTTTCATTTGCTTCCAATCTAATTCTCCAGCCTCATCTTTAGCCATTCCTCCACTTGCCCTACAGAGTTCAACCAAACGTGACTTGTAAGCCCCACAATGAGTGCTGGGTATGTGTGTGTGTGATGTACTTGCATACAATTCCCTGTTTGGAATATTGCTCTCTACATCTTTACTAAGATAACCCAGACACATCCTGTAAGACATAGCCATCCCCTCTGTGCATGTGGGTCAGAGTATCACATGAGTTATCAAACTATATTCTAAAGGCTGGTTTTCCTATATTTCTTCCATAGTACACTGTAAGCTCTTCAGGGCTACATACTGTATCCTTCATCCTCAGGGTTTCACTGCCTTTCACACAGAGATCCATCATGCTCATTCTACAGATGAACAAACTTGACCCAAATAAATTATTTTCCCAATTTCACAGGCTGAGTAGCAGTAGATTTAATATTAGCATCTAAGACTTCTATCTTCCAGTTCAAAGCTCTTTCTATACATGCACCTAAGGATACCAGAACAGAAGGAATTATGCATTAGTATCTATGAAGTTCAAGCCAGATACAAAGCTAAGTAGACTATAAAAAAGTGAGAGCTTTACAAACAAAAAATAAGATAAAAGTTAGTTACAATGGATTTTCAAGAAATAGGGACAGGTGATAAAAATAGAAAAATTAGTTAGAAAAATACTATCTTAAAAATAAGAATCACATAGGAGTTAATCCAGTGACATATAGGCTTTTTAGGACATGAAAAAGATAAATATTAAACAAACATTACCTTAATCAACTTCAGTGAGGGATAAAGTATGTAGCAAAAAAAAAAAAAACAAGTTCAAGCATCTTTGCCAAAGTAATGGGTATAATGGGGCTTCTCAGGTGGCTCAGTGGTAAAGAAGCCACCTGCAATGCAGGAGACAAAAGTATAATCTCTGGGTCAGGAAGATCCCCTGGAGGAGGAAAGGACAACCCACTCCAGTATTCTTACCTGGAGAATCCCAAGGACAGAGGAGCCTGGTGGGCTTCAGTGCATAAGGCTGCAAAGAGCTGGACACAATTTGGGGAACAAACAACAACAACAAAGGGTATAATGATCATTTATGTTAAGTGGAAAGCAGCTTTATTTGGTATATGTTATCTTTTATGGGAAAAACGTTATAGGAAGCAAGATTTTAACTTAAATAAAAAACCACCAGTCTCAAGAGAAATGATCTTAAAAAAGCTCACACTGAGAAGTAAACATAATATTAACCAACTCAGATCTATATGCTTTAAAATATTTAAATATTACAAAACACAGAAAATTTGAAAATAGTCAGAGGGGAGCAGGGCAAGACTTCTTGTCCCAGGGTTAGCCTTGACTCCACAAGCACTGATTGCCTACCATAGGCAGGTTCACTGAGAGGCACAAAAGGGCAGGGTCCAGGAGGACGGAATCTAACTGGAGTCAAACCCCAGTTCTACTGTTTATTAGCCCTACAAAAAGGGTCTGACCTTAACAGGATCACTGTGAGAATCAGATGAGCTCTTAATAGTAAATGTGAAACCCTCAGAATAGCACCTGCCCTGCGGAGAATAGTGTAAACACCACAGGTGCTGAACCTGGCCAGTCACCACCACCTTGAGACCACCCCTGGCATACCAGAGCAGGGAAGAAAAGGAAACCAGCACAACAATGTACAGCAATTTTCCTCCAATTAAAAATAAAATGAAGAAAGATCAAGGAAACCAGGGTCAGGTAGGGAGGATGACACAGAAACTCCGTGACACAGCAGAACAGGCAAAATAATACACGTATAAACCTGGCCCACAACTGCAACCGAAGAGAAGACAGCCACCTTCCTCTGACAAACAGGAAGGGGACCAGTGAAAGCATTTTAGTGGGAGAAACATCTGAGATGTATTCCTGTCATTTCACAATGTAACAAAACCCAGGGGATCATGGGGAAAAAAGTGTATACCAGGTAGAGGGAACAAAAGGACCTGGGAAGGCTCGGAGCAAAAGCCAGGAGTCTGGAGGCGGGAGGGGCCGCCAGAAAGAGGGAGAAATAGCAGGCAGGACCATAAACCAGGGCCTGGGATGCCTCTGGAAGGACCTTGGTTTTGTCCAGTAAGTTAGTAAAGATCCCAGGAAGGGGTTTAACTAGGGTAATGATTGAATGAGACTTCTCTTCTCACAGATAGTTTCGGCAGCAACCTGCGTGGCAGACCAGAGGAAGGAGGAACAACCAGCTAGTTTAAGACTGGAAGTGCTAAACTCACCACCACCACGCAGGAATGCAAGAGTGCAAAGAGAACACTCACAGGCAGCTCAAGTCTGGTTACCCTCTTTCAGGATCTTTCTAGAAAACGTTAGCCTTGAGTATCTCTGTGAAATGAAAATGTGTCAAGGACAGAAAAAAATTGAAAACTGACTGGACACAATGAAATGGCTCTCTGTTTAAAAAAAAAAAATGTATAAAACCAGGAAAGCAGGATTTGTGTTTCTCTACAATCAAGAAAGAGCTTCAGTTCTTTAGTTAGGTTCTGAAAAACATTCTTAAAAATCTCAAGTAGAAATTCTTATGCTGAAATTTTGATGAGTAAGATCTAGTTTTTGTCTCCTGCAAACTACTCAAGGCTATCTACATTTGCAGATAAAAATCAAAACAAGAGTCAGACAAAAGTTAACCCAAAATGGACCATAGACACAAATGCTAAAGCTATAAATTTAAAAAATAAGGAGAAAAATTTCCTCAACTGGGCAAAGATTTCCTAGAATACAAAAAGCACAAAGCCTGAAAGAATAAAATTATAAACTGTACTTCATCAAATGTGGGATAAGCCACAGAAAGGGAGAAAATATTTCACATATCTAAATCCAACAAAGCTCTTGGATCCAGAATATACAGGGAACTCTTATAACTCAATAATAAAAAGGCAAGCAACCCAATTAAAAGTAGATAAATGGTTAGAAGACATATTTCAGAAAACAAAATATCAAAATGGCCAATAAGTACATCAGAAGATACTCAAACGTCATTAGTTTTCAGTTAAATCCAAATTAAAACCAAAGTACACCTCTACATACCTACTGGAATAGCCTAATCTAAAACATGGACAAACGTCTGCAAGGATTGGAACAACTAGAACTATCATTCTTTGCAAAAGATGAAATGGTACAAGCACACGAGAAACTAGTTTGGCAGTTTCTTGCCAAGTTAAACATGCACTTACTACATGAGCCAGCAATTCTACCCTAAAGAAATGTAAGCATATAACATAAAAACTGGATGTGAATGCTCATAGCTGCTTTGTTCTACAGCAAAGAACCAGAAAACAACCCAAATGCAGGCATAACTCGTTCTACTGTTTGACTTTACAGTACTTCAAAGTCACTGCATTAAAAAAAAAAACAAAAAAACTGAAGGTTTGAGGCAACCGTGTGTTATCAAATGATGGCTAGCATGTTTCAGCAGTTATTTTAATTTAGGTATGTGTAGTTTTTTAACACATAATGCTACTTACTGAACACTTAAGAGTACAGGACAGTGAAACCTGCATGTGACACTTTAAGGCGATACTCATTTTATTGTGGTGATCTGGAACAAAACCTGCAGTATCTTCAAGGTCTGCCTGTGGTAAGCCCATTGCAAATGAACAGAAAATCAATTCTACCACACAAGGGAAGACTGCTCAGCAAGACAAAAGGGATGGACTACTGATACATGCTATAACACAATGAAAAGCTGTGCTGAGCGAAAGAAGGCAGACAGCACACACTGTATGATTCTGCTCATATAAAACTCTAAGACGGTCAATCTCATCTCTAATGATCAAAACCGGATTGCCAGTGGCTTGGGCCAGAGGCAGTGATGACTGACAGAGACGAGGTACAAGGGAACTTTTGGAGATGCAGGAAACATTCCGTATCTTGATTCTGTTGTTGGTTACACAGGTAACCACAGGTATGTTGAAACTCATCAGAATGTACATGCATACTACTGTACATAAGTTAAACCTCAATAAAACTTCATAACATGCACAAAAATCAGAGTCACATTTTAACTTTTATCTTAGGATTGCCTTGATCTATAACCACAAGGACACACTATGTTTTAGGAAGACATACAACTGTCTTCTTCCGTATTATTTTCAAACTAAATGAATGAAACCATGAAAAGTTGTGGATGCCACATTCCTTATGCTATTCAATTATGGCATATGAAGCTTAGCTTCCTTGGGATTAGGCTGTTTTAGGCAGCAGAATAACAAGTTCAGGTCAATACTATATATGAGGTAATATGGTGAGGTCTCTTGCAATAAAATGTCCTTTAAAAAGAGTCCAAGGCAGCCTTTCTAAAGCTAAATGACATACCCAGATACCTGTAAGATGAAGCTTCAGGTTATGTTACTGTTCTACTGATTTAACAGTCAGCCATGTTGTTAAGACCAAAACAATTAAGCAATGCTTAAGGTTAAAGCTATAGAAACAAAAAACAAATTTTATAAATAAATAAAAATAAATATAAATAATAAAACAATATCCTTTTAGATGGCACTTATTACTGTATTAGTTAAAGTTAATTATGGACAAGAGAATAAGAAATTGTCAGTTGAGTCAAGATGCATTTAAAGCAAATAATCTTAATAATATAAATAAAAATTTAAACAAAATTTATTGAATGCTTAAAACATGTATTAAGCTCAGGGCTTCATACATCTTATTCAACCTAAGGTAAACTCTAAGGTTACCATCCCCATTTTACATATGGGGGAATTTAAAAGCACATGGAGACTAAGGAACTTAATTTTCTTAGTCAAGGCAACTCACGTAATATATTATAGGATCAACCCAAATCCTTAACTACTGTTTGCTCCCCTTCAGAAAGAAACACCATATTCAAAAAGTGAACTACAGTCTTACCAAAGACCTAAATATAAAAGGTAAAACTACAAAACTATTAGAAGAAAATCTAAGAAAATATCTTTGTAACTTATGGATTAGAAAGGACATCTTATGACCCACAAAGTAAAAAACGTGATGGATTTAAGTATATTACAATTTGGGATCCCCATACCATAGTCAACATCAACAGATGACTGGGATTACTATCTCAAACGCACAAGGAATTCCAGGAAATCAACAAGTGGAAACTCAACCAAAAAGAAGGCAAAGAGCATGAATAAGTCAGACCTGGAAAGGGAAACTTAGATGGCCACCACGGACGCGAAGAAACAATCAACCTGCCTACGAAACAGAGAAATGTGTTTTATACTTTATACAAAGCAATTACAATAATCTACTTAACAACTGTTAAATTAACCAAATGTAGATGCTGTACAATACCAAAAGCTGACAAAAATGCGAGAAAATGGGAATTATCTAACACTGGTGAAGGGAAAAAACTGGTGTAGCCATTTCAGAAATAATCTGGCAGAACTTAGTGATATTTAATACGTGACTAACTTATAACTCAGCAATATGATGCCTGGATATATGTTCCCAGAGAAACTCTTTCACAGCCATTAGCAACAGGTAGAAAGATGCTTTTTACAGAATTATTTGTACCCAAGAGTTGGAGTCAATATGGGTCACCACTATTAGGGGAACTGATTAAGTAATCATTAAGTGCTGAAGCAAACCATGAAATACCACACAGCTACAAGCAATGAAAGACATGTACTTACAATAACATGAACAGATCTCAAACAACACTAAGTGAAGGAAACATACAGCAAAATATCAGTTATACGGATACAAAACAAAGAACTAGATAATTTTACAAGGAAACAGCCAAGAACATACATAAAACACATTAGATTGAGTACAAGCGAGAATTGGGAAGGAGAGAGTGAATGGAAGCTGAGGCAGGGAATGAAGAGGGACAATGACAATCCAAGCAATAGGAATATGCCTCTAAGCAACACGATACCAACTCTGCACCTGCAATGTTTTAGATGAAGTCAGCACATCAACTGTCAAATTTGATGGATTTATGGGAAGAGATTAGAAATCCATTTTTATGAGACAACTGAGTATTCCACAAGATACCTTTGGTTCTTCCTATGATAAATCAGAGAATTCAAGACTTCTACTTCTTCCTTGTTATCTTCATAGGTGAAATGGTCCGATTAAGGCATATCAAGCTACTCGCCTGAGAAACTGGAACCAAGTCCAAGCAAACTAGTAACAGAATTTTGCAAAGTTCTTTTTCCTCTTTGAATCTGTTTACTTTTCTGAAAAAAATAGATTTGGATAATTCTCCCAAATCCCTCCAGCTCCAAGATTTCATTTAATTACTATCTGTTCACATTAAATTATTTTCTCTCTGCTCCAACTATTCCCTCCCCCAATTAAAAAAAAAAGAGTATCAAGAGAGATTTAGAAAAGGATGTAGCAATAGAAGTGAACAGCAACTTAGTTTTTTAGGGTAGAAACTAGAAAACATTAGAGATACAGTGATGTTCAAAGAGCCTTTTCCCATATCTAAGGTAGATAGAGTAAGGTTAACTGGAACCCAGGCTCAGACATTCTATTTCATGAAGGATTTTAGGTATTCCACCCATTACCACTGCCCCTTCTTAAAACATATGTTAAAGTCTCTTATGGAGTTTCTACTTGAAGGTTCTAAATTTCAGCTTTACTGTATCAGTTTTCAGATAAAAAATGACGATTCCCTAAAGGTCCGTTCCATATTAAACATGTTAAGATTCCAAAAGAATGATGAATTTTTAAAATCAACAAACTGGTCACATTCTGAGCACTTAACAACAACAACAAAAAACAAGCGTTCAATTAGATCTGTGGATTGAATGGATATAAGGCCTTAAAAATAAGAGAAATTAGACTATACTGTAGCTTGGTAACCACAAATAGTAACTGAGGTATCTGAAGAATAGTGATGTCACATTTTACAAAAAGAAAATTAAAATCAGTATTTTAAATATTGTAAAAGCTGAAATTAGAATATACCTAAAATTCTGAAACTGGAACATATTAAAAGAGAAAAGGGATGTCTTGCAATATTTTTAGAATAAATATGAGAAATTGACATCACTCCCATATTTATCTTCATCCACACTGAAGTTTAAATATGGATGGGGAAGGGGCGGGGGAAGGGGAGTGGGAATTAAGAGGTCACGAAACATCTGTTCCTAATAATTCCAGCACAGATACAGTTGTTCCTGCAGGTCCCCCAGGCCGCCACGCTACGAGGTCTTCCACCAACAGCTCAAGTGTAGACTCCAAAGCCTGCACATCAAGTCTCAGATATCCACAGAGTTGACTATAGGACAAACATGTATGTGGACAATTAACTGCATTCTCTGTGTCTACAGAGGACCTCTAGTAAATACCAAGAAAATGTTTGAAGAAATAAACGAGAGGAAAATAACTTCTTAGAGAAAGAATAAAGAATCTAATAACGTTTCATAGCTATTAACACAAGCATGGACTTGAATACTTTTTTTAGCTGATACTTTTGGAACCTTTCAATTTATCTACACCCCAATGATATTCTCCAAAGTATGTTTTAACAAAATCAATGCAGTGGGTTGTAAACATTAATTTTTTTCTCTGAACACAATCTACTAGAGGGCCTCCTGCTATTTAAGTATACTGCCATACTTTCAAGACACCCAGTTTCAGATTAACCAGCAGCATAAACCACCCCCATCATGCACACAACAGACTTAAAAACTTTATTTGGTAAAACCAATGCCCTAAGAATGCTTCCTTTACAGCTATCATTCTTCAAGCACTGTTCCACAGGGATGTTTGTCAAAGGGACAAACTTCCAATTATAACACGAAGAAATTCGGGGAACTGATGGCTGGTTAACAGTACTGTACACTGTACTTGAAAGTTGCTTTGAGAGTAGAGGTTGAATGTTCTCATCATGACAACAACAAACTGGTAATTATGTGAGGTGAAGGATGTGTGTTAACTAACCTTACTGTGGTAAACACGCTGCAATACATATGTGTATCAAATTATCACATTGTACACCTTAAACCTGCACAGTGTTATGCGTCTATTACATCTCAGTAAAACTGGAAAAAATAAGAAAAAAGCCACTGTCTCATCCAAAGGAAAGATGATTTCCTATAGCAAAGCTTGTACAGTAGGTCACATTTCATTTTAACCAAGGTTGCTGCAAAACTTTTCCTACTCTGGGTATATCCATTTATTTTCCACTTTTAATACACCTATTTTAGCTATTATTTAGCTAGCTATATGCACAACATAGTCTTTCAAAAAGTATTTTCATTTTATCTATTCATTTTTAATATACTGCATTTTATTTCTTAATTAAGGCACTTTAATTTTAAAAATTTACATTTTATGTCAGTAATGAACTTTAATTTTATTTAGCTTATAGGTCTGTTGGAAATGAAGAGACATTTCTCCCCATAAATTAGCGATCATACTGCAAGGATTGTGGTGGTAGTGATGGTTTAGTCACTAAGTCAGGTCCCACTCTTGCGGCCCCATGGACCACCGCCCACCAGGCTCCCCTATCCATGGAATTTCCAAGGTAGGAACACTGGAGTGAGTTGCTATTTCCTTCCCCTTTTTCCCACCTGAATACTACTATCATTTCATCAAGTCCTCTAACCTCTCACTGCACTTTTGCACATTAACGCATATCTTCTTCCAAAATCTGTGTTATTTTTCTCTACCTCTTCTGCAATTCACGACAAGTAGTCAAGTGTAGCTAGTAATATAATTCCACATGATACTGCATCTGTGTTTACATCTGGCTCTAATCACAGGCTTAGAAGTGATTTATACAAGGGAAAGCAAAAAAAGAAAAAAATAACACAACCAGGAGAAATAATTATGCTGTTATTTTAAATGTATCATTTCCAATTTGATAGAACTTTCTTACCATATGCTTCAAAGCTATCAAAATTGCAAACACAGGGTATGGCATTTTAAAAAATACTGTCTATAAGAAAGAAAAGTACTAACCAAATATTCCATATGTTTTTATATCAGAGTCATCTTAACAAGTGCTTGATGCTTCCAATTTATAAGATATTTTAAGTTTTATTCCACGCTATAACTCTACATGTCATGGCTTCGTGGTGAAATTCCTTAGTTCATAAAAAAAAAAAAAAACCAACACTATTCACTATTGAGCTCTAGGAATTGGTAGAACACCAATCTTAAGAACTATATCAGGAAATGTGAAACTATACACACAAACACACACTCTTGAAGAACTATGACACCCTAAAATGAGAAATTCACACAAGTTTTCCTGATAATTCAGGTAATTCCTACCTGAATTCCTACAATTCAAGATAAAGAGTATTACAATTGCATTATGGTAGTGGTGTTGGTGCATTAATAGAGAAACCGTTAAAAATAATTAAGGAAATAAATATTCATGACATTTGACCTAAGTAGGAATTCCAAAAGTTTACAGTTACATTAACATAATTATACAGACACAGGCCAAAAAGATATAAATACACTGAATCTTGTGCAATAGAAGTTAAATCAATTTACATTTATTGAAAAGAATTCTTTGAATACAAGCATACTAATTAATAAGCTGCAGAGATTTTTAAATGAATTTAAAACTTCAAAACAAATGTACACTCCTTAATTTTCAGCTGATCAATTTAAAATTTATATACTACCTGATTCTGAATCTTAACTAGAAGGGGCAGGAAAGACAAAATCTAAAAATCACTAACATCTGAGTAACCGCTGTTTAATACCTTCTTCAGAAGTTGTCTGCCAACCCATGCATAGTTTAAGTCTACATAAATTATGAAAAAATAATTACACAGTATCACCAATTTCAAATTTTCTTACTATATCCAACCATTTACATGTTAACGTCTAAAAGTATATATTCCCAGAGATCTTACTATGAATGAAAAAGGGAGTTAAAAAATACAGTAATTATGTAAAATAAATATGGACAAATCATTACATATTCTTCTCCATACCTACCAACATAAAACTTTCTTTAAAGAAGCAGTAATACAACTGGTCTAAAGCAAGACTAAATTGATAGCAACCTCAATTTCAAGATTCAAAAAGATCAAATTTATAAAACTATCCAAGCTAAAACAATCCTACTTCTTTCCAGTCCTGGCAGCCTAGAAAAATGCTATGCCTAATTTACCTAGGGCTAGTTTTAAATAACAGTTAAGACCCAGAATTACATTGAAGGTCCCTATCAAAGCAGAGGTCCCAAATCAACAGGAGATAAGACAGGTTTATGGTAATACTAAAGCAATAATCATTTTTGTTAGCATCCTCTACTGGTGGTTTCCAAAGACAGCAAGCAGAAATGCAAATGACAGAAGATATGTACCTGCTAGTCCATCCAGGGTGAATTAATCAGTGTTTAGTCATTAGTGACTAGAGTAGGTTCTCAAGAAAAAAAAATAAGTAACCACAAAGAGGAGAAGTGGAAAATGAGAAGACAGATTTTGAAAATACAGCAAACAAAGCATTACATTATAAATGGTAAAAAAACAATTTAAGCCATTCTAATGCCACTCCTTTAGAGACGACTAACATCATTACCATAAAGTTACTACATAAGGTTGATGCTTTCTCAAACCTTGCTCAACTGGTTTACCCCTGTCAAGTCACATTACTTGATGCTCCCATTAGTATCCTACTCTGCAGATACACTCCAGAGAAGAAATTAAAATATTTTACTGGAGGCTGAGCAGAAAATCTGCATGCCTTATTTCAAAATGAACAAAAAATTATTAACATATAAATTACAGCATAAAGTACCACCATGACTATCTTCCACTGTATACATCACATCATTTATTCCTTCATTAAAAAGATTTAAGAGTTAACATTATTTCCAAGCGATTCTCTCCAGTAACAACTGCAACTTACATATGATTGCGTTGCTAAGAAATCCTAACCAGCACCTATCCTGAGGTTTCACAACACAATGGCGTGTAACTTCATTTTTAATTTGCAAATCAGGAGGCTTAATCAAATAGCGTGGCTGTAATAATCAGCAATGGATGAAATGCATCCGAGAACAAAAAGAAATACAAGCACGGAGCCAAAAGTGATGAAAATGGAAGATACCTGTAGTAGCACACTGCTATCTGAAACACCTTTTGTTTTCTGAGAGTAATCCTCACTGCAGACAAGACGTTTTGTGCTAAACATCCCCAAATCTGTTTTTCTAATATTAAACACAAAGGAAAAACACTGACAGCAAGCGCGGTAAATAAATCCCTCCCTTGAGAATGAAAGCAGCAGACAGGAGCGGGCTGACATACATGCAGGAGGAAAACTAAACCCCATCTTTTTTCTACCTGCACAAGTTGCCATTTGCTGCAGCGATCCAACAGCTCTCTTTCCTGTTGATTTCAAGTACCTTTCAGGATCGCTTTTTCCCCTTAAGTCATCTGTTGATATGCCTGATAGGTGTAATAGTCACATCCCAGGATCTTTAGAAGAAAAATCCATCCTTTCCTGCTCAGGTAAACATGTTTACAGCAGCTGCACAGACGCTGGGTGGTTCAGACTCACATGTCACACACATGTCGTCAGCAACAAGAAAAGCCCCTTTCTCTGGCGATGAACATTTTAAATAAGGTAAAACGCGAACAGCCCTTTCCAGACCAACTTACCTTTCATAAAGCCACATCAGCAACAGCAGCAACAGCTCAATATAGCACACACACTGTTTGACGCTAAAACAGGAAATTAAAATTGCAATAGCCTGTGCTCCGCTCCTGGCCGTAACAAGTCATCTCTCCACAACGAGGACGCCAAATATTAGTTATCGATCATCACTTAACAGACGTCTTTAAAATGCAAATGTGTATTTGGATAACTAAGACCGTTCACGAAAACGGCGGTTTCAATGTCGGCTAGAATAAATTAAAATTACGTTTACATCTTGAAACCACCTAAAAACCTTCGTATCTGCTTCTAGACAGGAAATCCCACACAAAATCTAAAATTGCCAGGAAAGGTTACAAAACCTCGCGTTTCGCATCCCGCAGGGGAGGGAGAAAGGGAGCCCGGGCCTGGGGGTGGGGCGAGCGCCGGAGAGTTTTGACTTAAACCCGTATTTCCTCATTTTCTGGAGGACACGGAGATCCCGTTCCAGGCGCATTTATTTCCCTACTCTCAGAAACTCGTTTTAAAAATAACGCAGGAACCCATACGAGCCCCTCGGTCCGCTAGATCCGTGCAATTCCTTATATAGACTCGGCCGCAGCCAGCGGCAGGGCCGTAGCCGCCCATTATTCTCCAAACAGGTACCGGGCGGGCGGGGGCCGCGCTCCGGCCTCGGCCCTGTCGCCGCAGGAACTGTCCAGACAATACCCACCAGCAGACGGTCGCCGCGGAGCGGGCGGGCGGGCGGGCGCAGCATCGCCCCCCAGATAAACAGAAATGCAACCAACTTCCACCGTCTCTCCCCACCGCAAAGGGCGACTGTGCAACCCAACACATGTTCGGGGCTCGCTCGCTCGCTCTCCGGTTATTATTGTTATTTTTCTAAACTCTCACGCCAGGCAGATGGGGGGTGTGTGTGTGTGTGTGCGCGCCCCTCCCCGCGCAGCATCAGCACTCATTAGTAAACCCGGCGGCGGCCGCCGCCGCCGGGCTGGCAGCGGCGACCCGCGTCCGTCGGTCCGGCCGGCCGCCCCCCTCCCCCACACTCCTTCCACCCGAGACCCCGAGCGCCGTCCAAGCTCCCTTCGCCGGTTTCACGCCCCGCGCGTCCGGCCCAGGTAACAACTTCCCCAAACCGAAAGAGAACAAGGGAGGCGCACGCTCGGCAGCCCATCCCCGCGCAGAGGAGGCGTCCTCCCGGGCGGGGGGACCTGTCTGCGGTTCTTCCCGGTCCCGAGACCAGGTAACAACTCTGCCAACCCGCCGCCGCCGCCGCCCCCCCCGCCTACACACCCCACGGCTCCCACGGCCGCGGCTCCGCGCCCGCCCCGCCCGCCGGCTCCCCGCAGGACGCGGACCGCGCTCGGGGCGCTTAAGGGACCCGCACCCCACCCCGAGGACCGTGAAGCCCCGTCCCGCGCCGAGCGCGCCTCGCCGGCCGCTCCCAACTTTACCGCCACCGGCCTGGCTCGTCCGCCCGCCGCGCGCTCCGCGCACACGCGCGCACGGACGACACGCAGCCCGCGGCCGCCGCGTCCCGCCGCCGCGCGCCCGCAGCCCGGCCCGCCCGCCTGGCCAAGCCGCGGGGCCCGAGCCACCGCGCCGGCGGGGCCGCGGCGCGCGGAAGCCACTCTGCACGGGCAAGCGCCGGGCACAAGTTAGTTCCTCGGCTCCGGGGCCTCGGCGCCGCGGGGACGAAACGCCGAGGAAGCCGAGGAGGCGGGGAGGGGGGCGCCAAGGGGGCACAAGAGTGGGGAAAAAGTGCGGAAAGAAGCAACAGCCGCTACCCCCCGAGCCCAGAAAAGTGGGCGCCGCGTCCCGGCCGCCCGCCCGCCCGCGCCGGGGATGCGGCGGCGGCAGCGGCGGCTAACGGTCCAGCGAGGCGGCAGGGGCGGCGGGAGCCGCTAGGCGGAGAGACCAGGTAAGAGACATAACGGTTCAGGGAGAGCGGGCGGCCGCGGCGCGGCTCCGGCGGCGGCGGCCCGGAGGGGGGCAGAGAGCACTACTTTCTACTTTCCCACTCCACTTGGCCCGTCCCTGCCCGGCCGCCCCCAGCCCAGCTCGCCCCCCTCGCCCTCGGGGGCGCACCGGCCGCCCGGCTCCCCCTGACTCCGCCGCTCCCCGGTCCCCTCCGCCACTCACCGTTATTGCGCCGCGGGTTCGCCTGCTTTCTGCGCTTACACCTGGGGCCATCCGCCATGATCCTCTCGCTTGTGTCTAAATGCTCGAGTCACCTCCTCCCCCTCCCTCCCTCCCCCTTTCCCCCCCCCCGCCCCTCCGCCTCCACCCCTCCCCCCTCCCCACCGCACCTGGTTTACGACACTCGCGGCTTTACGACATCACCTTCCTTACACCTAGAGCCACTCGCTCTACGGCCGGAACCTTGTTGCTAGGGAGAGGACGGTTTGCGGCAGACGGGGGAGCAGCTGAGTTTGCATGGAGGGGCGAGGAAAAAGTTTCCTCCAGGTGTCGCGGGCGGGGGTGGCGGGGTGGGGGCCCGGGGGAACCATGTGGACGTGGTCCGAAGGGCGACTGGCCGTCGGAGCCGAGAAAGGTAAAATAGGAGCTCTGAACTGGCCACACCCGCTGCGGCCGCCAGGGGCACGTTCGGGTCTAGCTGATTCTCGCCGTTATCCCGTGCCCTCGGAGCCGCCCCCGGAGTGGCGGGATCGACCTGTCTTCCTTCGGCCTTAACGGGGGGCGGGATGGAGGGGGTGGCGGTTCACGCAACCCCGGCCGCCCGGGGATGCCTCGCAATCGAGGGGCGGGCAGGCGGGTCTGGCGGGCGGCTGGTTCGGGACACGCGGCGCCCCGAGACTCCCTGCCCCTCCTCGGACGCATGGTTCCCTCCCCCCGCCCCCGAGCAAACCGGGGGTGGGAAGTGACTTCAACGAGGTAGAAGTTCAGCTGGACCGAAAGAGGGGCGAGAAGTTCCGCTTGCGAGCCACCTCGGCGGTGAAGCGGAATGAGTAATCCCCACGCCGGCCTGTCTCACTTCCTCCTGCGCGATGGGCGCTCACCTGCTGTCACCTCGGCCGCCCCCGCCCCCAGGCCGCGCCCTCCTCCCTGCGGCCACGTCCGCCCTGCGGCCCCCCGCCCCCAAGTACATCGGCCAGATCCGAGGCCCCCAGACTTAAGAGTTAAGGTGTAAACAGGCCACAATTTAGTATCTGGGAGAGCAGCGGTCGCTGTGCAGAAACTTATGGCGTGAAACGAGGGCTGGCAGGTGTGGTCTTGGGAGCTGATGGATGGCGATCTTATCTCGAACTGCGTACAAGTTCAGGGATTTCTGAAAGACCACGTAGATACCAGCACAAATACCAAGAAGGTCACGTCTTCAGTATTCAGTAGAGACTTTGCTCTCCCCTCCTCCCTGTCTTCAAACGAGGAAATATCTTTGGGACCAACTTGAGGGAATACAGCTGAGCTGTGTTTAGAATAATAAAGAGTTATAAATGAACATTGTAAGAGATGATAGATAAAGAAGTTGAGAAGACTGAAACGTCACAAAGTATTAGAAGTCACAGTTAACCTACCACAGTGCTGTCAAAGTAGGTCCTCAACAAATTTATGCCTATGATTTTTGTCATGCCAACGGCAGGACTTTTTTATTATGTTAATTTTTTGAACACCGTCCAGGCTTTTGGAAGATTCATTAATAATCTCTCCAAACCTTTCATCTGAAATAAATTTACAGCTGAAGTCTAGTAATTTAAAATTAGAAAGTTTAATCCTGAATATAGATGAAAATTTTCTCTCCCACGTTTGCTTTGGCATTTTGATAAGTGGATGTGTTATTTATTGGTGCATGAAAGGGGACTGTAACTGTTCTTTGCTGTGCATTATGTCTGTGTGTCTGGTCTCTTCCTCAGTACCAAAGCTAGAATCATCACTCTGAAAGATCAGCTTAAGTACAGGCAGTCCTGATTTCCTCAATCCCATGTTTACCAAACTTGTGCATGTGAGAACCAGAACGAGGCTCATGCATTGCTTGGTTCAAGCGGTAATTTTTCCCTACCCTCCCAAAAGCTGTGTTCTTCAGTTGCAGGCTTCTGAATCAGCTTAGACTTTATCCTTTGCTGACATCCTTGCCCCACCTCTCAACACACACACACACATCCCTGCCCTGGCTCTCAACATACACACACACATCCCTGCCCCACCTCTCAACACACACAATCACACATCCCTGCCCCCACCTCTCAACACACACACCATCTCCCTGCCCCTCCTCTCAACATACGCACACACATCCCTGCCCCTCCTCTCAACACACACACACACCCTTACACCCCCTTACACCCTTTGTGCAGCTACCCAGCCAGAAAGTGGAAAAAAGTACTTTCTAACTCAAGCACACATTTCACTTAGTCTTAACCTTAGGAAGTATCACACCTTTTTCTGAAGTAACCTGTCCTGATCTGCAACCCCATGGACTGTAGCCTGCCAGGCTCCTCTTTCCATGGGATTATCCTGGCAAGAATCCTGGAGTGGATTGCCATTTACTCTTCCAGGGGATCTTCCTGACCCAGGGATCGAACCTGGATCTCCTGTGTCTCCTGCATTGGCAGGCAGATTGTTTACCAGTAAGCTACCTGGGAAGCCCCTTCTGTATTCATCCTCACTCTGAAATCAGATACAAAGTGAAGGAATAAACCAAGTAGGAGTTAAACCGTCTTTGGTGGTTACTGGTTTACTTAGTTTGGGCCAGACTATTCAGCTCCTTGCAGACAGATACCTTTTTTCCACCTTTTGCTTGCTTCATTTCTGTGCCCTCAGTACCTGGCAGGGTACCTAGTCACATGGCAAATACTTGATAAGTAATTTTTTTTTAAGTTAGTACTGTTGACCTTTTATGGATCTGTTCTTGGCTATAAACTAAGGGTGGTTAATCTGCCTTCATCACATTAATTCTTAGGGGCTGTTGAAATTATGGATGTGAAAGCCATTTACTGTCATTTATATCCTGCCTTATTTTGAGAATTATTGCTCTAGATTTTAGATTCTCCACAGCCATTTTTCCCCCAAATGATTAATCCTGCTCACTTCTGTTTTTTAAATATGTGCAGGAAATACTGATATACCAAATGTTCTAATACAAAATTTCAATTTTTAAAAAAAATCCTGTAGTAATGGGTTAGTGGAGGACAAAGGATCCTGGCATGCTACCATCTGTGGTATCACACAGAGTCAGACATGACTTAGCAACTGAACAATAACAACAGTTAGATTGTAAACATAATATATGTTTAAATGCACTTTATTTACTATGATGTTCCCAAAATTATTGAACTCTAAGCTGAAAAGAAAGCAGGCAAATCTCAGAGTAGATTGCTGCTTTAAACCTGATGCGTATGTGATGGTTGCTTCTTATCTCTTAAATATAACTGAAGAATTGGGAAAAAATCTTGTGAGGAACTTTAGAAAAGGAATTTTTAAATGTTTTAAGATTTGGGTTTGTTTAGTCAATTATACTTCAAAATTTAGGTTTCCTTAAACAAAATGGGGATACTAGTTAGAGTTTAACATGTGCCCTGTACTGTTGGTTTTTAGTATTTGTGGTGTCATTATACAATGTATATTCAATGTGTACTCCTAATTTTAATGTCACTGAAATGTTAACACTGCTTCTGGAGAGCACTGGAATTGCACATGCTGAAGGAGAGGTATTCTGCTAAAAATGAATTACTGTAATCTTTTCTAAATTTACAGGGAAAATGTAAATCGGTGGAATATTTTCAATATTGAGTTTTTTCTATAAATTTTTCATAAATCCTTTGCACCTGCTATTCGCATTCCATGTAAGATTCATGTATACAGTAGGATAAAATTTGACATAGTTAAGTTTAAGCTGTGCATATTTCATGGTGGTCCGCTTGGAGCACATGGTTTCTGCATAGGTCACTTTCTGAACACGTTCAAGAAGCAGAATGTTCTAGGTGTGCATCTTCTGTCGCTCAGTCGTGTCTGACTCTCTGCGACCCCGTGGACTGTAGCTCGCCAGGCTCCTCTGTCCATGGGATTTCCCAGGCAGGAGTACTGGAGTGGTGTTGCCATTTCCTCCTCCAGGATAATATTCTGTAATCTTTGTCAAAATAAGAAATCAGTTATTTTCATTTAAAGATAATATATCTATTTCATGAAACAAGTTGACTACATTAACTTGTAATCTTAAAAAAATCTTAAAGTCTTTAAAAGAATCCATTTGAGACATGTTATATCCATCAAAGGAAAGACTGTAGAAGCCCCGCAGAGAGGTGCTCTCAGTCTGTGGCTCAGTAGTGACCCTGGATGTGTGGTTCACGGGGAGTCAGAGAGGGCAACTCTGCATCACCGCGTCTGGAAGTAAACATGGCTACCATGTGATGCAGAACCAACGGCTGGCCTAAGGACCCACACACACTTTTCTAATGAAGCCTCCCAGGAGGCAGTAGTAGGGACAGGTGTCCTCAAACCTCCATGTGATTTTATTATATATTGCATCATGAAACAGATTTTCCCTCTCTGGGGAATAAGGCTCCTATTTTTCATGTAAATTTCTGAAATCTTAACCCCTGGGGTTTCTTATTTGGAGGACAGTTTTTCAGGAACATTTCTAATGGATGTTAAGTATAAATAAATGCAGACAGAATTGTTTTAAGGCAGTTAATGAACATCTAAAAAGTAGTTTCTATAAAAATCACAATACTTAAAACGATTGCTTTCAAAGGCTGCCTCTACAGAAGATAGGTCATAGTTTCTATTATTGAAATCCTTTATGAACATGAATAGCCTTTTTTTCGTATACTTAACAACTATAGGTAGGTAATTTGTACTAGAGATGGGGAAGCAACGTGCATGTTTAGGATTTGATGGAATTTTAAGAATCTTGTGGTATCAGAGGTCTGATATCAGGTTTCTACTGCTGTTTTTTCCCTTTTGTCTCAATGTATTTCTTTTCTCTGGCATCTTGGCTTATTTTTTGCAGCTGACTGGTTCTGCTACAGAGTATTGCTATTTCTTTGACCTACAGTCCTGGCCTTCTGTATTCCACAGACCTTCAGTTATAATCATTGCCTCTATTCCATCCTTTCAGTATACATATTAAGAATATTTGCAGTCAGTAACAGATATTAGATGTCCCATCATTGTGTTACGCTCACATGGAACAGTCGGCAGTTAGAAACACTGTGTTCACATAGATCCACAGCTTTAAGGCTCCTGATCAGGCACTTCTCATTTTTTCATCTTATACTTCAATTTCTTTGCTCCCTCTTGTTGTCTCACTTAAATAAATAGATCACACCTGTGCCCCTCTTGACTGTCTCACGTGTTAATCATTCTCTTTATGTTTATCCCAGGTCTAGCCCAGATCTCTTTGGGTCAGTTCCCTTTCTGTTTTTGTTCAAGGTTTTTTGAATCATCCCCGCCCTGTAAAATGCTTTTACAGAAAAATTTTATGAAGAATGAAAAACTGCTGGTTATCCTCTGACCCTCAGAATTCCTTCACTGCATTTCTGTGCCATGAAAAACTGGTTTCTGTGGACCACATCCCCCAAACCCCTTTGCCCTTTGGTTTCTGTTCGGTTTCAGCCAGTTTGGAGGCATTGGCAGATGATCAGAGGAAGGAAGGAGAGAGAGGTCAGGATATTAATTTAACCTTCCCCTACACGCCCTCCTGCCTGTCTGTGGCTTTTGGCAGAAACTTCATTCCTCTACCTAAGGCCATGGCTTGGGTCAGACAGTCCTGTCCCATGGCTACAGGTCTTAGCAAGTACCAGAAACAGCTCCTTCCCTTTGTCCCCTCAGGCCTAGAGATGGCCATGGCTTCCTCCTTATAGTTGTGTGTCCTTATCCCTTGCTGGTTCCCCTAATGCCTTCCCATGTCACTTTAAGAGTCTCTTTATCAGACTCTCTTCGATTTACCCTTGGAGTGTAACATCTGTTGCCTGCCAGGCCCCTGAGTTGTACACACCTAGAAATGTGTTTTTATCCTATTTCTAATCAAGAGTTGTTTCCATGAATTACAACATTAAAGTTTGAATGTGAGGTAGATGCCTTATATCATCATTGTCAGGCATATACTCATGTCCTAATAAGTGTACATGCCAAATCTGGCAGATGCTGCATAGAATGTGCTGGAGTCTACGACATACACTTATTCAGTTACTGTTTTTGTCAGGAAGCCCCCTGCCTTGGTTGATCTAAAGTAAGAGAAACTACTTTCATATACTTCAAACAATGGGCCAGGGGAATCAGTGCTTCAGTATTAAGATGGAGAAAATGATTGTTCCCATCAGTTTCTTCCTGTTTTAATAATGGAACCATCCACGCTTATCACACGGCCCCGGAATGGTCCTTGCACCTACCTCATTGCTACTGTGCTGCTGCTCAGTCCTGGTCTGTGAGTGATGTGCTGGTTGATGGAAGTCTCAAGAGAAGTGGTTCGCCATTCCTTCTCTTTCTGCTGGCTGGAATCAGACCTGCTGGCCAGAGTCCCGTCAGGTTAAGGAAGGCACACCAACAAGATAGAGGAGCCTGAGTCCCTGACGCCACAGGAAAGCTTGTAGCTTCTGCCTCCAGGTCTCCGTTACAGAGACAAGTCAACCGACATCTTTTTTCAGCTGCTGTTGTCTCAGGTTTTCTGTCACATGCAGCCAAAGTTAATCCTGTTTGGTATAGGGCTGTGAATTAGTTTCCTGTTGCTGCTGTTAAAAAAAAAACAAAAAACACAAACTTGGTGGCTTAGCACAAATACATTATCCTATGTTTCTGGAAATCAGAAGCCAGAATGGGGCTCACTGGGCCAAAATGAAGGTGTTGGCATGATTGGGTTTCTGCTGAAGGCTCTAATGGAGAAACCATTTCCTGGCCTTTTCCAGCTTCTTAGGTCCCTCCCCATCCTTCGACTGGAGAAGGCAATGGCACCCCACTCCAGTACTCTTGCCTGGAAAATCCCATGGACGGAGGAGCCTGGTAGGCTGCAGTCCATGGGGTCACTGAGAGTTGGACATGACTCAGTGACTTCACTTTGACTTTTCACTTTCATGCATTGGAGAAGGAAATGGCAACCCACTCCAATGTTCTTGCCTGGAGAATCCCAGGGACGGCAGAGCCTGGTGGGCTGCCGTTTATGGGGTCGCACAGAGTTGGACACGACTGAAGTGACTTAGCAGCAGCAGCATCCTTCGACTCCTGGGCAGCTTCCATCTTCAAAGCCAGCAGCACCGGGCAGAGCCCATGCATGTCATGCTGCCGGATCACTGGCTCTAATCCTGCCTCCCTCTTCCATGTCTGAGGGCCTTTGCGATTAGATTAGGTCCACCTGGCTCATTCAAGGTATCGTTCCATTTTAAGGTCAGCTGATTATGATTAGGCTTATCCCATCTGCACCCTTATTCTCTCTTTGCCTGATGACCTGACATATACATCCAGTCTGTGCCCAGGGCATTAGGGCATAGACGTCTTTGGGAGGCACTATGCCTCCCAAAGGATGCAAGCTTTAAGCTTTGTGATTGAGAAGTATGTTTGTGTTGATTAATCAGTTCATCTTAATTGATAAGCAGCTATAAAGCATTTCACTAAGTGGTCATAATTTTTTATATAACATTTAACACTGGGCCACATAGAAGTGTTAATAACAATCCTTTGGTTCATTTATTCACCTAATATTCTTTTCTCCCCCCACCTAATGTTCTTGACCGTTTTCTAATGTGACAGGTGTTGGGTGAGGCTATAAATGCCTAATTGGTCCCCAGCCTCAAGAAGCTTGGAGGATTGTGGAATAAACAAGTTGACAAAGAGGCTGCTGCACAAATGTCCGCGAGAGACACCTAAAGTCATCTGGAGTCAAGGAAGTCTTGAAGAAGTGATGGAATTTGTCAGGAGGAGGAGAGAAGTGTGTTAAAAGTCACAACATAGGCAGAAATCTCCAGATGAAAGTAGTGTATTGTGGAGCAGGGGTCGGGGGAGGTGGCAAGTCCAATAGAATGACTGCATCGAATAAAAAACCCACATGTTCCAGAAGAGGCTGCAGAGGTGGGTGAGCAGGAAACAGATCCTATGAAGATGCTAAGCTTTTATAGTGATGAGTTGTAGCCATGGAAAGGTTTTTTTTAAAATCAAGAGTGTCCATGTTGTACATGATGTTAATTAGTGTTCTGGGCGTGGGGGATGAGGGGGTGAGCAGAACAGCAAACATCAAGAGAATTTTAAAAGTTTTTATTTTCCTCTTGAATAATCATTTACAAAGGAATAACTGAGCAAGTAAAAGCAATACAAGCTGTGACTATCCAAACGAAGCACAGATGGAGGATAACATTTCCAGATTATATTAGCAAGTAGCATAATAATATTAAAAGCAATGTAGAGCATAATTATCATTTCTAATATAAACACTGTCAAATATAGTAGAATTGTTTCAGATTATACATTCTTGCAATGGTCTTACTAGCTCCTAATACTGCCTCAGTACATGGTAGGACCTCAAAATTATGTACTAAATGAATAAATATTTTTTGAAAGTTTCTCTGATGTACCTTTTAATACTCGGCTTTTTTCCCCACTATCACATTTACTACAGCCCAACTCATAAAAACTCACATCCTCTCCATTCAAATCCTGGTGTCTTCCAGGTTACCTCACGTATTTTCAGGAAGGCAAGTCGGTTTTTCTTTCCCTAGTTTTCACCTTATCTCAGCACTTCTCCAGTTGTATCAGAGTCCTTGAGAATTGTACCAGCAGCCCCACGTAGCTGGTAATTCCCTCAGCCGCTTCAGAGCATGTCGTACCTTCCACTAGGGTGAGCGTTGACCATCTTGACTGTTTCACATCTCTCTCCTTGCCTAGTCTGAGGCTCTTCATCTTTGTATTTCTGATACCAAAAGCAATGCCTGTCTAATGGGAAGAACACTAGGTTAATTATGGAGAAGACTGAAAGCGCCTGTCATTCATGCATCATTCTGGTGGGGGGGCTTTGTGAAGAGCAATGAGATATTACATGTGAAGTTTTACATGCTGCTTGGCGCATGGCAAAGATGATTGGTACTACGACAAAAGCAAATTCTTGGGCGAAGATCAGAGTCAGATGTTACGAGCATAGTCTACTAGCATTCCTACTCAGTGCCTTTCTGTTCAGGTTAAAGGGTAAGATAATTTTTATCCCTGAAAATGTCACTTCAGGTGTAGGTGGAATGATTCTAATTAAAAGGCAGAAAGAGAAGATGATATTAACATGTTGTTTGTCTAACATCACTTGGTCAGGTTGTCTAGAAATACTATTGGCTCACATTAGTTGTATTATCTCTAGAACATTTGTCTACACAGTAAGTGAGCTCCCTTTCCTGGTTATTTGCCGTGCAGTTAGACTGTGTGTGGGGCTTTTAAAAATGCAGATTACAGATTATGAAAGGAATATTAAAAATTCTTCATTTCTTGATTTGTAACAGACACCAATTCAAAGTGGGTCAAGCCAAGAGTAGAGGTGCAGACACAGAAATGGACCTGTGGACACAGGTGGGGAAGGGGAGAGGGGGATGAACTGGGAGAGTAGGACTGACATATACACACTACCGCGTGTAAAGCAGGTAGCTAGCGGGAACCTGCTGTATAGCTCAGGGAGCTCAGCTCCGTGCTGTGCGATGGCCTGGGGCTGGGGGGTGCAGAGGTGGGAGGGAGGGTTCATATGCTGATTAGCGTTGTAACAGCAGAAACTAACACAGCACTGTAAAGCAATTTTACTGCAGTTAAAAAAAAAAAGGTAGCCCGCCAGGCTCCACTGTCCCTGGGATTCTCCAGGCAAGAAAACTGAAGTAGGTTGCCATTTCCTTCTCCAGGGAATCTTCCCCACCCAGGGATCGAACAAATCCATATCTCCCGCTTTGCAGGCGGAATGTTTATCACTGAGCCATCTGGGAAACCCAATAAAAACAAAAATAGGGAATAATAAATAAAAATGTGGCCCAAGAAGAATTAATAATAAGGATGTGGGTGGGGCTTTCCCCAGGGAATCCTGGAGTCGGGGAGCAGCTGGCCAGGAGTGAGGATCCGGAGCACCTGTAGATGTGCAGGCAGTGCTGCGCCCTTGCTCGCCTCTGCGCCCTTGCTTGCCTCTGCACCCTCGTACGGCTCTGACTCGTTTTTTCTCTCAACCTCCTGCTCTGCACGAGGGTGGGATGGACTCAGGAGAGGTCTGGGGAGACGCTATAACATCACACAATACTTGGGATGAAAACAGTCACCGCTACCCCAGCCCCAACATAGGACTGTTCACTTTTCATTTGTAATTTATACAGTTATGATAATGCCTGGTTTTTGCCATACATGTGTATAAGAACGGTGTATAATTTAGCGTTATCCTGCTTTCACTGAGCATATCAAATACATTTTCCCAGGTAGGCACATAGCCTTTATGATTGAATTTTTTTTTTTCACTGTGAAGTTGCTCAGTCACGTCCAACTCTTTTTCGACCCCATGGACTGTAGCCTACCATGCTCCTCCATCCATGGGATTTTCCAGGCAAGAGTACTGGAGTGGGTTGCCATTTTCTTCTCCAGAGGATCTTCCCAACCCAGGGATTGAACCCTGGTCTCCCACATTGTAAGCAGATGCTTTACCGTCTGAGCCACCAGGGAAGCCCTTAGTCCTACTTTAACATTCCTCAAATTGATATACTATAATTTACTAAACCAATTATATCTTGTTGAACACTTACATTACATCCAGATTTTTTGTTGTTGTGAAAAATGAACACTATTGTATGCTTTTTGTCATCTCCTAGAGAAATACTCTTTAACACTGGAATTATTTAGTCAATGAAAATGAACATGGTTACATCTTTTTAAACTTGTCATCAGCATGCTTTTGAAAAGAGTTGTATCAACTTATGATGCCACTGGAAATATAAGAATTGGTCTCACCAAAACTAAAAATTTTTGAAAATAGGTAGTTTATTCACACTGCTTGGAATCATACAGATCATTCTATGCTTTAGAATCTATAGGAAGACACTTAAATGAACTAATAAAGAACATATATGAATATATAGTAAATTCCATGCTGGATTAAAACATAATAATTCCATCTTGAATCTTGAGACCTATTCAAGCACTTTCATGCCTAATATTAAAAATGTGTGTGTTTATTCATTTTTTATTTTAAATTCCCTTATTAGTGCAAGAACAGTTTGAATTTCATTTATGTTCTAACTAAGCTTATCACTGGATTTTAAAATAAATGTCTAGTAAAATGAGAGTATTTAGAACTTTGTAAGTTTCAAAATTCTCACTTGCTCTTATGGAATAATCAGTTAACTGCAAAGATTCCTTTTCTATGATAGCAAAGGTTAGCAATTTTAGAATACTTGAAAAAGTATATTTGGCTATCAAATAAACTGGAAATTAATCCAAAGGCATTCCTAGGAATACTGTGCAGTCATTTAAAAAGAATGGAGCATGGGGCTCCTCTGGTGGCCCAGTGGTTAAGAATCTGCATGCCAATCCGTGGGACTTGGGTTTGATCCCTGGTCCGGGAAGACCCCACGTGGTGTGGGGCAGCTAAGCCTGTGCACCAAAACTACTGAGCCTGGGCTCTAGAGCCTGGGAGCTGCAACTACTGAAGCCTGTGAGCAGCAATGAAGACCCAGCACAGCCAAAAATAAGTTAATAAATTTTTCAAAGTAAAAAAAGAATGGAACAGTTGATGTGAAAAACTCTCAAAAAGAAAATTAAAGTTAGATAAAATGGCAAGATAACAGAGTGTATAGTTATCTACCATTTATTTTATCCTCATAATTGTACACACACATATACATGCCTGTGCATAAAAATGACGATGCCCAAGAACATGGTAAAGTGATTCCATTTAAAGCTGTAAAGTAGATGATGCTCCAGATCATGGTAAAGGGATTCCATTTAAAGCTGTGAAGTAGGAAGACAGCCAGCTCTTAGCCCTGCTGATGAGTGTAAGGATAGCATGGTCTGACAAAACTGCAAATCTCTGTTAGCCAATATTTTTACTTTTGATTCATGTCCTAACCATACAATTCTGGCCACTTTCCCATTTTGCTGAGTTTCTATAGTACATTCTTAACTCAGGTGGTTTTTATTTCTCTATCAAGATTGCCTCTATCCAACAAAGAGAACTTAGGGAAAGGAAGCTCAGTTAGCCAAAGATGGATGAATGAGTGAATGAATACATGAGATTTGAGAGTCCACACTCAGCAGTTTATTGTAGGCATCAGTTCAGTTCAGTCGCTCAGTTGTGTCCGACTCTTTGCGACACCATGAGTTGCAGCACACTAGGCCTCCCTGTCCATCACCAACTCCTGGAGTTCACTCAAACTCAGCGTCCATCAAGTCGGTGATGCCATCCAGCCATCTCATCCTCTGTTGTTCCCTTCTCCTCCTGCCCCCAATCCCTCCCAGCATCAGAGTCTTTTCCAGTGAGTCAACTCTTCGCATGAGGTGGCCAAAGTACTGGAGTTTCAGCTTTAGCATCATTCCTTCCAAAGAACACCCAGGACTGATCTCCTTTAGAATGGACTGGTTAGATCCTTAGGCAAATCATCTAACTTCCTTGACCCCAGGTTCCTTCTCTGCAGAATTAAACCTAGTTCCCCTACGTAAACTAAAATCCCTTACATATTCACAGGGCCTTGGTAAGTATGACATGAGATCATGTGTGTGGATGTTATTTTGAAAACTGTAAGACATCAAGATTTGAAGTTTTACTGTGCAAACCTGTATCAGTATAAAAATACTTCCTAAAGTCAAATGTTAAGAAGTTTTGAATAAGCTGCTTTGTATTTTATTTGAACCTCTAATATTAACTCATTTCAGTAAAATAAATTGATTATTTTTAATTTCTTTCCTTTCTCTTGCTCATCCTCTAATGGAGGTGACTTTAAACAGGAAAATGTCAAAACCAAAATAGATTAAAAAAGAGGAAAAAGAGGTCTGAACTAAAATGGCATATCAAATATTTAACTATTATTTTAAAACCACCATGATAAACTTTTGAAAAAATATTTGTTTTTTCTTTCTGAAGGCTTTTGCAACGGACTGGCTTTGGTTTTATGACCAGTTTTGTCTCTGAAATTATCTTCCAGGATTTCAGCCAACTGTCAAATGCAATTGAATTTAGTCACATTTTTCCTTCTAGATTACCTTATAAAGTGCTCCCAACAGACCATTAAAAATGCCCACAAATAACCAAATTATTATTTACTCCTAACTTTGATATTGTTTCACATTTTGCTGTATAACTTTAGATAATTGTGGTGTTTTACTTTCAGTAGCAATATTGTAGTTATAGGTAAAATCATTCCTATTTAAAATAGTATGGAGCGCACCCACACTTTGAATCAACATTATTCAATACATTTTGCTGTTACTTACAACTAGTCATTTACATTATTTTATTTATATTAATGTAAATAGTTGTGGAATTTAGTCATTTTGTATACATTGAATTAATGAATGTCATTAGATAAGTATTTTTTTCTCTTGAGTAGCTTAACTTATTTTCTGATTCTGCCAATCCAATATTATGCTTTTGACTGGTAAAGTCACTGACAAATATCTGTTACTGATATTTTTCAGATATTTAAATATCTGAAATATAATTTCAGATAATATTACAATGATAAAAAAGATTTTCTGACTCATATTTTCACATAGCTAACCAGTGACATATTTAGTAAATTCTAAAAAGTAATATATAAATGCATGCGTGCTAAGTCACTTCAGTCTTGTCCTACTCCGCGACGCTATTAACTGTAGCCCACCAGGCTCCTCTGTCCATGGGATTCTCTAGGCAAAAATACTGGAATGGGTTGCCATGCCTTCCTGCAGGGAACCTTCCTATCTCAGGGATTAAACCTGCATCTCCTGTGTCTCCTGTATTGTAGGCAGATTCTTTACCACTGAGCCACCAGGGAAGCCTCCTAATACATGAATATAAAATATCAAATGCTAGCATAAACTTTATAAATAGCAGAAATGTTTAGTAGAAGAAATTACTCAGATACTGTCTACTAACAGAAAAAGATGAGAAACATTGACTATAGGAGAAAAATATAATTAATGTCATGAGACAGTTGAATAAATTGATTAGTTCTTCATTTTATTTTCTGTCCCTATAGAAGTCATAATAAGTCAAGAGAACATGGCCTGAATTTCTGTTTTTCTTAGTCTCTAGTTGACTTATATTTTTGTCCTCCCTCAAGCTCACTTTCTGCAGACTTTGGGTGCATTATGGATGTAAATCAAACCACTACAGTTCACTTTGGGGGTTGCTGTTGATTATAACGCATGTCCTGCTTCACATCCTCTCCCCTTCCACTGCCAGTCAGCATCGAACTGACCAAAATGTTATCAACCAGACAGAAGCACTTGATGCAAAGAATTGGACAACCCATTAGCTAGAAAACCATCCCGTGAATAATTCAAAAATCAATTGACGCTCTTCCCCCAGATACAGAATTGTTCTGGAGTTCCATTCATTGTTGCATTTCTCCTTTGCAGAGCCCTGGAAAACACAGATCAATGGTGTAACAGCAAAAGACATCATGATACCAAATAGGGAACAAGGATCTGGGAGATGCTTGGGACCTCTTAATTTCCAGGCCACTTGATAGCAGATACAGTTCATTACACAGGGAAATTGCTTTATCTGGGAAAGGAGGGTGCTGGAGGTGAGGGAAAATGAGCTAGTCCCCAACACAGTTCACCTTGCAATTCAGTCATTTCGATCTAACTGGAGAATGATTGCTGTTGCATTCCAGATGAAGAATGAAAGCTGCTTTCCACGAGAAAATGGCGAATCACGTATCCCCTGTGTTTAGATCTGAGAACAAAAAAGAATAAAAGGAAAAGATGTGGAGCCTTTTATACAATTTGTAGAGCCTTTATAATCTACTCTCAACATGGTTTTATTTGAGCTTCATTAACAGCGCTCACTGACATTATTCCCATCTCATGTGTAGATACAGATTCAGAGAGACTGCCATCACCCAGGTGAGAATAGTCTAGACTGGGACTCAGCTGACACTGTGACTAAACAAACCCCACCTTCAAATTCTGTTGTACTTGGTTAACATAAAAGCGTAGCCACGGCTTTGCCAAAACAGAGTTCTGAAGCATAAAGGAAATGTTGCTGCTGCTGCTGCACTGCTAAGTCGCATCAGTTGTGTCTGACTGTGCGACCCCAGAGACAGCAGCCCACCAGGCTCCCCCGTCCCTGGGATTCTCCAGGCAAGAACACTGGAGTGGCTTGCCATTTTAAAGGAAATGTTAGCCTTCAGAAAAATAATGAGCAGAAATATTTTAGTGAACGTTTGGTTATACATCCAACATTTCTGTAAGTTTTCTCATGATGTATACCATTTTGAGTGACTTGTAATTCTTTCCATATCCCCTCTTCTCTCCTTGAGCAATTCCATGAACACAAGAGATTCCTTCAGAAGGTTCTTTTTCTCCCCATTCCTCCTGATCTGCTGCATTGATTTCTGTAGTATCCAACCATCAAGTTTTTAATTTTCTTTATTTCATAATCAATTGGTCCATGTCTTTTCTCTCATGCTCCATTATAAAGTCTTTTATGATAGACTATGGGGTGCTTGTAACTCCATAGTTACTGTGTTGCTGTGATGGTCATGTCTGGAAAGTATATATATTTTCAAGTATCTTCCATGATTGATAACTTCCATCAATGACTTATATCTGAAAGGGTCCTTACTGGAAGCTGACATGGAAAGAGCACATTTTGTCTCAGAGTAATTGACCTGAACTTAAGCCAATAAGAACCAAAAAAAAAAAAAAAGGTTGGAAGAGCAGTAGCCCTTTTGAAATGAGCTGCCAAAGATGAGCCATCACATTCTATATCATTACTTATGGTATTAGTACACCTGACTTCTGAGAGCCAAGGAAGTAAAGATTGGTTTGGGGAGCAGACATCTTTGACGTGACTAGACCAAAAGAAGGAAAATAGCAGTCAAAAGTTGAAAGATGTCCATCATCCCAAACAACTTAATAAAATTTGGTAGCCCTGGAATAAATAGCAAGGGATCTAGATGGTCCGTGAAAGTGGGAACACAATACAGCTTGGGAGTTACAGAAACAGAATAAGTCAAGACTATGTCTTCTAAGAACTTCCCTAGTGGTTCCAGTGGTTACGAATCCATCTTGCAATCCAGGGATGCACGTTTGATTTCTGATTGGGCACCTAAGATCCTGCATGCTGTGGGGCAACTGAGCCTCTGTGCAGCAACAACTGGGCCTGCATGCCGCAACTAGAGAGTTTGTGTGCTGCAATGAAAGATCCCACATGCTGCAACTAAGACCCTATGCAGTCAAATAAATAATTTTTTAAGAGTATATCTTCTGAAGTGAATACTTCTAATGGAGAAAACTAAGAGTTGGGAGAAAAAAATCTGACATTGTTGCTAGCATAACCCACAAACATAATGCCAAAGATTCTTTTGAAACAATTTAAAAGTTTTATGATAAAACATGGAGCCAAGAGTTCATAACTATCTCCTTTTGGACCTAGATAGATTGCCAACCTGATACAGAATTAATTTGTAGAACTCTCAAGGTACCGTGCCTTTGATAGGCACATTTTAAATTAGCCAATAGAAAAATTAAGAAATGGCAGACATATGGATGTAGGGAGAGGAAAAGTTTTTTCAGACATCACAAGATGTTTTATTTGTCATGGAAGGCAATTTAAGCATCAGGGCAAGTTCTCAAAAATATGCATCACTCTCAGCATCTCAGTTAACCTACTTTTTCAAACCAGGATTATCTGGAGTCAAAACAAATGACTGCAGAGCAGGGAAAAAACTCAAATAGCCTACCAGAAAACAGTTTTAAAGGGCAAAATAAAAATGTTTTAAAGTAATCATGTCTCAGCACTAAGACATTCCTACAAGAATAAAAGATAGTTTTATATAGATGCACATACACATACGATGTAGTGATTGATAATTTGAAAGAGTAAAATATAAACAATAAACATTGACTGGATATCTAAGAATAAGGATCAAAAGATAAGGGTCTAGTCACACTAAGAAAAAAATTTTGAAAAGAATAGAGATACTAACAGTTTTCCACAAAGAGATGTCAGCAGAGAAAGAATATCTTTTAAAAGGCATCCAAGTCATTAACAAACAGAACAAAAGGAATCATAGTGAAATTGAAAGATATTTAAGTGAAGCCAACTGTTGGTTTAAGGCATAAGGATGATTGTTCTTTGAGTATCAAGAAAGTCAGTGTGGTAAGGTGATTACAGAAAATACTGCTGGATTGTTTTTAGAAAACTGGACAGAGCTGTGTGCCAAGTAAGGTAAAAACAGATCAAATATTAAGTCAAAGATGTCAAAACAGGCCATTTAACCTTATAAGCCTACCTTGGAAGCAAGGGAGAATGCCTAATCTTTTTAAAGAGGGACACTTAAGAAGAAATCTTTTCCATTCATTGGACAAATATTTATTGATCTGCTTCTGTGTGCCAAGCACTGTTCTAAGTTGTTGGAAGACATCAAGGGGCCAGAGAGACACAAATCCTTGCTCAGCAGAACTTGCTAGCGAAATGAGACAAGTAATAAGCAACGGATACAGTATAAATAAATAAGCAAATCATTTAACATGTTAAAAAGGATTAAATGCTATGGAAAAGTAGAAGAGGGTAAGAGAGATTAGAGATGCTAATTGATCATGATCCCTCTGTTAAATTACTGAGCAAAATTACCATTAGCTGGTAACATGGTCTCAGAAAGGTGTGTGCTGCGATTAAAAATAAATTTAAAAAGTAAAGGTGCACGCTGGCATATCCAGGAGGGTGTTGGGGGAGCTAGGCAGGTAGGACTTCTTCCATGCACAACTGTTTGATTTTAATTCCTCCATAATGTTCATTTGGTTCAAAACAGGTGTTGTCAGAGCACCAGGATGGAAGCAGTGGAGTTCTCATAAGAATATAAGTCTGTTGTTTAGTCGCTAAGTCATGTCCAACTCTTTTGCAGCTCCGTGGACTGTAGCCTGCCAGGCTCCTCTGTTCTTGGGATTTTTCAGGCAAAAATACTGGAGTGGGTTGCCATTTCCTTCTCCAGAGGATCTCTTCTACCCAGGAATCAAACCCGAGTCTCTTGCATTGGCAGGCAGATTCTTTACTGCTGAGCCTCCTGGGAAGCCCATATAGTCTGTTATGAACACTGTAATGAAGTCTGTGGTGTCTGTCATTAATTGACTCCGTAACACCTGTTCTCCTTATTTACCTTGCTTTTGTTTTCCATTATGTTAAATACTATTTCACCACTGTTTTAAAACAAAATAATTGAACATATGTGCAGTTACCAACTCTGGCTTTCTTTCCATCAGTGTTAATGGTGATACAGTTGCCTGTGTTTGCATGTTGATGAAAACAGGGCTAATGTCTTTAACCACACAGATGAAAACGCAGAGCTCATATGTTTGCACAGCACCCAATATGGAGGAATTTGCTATCTGCTGCCAGGGACCATGGGCTTCAAGTACCTTTGCTCATCTCTTCTAAATTTGATCCAAGTACATCATCAGTAACACTAAAACTCCACACCGCATCAATGTGGGAACTTCTGCTTCTTTTCTCATCCTTGAAAGATCATTAGAAGTAGGCAGCTGATGTATCATTCTTAAACTCCAGTCACCCTAGTTTAAAGAGCTTTGGGCTCATGACCACTTAAAATCTCCCTCATGGTAACATTACAATGTGAGGAACATCTTTTGGCAACTAAGGGTCAGCAAGGTTATTTTGCCATGATTGCTCATCTAGTTGGGTGAAGGGCACAGTGGGTGAGCCAAAGCTGAATATTATACTGAACTGTTCCTGAAAAAAACAAACATCTCAGTTACTTAGGCTTAAGTGACTTGGTTTTGTTGTGAAAACTGGGGCAGTATTTAACAGAACTTACCAAATCTTGGTATTGTGATGACCTAGGTAAGTCTTGCCCTTTAATAACTAAATGCCTCTCTCATTTTGTCCACAGTTGGTTCCTCTGCCCCAGCCAGAGCTCAGCTCAGCTCACCCCAACTCTCCTTTGCATCAGGGGGTTGGGGGGCGGGTAGGACCAGAACTGCTGTAATCTCTGATAAAGGAAGCAACCAAGTATGCATGAGAACTCTGGTTGGCTTATTTTTTTTTCTGTTTTATTTTGCTTTTGTTTTTAAAACTTTTAATTTTGTATTGGGGTATAGCAGATTAAGAAACAGTGTTTATTGAAAAATATGCTAACCCAGGATACAAATTCTACAATTTTTTAAAATGAAACATCTCTTGTACAGTCATTCTTAATAATTCATGATTTTTTCAAGATGGAAAAAAACTGAAACTGGATATTGCAAAAAATTAGTATCTCCAAGTCACTGTTTTACTACTTTGTATGTAATTTATGAATCAAGCCAAAATTTTAGAATGTAAATTTGCGGAATAGTAAAGTCTCAATACTTGTGTTAGTGCAGAAGCAGAACCACTAAACCCTGAGTCATTTTAGTCCTTGATTGTGTATTAATGCGCGTCTGGAACATTCACTGCTATGGGCTTT